>NC_141352.1:20375105-21798855 GCF_057382095.1 Aulonocara sp. 'chitande type north' Nkhata Bay | reverse complement strand
AGTCCGTAATGGTGCGTAGTCCGTGCCACATACTCCGTGTGTCGCCCTGGTGGAAGCGGGACTCCACACGTTCCCGGTACCTGCGTTTGGCATCTCTCACCGCGCGCCGCACGCCGTATGAGGCCGCTTTGTAGGCGCTCATATCGCCAGTGGCGAGACCCGCGTTGTAGGAGGCGGTCCTGGCGTTTACTGCAGTGCGGATCGATCTGTCCATCCACGGTTTCTGGTTTGGGAATGTGGCGACTCTCGCAGTGGGGATAATCTCCTCCACTAGCATATTGACGAAGCATACTGCTACTTCCGTAAACTCTTTGATGTCGACTGCGCATGCTCTGAACATGTCCCAGTCTACGTCGTTGAGTGCGTCCTGTAGCGTAGCTTCTGATTGGGCAGTCCACCGTTTTACTTCCTTCGTGGTCACGTCTTCCCTCCGTATGCTTTGTTTATACTGGGGAATGAGGAAGATGGCGTTGTGGTCAGACTTCCCAAAAGCCGGGTGTGAGACAGCTTTGTAGCCCTGCTTGTATGGCGTGTAGCAGTGGTCCAAAATCCGATCCCCTCTCGTTGGACACGAGACATGCTGGTAAAAGTTTGGCATGACTTGTCTGAGGTTCGCTTTGTTAAAGTCTCCTGCTACAATGAGGGCTGCGCCCGGGTCCTTGTTTTGAAGCGAGCTCAGCACATCATGTAATTCGGACAAAGCCATACCTGTGTCCGCTTGGGGTGGGATGTAGACCACCGTGGCGATGACCGAGGTGAACTCACGGGGCAGATAGAAAGGGCGGCACTTAATGCTCAGGAACTCCAGATGTGGCGAGCAGCCGCTGGAGAGAGTAGAAATGCTCCTGGCATCACACCACTTTCTGTTTACCATGAAACACACTCCCCCACCTTTGGTTTTGTTTGACTCTGCCGTTCTGTCCGCGCGGAGCACAAAGAATGAATCCGATGGAGTTACGGCCTGGTCCGGCACGGTGGGGGTCAGCCATGTCTCCGTGAAGCACAGAATGTTGCAGTCCCTCATGTCACGTTGGAAGGTGACCCTTGCTCTTAGGTCATCGAGCTTGTTCTCCATGGATTGTACATTGGCCAGTAGGATACTGGGCAGTGGTGCGCGATGCGCCTGCTGTCTCAGTCTGTTCCTAATACCAGCGCGTTTTCCCCGGCGCTTCTTTGTTCTGCGCCTCGGATGAGCGGCCCGTCCTTTGTTGTTCTCCGCGCCGCGTAGAATCTCTGGCGGCCAGGAAGGGTCAGGTTTAAAAGTGTCCAAGATTAGATGTGCAACCTTGGCACCGATGTTTACAAGTGATCCGCTGTCGTATACTATAAGACTAGTAGAGGATTTTGGGATGTAAACCAGAGCAAAAAATAAGTAAAAAACAAGAAAAGTGGATAGTCGGAGCGGAGCAGTCAGGAAGGCGTCTGGACGTGGCCGCGCCATCTTGGAATCTTTAACGTTGTTGACATCCCCCCTGACATTTTTCTCTATTCATAAGGCATGAATAGATCCATGCCTTTTATCCAGGATTCTGACCCTCTCGTCCCATTCAAATGTCACAGCAGAATTCGAGACTCATCAGCAACATTTTTCCAATCTTCTGTTGTCCAATTCTTGCGTGAAGGCACCCTGTGTAGTCTTCTGCTGCTGCAGCTCGTCTCCCTCAAGGTTTGATGTGTTGTGCATTCAGAGATGCTCTTCTGCACACGTTTCTGTTGGCTTCCTACTGGCTCAAAGTAGTCTGCTCATTTTTCTGAGAACCGCTTCTCGATAGGTATTTTCTCTTATGCAGACCATCCACTGTAAACCCCAGAAATGGTTCTGTGGGATAATCCTACTACATTCTTAAATGCTCAGATCCCTTAAATCACCATTTCTTCCCCACGCTGATGCCCAGATTGAATTTCAGCAGATCATTTTGTGTGCCTAAATACATTGAGTTGCAGCCACATGATTGGCTGATTAGATATTTACCTTAACGAGCAGCTGAACAATTTTTTTTTTAAAACAACTGTTCTGGTTTGCATCTGTGACTGAAAACAAGTTGATTAACAAACCAACATCAAATCTGCTCTGTCAGTGCAACAGAAGAGTCTTCGCTGAAACCATGTTGGATGCTTTCAGGTGTAAATTGTACGTCTCTCTGCCATCAGCCCTCATCAGTCTCCTTTACTGAAGGATGCACAAAGAGCTTAATTGGCACAGGTGTGACTCATTATCCTCTCGGGATGCACCTGGCACTCTGCTCTCTCTCTCCACTCCACTTTCTGCCACATCTGCCCCACATACAGAATTTACAAGTGAAAGGTGTTCTGACTTTTAAATGCAACTGTTTGTCTACAATGAATCCAGCTCTCCTGTTTTATATTATCACTGTCAAAAGAGTTGTTATAATACCAATGGGACTCTGACATAACACTAAATTATAGTTTATATAGTTCTTGTACTTGTTGCATAAAGAGTGTGTAAAGAACTCACATTGCACAGCCAAAAGGAAAACTCAAAGAGAGATTTCTCCAGTTTTTTCATGCTTTTTATTAAAGTGGAAAGAAATTTGAATACATGTTTAATTATATATATATTTTTTAATCTGCACTTGAGGCAGAGTCTGCTTCTGCTGATTATTTTCCAGAGCTGCTTACAGTCCTACCGCCATGGTCACTTAGCCCATTCTCACTCCCATAACCAAGTTATTTTACACCAAACCAGACACATAAAAGTAAAGCTTCTGATAAAGCACCCAAAAGACTATTGCGATGCCAGAGACTTTTGACAAATACCCTGAATGAAGTTGGAGTATGAAAAAGATTTTATTGTATTTTCCTCCCATTATGCCTCACCAGCAAAATAAACTGTTTTGCTTTATAGTGAAAGTGCAGAGCAGTTAGGTAATTATGCTATTAGCACAAAATTTAACCAAGAGAAAATTCAAATTAAGGTTGAGTATAAAATTTAAGTCCCATACTTATTTTTATAATATCTTGTTTATATTGTGCATAATGTTGTTTAACTTGAACACATTGCACAGTCGGCATCCTTGGTTACTTTTAGTTACTTAAGCACCTCCCACTAACACACCCATTATTTCCCTGAGATATCCAATGCACTACATCAGGATGGCACGGGATTTAAAACTCCAATAAAGTCAGAGAGGGACGATTGGGAAATAAGATGCAGGTGAGAACAAGAATATCATGAAAAGAGGGAAAGGACCAAAGTGAAAACAAAATAAGGCACATAGAGAAACTAATCTTTAAAGCAGGAAGGCAAACAGACCAAGAACTCATATGGGCAAACATGGGGACAGAGATCAGATTACACAAGAGCCTGAAGGAAACACAAATGAGTACAGCAAAACCAGAAAATATAATACAGAAAATGCCAGTTTTATTATATCAAATGCTTTATATTCTCCTCCCTGAAGTATTTGGTTTCTCTACAGGGGAGCCATAAAAGTCACGGTTTTGTTTTTTACCTTTCACTCTATTCCCCTCACCTTAAGAAGGTGCACATCACTTTCCAAAGCTTTAATCAGATTACGAGGTCAAATATTTAGATTTATTTGGCAGAGGAAAATGTAAAAATCTGAGACAGACTCAGACGGCAGAAATCTTGTCATGGCTCTTAGCTGGCTGGCTCCTTTCAAAACAGATTAATTACACCATTGTGATGCTGCTCTGCAAAATGGGGTTTTGTTACTTATTCACGGTGATGGATTGAACCCAACCAGTCACTTAATTTACTGTTGGAAAACAAATGGAAACGCATTCGTTTGAAGGTAGAATTTGTACAAGTCTAAAATATCTCAATTTCAGAAGAGAAATTACCAGTTTCAGGTAGGTAGCTCCATGCCCTCCTGGGTTTTAATTGCACCTTAGAACACATATGCATCAACACTACAATGAGCGGGTGGAGGGAGGTTTGGAGTCTTCTCCCACCCCCATTCTCTGCGGCCTGCTGGAGCGGGAGGGCTAGTAGGAGGAGTTGGCCGTCCGACTGCGGTCTGGGGTGTGGGGCCTCCCTGCTGCTGCGGAGTCGGGGTGGTCTGCCTCTCCCCACCGCAGGGAAAAGGGTAACACCACCTGGGTCTGGGTGCAATTCCCCCCTCCAGGGGCAAGGGTACCTAGACCCGGTTTGTAGAGTACGCTTGGGGAGTGTGATTGTGTGTACAGCGTCTCTTTATGTCTGTCTCCACGTTGGTTGAGTGTGGAGTGAGTGCATATGAGAGCATGAGGGTGGGAATGGATGTTTGTGTCT
The DNA here is from genome assembly GCF_057382095.1 of Aulonocara sp. 'chitande type north' Nkhata Bay. Lineage (NCBI taxonomy): Eukaryota > Metazoa > Chordata > Actinopteri > Cichliformes > Cichlidae > Aulonocara > Aulonocara sp. 'chitande type north' Nkhata Bay. The sequence goes on along the minus strand of NC_141352.1, from coordinate 21,794,600 downwards.
GTGTGTGCCTGTATGTCTGTGTCTATATGTCAGGTTGGGTATCAGACGCCACCTCTCTGGGGACACCTCAGGCCCTCCAAGGTTTGGAGGCCTATCTCCACCCACCACCACTTCCCCTGCCGGTGGCGGACTCCCTCAGGTGTCGGTGTGTTGGTGGTTCTTTGTGTCTGGGGGTGGGCGTCCGGGTACACACCGGCTCACTCCTTGGCGGCCGCTTGTCGGGGCCTGGGGCCTGGGGCTCGCTCGGGCCCCTTTGGAGGTGGGGTGCCCCCGGCCTCTCGGCCTAGGGCTCGGTCACTCAGGCGCAGCTGGGGGCCGGCGGAGCTCACGGGCGCGTCACTGCAACTCCCCCTGACTTCTGCTCCGCGGCTGCTGGGCGAGCCCTCATCTGGGACTCTCCTCAGCTCTTACTGGGACAGTGGCGCGGCTGCCCCTCTGTTGGTCTTCCATGGTCTCTTGTGTTCTGGGGGCCTCTGGATGTCTGGAGTTTTGATCTCCTCCATACCCACTTCACACCCTGGAGGACGGGGCTGTGGCCCCCCCACACTCCCTAGCAGATCATTACATGGAGAAACCTTTGGAATGCAAGCATGCTGATCCACACAGGTATGCACACATGGGTATTCACAGACACGGACTAAAGCTTTCTTGGCTGCTGCCTCAAAGCACACTGTGCGCTGTCTATCTTGCGTGCTGCACAATATCGTTTATTATTTAGTAAATATTGATATCTATGACTAGCTAGTTTATTGTGATGGTGCTTTGTTTTCTCTATTATTATGTTGCTCATTGTTGTTTGCTGTCTCCTCTGTTTGTTTTTTTTGTTTGTTTGTTTTTGTTTTTTTTTCTCCATACAGGTGACCCAGGAGTTCTTTTTTTTTTTCTCTCTCTTCCCCCCCCTTCTCACCGTCTCTTCTCCTCTTTGGTTTTCTTTCTTTCTCTCCCCCTCTTTCTCTCATTCATTCCCCCTGTCCTATTTATTAAAAAAAAAAAAAAAAAAAAAATGACAAAGGATGAACTGAAGCTCTGCCATCACGTAATGTCGCATACTGCTGTTTCTGATGTCATTTAAAAAAAAAAAAAAAAAAAAAAAAAAGAGAAATTACCAGTTAATTAACAGTAAGGTGATATTTAAGAAAATTAATAATGCAAATATATGACAAAAACAAGTACAAGCAATAATCTAAACCCTCCTCAGAGACAGAAGTTAAGCTCTACTTGCAACAGGCAAATTGAACCTCATTCAGATCTGGCGTTTGGAATTATTTTGGTTTTCATGTGACGTATGACCCTGAAGGTAAGCGAGTCATGGACTAAAGTAAAACAGTATGTTGGATGTGCCATGCAATGCTCAATTACATTGGTGTGAACTAGTGTGTTAGCGCAGTTAGCTCGTTAACGTGTTGGCCGTCTAGCCCCATGCACGGAGCGATCGGCGGTAGCTCGTTAACGGAGATTTGCCGTGTTGTGGCGTTAAGGTCATTTCAACGAGATTAACCTGAAAGCACTAGTGGGAACACAACGAATATGACTGCACATTTACGCCGACATCATCCTAGTGCAAAGACAAATACAACAAGCATGCTACTAACTTTAGCCGAGTCATTTAGACAGCTGTTAGCACATGATTCTCCTTATGCTGCTGAGAATATAGCCCAGAAGAAGCGGATAGTATAGCTTTTATTTTGGAAAGAGCCATTTCTCTGTAATAAACTCTCTTTTCCAAAGATGAGTGATTCCTCAATCAGATACAGGGCTCGCAATATCGCTAGCCCGACGTCCCGGAGCTAGCGATTTTTTCAGTCGGGCTACCAAAATCTATCTCTTCCCTGCCCGTCGGGCTATTGTAGGAAAAATATATGTCAATGCTTTTGCATTCTTTCAGAAATGTAGCTGGGTAATTATGTCATTGGCATCGGTGAGCCACTGTCAATATGTGACATATTGAAGTCGCGTTTGAATTTGCGCTTGTTTTTTTGCTTTCACTTTGCAATCGTGCGAACTGTGTATAGAGAGCGACAGCACTGATCTGTGAGTGATGATAATTTGTGCACCAATTCCTCTGACATCGTCTTATTAATCGTTAGCTTACTATGCAAACATGACAAGTGAAATCTCCCGCAGCAAGCTTAAACATGTGAGAGGTTGATCGTGCAGAGAATCGCTGAGCTTATGTGAGTGAGTGTGTAAAAGCATTTCAGTTCTGCTGAGCCAAATAAGACAGGTCAGGGTGAAGAAGTGACAGCCAAAGAAAAGCTTACCACAAAACGGAGAAGTTATGACAAATCAGACTATGAGGCAAAAAGAAAGTGCAGCTTTATGGTTTCATGGACAAAAGAATTTCTGTGGCTGCAATATGACGAGCTAAATAACCAGGGCTGCACATAAGTGGTCCGCAGGTGCGCATTCGCTGTCAAAATAAAAAACACGCACAAGGGTTAGGGTTAAATTTAAAAACTGTACTTTTGAGTTAAAATATATATTTATAATTTTAATAAATGACAAATTAAAAATGCATGAACATTTTTTTTGTATCGAAAAAATATCGAACCGTGACACCAAAGTATCGAACCGAACCGAACCGTGAATTTTGTGTATCGTTGCACCCCTACAAAATACATATAATAATAATAATAATAATAATAAATAACTGCTCAGGGATCCTGGGTCGCCCAGTCCCAAGACCCTGACAGTTTAAGTGTAATTACAGCTTATTACAGCTTTTTAGTGTAGTGGTGCTTAAATTAACCTCGTAATAACTAATTTTTCCAAGTGTCGATGACTGATGAAAAACTCTGTGGTCTTAACTTTTATGAAGGTGAAACATTTCAAATTTATACAACAGAACTGAACACAGGTGAGCTATGACCGGTGGACGTGGTAATTGCAATGAAAAAAATACCTTGTATTTTACCAAGCATGAATTGGAGTGAATCGGAACTACACTTAAGAGCTCCAGTCATGGGAAAATGAAACACCTCTGGAGGTGTTCTGTAGGTGTATTAAAGCAGCTATAATTATCGTTCTCATATTAGTAATGGATCACATGATGATTAATGCAAAGGAAATCCCTTGTATAAAATTATCATCCAGCTCTAAAGTTCTTTAAATCATCCCAGAGCTCACTGGTTTGGTTTTCTGAACGTCAGCCTCACTGTTCTGCTTCATCCTCACCGCAGACAGCAGCTCGTTGCTGCTAAAAAGCAAAACTGTGTGCTACTTGCTGTGCACCAAATGACAGAGAGTATTAACCAGCTGGTGAGCATTGTGGAGCACTTAGCGTCTGAAAAGTTGTAAAATTAGATGTTAGTTAAGATCTAAAACAGCATTAAAGGAGAGCGAATATTGGAGAATATACGCAAATCTGTCAGCATTACTGCGGTGATGTTTCCCCACAACAATCTGCACACTTTGAATGCCAGGTGTCGTACCTTTATAGCCATCTGGTGGAAATATTTTTATTGTTTGGTGTGTTTTCTGTCGTTTTGATATTTTACATGCAGTCTCCACCTGCTCAATCCAACTGCTTGACAGATAATTCTAGGCGGGCTCGCCACCTGAAACACAAATGAAAGGGTATATATATGAGGAAAAGCCATGAAGGAAGAATATCTCTCATTCAAAAGAGACGATAACTTAATAAAAACTAACGCATGATGACAAAAACTATGATGAAATGTATTGACACTTTAATCCACGTCTAAAGACACAGAGGGAGGAGATCCAATCAGAACTAAGGATGCAGAAAGGCGGGAAAACATTTGCTTTTTCTCCTGCCTGGCAAGTCTTCCATCACTGCTACAATTTCTAAAGCCTGAGTCTGATTACTTCTACTGGGCTTAAATTACAATAGGCTGAAAGGTGATTATGGATTTTTTTTCCCCCACTGACTCCAAGAACATGATGTTTGTACCAGGTTTAACATCGTTTGTTGTGTGTAATATTTAACACAAAGCACCGCAGCAGCCTGAAATGATGAAAGATGTGTTTTCATGCAAAAACTGAGTGCAGCTTGTTCAGAAAGCTTGAACAGACAAAAATGAGTCAGGCAGGAAATGTTTTCTCACCACTTAATTGTAAAGGGCCTGTTTGTAGCTGTGCAAAGCTATAAGTCATCATTCTAAATTCTCAGTACAATGCATTTACTCAATATTTGCTAGTTCTGTGAACTGATCTGCACTAAAACATTTGTGCTTCTGTGACTAAATAACAGTATTCTCCATCAGTTCACTGGGCTCTCATTGAAAACATAGAGGCACTGCAATCAAAGTCCCTGAGGGCGTTTCCTTGATCATTGATTTCAACCGGTGCCTTAGTGAAAGGCGATGAGTGGTGCAAGAAGTCTGTGGCGTCAAAATGAGAAATCCTTTGATCTGCCCCGGCACATGACGATAGCAATCCAGCTGTGTTGGGCAAAGGCCAGTCATGCCCTTGATTATTTCAGGTTTCTCCTTATTCTGAATGGCTCAGCGAAAGTTGATTCTGTGATGCATTCAGTGGCTCTAAAGTGCTTTTGTGCATTAAGTGGCATTCTGCTGGATCAGAACGACAGCTCGAGGTAGTTAATGAGGAAGAACACAAGATGATAAGGCGCTATCTAGAAGGAGTCCAAAAGGACGACTTCAAAGATCTTATATGATAACTTTTACTTGTAATTGGAGGTTGTAGCGGGCTCGGCATGACTGAAGGACTTCTGTGTTCAAAAGTGTCTGTTCACTTTCTGTATCTCTTCAGCAAACTTGTGTTTATGTTGCTAAAGTCAATTTTGTGTTAGTTTACAGTTGCTAGTTTACACATTTACTAGTGTCAGGAATGCAGAGAACTACACGATTTGAACCTGCTAAAGAGCAGTAGCTGGTGTTTTAGCTGCCTTCAGTGCGGTCACTATGTGTTGATATATTATAATAGGACACTAGCTGTCAGTGAATGTAATGCATATGTGCAAAGGTGCACTCACTTTTACTGCCTCATCGTAACCTGTATATAAAAGATGGATGTAGCCATTCTGACATCACCCTGAGATTTTGGAATTTTTGCTGTCACCATGTTGGTGTTTTTTAGTGTCAGAAGTAACCATGGCTTCAGTTGAATACTCAAAGTAACTCACAGTGCTATGAAAAAGTATTTGCCCCCTTTCTGATTTCTTAGACATTGCTGTGGACACAGGAGGGAATTGTGGCCCACTCTTCTTTGTACGCCGTTCATGTTGGAAGCATGAACGGCCTGTTTAAAGTCATGTCAAAGCATCTCAATTTAAGTCCAGATTAAGACTGGGTACTTCAAAACCTCCATTGCGTTTTTCTTTTTTAGCCTTTCAGAAGTGGACTTGCTGGTGTGTTTTGGATCACTGCTGCATAACCCAAGATGCCCTGTTGAACCTTGAGGTACAAGGAACAGGGAGAGACCAGACAGACATGGACATGACCGACAAGACAAAACGCATGATATAACACGAGAGACATTGAATACACAGCCGAGGTACAAAGCTAGGACAGACTGGACACAAAAAGGGAACTAACACAAGACCTAGAAATACAAATAACAAAACACAAAGGCACCCAAGAGCTTGAATATAAGTGTCTCATAATTTCAAAGAAATGAAACAAAAGTCCAGAACAGACTTAAAATACAAAGAACTAGGACGATGACACATGAGGGGGGCTAATATGTAGCAAATAAGCAAAAAACTAAGGCATCAGGAAGGGGTTCAAATACTTTTTCTCAGCGCTGTAGATAAAACCATCTTACGATCACGATGATACACCATAATTCACAAAAACCAACAATCAATGTAACTGATAAGTTTCACAGATCATGAAAGGTTAACTAAGAGGCTGTTTTTTCATGTCATGCCATAACCTGCTGATCTGTTGTGACCAGTTCTGTCAAACCCAAAGGTGAACCATGAATTTTACACTAATAAAATCTGCTTCGTCTGAAGTTCCCTCACAAAGATTTTTAAAGCTCTATATTATAGTAATCAGCTTCACCATAGCATCAGTTTGAGCGTTGTTATATTGGCAGCCTTTAAGGATTAACATTAATTACTTTCTCCTCAGTCACAGAAAGCCTCAATAAAGGCAGGAGGTACACCGGCTCATTTCTCCAGCAGGAAGCATGATATGAGTTGATGGAAAGAGCCAACTAATCTCAATTTGACAAGCATTTCATTTCACTTTATGGGCTATATATTGCTACTTCTTCAAAATTAAAACCTCTGAAATGAAGAGAGATTTTTCACTGGTTGTTCTCTTTTATGACTTATATCAAACTACATATTAAAAATGCATGGTGATGAATCACAGCCTCAGAGCCCTGTAGTTAAAACACATCACGTAGTTTCTGTTGTCCTGCGTCCTCAAATCAATTTTTCCCCCAATCAGGGCGGATGAAGAGTTGATTCAACCACAGACAAGAGTGATGAATTATAAGTTGTCAGCTAACAAGCAACTTGTCTAACATACATGAAGTAATGTTAGAATTTCTCCCTCCCAGGAACTGGAGCATATACTTCTTTGACAGGATGTTAGCGCAATTAACCACACAGCAATCCATTATCTGTCAGACAGCCTAACAGTATTAACCATGTAACCTGAACCTTGAAATAATTGCCAGAAATTTTTTTTCTTAAAGATTTTGAAACTGGAGTGTTTGTTGAACCTTTGGCAAAAGGTTCAACAAACACCTTTTGTTGCCAAATAATATATATTTTGCCAAAATAAATATATATATATATATATATATATATATATATATATATATATATATATATATATATATATATATATTACCAGAAGGTGGTGTAATGTTGTGGGGGATGTTTTCTTTGCACATTTCGAGCCCCTTAATATCAGTTGTGCATCTATCACATGCAAACTGAATGTGTTAACTAAGACAGTCATTTTAAAATGGGGCACACAGTTTTTGGCACTCATGCATTGGCTTTATTTGAGGTTAGAACAGAAGGAGTGTACAAGTAAGTTAGTTAAGCTAGCATTTCATGCCCTACATGTGTATGACAAACATACGTTTTACAACTAAAATTTGCTCAGCTGTATGATCTTTAAATGTTCTTTGACATTTAAAGTGGAAGCAAAAATGCCACATCCCCAGCTTTGGACTCTATTTTGCAAACCTCTTTTCTAACATCTTAGTTGAATTTCGAGTTTTGATGTCACCTTTTTCAGTCTTTTAATGTCTCCCTACTGTATTCAGATGCTTTCACCCTTTCTGGTCACAGTCGCTCAGCATCCTATCATTATTCCGTCAGAAGCACTCTCTGGCCATTAACAGCTCCCTGTACCATTTGAGATAAGAGTCAGGACTACTGGAGCCAAAGCCTCCGTTGATCAGAAGCAGATGCAGCTGATGTGTCGACTCCATGTTTAGATTTAATTGTTGGAGCAGCTGGGCTTTTAGAAAGAAACACTGTACAGAAGAGGATTTCACATTTTCAAGACTAGATCAAAAAGAACTCATTGCAGCCTCCAAGAAGCCATCATGACTTTCTTTTTGTCTGTGGCACTTCAAAATGTGACTTATAACCCCATCACTGCCCATTTTGACCCGATTTAAGGTTTCCTTTCAAGAGCAAAAATAACGACTGTACTTCAAAACCCAGAGGGGACGCAAAGTTAAATTATGAGTCAGGTGAAAAGGGACATTGTATATTTCATCCTGTCTGTATTCTGGCTGAAAAGTAGTAAAAAAAATGAACGTGTATGACTGTGCAGTGGAGGTTCCCGAGAGGCCTCTGCTTTATGCTTTTGTTGCAACTTCAAAGAGTATTTCACAAGGGAATGATCTTTTCTCCTCCGCTTCCCCTCCTGAGATCAGACAGTATTTTGAAAGGGTGGGGACACTTCTTTGTGCTCTGGAGAGTCACATTGTTCGGCTTTCCCTCAACAGGTGAACTAGATGAAAAAGAGATTTTGATTTTTTAAAAAAAGATGTTATGTTGCAGTACTGTTAGATTACCTAGAAATTCATTTGATAATTAAAAAAAACTCTACATTAGTTGATCGTGGTTCATGTACAGAAACTCAGAGAATGTTCTTTGTTCATCATTTCCACTGTGCTTCAGTGGACATTTGATAGCACACACACATATATTATTCTCTCCCACCAATAGTCTAATAAAGTCATGTGAAACCATTTTTCACGGGTTCCTGTTCAGCACTGTGAAGTACACCCATACTGCTTCCATAGCAATTAAGGGCCATAATTTAATTTTAAAAAACAAAAAAACTCCCAAACTTCTTTTTTTGCACTTGAGATTGAAATGAACTGAGTGCACCTACGATTAGAAAACAGCACAACTTCTCTAAATGAGCCGTAAGTCCAACCACACCTGTGAGAGCTATTTGAGGCTGTTTTTCCCCGTTTAGTAAATTTGACCCAAAGAGGATAGGTGGCAGTCAGGTGCTGCCAATCAAATGCACTTGATTAACTGATCATCAGCAAGTGTGAGTCTCTCTATAAAGGTTCTGGCAGTTTGCTGAGCCAGAGCTTTCACGTAAGGTGTGTGTTAACACAATGCTGCGATTAAAAGCAAATGTGGCTCAAGGAGAGAGACTGCAATGTTCAGAGACTGTAGAATCGTAAAAACCGACTCTGCAGGCTGCTGTTAGTATGCTAAATGTTAAAGTTGATGACAGTACAATTTGAAAAAGACTGAACAAGTATGGCTTGTTTAGAATGGGTTACCAGAAAAAAGCCTTTTCTATCTCTCTAAAAAAGAAAAAGGCAGCACAGCTTAGATTTGCAATGACCAACCTCGAACAAACAGACTTTTGGAACAATGTCCTTTGAACAGGCGAGACCAAAGTGGAGCTGTTTGGCCATAACACACAGCACCAAGTTTGGAGAAAACCAAACACGGCGCATCAGCACAAATGCCTTGTAGCAGCTTTCAAGCACAGTGGGGTTATGATTTGGGCTTGTTCTGCAGCCACAGGACCTGTACACCTTTTAGTCGTTGAGTCGACCACAATCGATGAAAAAGGAAGGTGTTGCAGTGACTAAGTCAAAGTCCAGACCTCAACCTGATTGAAATCCCTGCAAACCTCATTGAGCTGTTGTAAGGAAGAGTGTGAGACTGAAAGTCATACGGAAAATAATAACTTCAAGTTACTGCTGCTAACAGCAGCTTTTACGGTTGTAATTTGAGGACATTATCATTTATTAATTGAAATTTCAAAAAAAAAGATGTACAAAAACATTTAATCCACATACAGTGTTAAACTGTGTTATCCACAAACGCACCGTTGCAGCTGTAGATGATTGTAGGTGGTCCATAATTAATCAAACATCTTCCACCGAAAAGAAAGATGGAGGCACCTCTGACCCAGCCTCCTGGATTCGTCCTGGAGCAAACACCTTGTAATGCTTCTTATACTTGAATTAAGTTGTGTCGCAACTTAACCATTTAAAATGTTCCAGAGATTTTTAAGACATACGATTTATTCTGGCACAGTTTAATTAAATTTAAAAACTGAGTGTCAGGGAACACTCCATGATACACCAAATGAATCCAATAAAGATGTTTGTCCCAAAATTTGAACATCATGTTCAGAAATTAGCCATCTCTCTCTCACATCCTCTTGCTTTTAAGACTTCATAATCATCTCTGTATTTGGCCGACCGCATTGCCAAATTGCACTAAAATAACATAATGATGCTATTATGTTGCTCCAAATATCCTGCTGATCGTGACTACTTTGAGTCCATCCTCACTCCTGAAATCCATTTTAAGCAGTTTTCCTTTCTGTGTCGAATCTGTTTCTGCAATCTGCTGCTGATTTACATGCATCGATCATTTAAGAGTTTGTTGAAACTTTAGAAGAGAAGAAGACGTTTGGCAAAGCTGACATCATTCAGCACCGAGCAAAAGGGAGGGAGAAAAGAAAGCGTTATTCAGCTGCTACATTTCAAACATCATATCTGTGACCTTTAAGTGCTGGCATTTTTAGTCCTCTGTTCTTTCTTGACTTTAGGTGGCTTGTCAGCTCGACAACCCGAGGTCAAGAAAAAGTAATCCAGACAATACGTTTAACAAAACCATCACCCTGATTTGTCTCACCGTGGCTGACGTAGTTCGCTCTGATTTATCAGTTTCATATAGAACTCGGACAAAGGATTATGAGGTTGTAGGAGGGTTACATATGACAGAAATGGGGCTCAAATTGGGTTTTTGTCTGACAGCCCTGCGGGTAGACTTTCAAAGGCAGCAGTGTGACTAGGCCACCTGTAGCACTGCCTCAAGGCCCACTGATTTGTCCCTGAGCCACACACTGAATCCTTACAAGCATCATCCTGAAGTGAAGCAAATCATGAGCGATATCCCATAAGCAATCATAATATACTGCTCATAAAATTAAAGCAACACTTTGAAAACACATCAGATTTTAATAGGGGAAAATGAAATCAGGCTGGATAGCTATACTGGTAATGGTTAATCAAAGTGGAAAATACTACAGGCTTGCCCATTCTGCAAAATGTTATTGCAGCAATTTAAAATGGGTGGTGTCTTGGTGGGATTTCCCCATCTGGACCAGGGTATCACTGAGCTCGTGGACACTCTGCAACCTGGCAGTATTGGATAGATTAGGGCTGCCACGATTAGTCGACTAGTCACGATTACGTCGACTATCAAAATCGTCGACGACTAATTTAATAGTCGACGCATCGTTTGAAGCTTTGTAAGATCACAAAAGACACAGGAATAAATAGTAGGATTTAAGAGTGTAATAACGGACTGAAACAGAAGATGGTAGCACTGCATGTACAATAGTGATGGGATTTCCGGCTCTTTTTAGAGAACCGGCTCTTTTGGTTCGGCTCACTAAAAAGAGCCGGCTCTTCAGGTTGTTTTGTTGCTTTATTTTATTTATGGGGCAGGGATAGCTCAGTAGGTAAAGTGGTCGCCCCATGATCGGAAGGTCGGCGGTTCGAATCCACTTAACGGCTACCCTGAGGTACCCCTGAGCAAGGTACCGTCCCTACACACTGCTCCCCGGGCGCCTGCTTAGTGGGCTGCCCACTGCTTCACTGAGTGAATGGGTCAAATGCAGAGAAAAACAAGTAATTTCCCCATGGGGATCAATAAAGTATCCATTATTATTATTATTATTATTATTATTAACAATAATATAAAATTATGCACAAAAGGAATTACTAACGTAAAAAAAAAAAGTGGTTTTATTTATATATGTTTATATATAAATATATGCGGTGGCCCCTAGAGACAAAACACGTACAAACTCCAAAACACATTTCTAGCATGAACTGAACTTCCAAAGCAGAGCTACTAGATCACTTAAATTACACAATTGAAAGCATATGTGTATTGTTTGTGTATTTATACACAGGCACTCATATATATATATATATATATATATATATATTCAAATAATTTAAAAAAAAAGTTCATTTACCTGTTATTACCACACACCAAATCCAGTCGTTGGTACTTGCTGGCTTGTGTAGCCACAAGATAACAAAGGCTCAACACTGTGCCCAGCATCCTGGAGCACTTCTGTTGTCTTTTGTACGTGTTTTGAGTTTTTATGTGCTTCTGAGTTTTTACGTGCTTCGGAGTTTTTACGTGCTTCGGAGTTTTTACGTGCTTCGGAGTTTTTACGTGCTTCGGAGTTTTTACGTGCTTCGGAGTTTGTACGTGTTTTTACGTGCTTCGGAGTTTGTACGTGTTTTTACGTGCTTCGGAGTTTGTACGTGATTTGAAGTTTGTATGTGCTTTGTCTCTAGGGGCCACCGTAAATATACTTTTATTTATTCACTCCACATAAATGTAATAAACAAATCATATAATACAAAAATCAACTATTCACATTTCAACTTTTAACTATTTAAATTTTAAGCTTTTTCCTTTTACAAATTTAAAGTGAAAAGAACACAAAACACTGCAAACCACAACACAATTAAATATAAATTATAATATGAAAACTAAAAGAACATGCATATTCTCTGTCACATGGACCTGCATGAATAAACTTTCTGAATCCTTTATCATCTGCAACCGAAAATAGTTGTGGATGATTACTATATCTTTCTAATGTTGTTGTCCCTGCCTCTCTTTCTCTCTCTCTGGCTCTGTTCCTGTGCTACTGAGTGTAACTACCGCCCCTCCCCCCCTCTGCCCAGCGTAAAGCACAAGGCTCGCGTGCAGAGTGAAGCGGAAAAAAAGTGCGAGAGAGAGAGGGTGAGAGAAAGAGGGGAGAGAGAAAAAAAAAACAAAAAAAACCACGTGACGGCTCGCGATAAGGAGCCGGCTCGCGTCGTTCACGTCAAAGAGCCGGCTCTAAGAGCCATTTCGTTCGCAAACGACCCATCACTAATGTACAAGGATGCCAGCTGCTGTTAAACCCCGAAGAAGTAGCTGTGTCCCAGAATTCATAGCACAGCCCAGCTCAGTTTACAACAATGGCGGCAGCTAGTTAGTTTTAATATTACTCTTATTATTCTTTCTGGGTCACAAAATAAACGTTTAACATATTTTTAGGCGAGACTGTAACTGTGTAAACCTCAAATATCTGCTCAGTTTATCAAGACACCACATATTTTTAAAAGCGCTCCGACGTTTTCGGAGACGTCTGTTACCCACTAGCTTGATAGCTAGCCGGGGGCTAGGCTCACTAGAGCCCGTGAGAACACCGGACTCCCAGCAAATCGTTTTCAAACCCACCGCCGTCTTTCACTACTCAGGTGAAACATAAGTCACTTAGATAACTTAAAAATGTTATTGTTTGGCTTTTTTTAGTATTTTATTTGTTCCTGAGTAAATCTGTTTGGCTGAGATTAAAGTTATAGTTTTTACACAGCTGAATAAACGTCAAGCAGACAACTGATTATCAGAAGTGTGAGATGCTCGAGAATATACTCCGGTGTCCTGTTATATTTTAGATAGCAAGGAGTTTATTAAACCGAAACAATCTGCAAATTTCATTAAAATTTAGTAAACTATCATCTTGTCTTTATTTTTAGTTAGCACATACCTTAAACACTTAAAGCTGTAAGCTAATAGTTATATAAGAGCAGATGCATGCTGGTGCAATAGGGGCAGGGATAGCTCAGTAGGTAAAGTGGTCGCCCCATGATCGGAAGGTCGGCGGTTCGAATCCACTTAACGGCTACCCTGAGGTACCCCTGAGCAAGGTACCGTCCCTACACACTGCTCCCCGGGCGCCTGCTTAGTGGGCTGCCCACTGCTTCACTGAGTGAATGGGTCAAATGCAGAGAAAAACAAGTAATTTCCCCATGGGGATCAATAAAGTATCCATTATTATTATTATTATTAATAAGCTGTAGGTTGTACGTTCAATGGATGCATGATCTGATTAGTCGACTAATCGCAAAAATAATCGGTGACTAGTCGACTATCAAAATAATCGTTTGTGGCAGCCCTAGGATAGACTAAAACTGGCCTAACCTGGCACCTCTGGTCAGGTTAGGCAAGCATAGGGACAGGTCAATGGTATCAATTCCTGCATCCTCCAAAAACTTCCTGCATACTCTCGTCATACAAGATCCTTTACCAAGAACCCTAGACCCACTGCACCAGCGTGCACCACCCTAATGACAGTCAGGGTGTTGTTGCTTAGCCTGTAGATGCCTCCCCCCATGGATATGATTTCTCAAGTCATCGCAGGGCACCAGTGGTGGACCAGCCAATGCTGGTATTCCATAGCAAATCCCATCCATGCGTTATGGTGCTGGGCAGTGAACACAGGGCCCACTGGACGATGTTGAACCTCCACACCACCCTCATGAAATCTGTTTCTGATTGTTTGGTCAGAGGCATTCACACCAGTGGCCTATTGGAGGTCTTTTTGTAGGGCACTGGCAGTGTTCATCCTCTTCCTCCTTGCACAAAACAGCAGATACTGGCCCTGATAATTGGTAAGTGCTGTCTAAAGTCCTGTCCAGCTCTCCGAGTGTAACAGCCAGTCTCCATACTTCTGAGACTGTGCTAGGAGACACCAAACTTTCTAGACATGGCCATCCTGCAGGAGTTGGACTACTGTGCAGCCTCTAGGAGGTCCATGTATCCCCTCATGCTACCATTAGTGACTCTGACCCTTGCCAAATGCAACACTAGTGGGGGAAAAACAGTCAGAAAAGATGAGGAGGGAAAAATGTCAGTGGCCTGTTTTTGTTTTTTATGTTGGAGCGTGGTTACGGTGTACAGACCTAATGACAACTTAAACCTTGGTTCCTCTGGTTGCTGTTTATTATTTTCTGTTTTCAAATAGCTCCTGCTGAGCGACAACATGCAAAACATACTGTGTTTTAATGAGCTTATTGTTTGCAGCGCTTTTTTAGGATCTAAGATTCTGGGTGCTGGGGCGAAAGCCTTGTTCATGGTCAAACTTCACAACTTCACATTATACAGGCTACTTGTATTTCACAAGGTACTTCATTAAACCGTAGCTTGAGGTACATTTTAATTAATATGAGTGAAGAGTTGTCTCTGGCCACTCTGCGTCTTGCTACCAGTACATTTTTCCATTTTTAAGTTGCCATTTAATAAACAGTGTGCTCGATCTTCCCATATTACAGCCTGTGCGCCTCTATTAGTCAGATTTTAAGGGTTGTAAAGAGTATGTATGAATCTATAACGACACTTTAAACCAGGCCCCCATGCTGCTCTACTGAACATCTTTACAGTCTGATAATTCAAGTGCTGCTGACAGGACTTAATAGAAATGCACTTCCAGTACCTTTAACTCCCCTCTCTGCCTGATATATTTATTAATACTTGCCTCTTGAGTTCCATGTAGTTTCCCAGAAACAGCTGTCTGGTGCGCGACTGGAGTCAAACATGCATATGTCAGTTTCCAGCTACTTATGCTTCTGGAGAACTGTGGAAACTCTTTGGATTTCAACCTTAATGAGCCATATGGGGAAATGGATCATTGTTTTTGCCTCATTATGTGTTTTTAACTTGCAGTATTGACTGCAGACCCTGAGAGCACAAGCGCAGATTTCAAGAGTACAGTAACGGTACTTCAGCATGTTCAAATTTAGCAAGCCTCTGTCCTAGTACATTACAACGACAAAACATCATGAAATAACTACGTTTGTTTTGTCATTGTCAGCAGCACTCTCAAGGTGATTATGCAGCGCTTTTTTTTTTTTTTTTTTTTTTTTTCAGATCTGAGGACATTTCAGGACAAATGTTAAAATTACATTCATTTTCTCTGAGGAAACTCATCAAATGAAATGGGAACATTAGAATTATCAGCAGCACAATACCGCAGACTCTTATTAACACGTTTCGTTATCCCTGATAATGCCCCCCCAGCTTCAATGCGTCAGTGGAGGTGTTGATGAAACCATATTAATAATGTGGCAACACAAAAGCTTTTCAGGCTGGTCACTTATTCTCTTGGCCTAATGCACAGCAGCATTAGCCTCAGTGCTTCCATTATAAAACGCAAAGTCAAATCAGAGCTGGTCCAGCCCTGTGTTATTAGGTGCAGATTGGAAAAACAGCCTCGCAGCTCAGCATCAACGGTGATTTACCAAGTTAATTCCTCGTTTTTTTTTTTTTGTTTTTTTTTTTGACAAGCCACCACCAAAAAGCACACATGTAACCTTAAACGTATATGGCAACGTTAATTATTAAGCGGTGCTGCCTTCTGAGCTTCATTTCTTCAAGTTTGTTTGGCTCAGGCGTACAGTGGCTGGCTGTTTGTTTATTCAGTCTTTCTTCTTTTCATTTGAAAACCTGCGTATTTTGCTCATGAGCTCTTCAAAAAGCATTTCTATTTAAATTAAGCAATGTGCTGTATTTAATTTTTGTTTAAAGGTCACTGCTGCCCACGTTTGTCATCAAAATGTAGATGCAAAAAGCGGGCATCTATCCTGAGAAATCTTAATTTAATTCAGCAAGCTACAGTGGAGGGTTTCTGCCCCATACATCAAATAAGAGGCTGAGTGAATGAGATTGAAGCAAAAGTTGAAAATTACAAAGCACTGTGGGAAATTGCTGGTAATTTAAGCACTTTGCATTTCCTCTACAACATACAACAGAAAGTAATTCGATTTGTGGCCAGGACTGGAAAAAGAAGAAGCTATGCAGCGTTGCACCACTGAAACCTCCCTGCAGCTAAGCTGTAACCAGCAGCTGAGCAGGAAAACAACAAGAAGCCACAGGCAAGTTTTAAAGCTCTGAAAAATATTTTTTAAGTCAAATGATAAAGCTCTGAGCCACATAATGAGGTCATATGAACTCAGGCTCAAATAAAATCAACACACAAACAAGACAAAGTGACACAGCTCATCAAATGTCCAAATGTTGTAATTGAACTTGTGTGTTTGTCACGGCCCCGACAGGCACTGTCTTTCTCTCTGCTCCTCTCTCTCACTCCCCCAGTCCCTCACTCTCTTGCAGGCTCTCTCTGTGTAGGGTGAATGCTGCTGGAGGGCCACATGAGCAGCAGCTGTCTCTGGGCTTCAGTCCGCCCTTTGGTTATTGACCGGCAGCTTGGTGGTTAGCACTGTTCCAAGGCACAGCAAGGAGGTCCTGGGTTCAAATCCTGCCTCAGGCCTTTCTGTGCGGAGAGTTCATGTTCTCCTCATGCCTCCTCAAACCTAATCCAGTGACGTCTTGATGCATTCGCAATCATCCAGGTAAATCTCCAAAAGTGATAACGAGGTTCTTGTGTTTTCTGTATGTGTTGCTTAAATCCAGCAATTTAAATATTTTCTTCCCCAGTTCCTTCCTGTTTGTGTCAGGCAGTTTTGTACTGCTTCCCAGAAAAACACTTCTTAACCTGTGATAGCTTACCAGACGCTTTTTAGTGATCTCATGGAAAGAAAATGGGAAAAGGACTCCTACCTGAAAGCCTTTCCTGCCTGCAGACTCCCCATCTGCAGGCATAGGGGCTCTTACCTGGAGAGTAATCAGTCATTTTCCCTTCCCTCTAAATTCTCACCTGACAGTAACGCTGTACAATCTTTATAACTCGTGACACCGTCTGTGTGCTGAGTCCACCTGTTCTTTTTCTAAAACTGGAACAGGTGTACTTGTTGTTCCTAAAGTTTCCACAAGTGCATTGGGAGGCAGAGCCTTCAGCTGTCAGGCTCTTCTGTAGATGCAGCTCGCAGACACCCTCTATGTTATGCTTAAAGTGTGATATTTCACTCCCCTACCTCTCTGCAGGTGTCTCTGGCTCTGAGGCAGTATGTTTCTGATCTCAGGTTGGTGGCCTTACACACACACACACACACATCTTTTGTGTCATCTTTTCTCTCTCTCTGCCCTCGTCTCACCCCAATCGTTTGTAGCAGACAGGCATCCTCCCCCAGAGTCTGGATCAGTCAGAGGTTTCTGCTTTCTAAATAAGAACTTTCCTCCTCACTTTCACCAAGTTCCTGCTCTACAGGGAATCACTGAGTTTCTCTCCACAACATCATTTTGGCCTTATTACATAAAGTGCTTTGAGATGACACATTTTGTGCCAAATAAAATTGAACTGAATATAGTTGTAGAGGCTTGCCAGTCATGGCACGTTCGGTGGTGGGTCAACTAGTACTGTTGTGTTGTTCCAGTGAGAAACTGTTTTTAATAGATTTAATCATACCATAAAATAGTATATCAAATCGTCTGGCCTCCATTTTTATGAGGAACTTGACATGTGGAACTAGTTTAATACAAAAGACTTCACTAATTGTATTATTGTGTTTCATAATGAAACACATTTTATTAAAATTAAAATATTGTATTAATTTACACATAGAAATAGTGTACTCATGAGACCTATTTTACTAGCAGTGACATGAAGAGATTTATCCATTTCCACTGATAAATTGTGAATAAGTACGTTTACATGAATTATTTTCTGTGAGCAGTAATACAAATGTAGAAAACTATTCATTTGTATGCATGCTAGACATGTTGCTTAATATAACTAATCTCTACATTTCTTTGTGGGTGGCTTCTACTGGGCAGAGTAATTATGATGGATGGAAAATCGGGGGAACGCCGTGATGGGTGCAGGATTTTCCAAAATGCTGGACTTTTCTCCTGCTGTTTGACTGACAGTAATTGTTTCTCTTTTTTAGCATTTCATCTTCCATAAACATCATAATATAACAATCAAAACATAAAGTATACATTTAATGCAGAGTCACAAAGGCTAAAATCCAAAGACAGATTCCAAGTTTGGTTGATTTATTCAGCTGTGTGATGTCACCAGGTACAAATAATAACCAGCATTATAAATCTGTCAGCTTTCATATTTAAGCATTTTTAAAAAGTCATATTTGTCTTATGTTTATATCAGACACCCACAGAGTCATAATGTAAGCATTTCCCTTTTGTAAATACTTTAACTTTAGAACACTAAACGGATTTCACCACAAAAGTCTTTCAGCAGAGGTCATTAACAAGTTGTCTCTCGTGTGTCTGAAGGATTTCGTAGAAGACATCTTTTGTTGTAGAGTTCCCTCATCTTTTCCTGAGAGATCTGCAGAGCTCTGATTCTGTCACAACGTTCCTGCAGGATAACTTTTTCTTTCAGGAGTTCATCCAGAATCGGCCCAAAGTTGCTCACTCTCTGGATCAGCTCCACTCTGTGTTTATTCACAAAGTGGTTTTCTTCTGGCATTCACACACAGCAATAAACCAAGAAAACACAGGTTGACATGATGAGTTCAGTGATCTAGGACACATCAATTTCTATGGTGAAATACTATCAATAAACGAACCACAGCACTTTAGCCAAGTGAACAACATGTAAACAGTGGGCTTTCTAACAAGAATACACAAGGAGAAAAGAGAATTTCCCAGGAATGCATGGCTTGGAAACACACAGCTAACATGGGAAAGGACAAAGGAAGACTGAGGCAGTGAGGGAAGAAGTCAGCAGCTGTCAACAATCAAGACAACTACAGAAGATGACGCAGCTAGCAAACTTAAACAAGAAATAGCTAATGTATACTTTATTAACCCCCTGTAGGGAAATTACTCTCTGCATTTAACCCATTCACCAAAGGTGGAGGAGTGTGTTTCATGGTAAACAGAAAGTGGTGTGATGCCAGGAGCATTTCTACTCTCTCCAGCGGCTGCTCGCCACAGCTGGAGTTCCTGAGCATTAAGTGCCGCCCTTTCTATCTGCCCCGTGAGTTCACCTCGGTCATCGCCACGGTGGTCTACATCCCACCCCAAGCGGACACAGGTATGGCTTTGTCCGAATTACATGATGTGCTGAGCTCGCTTCAAAACAAGGACTAATGCTATCTACCGCCTGACTACTGAGGACAGTGACGTCATCAGCGAGAGACCGGTGACCAGCATCGTGGAGCATGACGTCCGAGCGGCATTGAGGAGAGTGAACACAAGGAAAGCGGCGGGGCCTGACGGCATCACCGGCCGTCTGCTGTGTTGACCAGCTAGCAGGTGTGTTCACTTACATCTTCAACGAGTCCCTGGCGAAGTCTGTGGTCCCCACATGCTTCAAAAGATCCACCATCATCCCTGTGCCCAAGAACAGCAAACCCACATCCCTGAACGATTACCGGCCAGTTGCACTGACCTCGGTAGTAATGAAGGTGTTTGAGAGGCTGCTGAAGAACATCATCTCCTCCTCCATCCCAGACACCACAGATCCACTGCAGTTCGCCTACAGATCCAACAGATCCACAGAGGATGCCATCGCCCACGTCCTACACACCACTCTTAGCCACGTGGACAAGAAACAGGGTAACTATGTGCGAATGCTGTTTGTTGATTACAGTTCAGCGTTTAACACAATAGTGCCCTGCAGACTGTTCACACAGCTCAGGGATCTGGGACTTAACAGCCGTCTGTGTGCATGGGTGTTGGACTTCCTCACTGGCAGAACTCAGGTGGTGAGGGTGGGTAGATGCGTCTCTAACAGCATCACCATCAACACAGGAGCACCTCAGGGATGTGTCCTCTGGCCACTGCTCTACTCCCTCTACACTTCAGACTGTGTGGCCACCCATGGCTCCAACACCATTGTGAAGTTTGCTGACGACACAGTGGTGTTGGGTGCCATCTCCAACAACGATGAGGCGGCCTACATGGATGAAGTGAAGAATCTGGCATCATGGTGCCAGGACAACCACCTCCAGCTGAACGTGGTGGACTTCAGAAGGAGTCAGCACAGAGACTACAAGCCCTATTCTGCCCTCACTAGGGTGTAAAGCTGGTTTCTAGCTTGGCAGATAGCTAACAGGTCCACAATAAACATCCAGGAGTCAGCAGATACGTTTTAGATGTTTACTGTTGAAGCACTGTAAAACTGGTACAGAAACAAAAATAAAATATTACATTTCTGCTGTAATTGCATTCTCTTTACAACATCAAACATTAAGCCATGCACTACAATGTATATAACACATAAACACAAACTTATCCAAACCCTTTCACTGGTTATCAGGCTCACGCATTTAGCGATTAGCTTAATGCTAACATTACATGGGAAATCCCATAGACGGGCTAACGTGTTAGCATCGCGGCCGTTTTTCCTCACAAAAGAAAGTTTTCCACACAAACCTCTAAACTGCTACACAAAACTATCGCGGGAAAGCTTACAAAACAGATAGCAACTACTTACAGGCATGTGCTCTCTCAGACTCGGCGAGAAAAAGTGAACAAAAAGTGGAACAGACGACAGTTTGTCTAAAGGACTGTTTTTCACTGGTGAGGTACTATGGCAAGTCTGCTGGTACAAAAAACACACACCCAAATGATCATGCCTGCCTTAAAGGGGCAGCACAAGCCCATTATCATCAATGGAGCTCCAGTGGAGAGGGTGCAGTCCTTCAAGTATCTTGGTGTCCACATCTCCTCAGACCTGACATGGGCTGCCCACATTCAGGTCCAGACCAAAAAGGCTAGGCAGCGCCTGTATCACCTACGACAACTGAGGAAGTTCAGGGTCTCTCCAGAGATCCTCAGGATTTTCTATACAGGCGCTGTGGAGAGCATCCTCACACAGAACATGACATCGTGGTTTGGGCACAGCTGTGTGAAGGACCAAAAAGCTCTCCAGAGAGTGATCCGTACAGCAGAACGCTGCTGCAGGATTGCTCTCCCCCCACTTCAGGACACCTACACCAGGAGATGCCGGACTAGAGCAGCGCAGATACTGAAGGACCCGTCCCATCCTGGCAACAAACTGTTCCAACTTCTGCAATCTGGTAGAAGGTTCCGCATCCTCCGGGCAAGGACAGAGAGACTCAAGAGGAGCTTCTATCCCCAAGCCATCCGGGCCCTAAACACACACACCCGCCCTCTCACATCATCTATAATTGACTGAGACAGGACTCTCTTCCAGACACTAAACCAAGGCACAATGTACATTTTAAATTCCTTTAATTTTAAATATGTTTATATTGTCTATCCTGTAAAATAGTCAGATGTCTATTCATATTAATGTACAGAATTCACCTGCTTGCTGCTGCTACTACTGCACATTCACCCAATGTATAGTGTGTGTGTGTGTGTGTGTGTGTGTGTGTATATATATATATATATATATATAGCAGCTGGATAGCGTAGTGGTTAGACTACACGCCTTTGGAACAGAGGACATCCCTTCTCCTTCACTATTTCAACACTTTCCCTGGATTCTGTTTGGGATCGCAAGTTCGATTCCTGCCTGGGGCGTCTGTATCCAGTAAGGGTCCTAAGGCTAGACCCCCTATGCTAAGCAAGCCTACCGCAGACATGAGCGAGACAGATAAATATGAAGGCATGCCGGCTCGGACGTCGCCCGGATCAACAAGGTCTGCGTCAGGTGTTGAGGAACCAGGGCACCCTGACGAAAAGTGGGCTACTGGAACAAGAAGGCATCGGTGGGCAAGGGACGAAAACAGGGCGTTGTTGGAATGCTACTACGCAAGTAACCCCGGCGGAAGGGGCTACATGAATAGGATGACGGACCTATGGATTCTTCGATACCCAACATCCACAATGACGGCGAAACAACTAGTAGCTCAGTGTTCCAACATTCGAAAGAAGGGACTGCTCTCACAGCTAGAGATTGATGAGGTACAACACAAATGCTACGGCAAGGAGGAGTCAGGACGCCAGGTCAGGGGGGAGATATCATCACCCCCACCCAAGATTGGGTACATAGCCCCAAGTGTGATAGGAGAAGGATCGTTGAGTGCGAGAGGAACTGACCTGAAAAATAGGATCATGGCCAAGCTTGAAACCTGGATCCCCCGTAGCCGGTTACCAAGATTACGTGAAGTACCCTCAGAAGGTCTGCTAGATGATGTTAATGCAGCACTACGGGCAATACCTACAACCACGATTACCGACACTAACAAGCTGATCTACAATACGGCAGCAGTGATCAGTGAGATGCTTGGCTACAAGTTGAACAGCCACAAGGGGCAGTACCCTCCATGGAGAAGGAGGCTAGAGGGCAAGATCAAAGTAGCACGGAGAGAGGTTAGCCAACTAACGGAGTTGCAGAAAGGTGCGACGAATAAGGTGCCTAAGAAATACAGCAAGCTGTCCATACCTGAGGCCTTGGAAACTGCCAAGCAAAGACTCACAGCCTTGGCCAGCCGCTTGAGGAGGTACACCAGAGAGATAGAAGGCAGGAGAATAAACCAGCTGTTCTCCACAGAACCAGCAAAGGTGTACTCTCAGTGGCAAGGGAACAATAAGAGAACAGCACCACCAAGGCTGGAGACGGAGCAATACTGGAAGAGCATATGGGAGAAGGATGCAACCCATAACGGCAATGCTCAGTGGCTAGAGGATCTGAGGGCAGACCACAGCGACCTCCCTGAACAGGGTCCAGTAACCATCACAGTGGCAGATATCCAAGAAAGGGTCTCCAGTATGAAGAGTTGGACAGCACCAGGGCCCGACATGGTTCACGCCTACTGGCTGAAGAAGCTAACTGCACTCCACGAGCGTCTGGCAGCACAAATGAACCAGCTGCTAGTTAACGAGAGACACCCGGAATGGCTAACTGAAGGCCGGACGGTCCTGATCCCCAAGGACCCCAAGAAGGGACCGGTCCCCTCCAACTACCGACCAATAACCTGCCTCAGTACTACATGGAAGCTCCTGTCAGGCATCATATCGGCTAAGATGAACAGGCACATGGGTCAATACATGAGCGGGACACAGAAAGGAATTGGCAAGAATACCAGAGGCGCAAAACACCAGCTACTGGTAGACAGAACAATCAGCCGAGACTGCAAGACCAGACTGACCAACCTGTGCACTGCCTGGATTGATTACAAGAAGGCCTATGACTCAATGCCCCACAGCTGGATACTGGAATGCCTAGAATTGTACAAGATCAATGGGACCCTAAGAGCCTTCATCAGGAACTCAATGGGGATGTGGCGTACAACACTAGAGGCCAACTCCAAGCCCATAGCACAAGTCACCATCAAGTGAGGGATCTACCAAGGAGATGCTCTGTCCCCACTGCTGTTCTGCATAGGCCTGAACCCCCTCAGTGAGATCATTAACAAGACTGGCTACGGATACCGACTACGGAACGGAGAAGTTGTCAGCCACCTCCTGTACATGGATGACATCAAGCTGTATGCCAAGAGTGAACGAGACATCGATTCACTGATCCACACTACCAGGCTATACAGCAATGACATTGGAATGTCGTTCGGACTGGAGAAGTGTAGTCGGATGGTAACAAAGAGAGGGAAGGTAGTCAGAACTGAGGGGATTGAACTACCAGAAGGCAACATTGCAGACATAGAGGACAGTTACAAGTACTTGGGGATCCCGCAGGCGAATGGGAACCATGAAGAGGCCGCTAGAAAAGCTGCAACCACCAAGTACCTGCAGAGGGTCAGGCAAGTCCTGAGGAGTCAGCTGAATGGTAAGAACAAGATCCGGGCCATCAACACGTACGCCCTGCCCGTGATCAGGTACCCTGCTGGGGTAATAGGCTGGCCAAAGGAGGAGATAGAAGCCACTGACATAAAGACAAGAAAGCTCCTTACCATGCATGGAGGGTTTCACCCCAAGTCCAGCACCCTGAGGCTGTACGCTAAGCGGAAGGAAGGGGGCCGGGGACTGGTGAGTGTCAGCACCACAGTCCAGGATGAGACAACGAACATCCAAGAATACATTGGGAAGATGGCCCCAACTGACCGAGTGCTCAGTGAATACCTCAGGCAGCAGAAACCCAAGAAAGAGGAGGGAGACGAGGAACCATCATGGAAGGACAGGCCCCTGCACGGTATGTACCACCGGCAGATAGAGGAGGTGGCTGATATCCAGAAATCCTACCAGTGGCTGGACAAAGGTGGACTGAAAGACAGCACAGAGGCACTAATCATGGCAGCACAAGAACAAGCTCTGAGCACAAGATCCATAGAGGCTGGGGTCTATCACACCAGGCAAGACCCCAGGTGCAGGCTGTGTAAAGATGCCCCAGAGACAATCCAGCACATAACAGCAGGGTGCAAGATGCTAGCAGGCAAGGCATACATGGAACGCCATAACCAAGTGGCCGGCATAGTGTACAGGAACATCTGTGCCGAGTATAACCTGGAAGTCCCGAGGTCAAAATGGGAGATGCCCCCAAGGGTGGTGGAGAATGACCGAGCTAAGATCCTGTGGGACTTCCAGATACAGACGGACAAAATGGTGGTGGCTAACCAACCGGACATAGTGGTGGTAGACAAACAGAAGAAGACGGCCGTAGTGATCGATGTAGCGGTTCCGAATGACAGCAATATCAGGAAGAAGGAACACGAGAAGCTGGAGAAATACCAAGGGCTCAGAGAAGAGCTGGAGAGGATGTGGAGGGTGAAGGTAACGGTGGTCCCCGTGGTAATCGGAGCACTAGGTGCGGTGACTCCCAAGCTAGGCGAGTGGCTCCAGCAGATCCCGGGAACAACATCGGAGATCTCTGTCCAGAAGAGCGCAGTCCTGGGAACAGCTAAGATACTGCGCAGGACCCTCAAGCTCCCAGGCCTCTGGTAGAGGACCCGAGCTTGAAGGATAAACCGCCCGCAGGGGCGTGCTGGGTGTTTTGTTTTTTTTTTATATATATATATATATATATATATATATATATATATATATATATATATATATATATATATATATATACACACACACACACACACACACACACACACACACACACACACACACACACACACACACATATATGTATATATATATGTGTGTGTGTATGTATGTGTATATATATATATATATATATATATGTTCTTCCTCTACCCCCCCCAATTTTTGCACATGTCGAGGAGCGTGTCAGGCTACATTTCACTGTGTGTTATACTTGTATAACTATGCATGTGACAAATAAAGAACCTTGAACCTTGAAGCAGTGAGCAGCAACCAATCCAGCACCCAGGAGGCAGTGTGTAGGGACGCTACCTCAGGGGGCTCTCAGGGTAGCCGTCCAGTGGATTTGAACACCCGACCTTCCAATCATGGGGTAATGACTTTACTTACAGAGCTATCCCTGCCCCATCAGGAAAACAACAGGAACACAACACTGAAAGACAAAAAGACAAACAGAGATGTGCCATAACAGAACGGAAACACAAGTAAAAGCCTCAGAGTCATCTGTAACTAAAACTAAGTAACTAACACAGAGAATGCAAGACTCAAATGACAGGCTAAATACAGTACATGCAAGGGTCACTGGAGAGGTACAATAAATGAAAAACAAAGAATCTAAAAAAAACACTGGTGACTTAAAAAGAAGCAAAAACTCAAACAAGAAGCACTGTCAGGAAAAAAAGGAATCATGAACTCCCAAAACTCAAAGCCCTGGGTCCAGCATCCAGGTACCATGAGATCAACAGCTTCTCTACATCTCCCCCCTCCCGTACTCACGTTCATTCCTCTTCTCTCCGACATATACCTCCACCAGTCCAGACTCTCTTCCACCTGCTTCCTGTTCTTGCTACAGATCGCAATGTCATATCCAAACATCACCACTGCAAACAAGGAGCTCACAGCCCTCAAACCTCTCATTCACTCCAGCTGCAGCAATGTCTCACTGTCCTCATGTTCTGCACCATCCTCATGCCTTTCTCTTCCTTTCCTACCTTCCTCGTGCACTACCACACTCTTTTTTTTTTCTGTCACCTTCTCATATACTTTCTCTAGATTTAAATAAACATTATTAAAAAATAAAAATGACAAAACAACTGAGAAGAAAACCGCATAAAATATAAAACCGAAGCTACATATTAAACATATTAAAACAAATGTTTCCTTGCTTCTTCCTTGTGTATTTAATCCTCCGATACAAGATGAGTTACCTTGCTGGTGTATAAAAAGAGCAGCAGGTAACTACTAAATCATTAATAGCTTTGCAAATTAGTAGCAGAAATCAATTTTACAGATCACAGCACAGGAGCCAGCTGTAATTAGTGATATCCTTCGTGGAAAACTTTTCTTTTTTTTCCCCCTCTGCATGTATTTATTAGGGGTGCAACAATATTCGTATCGATATTGAACCGTTCGATACAGTGCTTTCGGTTCGGTACGCATATGTATCGAACAATACAACATTTGTAATTTATTTTATCAATTTTCCTTCTGACGATGCTGTCTGTGTTGAGCACTCAGTGAATCTGCGTTCGACTACTCCGCCTAGGCTGCACTGTCGAGCGCAGATCCACTGAGCGCTTAACACAGACAGCATTGTCAGACGGAAGAGCGCAGGGCAAGCTAGCAAGACAGAAGTTAAGCTCTCCTTGCAACATGGCAAATTGAACCTCCCCCACCCTCATTCAGATCTGGCGTTTGGAATTATTTTGGTTTTCATGTGACGTATGACCCTGAAGGTAAGCGTGTCATGGACTAAAGTAAAACAGTATGTTGGACGTGCCACGCAATGCTCAATTACATGGGTGGGAACTATAGTGTGTTAGCGCAGTTATTTCGTTAACGTGTTGGCCGTCTAGCCCCACGCACGGGGCGATCAGGGGTAGCTCGTTAACGGAGATTTGCCGTGTTGTGGCGTTAAGGTCATTTCAACGAGATTAACGCTGACAGCACTAGTGGGAACACAACGAATATGACTGCACATTTACGCCGACATCATCCTAGTGCAAAGACAAGTGGAAGCAGACAAAAACAACAAGCATGCATGCTACAAACTTTACCCGAGTCATTTAGACAGCTGTTAGCACATGATTCTCCTTATGGGGACCTGATATGTTTAATATTGTGGCGAGCTCAGACAAGGAGGAGACGGAGGTGTCGTTTGGTCTTGCTTCCCGTGAGCTAGCCAGGGAGCACAGCCATTTATTGACATCTGCAGAAGAACACTGCCGCTAGCTAACTGCTCAGCGCGGCAACCGCACAGCAACAACAACACACAGGGCGCCCTCTGACCCCGGAAGGACACACCGTCGCAGCGAGAGGGCGTCACCCGTCACTATGGCAACGTAAACAAAACATAACTGTACAAACAGAACCCCAAACAGCCCTGACCTGCTACAATATGCTGCTGAGAATATAGCCAAGAAGAAGCGTATAGTATAGCTTTTATTTTGGAAAGAGCCATTTCTCTGTAATAAACTCTCTTTTCCAAAGATGAGTGATTCCTCAATCAGATACAGGGCTCGCAAAATCTATCTCTGCCCTGCCAGTCGGGCTATTGTAGGAAGGAAAAATATATGTCAATGCTTTTGCATTCTTTCGGAAATGTAGCTGGGTAATTATGTCATTGGCATCGGTGAGCCACTGTCAATATGTGACATATTGAAATCCCGTTTGAATTTGCGCTTGTTTTTTGCTTTCACTTTGCAATCGCACGAACTGTGTATAGAGAGCGACAGCACTGATTGGTGAGTGATGATAATTTGTGCACCAATTCCTCTGACATCGTCTTATCAATCGTTAGTTTACTATGCAAACATGACAAGTGAAATCTCCTGCAGCATGCTTAAACATGTGAGAGGTTGATCGCGCAGAGAATCGCTGACCGTTATGTGTGTGTGCGCGCGTGTAAAAGCAGCAGGATATATATTTTAGTTCTGCTGAGCCAAATAAGACAGGTCAGGGTGAAGAAGTAACAGCCAAAGAAAAGCTTACCACAAAACAGAAAAGTTATGACAAATCAGACTATAAGGCAAAAAGAAAGTGCAGCTTTATGGTTCCATGGACAAAATAATTTCTGTGGCTGCAATATGAGGAGCTATATAACCGGGGCTGCACATAAGTGGTCCGCAGGTGCGCATTCACTGTCAAAAAAAAAAAAAAAAAAACACGCACAAGATATGAAGTTGCAACGCGTGTTTGCATACATAAGATTTTCTGGAGGAGGACAGACATTTGTTTAGAACTCTTAAAGATGTCGAAGAAGCTCCTTTAAGCAATTACTTTGGTGTTCCTCCACCTCCAAACAATTGTCAGAAGGAGTCCGAACCACAAAAGAAGCACGTATTCTCGGAAAAGTGGTTGCAGGAGGTGAGCTGGCTTCAAACAAATGATGAACGCACAGAGATGTGGTGCGGAATGTGCCGTGAAAATCCCACTCTAGCAGACAAAAACAGTGCTTTTTATATGGACGCAAACGCGCGTTGCAACTTCTTATCTGGTGCGCGTCTTTTATTTTGACAGCGAATGCGCACATGCGGACCACTTATGTGCACCCATGTAAATAACATGATGTTCTGCCGGGTGTGTTGTTGGTTTTCTCTCGATTTCTGAGTCGACAAGCGCCTTTGTTACTGGGACCAGTCATTTTAAGAAAGGCCCCATTAGAACCCATGAGAAATGCAAGAAATGCATTATTGCTCAGTCTGCAATATCTTTCCCAGAACAAACACCAATTGTAAATAACATACTAAAAATAAACCTGAAAAATCTGTTTAGAACAGCGTACTATGTTGCAAAGAGTGAACTACCACTGGCAAAATTTAGCAGTCTTTGCAAACTTTAAAAAGCAAATGGCCTCGATCTTGGTTCCACTTGTCTCTTACCCGTGACTTCAGTGGAAATTTCAAATTCAGGATCTGACACAGACTGATTCATGTCCTACACAGTTCTTACAAGTTCATAGAAATTTCTGTTCAATTAGAACCAAGTATTTGAGTTGATGATTGTAATTTTTATGCAATGTTGTAATTTGTTTTTCAACAATTTTTTGATTAATGTTTTGTTTCCTTTACAATATTATACTTTAATGTATAATATTGTAAAGGAAACAAAACATCAATCAAAAAATTGCTCTCTTTTTTATTCGGGCTACTTACATTTATTTTGGGCTACCAAAAACTGAAGAGTCCCTGCCCGAAGGGCTACCAGGGATTTTGAAATTTTGAGAGCCCTGAGATATATTACTTTTGTTTCAGCAACATTAAATTTAAAAACTGTACTTTTGAGTTAAAATATATATTTATAATTTTAATAAATGACAAATTAAAAAGGCATGAACATTTTTTTTGTATCGAAAAATATCGAACCGTGACACCAAAGTATTGAACCGAACCGTGAATTTTGTGTATCGTTGCACCCCTAGTATTTATGTCTATGAAGGGAAAATGGCTAGTCATGATCATGCTTCCAGTTTATTCACTATCATTATAAAGCAATACATTTAATATTTTCTCAAATGTATCTTCACAGATTAGAGACAAAGGGTGCTTTCACTTTATTTTAGCCATCTGTTCGAAATATGCCATCACCTGCACAATTCCCTAAGCTCAAATGTAGAACACATGCACACCTGATGCCAAATGTTAGCATGACTGTATCTCCAAAAGCACAGCTGTGATTCTTTTTTTCATGCATTAATTTTTAAAAGACATTACCACTTAAGAAAAAAGGGAGCATTTATTACATTAATATTATGTTAAATTGTTGCTCTCCTGTGAGTGGGTGTTGTTCACAGTCTCATATTGATGCCACAAATCATCATTTATGAATTGTTGAGGATAAAATACAATTGCTTGCAGCTACATTTCATTCAAAGCTATCCTAAAACATGGTCACAACCCCAACTGCACCACTGGATACAGCTAATAGTGCTATTAAACCCAGCACTGAGTGTGCTAGTGACACCCAGCTGTTAAAACAAAAAATATGCAGAAAGTTACAACTATTACAGGAACGATAATGAATGTGTCATAAGAGGAACAGAAAATGTCCTATTAATATATGTCCCAAAATTAAATATTTGCAAATGGTGGTTTGTAAAATTTTTATGAGGGAAATGCCAAAAAAGTCAGACATTTGATTTATTCATATTCACATGTCAAGTATGTGAAAATGTTTCCTATATACATTTAATTTTAAGGTCAGTTGTAGTAATTTACTCGTTTTTTTAATGTTTCTGATCGTTAGCAGACGACTTAATACATCAAACTGCCTGTGATGCATGTGCTGCCTGGTGCACGTTCAGCCACACCGCCTGCAGGATGTTAATTGTTATCGTAAAAAATAAAATAAATTACTGGCCCAGTAATTGAAACGGAAAAGAAGGAGAAAAGAAAGTCTCAATTGTCCTCAAATAGTCAGAAACTGCAATTTTTCACAGAATTCAAGATGACGTCTTCTGAAAGATGTGTGCATATATAATTGGGTACAAATCTGCCAGTAAAGTGATGATGCTGAGACATGTATCGATCGTGTCTATTGACGGCTTTCACTTCTCATTAAGTCGTAGGCATCCATCACAAAGCTAGAGGTTCCCTGGGTGACGGTTAGTGGAGGATCGTGAGGAGAAGCGCCAGAGTACCACAGCTGACATGCAGAGGCGGTTGCAGAATAGATTTGCCTCATATCTAAAAGTATGTGTCAAGGTTGTGTGGACCTATACTACGTGCCTGCCTCTGTGTGTGTGTATAAAACACACAGTAGGGAGCCTCTGTACAACCCACTGATGCCAAGCATGTTTTAAGGCCGGAGGGCAAATCAGTAGACGGATGACTTCTGATGCCGTGAGACAGTCGAATTTCTACAGAGCGTGGCTGTTTTCTTTATGTAATATCAGGCTCCAGTAGGTTTGTGATCTGTCTCCAGTCTGATTGTTTTATATACAGAAGCGTATTATCTTGGTATCAGGTCAGTGTTGCTCATCTCGATGCGAAGATAGGAGAGATAAATGAGAGGATTCAGGAGACCTTTATCTGAATGATCTAAGACACTGTCTGTGGTGGATGTTCATGACTAACAGTTTGGAATTAATCATAAATAAGAGCTAAATTTGATCAAAATTAATGAAAGAAACGTGCAAAACTGCTGATTCTGTTGCAGATGTGAGAAAATATACATTTTACTGGCATTTTAAAAAATTCTATGTTGAATATAGAGTTTGAAGCACCTCTGTACCTCTGTACCTACGTGTAAGTGGTTCATTTCACGTGTTTGTTGCATACACTGTATGTAAAAACAAATGTTTCCATTGACTCAGAAAAGCTAAGGCAAAATAGCAGTGCCCTTTTTGTATATTTCTTACTAATGGCCAGCAGGGGGCGATGCCTCTGTTTTGTTTTGTTTTGTTTTTTTAATTTTCTCTTATCTTTTGTTCTTTATCTTTTCCTGCTTTCAAACTGGATGTGAAAAATAAGAAGTGGATCCGACTGTGATACTGTGCTCTCATTGGCTAATGATGTAAGACTGAGAAGTCAATAGCCAATTAGCACACCCTGGAAAATCTTTCCTTTTGCCTCTAATAATGATCATCATTGGTAAGTGGAAAAACAATGGATGCAAAGATCCCCCATGTGACCTGTTGTGGTTGATGGAAACTGATGGCAGGTGCGACTCTCCAAACTTTAGTGAAACTGTGAAAATAACAACACAAGCCAGAAAACTGGAGGCCATCCACCTTCAAAGTAAAGGTTGTGCCCTTTGAAACATGCTCACTGCAGTGCTTGTCCATTTCCAGTTTACATTTATGCTTTTTTGAATTGTGCATCCAATTCCAATCTACTAGAAAAGTAAACACTATGGGAGGTTTTTGGTGCAGCGCCTTCTGTGACTCTGATTTTACCCAAAAAGAACCAAAAAACTCCAGAAACCTCTGCCAACCAGTCAGAGAAAACATGTTAATTCCCAACAAGGTACTGGGTGGATGTATCAAGTCCAATGTGGTGGACAACACATGAGAAACCTCAATATCCATAAGCCTTAAAGCAGGTGTTCATAGGCTAAACATGGCTGAAGACTGCTTAGAAACCAGGAGCTACATCAAAAGTTGAATTTCATGGATTTGGACAAAACTCAGTTATGGTGATGAAAGAATAGCCTTCGGGGGACCAGGTGTCCTACTCTTTGGGACTGCCACATACTGAGACAATGTCCTGCATTATAAATGGCTCAAGTATTGAAAAGTCGACCCTGCTGGACAGGCACTTTTCTAAAGTTTGGCTTTTATCCAGTGGCTGTGAAGAAAGCAGGAAAGGCTGTTATTACGCTCAATGGGGAAAATTTCAAATTTCACCACATAGTCAGGAGCTATGCAGATTTCTAAGAGAATGATGGAAACTACCACATATAAAAGAAATTCAACAATAGAGGCTAAAAAAGGACTATATAGCTGGGGGAAATGGGTGGAGGGCAATTTTCAGAATTCTTTTGCCTTGATATATATTTTTTTGCTTTTATCATTATTTTATAATTTTACACAAAAATGACAAAGATGTCATGAAGTGACACAGAACATGTGGGCAGCACAAAATAAGCTGGCTCCTAAAGAGATGTCCAGCCATGACTGCAACCCTACTGAAAGTCACAGATGATTAGAGGACAGAACTGCAGTTAAAATAACAGCAAACAGTTTTCACAGTTTCTGGGAAAGAAAAAAATAATACATGAGAAGATTATCAGACAAACTTTATCTTTCATTTATGCTCACTAGTTGTGTATTTCTTTCAGAATATGTTTGTCTTTTTTTGTACTTCATTTATTTTTCTGGGATCTAATCAGTTGAAACACCTGCTGGTTCAGTTTCTCAGGAGCTGCTTAATTGATTTGTTTTCTTTATTTGTCATTTTGCTTTTTATTTTGTATTTCTATGTCCATTTTCATTTCTAGTATGTTAAGATTTATATATGGAAAGCAGATTTCAAGTACAAGCCCGATGGGAGAGTGTATCAATCTGCAGAAGCTTTTGAAATCAGCATCATCACTTCTTTGCATCAGTTTTTTCAATCTGCAGTTATGCTGAATTACACAAACATGATGCTTTTCATCATTTAATGCAAAGATGCATTTTCTGTGACGACAGGCTTAAATCTAAAAACATTAGAGTTGATCGTATTTACAGTGTTTTGTGGTTAAATAGCAACTGTCTCATTTAAGTGAAGTTATTATGGATTATACTAAGTTATTACACTGTACATAAGGATTTACTGAGTAAAAGTCCTCACCCATCTCATCATTTTAGCTTCTGTTGAAATCTTCCATCACTTTTGCCTCTTTGTCCAACATTTTCACTTCATCATCACCTAAATTTTCCAACTTTGCCCCCATCTTTTTCTCTCTTACCTTGATGTAGAGGACCGCCAGCGTGCCTTCCAATCCCCCGGCCATTGATTGTAAATGTCCCGCTCACTCACAGTGCACATTCAGCATTTCTGAAGATGATCAGCTGTTCCCCTGAGTCATAGATCAAAAACAGTGAGCCCCTCTGGCTGCACACCTCAAAGTGAATCACGCAAACATCTGCAATACGAAGCAGCTTCAGGGGGATTATTTGTTATGATCACATATTTGCTTGTGTGGGAGATTGATAATGAAGCTGGGCCAATTAACTTACACATTATCATTCACACAAAAATAGATTTTCTTTTTTCTGTATTGCCTACAATTTTTTTCTCTTTCTTCTAAGTGTTGGCCACATCGATCACCCACGCAATCTTTATGAATCAAGTCAAGTCATCTTTATTTATATAGCACATTTAAAAGACATCAAGTGTTGCCCAAAGTGCTGAACAGAGGAATATAATACAAAGAATTTAAATAGATAGAATAGAATCAAAAAGGAGTGTGTGTGGTTTCTTTGGGGCCAAATACTATTGAAGATACCATTATCATATTTATAGTGTTGCAACGAAAATTACCCCTTCCCCCAAAGGAATGGTTTTACAGGCGGAGGTCCCTTCTCATCTTTTCTGACTGCTTTCTCACTAGTTTTGTATTTCAGAATCAGAATCTGAATACTTTATTAATCCCTAAGGAAATTATGTAATGTATTGTATAATGTATTTGGATTGGGTCAGAGTCACTACTGATATCATGAGGTGATACCTGAACCTCACAGTTGTTGCAGAGGTAATCACATGAATACGTGCCATTGCCAGAAGGTTTGCTGTCTCAGTAGCATGGAGACAAGCTGTTATTTTAGGCGAGCTGGACAGGGCAGTAGAAGGTCCTTAACCCATGAGCAGGACTGGTATCTGCTCCTTTGTGCAAGAAAGAACAGGATGAGCACTGCTATTGCTATAAAATATCCTCCAGCAGGGCACTGGTGTGAATATCTCTGACCAAGCAATCAGTAACCCCAACAACGATGACTCCATATGTGTGGCCAACTAGAGTTTCAACATCCTCTGTTTGGCACCGTGCTTGATGCCCAGCACCATGGAGCCGACTGGCATTTGCCATAGAATACCAGAATTGGCAGGTCCATTACCTGCAATATTCTTTTCACAGATGAGAGCAGGTTCACCCTGAGCACATGTGGCAGACGCGAAAGCCCCCGGAGTCTCTGTGGAGAACATTGTGCTGCCTGCAACATCATTCAGCAAGACCAGTTTGGTGGTAAGTCAGCGATGGGGAGGCACATACATGGAGGGACGCACAGGCCTCTACACGCTAGGCAATGACACCTTAGACCCAATGTCAGACCCTATGCTGGTGAGGTGGGCCCTGGGTTCCTCCTTGTGCATGCAGGTAGTTCCTGAAGGGTGAAAGAATTGATACCATTGGTCCCCATGCTTGCTAAACCCAATAGAGCACAAGCTGGGACATCATCTTTCTGGTTTGCCAGGTTGCACCTCAGACTATCCAGGAGCACATTGATGCTCTGGTCCATATCTGGGAGGACGAGACCCGTCATCTCAATCAGAGTAAGACGTTATCAGGCATAAATATCAGCACATGGTAGCAATACAAACTACTGAGTAATATTTTGAGTCACTTCAATGAAATTTAGGCAAAGTGGACTAGCCTCCTGCATCGTTTGATCACTTTGATTTTCAAGGTCTCTTTGAATTTGGCTCTCTGTAGGTTGATCATTTTCATCAAACAATGCAGCATCATTTCCTTCCTAGTATATTACCCAGGTCAGATCAGTAGAAATACAGAACGATGATTTTATATTTCTTGCAATAATAATTGAACCTGGATTTTTTTTGCACATGCAGGTTGTTCCAAAAATACCAAATGTTGCTTTTTGGCACCACGCTGTTCTTCCAGCATCTGCTCTACATGTGATAATTGAGTATAATATATATTAAGCCTGGAAGTTGCAACAGTTGTCTGCCATATTTTTGTGCCATTGTGGTGACCATTAGGCTACTTCTGTTATCTGTTGCTTGCAATCTTCCGCCCGTATTAATGGAGTCTCTCTTTGCCTCTTCTAGTTGCCTGCTCCATGCTCCCTTTGAAACATCACCACCTTCGAAACACATTCACCTGTTTCCTGTGGAATCATCCACCCTAATTTATTTGCTTTATCACCTAAGAAAGGACTTACTCTGCCTGTCACCTCTACCAACATATTTGTTACCCCGAGCTGCTAACATCGTGCACATCCGAGTTTGACGTCACATGTTACGGCATGCACAACTTTATTTGTGGCACAGCCAGTCATGCACCTCTGGTTTTTTCTAACCAGCTACACAACAGTACAACTGTCTCGTATTTTACTGCCATTTTAATGATATTCCAGCTCAGAGATACACAGATTATACAGAGGAAGATGTTGCAACTGTTTGAAAACTTAAGACTTTGTGGAAAACATCTCAAGCGGTGACACCAATCATTCAGGAGAATACTGCAGCAGCTTCCTGTGCTTTAAAGGAAGGCATAAATAGAAATGACTGCGTCATGATATTATGGCGGGGCACGATGCAACGTGGAAGGTTTATTGGTGCAATAAGTCTTTGCTCTTAAACAACTGAAGCAGAACTGTCACAAACAATCAAGTTCCTCTCTGCAAACAGTACTCTCTATTTGGACTCTAACTTATTATCTACTGGCAGAGCTTCTGTGTGTGAACCAGCAGTGGTGCACCTCCAACCTACTACCTGAAAACTGTTCACTCTCTGTCAACAAACACTTTCCTCACCCAACTATTGCTCGAATCTGGTCCTTGGGTCCACTTTTTTCCCCAAACAAGGACAATCAGTTTCTCTGAATTTAAAAAAAGAAGAAGAATATGAATTTCACAAAGAAGCATGTTTGACTTGATGCCTCTATCAGGAGGATTTACTTTGAAGTGAGTTCAACATAGCTTGGCTTTTTTGTCATTAACTGCCAGGACCAAACCAAACCTAAGACCCCAGATTGTTGGGTGTGGCTGTGTGCAGGCAGGAATAGGACCCAAGGTGCAGACTCCGGAGACAGACGTGAACTCAAAAAAGGCTTTAATTCTGAACACAACATGACATAACTTGAAAAAACTCTAAATAAACTTACACCGGTGGACAGACAAAACACACAGCAAAATAAACGGTAGATCGCGACACGGACACAGAGAAACACTGGGCTTAAATACACAGAGGGAGCAATCAGGGAATGGGTAACAGGAGGGAAACACAGCTGGGGCAAATCAGGCCTAACGAGACAAGAGGAAGCAAAACCAGACACATTAACATCAGACATGGACTTTCAAAGTAAAACAGGAAACACATAACACAGACTGAACAAAGACACAGACTCATATGCAGGCACTACAAAGGGAACAGAGACGTGGGAACAGGGCAGACACAAACACTGACTGAACACGGGGATATAGGAACTTAAGATACACATAGACGCGAACTAGACAAGGGGATGCAGGTGATAGGGGAGACAGAGCAACTAAAGACGACAGAGACATAAGCCATAAGACGGAACTCAAAGAAACCAAAAACTAGAAATTATAAAATAATATCAAAAACTCAAAAACCCTGGGTCGACGACCCAGGCATCCTAACACAGATAGAGATAACGGGTATCAGCACAGTACTTATTGGCTTTCTTTGTTAACTCCGGCTTTCTGCTTCAGGCTCTTTGGTCACATAAAAGGAAGTGTCTTAGTGCCGCCTACTTAAGGCAGACAGAATATTATCAGAGGGCTGGGGGGGATATGAAGAATAGGAAAAATATGAAGGCAAAATGGCAAACAGGGGTTGCTAAAATAAGACAAGAGACCAGTGCTGCAGAAAACTAATCTTGCGTGAATTTTATTGCTGGGTGTGCTCTCAGTGATAGCTGCACATTAGAGCTCTGAAACGTATACATTTAAACATGACTCTCAAGAAGTGCATACAGCTGTGATGCTGTCACATCGCCCGAAGAAGAGAACCTCATAATCACAGTCTTTGCCCAAAGCAAAGCAAAACTGATTTTAATGGCTGAATATTCTAACCCGTGCTTCCTCAGCTGCAGTACCAGCAGTGTAAAACAGACCAAGCCTTAATACTTACTTTGGATTTTCTCCATTAACACCTGAACACACGCAAATTGCCGGGATAATGCAGTGCATGCAGGCCGAGATCTTCGAATTTTATTGGTGGTGTTAGCGGGCTATGTGTCTAAAATCTTAGAATCTGCATCACATCACGCATGTTTGCAAGAAAAGAATCACTGGAAATGTGGTGGTGAAAAGAATTTTACTAGGCTATGAAAAATGAAGGAAATGAAACGTACAACAGCCAGATAAAACATAATAAAACAGAATGGCACTTAAAATTTAAAAATGCGTTTTTGTGTGGAAAGTCACAAAACTCTTCACTTTGCACTGATGTTTACTGCACTGCAAACCTCAAAGTACAATGTTGTATAAAACAAAACAAATTAAATATATAGAGAAAATATTTGTTCTTGTTTTTGTTGATGTGACAGTAATGTAGTTACAGATCACTTTAAGCACAAAGGGGGCTTGGTTACATCCAGTGAAAGGTCAAAGTTTGGATGAAAATATTAGGAGAACTTCTGAAGATTTATAACCTGAATGGGACAAATCTTTCTCTCAGGAGCTGGAGGAGACCAAAAGTAAGCAAAAATAACAACAACAAAAAAACATTCATTCACGACATGACAATCAACACAACTTCAAAAATGTTGTGTGCACGCTGTCTACCCCCTTGCATTGTATTCATGTGCAGCTGTGTGCAACAAAGGGAAGAACACTGCGTGTTATTTAAAATTGATTTACTGGTTTAATCTGAAAGTAGATAATTAACTATAAATGGTCAGTACTTGGCAGACACATTGCTTGTTTAAGAATTCGAATCAAAGGAGGTCTTTTTTCTTATTACTTTCCATTACATATCTAAAACAACAGAAGGTTGGCAGCAACATGGTTGATTTAGTCCGCATCGTGACAAAGCAGCCTTTGACTCAGCAGCTCAGACTGATACAGTTTGGAGAAACAATTTATCCCTTTGACCTCAGGGATGGGAGATTATTGCCACACTTTTTGTTTTTTCCAGCGATGCCAAAATGCCTTTCTGTGTTGGGTGGAAGTCTCATAATTCTCACAACAGAACAACGCGTTCAGTTTCCCACATTTATTGTACGAATCCAGCAGGGAAAACCTCGAGCCAGAAATAGCAGCTCTCACATCTGAACCTACACATTTTCCATCTCTGCTTCATGTTATCGAGTGAAAACACTAAAGGTAAACACTTACAACACACAAATACGAAGAGTTGATTCATTAGCAGGCATCACGGCGATGACCTCTATTACTGTGCGTTTCTGGTGAAATGATTTATGAAAAGAAAAACAAAAAGGAGAACGGATCACTGCTGGTTGGAAAATGGGTTTTGATGCCCGTGGAGTTTGTAAATCAGGCAGGAAAAGTGATTCACGACACATAATGACCACAGCTCTGCTCTTTTTGTTCAGATTATGGGAGAAAGACCAGCAGGGTGGGGTTTGATTAAACCAAAATAAAGACTGGTGGGAGCGGGAGTGTTGCAGTAATTCAGAAGGACATCAGAACAATAAACCTTTGACAGCCTCTGAGAGATTCTGACATTTAAAAACAACAGTAATTACAATTTTCTCATTTGAAATTTGAATTTGATTCTTGCATACTTTAACTGGCCTGTCTGAGAGATCCTGAGAAAATCGATGCTTTAAACTCACGACTG
This sequence comes from Aulonocara sp. 'chitande type north' Nkhata Bay, assembly GCF_057382095.1. Taxonomy (NCBI): domain Eukaryota; kingdom Metazoa; phylum Chordata; class Actinopteri; order Cichliformes; family Cichlidae; genus Aulonocara; species Aulonocara sp. 'chitande type north' Nkhata Bay. Next base: position 21,755,300 of record NC_141352.1, on the reverse strand, counting down.
TGCTTATTTAATCTGAACTTAAATCAGATCCAGTATTCCTCTCTGACCCACTCGCGTCTCCACGCCAGCAAACGAAACACGCGACGACGGCATCCATCTGTCCTTTCATGCCTGCAAGTTCGGGCGAAGCTGTGAAAGATGCTCCGCCGACCTCCCACACATCTTCACAAAAGCTGCAAATTATCAGCAAACTGTGAATGTCATCTTCGGAGTTGTACACTTGTAAACGGCGAGATCAATCACGGCTCCTGTCAGAGGCAGATCAATAAGTTTTCACACCATGGAGTCAAAGTTAAAAATACCAAGCTGCTGAGCGCAGTCATTAGCAGATGGAGCCGGTCAGCAATAATCTCTGCTGCACTGTGAGCCTGTTTTGAGATCATGTTTGGAGTGGAAGTTTACTTTTTTAGGTTCCATCACTGACCCAAAAAAACAGAGAAAAAAATATATTTTTTTTTTTATTTTTTGCTCTTCGAATAGTCACATCTGACGCTGTTTACTTCTGAGCACAGACACAGACTTTACAATGTAATCTTTTTCTAAGTCCTTTTAATCCCTCGCTGCGGTTCGCAAACACTGGTTGAGTTGTGTTCGGTCACACGTACGTGAGCTTTTTTTTTTCCTTGAGCTCAGCAGAGTACAGGTTGGTGTGCAGGAAGGCCGGGGCGGATCTGGAATATTAATGCATTGTATGGACTCCTGAAGGGGAATCCTCCTGAGCTTGCTCATCTACAGTTGGGGTCAGAGGTCAGGACCAGCTAGAGAAGGAATGCTAGAAAAGGTCTGGTGATTTGCTCAAGAGCACCTGGTGTTTAACAAAGCCACGTGAGCCGCATTCATGTCTCTCCGCACTGGTCTTGGCTCAGAACAGATGTGTGCAGATGATTACAGCAGGGATCTCCAGCAGATTAAAGCAAAGGTCTGGCTCTTTGGCAACTCTGTGCAAGATTTAAAAATGACAATCACATGCTCATCTGTTACATAATCGCCACCAACGTAGGAGAATTCCAGTTCCACTGACGGGTTGGTAGCTGCAGAGAGATACAATAGCAATCGGTCTATAGCTTATGTCAGATGATTACAGATTGATTTTTGTGGACACTCGTAGCTCCCAGAGGATGAATCCTAATTACTTTAAGGATCTTCTTACTTTTCCCTTTCACTTGTTGTTATTCAGTGCAAAAAGTTACACGTATTTATTGAATTCAGATTAATATACTTAACAGATTTCAAGTAGTTTCTCATCATTTGCTAGGTTATCATACACACTTCTCATATGCAACGCTTTTTTCTGCAATCTAACACAAATGTGCAGCACAGGCTCTGTTCAAGCTCTGTTTTTCTCTACGGAAGTTCTGGAGGTACAGCGATCAATCTTCTTAGTTCAATATGCGTTGCGGATGACAGAGTGCAATCTCGTAAATCTAAGTCTTAAATAATCTTCTATGTATGGTCTCATGTTTGTCTAGCACCGTTATAAACTTATAAAAACCAAATCACTTCACCCCAAGAGTGACTCTAATATGTAACTGTTTCTTTCCTCTTCACAAAAGCCATTTTCGCTGTCCTTGCTGGATTTCTTCTTTTTTTCATTCATTGATTTTCTATACCTTTCTCAGTGCTATAGCCTTCCCCAGAATGCACCAGGCAAGAAGTGAATTTCCCAAATTCATTTTGCCCTCCTGTATGAAAACACTGGGGGTGTACTGTAGCTTTTTCTGCTTTTCAAATATTTGCCCATGTTTTCTCTGATCCCCCGGGATGGGTTCGGCCAGCGTTTGTGAACCATGTATAAACATTTCCTGAGTCAGAGGATTTCATCTGTCAACAAAATGATAAAATGATCTCCTCCACGGATGACAAATGGAGTAATCAATTTAAGTGCCTCACAATTAAAGCTCACTATTCATGTGAACTGATTAAAAATACTTAAAAACTTAAAAACAGTGCATTTTATGGGATCTAATGAGAAAAATGCACTACAAAGTAAATAAAAGTTATTGCGAGTAGATAAGAAACTATGAACAGCAGATGACTAACTCGACCTCTTTCCTATGTGGAGAAATTTCAGACTAAAGTAGAAATGTAATGAAAGGATACAAGTAGCAGAAATGAGTTCATTTGTTATTGTTTGGATTAGCTACAAAACAGCTTAAATTATTTAATGACTCTTGACTTTTATATTATCTTAGTCCTCAAGTTTGCGATAATTAATGAAGCTTGCAGAAGCTCAGTTTCCCGAGGGCCTGGGACATTGCGTAGCTGCGCCGTAGATGACATGCTTAGGATGATTATGATCCATCGTGAAACTTTATATTATGATCACACAAAGCCTCTAATGTTAAAATTTAGCTCTGCATTTCTGATTGTTTAATACTTGAGTCAGTGTAGCCTGGTAATGAGGTTTACTGTTGATCAGCTATAACATTAAAAGCACCGATTGATGCTATTAAGGTAGTTAAATATTGCTTATAATCTGCTTACAAAAGAAGATTTTGCTGGGGAGCCTGGAAATTAACTGGATATTGCTTTGACATGTACCACCCATGTAAATATCACTGTGGACAAAGCACATCCCCCCATGTTGGCAGCACTTCCCCACAGTCATGGTCATTCAGAATGGGACAGCATGCCCCACACCACACCACAAAAATGGCTCATGCCAGAGAAACAAACCAAAAAGCTCAATTCCAAATCCACAAAACTCGATCCTCTTGAGCACAGTAACAAGCCTCAAACACGGAGCCTCTGCTTCTAGCATCTCAGCGCTGACTTTACAGGAAGCTAATTAGCAGGCAGATGTTGCTCATTGAAAACAAGTGGATTAATCGAGCATCACCAAACGTGAGCACCTCAATAAAAGCTGACGTTTTGGCAGTTTACTGGCAAGTTACCAATCTTCCTACGAGTGGACATCCTAGCAAATTTGCCCCAAAGAAAAACTCAAGAGCTACATCTCAGACTCTACAGGCCTCAGTTAGCATGTTAAATGTTAAAGTTCATGACAGTGAAATTAGAAAGTGATTGAAAAATAATGATTTAAAAGTGTTTGCAGGAGAAAGTCTCTTCTCACTAAAAACAACAATGGCAGCATGGCAGAATTGCATCTGAACAAACTACAAGACGTCTGGACAGATGAGACCAAAGTGAAGATGTTTGGCCATAATGTACCAAACACAGCATATCAGCACAAATACTCCAACTGTGGAACATGGTGGTGGACATGTGATAATTTAGGCTTGTTTTGCAGCCAAAGAACCCGGGAAGTCTGCAGTCATTAAGTTGACCGTGAACTCCTCTGTATAACAAAGTATTCCAGTCAAATATGAGGCCACCTGTCCAGCGGTCTGTCTTGGCCTAGACTGAGTTGCAGCAGCAAATCTATAACAGAATGGCTGAAAAAGAAGTAAAATCAAGGAGTTGCAATGGAGCAGTGCAAACCTCAGCCCGAGTGAATAAATCAATAAGATGCTTATTTGCAATAAGTAAAAAAGATGACAGTGAAGCATCTGTTTATGTTTTTATTCTTTAATGTTGGGATTGCATAGACCCACTGCAGTATGTGCAAAAAAGAATAACAAGAAAATAGATTTTTTTTATTATCATGCTTTTGAAAATGACGGTCTTGGTAATTTTTCACTTGAACACAAACTGCAGCAGACAAAAGTGACAAAATTACACTCTGTTCTCCCAGAAAATGACTCGAGAGGTAATTTGTGCAAGCAGATATTACAATCCAGTAAGCACCCTTTAGATGCAAATTCACACTTTCACATACTTAAGGTTGCAAAAATGTGAATCTAATCTAAAAAGCAAAGCAAAGTTAATTCCCCAAATTAACTACAGCAAGTAGATTTGGTGCCTAAACCTGGCTAAACTGTGAAAGTGGTTCCATAATTTTTCTCTTAGCAAATGCACACTATATTATCCCCATGTTAGACCTCGTAGCCAGGTTTTTGTTTTCATTGGAAGGTGAACCATTAAAATGAAATTCATTTAATTATATCCATATTTGACTGTTTATCCACTACCTATTATCCAGTTAATGTTTTTCTAATCTAGCTTGCTGTGCATTAGTCTCGAGCAGTTTTATAGTTCAAACACCTATTATTAACCCATGAGTCATCATTAACTGATAAGCAATGAATAGTATGCTACATAGTCTATTCTGGAATAACAACACTCTGTTAAAAGGGGCTATGATCAACCACACCAACAGATGGGAGGAAATCCCTTTATGTTCAGTGATTTCTCTGATTTTTCTTTAGACAAACAGAAGCAATTTTCTTTCAGTTTAAACTTCGGTTTATTGTATACAAGTTACTGTCATTATCATTCAGTATCCAGTTCATAAAGCAACTCTGAGCAGGTTTTATCTTTTTTTAAAGGATTAAAGAAGAGAGCTGCAGAAATCTGCCATTTAACACTCTTCTCTCATCATAGTTATTCTACCAACAGCCTGTAGTGTCAGAAGCCATAGAGCCAAGAGAGCTGTTTTTGGCACTCGCAGTGAAGGAGATCCTTTATAAAAACAGAGCTAAGCACAATGCATCAGACTGAGAGAGGTCTAAAACAACAGTGTACACTACAACTGATGTTTTTTTGTTTTTTTAAACATCTTTAAAAAAACCAAAAACAAACATGGATTCTAAAAATGATCAAAATTAGACTTTGAATCAAGAACATTTGAAATGCTAGGAAGCAAAATGAGATCCAGTGCCAATGGCTTTTCCTTTCACTGAGGGTGAAATGATGGGTCATTCTGGTTGTTTGTTGGAGTGGTCTGAGTGCTGGCTGTGCTGGACCTTGGTCATATATCACCCCCCCTTTTCTGTCCCCGGGTTGTAGCTCCTCTGTCCACCAAAGCAGAAATGGCCCGAAATGCGCAGTGCTGTGTCCAGTTAAAGTGTTTATGACCTCCATCATTGAACACACACACACACACACACACACACACACACACACACACACACACACACACACACACACACACTCCTAAACATCAGCGAGGCTGTATTTGTTGCACTCTCGCCTGAATTCACAACTTAAAAGGAAAAACGTGTTTTCTTTGCCCACGGAGAATTTCCTCGAGCCCCTGTACATCGTTATAGGACCATTTTTTAATAAACTGCAACATAGATGCAATTTTAATCTCGTCTAAACCTTTTCAGTGCTTCTAATGCACAAATCTTACTTCATTATGCTCAACAGTTTTTACTCGGCTGTGACATGGTGATTGTGGGAAGCTGTGCGCTTGCCTGCAGGTTATTGTCATCGCTCTGTCATCTCATATTTTGGGTGAATGTTGTAGGCGTGTGTGTGTGTGTGTGTGTGTGTGTGTGTGTGTGTGTGTGTGTGTGTGTGTGTGTGTGGTGGGTCTAGCCTGATTGCGCGCCACTTCTCCATCAGTGCGTGTGCACGAGGGTCCGCAAAGGTGCCGCTGCTCCTCTCCGGGCGCGCAGTACCATCCCCAAACTTTGATGAGCCGTAACCTTCACCAGGGCAACAAAACAAGCCGGGCTGAATTATACCTGCGAGGATATATTAAAAATAAAAACAGCGTCGTCTCTTTCTCCCCCCCCCCTCTCTCTTTTTCTGAGTGATTAAGGTGAGTAAACTGCAAGCTTCACATTACAGTGCGCGTTTTCCCCTCAACGATTCGCAGCACAGCGCGTATTTTACCGGACGTGTTTTGCCAGATCTGCGCGCGTCTCCACAACCAAAGTGAAGTTTGTGTAGGTGTGATGTTTTTGCATTAATTAATTGATCGTGCAAACTTTTTTCCTTTTTATAACTGAGTAAAGATGTTCTAGATGCTTTTTTTGCAGCTCAGTTGCTCCGATATCACCATATCTTTTTTTTTTTTTTTGCCTGCCGTATGTTACATCTCTGAATTCAACACGCAGAATTTATCAGTAACTCGATTTTAAAAGTCTTAACCAGAAAGGATTTTTTTCCTCCAAGCCCAACAACAAACAGGTGTCAAAATGGAAAGCACTCCGATTGAAATTTACAAAGAAGACACCAAGTGCCTCTCCTCGCTGCTGGAAGACTGTCCGGCGAATTCAACTGCTTGGGTATCCGGATACTCTGACAGCCGCAATGTGACCCACGATGATGATAGCTGGGAGCAGGAGAGCATGTCTCCCATCATCCCCATCATCACCGCAGTGTACTCCGTGGTGTTTGTGGTCGGCTTGTTGGGCAACTGCCTCGTTATGTATGTGATTATTAGGTAAGGATTTTTCTCCCCACTTTGTATAACATCATAAAGTGTGTGAATGTGTGTGTGAATGGGTGGATGACTGAATGTGTAAAGCGCTTTGGGGTCCTTAGGGACTAGTAAAGCGCTATATAAATACAGGCCATTTACCATAAAGTATAAATAATAAATCCGCATGTGTGCCAGAAATCACTTCTCTGTTTCTATGGAGAAAAGAAAAGAGAAAAGATGCTATTGTGTCTTTTTTTTTTTTTTTTAAGAAATCAAGATCCAGCCAGAGGAATGTTTTTCTTCTCTGCCTTTGCAAATGTTATTGCTTGGGAATAAGAGCACCCAGACTTGGGCTTACACAGTGACCTCCAGGCCATCTGGTGTTAGTCACAGTTCTTGTTTTTGCCTGCATTTTGTTTTTGGATGCGCTTCAGAGACACTGAAAAAAAGGTGTGATGCTCTAAGCTCATGAAAGAATTGACAAAATGGGCATTTAAAATGGTATGAGACAGCATCCAGATAGAGAACGATCTTTTTTAAACCCCCAAGTCTCAAAAAAGAAAACAAGACGTCATTTTGGCAAAGAAAGGGAATGTCGTCATTTCTAACCTGACATTAAATGTTCAAAAGCTTGGTGACAGGGAGCTAATTCTACCTCCTCCAGAAAATGAAACATGCCAACTTTATGAATGGCAACTCTCCAGCAAGACCTCCCAGATATATAATGGGTTTCTATACATTTCTCATCAAGTCTGGCCTGGCAGGCATAAAATTAATTACATCTGAAACCAGTGGTGCTTTGTCAACCCAATAACATGCTTACACCTCATTGGGCTTTATTTATGGTCTGTGTGAGCAACAAATCTTATCTGACGTAACGTGAACTGCTGCAGTGCCATCCAGAATGCTTCAATTCCTCGACAACAATTACCTCAAATCAGGTTGATGGCTTCGCCTGTCTGCAGGAGTCAGCTTTTTCACGTCACTTTACAGACAAGAGTGTACATTTTACTGTTTCTCCACAGAGAACAGCTGAAGGAAGAGGATGCTTAATGCTGATTTATTGGGAAGAAATATATGCAATTATTCAAATGTAATAAAGTCCATTTGGGTCACAAAATAGATGTTTTAGGCCGCTTGTCTGATTTTCAGACATGTCATGTTTTATATAGCCAAACTGCCCGTTTTACCATCTTTCGCTTTTAGGTGTGCTCTTATTCCTTATGTCAGATTCAACAATCTGACATAAGCTCCTCAGAGATTTTGGTCGATTTTGCCATGATAGCGTCACACAGTTACTGCAGATTTTTCAGCTGCACATCCATGATGTGAATCTGCCATTCCACCCCCTGGCCTCTAAATGGCCATTTGAGTACAGTGAACTCATTGTCATGTTCAGGAAACCAGTATGAGATGATTTGAACTTTGTGCATTATCCTGCTGGAAGAAGCCATCAGGAGACGGCTACATTTTGGTCGTAAAGGGACGGTCAGCAACAATACTCAGGTAGGCTGCAGTGCTCAGAGGAGTTCAAAGGGGGACAAGAAAATATGTCCTACATCATTATACATCACCAGCCTGATCAGCTGATACAAGGCAAGGTGGATAAGGGTTTTCATGTTCTGACCCTACCATGCAAAAGTCGGAGAAGCAGTAACACTTACTCATCAAACCAGGCAAGGTTTTTCCAATCTATTTTTCACTTTTGATGAGTCTATGTGAAATGTAGCCTCAGTTTCCTGTTCTTATCTGACAGAAGTAGCAGCCGTTGTGGTCTTCTGCTGCTGTAGCCCATTTGCCTCAAGGTTTGATATGTTATCCATTCAAAGACACTCTTCTGCATACTTTGGTCGCAACAAGTGGATACTTGAATTACTGTTACTCACCTGTCAGTTTGAAAAAGTCAGGGTATTCTGCTCTGGCTTCTTGTATCAACAAGATATTTTCAATCAGTGAACTGCTGATTTGGATAGTTTCTCTTTTTGGTAAATCCTATACTGGTTGTCCTTTGTAGATCAGCAGTTTCTGAAATACTCAGACTACCCCATCTGACACAAAAATGGGACTTAAATCACATTTTTCTCCAGTCTTATTCTCAGATTGAACTAGATCCACTACAATGTCTAGATCCGCTGAGTTGCTGCCATATGATTGGCTGATTAGATATTTGGTATACAACTGCACTTGAACACGTTACATACTGAAGTAAAGCCACTGAATGTATTTACAACTCCCAGTGAATATAATGTCGCTTATTCTCTGCTATATGTGTATAAAAAACACAATAGCTGCTTGCTAACACATTAATCCACATATCAAAGTCAGTGCCTGCTGAACTAAACCCAAGTGGCTAAAAGTAAACTTGAAAAAAACTTTGATATCATGACAAATAAATTTCTCTTTTGCTCAGAGGACTGAGCTTTATCTATGAATATAAAGCTGAAGCTAGCAGCTAGTTAGCTTGAAATTTAATTTACTGCTTCTACATTTTGGGTTAATCACACCATAAATAAAAGACATGCAGTGTGTTCAATAGTGAACTTCTGGTAGACTGAACTTCTTTTTTCTGGTCACAACTATTTTCTTGGGTTTTTTGTCTTCATGATTAGCTAAAGTAACTGGTTGCTAATAGGTTCCTTAAATTAAAAAGTACATTGTTTAAGCAACTCGATGATATCTGGTTTCAGAGGGCTGTATTATAAAGAAATATTGTTTTACCTGTCTCTTTTTCTGGATTACTGCTTGTGAATAGTAGACCATTTATAAGTAATTGAATTACTTTAGCCCACTATATTGTGGTATATAATACCAGCAACTCTGCAAATTGTGCAAAATAACGTCTATTTTCAGGTTGATCTCAAATGGAGGGGAGTTCACATTAATTTTTCCAGTTGGAAACAAATTTTTCTGATTACTCCAACATAACACGAATGCAGTTTATTCTAACCAAAGTTTGCTTGTGAAACACTGACGCTCTTTATGATAATTTTGCTGTAATCTTGAACAGAAGTTCATTCTTTTAGGTGAATCTTCTAGGTTCTTGCAGATCATACTATAGCAAGTAAATATCAACTTTTTAAAATTTCTACCCAAACCCCAAAATTCTGCATGTATTTTGCATTGGTGCTACCACAAGTAAAAATCTGTAAATACACAATTGTATAAAGCTCATTGGATATGGTTTCAATCCAGCACCACTTTACATATAACAATGAAGTGTGAGCCTGAAAGATTGCATTACAAATTCAAGAAAGCACTGTGGACTAATGGACAATGTTTAATTCACAAAGAGCCCAGAACAAAGGTCTTCCACTGAGTCGCGAAGCAATAACAGCTGCCGAGACAGTGCCGTATCTCTCCTCACAGGACAACTTTGTGTTGTGCATATTTAACAGGTACACGAAGATGAAGACGGCCACCAATATTTATATTTTCAACCTGGCACTCGCCGACGCCCTCGTCACCACCACGATGCCATTCCAGAGCACTGACTACCTTCTGAATACGTGGCCCTTCGGCGAGGTGGTATGCAAGGTCTTCATCTCCATCGACTACTACAACATGTTCACCAGTATCTTCACCCTCACCATGATGAGTGTGGACCGCTACGTGGCCGTGTGCCACCCCGTGAAAGCCCTGGATTTCCGCACTCCCCTCAAGGCCAAGATGATAAACGTGTGCATCTGGATCTTGTCCTCGGCTGCAGGGATACCGGCTTTTGTGCTGGGCGGTACTCAGACGAATAGCGGTGAGGAAGTCTTTCCCCGATGTCTAACAAAAAGTTTAAGAGTCTCTGTCCACTTTCTATGCATAGCAAATACTCTCCAAGCATGTACTAATAAAATGTTAATAACAGAAATATATTCAATATATCAAATCCATCCGTCACTGAAGAGTTTTTCATTAGCTACAAATTGAGCACATCCTTCCTGAATATAGATGACGTAAGAAATAAAAAAGCGTTTAGAGCAAAATGTTCCCTTGTTGAGTGCAGATTAGCTATTCTACAGCAACTTGCTAAATTGATTGCAGAAAATTGTGAAGTGGAATTTCATTTATCATAAAGTGCACTTCAAAAATAGACTCAAAACCTTTTTGTTCATACTTGGCAGCTGTGTGTGAATGCCTTTTTTTAAGTTTTCACTGACTTAAGACATAATCAAACCTACAGGTTTTTCTGTTTTTATTTTCAGTGTTAATTACATTGAGTTTCATAAAACATGTCATATAAATAAAATTGCCACTTTATTTTCTCTCCACTGTTCTTCCACAGACATAACAGAGTGCGCGCTGCAGTTCCCCGATCCCTACGCAAAGTGGGACACACTGATGAAGATTTTAGTGTTTGTCTTTGCCTTCGTCGTGCCTGTGCTCATTATCACCGTGTGCTACTCCCTCATGGTCCTGAGGCTGAAGAGCGTCCGAATGTTGTCCGGCTCGAGGGAGAAGGATCGCAACTTGCGCCGGATCACGCGGTTGGTGGTGGTCGTGGTGGCCGTGTTTGTGGTCTGCTGGACGCCCATTCACATCTTCATCCTGGTCAAAGCTCTCGTCACCGTGCCGGAAACCACCGCCATCATGGCCGCCTACTTCTTCTGCGTGGCTCTGGGTTACACCAACAGCAGCCTCAATCCTGTCCTCTACGCCTTTCTGGATGAGAACTTCAAACGCTGCTTCAAAGACTTCTGCCTGTCAGCCAGACTGAAGGGGGAGAAGGTGTCAGGGAGCAAAAAGGCCCCCAGCACTGTGCGAGAGGCCGCTGTTCCCCTGGAGAACCCAGATGGGACTGGTAAGCCGACATGACTAGCAGTGGAACTGTCTTCAATCTCCCACACTGGAAAAGAAGACTCACAATACCTGGGCTTAACCCACATCACAACAGCAATGTAGACTGGGTTTTGGATTCACTTCATTTTCATTATCACCCAGGGTATAATCATCGATGTGGTTGTCCATAAATCCAAATCAATCCATCCTAGTGTCCTCTGACTTCTGACACTTTCCTTCACAGCAGCCTGTGATTGTAGGTCGAGACAAAGATTGTGCATTTATGGTTTAACCTGGCAGGTGGATGTAAACCAAACACTGTTTCTGTTTAAGTAGGTCAAAGAAGAAAGTGCTGCTTATAATTAATATGGATTACTGTTGATGGAGGTCCAACAATTAGTTGATTAACCAATTATTGCATGAATCCCCATTTATTTTGATGACTAAGTAATTATTCAGGGAGGGGTTTTTTTTTTAGGAAAAATTAAACATTCGCACCATCCAGCATCCTAAATAAGATTTTGATTTCATACGTGACAGTTAATTAAACATTTTTAAAACAAATTTATGATCGCTTACTGTTTTAATGATGATTTATTTAGCCATAAGTTTAATTTAGACTGCCAACCTTCCCAGGGTGTACTGACAGCTGAGATACGTTACATCACCTCTACAACCCTGAATTGAATAAGTAGGAGATGGATAGATGGGTATTGAGCTTACGGGCAAAATAATCAGCAGATTAGCATTTCATAAAATCATCATTACACAATATTGCACACACGGTCATGAGATAATTATGTGAAGATATCTTAGGAGAACTGATGATTATTTAAAGGGTAAACGAGCAGGAGACTGATTAAAATCACTTGGCCCATATCAAGTTTCATCAGTTTTGATTCATTTGTCTCTCAAATGCTGTTTATTCCCAAAATTTCCTCCTATCATTTTTCATTTGCCAAATGTGCCTTTACAAGTCCAGGAAAAAATGTTTGTGGCGGCAGAAAAATGACTTCAGGAATGATTACTAGATAGGGGTCAAACAGCACTTCATATTATAATGTTTGCTATTTTTATTCAATGCATTTGACATGCCGGTGATATTTGCATGAATCGCTGACAGCAGACATGTGCCAAAAACATTTTCACATCTGTGCAGAGCCTGAATGGTGCTGATTGACCACAGTGTGAGAGCACTCACTGACTCGTGTTGGACTTTGAAGTTGTGTAAGAGTCAAAGAAAAAAACAAAAAGCAACATTCAGCTGCATCAAAGCAAGTTAATCAATGAGAGAATGTGGAGGGAAGATCCTGGACTTGAATGTGCATTTAAAATTTGACAGAGGGCTCTCTATCAGCTTTGACCCTGGCTTTGTGTCCAGACTGATAAGTTGTTAACTTTATGGTATATAACTAATAATGATATGTGCTTTGTATATGGCTTTTACCATGATACACATACTGTAGTCCTGCTGAACTGTCATACTGTTATTGTTGTGCAGTCTGATAAGCCGATTAGCTCTTTCAACAAGTAAAAATACAGAATATTCTAACAACTGTACAGTATCTCAGTCTCTATACAAAGACTTATTTTGTATAGACTACAAAATGAAAATCTTTGCACAGACTTTATGAAAATATACTGTATTTGTAGCATGTTAATCATCACTGCTATGATAGTAAAGGCAACATCAGCAGCCATAAGCTTCATGGACTGTGCTGTTATTTTGAATGTACTGCAAATACTACATGAAAGTCATCTATCTCATTTTAAAAAAAAGCATCTTTAGCTAATACTTGTTGATAAATCTCTTGCTGACACATGTATATGGACACAAAAATAGATAAAGCACAGATGTTCTAAAAATAAGAGACGTTATTCTAAGAATCAACACTGTGATCGAGGCATCGTTGTAGTTTTTATTTATTTCTTTTTCATCTCTGTGCTCACAGTTTAATGCTGTACATTGGCTTCTCCTGCCGTCATTCGAGCAGGACGTGTACTGATCGATTAAAACTTGTCTGTGAAGAGCTTAATAAAACAAGTTTAACAAATACACAATGATTCTTTCCTTGGAGTGTGACAAGCTCGGGGATAGCGGATACTCATTGTTTGTTTGTTTTAAGGAAAACAAATCTCTCTCCTTTTTGGTGACTTGTTTTAATAGATTTTGAAGCCTTGAAGAAATTCTTATTGGAGGCAGTGACTCTGCAGACTTCTACAGTTTAAGAGTTTTTTACTGTAAGCCATCAGCTCCCCCCAGAGGGAAGAGGATGCAATGTGGGGTCTTTGTTTTGTTTTTTATTTTAAAGAAACTGCAATGATTAATAGCTGCATTCACATAACTTGGCATAAACAGAAGCTTCTGTATAGCAGTCCATATTAGTGTTCACATACTGGATCTCAATTGTGCCACCTCTGCAAGACTACGGGATAAGAAGATACATCAGGTGATGATTGATGATTTCTCCCACATTACAAGCTTCTGTCTCAGACTTCTTTTATTATGTTCATTATAATACATCCACAAGACCTCCAGATCATTTGATCATTATTCACCCATTAATGCACCTGATACAAAATCGTAATCGTTTATTATTATTATTAGTATTAGTAACCTCATTTTTGATTTGTTCATATTTCAACATTACTAAATTGATTTGACTTATCATGGCAGTGTATGAATTACTGTAGGCAAATTCCAGCACTTAGTGTTTTTGGACTATTTCTGTATGTGTAGAAATAAGCCATAAGAAGAACAGACAGACTAGATTCATGTAGGTTCATGTTCTAAGTTCAGGTCAAAGGAATTTTATTTACATACAGAGTACCGAGTCTGTAGTCGGTAGTCTGATACTGAAAATATGCATCATTTTGCTTTAAACAATCCATATGAAATTTCTGTTTGTTTGGATAAGGACAAACTCTTCTAAACTTTTTATCAGTGAAGTAAAACAAGGAAATATTCAGGTTCTGAGCCACTAACACTTTTTTCCTAATTTACATGTTCTGTTGTATTCTCCTTCATAAATGACTTGTGTTTTGAAAAGGGCTCTACAAATAATAAGTGCTTTTATGGAAAAAGCAGATGGCTTTTAACAGCATGTTTGTTTGAAGGCAGCAAGCATAACGAAAATAAAAGAAAATGAACTAAACAGGCTGGCGAGGCTATGTCTACAAAGATGTACCTAATTTTAATATTATCAGAGTGTGTGGGCGGAGTGGGGGGCATAAAGCTTTTAGTTACAAGCTGCGGTGTGGATAACTGGAATACTTGAGCTTACTAATAGACATAATATATGAAATGATAGAATATTTCATATATATCATATCAAGTTAATTTAGGACCCCGAATTTTGTACAAATTTTGTGTAGTTGTGTTTAATTTTTAGAATTAGTGCTATCTAAACGGCAAAAAGAGAGAGAGAAAAAGAATTAGTTGAAGAACTTAATTGCGCCATATAAAGACGAGGCAGGCCAGTAATCAAGCACACATACAACAGCACAACAGTAATCTGAGGAGGGCGTGGCCGGGTGAGTCAAGCCCATGTGACTCCCCTTACGTCATGGGAAGGGCTTTTCCGGGTGTTTAGTTGGACACTGAACTCTTGACAGACAAACAAACGTAGCTCTTCTTTTACACTTTTCACCTTATTTTTGCCGAAATGAATCGCATATTTGGCATGGGAAAAGCAAAAGGTCCGCCACCGAACCTGACGGACTGCATCGGAAGCGTAAGTATGAGGCGGAAATAACTTTTCGGAAGGATCTTTAAACGAAGTAAACAAAGACAGTTAGCTAAGTGTTAGCCAAGTTTCTGGGGACCAAACAGGCCACGGGTTCACATATTTAATTGGAGATATAATTTTCGGAAATATACATTATTTTCTAGATTAATCGTATGTTATTTTTTTTATGTTTTTAATGTCTCGTAGACTTAAAACCTAACGCCTTGAGTTGACAGTGTCAGTTGGTAAATAAGGTTCTCAAAGAAAACAATCAGTTCTCAGTGTGGGTAATGGGTCATCATTGTGTAACGTTGGGCAGGAATTTGAGCCATTTGACTATGATTGAGCTCAAACCATGTTGTTCTCCGAGTAAAACAAAGAGAATAAGCAGACATGAACCAGTTAAACTGGTTGTCAGACTGCAGATGAAGGACGTGTTTAACGATGATGAGTTTTAGCGCCCACCGCAGAAAAATTACCACGGCTGTGATAGAAAAATATTTTGTTTTTAATTTACTGTAGCATAAAATACATTTACAGTGTCCACCAAATGGCCTGAAATAACAGGAAAATGCTTAGTTTCTGATAAGATGAGATAAAATAGATCCCAAGGGAAATCCCTAGTGCCTTTTTAGATGCTCGGTACAATGAGAAAAAGCATTCTCACACAAAAAAAAAATTATGATCAACTACTGAACGGCTGCTGGAAAGATAAGACACAGGTGAGAACAACAGCAAAATGTCTACAGGACAGTATAAATGTCAGTATGATTAGTAAATAGGCAGAAAGTGGTGTTTTAAATAATATTTTTAATGCTATAGGGAATTGTAGCATGTGACAATGGAGAACTACAAATGATACTGTATTAATAATAATAATAATTGTCCCATCTGGTAAAGAGTCGATGGGTTAGGAAGTGTTGCTGTGCATGTGTATATTTTTCATGCATCACATGAGGGAGGAGTTGTACTGTCTAATAGCCACAGGTAGAAAGGAACTTCCTGTAGTCCTCAGGCCTGCACCTTGTGGCAGTGAGTCATTTGACTCGTGTGCTGTGGTGACTAATCAAGAGGGTCATGCTTGGATGGATTGTCCAAGATGCTGAGGAGTTGAACCAGCCTTCTCGATCAATTTGTTCAATCTGTTGCCATCAACTGCCTTCACCCAGCTGCCCCAGCACACTGTCGCATACAAGACCACTATTGCAACCACGGAGGTATAAAACATAGGCAGCATAGTCTGTAGATGCCCTTCAACATCTGTAGGACCATTTAGTGGCCTATTCTGAACCAGGAAAAACCCTGAATTCATTACTGTGTTCTTCTTTAAAAAGAGCTCCAATAATAATATGGTCCTACTGTCAAAGATCAACTAAAATTGATGTCATGTTTCTACTTTCAGGTGGATTCTCGGGCGGAGTCCATTGATAAGAAAATCGCCAGACTAGATGCTGAACTTGTGAAGTACAAAGATCAGATGAAAAAGATGAGAGATGGGCCTTCAAAGGTGAGTCTTGTTGTCCGGTTGTACTGTAAGACAAAGAGGCTGGTGTCTCTTAAAAACTTTCAAGATCAAAATAAACCTCTCTAAAAGAATTCCTACAGTTTGTGAGGGGGTTTTCCACAAGTTTGTCCTTTTTCTCCCCCACTAGAACATGGTCAAGCAAAAGGCAATGAGAGTGCTAAAGCAGAAGAGAATGTGAGTACTTTTACTTCCTAAAGAAAGGGTAAGTTATTTAAGCTGCTGCCTTGATTGCTCTCATAACTTTATTTCTTCACGGCTCCAAGGTATGAAGGCCAGAGAGACAATCTTATGCAGCAGTCGTTCAACATGGAGCAAACAAACTACGCGATCCAAAACCTGAAAGACACTAAAACTACAGTAAGAGAACAGGAACTGGACCAGATCTTAGTTACAGAAGAAAATACTTTGTGTGCTAACATGTTTTGTTTTTTTTCTTTTAGGTTGATGCCATGAAAGTTGGCCTCAAAGACATGAAGAAGGCTTACAAGAATGTGAAGATTGATAAAATTGAGGTATGCTTTCAGGTTATTTTAACAGCAGTTAATGTAGCTACTTGGCTGTTAGTTAATAATTAACTAATTAATTATTATTATTGAAATTCAGTTACCAGTCTTAGGTGCTAACTCTTTAACCCTTGAAGGTTTGCTGATAGAACAAAACGAGTCGCTGTGCATCACAAATTAGTGAGGGTGGTCTCTGCCTGTGCAGCTACATCCAGATAAACCCAGAAACTATTGTATTGGTTGTCAAATACACATGTTAGATAAGTCCTGTAAAGGAAAGATCCTTAATGGTGATTGGCCAGCAGGGATTAATAACAGCCCAGATTAAATATGAGCAGAGTGTGCAGGTTATCAAATTACCAAAGATGCTGCTGACACAAATGTAATGCTTCAAACTTTTTTTTTTAAATATTCAGGATCTCCAAGACCAGCTGGAGGACATGATGGAGGATGCCAACGAGATCCAGGAAGCGATGAGCAGGAGCTATGGCACACCTGACATCGACGAGGACGACTTGGAAGCAGGTCAGGAAAACACAAATATGCCTGGATTTCACATATACAGCATTAAAAAAGAAAACATTACAGTGTACAAAGCTGCAGCAGTTCTGGTCAAGACTTATCTTTGCAGCATATGTGACCAGTGTGTGGATTTCATAAAAAAGGCTTCTAGTTTTTCCACTGACATCCCTGTGCACACACAGGACTTTAAGGATTCACGTGTGTAGACAGTTTAAACACAGATCTAAAGTGATAGAGCTCCTGATCTTTAAATGCTGTTCTGTCCACAGAGCTGGACGCTCTGGGAGACGAGCTGCTGATGGATGACGACAGCTCCTACCTCGATGAGGCCTCATCTGCTCCTTCCATCCCAGAGGGCCTGCCCGGCGACAAGTCAAACAGGGTACTGATCACAAGATTTTTACAGTTTCCTGTGAAATTTCTATTTAGTTTATAGCTTCTTGGTTTGTTATGCTTTCATTATTCATGGGAATTCCTTCTTTTTCTTTCAGGATGGTGTCCTGGTAGACGAGTTTGGCCTTCCTCAGATCCCAGCTTCGTAAAGGAAAATACATCATCCTAGTTTTACATGTATCATAGCCCTTTTTTTCTATTTATCCAACTGACACTCCTGGCCGAAAAAGGCAGCAATAAAAACCAAAGCATCTTGTGTCCAATGAATGGTAGAAACTGTAAGGTAAAAATCGGGCGTCTTTAATTCAAGGTTGTGCTTATGACTCTTTATAACTAAGCTTGTGATTGCTGGAATTAGGTTTCTATTATCTTTGTACAGTTTTTGCGGCACCCTGTTGCAAAAAACAAAATAAATTATATTTTTCAAACAATACTCATCCTTGTGTGATATAGAAATCATTCCATCAAGTCATTTTTTTGTACAAAAGACAGTTTATTGTCCAGTTAAATTTGTGCATGTGCAGGTGATAACTTAAAACACATTAACTTGGCAATTACTGTTAGCAAAAATAAATATGGAGTTTTTCCTTTTTAAAAGCCCTGAAGTTCCAACCACAGCGAAACTGTTTCTCGGTCACCAGCTGAGCCTGTAGGTGTGAGGGAAGATCTTTTGGTGTAGATACTCCACCATGCTGGTCTTGCTTTGCAGCTTTTCAAACTCAAAGTAAGGAATCTAGAAAGAAAAACACAAATTCGGCTATTTCGTTTGAATTTTAGGATTTACTGATCTACACAAATCTAAGAACTGTTGAGGATCTAACCTGAACAACTTCATATCCCAGAAGGCGCAGATGCCGCTGCTTGATGGCCTCTTTTCCAAGAAGCTGCCTCAAGTTTGACGTGAACCTCTTTTGTCCATCAATACACAGAGCGATCCTGCAACGTCACCATACAGCTCTCAAATACGAGCTTTACTTTCACTGCTTTGACATCGAAAACATGAAACTGGTTTACCTTTTGTATACGTCATCAGTTTGGCTGGCAGGCAGCACATATCCCTCTTCATCAAGTTTTATTTCAACATCTGCAACAAGAAAAGAACGAAGCCTTCAGTAGATAAGCTACAGGAAACATTTATGAAGTAAACCACTGGTGCAGACCAGCGTGTGTGCGTTACCGAGTGTGTAGCAGTATGGCGTCAGAACTTTCGATCCAAAGTATGAACGATCCCCGAGCAAATCCACCAATCCAGTTTTCACAGAGTTGTACAGATGTGGATCCACTGGTGTCTCCAGAGAGCGTCCAGACATGAGGAAAGACTTGACGCGGTATTTTGGAAGGAGTTTGGGACCCTGATTAAAGAAAAACAAAGGTTGACACAGGAAAGTGTTCATATAGCCTGCTATGACGTGTGACTTACAGATTTTCATTTATTTGAAAACAAAACACTGAGCAGTATAAATGTTATTAGTATTCACTTCTTTTTGTTTACCTTTACGTGTGTTTTCTATCCATTTGAAATGAGAAAAACACAATAAAAACACATCATCCTGTTTTTATAAAAGCTCACAGAACGTGTATACATTTGTTAGTTTGTCTTTTTGGATCTCAAAAAATGAAAACTAGATAAAAGACCGGAATTGGAGGTTGGTAAGTCAAATTTAAATAAAATACAACTGAACACTGTAGAAACAATAAAGTGACCCTAGATAAGTAAATTGATAAATAATTTGCTCCTAATGCCACATAACTAAAATGCACTGAAGCTCACACACCGATGATGAGTTAAGCATGTGGGTGTGTATTCAGGTTTTGCATTGTTCCTGTGTCATTCAGCTTTCCAAGTGTCTAACCCTCACATTGTTCTAAATACTTTACCTCATAGAAGGGACACTCCAACTTCACAGTCATGTAGAGCTGAGTCAGTTGTGCCAGAGCAGCCCGGTCAATTCCCATGCTTTGCTCTACAGGACAAAAACACACAGCAGGAAATGACGTCAGCAATATTTTGTTAAATCATGCACTCATGACACAGCATGTGTTGGCATTACGATTTACCTTGCAGCTGCTGGAGGAAGTAACTGCTGAAAACTTTGGAGACAAAATTAACAGGGAACCTCTCCACCAGGGTGCAGGCATGGAGCAGGTTGAGCAGCGTTCGAGGCTGGAAGTGTGAGAAACGCGTGTGTAGGATAGTTTCTACTTTCCCGAACACCTGGCCCGCATTGGGTGGGAGGTATCCCAGCTTCCCAAAAGCCATGATCTGCCTAGCCACCTGGCTGGTGCTGTAGTCATCTGCTCGGTACACAAAGCTCTCAGCGATGGCATCAAAGACGGGCGGGGAAAGGATGTTCCTGCGTCCAAAGAACTGCATCACTTTAGTAATTGTCTCTGGGTGGGAGGTGAAGGCCACTGTAGGAACATATTTCTCCATCGCCCCCATAAAGTAATGATCACTGTGACCAAAGTGCATTAGTGCCCCAAGTACATGGGTGAGCTCCTCATCGGTGAAGTGAGGCACATGCCGCACAGCCTGCTTACACAGATTGATCACAAGAGGCATGGCCTGCATCTGATTCAGGGTTACGAGAGCGCCGAGCACCCCGCTGACAGCAGCAGGATCCATACGGGAAGTAACAGTCACAGCGTGGCTGTGCATGGCATTCAGGAGGTCCCTGTATTTTCCATCTACACCCACACCACCTTGCAGAAGTCTATAAACAGCAACAAGGTCTGCTAGGCTCCAATTGGAAAGCTCCTGCCTCTGGATTTGCTCCATCAACTGCTCCAACATCACACTGCCTGGACCCTCTATGGCCAGCATCGCCTGCCCCAGAGTACACAGTTCCCCTATGGTCATCTCCCCCCTGTCAAGCCTTGCCTGGCTCTCAGACATGAGCCTTACCATCAGTGTGCTCCAGGGATCCAAGTAAAGCCGTGTGCAAGCCAAGAGAGCCGAAACCAGTCCAGCATTAGTCAACCGTCCAGAGTCCTGCTCCAGCTGGAAGCACAGGGCCCTGATAGTGGCCTCCTCCAACACAGTGGGGTTGGTCAGAGCACCACCCTCCTGCTCCAAGTCGGCCACACGGTGAAGGGCTGCTGCGGCCATGGTGTCAGACATGATTTCCACTGAGCGCAGCAGTCTGAAAACCTGCCTGGAGGAGGAGCAGGTCTCTAGACGGTGCAGGAAACTTTGCTCCTCTATAGCTGTGGGTCGGTGCAGCTGGGTCAGACAAAACCGCGGGACCGAATCTCTGTGGATTCCCACTGAGCTGCTGGTGATGAATGCAGGCTCCCTGACGATGGTGGTCAGACTCCTCGTCACGCTGTCCTGTAGTAGCTTCCGGCAGCCCCATATCCTGATACACCGGCCGGCTGATGTACACAGGCAAGTTACACATAAGACCTGGCTGCTGGTACTCAGAGGCCTGACGGATCCAGCAGGATAACATCGGATCCTGAACGGAATCCTCTGAATCAGCTTCAGAGCCATGACCCTGGTCCGGGACTCACCGGTCCCAGCTGAGCTAAAACGAAATAAAAACACAAAATTATTAAGGCTATTTTTAAATAAGTGAGAGAACAAAAAAAAAAAAAACACCAAGAGTCAGAGACTCCTTCCAAACGTTTTCCTGTTTAAAATGAGCAGTTCATGGGTGGCTTTTTCAAAGACGCTAGACTGGTATGCAAATAATTCAAGGCAAAGATAACATCTGTTATTTTTGGCCATTGACAATATTATCCTTGCGTAAATGCCACCTTACTTACAAAATTTAAATATATATATTGATAGAAAACTAAAATGTCTCTGGTATTCACCAAAATGTTTTAAATACCGGGAAACGTCTGTCTTAGTTTCTTTTAGCGAACCAACCTTGAAGGTTGCTGTTAGCTAACGTTAGCATAGGTGCTAGCCTCATGTGTAACCTAGCAGAGCCGCACTGCTCTTTGTACTAACTTTTCATAGGGCTGACACTTCGGAAATATAAATAAAAACAAAAATGTGACGACAGTAAACTGAAAAAGTTCGTACCTGGACCTTCCAACAGCGGAAAAGGGTAAAATAACCGCTGACACCGGAGATGCTACCAAACGTGACTCCGTAAGGAGCACGAGGCGTTCAAGGCACCCTCAAAGTCTGTTCTTCTTAATTTCACACGCGTCTTGATGTTCCAAATCAAGAAGTAATTCTTAAATTAGCATATAACAAGAGAATTGCTGTAATTAGCATAGCTCTTCACACATCTGAAATTCGTGGTGTAGAAAAAGATATATATTTCTTTCTTTTATTATTAAATTTGTATGAAACCCCTAAAGGGAGCAGACGAAAGAAGCAGTGTCTGAAATCCATACTTTCACTGTAACCTTCACTTCTCTTAGTCTCTTCGCAATAAATGTTCATTTCCGATAACTCGTTTTAATAGTTTTCTGACCTTCATAGGTTTTGTATGTCCAATAATCGAGGCATCATTGAAGGCAGCGTCATGTGGTTTGAACCTTCCACTCAGACACTAGAGGGCGACATTATCACTGCACAAGCCTATTCAAAATAACGTTTTGAGTTTGCGGCCGGTCGTCATAGCTTAACCCTCCTGTTATGTTGGTTTCCAGGAACACCAATTATGCTCCTGGGTTAATTTGACCCGGGACAAATTTACTCATCCAAAAGTGTCAGAAATACTGCCATTGATTATTTTACAATTTAGATTTTTTATTTTCGTTTTCTGTAGTGATGCAGATGACATCTCTTCTGTTCTGGGTCAATCTGACCCGCAACATAACAGGAGGGTTAAGTGGTCTTAATTTTGTATTTTAACCTGCCATTTAAAGCATGGACTGTCATTTAAAGAGGGCGCAGCTGTAAAGTGCAGACTGATTTAGCGTCATCGCTCAAACAAGATTTTGGGAAATGAACACTGTAAATGTAGTTCTGCCAAAAACCAAAGAAAATTTAGTTCCAGGATGGATTTAAGCCCGTCCTTCTCATCTGGTAGGTTAGCATCCTTTTGTATATGTTTCATAGATAAGCATTTTTATTATACTAGATCACTCCCTGATATGAAGCAGACAGCATGCAGGTATGTACTGAGCAGTTTTCCTTTCATTTTTATAAAGGTCAGATTTTACTGTTTGCACTGGACTTTGCACAAACATCACCTAGTGCTAGCCTGCACATGCTGATTGAATTGGATCGGAGGAAGAGCAGGCTTGTAGAGACTTGACAAAAATCCCAATGAGGGGGGGGGGGGGGGAAATCTGTTGCTTAAGAATTTTGTTTCACCCGAGGCAATAAAATAAAGACAAGATAATGCAACACTTATTTCAGTTGTCATTTATGGAAGGGAAACAGCAAAATACAACTTGATAGAGGGCTTTTATTTAAAAAGTTTATATTAGAAAATGTAAAAACTCAGCTAAACCCAATCACATGAATTGCAAAGATGCATTTCCTTAGAGCTTTCCAAGTGCTGCCACTTCACATCTTTACATGACAAAACAACACTATTCAGATTTTTCTTCTAAGATGTGTAAATTTGGCAATACTGGAAGTTCACAGCAAACCGTGTTGATAGTTATTGCTTTGGTTTGTTTAAAATAGGGTTTAAACTGGAGTTGAGACATGCAGCATGGTGATCTAGCTGACGACAGAGAGGTGGAGGGCACAGAGAGAACGCTGGTGTAGCTCCTTAATCGTCCTTATCCTTGGCTCCGTGCTTTAGGATGCGTGTGAACTCCACATAGTTGAAATTATTCTTCTTGTCAATGGGGGCCTCCCTGAAGAGCTCATCCACCTCCTCATCTGTAAACCGGTCACCCATTGTTGTGAGCAGCTCTCTGAGGTAATCTTCCTGGATGAAACCTGAAGTGGATAATGGTCAAAATCAGATAAGAAACTGCAACAGTTCCCTCTTCAAATTAAAAAAAGCAAAAACAAAAAAAACCCCATGAGACTGTGGGTCACCAACAGGAAGTTACCTGTCCCCTCCTCATCAAAGCAAGCAAATGCATTCCTGATCACATCCTCGGGGTCTGTGCCATTGAGCTTCTCTCCAAACATGGTGAGGAACATGGTGAAGTTGATGGGCCCAGGAGCTTCATTCATCATGGCCTCCAGGTAGTCCTCATTGGGATTTTTGCCTGTGTAGATAAACATATGTGATGCAAACTGAATTCAGAGGAGACTTTTCTATTTTCAAACAACTTCTTATCCTAATAGGAACAAAACTAAATTGGGCAAACATCTTACTGCCTTCAATGTTCTCTGTACCGAGAGCCCTGTGTTTATTTCTCTATAAAGCAACTTCAGCCAGCTAATCCCAGCTTCAAACCATTATTATTTTCATTGTGCTTCCTATCAAAGAAGCAGAGTGAAGCCTTTTAAGTGTAGGGTTTCTGCCGGACAAGTTATAAGACCAAGAGTAAAAGAGTAATAAGTTGTAACATTTGCCTGGGTCTTTTGCTTAGCAGTTCTAACCCTTTCACAGCTTACTGAATGTGTTAAAATAAAAAGGTATATTAAACAGCAGCTGTACTTCTCGTCCTAAAGCCAAGCTTAAAATTACCAGCTGTTTTCAGACATTAGACTGGGTAGGCGGCTCCGTTTAGGAGCTTGAAATACATGGGTGGAAACCCTGCATAGCAGTAGCATTGGCAGGAACAGGTCACACAGCAGTTACTGCACCATTTTCTTCTAATGAACCAGTATAGATCTATGAAGAGCACCTTTTCTCTACTCATAAACCTGAAAGGCTCAAATGATAGAGGCAATCATTATTTTTATTAACAGCTAAAAGCAAATTTAAATACGTGTGCCTGTAGAACCAGTTTAAGCACAGCTAACATCAGTACACACCCAAATGAATACGAACAGAGCATGAATGGCATACATTAGACCTCCTTAAGACGTCTGAGAATTTTACTCACCCAGCGAGGCAAGCATGTCGTGGAGGTCCTCTTTGTCGACAAACCCATCTCGGTTCTGGTCGATCATGTTGAAGGCCTCCTTAAACTCCTGAATCTGGGACTGGTCAAACATGGCGAAGACATTGGAAGTGGCGCGCTGAGGGCGCTTCTTCGTGGTCTTTCCCTTAGCCCTTTTGCTAGACATTGTGAATGTTTTGTTTCTGTGGAAATTAACAGACATCAGGTTACACATCTTTTTGAATTACAGCTCCATTTGATTAACTACTGAGAAACAAACTGGAAACTGATTTAGGTTGGGTTGATTTCTACATCTGATAAGACTAAACTAAAAGACTTTTCATTTGATTGAAAAGACTTCAAGAATTCCAATCAGGATGCAATGTTATAGGGATGAATGCCAACTTATTCCCCATTTACAGGAAACAGCATCATTTGCCAAGGCACAATGTGGAAGAAAACACCACAAGACAGACAAAAGTTGGCAGCACAATTCAGCATTTAGATCAAAGTAGATGATGCCATTATTCAAAATAAGAGTTTGTCAGTCACATCCACACATGAGTAGCAGGGTAATATAATTCTCTGGCAGCAAATCCCCAGTGAGGTGTCCCTCACTGAGCTATAAATGGAAATGTTCCTCATCTTTCTAGGTTGATCAGCTCACTGCTTTCAAAGAGGGTAGGAAAACTACCGATGTGAGGACAGATGCCCTTATCAGGCAAAGTCTTGAATAAAGAGTTGAACTGTCCCCACGTTAACATCTTTATGTTGACAGACACTTTGGGTTTTGCTGCTCTGCGCTCATGGAAAATGGATTCAACCAGCTCAGGCAGCAAGTATTATCTCGCTATGCATGTGATGCCCTGTAAAAACAGTGATGTGGGCTGATATTATCTGAAACACTGACAAGTGCAACAAAAAAGGAAAGAAAATATGAGCAACGTCTTACCCTATAACTTATTAAATAAAAAAATAGAATAAAATGACAAATGTTATGCCTACTGAGAATGAATCTGAAAAGCTGACTGAAGACAGCTGGTGATTGTTGGTTAACCGTGTCGACTGACTAACAACTAAAGCTGATTTACGCATATATCATATTTACGCGTTTTTAATTAAATGTTCTCTTCTCCCCAGCGGTCATACAAATGCACAATTGACATTAATTAACTTCGAATAAGCCAAAAAAGTTAAACACGATATTTATATGATTTAAAAAGCTGACCGTACCTGCACACTCTTCTGGTTTGCGGCCTGTATTAACCAACATAATTTATATGAAATACCCAACAGTCACTGGCGATAACCCAATTCACAAACACATTTTCAACTCACGAAGCTAACCGCGGGATTTACTAGCTGAAAATATTTCTTTACTTGCGACCAATTTCGTAACAGAGCCATTAGCTACGCGGCTAACTGTTAGCCGTGTTTTCAAGGCTACCAACGAGTGAGCAACACATTACGTTTTCTTTTAAGATATGAAGTTTTAGCAGCGGGATTAAATCCGTGTTTTGTATATATCAGAGTGTGTTTAATGCAACTAAATAGCTCTTTAAAATAAGATATAAACACAGACTTACCTGACAACTTCCAGAAAACCGTCAGCTAGCCCTGTGCCGTTCTTTTTCTCAACCACCGCCCTTCACTTCCTCATAATATTGCTGGGTTCCGTACAGAACACCAGACCAAACCAATGAAGAACTATGGGGGTGCCGGTCAAGAATGAAGCCATTATTTCTCATTTGGAATTAATTGCATGTTTCAGTCTAATTGTAATTCTTAAATAACTTGTCTAAAACTCCGTTTGAAAACATATCTAAATAATTCTAGCATTATTAGCAATAAAATACAAAATAATTTTTAACACTTCCCTCTTTGGAGTAATTGTAACTTCCACTCTCTGCCTGCATTGACTTTCAAGGATATGTCCTTTTAAGGAAATAGCGACATACATCCTCCCTGCGATGAGCAATTAAGGAAAGGTGTGTAGTTTCAATGATCCCCGTGGGAGGATGGAATTTTTTAAATTCCATATTTTATTTATTCTAACGTTTCTCTTATTTTCTAAACTATTCAACACATAAATTTATCTTTAATGTATTTTTTAAACACGTTTCTAACAGCTGATTTCATTCATTCCTTTAATGGAAAAACAGAAATTTGGTCATATTTGGGTCATATTTGGGTCATCCTCATAACTAAACTACGTTGACACTGATCATTTGTTATTTATGATTCTCCTTTGTTGCATTATCATTGGGCTTTTAATGTTGTTTACGTGTTATTTATTGTTGAAGAATATGTTATGATGTCTTCCTGGGAACGTCCTCGTTGAAGATTTGAATAGGTAAATCGAACAGGAAAAGATAATGAAATATTGAAGGAAGTCAAATACTAAACCATAACAAAATGAAGAAATGTTGACATAGAGGATAATTATAGTCCGACCTGTCCGACGATGGGTCAGACAACAGTTGGTACCACAGTCATTGCTGTAAACAGAGGATTACTGCTGCAGGGCTTCAAAAGCAACACGTGGAACTATTGACTCACAGTTAAAACAGGCCACGTCTGCCTTTGTTGTCCACCTGTCATATCAGTTTCAGTGTTAGGGAAACAGCTTCACACTGGAAAAAGTTTTACTCGCAGCAAAGCCAGAGGAAGAAGCCTAGTTTAAAGCTTCAAACATACAAAGAGGTGAAGCATATGGTTGTGTGCTGCCTCATGAACGCATTGCCCAGGCATGCCCGAAAAGGGGAATGTGGCTCATTGAGTGGGTCCGGTTACAGAAGATAAGTAACAGTAAAATCATTTTTTTCGTTGTATGCCACACTTAATTTGTGATTTTAGTAGTTAAACTAATTTTGTTTACAAAATAATTATCTAAAAAAAAAAGCTACAACAAATTTAAACTGTGCATGGTTCACTTACCTTTAGCACTGCACTTTCAAAGCTGATAACAAAATGAGTGTCATGACTCATGAATATTTATATATTTTACAATAACCAGACTTTTACAATTATACATATAGATACCAAACTGTTAGTTTCTACTCCTCCTCTGTGTTTAGGAGAGACACAACCGAGCCACTCAAAATGAAAAGAGAAAATTAATGTTGGAAAATATTTTACGATTGTATTTTAAGTTTTGCATTTATTTATTTATTTTTACTTAGAATTGCAGTACTGCATTCACCCACTAGAGGCTGCTACTTACATATGAAACTTCTCATGCATATTTAAACACTTCTTGAGATATTTACTTACCTTTCTTAGAGTGTCACTTCGTGTGAACTGAATATGTTCATATCTCCGAACTTTATATAGCTTCAAAGCATTGATGCAGCACAAACACAGAAGATAAAAATAGCCTCAACAGATCCCCTGATATCCATACAGTGGGAATTTCCTGGACAGCTAAACTCAGTTCATTGCTGTGAACTGTCTTTCTGTTCAAATCTTAGTGAGTCAGAGTAATATTGTGGTTAAGCAAATCATTTCTGTTTTTGAAGTGGGAACCCCACACAACACTAGAAAAACCTCTCAGTATAATGTACCATTACACCAGAGCTAACCATAACCTCAAAACTGTAACCTTGAGTTGAATACACCTACACCTTTGTGGTCATTCAAACGTGTCAATAATACAAGACTTCACAGGCTTTATATTTACCAGTTTTGTGCTTTACTTACAGTCATAATAACTAAGTGCAAACTGTTTCAATAAGGTGATAAAATCAACTGTATTCTGTAAAACATATTTATGTAGACTATGATACTCTTCATATACCATGGGGACTTCACTGTGCCAATACAAACTTTAAACTTTCAAACAAGCTAGTATTTTGAGGAAGAGTTTATCAGCTGTGGGTGGCAGCTGTTTGGTGAATGGGGCTTATTTTCAGGGCTATTTAGATGTTTTTGGTAGGAGATACTGAGCAGCTACATGCTGTTCTTTGATGCTCAGTCATACGCACTAATTATGCAGTTTACTGTAGCTTGTGGTGTAACACAGCGGCTTTAAAATGTAGCATTGGTGAGTATGGAGGGGATGATGAAGGTCTGTGTGTAGAATATAATGTAAAAGGATAATTAGAAAAAAAAATACTATAACAGTTCTGTGCAAGCCAGATGAATCCAACAATGGAGGGATTTTCATACTGTTTGAATACTTAAGAAAATATGAATATGAACTATGAATTTATATGTGGCATGGTGGAGCAGCGGCTAGCACTGTGTTAGCTCCTAGCAAGGAGGTTCTGGGTATGGATCTGCTGCCATGGTCGGGTCTTTAAATGCTGGTTTTGCACATTTTCCTCTTCAGGTACTCACACTTCTTCCAACTGTACAAAGACATGTATGTTGAGTTTACGGGAGCTTCTAAATTGACTGCAGGTGTGAATGGTTGTATCATCAGCTCAGTTAGACCTGTGTTGAACATTGGCCCAGAAAACTGTGTCTGTGCACACAGTAGATCGTGCCATCCTAAAATGCAGAATCAAACTTTATCGTGCAAAGAAGCCAAATTATGTGAAAGTTTTAAACAGTTCTGTGCTGAGACACATCAAAATTTGAGTTCTTTTTTGAAAAACATAGACATCACATCATCTAGACTAAAAAGGAGAGAAACCATCTAACTTGTTATTAGCACTCAGTTCATTAAAATGAAAAAAGAAATGTAATTTTCTTTGTCTTGTTGAGAGGTTTTCTATTGAAACTGAGGCCTCGATACAAAGTAAACAAGACAAGTTTGACTGAAAAGAGAAAATCTGCAGATTCCCTAAACAGCACACACTTATGAAATACACACTTGTACACACAAGTTATAATAAACTGATTAAGACTAGGCAAATTGAAACAATATGTTAATTAGTTTGAACTTTGTCCCTATTGCCAGTCTTGGCACCCGGGGGTCAGTCCGCCAGGGCCTCCGGAGTTTGGATGGAGTTTGAACTTTGATTTAATGCATAATGAAAAGTTGTGTTTGATTTGATTTGGAGCTGGATGTTCACACGTGAAACCAGTCGCAGACAAACTTGCTGTTTATCTGATGATTTCTGCAACTCCCTTGTTTTTCAGTTAATGCAACCAGTTCAAATCTATCACCTTGGAGGCTTGTTTAGTGGGTAAGCTATTTTCATTAGACAGAATGAAGTACTGTGACCCTGCTTAATGTCTTGTACTAGCTCCCTCAGTGTACAGAGGTGGGCTTATCTCTTTTAATGGGCTCACACTTCATGTTGCTGCCATAATGTTTAAGGTATGCTGTCATGCTGATTGCTGACCGTATTATGTTGAACACTGATGAGTGAGAGCCAAAAAGGAAAGAATGGTCAGAACAAAAGCCCCTGAAGTGCCCACTGACATGATATTTTTGCCATGGAAATTGTCAGATGTTTGACCTGAAGTCAAATTCCAGAACAAAGTCCAAACACAGATAGAGCTCAAATTATCTCCACCAGGCAAATGACGTAAAGCTCACTATATTTAAGATAAGATAAGATAAGATAAGATAAGATAAGATAGAACTTTATTAATCCCTCGGGTGGGTTCCTCTGGGAAATTCGACTTCCAAAAAAAGCACAGCAACGACCAAAGTTACAGTTACAGAACTGTTATATATATACACACACACACACACACACACACACACACACACACACACACACACACACACACACACACACACACACATAAATACAGAGACAAATATAAATAAAATATACAAAGGGGATAAATAGAATAAATAGGAATAAAAAATAAAAATACAAGTGAATTGCACATTTCAAGTATTGAGTCTATTGCACTGTTGACTATTTACAAAAAGTATTGCACAAGGTATTGTACAGTGAGGTGAAGAGGCACTACAGCTTAGTTGTTCCCCCCTCCTTTGTCCTCCTGTTTCCCCTCCCTCTCCCCTCCAGAGAGGAGTTAAACAGTTTGATGGCGTGTGGGACAAAGGAGTTTTTAAGTCTGTTAGTTCTTGTCTTGGGGAGAAGCAACCTGTCACTGAACAGACTCTTCTGATTGTTTATGGCCGTGTGCAGAGGATGCCTGGCATTGTCCATAATGTCCATCAGTTTCTTTAATGTCCTTTTCTCTGCCACTGTCACCAGAGTGTCCAGCTTCTGCCGACCACAGAGCTAGCCCTCCTGATCAGTTTCTCCAGCCTGGATGAGTCCTTCTTTGCTGTGCTGCTCCCCCAGCACACCACAGCATAGAAAAGTACTCCAGCAACCACTGACTGGTAAAACATCCTCAGGAGCTTCCTGCAGATGTTAAAAGACCTCAGCCTCCTGAGGAAGTACAGTCGGCTTTGGGCTTTTTTATACAGGTGCTCTGTGTTGCATGACCAGTCCAGTTTATTGTCCACCCACAGCCCGAGGTACTTGTACTTGTTGACCACCTCCACCTCCTCCCCCTCTATCTGAACTGGCAGTGGACCTTCTCTGGACCTCCCGAAGTCCACAACCAGTTCCTTAGTCTTTGAGGTGTTGAGTTGCAGGTGGTTTGTGTGACTCCATGCGACAAAGTTCCTCACCAGACTTCTGTACTCCTCTTCCTGATCATCCCAGATACACCCCATGATGGCTGTGTCGTCTGCAAACTTCTGAATGTGGCATAATTCAGAGTTGTAGCAGAAGTCAGAGGTGTACAGGGTGAAGAGAAGAGGGGACAGCACAGTTCCCTGTGGTGCTCCTGTGCTGCTGACCACAGTGTCAGACGTGATGTCCTTCAGCCTGACGTACTGTGGTCTGTCGGTGAGGTAGTCGGAGATCCAAGCCACCAGGCAGGGGTCCACCTCCATCCTGTTCAGTTTTTCCTGAAGCATACAGGGCCGGATGGTATTAAAGGCACTGGAAAAGTCAAGAAACAGGATCCTGACCGTGCCTTTTCCCCCATCCAGGTGTGAGTGGGCTCTGTGTAGGAGGTACAGGATGGCATCCTCCACTCCGACACCCACCTTGTATGCAAACTGTAGTGGGTCCTGGGCATGTTGTACCTGTGGTCGGAGGAGGTTGAGGAAGAGCCGCTCTAGAGTCTTCATAAGATGTGACGTCAGTGCCACCGGTCGGAAGTCATTCAGCTCATTGGGCCGGTTCTTTTTGGGGACCGGGACGATGCAGGATGTCTTCCATAGGGCGGGCACTCTCCCCAGTCGCAGACTGAGGTTGAAGACTCGTTGTAGCGGCTCCCCAAGTTCAGCAGCACACGCCTTTAGCATCCTAGGACACACCTTGTCTGGGCCTGCTGCCTTTCTGGGGCGAAGCTTCCTCAGTTGCCTCCTGACCTGATCCACTGTGACACTGGGAGATGTTTGGGAGGAGGGGAGGGGGGGAGATGTCTTGCTGCTGAGAGAGGGATTGAAGGAGGGGGGTGTCATGGTGTCAGGAAGGGGGGGAAGCGAGGGAGGCAGGAGAGTGGGGAGAGGACTCTGTAGTGAAGGTGAGGGTGAGGGTGGGGGGGTTGTGGGCTGGTCAAACCTGTTGAAGAAGTTGTTGAGTTCGTTTGCCTTCTCCACAGTCCCCCCCACTGTGCTTTTCTTGGTGTTGTGGCCTGTGATGGTTTTCACACCATTCCAGACCTCCCTCATATTGTTCCTCTCCAACTTCTGCTCCACCTTCCTCCTGTAGGTGTCCTTTGCTTCCCTCAGGCAGCGTTTCACCTCCCGCTGTGCTGCTTTCATCTCCTCCTTCACTTTGCTCCTGAAAGCCTTCTTCTTCATGTTGAGGACAGCTTTGACTTCCTGTGTTACCCACGGTTTGTTATTAGGATAACACCGTACCGTCTTAGCAGGGGCGACTGTGTCCACACAAAAGTTGAGGTAGTCTGTAAGACAGTGTGTCGCCCCCTCTATGTCCTCACCATGTGGGCTCAGGAGCACATCCCAGTCTGTGGTGTCATAGCAGTCTCTCAGAGCATCCTCCTTTTCTGGGGTCCATCTCCGGATGGAGCGCGTTGTGACAGGCTGCCTTTGGACGAGGGGTGTGTATTGTGGCTGTAGGTAAACCAGGTTGTGGTCTGACTTCCCTAGTGGGGGGAGGGGGGTGGCTCTGTATGCATCTCTCACATTAGCATACAGTAGGTCAATTGTCCTGTTGCTCCTTGTGGGACAATTCACAAACTGGTGAAAAGCAGCCAGAGTAGAATCCAGTGTGGCATGGTTAAAGTCTCCAGATATAATAATGAAAGCCTCGGGGTTTTGTGTCTGAAGTCTTGCTGTGACTGTGTGTATTTTCTCACAGGCAGCTGTTGCGTCGGCCCTCGGAGGGATGTAAACACACACACAGATCACATGACTGAACTCCCGAGGTAGATTACATTTGCATGTAAATAGAAACATGTTAGTTTATGTTTATGTGCTCTATTAGCCACTGGATTCTGAGTTTTATTTATTTGACCTTCTTAGTAGCTGTTTATGAGCAGAGTGACCAAGAGGAGACACTCATGCACTTCTCCAAATGACAGTGACACTGAAAGAGAGAGTGACAAAGAGACATTAACTGGCATTTGTTGTATGCAATGAGCATAACAATAGCATTGCTAAAGTTAGCAACGGTCACAGCTGAGACCGCTACAGTCAAAAGCCAAGATAAAAAGCTGCTGGAGGCTAACCAGCAATGCCACACTTTGGGCTTTGAGCCATCACAGTCTTAACAGACTTAAAACAAAATTAGAAGATATCAGACACTGACTAAAGAATACTGAAAAACCTTGGGAACCTCTGGGGAAGCTTGGCCTCGAGGAAAAGCTGGTTGATGAGGTGCTTTGGTGGTGTGGCACAATTTCAATTTAAAAAAAAGTGGTAGTAAATATTTAAAAATGACAAATATAAATAAGCAGCATTCATAAATACAAAACATGTAAAAAAATTAATATTATATAGATTTAATGCAACACTAAAAGTGATATTAACAATTTAACCTTGACATTAATTGGCAATTTAAACTTCAAACACTAGCCTTGTATTTACCTGCATATCAAGCCCACTGGCAGAGACCTGCACCCATAAGTGTTTTGCACTATGGGAGTTGACTTGCCCCCCAGCTCTGCTCCTAGCTATATTTATCTCCACTCTCACCATAAAAGGCTGTGACTGCTGCTTGGACTCTGACTAAGGCCAATATTATTTTTGTTGTGTAGACCGCAGCCGTGTGTGTGCCTACCTGCGGGTTTGCTTGGGATATCAAACTTAAGAGTGTGTGGAGTTGGACCATCTTTTCATTTAAAGCTTAGAATTGAGAGAGTTTGTCCAGAGTAAGTGACTACTTTGGGGGTAAGATGTGATATGCAAGGTTGTAGTTGTTGCATATGTCTGTGTAAGCATGCCGAGAAAGTGCCTGATTGCCTGAAACTGTATATCATGTCTTTGTAGCTGATGTTGCAGGTTTGATTTGAAAGGTTTTATGATGGTTCCCTTAAACTGTCTTTGTTGATCAAGAAACTATTTGTAGTTTTTGGCCATCATACCTTTAGTACACTTAGTACAGTCTAATTTTTTCCACTATGACAATTAGATTAACTATTTATGTTCAGCAAAAAGAGTCAAAAAGCTTGCTGTGAACCTACCCTGTATTGACAGTGAATCCACATGCTCTTGACCACTAACTAACCTGACAGACAAGCAGATAGACAGGAAGAAACTCGGAAACTCAGGGCTCGTGTGAGGAGTGGCCTGCAGCATGTCTGGATCTATACCGTTCTACCAGAAGCACCATCTCCACTATGACCGCGGCTACCGTAGCAAGGAGACTCAGTCTAAAGTGAGTCAGTACCAGGCCAGCAGCAGATACAGTGCTAGCGGCAGCGCCTCTGCCGCCACCAGGAGCAGGGGGTAAGGAGAAGGAAAGGGAGGTGGATCAACTTCATCAATCCTTTTTCTTTATGACAGGAAAGTCCTACTACCTCCCTAACACCTACCCCACCCCAGCTGATCAAGTTCACCTCCATCACCCTTGTGAGATCACCTCCCTGACACAACTCTGGGATCGTCTTTCCTTGACACCAAGTAACCATCTTACTCCCCCATGAGTTTTCTTTCACCTTGATCGCCCCTCAAACACACCTGAGGATTGAAAACAGCTTTGAGTCCTGCATGAAGCCCTGTGCATGTAGCCTGACAGATGTCCTTTGTGTTTTCATGCATGTTGACCAAGTCTTACCTTTAACACAGTAATGTGTCTAAAAGGGCTACAGGAATTTCTGTCACCTTTAGAGGAATGGCATTCGTTAGAAAGGATGCAACGTTATGTTATATTAGAGCTATATGCTATATAAATTGACTGAAATAGCATCTTGACCTGTGTATCATACTAGGATGAAAATAAGAAGAGATAGTTTATCAGTCTTGTTCGTTTGAAAACTCATCCACTGTGCCGTGAATCTTTTTAATTAGTGAGTGTGGGAAACTTGGCAGCTTCTCTTTATTTTTAAGAGGATAGCTGTTCATGAGCTGCTGATTTGTCATCAGTTCACATTTCCTGACATTTAAAGTTTGGAGTATATTGAGCTTTTCTATCCAGGGAATACCAAAGCTCCCATAGTGAGCCTATCTATTAGGGTATCTGGCAAATCCTTAAATACTCTGGCCTGGAGAGTGTGAACACATCAGAGGGCTTAGATTTTACTATCTCATCTTTCCCTTCAGGCAGCTCACCAGACCCCAGATCAGTGCTGAGGGGAGGCAGGGAGCATTGCTTTTATGGCAAAGATAGGATTGCATTTATGTGGTTATAGGAGTTTCTTGTAATATGGGATAATCTTCATATCACACCCTCGCAAATTCTATGAGATTTTCCAATTAAAATCTTGGAAATGGTCAGAGGTAAAGGGACACTGACTCAGATAGACATAGGAAAAATGAGGGCAGCTGTCCTACTTGCTATGCCATTCTGTGAATCCTCAAAAACTATTCAAAGCTATAGTGTTGACACTGGACAGATTTCCTTACCTACATCAGGATATTTCACCCTATGAGCCACAGTCATTTCCTGAAAGCAGTTTGTCAGTAATAAATGATTCTAGCATAAACATTACAGAACAAGATTACGACCCAGGTGGGACTTGAACCCACAATCCCCAGCTCCGGAGGCTGATGCCTTATCCATTAGGCCACTGGGCCACTGATTGATTGTAAGCTCTACGTAAACTAAAGATGGATTTCTCACTTTGCCCTAAATCTTTCTTAGAGAAACATGAAATGTAGTATGGAAGTCAGTAGGACAGCTGGGTTTCACATTTTGGTATGCACTGAGATACCATCATAGATGAAGGACACTCATCTGTTAATGACCGAATACTGGCTGCTTTTAGTGGTCGTTAGCGGTGTCAGTATTGTCTTTCACATCATATGGTTGTTATAGATGTTGAAAACTTAATAACTGAGGTGTGCAAAGCTGTAAAAAATAATTACAACTAAACCATCTCCACTACTTTCCAACTGAATTTTAATCCACATCTCATCCACCCCTGACCTTGGCTTTGTCCCCACATTTTTCTGTTGTTGGTTGCACTGTCTGGCTGTGTGCCAGGCTGATGGTACTCTGTATGTCTCAGACTTAACGTGTCTTCGCACTCTGGCCTGGAGAAGAGCAGACTAAGCCCCTCACCCAAGAGAGCCAAGCCAACTTACTTGGCTGTGGATAAAGACAACCAAATCATCGGCTATGTAGTGCCTATCTTCAGGGGCAGGTAATAACTATCCCTCTATGTAGAACTGGAAATCCAAGGTTGCTTTTCAACAGCCTAAAGTTTTAACAACATGCCTTGCTTTCACGTCCATCCCTGGCTCTGCTTTGCTGCCTCCTAGTCAAGAGTTTGCTACAGGACTTTCAGATACAGAGGAAGCAAGAGTGAGAGACACTGCTGCATACATGGCCCGCAGGGATTTGTTCACCAGTGGCCTGGAGATGGAGAGGTCTGAGCTCATCTCCAGGAAGGAGACCATGCGCGAGTCGGCTGAGCGCATCACTCTGAATAAAAGGGTCAGTTCTCACTGTTTTGAGATCACACAAGGCAGCCGTGCTGTTCTTTAAAGTTTTAAAGCAAACATGGAGAACTGCTTAGAATTTTACATCACAGAAACGGGCCTTAGGTTTGGTCTGTTTGGTTGTTTGTATGCGCTTGCAAAAACCTGCATACTTATTTTTTTTGTAAATCAGTCTTCTTCTTGACATTACAGACTCACTTCTCACATTTAAGGCACATATCATAGTCCATAACAGGGTCATAGAGTGTATCATGGGTCAAGGAAATGCCTGTGTGGCATTATAATGGCACATATCTTTTGCAAAAGCCCAGAAAAATGTTTCTTGAGCCTGGATTATACTTTCTGTTAGTCTGCTAGGGCCCACTCAGGTCCACTCTGGTCAGAGTGATGCAAATTTCATCGTCAAATGGTGAGTGCAAGGGTCTATGCGGACGTCTATATGCCTGCCCACTTTTTGTGACCACGTTGACATCTTTGAAGAATTTACATTAGAATGCACCAGGAAGCTGTCCAAGTATAAGCTAGGCTTTAGCTTTGATATCACAAATAAGCATTATGTATTTGTGATGTTACAGTAAACTTTAGGACATGCCAAATTTGCTTTTGTACTTTTGTAATCACAGTACAGCCATCTCAGTCGCTGGGGAGTATATTAGTGAATAATTCTGTAATTCTGCTTAGATAATTATAAGCTAATATTACTTACTATCAGGTTTCACTTTACTTAAGAGAACACAAAAATGGTAGTTAATGGTTAAATAGTGGTTAAGTAATGAGTAACTACTGAATAACTGTTAATTCTTCTTCTCTTCGCATTGCTTGGCATAACAGAGGAAACATGGGGTAGTGGTGAAGTAGTCCTTAAACTACTGAGTAACAATTAAGTATAACATTTCCATTGTGTTGAGTTATATTTTACTGACATAATGTGATTAAAAAAAGAAAAAAAGATTTTGGCTGTTAGTTAAAAGGTTTTCCAAAGAAACTCAAGATAGGTGAAGTATGCTTAATCCAAATGAATCATCTGCACCATTCATCTGTGCTTATATATTGTGCTTTTATTGCTCATTACTTGTGGGATCATAGTAGATCATCCTCTATTATAATATCACAATAAATCCATATTCTAATGCCAATATCAGGCCACAAAGCACAACAATATTTATTTATTGTAGCAAAACTGACCATGGTTGATTGCATCAGTGCTTGGGAATTTAAAGTGTCTGTGGCTAAGTGGTTGTTATTACTACCCCTTACACAAGAAAGTTATTTATGTGCCTGGATGATTATGTGAATTGGTACCCAGCCATTCAATGAGCATCATGAAAAACCACACTTACCCCCTCACTGCATTTATATGCCTCCCCTGCCGCACAGCCTTACTACTGGGTGACAAATTCTTCAGGAGATCACGTTTCTTCGGACAGAGGGAAGCAGTGTCTCATTGGTGGTATTATGTGTTGAGATACTGGATAGTGAACAAACAGACAAGACCTCAACACCTCATCTTTTCACAGGACTAAGGAAGAACACATCCTTACAGTTGTAATGTGTGAAGATAATATCTAAAGTAGATGTGTTGGTTTTATTTAAATGTATCTACAAGAAAATGGTAATTGTGGAGCACGTTGTGGTTGGTAGAAGGTAAAAACTGTCCTGAGTGATTTGCTCTATCTTTAGATCCATGAACACGAGGAACACTTCAAGCGTATGAACGAAGACAGCCTGATGCACGCCCCAGAGTTTGTGATTAAACCTCGCTCCCACACTGTGTGGGAGAAACAGTGTGTGCGGCTGCACTGCACTGTCAGTGGGTGGCCCGACCCACGGGTCGTCTGGTAGGTCACCAACTACACAATCTTATGTCTTTCCTCTCTGTTCTTTCAAAAAATGATCTTTATCCATTCCATCTAGATCCATCTAGTTTTTAATGTTTCCTCGCTTGATTTTGTTTTATTCTTTTCAAACTTTTTTTGTCTTTCAAGGTACAAAAACAATGTGGCGCTTGATCCGCTTGCCAACCCTGGCAAGTACAAAATTGAGAGCAGATACAGCGTGCACTCACTGGAGATTAACAAGTAGGTCGTTTCTCCCATCCACAGTACTTAAAGTAGATGTCCACATACATTTTATGCCATAAATTAATGTCAATACACATCATCACCTTGAAGATTTTCCAGTGAGCCCTTTGAAAGAAGGTAGGGTATTTTCATGCAACTTGTGAATCCCAAATAGTGCTATACTACAGCTCTGTATATTAAGTTTAACTTAAAAACGTAACCAGAACATCATGGAAGTTAAGATGTTAGACATTAAGATAAAATATATTAGTCAAAGAACTTGTTATGATTACATACTGAAAATAAAGTTTATTTAATATCTTCACTGTTTTCCAGTGACTGACACAAAATTGGGTTGAAATAAAGAAGTTTGTTGGGGGCAAAATATGATAGGCTGACACTGATGTTCCTTGGGCCTCGGTTTGTAGTATATGTATTAAAAATACTTTGTTAAAATTAAAATATTTACTTTGAAATTTAGGATTCTTTAAACTGAGTGTTATTTTTTAAAGTAGGCATCTTGCCCTGGATTCAGCATTCAGCCATATATGGACTTATGTGTAAATGACTTAATCTACAGGCCCAGGGTCTTGATAACAAAGAGGTGGTCTAAGGATAGCTAGTCTAAGATAGTAGATGTAGCCGTATTATGTAGAAGTTAGTCTACATCAGATGCACCCCATCTCTGAGTTGAGCTTCATGTTTGATCACTTGTAGCACAACAATTCACTAGCATTAAGATTACATGCAGCTTAAAATATAAATTCAACCACTACTACAAGCTGCTATTCAGTTTAACGGATATCTGTTACATTCAGTGGACAATGTTAAAATGTTTATCTAATAACATGGCCTGTTTAATAATGCATCATTCAAGCTAAAAATGCTGCTAATGCTAGCAGGTTCAGTGAGCAAGCTGTACTCTTAAACGTTATGAGCATAGAAGACATACACAAATACTTTCTAGTGCAGGCTAATTAAATAGTATAAACTTGACTCACCAAATCACCAAAACTGGAGGACTTTTAGGACAGCCTATATCTGTGTGTTTTCTGTAATTTTATACATTTATCTCTTACAGTTTAATCCCAAAGCAGCATTTCTTTATCACATAGAAAACCTATGATGTGCTGTTGAAATTGCATTTTCTTAAATTAAAACATCTAGGGGGAAAAAGTGTCATAAAATTGCTTTACTTTATTTATTCTTTTTTTAAACTACTGCTTATCCATCAAATTAGTTAACCTTTCTTGCTAGTCTGTCGGCACGTCACACATCGGATCACTTCATGTACAGAAAGCCACAACACCTAATGCGTGTGACATCACCAGCGTGTCTATTTTTTGCCAGAGTATTTCTGGCCAGGAGTGATGGAACGTTTTACAGTTGGGCTCACATAGTTGGTATTATTTACATGGCTGAAAGGAATTAGGTTGAGCTGGGGGGAGGGGCACCGTACACATGAATCCTTAACACAGTACACCGAACATGTGCATATCATGGACATTGATCAGCTGATGCTCTCCTCTTTCAGATGTGATTTTGATGATACAGCTCAGTATCGTGTCTCTGCCATGAACTCCCAGGGAGAGCTGTCTGCATTTGCCTCCGTTGTTGTCAAGAGTAGGTTTCACCCAATTCCACAGCTAATGCCAATATGCTCATGATCATCAAAAACATATATAAAAAAAAAACTCAAGAGTAATTATATTTTCCTAATTAACTGTTTAAAATTAGTGTGTGACAACTTAAATTTGCATGTGTGTGAAATGAAAACAAAAATTCTCTCCATCAGTGTGATAAAGTCATACAACAATCTGTAAATGTGAAATGTATTAAAAGTGCCTCCTGCTGTTCTTCATAGGGTTCAAAGGTGAAATGGATGAGTTCCTGCCAGCACCCAGGCGTAAGTTGGAATTTACTGCCAGTTTTAATTCATGAATGAACTTTTTTCAGGCCACTGGAAAGTAAAATATGTCAATAAAGACTCTAAACAGCAAATTGCTATACTAGCAAATAAGCGGATTCTGAACAACATTTATCTTCT
Organism: Aulonocara sp. 'chitande type north' Nkhata Bay; assembly: GCF_057382095.1. Classification (NCBI taxonomy): domain Eukaryota; kingdom Metazoa; phylum Chordata; class Actinopteri; order Cichliformes; family Cichlidae; genus Aulonocara; species Aulonocara sp. 'chitande type north' Nkhata Bay. The sequence goes on along the minus strand of NC_141352.1, from coordinate 21,714,625 downwards.
TTTATAAAGTCCTTTCATTGGAGCTGTGTTTTGGTCTCCTCCAGTCTTTGGAAAAAAATGATGCAACAGTTACGCTACAGAAAACAGTGGGTGGAGATCTTGGCACGGCCAAAATGACTGGGATCATGTGCAATGAACTTGTGATCTTGCTGCTTTTAAAATGGTGGTTATGAACATGACGATTAAGGCCTGTTAAAACACTCATGGTCAGTTGTATTTAAAGCAAGGTTGGTGCATCCAAACAGCAATAAGATAAAATCAGTCTGCTATTAGTCTGCAGTCAAGTATCAAGCTGGTATTTGAATGCAATCTGCTTTTGATAACACAGCAATTAACTGATACATCAGCGAAAGTCACAAATTATTTTTCATTTTTCAAATGAGTGTAATTCAGTTTTATTTATATAGTGCCAAATCACAACAGCAGTCGATTCAGTGCTCTTTATATTGCAAGGTAAAGGCCCTACAATAATGAAGAGAAAATCCCAACCACCAGAAAACACTACTCTATAAGCAAGCATTTGGCGAGAGTGAGAAGGAAAAACTCCCTTTCAACAGGAAGAAACCTCCAGCAAACCGAGGCTCAGGGAGCCATCTGCCTCAACCAGTTAGGGCTGAGGGGGAAGAGACAGGACAAAAAACACAGTGTGGAAGCAAAGTTCTTTGAAATTTGTATATCTATTGCCTTCTACTTACACAAAAATTCACATCAGCTAATTACAATCAGAGTCCAGTTGGCCATTACAACTACTTGCAATCAGTTTTTGACATTAAAAGAAAAGCAAAGCAATCACTGGGAAAACGCAGATTTTTTCCTTCTGATTACCATTTTTTTCCATGGTGTGTAACTGGGCATGTACCATACAGTTTTTTATTAATGAAACAGATGCCTGCAACATGATTGATGATCGTCCAGTGAGTCCAAATGGATTTAAAAGCACAGCATAGTAAACAGCTGTGTTATAAATCTAACTAACCCCAGTGGGGAGCAGGGTGGTGGGATGTTTGGAGAAGAACAATGGGCGCTATTGCATTAACATTTTTGTTGTTGCTTTTTTGACAATGCAGGGGCCATTACTGAAGGTAACAGGGTGTCGGGAGTGTGGTCTGAAATCGATTTTCTCCAAGCATGGCCGTTTTTGTCTGAATAGAAAAATCCACAGTAACATTCATAATAGTCTAATTAAACTGCAGATAGTAAGTGTGCAAAAATGTAGCCTACTAATTTTTTAATGCATGAAAACATGAATTATTTCAGCAGTTGTTTTTGTGAGAGCTGCAGTGAAGTTTTAGAGTCCCCCTTTTGGTCTGTATTTGTTTTTGCCCTTTATCCTTTTACATCTTATACACGCTCACTTTTCCACCGTTTTCCATCTGGGTGCAAAACTTTGATAGTTGATGTGTGCAACACCTGTAGTTCTACTTAATTCAATCTCAGTAGTCTGAATTTGCGAGATTCTTTATATATATTTGTGTGTGTGTGTGTGTGTGTGTGTGTAAACTGTTTAATAATGATACCAGCCAGTGACTTTGTTGTCACATCCTTTTGTATAGTTGGCCCAGTTTCCGAGTACGGCATCACCTTCCAGACTCACATTGTTGATAAATTCGGTGTATCGTTTGGAAGGGAGGGTGAGACCATGAGTCTGGGGTGTACAGTCATCATCTACCCTGCCCTGCATCGCTACCAGCCAGAGGTGGAGTGGTATAGAGATGGTAGGAAGACTTACTGTGATACTGAACAATGCCCGTAATGTACAGTTCTTGTAGATTTAAATCAGTTGTTCTCTGTACTGTAATATGTTTACTTCTCACCTTGCTAATACTTAATGACCTGCACTCCAGATGTTCTGCTGTCTCCCTCCAAATGGACTCACATGCACTGGAGCGGAGATCGAGCCACCCTGACACTCACGCACCTGAACAAAGAAGACGAGGGCCTCTATACCCTGCGCGTCACCACCAAGTCTGGATATGAGACCTACTCAGCCTACGTCTTTGTCAGAGGTAGGTACATCCTCGCTGAACGGTTTCTTGTCATTAAGTCATAATTATTCTATTCAGATTATCTTTTGACTGATTTAGAAATTAGGCTTTATCTTCATCTGTAAACATGCCATTTGTTTGGTCCTATGCTGCCAGCTGAATCTGGCACACATGCACAGATTCACAGAGCATGCACAAAAATATCCTCCAGCTTTAATCTCAGCTGTTTTGTCCAAATAATCTTAATAATTCAGATCCAGGTTTGAGTTTTGAGTCTAAACTAGCTAAGCTCTGAAGGTTGGTCCTGCTGACCAACCTTCATACATCACACAAGATTTAGTATATTAGTAAAATTATAAAAACTAATGTTATATATCTAAGATGTGTTCACATAGATATTTCTACTGTAGTTCTTTTACATTAGTCAAGTGGACTTCCTTAAAAAATGTTTTTAAAGCCTATCAGATCTAGATCAAAGTCACAACAGATTAAACCCTGGCACCCGATGATGCAATGGCATCTAAAAGTCAAAGTGTTTGGATGTTAGTGATGGTTTTAAATAGGATATCTCTAATAGATACACCACTGAGTGGCAACTCTCTGGCATCTGTTTAAATAGCATGGAAAAATAGGTCACCACAGCTTATCTTTGCTGCCTTCAGAGACAATCTGACCTTTGAAGCTTCAGCTTCTACACAGGAACCATGCTAAGTATGAGGAGGCTGAAAAATATCCTGCTCATTCTTCTGTTATAGTTCAGGGTCATTTGGTAAAGAAGAATCCAGGTACAGTCTCCACAACAAAACACTAGACGATCATGGCTGCAGCCATGCTATTCTTAGAGAGCCGGTGCTTAAAGAATGGAGAACACAAAATTGGTCCAAAAACCTCTCATGTTCAGCTGTTTTTTGTAAAAAATATAACAATGTTAGCCTTTTCTGCAGCTATGGGGCATATATGGTATCACTCTTGGCTGGAAGCAGTGCTTAAACAATGGAAAAAACACAAACTTTGTCCAAAAACCTCTCATGTTTAACTGTTTTCCACTTTTTCTTTGGTCATTTTAGCCTTTTTGGCCAGGGTGAAGGGAGTATCTGCCATCAAACAAGAGGACAGCCGCATGTAGCTATGATGATGTTTGCTAGTTCACCTTACCTGCATTAATGTAATAACGTGGTTAGCCTACTCAACGTAAATTAGCTACTCACGCAGAGAAGAACTGCTGCTGCTGCCACCATCATCCGTCATCATTTCTGCTACACTGGCAGGGCTAGGGGCGAGGACTCTCCTCTTCGGGTTTTTGGGGGATGTTGCTAACTCCGGGTCCGATAACAGGCAACCCACCCGCAGTAGATGTGCTCGGTGTGAGGTCTCGCAGCAAGCTATCAAATACCGTGCATTTCTCGGCTTTTAAAAAAAACGCTATGCGTCGCCAGGTGTTTCATCGGATTTGAGGTGTTACCTCCTTTGACAGTATCACAGTATCAGCTTAAAGCACTTGTTGCTGCTGAGTTCGCATATTTTGCTATGAAGTACAGCCAGACTTTTGACCGCTTCGCCTTGGACATTTTTAATCTGTAGCTCTGCTCTAACAGAACGTACGTACCTGGCCCCGCCTACTATCCTCGGAAACGTAAAATGATTGGCTAGAATCAGCTCAGGAAAAAAAAGCACCGAAATAAAGCACCGAAATGTGCGCTGCTTTTCGGTCTGGTTACTACCGTTTATGTCAGAACTGGTGCCATCATGGCACCGGACACCGGTACCCATCCCTAATGACAAGTGAAATCTCCTGCAGCAAGCTTAAACATGTGAGAGGTTGATCGCGCAGAGAATCGCTGACCGTTATGTGTGTGTGCGTGTAAAAGCAGCAGGATATATATTTTAGTTCTGCTGAGCCAAATAAGACAGGTCAGGGTGAAGAAGTAACAGCCAAAGAAAAGCTTACCACAAAACGGAAAAGTTATGACAAATCAGACTATAAGGCAAAACGAAAGTGCAGCTTTATGGTTTCATGGACAAAAGAATTTCTGTGGCTGCAATATGACGAGCTAAATAACCGGGGCTGCACATAAGTGGTCCGCAGGTGCGCATTCGCTGTCAAAATTTAAAAAAAAAAAAAAAAAAAAAAAAAAAAAACGCGCACAAGATATGAAGTTGCAACGCGTGTTTGCATACATAAGATTTTCTGGAGGAGGACAGACATTTGTTTAGAACTCTTAAAGATGTCGAAGAAGCTCCTTTAAGCAATTACTTTGGTGTTCCTCTACCTCCAAAGAAATGTCAGAAGGAGTCCGAACCACAAAAGAAGCGCGTATTCTCGGAAAAGTGGTTGCAGGAGGTGAGCTGGCTTCAAACAAATGATGAATGCACAGAGATGTGGTGCGGAATGTGCCGTGAAAATCCCACTCTAGCAGACAAAAACAGTGCTTTTTATATGGACGCAAACGCGCGTTGCAACTTCTTATCTGGTGCGCGTCTTTTATTTTGACAGCGAATGCGCACATGTGCACCCGTGTAAATAACATAATGTTCTGCCGGGTGTGTTGTTGGTTTTCTCTCGATTTCTGAGACAAGCGCCTTTGTTACTGGGACCAGTCATTTTAAGAAAGGCCCCATTAGAACCCATGAGAAATGCAAGAAATGCATTATTGCTCAGTCTGCAATATCTTTCCCAGAACAAACACCAATTGCAAATAACATACTAAAAATAAACCTGAAAAATCTATTTAGAACAGCGTACTATGTTGCAAAGAGTGAACTACCACTGGCACAATTTAGCAGTCTTTGCAAACTTCAAAAAGCAAATGGCCTCGATCTTGGTTCCACTTGTCTCTTACCCGTGACTTCAGTGGAAATTTCAAATTCAGGATCTGACACAGACTGATTCATGTCCTACACAGTTCTTACAAGTTCATAGAAATTTCTGTTCAATTAGAACCAAGTATTTGAGTTGATGATTGTAATTTTTATACAATGTTGTAATTTGTTTTTCAACAATTTTTTGATTAATGTTTTGTTTCCTTTACAATATTATACTTTAATGTATAATACTGTAAAGGAAACAAAACATCAATCAAAAAATTGCTCTCTTTTTTATTCGGGCTACTTACATTTATTTTGGGCTACCAATGTCACAGTCTGGCGAGGGCAGACTGTATGAATTGAAAAAGGACCCAAAACGCAGACGCCAAGGAACAGGGAACAGAACTTGAAATGTTAACAAAAGGCGAGCCGTTTAATAAGGCTAGTAGAAGAGGTACAAACAAAGGGCAAGGCAAACTGAAGCAAAATTAACACAAACCTAAACTGGGGAATCTAAACAAGCAATAAGAAAAACCTAGGCAAGAAACTTGGAAGCATGGCATGGGAAACATGGCGTGGACAACAGACGACCTGACAATCACACACTGAAAACAGAGGACTTAAATACACAGGAGGTGATTAGGGGAAGTGGGAACACATGGAGGAACAGCTGAGGGTAATAAAGCAGGACGAGGCAAGGGAAGCAAAACTAGAAACACTCACATGAGACATGGACCTTCAAAGTAAAACAGGAAACACACTGACTGAATTCTAAACATGCAAACTTAACAGCAACTGGGGAGACAGAATATAGGAACCTGAAATATGGTACAAAACCATCACAGTGGACATAACATGGAACACAGGGAAGCCATATGACGAAGCCAAAGAGCAAAACCTAAGATAACCATAACTGAGATCTAGGGAAACACGAAACAGTACCACAAAGGACTCAAAACATAATCCATAATATAAAAACACGAGATCTCTCCAAAATGAAACAGGAACATGAGAGGCAGACATAACAACATAAGACAACAGACATGAAACACACGAAGGGCAAGGGAGATTTAACATAGTTGGAACACGAGGGGGAAATAATAAGAACTAGAAACACTTAGGCATGATAACAAATAAACTTAGGAAACCTGATAAGCTTAAACATACACTATGAACATCAAAAGAACTGAAACTCAAAACACTGGGTCATAAGACCCAGGACCGTGACAACCAAAAACTGAAGAGTCCCTGCCCGAAGGGCTACCAGGGATTTTGAAATTTTGAGAGCCCTGAGATATATTTATTTTTTTAATTACTTTTGTTTCAGCAACATTAAATTTAAAAACTGTACTTTTGAGTTAAAATATATATTTATAATTTTAATAAATGACAAATTAAAAAGGCATGAACATTTTTTTTGTATCGAAAAAATATCGAACCGTGACAACAAAGTATCGAACCGAACCGTGAATTTTGTGTATCGTTGCACCCCTAGTAAATATCTGCTTTAAGGAGGAACAACAGATTCATTTCAGTGCTCTCTGGATAGCTGTGTGAGCCAATGAACAACCAAAATAAAAAACAAACACAAAGTGAATATTTAATTTTACAATATACAAGGATGTAAATTCCAGACGTTATTCCCCCACATATCCAGTTTAAAATAAATCTGTCTCTCTATTCTAAAACCTTTGTCTCTTTCCTTAGTGTCCTGACTTTACCTACAGATGACAGGCATGTTTGCTTTATTTAAAAGTCACCTCTTTTATCCCTTTTCCCTTCAGCGCAGGCTTGTGCTAATTCTGTCCTCCTGCTTGACCTGAAATATTCCTGGCATTGAACCCTGCAGCTGCAAAGTTCACCCACATGGTCCACTCGCTATAAATCAAACATCCTGTCAATTTATTGCAAAAATAAAGCTGAGCTAAAGCTGAATAAAACAATAGAACGTGCACGTTCAGAGAGCGCGCTCATACTGTCCTGATGATATTCTTCTTGTATCTGTTAGATGCTGATGCTGAGGTCGAAGGAGCTCCTGCAGCCCCTCTGGATGTGCGCTGTTTGGATGCCAACAAGGATTATATCATTGTTGCATGGAAGCAGCCAGCTGTTGATGGTGGCAACTCCATCCTGGGCTACTTTGTGGACAGGTTGGTCAATGCGTCGCTTCCTGCTACTCTAACCTCCAAAGCTAAACTGGATAGACACCACAGAATGAGCTATCAATGCAAAACATAAAAGTCTTTCTCAAGTGAATGTCAGAGGAATAAGGCAACACAATGTTGGTGATAACATGACTAACAAGTAGTCTTTAGGTGTTTGAAATAAAATCAAAAGTCTGAATGTGACATACTAATATTTTAATGTTTACGCACAGGTGTGAGGTCGGAACCACTCACTGGATTCAGTGCAATGACACCCCGGTGAAGTTTGCCCGATTCCCCGTCACTGGTTTGGTGGAGGGGCGCTCTTATATCTTCCGTGTGCGCGCTGTAAACAAAAGTGGCATAAGCCGCCCATCCAGAGTCTCGGAGCCAGTGGCTGCAATGGACCCAGCTGACCGCGCCCGCATGAGAGGTAGTTGACACAGAGAGGAATTTGACTGTATCGTGAATCAAAGCATCCGATGCACAAACACTCTTAAACATATTTAGGGATTTTGAAGAATAAAAGATGTAGTTTGGGCATTAGTTTTGGCACTGGAGCAAAATATAGAAAACATTTAGCTCACAGAAAATCGCAGGACTGACAATGTGTCTGTACTGATCTACTACATGTTTGCAGGTACTTCTGCTCCCTGGACTGGCCAAATCATTGTCACGGAGGAGGAGCCTGCAGGTAGGAGGTCAAATGCTTTTGCATGATGATTTATATCAGAGAGTGACTCAAGTAGAAGGGGATTATAAAATTCTCCAACTCTGAGTCCACCTGATTCAGGCTTATTAACCACATTCAGGGAAGAAGAAGCACCTGTGCTTTTTCATTTATGCTCTATTTATTATCAATGTAATTATTAAAAAATAATAAAGAAGAAAGGAATGATAACATTTCTTGAATAGATGCATTTTCCAATAAGTGGTGGATGTGATCTTAATACATCCATCTGGTGTTGAAGGGTCAATCTTTCTTTTTTGGAGACTTGACTCTTTCCCTTTTGACCATCAGAGGGCATTGTTCCCAGCAAACCCTGTGATCTGCAGGTGACAGAGGCAACCAAAAACTATGTGGTGCTGAGCTGGAAGCCACCCGGAGAGAAAGGGCTTGAGGGTGTCATGTACTATGTGGAAAAGGTAAATTATTCCTCCACTTTTCCTCAGATGCACTTTAACTAAACGTTTCTGTTTTCCTGCATATGAGATTGTTACATTGCCTGAGTTTCAGTGACAGTGTGACGTTTTCCTCTTTGCCCATCAGTGTGTTTCCGGTACAGACAGCTGGCAGAGGGTGAACACGGAGATCCCAGTAAAGTCTCCTCGCTTTGCGCTGTTTGATCTCGCAGAGGGAAAAGCCTACCGCTTCCGTGTCCGCTGCTGCAATTCTGCCGGTGTTGGCGAGCCATCTGACCCGACTGAGGCCACCACAGTTGGAGACAAGCTTGGTCAGAAGAGAGATAAACATAAACATAGAGAAGATTAGCTCTTTTAGATATTAAGAATCTTATTTGTCACACAATGCTATCAGGCAAACTGGTCCCAGACCTGTTTTGCAGTCATGACTCCTGCATCACAGATCTGATGAAACTGAACATTTGCACGGTACAAATATATTATGTTAGCACTGACTCAGCCCCAAAATGTAACTATTCTTGTGTGCAGATATCCCATCTGCCCCAGGAAAGGTTATTCCCACCAGAAACACGGACACATCAGTTGTTGTGTCCTGGGAAGCGTCTTGCAATGCCAAAGAGTTAGTGGGATACTACATCGAGGGCAGCATTGTGGGGAGCAACGTGTGGGAGCCCTGCAACAACAAGCCCGTGAATGTCACCAGGTAAAAATGACCCCTCTTGTTTTCTTTCAGCAATTTCTGATACAAATTCATGGCTGCTGCACTTTCTGCATTTACAGGTTCATCTGCCACGGTCTGATCACAGGAGAGAAGTACGTGTTCAGGGTGAGGGCGGTGAACGCTGCAGGGATCAGCCAGTTCTCCCAGGAGTCAGAGGCTGTGGAGGTGAAGGCTGCTATTGGTGAGTACAGTGGATCCATCACATCTAAATACAACAAAGTAATGTAGTAATCAGAGGACGTTAATAATTCCAGTTTACTGCTATTTAGATTAAGATTTGTTTAGAGATGTTAAAAAAACTAAACTGTTGGTGTTATATTGTGCATTTCTGAGCCAGTTGTGCTGGAAATTTCAACAAGGCACACCTCTTGGACGCACTGAACACCACAGACTGATCACTGCTATCATTAGCAGACTCTCTATGTGGAAGAAATAATGCAACAAGCTGATTTTTCTTGATATTTTACCACGAATTGTGTTGTAGGCTACGGTTCTCTTGAAACATGTCTTCAGCTCCCACACTTTCTCCACCATTGTTCCACTCTGTCACCCTGTCACATTATTCTGCACTGTCGTATGCTCTACCTACCTCCTACCCTGTCTGGCCACATCTCCTCTAGCGCCTCCTCCTCCCTGCACAGCCTGAGGCGGGGCTGGGGGTCAGGACTTGTAGACTTCCTCTAATTTGGGTCAGTGCGATCCAATTCAGCGGTCGTTACAAAGTAGCTCAGTGTCACACATCACCACTATCACCACCACCTCCCTGCATCTCCCCTATCCTATCTCGGGCACAGGATGTGTCGGCAACCCCACATTAGAGCTAAAGGTACCACCATTCGAACCCCCCCTGTTATCAGCTAGCAATGTTATTGTTCCGTTGATCTGATTCTTTATAACTCAATATTTTTACATTATTTCATTCAACTCAAAGTCAATAAACTGCACCCTAACACGTACTTTGCATGCCAGCAACAGAAACAGTGTTACTGTTTTAATAATGATGCTGTTACTAAATTCCTGCACGTGTTCCCTAACAGTAACATCTCTCTGCATTAATACTAACACAACTTTCAGCCTTTGGATGTCACTCATTCACTGGCTGGCTTTGCGCTGAGCAGCATGCTTTGTTATCCCTTGTGAAACACTCTTAGCAAGAATGCCAGTGCACATATATTTTAAGAAGAAAGATGTGTTGTTGATGACACATCCTTTTCTGCTGGAATAATGTGTTACTTCAACACAGTCTTCAAGGCTGATTCATCATTAGAAAAACGAGTTGTGATGCTCATATGTGCAAGGAGACAGTTACTTCAGGGTCCTTAGGGACTAGTAAAGCGCTATATAAATACAGGCCATTTACCATTTAGTTTAACAAATAGATGCCTTACTGTGCCTGAGACTTTGCTGCTTAACTAAATTGTGCCCATAAGAGGAGGATTATGCTGGTTTTTGAAGGAAACCATGAACTTTTGCACACAAACGTCAGATTTGGGCATTTTCACAATCAGAATAGTTTTACTTTCTTAGAACAAAAAAACTAAGATGAGATTCCAAAGGAAATTCTTTTTGGGGGGTATTTTACAACTGTTACTGAAACCACACAGACCGATGCAGCAAATGCAAATAGATTGTTTCAGCACAACAATCAGCAGTTTTTTATATGACAAACCTATAAATTTATACAGCCCGAGTTCCCAAAAAGCTGGAATGCTGTGTAAAACCTCCATTAAAAACAGGATGCAATGATTTTAAAATCTGATAAAACCATATTTTATTCACAATAGAACATAAAAAAATGAGTGTTTAATGTGAGACATTTAATTTCATGAAAAATATTAGTTCATTTTGAGTTTGATGGTAACAGGTAAGTAGTATGACTGTATAAAAAGATCATCTTAAAGAGTTAGAGGTTCTCAAAAATAGAGATGGGTCAGTCAGTCAGATCTGTAAGATAAATCGGTGTACAACTTGAAGTCAAAAGATTCAGAGAGTGTGGAGAAATCTGGATGTGTGCGAGCTTCAGGCCCTCAAGTGGCACTGCATTAAAAACAGACATAATTCTGTCGCGGGTTGGCCTCACTGAAATCACTGTCTGTTATACAGGTCACTAAGCAGAGCGAGCTTGTTATCAGTGCTCAGTTCAAAAGCCTGCATCTGTGAAGGTATGGAGGTCCATTAGTGCCTATGGAATTGGCGTCTTGCCCATCTGGGAAGACACTATAGATGCTGAAAGGTATATACAGGTTGTAGAGCAACAAATATTCCCATCCAGATTCTTTTTCAGGGAAGCCCTCGTGTATTTCAGCAAGACAATGCTAAACCCCACACTGCATCTACTGAACAACAGCATGGCTTCATAGGAGAAGGGTCGAGGTGCTGCCTTTCACCAAGTCAAAACATATTCAACACATCATGAAATGAAAAATACAGCAAAGAAGCCCCAGGACTGTTGATCAGCTAGTGTTCTTTATCAGACAAGAATGGGACAGCATGGCCCTGTTCCAATTTTTTGAGATGTGTTGCAACAATCAAATTCAAATTGACCTTATTTCTTCTTAAAAAGGCACTTTTTCTCAGTTTAAACACTTGACATTCAGTTCAGTTCAATTCAATTAAGTTTTATTTTTATAGCGCCAAATCACAACAACAGTCACCTCAAGGCGGTAGACCCTGCAATAATGCATACAGAGAAAAACCCAGCAATCATATGATCCCCTATGAGCAAGTACTTTGGGACAGTGGGAAGGAAAAACTCCCTTTTAACAGGAAGAAACCTCCGGCAGAACCAGGTTCAGGGAGGGGCATCTGCTACGACCAGTTGGGGTGAGAGAAGGAAGACTATGATCTACTGTGTATAAAATACAAATTTATGGGATTTGTAAATCAATGCATTCTGCTTTTAATTTACATTTTTTGGTACTGGAATTTTACAATGTGCCACCAAAACACTGAAATAACCTTTGAGTTCACTTGCAACTGAAGGAAAACTCAGAGTAATTAAAACACAGCACTACCACCCGTGAATTAGATCATGGTGTGCTGTTACATTTGGTCTCGATATACAACTTACATCACTTTTGGAGCTGTAATCTAAGAGATGATGGAATCTGTTGGCATTGTTTCTAAAGTCATGAGTTTTTTCATTAAGGGCCAGAGCAAAGCCGCGCACCCACATTATTGGCCGGCTGTTCTGTGTTACGTGCCTGCGTGCTCTCATAATCCCAATTGAAGCCTGCTAACATGGATGTCACCTGCTGGTCATCTTGTCTTCATTTCCACTCCCAGTCAGATGAAGACATTGTTCTGTATTTGACTGCCAGTTCAGCAAATATTGCTTTTTAATGTTTTTGTGCTTGTTTCTTCTTATTCTGTTCTCTTAATGTGGTGCGATTGAGAAATGAGCTGTGGATGGATTTGTGCCTGTTTTTTAAAAAGCTTCTTCTGCTTTTCTCTGCTAACACCCGTAGGGGGCGGCATCCTACACGGTGTGTTGCCGAAGATGGGGCCGGGGGGTAACGTGGGACAACTAACTGAGCACAGGCCACGCTGGACGGGAACGCATGACACTGTCCAGTTCCCTCCCAACACTATGCAAAAGCGCAATAAAGCTCAAGCTGACAGTGAATCCAGGGAAGGGGCCAGGGCTGCTAGCTCAGACCTCACAGACCCTGACCCCAGGGAGACTAAAAACAAGTGGGGCAAGAGAGGTGATGGGTCCCGGGCCCCTGAGCTGGCAAAAGACATGCACTCAGAGCCTGTGTCAGGCCCAATTCCTGAATCACATACTGACACAATCACAGCTGCACACTGTGACCCAGTAACTGCTGAGGCTCAGGATCAGGCTGTGGAGACAGCTGATGAGCCTGACGCCTCGCAGGCACGTAAGTTCTCAGTAGATGGTAATCGGGAGAAAGCGAAGCCCCAGAGAGAGTCAGCAGGTGAGCACCGAGGAAAACCTTTTGTCAAATCCAAATAAAACCACAAAGAAAAGTACAGTTTTTACCCACTTAAGAGCCATAAAAATATATTCTGCCTTGACTTCACATCAGTTTTGTAGGTACAAATAGTAACTTGGCTCTTTTTGAAGGTAAGTCAATCCAATTCACCGCCAAACCTGGGTTTAACTCATGCTTTCTGGCCGCCACCAAAACCCTAACTTATATGTGTAGTGTCAATCACCTCAGGACCTGCCACTCCTCTGATTACCCAGAGCACTTTAACACACAAAGACACCAAAGCAATTCATGGCAGGAGCCCCTTAATCACACCCTGTACTCGAAAAGTGGGTCATCCAACCAAGAGAACACTTGTGACCTGAGACCTTTTTGGGAGTGCACTCTGGACTTAATCAGACACACACCTCCCAGACGCTTTGACCACATTCTCACTCCTAATCAGGAGAGGGTATAAAGTTCATGTGACTATTTGTACTCGACAGGCTGCTTTATTATCACAGTGTTACTTGATCCTGCTTTTGTGGAGACCTTTGGCTCCCAGTCATTCCTTTAACCTGGTCTCTGAAATCGCTGTGCCCTTTGTTACCAGGAATACAGTGTAACAAGCAACATGTAACTGCACACTTTCTGACTCAGTGTATAAAACAGTGGTTTCTAAATTAGACTAATCTGTATTTATCTTTTGAATCTGGAACTAGAGAAAAATAATTTAATAATCTTACGGCTGCTGACTTCATAGTTAGAGTGCAGACATAACAATTAACTCCCAAAATCTCAATGTCACTGAGCATTAAGGTTACAAATGTGTTGGGTTGGACGAGATGTTGTTACAGCAGGTATTAACCTACAACTGTCTCTGAACCCACTATCCAGTAATCTTTAACATTGTAAGGAGAGTAACTGCTGGTGAGTTCCTGCTGTAAACTGTTTCCAATAATGGGACACTGAAGCTCTTCACAGGGAAAAAAGAGGTGTGGGAATTAAAAGTATCAAATCTTTTGTGGCGCTTCAGTTTCCCATTACGTCAGTTTTCACGCCGAGGTTTTGCCGTATTAATTTGCGATTTGCGTCTCAGCCTCTCCCGCTCCACCCTATGGCATCACCATCCTGGAGTGCGTGCGCGACTCCATGGTGCTGGCCTGGAAACAGCCAACTTTCATCGGAGGCGCTGACATCACCGGTTACTTTGTGGATTACCGTGAGGTCATCGATGGCGTGCCGGGAAAGTGGCACGAGGCCAACATTAAGGCTGTCAGCGAGAGGGCCTACAGGGTGGGTTGATATGAAAAAACACCATCCGAGCCTGAAGTTATATGTGCTGAATGTGCAAGGGGCGAGTGTCTTTGTGTCTTTGTTTCCAGGTGTCCGATCTGAAGGAGAATAAGAAGTACCAGTTTCAGGTGCGAGCAGCCAACATGGCTGGTGTCGGCATCCCGTCGCTGCCCAGTAATACCTTCCTGTGTGAAGAATGGACCATTGCTGTCCCAGGTTGGTTGGGCCACATGTTTCACCAACTGAGAGAATATTTTAATGAACCATTTGATGAACAAAAACAAACAAAAAAAAAACCTCCCAATGCACACTGCTTTATTTTTCTGTCACCGATGTTGCACATAAATACAACTATATCAGAGAAATATGGTAAATGATACAAAAAAAATGAATTATTAGATAATTTGGTAACTTTTAATGTTGAAGAAAGTCACTTTATGTTATAAATATAAGAAAAAATACCAAAACAAATGTTCATCATCCATGAAAATGTCTTAATTGTACATATTTCTCCTGTTTGCCATTTATTCCTGCTGTACCCACAATTTTGTTGTACATGTATAATTACGATAAAGTTCTATTCTATTCTATTCTATTGGAATTGTGAACTGAATATTTACATGTTATAGACACGGTTTCTGACAACACTATCACTTTAGGGATTTACAGAACCTTGAAAGTGACTGAGTAAACAGGATTTGTTATTTAGCCTCAGTCATCTTTCTGGGCTGCAGGACCTCCACATGATCTGCAGATTAGAGAGGCGCGGAACGACTCTCTGGTATTGCTATGGAAACCACCTGTGTACCAGGGCCGCGATCCTGTCAACGGGTTCTATGTTGACATCAAGGAAGCAGATGCACCAGAGGAGGCGTGGAGAGGAGTCAACACCAAAGCCTTAGAAAAGACATATACAAAGGTGCTAATCAGGAGTGCATTTATCTGAGAGATTCCCAAGTTTTAGCAGGATATCACAAATATATTTCAACATTTCTTTCTTTCTTTTTTTTGCAGATTAAGGATCTTAAGGAGGGAGAGAAGTATGTGTTCCGTGTGCGTGCTCAGAATAAAGCTGGAGTAGGAAAAGTCTCAGACGTGACAGAGCCGGTTCCCGCTCTGACCAAACCAGGTGGGATGAAATGATGGAACAAGTGAAGGTGACACTACAAAATTTGAGCAGATGAGATTTTTACCTTCTTGTTTTTTTAGGCACGAAAGAGATAGTCGTAGATGTCGACGACGACGGTGTCATCTCCCTGAACTTTGAATGTGGCAACATGACCCCCGACTCCAAGTTTGTGTGGTCCAAAAACTACGAGGACATCACAGACACCTCCCGCCTGACCACAGAGACCAAGGGAACCAAGTGAGATGGCAACATTTTTAACATTAAGACTATTTGAGCATCCCTCTCACCTCTCATGTCACGAATGCTGTGTTTCCTCTGCAGGTCTAAAGTTGTTTTCAATCATCCCGGGGAGGAGGACATTGGAGTTTACTCATGTCTTGTCACTCACACTGACGGTGCTTCATCCAGCTACACTCTCTCTGAGGAAGGTGGGTTTGAAAATTGAGAGAAAAGAAGATTTTTCATATTACATGATGTGTTGCTTTTCTCATCTTGAATCCTGAATCTCTTCTTGTTTTCTTTTCAGAGTTAAAGAGGCTGCTGGAGATCAGTCATGACCACAAATTCCCCAGTGAGTGCTTCACATGGTATTTCTGCTTTATTTAGTGGTTTGTCATGAACTGGACGGACTTTCTAACTATTTCTTCATCACTTTCTTTACACCAGTTATTCCTCTGAAGTCAGATCTAGCTGTGGAGCTGCTGGAAAAGGGCCGCGTTCGCTTTTGGCTGCAGGCGGAGAAGATGTCCAATAACGGCAAAGTCGATTATGTTTTCAATGATAATGTTGTCTCTCAGGGGGAGGTCAGTGAGAATCTGCGTTCAGATATTTTACTTGTGTGCTCTACCTGTGTTTTAAAGTAAAAAATTTGCTGCTTTATTTGGGGTGGTAGAAATATAAGATGAACTTTGACAAGAACACCGGTGTGATTGAGATGACCATGGAGTCTCTGACCCCGGCGGATGAGGGCACGTACACCTTCCAGCTGCAGGATGGAAAAGCTACCAACCAGTCCAGCTTGGTACTGATAGGGGATGGTATGTTTATTTAAAAAAAAAAAAGAAAAAAGAAAACGTGACTTTTAATTGTGAATGAATGTGTACAGTCAAGGATAAAAAGCTCAGAACGTTATCCATATAAAATAATTTAACACTCTGCCACGCTGGGTATATTTTGATTAGGTTTGATAGAAAGTGGCAACCCTACAAATTAAATTAAATAATATCTCTCATGTGAAACAACCAAAACGATTTTACTTTCAGCAGTAAAGCAGACTGTACCAGAGGCCATTATGGCTCAGGTGGTGGATGGTTTGATACCTGCTCCTTCCAGTCTGTCTGCAAGCATTATTAAATAAGTGTCCTAAGGCCAGATATTGAATCCCAATTAGTCCTCTTCATGTTTCTCATTGGCATGATCACTTAAATATGGTTAAAGTGGCTTTTAGTAGGAAGCACAAAACCAAATTCTGACCCTACCATCAGAATGTTGCACCAGAAATTGATACATAACAAACCAACAGTGTTTTTCCAATCTTCTGTTGTCCAGATTTGGTGAGGCCGTGCAAACTGTAGCCTTAGTTTCTTGTTCTTAGCAGAGAGGAGTGGCACATCTTCTACTGTAGCCCATCTGCTTCAAGACTGGACGCGTTGTGTGTTCTGAGATGCTCTTTTGCGTACCTTGGTCATAACAAATAGTTATTGGTAAAAGGACTTATATAGTGCTTTTCTATTATAGTTGAGGATTAAAAGTGCTATATAAAAACATTTATATAACATACTTATTCGTCCATTGAGGCAAGCACTTTTTTCTAGTGTTTTCTAATTAACATTCACACTCCAATAAATGCATCGGAGAGCAACTCAAGGTTCAGAAGATGAGCCAGGGATCAAACACACAATCTTCTGATTAGCAGATGACCTGCTCTACTTCCTGAGCTGCAGGGTGGCTTTTCTCTTCCGACCTCTAAGATCAAAGTGGCATTATCTCACATCCTAGAGATGGTTGTTTGGGTAAAATCCCACCAGTTTCTGAAAATACTGAGCCACACATTCAAAGTCACTTAAATCATTCTTTTCCATTCTGATGCTTGATTTGAACAAGAGTTTTTCTTAACCATGTCTGCATGCCTAAATGCATTGAGTTGCTGCAATTATTTGATATTTTGATAGAGCAGTTTAACAGGTTTAGCTCATAAAGTGTCTGGTGAGAACTCAACATCTGCAACATATAAACACTAGAGGGCACTGAAACATTTTAGAAATCATGTTGTAATAGCTCCAGCTAAATTCTAATTTCATTTAATTGCACTTAATGGTATCTGTGTTGTTTTAAACCACAATTTATGAAAACTGTCATTTGTGTATTTTTCAGTGTTCAAGCAGCTGCAGAAGGAATCAGAGTTCCAGAGAAAGGAGTATTTCCGAAAACAAGGTAAGCGCCTGAGCACAAGAGTATTTTAATGACTGATGGATCTGTGTTATTCTCAGAGGCTTAATCTTTTTCTTCAACATTTAAAACAGAACAAAAAATATAAAAGCTGACAGTAACTCACACAGAAGATGCTGAAACCAGCAAATTTGGAATTTTTGCTTAAAAGTGATGAAGATTCATTAATCAGATTAACAGCTCTATGAAAATTTTCACAGAATTGAGTTTTCATTATTTGCCCGATTGTCATCATTTTACCTGCGACGTTTGTTCCAGGCCCTCACTTTATCGAGTACTTGAGTTGGGAAGTGACACCAGAATGCTGCGTTGTACTCAAATGCAAGGTGAGCCTGTGTTTTAGAGATTTTACTTGTACATTTTTTTCTTTTTTAATGTAACTGAGCTCTGAAAACATCATCCTGCTGTGCTGGAATTCAGGTGGGCAACATGAAGAAGGAGACCTCTGCACTGTGGCACAAAGACAGACACCAGATCAAAGTGGACGAGCACCTCAGCTTTGCAGAGGGAGTGCTGAAACTGGAAATTGCTCAGGTGAGAGTGTGAGAAAGTGAAGTGTGAATATCCGTATATATGTGTGTATATTTCTGTACTGTATAACCACCTTTGAATTCATTTGCATATATGGCTGTAAATGTGCTGCTCTGTTTCCCTCTGTGTGGATCTTTCTGTCCTTACCTTCCAACAGAGACAGGAATATGTACTATATACATGGAGGGCTGACTGGGCACAGGTGAAAAAAAGTCAAGAGAAAATAAATATTTTCAAAATAAAACAGGAAACAAGCCAGACATTTGAACTGCTCTGTCACAATCTCTGTCTTCTCTTTTCATCTAACCCATCTCTGTCCCTTATCTACTGTATAACTCACGAACCCCTCACATCCCATCGTGTCGTATTGTCTGTAAACGTCTGTCCAATTATGACATGCTTTCCTCACAGGTAATTCAGCATATAAACATGATGTCACATGTGTCCCATTGCAGCGCGACCTCCCCGCAGACACAGCAGACATTGTCGACAGCCCGATCTGGAGAAGACTTAAAGTTGGGATCAGTTATCTGTTGTGACCGTGGGCCAACGGCCACCTCTGGTTTTCCCGTTTTTGCCTGAGAATGCTTTTCTTTTTTTTTCGTAGCTGTTGTTCGCCTCTTATTTTTGCTTTTGCGTCATATACGTGTGCACTGCAGCGCCCCTAGCTGAAGAGAAGCGCTTGCCTTTTTCAGACGAATACGCTTAATTTCCTTTTGCAAAACCTTCCTGAGCTAATTTGCTGTTGCATTTTTGCTGTCAGATTTCCAAGAAGGATGCTGGTGTGTATGAGGTGATTCTGAAGGATAACAGAGGACAGGACACCTCCACCCTGAATCTGACAGACCAAGGTAACTTTGTATGGCAATACAACAATGAAATCAGAAACAAATGCAGCAAATGAACCACTTAGGGTGATAAAATGTGTCTTTTTTTTAAGGTTTCAAAGACTTGATGAATGAAGTTTTCAGTGTTATCGGTAAGAGGAAATATTTAGTCCACAGATGATGTACATATTTAACCCAACACACATTAAATAAGGATGTTTGTCTTTGCAGCCAATTCCTCCACTCCACTGAAGATCACAAGCACAGATGAGGGCATTAGACTCTACACCTTTGTCAGCTACTACAACGACTTGCTCCAAGTCACATGGCACTACAAGTAGGTTCTTGGTTGATTGACATGAACAAAACAAGCAACTTTTAATCAAATCTATACCTGATGTATATTCAATTTTCAGTTGTGAGTTGTCAGGATTAAACCAAGTGTTCATCTTATCAGACGCTTCTGTGCTTTTGTGTCACAAAGTGGCCTTTAACATATACGTTTTTCATATCGTCTCTCTGACAGGGATTCAGCAATTGCCTTTTCTGACCGCATAAAGAGCGGCGTGGTCGGGGAGCAGCTGTGGCTTCAGATCACAGAGCCCACAGAGAAAGACATGGGCAAATATGCCATCGAGTTCTACGATGGAAAAGGTGGCCTCAGGAGGACCGTTGACCTCTCTGGTCAAGGTGAGTGTCTAAGTGACTTTATAACTGGGCTGATTTCACATCTTAAACTTTTTTCATCTTGCCAGCTTCCAACATGTTTACATGATGTGAAAAGTTTGATTTTCTTTTGTAGGAATTATCACCTCAGTTATCAGTTAGATTTCTTTAACGTGATGTTTTGCAATTATTGTATGCTGTGCGACACAAAGATGTGTCTTGGCCTGTAAAACTGATTCTTACAACTTTTGTTTTACAGCATTTGATGATGCTTTTGCAGAATTCCAGAGACTCAAGTAAGTCATTAACCAGCCTATAACTAACATTTCTTTTCTGTATGTAGCCACAGTCCCAGCAAAGCTTTTCTCATATAAGGAAAAATGATGTAAAGAATGTCACTTGTCATTCTCAACTTTGACCTAATTTGTCATTCTCTCCTCAGAGCTGCTGCTATTGCAGAGAGAAGTAAGTAGTACTCTGTTTACAATAGCTCCACTTCTTTAATATTTGGCCTTTTCAGATCTGATAATGAAGATGCTGAATCTTCATGAAGACGGGTTGCAAATATATTGCTTTTAAATCAGTTTCAAATTATGTAGCTAACTTTACTGTGACTAAAAGTACAACCAGGGCTCAGTAACTTGACTATTAATATGATTTCAGTTCCTCAATTTATTTTCTTCCTCCACTTCCGTTGACTTAAAGTATAACATGTTGTAGAAAGCAAAAATTTTTACATTCCTAGTTAGAGTCATTTGTGTATTTGATTTGTGTCAACTATTTAAACTGAGTTATAGAAGTAACAAAGGATAAGTCACGTGCTGACATGATACAAAGAAACACCCTCTGTCAATTTTAAAAACTCATCTAATCCATAGAAAAGGTCTAAAAATGAGTTAAATGCAACTTTAGATGGACAACAACACATGACATATTACTTAATGCCATTGAAGTAATTCTTTTGTCTATGACTTCATCAGTGCATCACATCGCTGTGGTTATATACTGGTATATGCACAACTCTCTTAAGGTTGGACTTGGACTGGACCACTGCAGCACATTGATATTTTTTCTTATTCAGCTGATCTGTTGTAGATTTGCTGCTGTGCTTGGGATCATTGTCGTGTTGCAAGATTCAATTTCAGCCAAACTTTAGCTGTCAGACAGACGACCTCACATTTGACTCTAGAATACTTCGGTATACAAAGAGTTAGTGGTGGACTCACTGACTGCAAGAGGCCCGGTTCCTGTGGGTGGAAAGCAAACTCAAATCATCACCCCTCCACCACTGTGCCGACAGTCGGTATGAGGTGTTGATTATTGCTAAATGTGGCTCTTTGCATTATGACCAAACAATTCTACTTCGGTCTTGTCTATCCAAGGAAGTCTTGTGATTTGTTCAGATCGAACTTGCTCAGCTGTGGTGCCATGTTCCTCTTGGCAATTCTTCAAAACAACCCATAGTCTTAGCCTATAGAGTCTGAGATGCAGCTCTTGAGTTTTCTGGAATATCTCTGAGCATTGCACGGTCTGATCTTACAATGAATTTGGCAATAATCTTGAATGTTTTCTGCTTGTGAATAACCTGTCTCTGTCACGGTTGCCGCTGGCCAACTGTGGGGATGTGAGGAAGGAGGACCCAGGCGCAGAGCTTTGAATGCAAACAGTGGAAAACACAACAATAAATACTCAGTGCGTTCCAGACTCCCGTGACATGTCCTCTTCCCAGTGCCAGTGTTCCTGTCTCCGCTTCTCAGTGTTTGAGCACCCCGTGCTCACTGCCCTCTAGTCTCCACGCTTCTCCTGGGGAAATAACGGGCAGGCAGCTGTAAGACACACGCAATGCGGCAGACTAACCTTACTGACTGGACGAGAGACTAACGTGAAGTCACGCAATGATCCAGCGTCGGCGAGAGCTCCACCACACTCTTACAGTGCGCCCCAGGGTGGCTGTGGCTACAATGTAGCTTGCCATCACCAGTGTGTGAATGTGTGTGTGAATGGGTGGATGACTGAATGTGTAAAGCGCTTTGGGGTCCTTAGGGACTAGTAAAGCGCTATACAAATACAGGCCATTAACCATTAACCATTAAGTAGCTCCTCCGACGGGGCTTCATCAGCTGTGTGATTGTCTTCAGGTGTGGCAAGGCCACACCTACCAGGCCTGAAGGCACCTGTAAACAGGTGCTCCCAGACACACACACACACACACACACACACACCTGCAAGCAGGGAGAATGAAGGACAGCAACACCAAAAACATATAACGTACAAGTCCATAAATGCTCAGGGACCCTGGATTGCTTAGATCCAGGTCCCTGAGAGTCTCACTGTAGAATATACTGTGTTCATTTGAGGTTGTATTTTAAGACCTGCTAAGAACCAGACTGTTTTTATTATGTCCTGATACATAAAACCTGAGAGTGAGAGGGTGTAGCTATTTTCTTTTTATCATGACTCAGTGGGTCAAAGTGAGCTCTATTCTGTGAAGTTTAAATTAACTCCAGTTAGTACTATAGTTTATTCTAAAAACATTAAGAAAAACTCTTTTAAAAAAAAAAAAAAAAATCAGAGATTGTAATTTAAAAAGCCAGTTTACCATATTTATTGCAAATTTAAGTCCATTGCAATAAAATTGGAATGTGTTAAAAACAACAAGCAACAGCCCTGAACATGAATACTAACCCGAAGACTGTTCTGAGCCACATAAAGTCTTTCATGTTAGATAAAAACACAGTTTGCGTGCACTGTGTGCAACATGCTTTGTTTTTGAAAATCATTTTTCATTAGTTAATATTGTTACTTTTCAGATCGTGCTCGAGTAGCAGGAGGCCTCCCTGATGTGGTCACCATACAAGAGGGCAAGGTAAACAGTTTTAGCTGAATTCATGTGGTTTGCACGTCTTCAACTAAGAGTCTTAACCTTTACAGTGACTGCCCTGAGTGTAACTGAGTTGTGCCTTATTTTCCATTCAGGCTCTCAATCTCACCTGCAACATTTCGGGCAACCCCGTGCCAGAGGTCACCTGGCTGAAGAACGACAGAGAGATCACGTCTGATGAGCACTGCATCCTGAAGTTCGAGTCGGGCAAGTTCGCCAGTTTCACCATCACCGGCGTGAACACGTCAGACTCGGGCAAGTACAGCATCCTGGTGAAGAACAAGTACGGCACAGAGAGCGGGGACTTCACCGTAAGTGTGTTCATCCCTGAAGAGGCGGGCGGCAAGAAAAAGTAAAAGCGGTCCAAATCTTGTCGTAAATATGTAAAAATGATGCGTACTGGAAAAAGTTAAAAAGAAAAAAAGATTTTAAAAAAAGAGGTGGTGTTTGATGGTTTGTGTAGAAATCAGTCAAATAAACTCCCGAGGTGATGAAACTGAACACCAAAAAAAGTACAAAGAAAAGAGTTACTTAAGATTATGATTAATACTGTATGTGAACATTTGGTCCAATAATTACAAATCTCACTGAAAATCTGAAGCTTATTTGTGGCTGCCACTATGAAAAAATGTCACGGTTAGTGTGGAATGTCTATTAAAAACATAAATGTTTTTACATTTGCTACAAATTATGTGGATTTCCCAGCAAACCTGACAAGACAAGTACTTCAGACTGCGTGCAGCTGTCAGATTTACTGAAACCGTGTCATTAAATTGTGGGAAAAATCTCACAGAGACGGCACAAATTTCAATTCTATCTTTCTCAACCTGCAAGAAATAAACTAGTTAAGACAGATGTGCCGGGGTTTATTCCGATGGTGTGCTTTGGAAGTAAATATAATTTGTAGCAAAACAGTTAAAAATGTGCGTTTCAGTGAAATTTTAAACTTATGTGTGTTCCACTTTATTCACATTCACTCTAAATGTTATCTTCTGCAGAAAACAGTACAAGTCAGCTCACTGTCTACTCACTATTATTTATATAACACACCATTTTCCCCAGCCCATAATTAGTAATTATCCTGGATGTTGATGCAGTGAAAACTGTGAGGTCACTGTTAATACCAACAATAGAGGTTATTGTTTCTCTTCCTTTTCCCATTTTTTGATGAGACTAATAAAAAAAGCATGTATTTCCCCACCTCCTCCACCTTCTGTCTTTCCTTTCTGAGTCGTGTCACTTTGATTTCAATTCTTCACCTTTTACGTTTCACTCTCTTGTTTCAGTCGAGTTGTTCCGTTTTCACTCCCGATCACTATTTCTGTAGAAGTTGGACAGCCTGAAGATCCACCACCAGCATGGACACAACTCACCCCCTTCACTGTAATCCTGATATTTGTTGTAGGACAATCATTTGCCGTATCCTCAGGATAACGTGACACTCTCTTTACAATGAGCACAAAAGAGGGACACGAAAAAAGTATTGTCTTTTTGTCATAGAGCACAAATATCCAGAACATTTCTAATTAGATAAAAGCCATTTTTACTATTATGTTCTTCAGTCTGAAATGTAATAACAGAACATAAGGGTGTATTTCAGAGCCTAGGGGCCAGATATTTTTCTTATGCATCAGTTGCTGCATGTATAAATACATAACTTTTAGTTTTTAAGTTAGCTCATTATTAAGTTGGTAATGAGATCCTTCTTGCTTCACATTTTGTTTATACTTACCTGAAGTGACAAAACTATTAGTTATACAAGTTTAAATCAAATCTATTTCTACCATATATATATACATAGGCACTATTAAGTCACCAGCTGTATGCCAAATGGTTAAGTATGTTTACCAGTCAATTTTTTAGGTACACAGCTGCTGCAGATTTGTCAGCTGCACATTTATGAAGGAATCTCCCGTTCCACCAGATCCCAACGACGCTTATTAGATTAAGATGTGGTGACCGGGAAGGCCATTTGATTACAGTGAAGTCATCGTCATGATGAAAAAAACAGTTTGAGAAACCTATTTGAACAACTAAAGGGATGGAAATGGTCAGCAACAATACTCGGGTCGGCTGTGTGGGCCTAATTTAGTTAGTGCTAAATCAAAGTGTGCCAAAAAAAATATCCCCCACATCATTACAGAAACAGTAGCAGCAGCCTGAACTGTCTATACAATCAAGGATTAATGCATGGTTTAATGTTATTTAAATCCACTTCAGTTCCTACCAGCCAAATGTTACTGCAGAAATGGAGGTAACATTTTTTCAATGTTCTGTCAATTTTGGTGAACCCATGTGAGCTACAGCTTTAGTTTGATGATGAACATTTGAACAAGCGTACCTAATGAAGTGTCCAGTGAGTGCATATCATATCACATAACCATAAAAAACTTAACAAAGGGTAACTGTATAACTAAGAAATCCTAAGAGATCACAGTTCAACTTGCACCAGAGTTGGACTCATTGAACGTTTCAGCTTGAGAGCATTTTAAAGAGAAAAGATTAAATAATATTTTTGCATCAAATTAAAGACACAATTCTTTGCAATACATCAGCGAATCTCTCATTGCGATCTCTTCTTTCTTTTTTTAGAAAGTTGCAATAATACAAAAACTTTTGTGTTAATGTAAATTAAACTGAGGTGAAGCTGAAATTTAACATTTTGCAAAAACTTTAGTAGCCTAAATAGCTTAATTATGACAGGTTTTATCATTTTCTCTATGAGATGATACTGTTTTAGCCTTCAGCGGTAGGTGTGATCTCACTGAGCTTCATGGGTAAGTAGTTGATTTCACTTTCTGAATGACTGTATGGTGATTAGTTCATGATTGTAGAGCTTTACCACACTGCAATGTCTCCCTTCACTGTGGATGAACTCAGGTGGAGGTCACAGAGGGGACACCTGACTTGGGGGTGACTTCATATTGGACTGATGAAGAGGGAAATGTAGTGTTTGGCTCAAACACACCAAAGGAAAAGATGAAAACCACACTTACTGGAACTAAAATGCAGAAGCGAAAGGGTGAGGAGTTTTCGTTTGTTGTTTAAACACTGGCAAAATTACAGAATGGTGCAATTTTCCCATGACGGGCTGAAATGCTTACTAATAAATATTTCCTTACAGAATCTGTTTCAAAGGCATCGACTGTGAAAAATGTGGAAGACAGAGAGCAGGGCAAAAAAAGCGAGGCACAAAATGCGGGGGACCCTGCAGAAGTTCCTGCTTTAGATTCAGATCAAACTAAAGAGGCAAAAGTAGATTTGATCAACCAAACACTGCCTGTTGACCAATCAGAAGCTTCTGAGCAACCTGCAGACAGTGCAGAGAAGCCTGAAGCAGTGGCTGAGACAACCTGAAATCACTGAATGAATATAAACCCATTATATACTTTGCTGTGGGCTTATCATAACATATTAATAATAACAATATTCCACTTTACACTAAATGAAATGGGATGGTAGTATTTTAATAACCACATACTGTTTTTCAATATGCTGTGTGTATCTTTTTGCTGTATCTGCCTAAATAAAGGAGCTGTTATACTTCTTTGTACTCCATATTGTACTCTTAAGAATATACAGAGTGATGCAGGCTTTCCAGCTTAAAGAGGCGCCGCTCTAGTTTGCACGGACGAATAAAGCAAACATGAGAAATTCTTGTTGTGAAACAGAGCAGAAATGATCCAGATGAACAAGAGTAAAATTTGCAGAGGTCGATTAAGGCAAGGCAAATTTATTTGTATAGCACAATTCAACAACAAGGTGATTCAAAGTGCTTTACAGAGACATTAGAAACAAAAACAAATAAAAAGCATGATTTAAAATTGATTAAAGCAAGCAAACAAACAAACTAACTAAATAACAAACAAACAAACAACAGTATATAAAATCAAAACACATAAAATCACAACAGTAGATAAAATCAGTAGTTAAATGTAAGTTTTGAAATTTAAGCTTAAAAGTGTGGATTTGGTGCTTTATTCAAATGCAGCTGAGAACAGGTGAGTCTTCAACCTGGATTTAAATAAACTGAGTGTTTCAGCTGATCTGAGGCTTTCTGGGAGTTTGTTCCAGATATATGGAGCATGAAAGCTGAATGCAGCTTCTCCGTGTCTGGTTCTGACTCTGGGAACTGATAAAAAAACCGGATCCAGATGACCTGAGGGATCTGGAAGGTTCATACTGGGTCAGGAGGTCACTGATGTATTTTGGTCCTAAACCATTCAGAGCTTTATAGGCCAGCATCGGAACTTTAAAGTCTATCCTCTGACGGACAGGCAGCCAGTGTAAAGACCTCAGAGCTGGACTGATGTGGTCCACTTTTTTGGTCTTAGTGAGGACTCGAGCAGCAGAGTTCTGAATGAGCTGCAGCTGTCTGACTGATTTTTTAGGTAGACCTGTAAAGATGCTGTTACAGTAATCAAGCCTACTAAAGATGAATGCATGGACTAGTTTTTCCAGGTCCTGTTGAGACATCAGATCTTTTATCCTTGATATATTCTTGAGGTGATAGTAAGCTGACTTTGTTATTGTCTTAATGTGTTTTTCTAAGTTTAGGTCTGCATCCATCACTACACCCAAATTTCTCGCCTGGTTTGTGGTTTTTAGGTGTATAGACTGTCTCTGGTGACCTGTAATCGTTTTTCTTTGGCACCAAAGACTATTACTTCATAACCAGTCGTTAATTTCCTCAATGCATTTACCAAGAGCCTGTACAGGGCCTTGGTCTCCTGGTGACATTGTGATATATATTTGTGTGTCATCTGCAAAGCTATGATAGTTTATTTTGTTGTTCTTTATAATCTGTGCCAGTGGGAGCATGTAAATGTTAAACAGAAGGGGTCCCAAGATGGAACCTTGGGGAACTCCACATGTGATGCTTGTCTGCTCAGATGTGAAGTTACCTATTGATACAAAGTATTTCCTGTTTTCTAAGTATGTTTTGAACCAGTTTAGTACAGTTCCTGAAAGACCTGCCCAGTTCTCCAGTCGTTTGAGTAATATGTTGTGGTCAACTGTATCAAATGCTGCACTGAGATCCAGTAAAACTAAGACTGACATTTTTCCACTGTCTGTATTCAGACATATGTCATTAAACACTTTGGTCAGAGCGGTTTCAGTGCTGTGGTTCTGTCTAAAACCTGACTGGAAGGCATCGTAGCAGTTATTCTGTTTTAAGAAGTAACTAAGCTGTTGAGAAACTGCTTTTTCAATGATCTTACTTAAAAATGGGAGATTTGAGTTCGGCCTGTAGTTGTTCATTTGTGTCTTGTCAAGATTGTCCTTTTTCAGTATAGGTTTGATTACAGCAGTTTTTAGTGATTCTGGAAACACACCTGATAATAAAGAAAAGTTGACGATCTGTAACAGGTCTGACTCTAAAGTCTTTGAGACCTTTTTGAAAAAACTTGTTGGCAGGACATCTAAACAGCAGGAGGAGGAGTTCAGTTGACCTAAGATGTCCTCCAGGTCTTTGCTGTTAATCGGGTGAAACTGTTTCATGGTGTTTAAACAGTTTTTTGGTGGACACAGTACATATCCCGGATCTGCTGTTGATGTACCAATTGCTTGTCTAATTTTTTGGATTTTTTCTGTGAAGAATTTGGCGAAGTCATTGCAGGCCATGGTTGAATGAAGTTCAGCTGCCACTGGCACAGGAGGGTTTGTTAGCCTGTTTTGGCTTCCCTTCATTGGCTTCCTGTTAAATCCAGAATTGAATTCAAAATCCTGCTCCTCACATACAAGGTCCTAAATAATCAGGCCCCATCGTATCTTAATGACCTTGTAGTACCATATCACCCTATTAGAGCACTTCGCTCTCGCTCTGCAGGCCTACTTGTTGTTCCTAGAGTATTTAAAAGTAGAATGGGAGGGAGAGCCTTCAGTTTTCAGTTTTCAGGCCCCTCTTCTGTGGAACCAGCTTCCAGTTTGGATTCGGGAGACAGACACTATCTCTACTTTTAAGATTAGGCTTAAAACTTTCCTTTTTGCTAAAGCATATAGTTAGGGCTGGACCAGGTGACCCTGAATCCTCCCTTAGTTATGCTGCAATAGACATAGGCTGCTGGGGGATTCCCATGATGCATTGAGTTTTTCCTTTCCAGTCACCTTTCTCACTCACTATGTATTAACAGACCTCTCTGCATTGAATCATATCTGTTATTAACCTCTGTCTCTCTTCCACAGCATGTCTTTTATCCTGTCTTCCTTCTCTCACCCCAACCGGTCGCAGCAGATGGTCGCCCCTCCCTGAGCCTGGTTCTGCCAGAGGTTTCTTCCTGTTAAAAGGGAGTTTTTCCTTCCCACTGTTGCCAAAGTGCTTGCTCATAGGGGGTCATATGATTGTTGGGTTTTTCTCTGTATCGCCTTGAGGCGACTTATGTTGTGATTTGGCGCTATATAAATAAAATTGAATTGAATTGAATTCAACTGTAGAAAATAAGACCCGAGCATTATGACTGTTTTTAGTGATGATGTCAGAGAAGTAGGACCTCCTTGCACTCCTCAGTTGTAAATTATAATTGTGAAGTTTCTCTTTATAGATGTCATAATGAACCTGGAGGTTTGTTTTTCTCCATCTGTGCTCAGCTTTCCTACACTCTCTTTTTTCATTTTTCACTAGTGTGGAGTTTCTCCATGGAGACTTTTTCCTTCCAGAGATAACCTTCACCTTAATGGGAGCAATAGTGTCCATTACATTTAACATGTTAGCATTGAAGCTATTGACGAGCTCATTGACTGACCCTCTGGGCAGGTCAGGTGTTAATGGGAAGACCTGGTTAAAAATTGCACTACTGAGTTCAGTTATACACCGTTTTGTGATCACTGTTGTTGATATATTTATGTGGGCTGAGATTTTACTTTCAAAGAAAACACAGTAATGATCAGACAGGCCCACATCAGACACAGTAACCTCTGAAATGCTCAGGCCCTTGGAGATCAGTAGGTCAAGAGTGTGTCCTCTATTATGTGTGGCCTCTGTTACATGCTGAGTCAGCCCAAAGTTGCCCAGAGTGTTACTCAGGTCTTTAGTCCCTTTGTCCTGAGGGTTGTCCACATGGATGTTAAAATCCCCAACAATAATTACACAGTCAAAATCAACACAGATCACAGACAGCAGTTCACTGAGGTCATTAAAAAAGTCTGTGCAGTATTTGGGAGGCCTGTAAACATTAAGAAACACAACTTTGGATGGGGCCTTCAGCTGTAAAGCCACATATTCAAAAGACTGAAAACTTCCAGGAGATAGCTGCTTACATTGAAATGATTCATTAAAGACAGCGACCCCCCCTCCTCTCCTGCTCACCCTGGCCTCACTGATAAAACTGTAGTTAGGAGGGGTCGTCTCGATGAGAACAGCTCCACTGTTACTTTGGTCCAACCAAGTTTCAGTTAAAAACATAAAATCAAGGCTGTGCTCAGTGATTAAATCATTAATTAAAAATGTTTTCCCAGCTAGAGATCTAATGTTTAATAAAGCCAACTTAAGTGTTTTAGAGGTCCCTCGTGTTTGGGAGCAGTCTGTGGCACACAAGGTATGTTTACTATGTCTAAAGATCTTTTAGAGTGCAGCTCTCTGTGTTTTGACCAGGCCACATGTCTCCTGTCACCTAAAAGTACAGAAATTTTAAAACCTTCTAGTAAACAGGGTCCCAGCTTCTCCTGGGAAAAGTCACCACTGCCATAATCCTCGCAGCCCGGACCCTTCACACATCACACATCAGACTGCGGAGACAGGGCATGAAGGTGGTAAGGAGGAACTAAGGGGGTGAAGGATATAAAAAAAACAACAACAGCAATAGAATAATATTAAACACAAAGTGAACCCGTCTTCCTTCATTAAATAGGTTCTTTTAGATGTTAAGGAGGAATTGACTTAACCAGGCTGGCGGAGAATGAAGACAACCGGACACCTGCTGCAGATGGGGAATCAGTGAACTTTTATTGAGACAGAGACAACCTCTCAACACAGCTCACATCAGGAGATTCCCAATATTTGCTGTGAGGATGGGTATATATTCTCTAAAACTTACAGGAGGGGGTTGTGAGGAAAGTGCTGCATTAGCAGAAAAACAACTCCATAAAAGGAAATCGGCCTTGGGTGTTCTAGTCTCTTCGCTTGCAGATATCTTGCACCTGCAGGATGAGGCGATCGCTTCTTATCGCTCTCAAGGCCAAAGTCGTGAGCACATTTTTATTACACAGTTGCACAGTAACTTTAAAGCTGAACAATATTTAAAGCTGAATAATGTTTGATCAGATTATATTTTCTTCAAATCCCCCTTTTGACCCATCTTAAATGGGTCAACACACAAAAATAAGTAACATTCAAAGGAACACAGAGACGTGTCGAAGCCTGGCTCGAAAAACTCCTCGGGTCTTATCATTTGTCTTTATCTGTCATTGCAGATGAGGAGAAAAGAGTCCAGGCACCACCCTGCCCAGGGGTCGGCTGCAAGCAGTCTCGGTTCCCGACGAAAGCAGTAACAGCTGTCCTGCAACCAAGGATACAACGAGTCAGTGCAACCAGGGTAGTGACACAAAATTAACAGTTCCTGTAACCTAGCAACCAAAAAGCATAAGTAATGATAAAAATGTGGAGAGTACAGAGTATACTATAATAATGAGAGATATAAACGTGAAAATGTGAAAGAATAAATCAATCGTAAAATAAACACAGAACGGTAACTGCTAAGGACATTCAAAAGTGAATATGTTAAAAAGTGAGGAAGGGGTGTGGAATAAAACAATTTATATCCAGTGGTGGGAGTACACATTCGCTCAGGCTTAAGTCCGGAGACCCTGAGAACATCGCTTAACCCTCACAACCCGACCAGACACAGTTCAACCAGATATATCCTTCAAGAGGAAGTGGGTGAGGGAAACAATTAATAACAAGCCTAATACAAAACACCACAGAGAAACAACCATTCTAGAAGCATTTAAACAAGAGAAAGACGATAATGTTCGTCGCCCTCACGATCAGAGTTTTCATCATCCGTTGGCGAGGAGGTCAAGGCCAGATCCTTTAGGGTAAAAATTAAGCCTGAAAGATCCGGTTTTTTTGCTATTCTGAGCATATTTTGGTTTCTCCAGTGCAAAGCCTGACCCCTAGAGTGCTTGGACCAATCGAGGTCCGTTTCTGACACTAAACTGGACCACTTCCACTGATGCCAACCTCCCAGGGTTATATACCACACTGAGGAGGAGAGATGTACTGCAAGGTTAAAAAGATCCCCCCCTTGGTCTTTGGTGACGGGAGTGACTGGGAAGCTAGCGAAATCTATTTCGACTACCCAACTTTTATTGTTGGGGACACAGAGAGTAATCATTCTAGTCGTACTTGGGGTGCAGGAGGTAACCGTGTGTCGTTTCTTTCTAAATGGATCGGGCGTGGGCAAAACTGGAGAGGAAGTGGTGGGCAAGACCCTAGGGGCTACATTTGTCAGATTGGAACTGTCAGAAGGGGGCGAAGCTTTTGAACTTGAAGGTGTCAGAAGTGTCGGGGGCCCTTCGCAGATCAGGATTATGCCAATGGGAATGAGACCCAGGGCCAGGAAGCAAACAAAGACGCAACATCTTTGCCTGCCTGTCATTTCAGGGGGAAAGGGCCAAGACATGTTTACTTAGCTTGGATGTCTTCTAATAGAGGATGATGGGGCAGAGAAAGGTGGTCCAGTTCCCCCCACCTCGCCAAGGGCGTGTTCTAGGAGTTAAAGAGCAACAAAAAGTATCAGTGACACAACTTTAAATGAGCTTTCAGCAGTTAAAACTATTGCAATGTAAAATGTAAATCTTAAAAACTCAAGCCAATATAAAAGCAAAGTCATAAAAGATGTTAAAAATAGAAAAATAAAAATGTTTAGTTCAGTATGAAGAACACCCCCTTTTGTAACCAGCCGGCTTGTAGGTTGAGCTTTGGCTCCCTCAAGTGGTTGGTGATGCTGTTGCAGCTCCTTCTGACAGGTCCTTCTGCACCTCTCTCAAGGTTCTTCCTGGTTCGGTGGCAGCAGCGCACTGTGTGTAATGAAACCAGGTGTCACCTTTCCCTTCGAGCCTGACAGCGTGGGAGGTCCGCTCTGTTATGCGGTAAGGGCCTGTCCAGCGAGGCTCAGCCCACTTTCTCTTTGTGACTTTCAGGAGGACGTAGTCCATTCCAGGTGTAGCCGCCTCTTTCAGCTCTTGCTGGTTTCTTTCAGCGACCTGTGAGGAATACTGGGCAACAAAACTGCGGAGCATGTTATAATATGTCCTCGGATCGAGGTCTGAATCAGCTTCATCCGACATTAACAGGCGAGAGGAGGGGCCAGGAAAAGGCCTGCCATGCTCCAACTCAAATGGAGTGTAACCAGAGGTTTGATTTACTGAGCATCTTATGGACATTAATGCAAGAGGCAATGCCTTAACCCAATCTAATTTGGTCTGTGCACAGATTTTAGCCAATTTAGTTTTTAGAGTTTGATTCATCCTTTCCACTTTCCCCTGGGATTGGGGGTGGTAAACTGAGCCAAACTTATGTTTCAAACCTAATGCGGCTTCAACCCTCTGCAGATCGTGGTTCCTGAAATGTGAACCATTGTCCGACCTTATGACCTCGGGAAACCCATGCTGTGGTATATAATGATTAATCAGACACTTCACCACAGTTCTACTGTTTTCACTTGCTGTCGGCCAGGCTTCTGGCCAACCTGAAAATGCATCCACAGCCACCAGCAGGTACCTGTAACTACCTACTCTGTCCACCATGTCTGTGTAATCAATGATTATTTCTTTCCCTGGGCAAAGTGGGATGGGGAAGTACCCTGCTATTGGCTTGAAGGCGGGCTTGATTCCAAATTGGTTGCACTCCTTACAGGTTTTAACCATGTATTTTGTCATGTCTTTTAGATAAGGGTGCCACCAGGCGGCTAAGTTCCTCATCATTTGTGCAGGTCCCACATGCCCCACTCCATGTGCCTCTTCCATTGCTGTCTGTCTGACCCCTGGCGGTAGAATGGGCCTTCCATCTGGGCCACGCCAAACATCTGTGTTTGTGGCCCCTCTTGTTACCCATAATGATTTTTCCTGGGGGCTGGCTTTGTCCTGTAACTCTCTGATTGTGGCTAGGCCTAGTTGTATGGGTGGTCTTTCTGGAGGGGGTGTGGCTTCTGGGTCCATTACCATAATCAGGGAGGGTAAGTAACCAGCTGTCTGCTTAGCTACTAAGTCGGCCTGTTTGTTACCTAATGCCACTAAGTCGAATCCGGCACTGTGTCCTTTGCATTTTACCACTGCCACCTTAACAGGTAACAACAGTGCTTCCGCTAATTCCCTCATTTCTATCTCATGTTTAATAGGCTTTCCGCTGGCTGTCAAAAAACCAGCTCTTAGCCACTGCTTGAGCTCCACATGCACTGCTCCCACAGCATAAGCTGAATCACTGTATATATTCACTTTCTGTCCCTTTCCCATCCTTAAGGCTTCAATCACCGCTCTCAGTTCAGCTCTCTGTGCAGACTGTTGTCCTGTCAACTGCTCTGCTTTCACTGTTTTCCATCTCATGTCTGTCTGTTCCACTATTGCCCATGCAGCCTTCAACATTCCACTTTCAGTTCTGAAACAACATCCATCTGTGAACCAATCTTTTTCTGCATCCATTAGAGGTTCTGCCTGCAAATCTGGCCTGATTTTCTCCTGTACCTGCACAACCTCTTCCCACATATGTGGTTCCCCTGATCCCATGTGATCAGCCATGTTTATGCCTTCATGTGAGTAGGTGATGTGTGGTGCTTCCAAAATGGTACTGAGGCGTCTCTGCCTGAGTGAAGTGAGTGTGAAGGCCTGTGAGGAGACGTAGGCCACCACACTGTGTGATGTCAAAATTTTTAGTGGGTGGTTCATCACTATGTGTGCTGTTTTCTGAATGATTTTTGCAAGTCCAGAAACGTGTTGTGTGCACGGTGGGTGGCGTTTTTCAGTGTTGTCAAGCATTACGCTTACATATGTCAACACTTTTCTCTCTCCCCCTTTTTTCTGGAACAGGATGCCATTGATATGGGTTCCAGTTCCAGAAACATCAAGATGAAAAGGCAAAGCATAATCTGGCACAGCAAGGTCAGAGGCGACAGAAAGCTGTTGTTTTAACTTTATAAACGCCTGTTCTGTTTCTGTAGTCCATGAGAGGCGAGCAGAGAGGTTTCTCATGCCTTGTTCATTTACCAAAACGCGCAAAGGGGAAGTAAGGCCAACATAGTCTGGGACATAGGTCCTGCTGTAACCAGTCAGGCCCAAAAATGACAACATGTCTTTTACAGTTAGAGGTTTTGGATGGTGCAAAATGGAGTTCCTGTGTTCTGGGGACAAGGAAATACCGGACTGTGAGACCATGCGGCCTAGAAAAGAAACCTGTTTTCTTGCAATCTGTAGTTTGTTTTTGCTCACTTTAAAACCTGTGTTGGCCAGGTGGTGAAGTACCACTCTGGTGGCCTCCAAACAGATGTCAGCCGTGGGGGCAGACAGCAAAAGGTCATCCACATATTGTATTAACATACAGTCAGATGGTAGTGGGCTGGTTTGTAAAAGTTCTTTCAAACACTGATTAAACAGTCCTGGGGAGAGGGCAAATCCCTGTGGTAAGCGAGTGTAACGCCATTGTCGGCCTCTAAATGTAAATGAGAAAATGTCACGCAGTGACTCACGAAGTGGGAGGCAGAAAAAGGCATTAGCCAAGTCAATGCAGGTGAACCAGGCATGAGATGGTGGGAGGTTGGTCAAGGCAACATAAGGATTAGGCACAGGCAAAGTAGGAGTGCCAAGTAAGGCATTAATCCTTCTCAAATCATGTGCCATTCTGAACTTCCCCGTGCCTTTTTTCTCAACGGGTAGGATGGGCGTGTTCCACTTAGAGCAGGAGGGCTCCAAGACACCGGCAGTGACCAAACCAGAAATTGTTTCTGCAATCCCAGCCTCAGCCTCCGGTCTGTGTGGGTACTGAGGCTGCCACAAAGGGGTAGCAGATGACAGTTGAAAAGAGACTGGCTCCACATCAACTAAACCTACATCTGTGGGTCCAAGGGACCACAAACAATCTGGAAGAGAGTCGAGTAAAGGCGCAGCATCACAGTGGTCTGTGTGTTCTCTTCCATGTGACCCGCTGACCACTCCATGTTGCAGTGTTGAGGAATTAAAGCAATCATTTAAAATTTGGTATGTCTTGGTAGATGGAGAAAACAAAACCTGTGGGAGTTTTGTAGGTGTCCAGTCAGTGGCCGCAAGGGAACGTTTAACCATTCCACCCAGCTCCTTAGCCTGGTGTCCAGGATGTAAGGCCAGTGACAAATCAGGGGCAACTGGACCAGGAGGGGGAGCCGCAGCGGCCACAAGCTGCTTTTTAGGCTTGTCACCTTTTCCACCCAGGTCGTTTTTAGCTTTCTGCAGCTGAACCTTCAACAGTTGCAACTGTAAATCTTCGACGCTCTCCGCTTTATCATCAGACTTAATCTGCACTTTGTTAAGATTAAAAATCAAATGTTTCTTCCAGATTGCAAAGTCACAGTCCTGCAAATCAGGATTATCCTCCATTTTCTGGCTTACTGACTCCGGAATGCCCCTCAGCACCGCCCTTCTAAACCACATGCTCTGTGAACAAGTCCTACTGGGGTGATGACCTGTATGGTTCACCCAGTCTTCAACAGCCTGATTTAGATAATGGGTGGGATTTTGCTTTCCCTCCCATTTAAATTTCTGTAAGGTGCCTTGATTTTTGGGTGGGAATTGTTTGCGCAGGGCCGGTCCAATAAACCTCAAGGCCTGCATTAGTGGCACCTCGTTCTCATGCGTGGTAGTACCCGCATTTTGTTCCAGGTCCGCTGCCTGAGATCGGGATGTGCACCTAGTTATAATAGCTCTAAAATCTCCCAGTGCGAGGTCCTGTCCAGCTGTGTATTTATCCAAACCAGCCAACCAGGCATTCCCTCCCTCCATTATGTCAGGGAGTTTGTCCACTAGGGCCTGGACATCTCCGAATGAATAAGGTTGATACACTGGTCTACGTTGCGCTTTAGTCTGGACCAGGGGAAATATGCCTGGAGGCTGAGGCACAGGGCCCTTAGATCTAGTCTGATATCCTAAACTGGGAGGGGTAGAGGGGGGTGTATTGTTAAGGTTACTGAGTTCATCATCAGTATCCTCAGTTTCTTCCCCGCCTGGTGGGGTAGCAGTGTCAGCAAAAACGTGGGCTAAACTCATCTGTGTTTCCGGATCCTGACGGCCCACCAAAGACATGGTAACTGTGACATTTGGTGAAGTGCCAGGCTCAGTTTTTGCAGTAGCGGTCAGATCTCCTTTAACAGCGACAGGAGTGCTGGCAAAGGGGTTGGACCGGGAAAGAGGGGCTGACGCAACACGATTATTCACCTGGACCACTGACCTATGTTCATTTAAGCAGCTGCGTAATGCTGCTTCTAGATCAGTTAATTGTTGTTCAGTGGGTTCCTGTCTGTTCATTCGAACCGCAAATGGTGCGCTCGCAAATGGGTCAGTTAGGCCCTCAGATCCGGTTCCAAAACAATGGGACATAGAAGAGGGGGCTCTACTACTAGCTGAGGATGTCGCCGACAGAGAGGAGCTTCCTGGGCAAAAATGCTTGGTATCTATGGGAGTTGGAGCTACGGGCGGTTCTTCTCCAATAGTCATTATTCCACCAGAGATATTAAGTACCGGATATATGCCTGCTGAGGGAGGAGTTGAGGCAGAATAGGGAGGTGGCTGAGACCTATTTTTCTTCATGTGTGGTTTTGCAGTTTCCCATAAACACACCCAGTAATTAAATTTAGCTTTGCGGCCTGCGTGCTTATCTGCTTCCTTTCTGTGTCTCACCCCGCTCATCACACCTGCACCTGCTGCTGCTGAGTTGGCTTCTTCCTCTTTCTCTTTTGCCTGCATAGCCTTATTCTGCCAAATTATTCCCCAGTTACCACTACTCCCCTCGTCCTTTCCCTTTTCTTTCATTAACCTTTCAGCTGTTTTCCTCAATGACTCTTTCTGCTTTTTTGCTTCTTTAGGCTGGTGTGTGGAGTTGATGACTGTCTCAACACATGTTAATTGTTCTCCCAATGTGCTAAGAATAACACCGGGACCCCAACCATCATCATTAGTTTCTCGATCTAATTCTCCATCCATTTTACTGTCAATGGAGGAGTGTTCTTTTATTGATTTTAAAGGAGAATTTGGGCCAGCTGGGTTTCTGCCTCTGTTAGGCACTAACAGCTGGGGCGCTGCTTTAAAGGTGAGTCAGCACTGAAATATCCCTTCAGGTGTTACCAAGCTTCTACCAAACCGGGGTCTGGCGGGTAGCCTTGCCTAGAGCTTCCTGATAGGGGTGCTAGTTGGTTGTCACCTTGTTCACACGTCTCATTCACACTTCATACATTACCTGCAGTCACTCATTACCCTCCTTGTGTATGTAATAAATGTGTAAAAAAAAATTCTATGTGTGGTGTATTATTTTAACCAAAAGAGGAACCTAGTTCCTTTAATTGTGTCATCTGTGAACAACGGAGAACCAAACTGTCCTGCCCAGTGTTCCACAGCAAGCATTCAGCGTGTATTTATGTGTGTCCAATATCAAACAGAACATCAAAACATTTAAAACACTAAAATCATCGGGGTTTTAAGAAGAGATCCGTTTTCTCCTATTGATCAAAGGGACCCCTCCTTTGGACTCCAACCAGTACTTCTCCTTTTTAAGTTTTAGAGGATCTTTTCTAATAAAGTCCTCTGGGCCTTCCTAACCCTTCTGTAGTTTAGAGAATATTACTAAAAAATATTCTCAAGGCCTTTAACCTTTTAATTTGTTTAGAAAGGCGTTACTAATAAACCCTTTCAAGGTCCCAGACCTGCACTGAGGTATGTATCCGACACCGGAGAGCAACCCGTCGGCTGCAACCGTGGTCAGACCTCAGTTCACTCTTATCTTTATTCACTTATTCACTTATTTCTTATTCACTTATCTCTTATTCACTTATTTCTTATTCACTTATTTCTTATTCACTTGTCTGATTCTCAACAAGCCTTAAGTAAGCCAGACAATTTTGGTTATGAATTACTAGGAGTTTGGACACTAAGTATTTTTATAATGTTCAATATAGCAGAAATAAAAGGTCTGCTTACCTTGTTTTTGTGTGCGCACAGCTTTTGTCCAAACTCCGTTCACTCAGACCACGGCCGAAATCCTCCCATCCGTTCCAGTTGACCTGGAGCGGATCCTGTTTCGTGACGCCAATTGAAGGATATAAAAAAAACAACAACAGCAATAGAATAATATTAAACACAAAGTGAACCCGTCTTCCTTCATTAAATAGGTTCTTTTAGATGTTAAGGAGGAATTGACTTAACCAGGCTGGCGGAGAATGAAGACAACCGGACACCTGCTGCAGATGGGGAATCAGTGAACTTTTATTGAGACAGAGACAACCTCTCAACACAGCTCACATCAGGAGATTCCCAATATTTGCTGTGAGGATGGGTATATATTCTCTAAAACTTACAGGAGGGGGTTGTGAGGAAAGTGCTGCATTAGCAGAAAAACAACTCCATAAAAGGAAATCGGCCTTGGGTGTTCTAGTCTCTTCGCTTGCAGATATCTTGCACCTGCAGGATGAGGCGATCGCTTCTTATCGCTCTCAAGGCCAAAGTCGTGAGCACATTTTTATTACACAGTTGCACAGTAACTTTAAAGCTGAACAATATTTAAAGCTGAATAATGTTTGATCAGATTATATTTTCTTCAGGGGGCGAGGCTGGGCAATGTGACTTCGATTGCTCTGTTGAGGGTGGGGCT
This sequence comes from Aulonocara sp. 'chitande type north' Nkhata Bay, assembly GCF_057382095.1. Lineage (NCBI taxonomy): Eukaryota > Metazoa > Chordata > Actinopteri > Cichliformes > Cichlidae > Aulonocara > Aulonocara sp. 'chitande type north' Nkhata Bay. Next base: position 21,675,298 of record NC_141352.1, on the reverse strand, counting down.
CGATGGCGAACCTTTGGCCGCTCTGGTGGGGGGTTTATGGGGGATTGGGACGGGGGGTAGATCTGAGCCCAGCATTGACCCACTCCATCATCTCCTCAGTGAATTTCAGGTGTGGGGAGGAGGGAGAAAGGGAGGGGGAGGAGGGTGATGGCCTGTCAGGGGTTTGGGGGACTGGGATTGATGATGACAACACAAACAGAATGACACTACTATAAATGTATCTTCTAAAAACTGGACTTTTACTGAGGCTGGAATTAACTTGGCTTATTTATTCAAATTTCCTTCAGGAAATGTAAAGCAGCTCTTTTACATAACAGACACATCAGTTCTGGAAATCCTTGTGTAAAAAGTGAGGCAAACTGCCTGGTGTTTTATGGGGAAGTGAAACTTGCCACTTCCTTTTCTCGAGCCAGTGGATGCTAGACTAAATTTGTTCCTCCTTAAAATTCATTTATAGAACAGTCTGATGGCACAGGGCCATTGAAATGAGTCTTCACATTCAGTCCAACTTGTGTTGCTTAATATGTATCCTGCTGATGTGTCCTGGAGCAAATCTTTGCTCTGTTGTGACCTCTGACCCCAGAACATAAATTATGGAAAATTGATTTTCCTAACATTTGATCTTTGAAGTATCCACTGAAGAAGAAGTATTAACCTTTTGAAATTAAAATATAACCCGTATGACTGTGCAGATCATCTACACTGATCATGCCTTGTACATTTTGAAACAGTTTCATATGGATTGACTGTTGTTCTATTGAGTGCAGTGTCTCCAGAAATACCGTAGAAACCTCATAAAGTGGAGATTTGATTTTTATGCATCTTTATCCATAGCTTTCTCATTAAAATATGTTTTTTTCTTTAAAATACCTTCAGAAGCTTACGTTCAGAAGACAGATTAAAACTTGAATATTCTTAATTAAGCTGCTTAACATAAAATTTAAGTTAATTTATGTTACCTCTCTGGGGGTACACAGCAAACTGAGGACATTATACTTCAATGCTGTGCTCTTGAGTTATTGTATTACTGTCTAATCCTATAGCAGCTAAGGGATGGATCAAAATAAAACGGTCCATTAACTTCACCAAAAAAGAAAGATTTAAGCCTGATTTTAAAAGCAGAGAGGCTCCCTGTGTCCCCAGCCAAAACTATAGTCTGCACATTTTCTATAACAAGAAATCTAAAATATGGTGTTTCCAGGATTTTTTAATGGGGTAAAAAAGGTGGGAACTGAGAACAAGGTGGGAACATTCATGTAGAAATTGCTGAGCACAATTTTCAGGTTTATTTGTAACCCAGTGTCTTATTGCAGATTTATTGCATAAAAAGAAGTATAACCAAACAGTTTAAACAGAATTCGGTGTGGGTTAATTGTTTTGCAGAGTTGGAAGTTTGGACTTTTTTACTTAATTAAAGGTTCATATACAAATGTCCTAAAGTAAACATGCTCATTATATAGAATGGCACTTTTCAGTCATAAACATTACATTGGATTATCATTCTTAATTTATTGACGTGTATGTCACTTTAATGTTGCAGCTGTTGATCACTTTAATGGATAGATTTATAATAATACAGTTATTACAATAATGCAAACATAGAAACTCATAAATAAAGTACAAGTGCATTAAACCTGTACCTTTGTAAAATACTAGCTACATAACTGCTGGTCCTATCCATGACTTCGCCCAATATTGTAGGGCATTGGAGATTGCCAGTCACATTTCAGGGGTGACCTGTGCCACCACATGCCACTCTCTGGACACACCCCTGACCTAAAAGTCATATTCTGGCTATTTTGACAAAATATGGTTGCATTTCTTTTTAGGTTGGGCAGCATAGGCCTATTCTGATACCAAACCTTAATTAAAAAGTATGTGACTTCATTTTGAATCCTTTTGATATTTCTCTAAAAAAAAAGTTGAGGCTGTGCACACCACATTTTACGCAAACTCTCCATTTTACCTCTAAACCTTCTTCCTCTAAACGGACTTCGTTAACCTAATCACCTGACCACCTGCGCTGAAATCACGTGCGGCCTCATGGTCACGTGGTGTGCTCCTTCTCCACTTAGCGGCTGTAGAGGCGGAGAGACTCGGCAAACTGCCGGCGGAGAGGCTGAGTGACGGTGTGTCTCCCTGCGGTGAGCCGGTACTCCAGCAGGTAGGATGATTTAACCGCTCGCTGTCCTCACTGCGCTCATTTAAGAGCTGGGGGAGAATTTAAAGAGGCACAACCTGACTTCCCGAGTTTAAATATTGCCCCGCTGCTGCGGAGTGGTTGAAGGAGACATTTAGCTTGCTTGTATGTAACTAATGAGTCCTGTTTGATTCTGAGTGTCGCTTGTGGACAGTTGATATATCGAGTAGAAGTCAGCCTGTGCAGGATAATGAAGGTTTGTGACGCTAACGCGTTTTGTTAAATTATAATAAGCGCCGGTTTTGTCAGGTTAACCGTCAGCTGTGTCCTTAAACGCCTCATAGGTTTCACTACAGAAATACTAAACTAAAGCTGGGTATTTAGAGACCAGAATTTGAATGTAATCTACAGGTGCACGGAGCCTACTGCTTGGAGTGACTAAATGTCAAACATAATTATTTACAGCTACTTAAACGTGGGAAATTACTAAATTAAAAACAAACAAACAGTTAAAATCATTATTTAATTGAAATAAAGCCCTATTTGAATTTTCAGCTTCAGAAAGTCAAGTGAAAAACACCCATACAGTGTTGCTATGTTTCTTTTATGAATAGGTGAAAGGTTTTAATGAAAACAGATCTTTAACACGACCTTGGTCAAAACAACACCTGGCTGACTCACAATCACGTTGGACAGTTGGATGTAGTGAGCAGTAGGAACGTGCCAAGACAGGGAAAGCTAGATTTGTCCTAATCTTGTAAACAGGATTAACACCTCTTTAAGTCCTGTCACCCCATACAGAGAGACGGGCCAGGATGAGTCCTGGATGTGTATCCAGCCATTTTTGTAATCAACCAAAAAAGTAAAGCTTTTTATTATATTATTGTGTTATATTTGTATTGTGCCATAAGTTACATCATATTAATACAAATTGATTCCTTTGAATGAGGAAGACGCCCACACAAATGCTGACATTTGAGGCAAAAGCCTGTTGGTCTGCTGACTAATTTGCTGATGAGCTGTTTACCATCGTTACCAGTTAGTTTTTATTTAATTATTTTTGGATTTTTGCTGAAAAAGTTAATCATTATATTATATTTTAATTGACATTTCTGATAAGTGACTCATCATTTAGCATTTATGTTACCAATCCTAAGTATTTTATAGTGTTAGCTGTGTGTTTTTGACTCTTTTGGTGGACAAACATGTGTGGCAACGTGGACATTTTATTAATCAAAATGGGTAATCCCTTATTCACAAGGGATTCCACACTGGGTAGTTTCCATATGTTTGATTTGGGGGATTTGTTTGTTACACATCCTGACACAAGCGATTTATGTCTCATCCCAGAATGGAACCAGAGACCTTTTGCTTGGTTGGTTAATTTGTAAACCTCTGCACTTGATTAATGGTATATTAAATTAAATTAAAGGTATATTTAAAAAATGATAAAGAGATGAATAAATATGAAAATAATTTAGTTCCAGCCCACCTGGAGGTGTAGATTTTTGTACTTGACATTATTCTTAGCATTTTTGCATGTTAAGACCTTTTTTTTTTTTTTTAAATTAAATGTGTATACGTGATTAGTTGTCCTGAATAGTCTTTCTGTTGTTTTTAAATGTCTCCCACTGGCAGAATAGCAGAGGTGTAAAGATTGTGAAACTGTGACTGAAATTGTGTTAATAAAAATATCAGAATGATGCTACTCTGTTTGTGCAAAGACTTCCTGCTAAGTTGAGGTTTTCTTACGTGACATGCGCACACGTGCTGTCTGCTCAAGAGCTGTCTGCCATATTGGATGAGATACGATCACTGGTTGCTAAGGAAATGCGTATTCCTCAACTGGTTGGCAGTGGTTACTGGAGGCGTCTGGCTGTTGCTTTGGTTGCTAGCAAATTGTTATGGTTATGTTTGTTTCTTTGTCTGCAAATACTCTCAAACAACTAGCCCAGTGGTAGCAAAATTTGGAAAAAGTACGACACAGATGAGAAATGGAGAAAGTTCCCCTAGTAGACAAGTTCGTCACTTACATTAAACTATGACCGCAGCAGTACGCTAGCGACCAAACCAATCACAAGGAGCTTTTTGGCCAACTTGTTGGGAAATACAGGTTTTTCCCTATCGACAGGTGGTTGCAAGGGAGTCACTAACCAGTCTAACTAACCAGGGCTTGCGTGACTGGAATGTTAGCATTTTCCAAGTGGCTGCCATCAACCTCTGGGAACCATGGTTAGCGAATACAATTTTTCCATCATGACCAGTGGTTGCAAGATGATTGCAGACCAGTCTAGGCCTGTGTGTTCATTTACATATGATTTGGCACGTGCAGTGCTGCTCTCTGAAATCCATTCATTTCTATTGCTTGCGCTGCACAATAATGGTTTCTTGCTGCGCAGTGCCAGCGTGGCGTACTCAGGGATGTGTGGTCAAAGTTTGACCTAGTTCGACTGTACCTTTGCCTGACCAATTAAAAACAAGTCTAGAAGACTATGAAGAAAGCATGTGCGTATCCGAGTTTGGTGAACTTTTTGACACACATTTACGTGGATGGATAGATAGATAGATTGATTTAATACAACACAAACTCTTGTAGAGGATACAAAGTCAAAGAGAGACATGTTTTGAAATGACAAGGACCAGGTGTATCTAGTACACGTAGAGCAGCCGCAAAAAATGACATACAAGCAGAGCGCAGCGGCCAGCGCAACACAAACCGTCCTTCGCTCTAGCTAGCGGTCAGCGCAGCACATGCCCTCTGCCCTCTCGCTCTTTCATGTCTGTAAACACTCTCCTGATGACTTTATGGACTCAATCTCTAGTTTCACATCATAGTGAATAAAATGTTAAGTCCATATTGAAAATTATGTTTTAGTTTTGTTTTTTTGGTTGTATCTGACAAGTTGTTGGGCAACAACTTATCAGTTACAAGCTGAAATGAGTGTACAGTTTCACATCCTCGTTCACCTCTTGCTTGCCACATCTAATTTTAGAACATATGTGTATTCATAAAGGCACTTTGTAGAACAATAGAGGATGTCCATCTTTTATGCTGTTGGTAGGTATGAAGCAAATCATGAGTTTGGGTAGTTTTTTAATCACCTCCTAGTGGAAAATAAGGCTCCATATTGTTTTTGATTTGTATATTCTTGTTATGTTCTGGATGAATTCAGTTAATTTCAAGTCTGCACACTTTGGCCCCCCAGCTGTACAGAACATCATACCATTCTATCTTTAATGTGGGAACCTATGAGCTAGTCTGCGGCCAAATTCTCTGGGGATATCAGCCAGTATTTTCAGACTTTCAGTGCAGCCTGGGGATATCTGGGCCAAGACTTAACTTTCTGTCTGCAGGGAGAAAGCTTAGAGAAAAACTAATAAAGAGCTAGAGTATGGTGGCCAGTAAAGTAAATTGACAGTTTACCTACATGCAACCAGAGCCTGTTTAAATGTCACTAGGCTTTTGTACTTTTAATACATACCAGAATAATCAAATGTCTTGCCCCATATCTACATTCTGCAAATTCACATGCACATCTGTTTATAGAGCTTATGATGTGTGTGACGGAAGTGCTGTGGGAGTTGAACTCATTCTAAATTTGGTCATGTGCACTGCAGATAAAGCAGACGGTGGTCAACAGCACTCAACAGGGAGCTCTGATTGTTGTTTTTGTGTTCTCATCTAGACACTTCTGTTTTGAACACAACACGAGCGTTGCAGTTTTCAGGGTACAGCTTGCTTTGGTTGACAGTAGGACAGGAAGTCACAGGATATTACAGGAACTCTGTGCACACAGTGTAATGCTGTTATCGTATCATTAAACACCACGCAACATTCAGTAACCTTTGTGGTCTTCTCAGCACTGAACACCCAAGTTTGAGATACATTGCTGGTATTCTATATACATTCATGGTTTCCATAGAATGAGTAACGGCTATCTATGTCTTGTGCCAACAGATCAGATTTAGTTTAGTCCATGACCTACATTTGCATTCTTAAATATGAAATATTTGGATGGTGATGTGCTCTGGCACCTGTTGTTCTGCATAGTTTTTCACATTTTGTAGAGTAAATTATTATTCAAACCAAAATCCATTGGATCAAAGTGTTCCCTGAGGGTGTTTTGCACTGCTTGTAGACACATTTCAAGCACAGGTTGTCCGTGACTGGGGGCCTGGTGCTGGATTATGTAAGCGTTTTAGCTAAGGCCTGGGGTAATTTTTCCCTCAGTGCATGTAGAAAGGTCAGAGGAGCTGTGCTGCATGGCACAAACCAGGAGCAGGCTGCTTGAGGAGGACAAGGGGGGTAAAGGAGGAGGGAGCACATGGAGTCCTCAGGAAGGACACCTGTAGAGCAGCGGGACCAGCGTCTGCACCTGAAGTCCCTCTGGACTCTAGTGAGTTGGGGTGCTGCTTTGACTTCTGTCTTACTGAATAGTATGAGCAAAGGTGGACTTTTTCACCTTTACTCATTTTATAATAAGAGTAAAGGTTGGTGTTTGTGTTTTTGTGGTCATTTATTTAAGAAATGCAGGAGAGAAACTGATGGATCTGTGAATGATACTGTGTTTATTTATTGGTCAGTCTGTATATCATTATTTCACTTGACTGTTGAGTCAGTGGAAAGGGAGAGTGAGGAAAATTCGTGTAAGACAACAGAAATGTATTGAATTTTCATTGATAACGAGGAATATTAGAAGGTGAAATTAGATTCTATAGAAAAATTAGTTGATTAAGAAAAGGGATTAAGTTTTCCTTCCTTGCTTTTTCCAGCCAGTTCACTGTGTGATCAGCTTCCCAGTAGGTATCTTATCTAATGTGAATATATCTACTCTTGTAAACCTGCTCCAGTCGTTTAATCCTAACTTCATTTTACTTTCTGCTGCAATCACTAAACATCTTTATGCTATCTTTAGGTTAGGTTCATGATACTGATGAAAAGGTCCTGATGTGCAGAATTAATGGCTGTAGATATGACTGGATCTCCAAAGGACCACATTTTGCGTATTCATCATTTTCAGCTATTATCAGCAGATTGTAGTTCGCTGAGTATGTTTTTGGTCTAATGTCTAATCGCATTAGAGTTTAATTGGAACACTGGCTGCCGGTCTTAGAGGCTGAATGGTTTCAAAGTCCAAGCAGCTGGTAAGCATCTCGCATCTAGTCTCTTAATTGTTGTCCCAAACACAACACAATAACACATTTTTTTTTTTTTTTTTTTTTTTTTTTTTTTTTTTTACCATTTAGGCCACACAAATATGAGAACTCCTTATCTGCATGTCATGTTTCCTGTTGCAAACCCATACATTAAAGCATCTGAACTCACATTAAACCGCAGTAATTGTAGGTGCTGAGCAACATGAGAACATATAATGACAATTGTACGACTTCGACTTACGTCCTGAAGGGATGAAATAAGGTTCAGTAAATACAAATTTGAGCTCTGAAAACATGGCCTTTGTTTGCTGTGGTGTTACGAACGTACATGAGAAAAGCAGGAAACCCCAAAACTGCATTAGCCGGAGTAATGACGTAATGTAACCTGGAAGTGTAATGTGATAGCTTGTGTACGAGGGACGCATGAGACAGTTCTGATAAATGTAACCACAACTGATTTTGTCAGTGATCTGAGTCAATGACATTGTATTTTTACATTGTCGTAGTGTTGTGTGTTGTTGTGTAAGAAGTTTCTTTTATTCATTGTTTACTCAATCTAGATTTAAAACTTACACACCGCTTAAAATGTTTAAATCAAAGGCATTAACCCTATTTTACAGTAAATGCAATAAAATAAAATTAGTGTTGAAATCACTGCATATTATTTAAGTTAGAAATATCCTTAAAATGCATTTGGTGGGTTTTTCTGAAGTGACTTTTGTGATTATAAACAGCATAGGCCAGAGTTCACCTTCAAACCTTTTAACCTAATCCACTTGGGTGTGAACTCTCTTTGTCCATATACACATCATGTTTGAGCTACGATGAGTCCATAAATTGTAAATTTTATGCTTTTATTTTAAACTTTTAAACCGTCACAGTACAAGAATTGTGTACTGCATTGGTGGTAAGTTGCAGTTCTTACTTAGTTGTAATATATCCGACTGTCCACAGTACAGAGTCCTATTACACTGACTGACTTGTGCTTTATTATGCAAGCTAATACAGGGGTTGTGTTCATGGAAGACCTCTACTGAGAAATATCTTATTACATTTGGATTCAGGGATAATGTTGTTGTATGAATACCAGTAGAAAAGGGATCCCGCTGTGTTAACAGTTTACAGTTGACACAGTTTGGACTCGTGCTGCACTGCCTCTGTATTGGGTTATCTTTCAGCACCAGTAGATAGAAAACCATCAGGTCACAAATCAAATTCATCTAATGCAAAAAGGTTTTGCCTCATCTGGCCGTCTCTCCAGCCACAGCAAATGATATTGAATCGTCAGCCGGATGGACTATGTCAATGATCTTTGGGTTGTGTTTCAAATTAGATTCCCCAAACTTTACCAGCTCATGAGTACCACCTTTTCACATCTTATTATTATTGTTATTCTCTTTCAGAGGTCCTTATTGTAATAAGGGACGCGTTGTAGTGTCCTTTCGACTATTCTTTGAGATTCATAGCACAAAATGAAAACAAAGAACAAAAAAAGAATGATTTTACTTTGCTTAGCTTTGAGTCAGCAGACATGAATGACCTGAAACATTCAGAGAAGATTAATAATATGGCTGTTAATGACATGTCATTATAGCATTGATAAACTCTGGTAGAAATAAAAATGACTGCTTAACCACTGAGTCAAAATACCAGAAATGTTTTTCTAAAGTGATCTGTGACTAATATAAAATGCATTCCTCATGTCCCCTTCAACAATAAAAGGTGATGAAGCAGACATGAGGATTTAAAGATGAGAGAATAATATAATTATATGTATTTAAGGCTTCAGTGCTGGTGATGATTAGTGAGTATGATGTGCATAAAAAGTACAGAAATGTTAGTAAAAATAAAAAAGTTATGAATATCAATAAAAATACAATTGTGCTACCAGTGTGTAACAATGCATTTTATTTTCATTGTAGCATTTTTTTTGAATTCTTAATTAACCTAAATTTGAGGTTTTATCACTCCTTTTTCCTCTAACAAAGTCAGGCTGACATGTCAGACAGGTTTCGCTTGTTTATGTAAAACTGTACATAAAACTATCACAGATTTATTGCTAGCTGTACAAACTGTACAAAGGTCTTTTCTAACTGCTTAGGATTGTTATGTTGTTAACACTCAAACTGGTTACAGAGAGATTAACTAGATGTGACCCAAGTTGGGTCCCATTGATTGTAACTTCTGCTCCTTGTGGACACAGAAACACTTTCAAAAACGTGCTCTCTGGTCAATTCTACATCAGCTGCCTCGGTGCTGTATCTGAGGCACTGATTAAGTCTCGATCGCCTAGGACTCTTTAAGAAAATGGGACAGAGCCACTGTGTTTAGGGACTGGCATGCATTTCCTTTGCAGGCTATTCTGAACAACAGGGGCCTCACGACAGGAACCATGTCCTAGAAAGACACAAAAATGACCTCATGATTTTATTTTGCTGTTAATCCAGACAATATAAGGGGTTGGAAGGTAAAGTGTAAATTAACGAAAGCTATTTTTGCTGACAGGTGAACACCATGAACTATGTGGGGCAGCTGGCAGGCCAGGTGCTGGTGACAGTAAAGGAGCTCTATAAAGGGATCAATCAGGCCACTCTCTCAGGCTGCATTGACGTGATTGTGGTCCGACAGCCCGATGGGACGTTCCAGTGCTCTCCTTTCCACGTCCGCTTTGGAAAACTGGGGGTGCTGCGCTCCAGGGAGAAAGTAGTGAGTGTCTGCTTCAAGTAGAAGTGCACAGGTGTAAAAAATCTGCAAATGTGTGCGGTGAATTTAAATGAAAGCGTGCTTGCTCTGCTCTGAAGGAAATATTTGAACCTAAACATTTCGGTATCCTGGAGCAGATTTTAAAATAAATGTAAAACATGTCTGTTTAAATGTTAACAAAAACGACCATAGAAATGTTTTTAGATAGATCATAGATCATAATGGCTAATTTTATATTATGTGGGGTGTCCAAGGTTGCACAATGAACCTGTGTGTTATCAAGAAGCTGCACAATAGATTTTCTGGTCATCTGACTGCTCTTTGCCTCTCTCTTTCCATCTCAACCACATTATCATCCAATCCACTCTCTGCTTCTAACAAGAGCACACTGCACTCTCTCTATTTATAGCCTCTGTATAGTGGGTAACTGAGGATGGAGACAGAATACATAGACTAAAGCTCAATTCAGCCTCTTATTCCCAGCTGATCGAGCTTCATCCTCTTCAAAAACCTTGTCTTACATATAGAATAAGCCCGTCTGTTGTAGACTTGCAGGAAGGACTGACAGGAACAGGAAGTAGTCTGTGGTTGACTGAAGATGTTTTCACTTACTCTGTAAATCACAGAGGTTTAAAACATTTCTTACTACAAACCAAGCAGGAAAAAATAGAACACAGGTGTTAAATGCCCTGCACCGTGTGACAATTTAAAGGTGCTGGGAGTCACTTAATCAGCACAGCTGAGTTTAAAGTAGAAGAGAATTATGAAAAACATTTTTTTTCATGGTTTAAAGAACAGGTTATTTCCAGTATTGGAGCAGATCAATGGAAAATTAAAAAATGAAAACCTTTATTTGAGTCCCTGGGTTCCTTCTGGAATTCCATGCATTTGTTTATGAGATCATCAGTGCCTCTGCTGATTCCCTGCACTGAGCACCAATACTTGAAGATGGCTTAAAAATGGAGGCCAATAATCACTAAAATCAGCAGATGACTGGATACCAGGAAAACACAGCTAACATTAATATTAGCAGGAGAAACACAGTTGTTTTTTCTTTAGTCTGACCAACTTTTGGTGAATGCGTGAAACAGAGCACTTACTGTACTTCACTGAACACACTTGGGTGTTAATACCAATAATTTGGGGGATTTAATGCTGAGAGCCTTTATGGCTTGTTTGTTTTAAATAATGGGCAGAAGTCATGGCGAGTAGTTTTCTCTGTGGCTTAACTCTAAAGCTTCTGTGACGACATACATATTGTGCTTTTCTCATTAGGGTTTGGTAAAAAAATCTGAGGCCATCTGAGGAGAACAGAGTTTAAGCATCTTTTGAAATGTTGTTTGACTGCAGATTGATATAGAGATCAATGGAGAACCTGTGGAGCTACACATGAAGCTTGGAGACAATGGAGAGGCCTTCTTTGTCCAGGAGACGGAGCAGAATAATGTGAATTTTACCCACATAATATGAATAAAATTGAGCTGAATTATCTATCGTTGCTCTTTGTACATGTATTTATTTTTTTCTCTGAAACAGGAGATTGTTCCAGCCCATTTGGTGACCTCACCTATCCCTACAGAAGAGCCTCTGTTCAGGAGCAGAGAATCCAGATGTGGGGGAACAACAGCAGAGACCAGCCAGCCCCTCAGTCTGGAAGAGCCAGTCTCTGTAAACCTCCACCCCTGCTCCAATTCAGCTGGTAAAAAGAAGAAGAGACGCAGGAGAAAGCACAAAGCTGAGCCACGTAAGGAGGAGCAAACGACGGCGTCTGCAGCCGGGGAGCTGGAGCTGTGTGATCTCAGTTCAGATGAAGAGCAAAATGCACAGAGTGGACGGTGAGGAGACATGTTTACTCTGAAAATTGAAATTTTGACCTGTTCTTCAATGTAACTAAATTATTCATTTGTTGTTTCCTGTCCTCAGAGCATCTTCACTGTCTGCAATGAAGGAAAATATGGACCACAGACAGCATTCCCCACTCACCGCCCTTGAATGGGACAGCTACCCATTCTCTGATGGCGACTGGTTGCCCTGCACTACGTATGGCCTTTTCTGTTTCGTCCATTCAGAAGTTTACAGAGTTCCTACAAGCAGAAAGATCAAACACTTACACATTAAATCAGACTGGGCTGAATAAAACAAATTATTCCTACAGCATCATTAGAGCTTTTATTTTTCTTATATCAGGGAGGTGCCTGAGCCCATGTCACCGAAGAGTGACTCGGAGCTGATGGTGAAGCCGTCAGAGAGCATGCTCAGGACTGAGTCGCACATGCAGTGGACCTGGGGGGAATTTCCAGAATCTACCAGGGTAAGAGTCTAAAACTTGGACTAGTGCTAGTTCATATCATTCAGAATTCTAAAAGCTATTTATTGTGTTCAGGTCAACAAAAAGGAAAAATGGGAGCCAAAGACTTTGACCATCACTCCCTCAGAGAACACACACTTCAGGGTTATTTTGAGCTCTGAAGCCATGGAGGAAGAGTCCAGAGGAGGACGGGGAACAACAGATCCCGTTTGCAGTATTGTAAAACCTGAGCCCCGAACCATCAAACCTGATGAATGTAGCTGCAAAGCGCAGCCCCCTGCTGCTTCATCACATGGTGCAAACAATACAGAACCCAAGCCAGACCTTTCAAGTTTGATATCGAGCAGCTTTACACCAGAGCCCTGCCCAAGCAATGCTGATCTCAGTGCAAAAAATGCAAGCAAGGCCAGGTGGACATCTTCATCTCCCAGCCGCCAGGACAGCAGCTCGACTGCCAGCGCAGGTAGTAACCAGACCGGAGACTCTGCAGCTGTTTGTCCTGATCCAAGTGCCAATTCAAAAGCCACCGACTCACCCATCAAGAGAAGGGGTAACACTTTTACCTTAATCTGAAAATGTCATATATACTAAAGGAATTTGTTTAAACCTACAGATTTAATATAGAAAAGTTTAAACAAATCATTAGCAGGAGAAAGCTTTCCTGCAATTTCTGATGCAGAAGCATGTCTTCTTAGAAGTGTGGGAGAATTGTTTAGATGAGGAGGAGGGAGGCTTTGAATCTTTCATTTCATTTTATTACAAAGAGAGGTCCTCCCTTACTTGGTCCCCCCTGGCACAGTATAATATTAATCACAAGGATAAGAAAAGACTACAAAAAGAGACCCAGCAGTTCCCTGTTTTTGAGAGAAGAGCTACTAATAAACTGTTAAATCGGTCCCTGAAAATGTAAAGCAAATATCATAAGAAACAATCCATAAAAATAAGTCCAAGATGAGAAAAAGTTGAGAATTTTTCAGAGACACTCTTTCTGACTTGAACCCATTCAGAGTATGTGAATGCTGACAGGAAGGATGTGGTTTCTGTTCCGGCCTGAGTTCATACTCTGTCTGGGGCTGCATTTTGTACGCGAAAGTGAAGTGAAAAAAAAAAAAGTCAGCAATTTCAAAGAAGTCAACCCTTTGTTTTCATTTCACAAAGTTGTGAGGAAGAGGAGCCAACATCAGGGACCAGAAGATATTTACCTGGAAGACCTCACCGCACTCGAGCCTGACGTTGCTGCCCGGTACTTCCCAAAAAGGTACATACCTGGAAACCCTTTCAGCTACCCTGTTCTGTCCTGCACCCTTAGACATGGTGAAATAAACACTGTATACTTTTGAAACACAAATATGAAAACTACTTTCTGATTTTAGTGTCTAAACCTGCACTCTTGTTTCAGTGAGTCAGAACAGGTCAATAAACACTGGGTGGAGACAGGACAACGCTCTGGATCCCAGTCACCCCAGTCAGTGGGGAGTGCAGCAGCAGACAGTGGCACTGAGTGTCTGTCTGACTCTGCTGGAGACCTGCCTGATGTCACACTGTCACTGTGTGGAGGCGTCGGTGAGAACTCGGAGATCTCTAAAGGTAGCTGTAGCTTTCCCTCCCTGGAAGTCTGACTCTGACACCTTGTGCTTGTGCCCTCTGGATTACGTGCTGGATCTCTGCCAGTGTGTCATTTTCACTTTGGGGAGGTTGAAGGCAGGCAAATCTGGTGTGTAGGGCAGGCCAGCACCCAATGACATGCACCGTCACTCTAAATGTTGTCAAGATGTTACAGTAGAACTCCTCTAGCAGGAATAACCGTCTCACCCTGAAGGACAAAGTCATTGTACGCAACCGTGAATGTCGAAAAACAGCGAGCATGCTCCTGGTTGCACTTGTTACCTGTTGACCTGCCTTTAGCCTCTTGAGCTAAAAATTGAAGGTTTATAGCCAAGGACACATGTTTAACACAGAAGTTTATGTTTGAGGAAAATGCAGATGTGCAAGAGGTCAAACTTTAATTTTCCATATCAGTTATTAAACTTGTGCGAAACAAATAAAGCTTTGAATTATTTTGAAAAGAAAAGCAGGGTATATATGTTTTTCACTTACAGCTCCTCTGCAATATTAGTTTGCAGTATGGGTTGGCATCTTTATTTTTAGTGTGGCTCACGATGCTCTCTTTTCTTCCAGAAAAATTCATGGAGCACATCATAACCTACAATGACTTTGCAGAGAATCCAGCAATTATTGATAATCCTAATTTGGTGGTCAGAATTGCAAACAGGTGAGTCCTCCTGCTAACCAACAGGTGCACTGTTTCATCAATGTTTTTTATAATCTTTGGAACATCCAGGTGTTATACCTCCTTATATTTCAGGTATTATAACTGGACACTGGCAGCACCATTGATACTCAGTATGCAAGCTTTCCAGAAGAACCTGCCAAAGGTATCCTTTAGTGTAAAGTCTTAAGATTTATCTGCTTACATCTGCACACTTATACATATGCTTCTGTTGTTTGACTGACAGGCTACAGAGGAGGCCTGGGTGAAGGAGAAAATGCCAAAAAAGTCGGGACGCTGGTGGTTCTGGAGAAAGAGCAGCGTGAAGCAGGTGTGTTTCTATGAAATTAATAACTTCTTACTTTTTATGTAACACTCCTATTTTCGAGTGTAGCGGGCAGTAATCAGTAGCTTTGAATTGTAAATGACGTGAGTTAGATGAGAAACAGGTTACCTAAATGCATCAGTAACCATTACATCACTCACTGCTTTGCATCATTATGTAAAGACTCTTCACTACCTTATGAAACAAACTTTTACTGCACATTGGTTTTTTATTTTATTTCTATACCTACAATAAGATAAATTTAACAACATTTCTTCCTCTTTTTTTTTTAATTTTTTAATTTTTAATTTTTTTTTAGTTATCATCAGAGACCAAGTTAGAGAGACAGGAGTCTCTGACCACAGAGAGCCCTTCCCTCCACCAGGCCCCAGAAACACAGTGAGTCAGCAACAAAGCTCTGGCTTCCTCACAACACTACAGTCACACATCAGGACGAGCAGTGTTGGGTAAACATGTCCCACAGAGGGTGGATTAGCATGTTAGTCAGCATGCAGTGCTGTCATTACATAACTCTAAATCAGTACGAGTCCAGGAACCAAACAAAAAACAGTTTAAACATTAGTTTGAACTAGCAGATTCTATCTTTAACTATTGTAGAAATCATTGAAAGTGCTTTCAGTTTCAGTGTAAACTGTGTCAAGGGCAAATGAATACTTTAAGTAAATGAATTAGCAGGTCTGCTGCCCTCTTTTGACTATAAATGATGCTGCAAGGTGGAGTTTCGTTCCCTGAAAGATATTTGATATAGCATAAATATGTCACTGAATTGTCCTGCTATTGTGCCTATTTTGACGTTTCTTCACAATGACTTAACTCTTTTCTGGGCCAAGGCCCATTTTCTCTACTCTTGACACCATTTGCTGGTCTTCTTCAGGCTGTACTCTCCTCTACAGGCAGAAAGCTTCAGAGTGGTCCAGCGATGATGAGACTAAAGAGCTGAATGCTGCGGCTCCTGCTTTAACACCTACTGAGCGCGCGCAGACGGAAAATCAAGCACCACAACCGTGTCACTCTTACAAGAAATCCCTCCGCCTTTCGTCCGATCAGATAGTAAGACCTCGCACCGCTGAGTGATTAACTGGGAAAAACTACAAGCAGACTCATTTGAGTTGTTTAATTTCTGTTTCTGTGAAGTGCAGAGAAAAGCCCTAGATTAGATATTTTATTTATTTTGTTTACAAAACATCCCATCATTGACTCAATGCAGCTTTGAGCTACAGAACAGAGTTTTCTATGTTTATGCAAACTGTAGTAAAATCTTATCAAGATGATTTGTAAAATGTTAGAACACAAGCACAGGCATTCATGCAGAAAGTGACAGAGATAGCACACACATATATAAACATGCTGATAAGTGAGAATGTGAACAATAAGGGGGGGAGCCTTAAATTACATTTAAGTTTATGGTCTCTATTAGGTAAATGAAATGCTAAGATTTAGTGGCCACAATAGCAGGATGTTAAATGAACAAATGTATTATATCCAGCATTCTTATCAAGCTCAGTTACTCATGTAGTGGAAGGTATCTTATATTGCAAGTAATACTTCACTTTCACACTTTTTGGTGTAGTATTTGTGTTTAAAAGAAAACTTTAATCATTGTGTCTCTTACAGGCCAGCCTGAAGTTAAGAGAGGGGCCAAATGATATGACCTTTAGCATAACCACTCAGTACCAGGGAACGTGTCGCTGTGCAGGGACCATCTACCTGTGGAACTGGGACGACAAGGTCATCATTTCTGACATCGATGGGACCATCACCAAGTATGGGGAATAAGTATACTGAAATAAATACTTTGTATTGTCTTTATTTCATGAGATTTCAGAGTGTTTTGAGTCTTATATGCTTTACGGCATATAGTAGAGTGCACAGGGCAAAATATTTATCAGCAACGGCATGCTAAGAGGGTACTAATTTGCCTTTCTGCACAGTCAGAACTGCAGTTTCTCTGCTCAGACTTTAGAGGTCAATAGACAAGCCTGTGGAGTTCATATTGCTAAGCACAAACCTTGTCACTTGGACCAGTAAAAGACATGGAGGCAAGAGTTCTGTTTATTTGGTGCTATAGATGCATAAATGCTAAAAACAGGCCATTTTAGCCCATTATGAGGTGGTTGCTATGCATCAGGGTGACACCATTATATATGATATAGATGAGAACCTCCAGGGGCCAAAGATGTACCTGTGTGCCAAGTTTGGAGGAGTTTGTGGACAAACAAACAGATTTTGTGTATCATTGTAGTATTTAAACACTTTCCTAACATGCTTGTCTCAATCTCTAGTTTAATATCTAAATAAAGAAGTTCATTTAGTGCCAGTTAGTGTAAAATAGATGATAAAATTGTGTTTTCTTTACCTATTTAATTTGTTGTTGATCAATCGCTACTCTCTCAGCGTGCAGTGTCATCAGGCTCACTACACTTTTGTGACTTGTGGTCTTTTAAATACAGTCTGAAGTAATAAGCACTATTTTAACCAATTTTAAAGGTGAATATGCTCTCTGAGCTTTAATGTCTCATTTTAATTAATCACAGATGTTTTACTTGTATTGGCATTTAAATTTTTTATACTTGAGTGTACAGGTTGGAGTGTTATGATGGTAAACTTCTCTAATTTGTTTTGTTTGATAATACGCAGCATCCAGTCATCAAATATGGATCTGCAGTATCTATTCCACTCATCATTTTTATGCTCAGCTCTGTTATAGTATTTTACATCTACTTTCCCCACAGATCAGATGTGTTTGGTCAGATTCTACCTCAGCTTGGTAAAGACTGGACCCACCAGGGAATTGCTAAGCTTTACCACTCAGTGCATGAGTAAGAAACAGTAACAGTTTCCATGACTACACTCTGTTAGGCCACAAAGACGTCAACAAGTAACATGAACATCTTTCCACTGCAGGAATGGCTACAAGTTCCTGTACTGCTCGGCTCGAGCCATCGGCATGGCTGACATGACTCGAGGGTATTTGCACTGGGTGAACGACAGAGGGACTCTGCTGCCTCAGGGACCCCTCCTCCTCTCCCCAAGCAGCCTCTTCTCAGCCTTCCACAGGTAAGAAAATAATAACCTTCCTTGTCTTATGTACTGCTTGTTCCAGTCAACAGCGCTATTTGAATAGCTGAGAATGAATACATGATTTAAGATGCACAAATAAATGTTTGTGCTTCCCAAGAGAATAACAGTGACTATAAAACAGAGTTATAGAGGAAGCCTTTTATCACAATGCAAATTACAATCATTTTGCTTTTTCTTTTCCTTTAATGAAATGTTATTTTAGCTCCAGTCACACGTTCTCACACTGTGGAGCAGCTGATGACCAGAAACTTGAAAAAACAAAACCTGCAAATATTATCTTTAGCCTGCATCATTAAAATGAAAAGTTTAACTCCTGTCGGTGTCGTGCATTGTGGCTGCTCATTAGATGATTCAGTCATTCAGTGAGTTTGAAAGTCATGAAAAATGAGCTCAGTTAAAAGAAGGACACTCCAGCAGCAGAAGGACTGAGGTTGATTCTTTAATTCTTTCTTTTCTTGTTAGAGAAATCATTGAAAAGAAGCCTGAGAAGTTCAAAATCGAATGCCTCACAGACATCAAGAACTTGTTCTTCCCAAACACACACCCCTTCTATGCTGCCTTTGGAAACAGAGAAAGCGTGAGTTTCTCAATTTTGTCCCTGTGCTGTTAGTACTTTTGAGGTTTTTCTCTTTGAGATCTGACTGAATTCTTATGATAAATGAATGAAATTATACTTTTTCTCATTTTGCTTTTGTATACAAGGATGTGTTTGCCTATAAGAAAGTGGGCGTTCCTGCGTGCCGAATATTCACAGTGAATCCCAAGGGGGAGCTGATCCTCGAACAAGCCAAAGGCAATAAAACATCGTAAGTAGGCGACCCATCCCTGGAGTCAGTTTGTGTCTGCCAGCTGTTTCTCTCAGACAGACGGTCATTGTTTTCACTGCTGCTGTCTTGTTTTTTGGCAGATACAGCCGGTTGAGTGAGCTGGTGGAACATGTTTTCCCTCTGCGGAGTACACAACACAACGCAACCTTCAGCTGCCCAGAGTTCAGCTCCTTCTCTTACTGGAGAGAGCCCATCGCTGAGGTGTGCCTCGAGGAGCTGCTTTAACTTGGACTACCAGACCCCCGAACACTTTAACTCTGGTTATTTTGTTGACTCTGCAAAGGCTTAATGCCAGTTACGTTCACATGTCCGAGAGCTTTGTAGACCACTAAGACAGTTTGGAGTATTGATTCACTCCATATTGCAAATATAGTTCCTTCATGCGCCTCGTTATTTAAACTTCACAGAAAAAAAACTTTATCTGAAGGCTTTTGCAAAGTTTTCCTTACAGGAGCAGAAGTTTCTTAAGGACTTGTATAGACAGTGGAGCTATAACAGTTGGTGTGATCAGGTTGTGCGACATACGAAGCGTGATCACAAAGTCCTGTTTTAAAAAAACTGCACCTTATCTAAATTTGGACAATTTCCCATTCAAGGTCGTCTCCTTGTGCACCTCTGGTCTACTTCCAGCACTGCTGCAGTTTTATTTCACACTTTTTTTGACTATTTACACTTTTGTGTTTTACAAGTTTAACCAAAACTTCGGTGTTGATGGTCGTCAGTGGTGTAAGAGCTCGGTGTCTGGGTACGAGACTTTTTTTTTTTTTCTCCCCACGTTGTTATTGTATTTTGTACCTTGATTTTCTTTCCTCGGGATCAGACTGTCACTGTGGACTGAAGCACGGTTGTGTGCTGGCACGCAGCAGATTTTAGCTAAACCAACACAACCGATTCTGACCATATTGCAAGTTTTTCCTGAGAATGAAAATTTTACGTTAAAGATTTAGTATTTTTGACAAACTGGAGCACATTTAGGGCACATTGAAGGCACACGTACAAATGAAAAGGACAGTGTTGTGAAACCATCAGCAATGCTGGAAGTAGTTTAGCAAACCCAAGAAGACTACATATGAAGGGAAATCACAAATGTAAACTGGGTATGATTTGAATATTTTGTACGGGTGAGTCATGGAGTTATATTTGCAAATTTTAGTGGTGTATGCAGAACGGCTGCGTAAGCATCCTTTTGCCGCCTTATTTTATTTATAACAATCTTATTTAATGTGTAGTTTTAAAAAGCTGAAGGATTTTGCATTAATATGCTAAGAAGAAAATTGTGAAATGATTTGCTTGGGGTTTAACTGTATTACTGTGATTTTAAAAAATGCTGCTACTAGAAAATCATTTTATTATTTTCACTTCATTTTTAATTTTTTACTGATGTTTTGGCAGACGTTACTGTCAGTAAAATTTGTTGCACTCTTTCTATGAAAGTAATACACTTTGTGTGAAGAGAACACAGTAATTTTTTTTTTTATTTAAAGTTTTAAGGTAATTTTCCATTTAGAGTAAGGAAAGTTTCTGCTGCTTTGAGTTCTTTTCTGTAGATCGCTGTGATTACTTTGTGTTGATGTAACAGCGCGAGCACAAAGAATGACCAAATTTCTGATGAATACATGATACAAAAGCAGAAATGTAATTTTTTTAAGGTGTCAAAATGCAGATTTGCTGTACATAACTAATGCATAGTAGTATATTTAAAGTATGTATAGGACTGAAACAGTTAAAACATGTTGGATGATGCATTAATAAAAGAGACTTTATTTAAAGGATGATCGAGACTTATTTTATACATTTAGCATGTGTGTCTCTGTTACCTCAAAGTCGTGGGGGATGCTAAGAGTAGGGGGGAAAAAAAGTAACTTAGTGGTTTACTTGATTACTCTGTGAATGTGAGGAAACTTCCACTGCTACACACTAGCATGCTCAAGCAAATATTTGAGAACTATGTTAAAATTTTACAATAAAAATGCAGTGTAAACTATATATTAATACTCATGAAGTGAAATCATCTCAGTTATTTGGAGATCAAATTATATTATAGCTATAACATCACAATGAGCTCGAGTATGTCATCAGTAATGTGCACCACACTTCACTCTAAGGTGTCGGTTGTCTCTGAAAGCAGAGGAACTACCGCTTTGATGTGCTGGGGTAGAGAAGCGCAGCGCTGAAAGATGACACGACCTCAGATGAGGCTGAGACAGCGAGCTTTCCAGCTTTTAAGACGAGTCGTACTTGGTCTCCTCGCCTCAGTGAAAGAATCAGGCTCGCTGATGTTGAACTGGTGCAGTTACAGAGTTCGTGTGAATGCAGAGCTGTGACACCAGACATGAAACCAGCAGAGTTCAGCCTCTGGATGCTGCGACTAGACACAAATAGGACTGCGTCAACCTTCTCTCCTTGCTCGGGTGTCAGCACAGCGGTCACCAGATAACGGCCATCCATCGGAGCTGTGAAGATGCCTGAGAACACATAACGATGCAGTTAGTTGAGATTCTTACCAAACACAGTGGCACAAACTGCAATATTTATGCAACTATTTAATCGATTTGGTTTACATTTTGTAAAGTTACTGAGCTCCAGAGGATTCAGACTAATAATCTTGGCTTTTCCTGTAGCAAGATTATTTTCAGCAACTTCCAGCCCAGTTTCATTTCATAATAATAACTTTTTTGACTTGCTTCTTACCTCAAAGTGTGTTTAACACTAGAACTACATTAAAAAGTTATCAAAGAGCCAACACACTTGGCTCAACACTGCTTTGCCACAAGCAGTTGCTGTGCATCACGACCACTGTATGTGCTGCAACAATAGCTAATTGAGAATTAAACTGGGAATTTTAATCTAGTCTAATTATTTAAAGTGTCTCCGGTGCAATTGGGTCATTTATAGTTTGAGCTTAAACAATTTATCAATGAAAAATTGAAATCAACAAACAAAAAAAACAACAACTGATTTATAAATGCAGAGGAAAATGTGGGGTAAGACTAAAATAACAGATACCTGTCTGAGGGTCGTAATGTCCACCATCATTGACCAGCACCTCGTTGAATCGGATGATACCGACAACTCCTTGAAACGGTGGAAGAGTCAGACCAGCTGAGAATGACACTTTCTCCCCTGAATACAGGAAAGGAAACATCACAGGCTGCCAAACATGACGATAGCAGAGGCAGGAATTTGAATAATCAAAGTCTGACCTGAAGCCATGACACGTTTCAGAGGAGGGGGTCTGAGAGGCATGCTCACATCTGTTGATCAAATAAAAACAGCTTCATTCACTCTTCCTGTGCTCGGCTGTAATGCAGGACATTTAAAAAGGAACACTTACCTGAGCTCACATGAGTTCTGGTCTGGAGGATGTCGGTGGGTTTTTGTGGGGATGCTACGAAATAAAACAAAAACATAAGTTGCGCGAAACAATGTTGTGTACTGCATGTACGGTTGTGGTTGTGTCTCCACCTGGAGCTCCAGCAAAACCCTGAACAGCCATCATGATCCCATCTGTTCCTTTGGGCAACTTGGATGAAGTCATCTCTCCGGGGGGTCCCGCCTCTCCGGTTTCCATCACAGGCAGCTCCGAGAGTGAGGTATTCATGGGGCCAGCAAATACCTTGGGCCCTTTACTTGACCCCTGGGGCTGTCTTGTGTCAAACACTCTAACCGGAGCACCTGAATAGAATAGATATGGAGTGAGGGTTGGGAAAAGGCTAAAGGTCGGTGAAAAACACAAGTCTGGAGGGCAGATGCTTTAAGAGACGATACACAACCAGCTGATTTGTTAAACATCATGCCTATAACTCAGTGGCACATTCTTGCAGTCATCTTTCTAATATTACATTTGATGCTACTTTATCTTAACTCATTCACTGCCATTGACGTCTATAGCCGTCAATTGCAGTGAATGAGTCAATGGGTTTAACTCATTCACTGCCAATGGCTGGCAGTGAATGAGTTAAGAAACACCTTAATTCTTCATGGCACATTTTAAGCAAGGTGCTGGTATCTTTCCTCAGATTTTGGTCCTTGTTAAACATGACAGCACTGAGCAGTTGCTGCAGATTTGCCAGCTGCACATCCATGATGTGAATTTCCTGTTTCAGGACATCCCAAATGTGCTCTGCTGGGTTGACATCTGGTGACTGTAGAGGGCATTTGTGTGCCTAGAACTCCTTGTCATGTTCAAGAAATCGCTTTGGGATTTGATGTTGTTTTATCCTCCTGAAAGCAGACATCAGAAGATGGAAACCGTGTATTCATAAAGGGATGGAGAGGTTCACCATTACACCACCATCACCAACCTGCACTGTAGCTATAAGGCAGGATGGTTCATGCTGTTTATGCAAGGTTATGACCCTAACATCTGAATGCTGCAGCAGAAATGGAGATTCATCAGATCGGAAAACACTGTTCCAGTTTTGTTGAGCCTGTGTCAACTGTAGCTTCAGCTTCCTGTTCTTATCTGACAGAAGTAGCAGCCAGAGTGGTCTTCTGCTTCTGTAGCACATCTGCTTCAAGAATCAATGTCTTGTATATTCAGAGATGCTCTTCTGCATACCTTCGTTGTAATGAGTGGTTATTTGAGTTATTATTTCCTTCCTGTCAGCTTGAAGCACTCTGGCTACTCTCCTCTGACATCAACAAGACACTTTCACCCAGAGAACTGCTGCTAAGTTTTTTCTTTTTCTGACCATTTTCTTTAAGTCTTAGAGAGCAGATCAGCAGTTTCTGAAATATTCAGACGAGCCTGTCTGGCACCTACAACCATCCCATTCAGAGACACATTCTGATGCTGGGTTTGAACTTCAGCAGGCAATCTTCATCATGCCTGCATGCCTAAAAACAATGAGTTGGTCCAGTGTGATTAGATAGTTGGATTGATCAGATAAACAGGTGTTCCTAATAAAGTGTCCAGTGAGTATAGCATGTCTGTGAACAGAAATCTGCTATAATAAGATGATTAACACCTCCTGATATAAAACCGGTTATAATTTTCAGATGGTATAATTTTTATACCATCTAATATAAAAGCTACATCTACTGCTATATGTACATGCACATAAAATACAGAAATGTGACTGATGCATAATAAGCAATCCTGCACACTGATGAAGTGGCAACTTCTGGGCCTAAAAACTAATCCAACACAAAGTGCCAAAACTGCAGTATCTACACTTGAGGCTGACTCCATAAGCAAGTCAATTGCCAAGTTTTTGGTAGGTTTAGAGAACCAATCGTTACTTAGCCTTATGTAGCAAAAGTTGGGATACTTTACGAGGGAAGAAAGTCATGATGGGTGGAATCTGTAGGCTGCAACTGCAAATCATCAGCGTAATTTTTGTAGTACCCCCTCCCAAAGCCACTGAGAACAGCAGTTTCAACTTTGGGCCAAGCAATGCTGTGGTGCTGTGCTGGTGTCAGTTTTTTTTGGAAGCAGTGCTTTTAGATTCCCATGTTAAAATGTCCAACTTTACCACAGAAGGAAATATATTTATAATCTGATACAAAAGAGAGAATGGCTTTGTTATTGCTAATTTTCTTGCTCGTGACAACTGAAGGCAGGGCGTATTTTTGTAAAACGCAACTGCTTAACTATGAGGGTAAAAGTTGCACGATTAAGGGCGTGGGTGCTCTGAGTGGCAGGCCAGTGCTGCCAGCTGTCAGCTACATGTTGTACCAACAAATCTGAGTTATTGAACTGAACCTCTCAACTATAT
The DNA here is from genome assembly GCF_057382095.1 of Aulonocara sp. 'chitande type north' Nkhata Bay. NCBI lineage: Eukaryota > Metazoa > Chordata > Actinopteri > Cichliformes > Cichlidae > Aulonocara > Aulonocara sp. 'chitande type north' Nkhata Bay. The sequence continues at coordinate 21,650,747 of NC_141352.1, read as the reverse complement.
TTCTGGTACTGGTGCTTACTGGAAGAATGCTTAAGTGTTTGAGTGCCTAATGAGAAATGTCTGCACACCTGAAAGAACAGTAGGTGATTCAGAAGAAAGCAAACTTTACAAAAACAATTAAACATGATCCTGCCCACCTGTATTCTTGACAAAGGTCGAACAGGCGAAAGCGTTGCAGTCTGATGAATGTGCCAGTTTTATCTGAAGCAAGAAGACATGCCTGCTGTTTAACTAATTGGTGTGTGTCATCTGGCTTCAGATGAAGCTGATAAAGCATAGCAATACAATTTATGCTGTGCTCTCTAATATCTCTCTCTAATATATCTCTTTTTGCCTATGGGAAGCATGTATATTGTAAATAGAGTTCACAAACCAAAGGGTGAGTACGCCAACCCTTTTTTCGATAGTTGCCAATGGTTGAGTGCAGAGATCAGGAGTTTGGATGGCAGTAAACTTTATATTGAAAGTACACGGTAAGATGCTCCTGGTTGTGCTTCCACCATATGGGTTTCACATTAAGCAACACTAAAGTGTGTTTCCAGCAGTAACGCCTGACAGTCCATAGAAATGTTAAACATTGTTTATTCAGTTTTTTGACTTCCAAGAAACCTGCAGTTGTTTTCATGATTAAAGTACGGCTACTGCTGAACCCTCATTAACAGGCTAGCAGCGAGTGATTATCTGAGCTTGTTATTAAAGAAATTAGCAGAGAAAAAAAGAAAAAAAAAGACTAATACCCCATTATCCATCATTTACCAAAACCACACATCTTGGTGCATTCACTAACCTACAGGTGAGGTGAACCGTTGGTGTTTATCATCTAGTGATCTTTCCAGCTTCAGGCACATTACTCATTATTGTTACTCTTTGGTCTACAACATCTAAGTTGCTCTACCAAAAAGGAAAACCAGCACATAAAAGACATACCAGCAGCATACCAAGATACGGCCACATGTTCAATCGCCACACAGCTTATCCCCTCACCCCGGGGAAAAGGATCGTTCACTGCAGAAGCCAGAGAAATCTGCTTGTTAAACGCAACATGTGCAGAGAGACCAGCCCGTGGCAGTAAAACAGCACAGGGGGTGTGTGTCTGTGAATGTGCACTGTTTCACTGGTCTGTGTTTCTTGGTCTTGTCGCTCCTCGTACAGGGCGAGGTAGATTCTCTGGAGAGTCATGTTTGATCTGAGGGACTGTAAAGCGTTTTCAGACGCAGTGTTACAAGGATAAAAGACGCGAACAAAGGATGTATGCCTGCACACGAAAATGCTTGTCCTGATGAAAGAGATTAGCTGTAAACAAATGCAGCTTGATCTACCATCCACCACAGATTTTCATTCCTCCACCAAAGCAGCATGGGAAATCCTCCCTCTGCTGTTATTCCCTTAACCGCCTGATCCAGGCTTCAACAGCCCCTTGTGTCTCAAGAACTGCCACTTTCCACATTACATACCGCATTGTAATAACTGCAATCTGGTGCATATTGACTTTATGACTCACCAAAAACACATTAAGCTCTTAAGGATATGATTTAGAAATCAATAAATCCAGCCTAAGAATTTCATGCTGAAAGTACCCAAAAAAAAGGTTGTTGCACAACATTTCTGTCGGAAATAATGTCACACCTCCTCCACCAGAACAATGAAGCATACATGAGTAGCCACAGACAGCAGCACACAAACAGTGCGGACTGTGTTTTTCTTGGGGGCTTTTCTACAGGTCCCATCTTGTTTTTGGTTCATGGGGTTATCATATTTGACCGCTGACCAGAGTGTGTGTGCCTTATCTCTAACAGGTCATTAAACTACAAGCACCAACCACAAGCCTTGTCACAATCAGGAAAGCATGCTTTCTAATCTCAAGAGGTTTCCATAATAGAGCTGTACTTTAAGAATCTCAGCTCTCCTTGTCAAAGACATGAAAAGGATGTGTTTTAACGCAAGGGATTATGGGGAAATGGGTATGTTTAAATATGCAGACATACATGGCAATACAGTATATAAGGCAAAAACAGTGTTTGTACAATTCCAACTTTAACATTGAGCTTTAAAGGCTATGTTTGTTATTACCACCTTTAGTCTATTTGATATTGCATGGCGGTTCAAACTGTGTTTTTCTGTGTTCATTATTCCATTAATTTGGAGCAGATCCCCAACACCAAAGGCTGAAATGCAGCGCCAAACCATGACAGCGCATCCACCACGTTTTACAGTGTCTTCTTCTTTTCTGACCGCATCTGTACAAGCTAACAACCACTTGGAATCATCATTCCATAAAACCTGTTGCGACTGATTTTCAGTCCAGTTCTTTGGCATACCTCAGCTCCCGAGTTCACTTCCTTAAGAATGGAAGGATGGCTGTCAGTGGCTTCTTGACAGCCATCCTTCCACTGAGACCATTTCTGATGAGGCTTGAAGGAACAGTATTGGATCAACTTGAATTGGACGGCTAAAAAACCCAAACAAACCTATGTTTTTCTGAAAATGTTGAGGACTGGATTGAAAATGATTGAAAAAGCACCCAATGGCCATCAAAAAAACTCCAGAAAGCCTTGAGAACTATTCCTTAACAACTCTTTAAAAATTACAATCAGGTCTGGTTGATTGGAGGCAAAATAAGAAGAAATGAAGCGGAGCCCAAGACATTTGCACAGCATATTCGGTTAATGAGAGAACGGAGAGGATGGGCACGTGACGCACAGATAAAATGCAGAGCTCTAAAAGGAGCAAACAACGGCTCATAACTGTGAGTTAAATCTCTCCTAAACAAAAACTTATATTTACATTCATTTTTCCTAACATCCAATGAAGCTGCATCGCTTGAGACAACATTTGTAAAGCCAGGTTCGTTAAATAATTACAATCATGCAGTGTTTATATGCGTGATTACTAGCTTGCAGTCTTCAGGGCTTTTGTAAGCTGAATTTAGCAACAATCAAGTCAAAATTATTTTAGTTAAAAACTAAACCCAAGAGTCAACTGTAATAAAAATAAGGGGAAAATTTCCAAAAGGGGAATGCAAAGTTTTTATTTGTAATCACTGTCATATAAACTTATAACTAGAGCAAACACTTACTTTGATCCTTAGTGGCTACTCAGCTTTGAAGAGATAAGAAAAAGTGCAATGGACTCCCTTGAGAAATATGGAGCTCACTGTTGAATGGACAACATCCATGTCATGGTTAGTATGCAGTGAAGAAATGACACATTACAGCTCTTTCTTTTTAAGGTTCACAACTTGTATGACATCATGGTAAACATCTTGACAGATGGCCTGTGGGACCTCAGAGGAGCTCACAGCGTTGTGTGTTTATTTCAACAGGAAATGAGCTCAACCATGTAGTTAAAAATGTGAGAACTCCATAAATGGGATTGACGAGTAAGAAGCAAAAAGAAAGTAACAGCACTGCAAAGACTGCGAGCAGCACTTAATCTGCACACGCTGATGCTCTTGGCTGCGAACGAAAGAGCAGTACCCGAGAGGGCCTTGGTAATCTGTGTGTCTCTATGACAGAGCATTTTCCATGCTCTTCAGATAAGCAGTGCGAGGCAGTACAAGGTAGCTCACAGAGCAAACACAAACTGAGAGCCAAGCACAAAGTGGCCTCTAATGTCTCTTTGAGTGGAAATCATGAACAACATTCCAACTTCCCAATGACATATTACAACACAAACCACGAGGTGGAGTGACAACATTTTCAGTCGTTAGAGACTATTTGGTGAAAAAAATTGAAAATTGGCACGCGAGAGTTGACTATAAATCAGATACAAAACCTCTGGTTTGACTTGAAGTGGACCCAGAACAAGAACTAGTGCTGCTTTATTCCAGATGAACTACATTTATATTCTGGCCAAGAATATTTTTGCTGCATCACCTCCTTGTAAACCGGTAACTTCTGGTCACAGAGGAGAAGTCCCAGCTCGTAAACGTCATGGGCGTGCTTCTAGTTCATAATTGAAACTGTCAGAGTCAGTCAAGTCCAGCTCAGTCTCATAGGTGCCATTAATGAGCAGACTCAGGCAAAAAGTATGCAACATATGCACCAATATGAAAATCTATACTCTCAAACATGTTCACAGCAACAAAGCCAAACAAACCACGCAGCACCAAATATTAAGTGAACAAGATCACCCTGATGTTCTAACTTAATGCAATAAAACCATAACACACTCAAAGATTTAAATGCACACAGGTACAGAGTTTATGGGCAAACACAGATACAAATAAATGCACACTTGGATGCACAAATAAGCCTGGTGAGTAATATTTCTTTATGCCAAAGCATTGCTCAACACAAGTGGGGTCTATTAAATGAACCATGTGTCTTCAATCAGGCCCGCCTGCTTTAACTGAGAACACGGTCAAATGAAAATCCAACTTCCCCTCACTCGCAGACTGAAACACACTCCAGTGGTACAGATTCTCTGGTATACAGTCAGTCCGGAATAAACAAATGAGTTCCAGGTTAGTAATCAAGCTAAAAGGCTGAAATTAAGTGTAGCTGTTTCATTGCCATCTCAGGCTTCGACCACTGAAGTGTCCGTGCATAATTAATAAAATCAACCCTTGTAATGTCCATACATCCTGGGGTCAAAAATGACCCCAGGACAACACATGGGTTAACCCAGAGAATCTGGATGGTTTTCCATTTAAAGCTGTGGCTCAGTCTTTTTGTGGCATGCACCATTTCAGAATAATGATTAAAAAAAGAAATTTGCCCCCACCTTCCACAATTTTCTTTCACTAATAAATAACAACTTGCACATTATTTAAAGGTCAGCATAATAGCAATGGCAAACTGTTACAAATTGAGCCTAATTTCCACATTTCAAAGCTGCTTGCTTGTTCAGTATTTCTACTTTAGGCCAAACTGGATCCAGTAATGTCCAAAAGACTGACTAATGCAAGCATGTAAAACTAGCGATAATGTGGAATCCACTGACTGGTGCAGGGTGTGTTTTTTTGCTGGAGGAATCAAATATTTAAAATAAGAAGAATTGAATCAGTCATACTTTAAGGCAATGAAAAGTGTGTTTGGATTACAGCACAGGCATCTTACCTTCATTACCAGGCTGGAGGTCTCTCTCCATATTTATAATGTGTTTTTCGAGAGTCTCACAGATTCCCCTCAGTCCTCCAATGTCTTGTGCATGAGCTCTTACTGTGCCGTTCAGCTGATTCACACAATTCCACAAACCAGTGACGTGCATGTTCAGCCCCTCTTTGATGCTCTGGAGATTCCTGGAGATAGGATCCAGCTTGCTGCATAAATTCTCCACATTAACAATACGACTGCCCATGTTGGCAATCTCCTTCTCTACATCTTGTGCCTTTTCCTTGCATTGATCGGCCTCGGCTTCCACCTCCCTGCCCAGCTCATCTAGTCGCTCTCTTAGTTTCTGGTGCTGGGCTCTGTGGAGCACCAAAAGATCCCTGGCCTCCTGTTCAGTTTCCATTTTAACCTGATCCCAGCTAGAGTTAAAGCGTTTGAGAGTCTGAGACTGCTGGTTCTCACCGCCTTTAAGGTAGCTTAATTCACCCTTTACATTCTCAATGATATTGCTGTAGTTGAGGAGTTGCCCCTCCAAAGCTGTGATGGCACTTTTCTGGACTATCAGATTAGTCTCCATAGCATCTACAGAGTTTGTGAAACTGTGGAAGTCTTGCTTGAGGTTTTCAACAACAGTTAAATGATCTGTGCACTCTTTTGAGCACTTTTGGTTCAAAAGATCGAGTCTATTCTCCAGAATCTGAACGGAGTCCTTTAGAGTGTTCATGTCTCTCTGCTGAATGTCAGGACTTTCTGGCTCACCACCAGATGGGGAGTTGGAGGTTGTTTTAATCAACAGAGCTGAGAGTCTGTCCTCCATGGAGGACCGTTCATTGTCCATAGTTTCCCTCAGGTCTTTGACAACTTCTTCCCTTTCTTTTCTCAACTTCTCCTCTACAAAGTGGCTCAGTGCAATTAAAGACTTCTCTGTGGTGTTCAAACGAATTTCAAAGTGTTCCAGCTGAGCCAGAACAGAGTCAGATACTTGCTTTTCATTCCCCGGAACAGACAGCTTGGTTTTAAGGTCTTGGATCTCATTGCGGAGGTCAGTTTCCTTTGAATCCATGAGCTCAGCCAGACTGAGGTAGTTGGCTTCCTGTCCTTCACAATGTTCCTGAACTGACAGAATTTTATAATCACAAGAGTTCTTCAAATCTGCCATTTTAATATCCATTCCCTCCATCAGCTCATCTCTCAAGGCGCTGATTTTATCGTCCAGGTAGGCCCGCAGGTCTGCATCATCTATAGAAGGAGCAGAAGAAGCCGTGGACAGAGGGGTCTGGGCATCCATTAATAGACGAATTTGTCCATCATGATGGTTGACGCGACCCAGCAGCTCATCCAAGGTATTGCGCTTGGACTCAAGATCATCTGTGACCTGGTTAATCTTGTTCATGACATCCTCCATTGGTGTTGCGCTGTGGTCAAAAGAGAAGCCTTGTACCTGAATGGTTTCGGTCCCTGCACCCTGTGCACTGGCAGGCTGTCTGACGTTATTCAGCAGTGTAGCCAGCATTTTACTGGCATCCTCCTGGAAATCCACTCTCAGGTTCGAGGACAGGTCTGTCATTCTTGCTTGCATGTCCAGAACCATCTGTGATAGTCGCTGCACTTCCTCCTCCAGGTGTTGGGAGCTTTGAGATTCTCTTTGACCATGTTGTGTTCTGTGACCTGTTTGACCTCCAAATTGCCCCTGCCCTCCCCGCGGATGGTTACTCTGGCCATCTGTTCATGGTTTTGGAATTGGAGCAATAAAATTGAAGAGAGATGGTTAGCAAAGCATTTTAAACTGTTTCATTTTATTTTGTATATTTTAATGCAAGACTTTCTTATGTTACAGACAAGTCTTTCACCATATGGGGCTGGAAAATGTCCAGAGGCAGCAGGAGCTTGAGGCAAACGCTCTGTTTGGACTGGCTTGGTGTCCTTCAACTCCATGCAGTCATGGCCCTGGTACCTCGGGCAGCACCTCCACGCCAGCTCTGTGACAGTCTTGTAGGCAATCTTGTACGTCGGTCTAAAGTGTGTTTGATATCTGGGAACATAAGACTTTAGTATAAAGTAATATTGCAAAAATCTACTAGAAACATATTCAGACAAATAAGATTTCTTGCTATTCTTCTTCTCAGCAATACAAAGTAAACTTGTAGCTAATTAAGACTAGACAAACCCCGGTCTGCTCGTTTCATTAATCATGCAGTTGGCAGGACTCAGAAACAGCAGTTTTCGTGAGTGGAACTGGTGGGAACTGTCACCCATGATTAACTACATGTCACTGGTGTATTGGTTGCTCAATAAACAGTAAAGCAAAACAAAGGGGAAGTCAGAGAAATGCCAGCCCATGTCTGCCTTTCTATGACCAGTGAAGGCTGGATGGGAAATTTTTTCTTGCTAATTCTGATATTTTGCTTACGTTTTGCTTTCTTATTGATTTTTATTTTTTATCAACAGTTAAAAACACCCAAAGAAACAAATAAACCCATTCATAGTATCCCCTGATTGCCTATTGTAAGACAGTAACAAAAGTATTGCTTCATATAACAAAATAAATAGACAAAAAAAAAAAAAAAAAAAAGAAGAAAAAACTGACAAAAGCAAAGAATTTGCCGCCCTCCACCTAATATCCAGCACTTCTGGGAACTTACATCACTTGTTGCGCACAGTTTGGCAGCTCCGGTGGACACGGTAAAACCTCCGGCTGTACGAAGCTCTCAGTGCCTCCCGCTACAGCGCAGCTCACGTTCTTGTGCACAACGTAGGCGCACCAGTTTCTGCACAAAATCACTTGTTAATCACTCCTGGTGTGCAGCAAATGCCCGCGTGCGTATGCACGAACAATTAAATGCAAAGTTACGCACAGAAAAGAAAGAGTACTTCACTGACTTGCAGTCATGAGTTCAATAACTGATGTCCAGTTTACTTACTTGTTTCTTTGTCTCGTTTCGGCGCCAGAATATGCGTTTCCCTGAAACATGCTGTACTGAAAAGGTGAGCCAGTGATGAGAGGGAAAACCATTAACAAATGGATAAGTAGGAGTCCGCGCTTCATGGCTGAGATATTTTAAATCCTGCAGTATCCCTTCAGGTTGTAATCAGTAGTGATGATCTTTGGTTTGGAGATCAGTGAAGGCACTGCGGATTGCTCCGTCTCTGTAGCGCACACATCTAAACCAGCTCCTTCCAGCGTCCTTGGATGTGACGTTTCGGGAACCCCTCCAACGCTGACAGATGCGTTTTCTCCAACTTGCCAGTTCTCGCATATACACATGTAAGTGCACATTTCGCATATAAAACATTGTAATCGCCGTAAATAATATCCGGACGTCTAAATGTGGACAATGGTTGATTTTGTTTCAAAGGCACAGTGATTATCTCCGTGCGTAAAATGTGCGCTTAACACTGTCGGTATGCTTAAACTTAACAAGTAAAGTTTTCAGTTTTGCGTTTTTCAGAAAAGAAACGAACAAATACACAAAGTGCGATCTTAAGAATTTTTTAATGCATACATTCAGCAGATTCAGCATGCTCTGCAAAGATCATAAGCACTTTTTACCATTACAAAAGTGTTAAAATGTACAAAAGGCATCTAAAAAATAAAATACATTGTATCAACTCAAAGTTAACAAAGAAATAAAACTACAAAAAAGACTTATAGTAAAACAATCCATTGGTCCAATCAGAATCTCTTATGTGGAACTCTGTCTTGCTCTTTTTGAAATGCTGCTGGAGGGCTGACCACCATCCACAGCGCGTCGTTTCATTCCTTTTGCTGATGCTGATGCTAGAAGAAGAACAAAGATCAATTAAAATTCAACAAAATCAAAATAAAATCATCAACAACTGTCTCAAACAACATACCGAGTTCCTTTTCAATCTCTGTTAGCTGCCTCTTTTTGTCGTCCAAATCTTTTTCCATTTGCCGCACATCAGGAGACGTAATTTTTTTAACGTGATCATCTCGCGCCCTTTCTGTTTCCTCTCTCTTCGATACAGCTGAGCAGTACTGGCTGAGCAGGTCTGTCAAGCACACCCCAGAAAACAGAAATTACAGCATAATCTGAATCATTAAGGCTACAAAATCAAGCTTTAAAAATGTAAAATGTCCATGATTTAAGTCACCTATTTGTTCCTTTAGACTGTGGTACTGCTGTGGGAGGGGGGCTCCAAACATGTGTAACGTGGTCATCGGTGGGGCCCTGTTCTGTGCACCTCCAAACTTTCCCCTGCTACTGACCCTATCCCCCTGCCTGGTCAGTATGGTGGGACATTGGATCCTGTTCTGCACCACCTGTAAACAACAGCTTTTTTTTGTTAGAGGAAATTAACCAGAGTTTCCACCGATACAGCAACACTGCTGCTGCAAAGCCAGTTCTGTCCTGGTTCCATTGAGGAGCCAGCACACAATATGACAGGTTTGAGAGCCTAGTGGACACAATCTGCAAAGGTCATCGATGAATCATTTTGCTGGCCCCTTGAGTTTCACTCTTTGGCAGCAGTCCCTCTTTTTTTTTTTTCCTCCACTGGAACTAATAAAAGTCTAATCAGTTCTACATTAGGCACCAGCTCTGGCACAGTGTTAGTTTAAAAAACAAAATTGCACATCTGCTTCAGCAAAGTCACTCACCGCCCTTCTGTAGTTATTTGCAGAGTCCAGGTCATCAATCAGAATAGTATCTCCCAGGATGTTCTTAAACACTAGAAAGAAAAAAATAGCACGAGCAAGAAACTTTCAGACCTGCTGGAACAAATTTAAAACTAACTTTTTTTTAACTGCTACTGAAAACTTTCATAATCAAGTGGCAAGAAACCAAGTGTTCATATTTCAATGTAAATCAGAGGCAATCAGTGTAAATTTAAACGGTAAATGCTCTAAATCCAAACCGACAGAGCCAGCTTTTACCCACGACAAAGAAAATCACTACATAAACAGTCATTTTAATTTCGGGAAAGAGGCCCAATTTCTGCTCCAGCGACAGTGCCCCTGGAGAGAAAGCCCCCTTCCACCCTGTGAGGCTGGATCCCAGGTGGAAACATTTACCCCAATCTTTACAGGAGTGGTGGGGGCATAAGGGAAATGCCCCCGAAACAACAGCAAACACAGCCTGAGATGGCAAGCCTCTAAAAACCCACAGAAACGCCAGAGTCTTACTTCAAATCTGCAATAACCAAACAAACAGGCAGCGTTACGCTGAGCAGGGGAAATCCATTTAAGGCAGCTCACCGATGTCACAGCTCTCTGGATCACAGGGGTATATCAGCAGCTCTCTGGCGTACACCGGGTTCCCATGGGGTTCAAAGAGCGGGTAGCCATTTCTTATGTGTGGCAGCGGTCTGTAAGCAATTCAAATCACAACACCATGACACTTTGCTCCAAACGTAAAGGCAACATCAAACCACGCACGATCATTTCTCTTTGCATAAATGAACACTGCGTTGCTACAGTTCATGTGTAGCACACATTCAGTTTATGTGGATCGTTTCCATTTCATGTCAGAATTTGTTTTTGTGTGTCCTTCCAGCTGATCAACATCATTTCTTTATGATCTGGAAAAAATGTCTGCAGACCTTCAGAAGGTGTTTTAGATTAACTTTAGTAACCATTAAGACATCCGATGATAGATTAGTCAATCAGCTGTTTGGATTTGTGTCTTTTTTTCAGTATTTTGCAGAACAGACATGACAGTTTCTAGTGTGATGTTGACTTCATCTTAAATTCAGCAGTCGCTTCACTTTGATAAAAGAAAGACAAAAATGTGTTAAAAAACTTGCACATTACATAATTGATTACTTATAATTACATAATTAATTGACTGATAATTAAGTGTAAACAGCTTTACTGTTGCATTCTAAATTAGTGCTGAAACAATGACTAATATAGATTTATGTTATTCACGTGGGGGGACTACACTTAGAAGTAATTATATGCCAGGGAGCACTGCAGGGTTTTTAGCACTGCTGACTTTATAAAAAAATAACTGTTAAAATAGTAAATTAGATCAATAACCCATAATATACTGTGTATTCAATATTCTTTCTCTCAGAAGCAACTAAAGCACTAATACTCAGTATGAGCAGAGAAACAGTTTCCAACTAAAAATCAAGAAAACTGTTTCTCTTAAGGGGGTGAACTGTAGCAGCAATGAAAACACAGAAACTAGTGATTCTTACATGTGAGGTCTCCTTTTCTGTAAATATGCCAAACAAAGTAACGAGAAAAAGAATACAGTGCCTGAATACAACACTGTGAAGAAGCCTTGAGGAACTCCTAATTTCTCCATCCTTTGCTTGGACAATGGGAAATGGGTGCCATGATTAACTGAAACATGTGGAAACATACAAGGAAATATAGCACACAAGACAAACAGCTCATTCTGTACAACACTAACGAGCTTGACAGTCAATTTTTGGCATGTCTTCATGAACAGTTCTCCAGGCTTCTTGAAGGACATTCAAAGCTACTCCTTGGATGTTGGCTGCCTTTCGTTCTGTGCTCCATCAAGATGATCCCAGACTTCTTCAATAATATTGATGCCCAGGCTCTGGGGAAGTTCTTTTGCTGCATTGACAGTGTGTCAATCAGTAATTCCATCAATTGATAAGATCTCCAACATAATGCGACCCCAAATTACGACAGAGCCTCGGCCATGTTTTACAGATGTCCGTAGACACTCGCTGTTGTATCCCTCTCTTGAACTCCTTGTACATATTGACAATGATTGGAAGTAACTTTGGCGTACCTCAGCCATTTCTCCCAGTTTTCCTTCTTTAAAAATAGCTTCTTGAAAGCCATCCGTCTACTTAGACCATTTTTGATGAGGCTTTAGTGAATCGCAGAGGATCAACCGAGGACCAGATGCATCTCTCAAGTCCTGTCTCAGATCTTTTCTGGATTTTTTTTCCTATTTCTTAAGTGCATGATGTTCAGATACTGTTACCCTGCTGTCCTGTCTTTACAGACATGCCTTCTTTTTTGTTCTCCACAAAGAGTCACTGCACACCAGCGAGATCTGCCAAGTTTTTGACTAATAGCGCTTTGGGAATCAAGTTGTTGGTGCAAAAACACAATTTTGTCTGTCAAACTGTGTTATCTTTGGCATTTGTCATATATTCAGCTAAAGAAATGGAAAAAAATGATGTGGTTTTATGTGACAGGCTGTTAGTAACAAAGTTGCTAAAGATACAATTTAAATCAGTTCTTTGCTAAGTTGTCTGTTATGTGTCATCACAACACAGCCTCATTCCTTGACTTAGGATTCCTGAATGAGTTATAGACTGTGTTTAGTGGCTTAACAAACAAAAAAATACCAAATACCAAATACCTTATACCAAACCAGTGAAAAGGGTTTGGTATAAGGACTGGACTGAAAATTATTTAAAAACAAAACAAAAAACAAACAGAAATGAAGGATGTCTCAAGTTTTTTGCAAAGTGCTTTATGTCAAACACGCCCCAGATTCAGCTTCTCATCTCTGATGCTTTACTTTTTTCCTCCCCCGTGTCTCCAAAAGCAAACAAAGGCTTTCATCCTCACATTAAGAGACAAAGATTTTCATTATATTAAAATGATTTTAACAGTGAAAGAAACTTTTACCTGCAGCTCAAACAGAAACAGACATCAGATTTTAAAATTTTTTTACAATAAAAATCAAATCAGAATACAAAATAAACGCATTTAAAGTTAGAAAAAATACAAAAACTAAAAGTCTTATAAAAGAGGGATGTGCCCTTAAATCACTAGCTTTGCAAAAACTGACAATAACCTGCAGCAGCTGGTCGTTAAGTAAATCTCATTAGTGTCCAAACAGCCCCAACAAAGAGCAGCAGGATGGAGTCTTATATGTGCTAATAATTACAGTCACCATTATTTTTACAGCAAACTAAAGTGAGAGACCACCTGTGTTTACAGAGTGTTACACTGTACACTAAATGTGGCTATTTTGGAGGAAAACGTATTTCCAGACTCCCAAGGTTCAAAGCATACATTGATATAGTTCGACATTATTCTAGCTGACTTTCAGGCAGCCTGTTCAAAATGGAGCTGCCACAAGAGCTCTAAATTACTGTTTTTGAGAGACTTTGGGAAGGAAAGGGCTTAAAAGGAAAGACTTTAATAAAAGGACACATACATCTTCATCACACGTCAGTTAGACGCCAACACTAATAAAATACATCTTCCACGTACCTTTTTCCTGGTGGCACAAGCACGCTGTCGAGGGCCATGACCTGCTGCTTGCCCTGCGTGTCACGATAGATCTGCTGTGCTGCTTCTGTTGTTTTGGTGATGACACAGTCCATATCACCTCTGATGTGCCAGGAGATGACCCACGCAGCGGCATCATCCTGCACGAGAGCCAGGTGGCCAACCTGCATTCAAAAAATTAGAGGATAAACACATCTCCAGAAAATTCATCTCAAAACAAGTACTGAATCTTTAAAAGAAAAAAAGAAAGTTACCATTCCCAAAACATCTGCCTGTCCCCTAAAGTTGTCACGGACGGAGAAAACTCGTCGGGACACTTTCTGAATTGCTTCTGCTTCAGTAGTCTTCTTTTTTATTAGTGTATCAATATGTTGTGCCTACAGATACATAAGAAATGTGATTTCCAGTTCAGTTTAAAAAAGAAAAAGGAAAAAAAGCTGAGTGTGGATGGACATAATAACTTACAGATATGGGATGAGGGATTGTCACTTTCCTCTGGCGCAGCTCGTTTTTAAAATCAGTCTCTTTCTTACTGGCAATCAGGCAAGATTCTAAGGGGAAAAATATTTTCATTAGCAGACAATTTTAATCACGTATGGGAGGAAAACCCAGATAAATTACAGATTTAAGACTATATCAAAGTCAGTGGTTTAAAAGTATTATTTCTGTAGCTATATCCATTTGCACTGACATGAGATTATTCAGATTCAGGTAACTTCATTAATCCCAAAATGAGCCGTTTGTTTGCAGCTTATCCACACGACCTACTAACACAACCTACAGTCTTTAAACACTAATCACTGTTGCATGTCAAGGCAGAGATCAACAAACAATGAAGTCTAGGAAAAAAAACTAGAACAAGGATATTTCAGATGAGACCTGGTTCAACATACAAACAGCACACAGTACATCTTACCCGTCAGCAAGTCAAGGAGCTCCTTGTATGTACGCAATGTTTCGTTATATTTCTCAATAGCACTGCTGAGCTCATCTTTTTTCCTGGTCAGTTCAGACATTTTTTGCTGGTTTTGTGAGTCTAAAATGGAGAAAAAAAAGAAGAATTAATTGTTTATCAATTAACAGTGAATTGTCAGAAGGCAAATCTAAGCAATAGTACTATAGTAGTGTAACAGTAGTAATACTATTATTAATACTACTCTTAAGTATAATAGCTTTAAATAGCATTTCAGTTTTTTGGCTCACAGTTAGTGATCAAAGTGGGCTGGAATGATTAGATCTGATAAATAGTTTAATATATTGTAATACAGAGATTTCTTTTGTTAGAGCTTCCAGCTAAAAGCATGCAGATACTTCTTCAACAAGTCCGAATCTAAAGTCACCCCACAGTTCTTCATTATATGTTCACGTGTAGTAAAAAAAGGAAAGAAAAAAGTTTAAAAGACATGTATTAGTGAATTTTGTAAAAACAAAAACAAAACAAAATGTATAAAAACAAAAAAATTAAAGTAATGCTTTAATTTTTCAGAAATCTTAAGCTGCACGTAATAGCATTTACCACTCAGTTTTTCCATACCATTGTAAAAAAGGAAGGGGAGCTCAAAAGCAGTCAGGGTTATGAGATGGACAGACACTTCAGGTTTGAAAACAAGGATGTAGGTGCTGCTATTGTCACCGGGGCTATTCTCCCTGATAGCCAGCCTCTGAGGAGAGCAAGTGAACAATTATCATAAGCCCTGAGGGGCCCTTAAATTCCAAAACAAAAGCTGGTCCTGTGAAGAATGGTTACTCACAGGGATGTGGGCCTTGCCCTCAACTAAGTTAATTGCAAGGCTGCTGGCTCCTCTTTCAAAAAGAGGGAAGCTTTTGTTTCTCTCTCCATCTGAGGACTTTATAGTGATGATCACCTTCCCTCCCAGGTCCTGCCCCGCTGGGTTGCCATACAAATCCTGGAATCAACCATGGAAATTCACTCACTATGACTGCAAAGTTTATTTATGTCAGTGAAAAGTGAAGCCTGCCTCTGCTATTTTACAATAAATAAATAAATAGCTTACCATTATCCTCAGTGTCATATTCTCAACCAAGGTTCGGCTGGCAATGTCCTCGCTGTAGGAAACAACTGGGGTTGTAGTCTGAGAGACAGGTCCCAGTTTAACAGGCTGATTGGCCACCACATCTATACGAATCTAAAAGATGGGAAGCAGCACTGAGGTCAGTCAATTCTGTCAGTGAGTAACGCAACAGCTCTACAGCCCTGCAACAGCTCAATAACCAACTACTCTCCAGTAAAATACAGTGGTATGCAAAAGATTGTGCACCCTGATAATTGTCATGATTTTTTCTTCACAAATCATTGGTTGTTTGGATCAGCAATTTCATTTAAATATATCATATAGCAGACGAACACAATGATATTTGAGAAGTGAAATGAAGTTTATAGGATTTACAAAAAGTGTGCAATAGTTACTTAAACAAAATTGGGTAGGTGCGTAAATTTGGGCACCATTGTCTTTTAATTGATTTGAATACCTTTAGGACTAATTATTGGAACATAAAATTTGTTTGGTAAGCTTACTGACCCCTGACCCTACATACACAGGTGAATCTAATCATGAAAAGGTATTATTTAAGGTGACCAATTGCAAGTTTTTCCCCTCTTTGCATCCTCTCTGAAGAGGGGCAACATGGGAGCCTCAAAACAACTCTCAAATGACCTGAAAACAAAGATTGTTCAACATCATGGTTTAGGTTGAAGGATACAAAAAGCTATCTCAGAGATTTCAGCTGTCAGTTTCCACTGTGAGGAACATATTGAGGAAATGGAAGACCACAGGCTCAGTTCTAGTTAAGGCCCGAAGTGGCAGGTCAAGAAAAATCTTAGATAAGCAGAGGCGAAGGATGGGAACAGTCACAGTCAACCCACAGACCAGCTCCAAAGACCTGCAACATCATCTTGCTGCAGATGGTGTCACTGTGCAATGTTCAACTATTCAGCGCACTTTGCACAAGGAGATGTTGTATGGGAGAGTAATGCAGAAGAAGCCATTTCTGTGCACATGGCACAAACAGAGTTGCTTGAGGTATGCTAAAACACATTTGGACAAGCCAGCTTCATTTTGGAATAAGATGCTGTGGACTGATCAAACTATAATTGAGTTATTTGGGCATAACAAGGGGTGTTATGGATGGAGGAAAAAGAACACAGCATTCCAAGAAAAACACCTGCTACCTACAGTAAAGTATGGTGGTGGTTCCACCATGCTGTGGGGCTGTGTGGCCAGTGCAGGTACTGGGAAACTTGTTACAGTTGAGGGTCGCATGGTATCCAAGTCAATATTAGCAGATTCTTGAGAACAATGTTCAAGAATCAGTGACAAAGTTGAAGTTGCACCAGGGCTGGATATTTCAACAAGACAACGACCCAAAACACTGTTCAAAACCCACTAAGGCATTCATGCAGAGGAACAAGTACAACATTCTGGAATGACCATCTCAGTCCCCAGACCTGATTAATACTGATATATTATGGTGTGACTTAAAGCGGGCTGTCCATGCTCGGAAACCATCAAACCTGACTGAACTGGAGATGTTTTGTCTCCACCTTCAACCAGAATCCAGACTTTCATGGGAAGCTATAGGAAGCGTTTAGCGGCTGTTATTTCTGCAAAAGTAGGATCTACTAAATATTGATGTAATTTTTCTATTGGGGTGCCCAGACACCTGCCTAATTTTGTTTAGGTAACTATTTCACACTTTCTGTAAATCCTATAAACTTCATTTCACTTCTCAAATATCATTGTGTTTGTCTGCTATATGATATATTGAAATGAAACTGATTCAAAATTGATCCAAACAACCAATGACTTATAAAGAAAAATCATGAAAATTATCAGGGGTGCCCAAACTTTTGCATACCACTGTAGGTACAAATAATGAGTATCTGGAGGGTGGCTTAATACGCTTTATGAGGGTTTGAAAACAAAATATGAACGTGTTAAAAATGTTTTGTGTTTTTTATTATGTATTAAAACCAACCTGATTGCTGTAGAGAACGTCTTTTTTGTCAATACGAAGAGAAAACTGTATGGTGTGCCTTCTAGCTTCCTCTGGGATGTCTTTGTCTCTGCAAAGAAACGCGCGGTCCATTATTTTTTTCAGCTATTATCATCACCATTATTCTAACACAAACCTACACTCTGGAAAATCATCTTACATGCTGTTTTATTGAGTCAGCTAAAATGACAGGACCCCTTGCATACTATAAATTTGAAACTACCTTATGCAAGTGATTAGCTTAGCATTGGTTAGCATAGCACAAAGACTGGAAACCATGAGAAACCATTAGTTTGACTTTACATATAAAACATTTTTACAGTACCAGCAGCTCTAAAACTCACTAGTTAACATGAATTTGTTGCCTATATTGGTACTAGGTCACTCTAGCCGTTTCCTCCGTTTTAAGGCTTTGTGGAAGCTAAGCTAAGCTAACTAGCTGCTTGAAGTAACTTAATAATATTAATATAAAAGCTATGCTTTAAAACATCTGTCACCAAGCCAAACAAAATAGAAACAGAAGTGAAAATTATCTTACCTGAAGTGAAAACAGTCATTCTTTTCATTTTTCGTGGGTTTATTACACTTCAGCTCAATGGCCTACACAAGAAATATTGAAAAATAAATAAATATTATTTTAAGAGAAAAGTTTATGATAGGAAAAAAAAGAACTCCTCTACTTGCATAAATCTACAATTCTCCTTTTTAGTTTTCCTGGTATTGGTCAATCTAATGAGTTGTGTTGAACAAATCTTTTTTATATTAACAGAGAAACTAACAACTACAGTCAATCATTATCACTAATGTTAATACACTTGGCTTTTTCCAATTTAAAGACACTGTGCAATCTTCAGTATCACTTATTAATAGATTTAAGTGAGTATATGTATATATGTGAAATTTTGACCCTCTGTGGATTCCAGACAATCCACACTCCAAACTTAAAAACCCAAGAATTGGGTGCACAAGTCATTAAAGATGTATGCTGTATATTTAAACTGGAACAGTTTTTCCCCAACAAACACAACAATGTCAACGAAATGATTTGCATTGTCAAAGTCACCGTCTGAGAAAAGTGTATAAAGTGTGTAGTGAGGGGTTTTACAGCCTTATTTAAAACACCTATAATAATAGTAAAAAATAAAGTTGGCTACTTCACAGATTTTACCTGTCGGGTTATTTTTAGAACAAAACTCCTGCAATAAACAAGGAACCACTGTATATCAAGGAGACTCTTGAGTTTTAGTCACTCACTCTTTCTGGAGGCTTTTTCCCTGAAGATACCCCATCCCATATGAACATGGACACAGCAGCTGGGTTAAAAGTAGTAATTGGACTTCCCTCATCAGACACCACAGTCACTGAGAAAACTGAAGAGAAACAAAGACCTTCCCTTAGTTTGGCTGAACAGAGATTAAACTGATCAAAATACAAATAAATGAATTAATGAAACATTTTTTAAAGGAAGGAGAGAGAAAAACAAATGCAAATACCTGGGAATTTGCTTCCAGCAAAAAACTTGACACTGGTGTCATACTCCACTGATAGGCTGACTGGTTTTTTGGGATCAGGGAGGACAGTGAGGCTCACTGATGGACCAGGGATGGGTTTTTTGTTGAAGGAGCCTTTAAACTGCAGCTGATAGCACCCCCTAGAGGAAGAACAGGCTATCAACACTTCCACTAGTGACTTTACAGTAGTGGAAACATCAAGACTGATGCTGTATTACGACAAATATAATTTTACTTACTTCGGCCCGCTCAAACCATTAACAATGAAAAAGGCTTTTCCTTCTGCGTTCACAGGTTGTGAAGTAACATTGGTTTTCACCTGAAACAATAACAAGACCTTTCCTATTAGATCATTGTATAGATTCCATACAGCTGCTACAGCAGCCAGATGTTGCCAAACCAATAAACCTGACTAAGTGATCAGCAGCAAGTGTGACCACCCCTATAAAAGCTGGTCTAAGCTAAGCTGTTACTCTACAGCTACTGTACTTCATTTTTCACAGGACTACATGGTGCTTTCTTTGATTGTGTTGATTTTCAAGCTAACCGTCAGTCCTGGAGGTGAAGTCTTTATGTCCACTACAACCCTCTGGTCTGGAGAAGGGTTTCCCCACTCATCACACAGCTGGACGACAAATGGTTTGGAGATGCCGTGATCATTTAACACCTGCAAAGGCTGAAAAAAAAAAAAAAAAAAAAAAAACAGAAAAGGATGAGCTATACCTTTAGTTTGTCTCCAAAAAGAAATTAAATTAAGAATCTTTTATTTTTTTACCTGCTCCGGTTCGCTGATGAGCTTAAGCTGAGCAGGGAGTCCTGCGGTCACTTTAATACTGACATGCTCCACAAAGTCAGAGTAGCTGAAAGACAGTTCTCGGGGGCCGAGAGACCCTGATTGGAAACGAATTCCCGTCACCATGGCAGCACAGCTGCTGTCCTGGTACAATACAGAGCCGTGAGATTTATCAGCTTAGATCATCACAATCACCACATCTGGCCTGCTCATTATTCAATAAAGAAGTTACTGAATTTTCTCTTCATCATCTTCTTACAGTACTGTGTTAGACAAATACAAATACAGTTCACACATGAACCACATACAGTATTTACACGGGTGCCAGTTACTATTTTACCACTATAGTAAAATAGTAACTATAGTGGTAAAATGCAGGATAAATTGTGAGCACTTTAAGTACAAATTTTATAGCACACAGCTTGGTTCCTTCAAGAGTTCATTAACCTCTTCTAAAAGCAACATTATCTTTACATGTCCTGCTCTCCTTCAGCTGTAATCTGAATCAGCAGCTTTGTGGCACCATCTCTGAATTTATGAAGGTCAAAACCATCTCGGTCATATAAAATAACATCGACTTTGTTACCATTTTAGTGAACTTTGACCACAAAGACAAAAACTTTTCGTGTCATCTACGGAGTGTAGAAAAATGTTTTGTCTCCTTGGTAAGGGAGGGTTCATTATCTGTGGAATTCCAATAATATGACCTTGCTATTTTAACAAAAGCAGGCTTTTTTTTATTGGTAGGGAGGAGGATTCAGTAGATTTATAGTGGTCATAGGGCAGGTGAAAGGGCAAATGCACACATGTATACCCTTAGCTCACCAAAAACACATAATAAAGGGATCTTTGTTTGCTCAGATAATATTAAGATTGCATTAGTGCAAATTTGATTTGATTTAACTAATATTTGAGTCAACTTTTGTCTTAAATGCACATGGCTCTGGTCCCACCTGCCATTTAAATGTGATGGCTGATTTGTCCAGCCCCTCAGCTTCCACTTTTATGTGGTTCAAACAGGTGGGGGTAAGCGTCTTGGTTAAATTGTCATACTGGTCCACAAGCTCCAAGCCTGTGCAAAGAAAGTTATTCTGAGTAATATAGGATGCAACCGTGAATTTTAAAAATGTGATTAATTGTAAATGATCAGATTTATACTCACTAATGTTTCCGGAGAGGATCTCACCAAGCTTCACTGTGGTTTGGGGTAAAGCTACTTTTAGACGCTCTGGTTCATCTGGACGAGGTCTACAAACAAAAGAGGGGACTTTATATCTTCACACATCAGTGTGCAGACCGTATCAAATGAAAACACTGAATCAAAGCTTTGATTATAGATTCATGGCTTACACGATAGTGAAGGAGACGGACACACTCTGGTCCTGATAGGAGACCTGGTAGAAGCGCTGCTCTCCCACCCGTTTAGGTACCTGTAAATCCGGCAGCTTCCCCTTGACCAGATCTTCCAGAAAGACATCTCCTGTCCAGTTAACCTTCACAGTGAAAAGTTAACATCAAGCTAAGAAGTGTTAAAACAGAATGGCTCATACAAGTCTTTTTTTTTTTAAATCCTAGAATTCTTTCGCAAGGGTAAAAAATAAAAATAAAATATATATAATTGTTTTTTCATTTACAAAATCTAACACCTACTTAAAAATCTATTACAAGAGTAAACCGCAATGTTTGCACATTACACACCTTGATCATGGAGGCTATTTCAGCAGTGAGCAGTACCTCCCTGCCAGCTTCATCATACAGCTTGTAGAATAAGTTGTCTAGCAGTCCGCCGGCTATCCATTCGATCTTTTCACTGTTCCTCAGCACCAGATTCTCATTGTCCTGACTGTACAGCTCCATCACAGAGACCCTTGTGCTGGGCAGCACCCTCAGCTCCTTCATGACCAGCGGTATGTTTTTGTAACTCTAGAATGAAAAGAGGAGAGAGACACTGCAAACAAGCTACATACTTGGAAATTTTCTTCTGAGCAGAAGAATTCTTTTTTTTCTAACTCACAGGCATCACAAATTGAGCTTTGAGCTCTTGTTGCTCTCCTTTCATTATTTTCAGGTTAATGGGCTTTGTCACAAGCTGGCCAGCACCGGTGCTGCTGCAATCAGTGACCACCGGGGGGAAACCTTTAACCTGGAAATGTTTGAACAAAAACAAAAAGATTCAGCCTGCGTAGTTTTTTGCCTTACAGACAGAAACAAGACACAACTGAAAACAAATAGACCAACATATATAAACAGCTCATTATGGTCTTTCAATAAATACAGTTTTCTATGTTTTCACAGAGGCCCCTGTGACTTCCGAACAAATCCATGTTTGTACCTCGCAGCGGACGATCTGTTTGGGGTTAGCGGTGATATTTCCAGCCTCGTCGTGAACTTCGACATGAAACGTGACCTGGTCTCCGTTCTCCACATCGATTGACGTTTCCTCCGGTTTGACGTGGAGGGAATTTGGGATACCTGAAAAACAACAGAAAATCAGGGAATCTTTAAGAAAAATAAGACAAAAATCTAATTTACCTTGTCTTAATGTTAGCAGCCAACAGATTATCATTTGAACCACAGCTAAATGACATCTGTTACCTTTACAGTGAAGCTACAAAGTCTCCTGGGGACACTTTTTTTTAATCCTAAATGGTTTTGATGGCAGACGTCTGATCAGAGGTTTAAAACTCAATCAGTGTATCTACTGCTAATGTACTGCTCTCAGAGCCACGAGCTGCACACCATCAAAGTTAGATCTTTTTACCTCCCAAGGAACTTCAGTTCACCTTTCAGCTGTTTACGTCATACAGTTGGCCTATGACTATGGACCAACTGTATGACGTCATTATTGGACTTGAGAAAAAAAATCCTGAAGCTGTCTTTATTGCGCTTCAACAGAGCCAACATGAAGAAAGTTCTCCGTAAATACTGCCAACATCTCCTTCCCTACAAGAGGTGATCAAATACTGGATCATTGCTACACTCCATTCAAGGACTGCTACAAACCCCTCCCCACCCAGCTTTTGGCAAGACAGGCCATTGTTCCATACTGCTGCTGCCTGCATACAGACAAAGACTTACAATAGGAAAAAACAGTTTCCAGGGACATCTACAAATGGGACAGTGAGGCTGAGGCTAACATCACCGAGGATCTCTCCTGGACCCTTCACACAGACACTGCAATCAGGAAAGCTCGCCAGCGACTCTACTTTCTGAGGAAGCTGAGGAAGTTTGGCATGAATGCCAACATTGATGGGTTTAGATTTTGTTACTGTCATTTGTATTTAGAAATATTTAACCATATATGCTTAGAGGTGTATAATCATTTGTAGATTGAAAGAATGTCTCATCCTAGGAGGTCTGTAACAGCTCTGTGTAGCATGAAGGGGGAGTGCGTTCACTCCCTCTACAGAGTGTTCCGGCGTAGATCACACCTCCTAGGAGAGGTCGTATCTTCTCTTGCTGATATATGGTTTAGCAAACACACGTATATTTCTTTAAGTATAAGAGCCTTTTGTTCAGAAGTCCTGGCACCAGCTTTGGGGAGTCTTCACAGGGTCACACCTTGACCCACACACACACACACACACACACACACACACACACACACACACACACACACACACACACACACACACACACTCATCCAAGTGACTTCTTCAGTCTCAGAAGTCACTTGGATGAGTGACGAAACGTTTCTCCCACAAAACGCTGCGTCCAGATGAACAGAATCAACTTTTTAGAGATTTACTTTCCTGGATGATTGAGAATGCATGAAGCTGAAATTTGTACTGAAGAGAGGTGAAAAAGTTTGACTGTCTTCTGAGAACAAATGGTGCCATGAGCGGGGTTTGAACCCGGGCCTCCTGGTCTCAAGGCGGCTAGAAGAAGCTGTAATTTGTGTTAAAAAGAGTTTTAAAAAAAAAGTTTAACTGTTAACTGAAAAAAAATGTTGCCATAAGCAGGATTTGAACCCGGGCCTCCCGCTCTGAAAACAGCTGCTCATCTCACTGAGCTAAAACACAGCTCACCTCAGCAAGCAAAATCAGTGACCACACTGATAATGTGGTCCATTCATTTCAATGGGACCAAAAAATTGCATAAAACATTTAATATCTCAAAAAGTATAGAAGTTATGAGCACCAAAAGTCATAGTCAGCATTAGCAGAAATAGCAGAATAGTTTAAAATTTGAACGGTTAAAATCGCACAAAAACTGTGAAAGTAGTTCCACGGTGAAGAAGCATGGAGCAACTAGAATAAAGTATAAAGAATAAAGAGAAAGAGGAACTCAATAGTGTGAATGCCTGTGAGGCATTAAGACAACTAGGGCTGCACTGTGATGTGGTGGTTAGCACTACTGCCTCAGAGCAAGAATCCAACCATCTCCAGGTACTCTGGCTTTGTGCTTGCTTTCAGTGGTTATTCTAAATTGGCAGCAGGGATGAGTACGACTGTTGGAAGCATCAGATGCTTGACTTTAGTTAAATGCGTTACTTACACTTTTAAACTGTATTTATATATCTTTTTTCCTCATCCAAGCAATCACTTCTGATCAAGAGAGTATACACTTGAAGCATACTTCAAATGCTGTCAACAAGATTGATTTTTTGCCAAAACCTTAGCAATGGATAAGTGAACTAGACATGAAAATAAATTATTTAAATATAATTATCAACGTTTAAGTGCCAAGGATGAATCCAGTTGTTTCATAAAGTGTCTCAAAAGAAGATGATGCTCAACCAAAACTGATCTTCGAATCCCTACGTCGTTGTTGTTTGCACAGTCTCATCAAGATTGGTCCAGTCGTCCAGGAGCAGATAGGAAACATAAATCTTCTATATTCTACGATTATTATAGTGTGATTTAAGCATTTAACAATCAAGATTTCTGAAAGGACATAATGCACATGAGAAACCAGTACACAAACTGTTCAAAAATCATAAATAAATGAGGGGTTACCAGGAAGAAGACTGATCTTGATGGACTTAGTGTGTTGTTTCAGGCCAGGCAGGGTCACTTCCAGGTCATAGCTCTGAAAATGCAAACAAAGCACATAAAAATAAATCACCAAATCAGCTAATAATTTTTTGACTATTGACTTTCAAGTAGTTGTTACACCTCTTGATAAAACTATGACTGTACTATTAGTAGTTTATTTATTTCTTTTAAGCAGTCTTCCATGTGACGGGCAAATTTATGTTTTCGTAGCGTAGAAATCATTAGTTCTAACCTTGGATTGCTGGTAATTCAGGACTTTTCCTCTCGCTTTGACATTTTTGATGGTGAATGTGGTTCCACTGCTGGAGAATGTCCCATAACTCAGATCCAGACCACTAAAAAATAAATAAATAAAAATAAATAAATAACAATGGCCGTGTTACAACACTGTTAAATGTGACATAATAAAGGCACAAAGGCTTTCATACATATTTTTTTTCTCAAGCATTTAAAAATTCAGTAGCATTAATGAGACTCACCAGCATTTGAGCTCAGGTGTGAGTTTAGAAGTGAGGGTCGTTGAGTGGCCATAACCATCTTTTATCTGCAGAGGAATGTCAAACGGCACGCCCACTCGCAGCGTGGGGCTCATTGCACTGATATCAAAGCTTGCTGCATCGCCCTCTGACAATAGAACAAAGGAGTGTGTCTGTTTGGTCAGAATGGTGGGAATAATGATCACTAGCTAAACACACAGCATTCTTTCTCCTCACCTTTAATGGTAAACTTCAGTGTGAACGTTGGAAGCGCTCTACCGCCAAAGCTGACAGCGTTTGTTTCATGGACCACTGTGTTCAAATTCAGTGTGTACTTTCCCAGCTCAGTCAGGTTCTCTGTCAACAACGGCTCAAATATGATCTTTCAGCAGACAAACGTCAGGGCAACCAAGATGAAGGATAAGAAAATTAAAAGAAACTCACCCATTTTTTTGAACCAGAAACCATTATTTCCTAAATGTGGGGCAACATAAGCAGCAAGCTCTTTGTCTGACTTTTGACCTACAAATGAAAAAGGTAAAATAATAAGAATAATTTAATTCTATAACAGGTGGAGCAAACACAGAGAGAAAGTAGGCTGAAAAAAAGAACAACTGCAAAACAAGGGCGAGAACCTGAAAAGTTAGAATTATGACTTTTTACACTTTATGACACATTTAATTTGAAGATTTTTTGGTAGTTTTGGCAACATGTGGGGCTGAAAATTAAAGATTGAAGACACTTTACTGTCATTATTTAGTTTATTGTACAATAAATTGTACAGTATTGTAAGATGGTGAGATCTAAATCTGTAACTGCAAATGTATTGGTGTTAATGAGGTTGGAGAAGTCACTTGAATGTGTGAGGAAATGTTTCTTCCACTGAAAATACGTCCAGATTAACAGAATCAACTTTGTACCAGTAAAGAACATAGTTTTAAATAGCTCAATATAGTTTTATTACCACTTTGACTTTTAGAAGTCAGCTGTGACATGCATTTGACCTCTGACCTCTGACACATCTTTAAAATCTTTAGTATTTTGACAATACACACCACACTTGTTAGAATCATAGTTTCTAAGTTATGAGGCTTTTTTTGGTCAATTTTTGACAAATAAATCATTAAGTTTAAGACCTAATGTAAATAAATTGTTAACATGACCACTCTCTACATCCCTACAAAGTTGAATCTGATTTCATTCAAAACTTTTTGGACTATCTCGTTTACAGACAAAATGACACCCATGCAAACGCTACCAAAAACATGACCATCTGTGAGGCAACTAGTACCGTATTTTTCGGACCATAAGGCGCACCAGATTATAAGGCGCATTGAGCAAAACAAAACAGTCAGATATGTCAAACTTTACTCAGTTCATTCTTCTTGCTTCCTCCACTTCCGTACCATTTATAAGTGTCAGGGGTAGACATTTGTTCTATCACAAGTAAGAGAAATAAGACACTGCAGACCGACTCAGAGAGTTTTAAAAACGTGCGCACGGGTGAATGTCTCTGGGAAGACACACACATCGAGTGCAGGCTTGCTTGCTTTATTTATAGGAGAAAGTAAGTTACATAGTACTTCCTCTTCTGTAAGCAGTCGGGGAGAGGTTAGACGTTAACTCAGTGCTTATCTGACCTCACACCCACACACATACTGAAATATAACAATACAGAAGTACAGTGGGGCAAAAAAGTATTTAGTCAGCCACCGATTGTGCAAATTCCCCCACTTAAAATGATGACAGAGGTCAGTAATTTGCACCAGAGGTACACTTCAACTGTGAGAGACAGAATGTGAAAAAAAAATCCATGAATTCACATGGTAGGATTTGTAAAGAATTTATTCGTAAATCAGGGTGGAAAATAAGTATTTGGTCACCTCAAACCAGGAAAATCTCTGGCTCTCACAGACCTGTAACGTCTTCTGTAAGAAGCTTTTCTGTCCCCCACTCGTTACCTGTATGAATGGCACCTGTTTGAACTCATCATCTGTATAAAAGACACCTGTCCACAGCCTCAAACAGTCAGACTCCAAACTCCGCCATGGCCAAGACCAAAGAGCTTTCGAAGGACACCAGGAAAAGTATTGTAGACCTGCACCAGACTGGGAAGAGTGAATCTACAATAGGCAAGCAGCTTGGTGTGAAAAAATCAACTGTGGGAGCAATCATCAGAAAATGGAAGACATACAAGACCACTGATAATCTCCCTCGATCTGGGGCTGCACGCAAGATCTCATCCCGTGGGGTCAAAATGATCATGAGAACGGTGAGCAAAGATCCCAGAACCACACGGGGGGACCTGGTGAATGACCTGCAGAGAGCTGGGACCAAAGTAACAAAGGTCACCATCAGTAACACACTACAACGGCAGGGAATCAAATCCCGCAGTGCCAGACGTGTTCCGCTGCTGAAGCCAGTGCATGTCCAGGCCCGTCTGAAGTTTGCCAGAGAGCACATGGATGATACAGCAGAGGATTGGGAGAATGTCATGTGGTCAGATGAAACCAAAGTAGAACTTTTTGGTATAAACTCGACTCGTCGTGTTTGGAGGAAGAAGAATACTGAGTTGCATCCCAAGAACACCATACCTACTGTGAAGCATGGGGGTGGAAACATCATGCTATGGGGCTGTTTTTCTGCCAAGGGGACAGGACGACTGATCCGTGTTAAGGACAGAATGAATGGGGCCATGTATCGTGAGATTTTGAGCCAAAACCTCCTTCCATCAGTGAGAACTTTGAAGATGAAACGAGGCTGGGTCTTCCAACATGACAATGATCCAAAACACACCGCCCGGGCAACAAAGGAGTGGATCCGTAAGAAGCATTTGAAAGTCCTGGAGTGGCCTAGCCAGTCTCCAGACCTCAACCCCATAGAAAATCTGTGGCGGGAGTTGAAAGTCCGTGTTGCTCAGCGACAGCCCCAAAACATCACTGCTCTCGAGAAGATCTGCATGGAGGAATGGGCCAAAATACCAGCTACTGTGTGTGCAAACCTGGTAAAGACCTATAGTAAACGTTTGACCTCTGTTATTGCCAACAAAGGTTATGTTACAAAGTATTCAGTTGTATTTTTGTTATTGACCAAATACTTATTTTCCACCCTGATTTATGAATAAATTCTTTACAAATCCTACCATGTGGATTCATGGATTTTTTTTTCACATTCTGTCTCTCACAGTTGAAGTGTACCTCTAGTGCAAATTACTGACCTCTGTCATCATTTTAGGTGGGGGAACTTGCACAATCGGTGGCTGACTAAATACTTTTTTGCCCCACTGTATATCATGCTTATCTGACATCACACACATTGAAGTAAGGAATGCATCATGTTCTCTTTAACAATAAGCTTGGTTATGTTGAAATATATGAACACATAAAATATAAGGCACACTTGATTATATTGTATTATGTAGAAAATCTTCTTACAATAAGTCTCTCAGTCAGAACATGGTATATCATGCTTAGGTGGAAGCAGGAAGTTAGCTCGCCAGTTAACTTCTGACTTTCTTCTCGTTTGGCTCTCGGCAAAAGGCAGTCGAACTTTTTCTCCTCTCCTCCTTCCCCTTATCTTCCCTGCTTAGCCTCTTGTGTCCTTGTCTTGTCTCGTGTGTATTACTTTCCCTGGAACACTCTCTCACAGTCTGTTCTCTAAACCTAAAAGAGAATTCTAGATTTGATCAACTGGTCTCTGAATGCTATTGACACCCTTTTCTCAACGAGAAGTCTGGGCTCGGGAGAGCCCAAGTGCTCTGGAGGGACTTTCCCTGCCGGATACACGATGGACGGGTGGCAGAAATGGAGGGTCGTGTGCCTGGCGGGACTGTCGATCGAGGACGCTGAAGATATCTACCTATTCGGAACCATGATAACAGGGTTCTTGCTGATCGGAGCTGGCTTGGCCCTGGTTTATCGGAGAATTAAGAAAGCGGAACCGGCTGTTCAAACCCCCCCCCCCCCCAAGGCTGCCCGCTGGGATTGAAACGATGGGACGAGGCGCGACTTCTCAGAATGGGCTCACTGAGTGCAGCATGGTTAAGACCTTGGAGGAGCTTACAGCTGCCGTGAATACTCAGAATAACACCTCTGAGCGTATATTGGGTTACATAAAGGTGAGGTCTGCTCAGAATAAGACCTCTGAGCGAAAGTTGGATTACATCGTGGAACAGCTCACTGCAGTCGTGAGTTCTCAGAATCGGCTCTCTGAGCACAAGAATGACAACACCACGGAACTGAAGGTTAATAACATCATGGAGAAGCTCGCGGCTCTCCAATGGGAGATTGAGAGACCAGTGTTGGAGTGTTAAAGAACAGCTTTGAAATTCTCATGAGCTGCTCGCATAAAAGAAAAATCAATAACATCAACATCATAATGCAGATACCCCCTCGGCGCCAGCTGTGGGCTCCAGGCTGGAGCCGAACAAAAACTCCCTGATAATGACTGTGTGTTGACTGTTCTTCCCACTCTATGCAAGGCCACCTGGGTTGGCCGCTAGACTGTTTACTTAGCCTGATAGGGTGAAGGACACTGTCTCAGCTGAACTCTGGACACGCACACACATACACTTACACTGATAAGCACTCACATATCGCCCCTCCCCTTCCAATGCCTTCGATGCTTGTTGCCTCCTGGGAACACGAGGCGGGTCTGGGCCCGCGCAGTGGCAGGATGGCTGCTGTGTTGCCTGGGATTACTCCTCATCCCCTACCCAACCCTGTTGCTGGTCACGTGCTCTATAATGTTGTGCTGTGGACATTTATGTACTTTCTGTGCAGAGGAGTTTTTTTGTTTCCTGTTCTCATGCTGTCCTCCATAGCCCAGCATGAGTAGAGGTCTCTTTTTTTCCTCTTGTACTTTCCCATTGTAGTGTACATTTCAGTGTTTTTTCTGTAATGCAACCGTTGTCTGACTTGTATCCCCATGTGATGGCTGTGTTGTGTGTGTAAGGTCAGGGGCGGGTTCATTCCACTGCAGGGCAACCTGCCACTGCATGTGGCGAATAAAATTTGAACTTGAACTTGACTCCGGTAAATTTAATAAATTCTGTTTTCATGGATGCCTGGATGTTAAACTTAATTGTTACACCTGGTAAAGCAGCAACGCTGATAATTTTATTAAAGATGAAAGAATTTAGACCGTTTTTAAATCTCAGTGATGCCGCAGTGTTTGTTTGACTTTGGGATCTGAAGTGGATGGAGTTTTGGACCCAGATTACTCCGCGAGGCTCCTGACAACGGTAGCCATAATGCTCCGATAATCCATCAAGCAGTGCGGCTTCGTAGCGTATCAAAGTTGTAGTAAAACATGTTTTGACAGATTTCTGCGCGGCGCGTACTACATAAAATCGGTTCGAGGTCAGTAAACACAACCAGAATTCATACATAAGGCACACTGTCGATTTTTGAGAAAATTAAAGGATTTGAAGTGCGCCTTATAGTCCGAAAAATCTGCATCTTTGTTATCACCAATTAGCTCCTACCTGCACACATACAGCACTTTGATAACTGAATTTCCCAGCATTAGCTGATAAATAAAATAGCTGATAAATTGCAATCACCATATAGCTCAAGTTAAGGCTTTTAAAAACCAACTCCCCAGGGTTATGTCAATAAATTGTAGTCTTGGAAACTTTGTTATAAACAGCAGAAAGACTTTTTCCACATTTTTTTAATTAACCACCTATTAATTAAGTTATCATGAAAAGAAAACATATCAATAGGATATCAAATCTGTAATCAAACACTTACCATGATGGAGTAACGTGAGCTTAACACACAGTTTTGTCCCTTTTCCCTGGCCCACTGAGGACATCCGAGATAATTTCTCTCCCCTCTTGTTCAGGATGTCAATTTTAAGAGGCCCTGAAACGACACATCAGACAAAATGTGAGGAATGAGCTTTGAGCTATACGGGACAGGAATGGGGGAAGACTTTTTTTGAACACCACTGTTTGATGCAAACAAATTATCTGTTTGTTTGTTTTTCATAACATATGAAGTGCTGTGGTATGCAAACACTGCAAGATCTTACCTAAAGTAGTCCCAGCAGAAAGAATGGCATTATTTTGCAAGGGGTTACCATTGGGCCATTCCACATTCAGCTTATCTGGAAGCCTGAAACAAACACATGTCATTCACCTGAACTGAAAGTCTAATTTTTGAGTCAGAATGAGGAGAAAGATTTGCAAAAAATAAAGCAACCCAGGAAACAGAGCATCTACATCACAAACAAAAAGTGAATATTAGAGAGGAGCAGTTTGTGTAGAAAAAAATGTCTCCCTAACTGCTCACTCACTTCTCAGAGTCACTGTCGATAGTTTTCTTGATGGTTTCATCAGTGGCTGTCTTGTCGATCTTGGAAATGGGAACGATCTTGTTCATGTCCCAAAGTGCTTTGGGCTCCTGGGAAGAGATTTTTCTTAAATCAGTAAACTCAATAAAAGAACAAAGAAAAAAAAAGGGATTTATATAAGTGAATTTACTGAAATAATATGGAAAATTAAACCCCCCCCAACAAAAAACTGATGTTTTAATAGTGATTCAGATGACTGTCAATAGATTTTATTTACTTTTTCGCTGTTGTTTTTTGCCCTTTATAACATAGACACAAAGAAATTTTATCACACAATTTTTTATCACTGATATTATTCTTAAAACCTTTTAATGCGACATTTTCCAGTTTTGGAATTGATGTTCGATCAGTTTCTCAAATCAAAGTTTCATAATTGCCTTCTTACTCGAGACACTTCCACCTGTCCTCCCGTGGCATAGACGTCTCCATCGTAATTTCCATGCAGCAAAAATTGAACCACTTTACCGTACAGAATGGGATTTGTATTGTGCGTCTTCACCTGTATGAGGAAGCATAAAGAGATCAGAATGAATGTAGAAGAGGGAACAATAAGAAATTACATTTAAGTAGACAAAAACCAATAAATGCTCACAAGTTGGCCTGTTTTGTATGTCCTGCCTCCCCACTCGATGGCGGAGAAGACTGCCCACGGATGCTGCATTTTCTTACTAGACACATCTGTCCGTGTTTTAATCTCATTGAAGCCCACAAACTTGATTTGCTTGTCGAACTTTTCATTACAGTTTCGAAGCCATTGTGTGAACTCCTTCTGGATGTTACCTCTTGACGATTTCTGTTGAAACGGAAAGAAAATGTTTAGCAGAGAAAAGCAGGCAAAAACAAAGACCTGAAAACAGGACATGTTAAATATGTTACCTCGCGGTGTTCTGTTACTAACAGGTAGACAGAATGTATCCAACAGTCACTCATCATTAATACTAATATTGGCGACACACCATATGTCCAGTCATGAGCTGCTTAATTTCATGCATGTGCAAAACACACACACACACACACACACACACACACACACACACACACACACACACACACACAGTGGTTAAAGCAAATAGTGGGACACAGTCTCTCTCTGGCACACACACACGGGTTTAACTTTGTGCTGAACATTAGGGGGGGGGGGAATTTGTTTTAAATGCCAGAGGACCACCAGCATTTTTGCTTGTCGGCTCTCCACTGCTGTATTGCCAGATGGTAAAAATACCACATGGTGATTCTGCTTTTTTATGTATATACATTCAATCATTTACATCACTGTATTGACATCAATAAACTACACCAACAACTATACACATGACCTCATAGAGCTAAACTTTGCCAAGCCAAGTATTTGATGGAGCCTACAGTCTTCAATAATCCATGCCTTGCTTCCTCCTGTTGTCTGCCAACAGCTGAAGAAGGCTGTGAAGTTTTTTGAGCATAGGTGTTCATGGCCTGGATATGTAACTGACTTTTTCATTGTCCTGAGAACCCTGAACATAGCCTTTTTCCAATCTCTAAAGCCTACACTAACAAAGGCAGGGTCACACTTTGTTTTTCAGGGTTTTCCCGTCAGAATGTTATGTGGAAAACAAGTTCCTGTGTGTGTTGTGGCTAACTGTTGACGTCTCAGAAAGTGGTCAATTAAACGTCCTGATTAGGGCTCTTAGTTTCCAAGCATCATTATCCTGAGGTTATAACACAGTTGTTTGCTAATCTTGAGTGATTTGAATAAACTTTGGAACAGTGAAAACACTGCACCCTTTGTAAAGTGGCACTGTAATGCAACC
This sequence comes from Aulonocara sp. 'chitande type north' Nkhata Bay, assembly GCF_057382095.1. NCBI lineage: Eukaryota > Metazoa > Chordata > Actinopteri > Cichliformes > Cichlidae > Aulonocara > Aulonocara sp. 'chitande type north' Nkhata Bay. The sequence continues at coordinate 21,617,561 of NC_141352.1, read as the reverse complement.
AGGGGAAAGTTGTGAAGCATTTTTGTTGAAACGACAACACACATTTAGCTCGCTTCTGCACTCTGAAATAACTATATATTAAATGATTGTATTGCACATATTAACAACATTTTTGACATTGTTAAATTTTAAAAAACTCTATTAATATATCCTTGGATTCTCACCTGCCCAGTTGCCCGACTGTTGCCCTCACCATATGACTTTCTGTGAGTAAACCACACGAACCAGATACAAATCAGTTCAGTGCTCTGAAAGTGTGTGCTTGCATGCACAGTTATTTTTGTTTTTTTATGCCTGTTACCTGGAAATCTGTGCCTCCTGTGCAGCCTTTCTCTGTGCTTTATCCCCCTCTCTTTGGTCATCTGACCCACTGTCACCTCCTTTCTCTTGCCCAAGTACTACACCTCCTCTGTCGCCTTCTCCTGTCTCTCCTTTTTCACTTGCTGCACCTCCTCTATCACCACCTTCACTCTCCTCTGCACCTCCTCTTTTGCCTCCTCTCTCTCTCTCCTCATCTCTGCTTCCTTGCTTCCCTCTTTGATCACCTGCTCTGCAAACCTCTTGACCCTGATATAAAAAAAGCTCAGTTAATTTTTAAATGGTTTGAGAGAGCTGGTATATATCACATCAGCATGTTCCCTTACCAAAAAGTTGGAAAGCATTTGAAACACCTTTTGCCCTCCTACCAGCACATTAACATAATTTTTCTTTTAATGTTGTTTCAGTGATTCCCACACAAGTTTACTGTAATACATTTAGACAACATTCTTTTTACAGTATTATATAATTATAACATGTACATATACACAACATTCCTCTATTGTTTGACCTGCCTTTCTCTTTCTCTCCTCCCACCTCTACATGTAGCACAATGCTCCCCACCCGACACACACACACACACACACACACACACACACACACACACACACACACACACACACACCTCTACATGTAGCACAATGCTCCCCACCCGACACACACACACACACACACACACACACACACAAATGTGCTGTTAGGATGGACGTGCTTCATTGTGAGTGACACAAATTGACAGGGGGACCACCATGAGAACATTTGTAATAACAAACTTAGTCTAACACTTTAATCTCCCTCACTCAGCTGAATGTGGACATTTTAAACTAACATAAAAGAAGTGGCTAAAGCTAAAGCTATCCACAGCTCAGAATATGCCAGCAGCCTCGGTATGAGCAAAAGATGAAAGCGCTTGAGAAAAATTATGGAGATGAATGAAAAAGCAAAAAGGGTCCAAATTGTGTTAATATATAAACATACCGATCGTTTGATTTGTCGTATAAATCTGTTACACTTGCTTTTGTGTGTCGACATACAGTATGTCAGGTAAAGGTTCGGGTACAGCAGCTCATGCACATTTTTATTAATCACAGCACTTTATTTTAAGTTGTTTAGGTGAGAGAAGATCATCTAATGTTGAGTATTTTATAAATGCAACAACTCTGACCTTTGACCTATGTTAATATCTCTATTATACCAAAGCAAAACACTAGACAACAATTAACACTGGAGTGCTTAAAGGTAGCTTCAGTGCACAACACACTTTATTAAACACTGGAATATTACATAGGTTAGCACTAAAAGATCTTTAATTCTAGACAACATATATATATATTAGAATTAAGGTTTGGATATCAACCTAAGCTGAATATTATGTGTATATGATGTGCTCCGTTGTATCCCAGGTTTTGTCATGTTTAAAAAGTGTTCTTTTGAACTGGAGAGGATGTCAGCTGGATTTTATATATTTTATATACGGTAATAGACCATCAAAGTAGCAGCCCTTGGTTTACTACCGGACACTCTCCATCAGTTGTTCTATATCCAGAGAAGCCGTTTGGATAAGCCATAAAAAATCCACAAAAAGTCCTGTCTTCATTTCAAGCCCTACCAGGACCCTAGATAACTGAGAACCTACACAGTCTTCAGGTCAGAGAACATGCTGAAGATAGTAAACACTGATAAAAATATGGGATTTTATAAACACCTGCCAGAATTAAGAACAGTGATGGGAAATGTTGTTAAACCTGAAAGCAGGTCACAGCTGGGTCAGCGTAATAAAAATAAGACCACATAGTCTCCGCCTGAGTGCATGTGCCGTAGGCAATTCCATACATTGGAAGTACTCATTCTGTAGCTCAGGATGTGATCTGCTATAAATGAGGACAAGACATTGTATGCTTCAGTCCTACTTTGTAAACTGCTCTGTACAAAATGAACAAGGTGGTTTTAATGTTGAGGCTGACTGATAAAGTAACCGTAGAACTCTTCTCTTCCTGTTAACAATTCTCATAATAAATCAGATCCATTTCAATCCTTTATCAATCATAATATATATCCGCTCAAGGGACTGAATGTGGTGCTGGAGTTCTGATTGTGAAAGAGCCAGTGAGAAATGGAGACGGTCACCTGTCCGTTCAGAACCAGTGAGAAGATAGTTTGATTGTTCTTCAGTTTCAGCTCAAGGTCCATGAAGGTCATCTTGTTTGTGGTGACCTGGAAATTGTCATCAGTGAAAAGCACTCCTGAAAGCCGACGGTAACACTCCGGGGGTATATTTGCTGCTGTTCTGCTGTTATGTTTACGAGAACACCAGTCAAACCTGTAACAAATGGAGCAAGACACAAGAAGGAAAGGATATTAAAGTAATTTTTACCACTATAGAATATGACAAATACAATGTGAGTGGCAAGGGGAAAAGGTTAACCTAGCTCTCTCTCATTTTTTGGAAGCACAGTTTAAAGCGATGCTGACAGCGCTGTCAGTCTGAACTCTCAGAAAAGTCTAGGGTTATTCTGTTTGTTCAAAGATTCAGTTCCGTTTAGTAATATCAGGTTAATAACATGAAGCATGCTGCTAGCAAAATATTCTCTGTTAGCTGAAAGTCAGTTTTAAATACAATCTTTTATTTTCTGACCTGTTATACATCTTTACACATATTCAGCTCTATACCTAAATGAATTATTTTTTTTAACTCGGTCCACTTAGTGAGAGGTCACAAAAAGAGTGACAAAAGGCATGGAAGGTTTAGCAGCTGATCTACCAGCAATGCATCTTTCAACATAGGTGTAGCCAGTCAATGTTAGTGATAACCATAATATGCCATCAGTAAAACTCAATCAAGTCTGAGAATATTATAACAACACATGAATAGCAGATTATGTGCTATCTGTTAAATACACAATCACCAACACAGCAATTCAAACCGCGGAAATTCAAAAGAAAAATAATCAATAAAGGCAAATCCTTCCCTCAAAAACAGGGCAAGTCTGCGGGGGTCTTAAGGGCCCATTATGTTCAAAGCATTGAATGTATGGCGTGCAAACAGTGACATCACAGAGCCGTCATCATCTAAAACACTGAATGACAGGTACTGCCACGCAGAGAAAACCTCCATATCAGTTGCTTTTGTTTTCTTCCAAAAGTCTCATCTTTTTGAGCTGTTGCATCTCTTTAATCTGTATAGTTTGGGAATATCTGAGCTTCTGCACTGACATATCACTGAAACAGTGGTAAAAACAAACAAAAGCATACATGTGTGTTTTCAACCCGGCCACACCGTTTGCACCAATTGTGTAAAGTTACGAAAAAACTGAACGTGAAGTGAAGTGAACGACTAGCCACAGAAAAAAGTTGCATCACTTTTGGCATTCGTGAAGACTGCAAAGGTCGATATGATAAAAGATTACAGGCTTTGTTTCCCCATTTTTCCACTGACACTATCCACAGATAGGTTCCTATGTGGAGTTAAACCGTATCCAACATCACAGCATGACAGGGACCTATATATGACAGTGGAATCAATTTTCTCTGCTGACTCCTAGCCGTTATGTTAAACTCTGAAGTGAAAAGTAACTAAAGGTAAAGCCTACTATTTTAGACTAAAATGGGACATTAGTTTTTGTGAATATAAGTATGAAATGAGTGTAATTACTCAGCCACTTTGGTGCCAGGTATGAGCCGTCCATTCCAGAAACACTCAAAGATCTTCCTTTCTTCCTGAGTCACGAGTCCAGGCTCATTTTCTAAATTGTCATTTTCAGAAGACGCTGCTAAAGAAAATTACCCCCCAAAAAACAACATAAACAAAAGCAACGAAAAAAACAAACAAACAAAAAAACACAACTTCAAAATATGTCAAACTATAAAATCCATGAATGTATTAAATATGTTAACAGTATGAATACCATTTGCAGAACATGTATCTTTGGGATCTTTAGGATCTTTAGGATCTTCAGGATCTTCAGGATATTTAGGATAAGTCTCCCTATCATAGAGGAATGGATGATAACGCAGCACTCCCTCCACTGTGCCACCACCCGGTCCAGAGGAGGCCTTGAACTCAAAGGTGTCCGCAGCAGAGTTAATGTACAAAGTTTGCATGTCATCGTCAACTTCCCTCAGGTTCAGCACACGGGGACATTTGTTTGGTTTTTCGCGTAAAGTGATCTGTAAACGAGTAAAATGGTAAAGTTAGCCAAAACATACAAAAATTTAAATAACATACAGTATTTTGTAAAAGTCTACATTTATCTGAAGCCTCACCTGAATGTCAATCGTAGGTTGTTGAGCTGTCTTTTTAGAGCCTTGTTTCAGGTCATTTCCATTGACTCCATGAATGTAATAGTGATATATGTGTCTGAAAGTAGGACAAATGCAGTTAACAGAGTTTAATCCAAAAGCAGTTTGGAAATGATTGTGTCAGGGCAGCCTTCAATTGTTAAAAGGTGAATTTCTTAAAACGGGAATATTGCAAGATAAAAAGGATGAAACAAAAGGAGGAATAAAATAAAATAAATTAAAAAACAGAAAAAGAATGCAATTAAAACAACAAAAAATTGGAGGTGTAAAAATAAAAAATATCACATGTACATAAGTATTCCCAGCCTTTGCCATAACACTCAAAATTGAGCTCAGGCGCATCCTGTTTCCACTGATCATCTATCAGATGTTTCTGCAGCTTGAGTGGAGTCCACCTGTGGTAAATTCAGTTGACTGGACATGATTTGGAAAGGCACACACAAGTCTATATAAGGTCCCATACTTGACAGTGTATCTCAGAGGACCAACCAAACCACAAAGCACAAGGAATTGTCTGCAGACCTCCAAGGCAGGTTGAGGCACCGATCTGGTCTGATGAAACAAAGACTGAACTCTTTGGCCTTCAATGCCAAGCGTCATGTCAGGAGGAAACCAGACATTACTTATTGCCCAGTCAATGCCATCCCTACAGAAAAGTATGGTGGTGGCAGCATCATGCTGTGGGGATGTTTTTTGGCAGCAGGAGCTGGAAGACTAGTCAGGGTTTGCGAATGTTGGTGAATTCTCAGTGAATGTCTTTCAGTGTCAGAGATCAGATTTAAACCCAAATGAACATGTCTGGGAAGATCTGAAAATGTCTGTGCAGCAACGTTCCCTATCCAACCTGCAAAGAAGAATGGGACAGACTGTCCCAAAATATCTGTGACATGGTTGTACCATCACACTCAAAAAGACTTGAGGCTGTAATTGCTGCCAAACGTGCTTCAGCATAATATTGAGCAAAGGCTGTGGATACTTATGTACATTTCCAAGAATTTAAAACATTTTTCTCACTTTTTTTTTTTTTTTACTTTGTCAAAAAGTGGAACAAGTGAAGTGTTACGAAAACTTTCCGGATGCACCGTCTTTAAGATATGATGTGGATGAGTGAGCTCACGCTAGATGTCTGGTCCATGCATCAAAATTCTGTTTCAGGAAGGAGATATGCTTTTCCTTGAGTCCTGTAATAACTACGGCCGTGAAGCTTTCCTTCCCACGTTCCTCATCGATGATGGTACGAAGGAAGCGCTCATCTTCACTCACGTGTGAAAAGTCGCCAGGCTGTAGCGGGAAGATTAAACATCACTCAGAGATGGTGTTGACGCAGGGAGAGAGCACACCACAATCCAAAAATCATCAAAATCTTTAGCACATCTTTTAACAACATCTTAAAGTAGACTCACCTTCCTGTTTAGGATGGTGGTGCTATAAATATCCTCTTTGTTCTTTTCCTTTCTTTCAAATTCTTCTTCTGATAGAACCAACTCATGAACATCTGGTAACCCCACTGGCTTGCTAATCATCTAGTAATTTATGAAACAAAACAAACATATGTACTTAATTGACAAAATACCAAGAAATGCCCATCTAAAAACCACACATCTAATTTTCAAACTCAGTCCGCAATAAAGGAAACAAAGTTACATTTATTATATTTTATAATTTGGGTTTTAGATATTCTATGAAGTGTTTCACTGAGTTTCCACACAGACTTACTCTGACTACATTTCCAAAGTGGAAAACAGCTTGTTTTCCTCCAACTCCAAAGTACGATATATCACTATTAAGACTTCGAGGTACAGGATCAGGGCGGACGTAGTCTTCTTCTCTTCTGTAGAAAAGAGAAATATAAATGCATGGCTTAATTTGTGCCTTTTTTAAATTAAGATAGATGTTCAGAAGAAGAAAAAACAAAAATGCAAAATGATTTAAATACTAGGTTTAATTCAAAAGAGGCGAATGCATCCCCACCATTTCACATTTCTTTTCTTTTAGCAGCACATGAAATGTTTTCATATTTTTGCCTCAGACAGGATTTCAGTTGGCCTCCTTTATGATATTTTTGGTTTGTGGTGAGCCAAAGGTTCACCACAAACCAAAGTGGTCTGCATCAGAGGCCCCTTAAGCACCCAGACTCTACTACAGAGGCATGTTGGTGTAATATGGGCAGAATGTGGTTTGTGCTTGTTTTTAAGCAAAACTTCGGTAAGAAAGCCATCTGCTGGATTTTGCCCATGTTGCTCCCAAACTTCAAAATGTCATTCAGCATCAAGGGTGCCTTCACAGATTTTGAGGTGATAAGAAGCTGGAGTCCAGAGGACACAGCGTTCAAGATTTCCACATTTAAATTTTTGATAAATCAGATTGCAGGACGGTTTTCCACTTCACTACTCCACTCTTAAATGAGCTCATGCCACAAGAAGCCAGCAGCATTTCTGGATTTATACTCTTTTTACTATTTTCAATTAAACACGAGATTTATGTGATTTGCAAACTTCATTCTACTTTTATGTATTTGTTTTGGGTTTTTTTTTTTGTTTTTTTAAACAGTGTCCCAACTTTTGGAACTACTTTTGAATAAAGAGCTGGAAAGCACCACACTACTGTAATTTTGGAATTTAAAATAAAACAAACCAACCTTGCAAAACTGCCGGTTTCTTTTGTAAATTTGGAGTGTCTGTAAACTGCCCATTTATTGAGCTGCTTTGTAGTCATGCCACGTCCATTGTCCAGGACAATGACAGCAGGTTTCCCAAGACTTTCATCAAACTGCTGTTAAACAGATACAAATACTGAGTTAGCGCTCCTCTGTATATGTGACATTAATCCAGTATTCAATAATCATGTATTTGCAGTTTCAGAACCAACCATCCTTATCTCTATTATCCTCGTTCCTGTGTTTTTAGCTGTGGCTGAAAGAGAGTTGTCGATGAGCTCGGCAAGTGGATAGGCTGGAGGAGAAGAAAAAAAAAAAAAAAAAAAAAAAGATAAGCAGCGAGAAACAAACAGATCGCAAAAGGCTAATCTGTGATCATCCCAAGTACACAACCATGATCGTTTTAGCACTTACCTAATGACTCCTTGTTCTCACTGGCATAGTACTCATAAGTGCCACCCTTTATCAGCGTATCATAGTGGGGCGTAAACGATATGTTTTCCACCGTTGCCGTAGGCAGAACCTGGTGCTCGTCTTGCAACAAGTAAAGGGTGCTACCATCCTGGAGTTCCTCTAGAATAATTAAAAATTATTCAGTGGAATTCCATTAGAAGAAAAGCAGGTTCATCTTGATATTTCACTTAAGCTCAAAACACTCATCAATATCTGATAGATTTACTTACTAAATCTGTCAAAATCGAGAACAATTCTGTCAGTCGTTGCCACCACAAATGTCTCAAATGAAGGGATTCCAAATACCTGTAACAGTAAAGATGTAGTAATGGTTAGTGAGTCGTTTTAGACATAGATTTTATTAAATCCAACGCTGGAGAAACTCATTTGTTACAGCAACACAAGGGACAGGAAAAAAAAAAGAAGTAGAGATATATTGGAAAAATACAAATTGAAATAAAAACTATGTACAGTAAAAAATAAAAAAAATAAAAAAATAAAAATCGGTCAATCCTTCAAGCTTGGGTCCTCTACCAGAGACCTGGGAGCTTGAGGGTCCTGCGCAAGTATCTTAGCTATTCCTAGGACTGCGCTCTTCTGGAAAGAGATCTCCGCTGTTGTTCTCGGGATCTGCTAGAGCCACTCGCCTAGCTTGGAAGTCACTGCACCTAGTGCTCCGATTACCACTGGGACCACCGCCACCTTCACCCTCCACATCTTCTCGAGCTCTTCTCTGAGCCCTTGGTATTTCTCGAGCTTCTCGTGTTCCTTCTTCCTGATGTTGCTGTCATTCGGAACCGCTACATCGATACTACGTAGGTATTGATGGCCCGGATCTTGTTCTTACCATTCAGCTGACTCCTCAGGATTTGCCTGACCCTCTGCAGGTACTTGGTGGTTGCAGCTTTCCTAGCGGCCTCTTCATGGTTCCCATTCGCCTGCGGGATCCCCAGGTACTTGTAACTGTCCTCTATGTCTGCAATGTTGCCTTCTGGTAGTTTGATCCCCTCCGTTCTGACTACCTTCCCTCTCTTTGTTACCATCCGACTACACTTCTCCAGCCCGAACGACATTCCGATGTCATTGCTGTATATCCTGGTAGTGTGGATCAGTGAATCGATGTCTCGTTCACTCTTGGCATACAGCTTGATGTCATCCATGTACAGGAGGTGGCTGACAACTGCTCTGTTCCGTAGTCGGTATCCGTAGCCAGTCTTGTCAATTATCTCACTGAGGGGGTTCAGGCCTATGCAGAACAGCAGTGGGGACAGAGCATCTCCTTAGTAGATCCCGCACTTGATGGTGACTTGTGCTATGGGCTTGAGGTTGGCCTCCAGTGTTGACCGCCACATCCCCATTGAGTTCCTGATGAAAGCTCTCAGGGTCCTGTTGATCTTATATAGTTCTAGGCATTCCAGGATCCAGGTGTGGGGCATCGAGTCATAGGGTTTCTTGCAATCAATCCAGGCAGTGCACAGGTTGGTCAGTCTGGTCCTGCAGTCTCGGCTGACTGCTTGGTCTGCCAGTAGCTGGTGTTTTGCGCCTCTGGTATTCTTGCCCATCCCTTTCTGTGGCCCGCTCATGTATTGACCCATGTGCCTGTTCATCTTAGCCGCTATGATACCTGACAGGAGCTTCCACGTGGTGCTGAGGCAGGTTATTGTATTGTTCTGCCTCCAGCCTTGGTGGTGCTGTTCTCATATTGTTCCCCTGCCACTGAGAGTACACCTTGGCTGGTTCCGTGGAGAACAGCTGGTTTATTCTCTTGCCTTCTATCTCTCTGGTGTACCTCCTCAAGCGGCTGGCCAAGGCTGTGAGTCGTTGCTTGGCAGTTTCCAAGGTCTCAGGTATGGACAGCTTCCTGTACTTCTTAGGCACCTTCCTCATCGCGCCTTTCTGCAACTCCGATAGTTGGCTAACCTCCCTCCGTGCTACCTTGATCTTAGCCTCTAGCCTCCTTCTCCATGGAGAATACTGCCCCTTGTGGCTGTTCAACTTGTAGCCAAGCATCTCACTGATCACTGCTGCCGTATTGTAGATCAGCTTGTTAGTGTCGGTAATCGTGGTTGTAGGTATTGTCCGTAGTGCTGCATTAACATCATCTAGCAGACCTTCTGAGGGTACTTCACGTAATCTTGGTAACCGGCTACAGGGGGTCCAGGTTTCAAGTTTGGCCATGATCCTATCTTTCAGGTCACTTCATCATCATTAATCATTATGCTGGGTAAACCATGTCAAGGATGAAGGATGAAGGATCAAGGAAGCTTTATTGTTATTCGCATCACATGTTTACATGAGGTGGAATGAAATTATGTGCACATGGTCCCGGTTATCCATAGAAGTGAAAAGAAACAAAATAACAAAGAAACACAAAAAACCCCAGAAATAACAAATAACAAGTAATAAAATAATATAATATAAATAGAGTGCAACAACCTGAGTACCAGTATGGAGTATAGATATAGAAATATAGGTATAAATATTTTAGCAGCAAGAGGCCATGATGACTAGCATTGATAAAGTGACGGTGTCAGTAAAGTATCGGTAGTATAACAGTTCTTGTCTGTTTATGCATTGAGAAGTTTCACAGCTTCTGGAACGACGCTGTTTCTCAGTCTGGTAGTTTTGCATTTAATGCTCCTCAGCCTCCTGCCTGAGAGGAGAGCAGCAAAGAATGAGTGTGCTGGATGAGTTTGGTCCTTCGTGATATAGGTAGCCCTCTTCCTGCATGTGGATGTCAACACCTCACTTACAATCATACCTAAGAAAACACTGGACAAGCCTCTGTTGCATCTCAAATATGTAATGCCTCACTCATTACCAATGAATACTGACCTATCACGGATGCATATCTATGTAATATCCAAAAATGTATTATTAAAAATGAAAACCAATTCAGATAAAGATTCTTGGCATAAATTCGCCAGCACAGTGGCACAGACTGCACCGCTTACAGCTAGGGATGGGTACCGGTATCCAGTGCCATTATGGCACCGGTTCTGACATAAACGGTAGTAACCAGACCGAAAAGCAGCGCACATTTCGGTGCCTTTTTTTCCTGAAATGTCACACACTTTGGATTCCAGCCAATCATTTTACCTTTGCAAGCATAGTAGGCGGGCCCAGGTACGTATGTTCTTTTAGAGCAGAGCTACAGATTAAAAATACCCAAGGCGAAGCGGTCAAAGTCTGGCTGTACTTCACAACAAAAGATGCAAACTCAGCAGCCTGCAACAAGTGTTTTAAGGTGATACTGTGCAAAGGAGGTAACTCCTCGAGTCTGATGAAACACCTGGCGACGTATAGCATTTTGTTAAAAGCCGAGAAATGCGCCGTATTTGATAGCTTGCTGCGAGACCTCACACCGAGCACATCTACTGCGGGTGGGTTGCCTGTTATCGGACCCAGAGTTATCCCAACATCCCCCAAAAACCCGAAGCCTGCCAGTGTAGCAGAAATGATGACGGATGATGATGCAGCAGCAGCCGTTCTTCTCTGTGTGAGTAGCTTAATGTTGTCCGTGTGTGATTTACGTTGAGTAGGCTAACCACGTTATTACATTAATGCATGTAAGGGGAACTAGCAAACAGGCATCATAGTTACATGAGGCTGTCTTCTTGTTTGATGGCAGATACTCCCTTCACCCTGGCCAAAAAAGCTAAAATGACCAAAGAAAAAGTGGAAAACAGCTAAACATGAGAGGTTTTTGGACAAAGTTTGTGTTTTCCATTGATTAAGCACTGCTTCCAGCCAAGAGTGATGCCATAAATCCCCTATAGCTGCAGAAAAGGCTAACATTGTTATCTTTTTACAAAAAAACAGCTGAACATGAGAGGTTTTTGGACCAATTTTGTGTTCTCCATTCTTTAAGCACCGGTTCGAGCACCGTTTAAGCACCGGCACCGTTTCAAAAGTACCGGTTTGGTACTGGTATTGGATAAAATCTAAACGATACCCATCCCTACTTACAGCACTCTCAGTAGTGTCTGCCAGTAATACTAACATCCAAATAAGTTTGCAAACATGTTGCAAATGTGTTTGTTACTGAAACAAAGGGCTCCTATGAACATAACTCTTACTTACTGTATATAATTTTCATAGTTTTTCCTGGTTTAAAATTGACAGCTGATAATGAAAATTAAAAAGTAAAGAAGCACCCTTCAATCATGTTCAAACATGTTTACATTGCGTAATTTGCTTTCCACCAGAGGGCACTTTAGCTTCCCTTTCGTTTATTTGGAAAACAAAACAAAACAGCAGAATACACACTGACACACTGGAATATCGGATTTTTAGATCACCAGTATTGGTATCAGTGTGAAATATCAGTGGGGATCTAGTTAAAAGTCTTTGAAAATCAGAGTCCTCATGTCCCTTTGGAGGAAGGCCAAACCCCCTGTGGCAGGTACCAAAATCAGTTTCTATTTCGGTTTTCTACATACAGAATATGAACCACTGCACCAATAACAGATGTTCTTTGGCTACCTCCTAAAATCTGACACTAATATCATCTACAAAGAACAGTTCTGCTTCTGCACAACATTACACAGAGAAGAGTTTCTATTATTCTAGCCTGCAGTCTTAATTCTGCGGACAGAATAACAGAACTACCTTGCAGGACACTTGCACTCCAGTTCTAATTTTGTGGCTGTTTACACGCTCTACAGGTATGTTGTATGTGTTTACACGCTTTGTTTCAGCAATGAATTCCACAGGAGAGGATCTTTTTACAGCTAAATTATAACGGTCTCGTCTTTATGATGGACAAACCGGTGACAATGTTTCCAAATCCATCTTTTTTACCGACATTAATTCCTTCATATGCATACACCTATGATAAGATGGTGCTGGCTGATACACTGGCAGTAGGCCAACCAATCATTTGGGCTCTAAGTGCCATGAAAATGTATTTAAGAACTTTCTGACCTCGCCCTTATAGCTTGACCTCAAATCAAAGTAGCAACATTACCTTGTGCAGAGCTTGGAGAAAGTCGTTGAAGTCCCAACCAGCAATTTCAAACGGCTTGCAGGTTTTCGCCTCCGTTTCTAAGCGGAGGTCGTAAACATGGATTTTCTTCTCTCCCTGCTGCAAGGAAGCTGCTGCAGACCGACGCTGGGAGGCAGAAGTCAGCATCGTCGCCGCTTCGCCTTTTCACGTTACTCTGAAATGAACGGTCGTCCTCGTCCAGACTGGAGTGAGAGACTCACATCCGCGTTGTCTGGTCTGGTATTAAAAGTATGTGTAGTTTCCGCGGGACTCGTTCCTCTCACTCCTCTGCTCTGCCCTTCGTGTAGCGATTTCATCCGTAAAGCGCTGGTGTTTCTACGGATCGTCATATGGGACAGAAAACTTGCGTCATCCACTTCCGCGATGATCTACGTTGGTTAACGACTGAGTTTTGCCGCGCAAGTTTCGGTTTTATTTTCAAAGAAATAGGCTCGTTTGCGCTTACGTGTCCGGTTGCTCTCAAGCACGAGCTTAAATCCCGTCTGGTTTCAAACAACACCCCCTTTAATTATGTCCGTGGTGCTCCACGGAAGCCTCGGCTGGGTTTTGGATTCATGCTCGCTTATCGATCGGGGATATTCGCCGTGCATACGATGGAGAGAGAATCAGAAGTCAGCTCTGAAGTGTAGTTTCAAAAGGCAGTGCTTCCAGGTTTTTAAGAGCTACTATAACGAGAATAACAGAGCAGATGTGGATGCAGGGAACACGGAGGTCCTGAAAAAAACATGCAAACCCTCAAAGGTAAATGCTGCTGCATTTTCTCAAGTGATGCATGAAAGTGCAAGTTTTTTTCATATTCCCACATGAATCAAATCAAAATTTCTAGAATATGTATGTGTTTGGGGGAATAAATCGTTCATATATATTCCTAGAAGGCAGTTTTGCACATTTTTATGACGTAAAAAGATAGAATTGCCTTTATAACGACGAGGAGTATACACCTTTTAATGAAACATGAAATATCTGTTGATATAGTGCATAAGGCATGAGGGAAAGCATAAATATTTAAATTTTAATGTTATTTATTTATTTATTGTTGTTGTGGTTGTTGTTTTACTAAAAGGTTAGTGACACTTTACACTTTACTGTTATATATATTACTAAATAAGTAATAAATAATATTTACTTGTTATAATTGTCAGGGACTTCTGGTTTTTGCGGTAGTAAGAGTCCCACTTTGTGCCAAAACCAACAACAACCAAGAGTGATGGATGTGAAAGTTTAGTTACCCATGCGCCTGGAGTAACCCCGACTGCATTATGTCATCTTCTGACTACTATATCTGCACTTCCACCACAGCACATAGAAAAGGGAATGAATGGGCCCCATTGTACGATTTAGAAGTTTTGAAGAAGTCAATTAACGCACACACACATATAGACAGGACACATATTCTTGTTTTTGCCATTTTCAGGGCCCACTACTTGTTTTGCTTTTCTAACGGCTTTTAAGACCACCTTTTCAGACACATTCAGATATGTCTTGTTTTTGCCATCTATTGGGACACGCCTGGTTTAATACTTATGGAGTCCAATTGCACTCTGTCACATAGCCTCAAGACAGACCACATGGAGATAAAATATAACAATGTATTCTAATGTGGTTTGATAGGCTAATGAAACACAGTAATGTGATATTAGCATATTAGCAGGGGAAACATAATCCCCTATGTCCCCCTTAAACCTGTGGTGATCAGCTGGCTCTTATTTTCACTCCAATTTCCAAAAGTTGATTCTGTTCATCTGAACGTAGCGTTTTCAGTGGGAGAAATGTTTCATCACTCATCCAGGTGACTTCTTCAGTCTCAGCTGACTGATCAGTGGTTGTTGATCAATGGTCATCAGAATTTTCATAATTAAGATTAAGGAACTCACCTTCCAGGCCATTGTTCCTTCGGTGGGCTGGTTTCAGTCATTATGCAAATGTACTGTTTATACGATTGGGGAAACCTGCAGTCAGCTGAGACTGAAGAAGTCACTTGGATGAGTGACGAAACGTTTCTCCCACTGAAAATGCTACATCCAGATGAACAGAATCAACTTTTGGAGATTTACTTACCTGGATGATTGAGAATGCATCAAGACATTTTCACTACAATCTGCATCAGATCCTAAAGGAGGTGCGCCCACAGGAGGGCCTGATGCAAGCTACAGAATCTCCAAAACTAGAACAACCACATGCAAACTTTCTGTGTCTGGTGCTTTCCAGGTTTTCTGTCTCTTGAAGACCTGGCTCACATCTTCAGGTGGGCATAGTAGAGTCGTGATGGGGGTATTTTAGGGTGCGGGGTATGAATGTATCCCTCAAATCTGCAGTACAAAGCTTGTCATCCAGGTCTTTGTCTCAGTTGCAGGTATGGTCTCCTGTAGTTCGTGATGTCTTGTCTATCTTGTGCTCCCCAAGATACTTAAACTCCTTCACTTGGGGCAGCAATTCCTCCCTAACCCAGAAATTGAATTCCCCCTTTTTTCATTTAATGCTCACTTGATGCTACCTCAGTTGTGTCTGTTTGTATAGCTACTTGCCTATTGAGAGCCTGCAGAGAGGACTTTTCAGCCTACACGAACATCATTGCGTGTTGAAGAAGGAGGAAACAAATCTAAAGAAAGTAGAAAGGTGTTCCTGAGGTCACCAAACTGATGGAAATTCTGTCCATAAAAGTTATGAATAGAATTACTGACTCATATCTGAATTGCCACTGGCAATGCAAACAAAGCTCTTACTATGGTTATACAGGTTGTACAAATAGTCTGTAACAGCATGACAGTCACCTCTACCAGGGGCTCCAAGAAGCCCGATGCAATGTAATTCAACACGTAAGCACAAGCCATACCTGCAATACCAAAAGGCACTTGACAATAAGCACTTTTAAGACCAAAAAGATACTCAGCTGTCAAACAGTTCGCCTACAGCACCTGTAGCATGTTGACATTCACCTGGCAGGATCATCTGCTGCAGGGATTACTATTTTTTTTGCAGGATAGCTCTGCAGATAACATCTCACTGGTTCTCTTCCACAGTTTCCTCTTTAACAGGGTAGATTTCCCACTCAGCCCACATTCAGTGGCATCTGGCATCTTTGTGAGAGACATATAAGGTTTCTTGATCATTTCTTATTTCATTCTATCTTATATTATATATCCTCCATTCAACAGCCAGCTCCTATTGAAAGCTTTTTCACTCTTCACTTTAAGAAGGAGGTTGAGTGTGGCATGTGTCACATGACATAAGTACTAGTTTTATGTCATGTACTAGTACTGACATCAGTTTTGTCAGTGGTCATTATGTCAGGCTCTGAGGACATTCCTGTTCACACCCAACAAACCTACCTGGTTGTGCCAAAAGGTTGGTTTCTATTGTCGTGATCGTGTTTTCTGTTATGTGGGACATAAAATACTGATGTGTTGTAAAAGTTAATAAGGAACTCTCTTAACCATAGTGAACTTAAAGCTCAGGAGTTGCTAATACATTAATGCATTTTCACGTTGTTCTTATCAAGCAGTCCAGTAACATGCAACAGTGAGCAAGCAAGTAAACCAAGGATCCTGACACTGAAGCAGAAAAATACATTTAAAAAGTAGCATTTTATACCTGCTACTTTTATGGTGACTTACAATAATGAAGAATCCAGACTGATTGGATATATTTTAACTCACATAAAATCTGCAAACAGACTTGCACAAAGTTATTCTGCTTATTTCAGCACCACTGATATTTGTTTAAATATTAA
The DNA here is from genome assembly GCF_057382095.1 of Aulonocara sp. 'chitande type north' Nkhata Bay. NCBI lineage: Eukaryota > Metazoa > Chordata > Actinopteri > Cichliformes > Cichlidae > Aulonocara > Aulonocara sp. 'chitande type north' Nkhata Bay. The sequence goes on along the minus strand of NC_141352.1, from coordinate 21,601,097 downwards.
AATGACAGACATGTAAAACTTAACTCTGTCAGCTCAGTTTAATGCCAGATCAGTAGAATTTACTTTAGAGTTTGACACAGTGGATTACAGTGGTGCTACTGCTTGCTTGGTTGGAGCTGTAAAGAACAATACCATGATCATTTTGCTCTTTGTTGTACTTACTCTTTATCACTTCATCAATTTGACTTACAGAAAAGGAAACGAAAACACCATGAACTCAACCAAGGGGAAATTGATTCACTGGTCTTTCACGAGAAGGTAGGCTGATACTTATTCTGAGCCTGAACTACAAATAAGATATAATCTGTCATCTGTCAATAGATTTGTTCTTGCAGGGACTGTATTGCCCCACTGAAGTTAAAGCATCACAAAGAGAAAAAATGATTGGGGATAATCAGAGTCACAAGAAGTCTATGGAAAAAGTGGTCAAAGTGTAAACTTACGTGTCAAACTGACTGATACAGTTATCCACAGAATCGTCCTGTTTGAGCCAATGTAATAGATCACACTTTTATTCATATAAGTCGATTATTAGCAGTATGATTGTTGTTAATTTATTCATTAATGCTTCTTTTAAATATCTGATTTATATATGGCTTAGTGTTATTTGTTTTTTATCTACACAATAATACACCATCCATAACAAACATAACAATGAAACAGACCTTTTTATTGTAATGTGTTATGATTTATAACTCAAAACATGACATCACAATGTCACTTTGTGATAAAGTAAACGTTATTTATACTTGGATTATAGTTTTCATTTTAAAATAAGTCATTTTAGTTAAAAGTCATATTGTTAGAGAATTTCAATATGCCAGTGCACAGATATGGGCTGAAGAGCACTACATGGACAAAGTGTTGAAGCTCTTTGTCCACATATTTCATGCTGATGTTAATGCCAGAGGAGGTTTGGAACTAGCAGTTATTCAGTCCGCAGAGTGTTGGCAACTTTTATGCATTCTTTTATGCTTCCACTTATAATCGATTGTGGAATATCTAGGAGGAAAGACATTTCACAAGCTGACCTATTGCAACAGTTACATCCAATTACATCAGCACGCCCAAATTCAGGGAGCTCTTTAGGACGACCCCTCCTTTTACAAATGTTTTTAAAGGCAGACTAAAGGTGCTTCATTTGATCCATCTATGGTGATGGGACTGAGAACAACTAAATTGAAAGATTAAGAAGTATGCACTTTTGTGAGATGTCCATTTTTGAGGCATTATAAAATAATTAAAAGACAACATCTCTACAACTGCTGCATTGACTTTTATCTCCAACACTTTCAATCAGTGGAGCTTTGTTTCAAGTTATTGTGCATTCATCCAAGTTTAAAATATTAGAGGTAAGAAGCTGGTTTAGTATTCAGACTAAATAATCTCTGTTATGTGCCATGACGCAGATAAAGTCTGTTATTCTGGAGGGAACCAAGTACTTGGTGGATTCTGCACAACCGCTCGGCTATCTGAATGGACAGACAAACGTGGACAAAGAGCCTCTTCCTTCACAGGAGTGCAACCTCGCTGCTCTTTGTGAAATGGCTAAAGATCTCCCTCTGGTGGAGGATGAGGAGCAGGAACGGGGCGCTCAGTTACTTGTTGGCGAGGATGGCTGTACGTCTCACGTCGACTTGTTCTCTCAGGTGACAGAGAACAAGGCGGACTGGGCTACCGTGGTTACGGTGATGGGAGAGGAGTATGTAATACCCCCCCACACGGCTTTCCTGCTGTCTGATTTCACGAGGATACAACCATTAGTCCACTGTGAGTAAAACACTGGGAGCAGTGCATGTGAACTAGAAAGAAATGTTAACTGAAACAAAGGTTATTAAAAAGTTTTTTTTTGTGCTTGTGATACCATTATTTGAAAGGCAAAAGTTTATCTTTGTGTGAGGCAAAAACACGGGGACTCTTCCCTGAACTTAAGTGTTGTAAATAACTGTGGTATGGCTCAGTGTAATTTCTCATCGTCTCAAGAGAGATCTTGTTTGTTGTTTCACAGCCTGACATTCTTTGCTTGTTTCTCACACAGACGGAACAAGGTTCGACCTAATCGTTATGGATCCACCATGGGAAAACAAGTCTGTGAAAAGAAGTCGCAGGTAATTCAGTATTCAAGTACTTTTGGAGGACTGAAGCAAAAGAGGATAAAACTTTATAGATTTCTGGGTATGAAATTTACATGTTACAAGAGCATATAAAGCAGGGTGAATAAGAAGAACAAATAAGAGAGCTTCTAAGAAAAGAAACTGATAAAGTCCAGTGGTTTATAGTTATGTTTGCACATGTCCCCGTACTGTAAAATATTATGGTGTTACCATGGATATTAATCAAAGAGATATTTTCATCCCAGTCTGTTTTATGTAAAGGATTTTGAGGCCTCAAGAGCTCAAAGCATTCAGTGTCCTCTAAGAAAAAAGCTGCCTAAAGCCATAACGTAAGGAAATATCAGCATTATAAGAATTAATAATCACGGCAACATGAGATGCCTAATGCATAACAAATGTCCTGACAATCCAGCTAATCCTTTTTATACATTTCTATCAAAATTACTCACAGTGATTATAAAGAAGAAGTCATTCAATCACTAGAGTCAGAAAAATGTATCATCTGTGAACCAAAACTGTTTGTGCATACAGCAAATGTGAAGCTTTCTCACTAAATTTGCAAAAAACATGACCTGAAAAGTTCACATAACTCATTAAACTTGTAAAGGTTAATCACTCTGAATCTTCAGATTTCAGCCTGATGGTGGCACCAGACAAAAACTGGTTGAAGAAGCGAAAATGGCTAGAAAATAAAGAAAAGTAATGGGCATTGTATTTAGAATAGAATAGAATAAACCTTTATTATCCCACAGTTGAGAAATTTACACTGACTATATCAATTTTCTCACTGAAGATACGGCTCGTTGCCCTCATCCCAGCTAAAGCGGCTCCCTATTCCCCTGCTGGCATCTCCAAACTGTTTAGTGGTGACCTGGGTGACAAACCGGCCAAGCCACCTGCGTTTTGTCCGTGATGAGCTGTATCCACATTGGGGCGTAGAAGTTGTGGCTGAATGGTTCTGGGTCAAGGTACAGATAATACAGAACTTTCAACCGATTAATTGTTTAAGAACTGGAAGCATTACCTGCTAATGTCAATCCAAGTGTTTTTAAGACGATGCTATTTCTCCTCAGGTCACCACATTTGGGCAATTTGTGTTTCCGCTAGACTCACCACACAAGAAACCATATGAAGTCTTTGTCCTGGGCCGATATCGTTGCTCTGCTGATATCTCAGAGAGGTGTGAAATGTTTGAGTTTCATCTTTAAATTCCATATTGTACCGTGCAAAAATGTGTGAAAACATAAAGCAAAATAGAGTGTATGAGGCAAAAACTGAGTTTGTACAATTCTAACGAGCTTGAAAAGATAAGCTCTTAGATGAGCTTTCTTGTCAGTTCTAATCCTCAGGAATAGCTCCTCAGGCAACTTCTTCTTCATTTCATCAGACCATAATATGGAGAAATGAGGACTGACTCAAGACTTTTGCAGGACTGGATATATAAATCATAGTTTCTCAGTCATCCAGGTCATGGTAGTGTTGAGTGTTTGAAGGAGAGCAGAATTACTTTTTTAGACCCTTGAACACATTTTCCTTCTCATCCAAGAGTTTTTTTCAGCTCCAAACTGATGGAGAGTCCAAGGTATTTGACCCTTAGTGGAGTTTGTCCCCTTGGACGTGGTTCTGAGGGTCGCTGACACACTAAAGGTGTCGCATGAACCAAAGTGTGAAAAAAGGCGTGGTCATTACCGCCATCGAGACTAAGGTGTGAAACCTCTGTAAGACATTGTCCCACACCACGATCAGGTGAACTATCTAGGTCACCTGAGGCAAGGTGTGAGTGGGGGTTGAAATGCCTGGGAGGAGATGATAGCTGGTGTCGTAAGCCACCACCTCTGTTCAGTGACGGTTGTTCGCATAGATGGCCTCCTTTATTTCTTCAGCTTTCCAAATCATATTTATGCTGACAGACTTGTGTACCCTCTTTCAGCCCCTCAGAGACATCAGAGGTGCCTGTGGAGGATCAGCGTTTGATTGTCAGTGTCCCATCAGCTCTGCACTCTCAGAAGCCTTCGCTGTCAGGTGAATATTCAAGTACAGTGTAGTGTCTTTGCCACCAGAGGGCAATAGTGTCACATCAATGATCGTTACCTTGATACACAACTTGAGTGATAAGCTCTGAATTCTGCTATCACAAGTGTGTGTGTGTGTGTGTGTACGTCGCTTCGTCAGTATATTCTTCAGTATATTCTTCAGTTCATGTATGAAATAGAACATCCTGATGTTAATAGCAGTAATTGCAGCTCTTGAATTTAAAACACCCACAATGTGTTTTTTTTGTAAAGGAAGAGAATTAACTACAGATTCATCACTTTACTTTTACAGCCACACAATTTTATGAATGAATTTGTTATCCACTGCGAAAAAACTTTGGTCTTTTCAAAATGTCTGCAGATTGGAGGAGAAAATACTGCTTCAGCTCATAACTACACTTAAATTCATTAAATCATCAACCTCTGACAGGACTGGCTCGTCAGAGCGGGCACTTCTACTGCTCACATTTCAGTTTTGTCCTGTTTGCACTGATTGGGTTAAACCTTGATTCCAGCACCCACTCTGCTTCTTAGAATCAATGTAAGACCTTGACAATGAATATGCAGAGACTATGAAAAAGAGAGGCTTGACGTCATCTCACTCCCTCTCAGGGGAACGCGATTTATTATTGTGCAGTATGGAGAGCAAAACACGGCCAGTGTTTGCTGGCGCCCTCTCAGCAGCACAGAAACGCCTCTGTCTCATGGCACTAGTTCAGTATTGTGAAAATAAAGATTTAAATCATAATGATTGCTTTTGCGAATCTGTGATGCCATAGAGATTAAGCAGATTAGGATACAATTTGTGTTCTGTCTACATGTGTGATTCTGTGTTTGTGGCAAAGCCTCTCAGCAGGTTTAATCAGAATTGGTTTGTTTGTTATTTGCTGCTGTGGAGGATTTTTATAACTTGGAATATATGAACTTGGAAAAACACCAATCATAGATCTAGTTATACTTTAAAAAATGTTGACCGCATATAGAAAATGTGTTGCATTTTTTTCTACTGCATTGCATACAAAGTAGTACTACTAAATGACCAGAATGAGCAGCATCTACGCTGTGTTACAACTCTAGCTGCTATGCACGCTCTGTTATTCTACACGAGGTGTGAAAGCGCCGTTGGATGTGGGTGTGTCTCAGATGTGACGGTGCAATGTGTAGTGAAATCTTGGGAAAGGTTTTGCCAACTCTTGCGGAGATGCCAACCAAAGCAGATAATTTCTTTTCATTTAGCCATTTGAGATGATAAGTTAACACCTAGAGGCTTAAGGGATGAGTTTTTCCTTTTCTTCACACCTACAATAGATTATGCAACTGCTAGAAATCTCAACACCTTTGGTATTAACCAACCTGAGCTTCCTCTTTTTTTTCAGTTCAAAATGTCACCCCGGTAATTCTGCTGTACTTTTTCTTTCATGTAGCATGTCAGCATGTGAGCAGCCTTGATAGCGTGTTGAGAAAGTCTGACCCACTTCTGTTCCCCGACTCAGATGGGGCTCATATCACTGACATACTTGGTTGCTATGGAGAGATAAGGGACACCATTACTCCGCTATGGGTACAAAACGTCTTTGCCAGATGGTCACACTGCAGAAAAAAAATGGTTCGAGCTTCTCTGAAAGACAAGACATGTGTTTTTTATTAATTAGGCCCCCCTGCAATTTCAAAACTTATGAGAATCCCTTCCCAATTTGGGATTTTAATTGGCACCTTAGTAGCTGTGCCTAATATTCAAGAAAAGGCACACTACCAGTTGTGTTATCAAATTGCTTTAAATTGGGGTGTGGCTCACTGAGAGCAATCTGTGTGACATTTTGCATAGTTTTTTAGCTCTGCGAGGCTGTGAACCTGAAGTACATCACGTAAACATGCTGCTGTCTCTGTTTTTCAGTACAGAATATTTACATGGATGAGCTTACATGTTAATAAAATGTGCTTTTTTTCATTTGGTTATGGCAGATGGCAACTTCATACAGCTGGTAAAGCAAACATGTTTGCAAACGCACCTTAAATATCAGGAGATTACAACCAGGAGATACAGGGGAGCGCTGGTCTTTAATTTGGAGTCAAATATTTGCTCTTCTTTTGCTTTTTTACTTAAGGGGAAATAAACGACTCTTCACCTGCTTGTCACCAACTGTCACAACCAGGGAGTGACAGATACGAAAGCTACTGCGTTTAACGTATTACTCTTTATGGATCATACTAAATTTTGGGCTCTAATATTACTAGTGGAATCACCTTACTGCGCATGTGCCATTTTCAGCTAACTACGTGTTAATGCAAATATCAAATCAACAGGTCATATAGTAACAACTCAGTGTATTTTATGCATGTAGACATGGTCAAGACGACCTGCTGAAGTTCAAACTGAGCAGCAGAATAGAGAAGAAAAATCATTTAAAGTGACTTTGATCGTGGGATTGATGTTGGTCTGAGTATTTCAGAAACTGCTGATTTACTGGGATTTTTCCACACAACCATCTCTAGGTTTTAAAGAGAATGGTACGAAAAACAGAACATATCCAATGAGTGGCAGCTCTCTGGGTGAAAATGCCTTGTTGATACCAGAGGTCAGAGGAGTGTCACTGCTGTCATCTAAGAACAGGAAACTGAGGCTACAGTTCACACGGGCTCATCAAAATCAGAAAATAGAAGATTGGAAAAACGTTGCTTGGTTTGATGAGTTATGACTTTTGCTGCAACATTCACACGGTAGGGTCAGAATTTGGCTTAAACAATACGATGGCATGGATCCATCCTGCCTTGTATGAACATTACAGGTCATGGTGGTGCTGTAAATGTATGGGGAATATTTTCCTGGCACATTTTAGGCCCCTTAATAGCAACTGTGCATTGGTATTAAGGGGCCTACTGCTGCCTACTGCTGTGTTTTTGCTGACCGTGTCCGTCCCTTTATGACTAGAGATTACCCATCCCCTGATTGCTGCTTCCAGCAGGATATTGTGCCATATCACAAAGCTCAAATCATCTCAAATTGAACACGACACTGAGTTCACTGTAAGTAAAAGGCCTCCACATTCTCAGATATCAATCCAACAGAGCAACTTTGGGATAAGGTGGAACAGGAGATTCACATCAGGTCAACAAATTGTGCAGCTGCTGTGTGATGTTGTCATGTCAATATGGACCAAAATCTCAGGGATGTTTTCAGCTTCTTGTTGAATCTGTGCCACAAAGAATTCAGCCAGCGCTGAAGTAAAAAGGGCTCCATTGTAGTAGCAAGGTGTCTGGTCAGTGTATGCTTGGCTACATCGTCTGCAACACAGATGACACATAAATGAAACTTGTTAAAAACATGCTTGAAATGAAGGGTTTGGATTCAATTCTTATCTTCTTTAGAAACAATGTAACAATAGGGAACAGCTTCTTGTTGGTAACGGACATAAAAATAGTCTAACTTATAGCACTTTGTGTCAAGACACTAGTTATTTAATTGGGTGTAGTAAAAACAAATGGAAAAAATATCTGTTAGTAACTTTTTTTTATGTTATTATGTATTTTCTTGCAATTATGTATCAATATATGAATAAAAAGCAACATGGTTCCAAAGCCAAACCCAGTGGGATGCCACAAATTAATATCTGAAATTAATATCTTAATAGTAGTCAATTCCATGATTATGTTGATGATATTTTATTCATAAATAAGTAGAATATAAACACAGTGTGGCTGAACAGCATATTGAGGAATCATAATGGAGACCAAGGACATTAGTTGTTACAATGTAAGGGAGCTAATGAAGAAGAATCAGTTTGGTTTTGCTTGGTTAATCCTGATGAGGATTTGGGAAGTCTGCAAGGAAGAATATCTAACAGCGAAAGTGTCAGGAGAGAAGTGAAATAACACCGTCCTTTGCCTCGGGTTATTCTTGGCAGAAGTTTGATACACTGTCCCATTTTAAAGGTAGGATAATTAGACCTTTTATTCTGTATTCAACTTTGAAAGCTGAGTCACCGATAGGAGCTGAATTACTTGCAGAGCTGCATGTTTGGCCTTTCCTCACCGTGACTGTCTCTCTCTCTGACGTGCATAGGAAGAAAAAAATGCGGGACAGCACATTCGGCAGGATCGGTTTGGGGATCTGGCTTTTGAGCTCATTAACTCCGTGAGTGTTGGCTGAGGCAAGTGTCAGGGTGGTTTGAGAATGCACAAGAGCAGACAGAGTAACAAAGGGGCAGAGGAAGTGATACGTATCTGTCAGGTGTGCCTCTCCTGGAATATCATTCCTTATAGAGCCAAGGTCACTGGCAGTCTCCACACAGAAAAATCAGTGCTATGGCGTGAAGGAGCTGGGAAACTGCCAGCTCTGTCCTCTGCCTATTACAGGGAAACAGGCAAAGTTTTGATTTTTCAATCACACAGAAAAGCACTAGTTTACATTAATGTAACAGTGACATATACGTGTAAATTAAGTGCAAAACATTAGAAAAAATGAACTTCTTTTGAAATATCCTATTAAATGCACTCAATTTAGAAGTTGTTACCCAGCTGAACATCTCTTATAGGCCCTATAGATGTCTCTAGTAGGTTCTGTCTAATACCAGCCAGTGGGCTCACTGAGAAGAACGCCTCATTGTTCAGTGGTTAAACTATTTACCCTTTAAAACAGCACCGAGAGTCTTCATAAGAAAGAGTGGTGGTGGTATAAGTCAGCTGTTTGAGATGCATTGTTTGGACTTACTTTTACTCACTGTTTCATTTAGTTGAGGTAAAAAACAGTTTGGGGTATAAAAGAAATGTCAATATTAAAATGATTATGTACATATTTTCATAACTTTATTTATATATTACAAAGCACACCAGAGTGAAAATGGATGGAAATATTCACGTGGCTAGAAAAAATTGTCCTCCATCCATCCATCACTGTTTATCTTGAGTTGCGTCATGGAAACAGCAGCATTCTAAGTGGAGACACCCAAACCTCCCTCTTACTGGCCACCTCCTCCAGCTTATCCACCGAGTGGCCACCGAGGCTTTCTCAAACCAGTCCAGAGACATAATTCTTCAGCGGGTCCTGGGTCTACCCCGGAGCCTTCTACCAGTAGAATATGCTGAAAACACCTCACCTAGGAAGTGTCTAATCAGATGCCCTTATCATCTCATTTGGCTCCTTTTGATGTGAAGGAGTAGCAGCTCTTCTGTGAGCTCCTCCCAAATGACTGAACTCCTCACCCTATCTCTTAAGCGAGAGGCCAGCCACTCTTCAGAGAAAGCTAATTTCTGCCACTTGTACCGATTGTTTCATTCTTTTGGTCCCTACTCAGAGTTCGTAACCATAGTTGACGGTGTGAAGGTTGAGGTGCAAAACCATCAACTTCTATGATCTACGATGCTGGGCAGTAATTAGCACTGTTGCCTCACAGCAAGGAGGTGTAAGTCTAACATCTGGGTGGGGCCTTTCTGCATGGCGTTGGCATGTTTCCCCTGTGTTTCCATGGTTTCTGTCTGGGTACTTACTCCAGTTTCCTCCACAGTCCAAAGAAATGCAGTTAGCAGGGTCATGGTGATAGGTGAAGTGAATTAATGTGAATTGACTGACTTTTTCTTGCTATTTTTTAAAGGTGGTGGCCACAGACTTGGTTTCCATCTTTAAAGCAACCATTTTAAAATCAATGAGTTTAGTCAGTATGAGATTTACATGTTCTTCTCACACAACCACTAAAGTCGTTTTACATAATCCAACATTTCCTGATTATAATAGACATTAACAGCTAACATAATCAATAGCACTGATAACAATGGGTTATACTGGCTAATTCATATATCATTGAACTCATGTAGAATGTAGAAGTTTTAAAATTTGAGCTCTTTTGTCAATGGCTCACATCTGCACACTGATGGATCCATAGGAAGTCATGTGGGTTCTGTAGCTTGTGTTAGGACATTTGACTGGAGGAGCTAGGTTCAAATCCACTTCACCACAGCCACCATGTAGAGAGGCAAAGACACAAGGTTTACAGCTTGTCACATCCTTTTATAGTAAATTGAAGGTAATATATTTTAAATATAGGGAACTCAAGAGCCACTGAAGCTTTAATTTTAAGTACTAAGTGTCTTGCTACAGGCATGTGTGTGCTGACATACTGGCTTGTTGTAAGAGAGGTATATAAGAAAACCTGTAAAGATAATTACGCAAAAGCTGGGATGAAATTCAGTGGCAACAGGTTTCAGCGATGAATCCGCATTTGAAATATTTGGATTAAGTCATTGTAAGGAGGAGATCAGGAGAGAGCTGCGTTTCAAACAGTGGTGTTGCTGATCTTGTCAAAATTGATGGAACTATGAACAAAGACAAGTAATGTTGGATTTTGAATGGAACAAAAGGCAGCCAAGATCCAAAGAAGAGATTTGAATGTCCTTCAAAGAAACCTGGAGAATTATTCTTGAAGACTAGCTACAAATTACAAGAAAGTTTATCTGACAGAGGTCATGCTGTGTTCAAGACTTTTAAACTGGTTCAAACTGTACACTGTTTTACTTTATATACTTTTTTCCCGTTTTCCTAGAAAAATCTAAAGAAATGAGGGATGGCTCAACACTTACGCACAGTATTTCATGTTGAGGGATAAAGCGGTATCGCCACATCTCCACTTTCCCCTCACTTCTCCTCAGTCCCATACAATGGATGCTTTCAAACATGCATTTCCTACTACGATCTCAGACTGGCTTTACGCATTCGTAGGTCAGAGTTCACCTTTGAGAAAGCTCTGTTCGGGAGGCTGTAGCCTCTCAGCAAATACAACACTACCCTATTGTTTGGAAGTGGTAGAAGTTGCCATGTGAGTGTGTTTTGACGTATTTCAGCTGACATTAAAGTTGTGTGTTGTCTTTTGTAATTTTGGCCACATGTAATTGTGATGCTGTACATACTATAGCAGAGATATGTAGGCTGGTAGGTGAGATTGTTTAGTTTAGGTTTCACATCATAGGTGTGAAACTTCAGGTTTGTTAGATCTCCAGGTGAAATATGAAAGGAGTATTTTCCAGTTTGCACAGTGAGGACTGTAAATAACAGGGCAGACACCGAAAGCCTTATAATATGCAATAATAACTCTCCCTCATTGCTTTCCCTTCACAGAGGTACTGAAGCCATACATTGGAGCTGACGCCAAGTGCTTGGAGCTGTTTGCAAGAAGTCTTCAACCAGGATGGACCAGCTGGGGCAATGAAGTGCTCAAATTCCAGCACGTTAGCTATTTCAATTTGACACCTGTAGATGAAAAAGCAGAAGCTGAGGATGACTGCACAGCCAAAGAAAAACAAGCACAAGGGTTCGATTCACCTGGGAAAACCTGACCTCCTGACCGGTGTCCCTCCACTGTGAGCCTGTGACTGACCTCTGACACCTGTTAGATCAGTAATTTAGTTTGTATTTAACGGTGATTCAGCGCCAAAATGTTTCTCTACCAGTTCCTTTTGATCTGTGCTCGTCATGCATGTGGGACCTTTGATTTCTTTTTTTTGGTCTGTGTGCATTTTTAAGGTAGCGAAACACAAGTCTGATGAGGCAGCTGGAGAGATGAAAGTGCTTTTCAGTGCAGCTGTTTTGAACCCAGCTTCCCACGCTGCAATCAGATAAACAACACTTTTGTTTTTTTTATTTGCCTTTTTAGTAATGTTTGGCACATTGTGCGTCTTAAGGATGATCAAAGTATTTCTATTTTTACTTATTTTATGCTGTTTTGAGCTGAATTTCAAAGAAGAAACACTTTCATAGTGAATGCATGCTGGGTTGCTTATCCTTTAAAGTTTTTCACACGAACAAGCCACTGATGTCTCCTTCACTCTGCCTTTTGCCCTGTCAACGGCAACCGGTTCTATCATTGGATCATTTGTCGCTGAATCCTTCCTCATTTTTCAATGAAAGATGAACTCGTCCCATGTCACACTTCTAACCAGCTAACCTGCCTTTTCCTGTTGACTCTCTAATGAGTTTGTTGGTGTCTGCATTTGGATGAACGCCGCTGTCTTTGAGACAGATCAGGATGAGTTATGGCCACTGCAGCAGCGTGCACATCACAGCTAATGAAGCCAGACCGTGTCTTCTGCAGGATTACGTATACATCACCTTGTCAAGTTCTCTACCTTTGAGTCTATAACACACACGGGCACATTAGTGTATTCCTTACACTGTATGTCACAGTGGCATCATCCATTTATTTGTGAAGTCCTGTTTTGTGGATCTTAACATTTTAATAGATTGAAGTGAGTAATAGAAGTGAGCATGTTCGGATATTTGCATATTTGAATAAGAGGGTGAAGTGCTGATTTTGAAGATGGGATGAATCGATGGTGCAGGTACATGTTGAGTATTGCCAAGTATGGTAGCCATTAACTATAGTGACCAAAGCCAGTTTTTATATTACGTTGTTAAAGTGCCTATTTACCTTGTAAAGTTGGGCATTTAAGGTTTTGTACAACGTGGGATTATATGGGAACTGACTTACTTTTGGTGCATGAACAGATAGAAAACATAGAATTAGCTTTCAGATCTGAAAAGTGATGTCAGCATCGAAATGCTTTGACCCTGCATTGTTTTCACATCCACCCTGGGGGAACGCCAGGCCTCGAGGGCCAGTGTCCTACAGGTTAGATGCATCCTTGCTCCAACACAGCTGATTTAAATGGCTAAATGACCTCCTTAACATGTCTCGAAGTTCTCCAGAAGCCTGGTAATGAACTAATCATTTGATTCAGGTTTGTTGACCCAGAGTGAGATCTAAATCCTGCAGGACACTGGCCCTCGAGGTCTGGAGTTCGACACCCTGCTCTGGTCCTATAGAAATCTATGTAAAAAACAGCCCCGTTTCCCTCTTTGCTCATGACTTTCAGGTCTTAGTCAAAAAATATTAACCAATTAACTTAAACATTTTCCACATTTTGGTCATTTTAAGCATGACAAAGGAAGATTATCCCAGATCTGCTCATTAGATAATAACTTGTTTACCAATGACCATGCAGTTTCACAGTCAGATTAACCGCTCACTTGTCATACCTGGTTTCAAATCCCTAAGATGGCAACATGAAAATCCCACAGCTCAAAGCTCAATGACGGGACTTTACAAATCAAAGTGTGGCTGCAGCCATCTTTTAAACTCTGTGTGTTTTAGAGCCAGTCTCTTGTGGTCATTGGAGGAACTACAGTTTTTGGGACTGTTTTAAGGTGTTACTCAAAATAAGTAAAGCTGTTTAACATTAAACATGGTGCACATGTAACCAGAAGGTCCATATTAATATGACTCATAACTCCTGCCACTGTTGAAAGATGTAAATTTTCTGTTACCACCTTTGTGTGTCTTAAACTAAGCATTTTTTAAAACTTGAATTGAGAACATGCTGACATACTGTTTTCTTTTTTCTTAACACTGTTTGCTGACCTGTTGACAGTAGAGGTTGGCGGATCGATCCAAATATCGATCGTTTCAATACCAACTTTGATATTGGTATCAGATCGATGTTAGTGCAACAGGATCGATACTGTGTTTCTATCCCTAAAGTTTAGTATGTAGTCCATGAACTGTGATAAATAAATGCATTTTTTTTAGAAAACACACTATGAAAAATGTCTGGGCCTTTTTGTGTTGACTACCACATCACATTTTTGTCAAGCCTATAACACAAAGCACTTTAGAGATAGGTACAGTTACATTCAAGCGCTCCAAAACCCCCAGTTTCAAAATGAAAAGACAAGCTGAAAAGTGTTTTTTGTTGTGTTAGCCGATTATTGTGCAAAGTAAAAATCACAGGGATTTAATGGTCATTAAAATGTGTTCAGAATTCATAAATCATGGCACACAGCTCTCCCCTACACAAGCTGCCTTTAAAGGTCAAAAGTATTTTAATGAGTAGAACATTGAACCGCATCATTCATCTGTCCGTCTGTACTGCAGGCTGGGTGACTTTCGCCTTTCTCCTGAAGGTACTCCCGATAGTATCCAAACTTTATGAGCTACAACTGACCACTAGATATCTGCATTAAAGTTTATTGAGATAGTTTTTTTTTAAATGGTAATGGGAAAGAGGTTATTGTATAACCTGCATAAAGCATTTAAATGTCATATTTTAACTCAACAAGGTGTTGCACTTGTACATCAGCTCTTCTTGAGAAATGAGGTTTTATAAAAGTTATGAATATATCTATGTAATACAAGGATTACTCCTTAAACTAAAGTAAAGTGAAACATTAACATAAATGAGTTTTGTGAGGTTGAAGGTGAAGAGCTACTCAATAGTGTAATTCAGGTCTCCAAGGATTTCTCTTTATTTTAAACAGCCAACATAGATCAAACCTGCCATCAGCTCTCACAATCAGGCATGTCACAAACACAAAGAGTGTGTGACGCATCATCCTTCAGTCTGATCAAGACTCACACACATTTTACTTTATTTGTAAAGGGTTTAAGTGGTCTTTGGTGTTCTTTTTACTTATAACCACTGAAGGAAAGTGCAAAGACGTAAAGCAAAAGAAAATATAGATGAACAGATGATAAATGAAGCTGACTGAAGTGTACCTTTACTGTATCACACTGTCACTGTCTAAGACATCTGTTGTTTCCTCCCTTTACCTCCTCTCATTACTTGCTTTTTGAATAGAAGCTGTCATCCTGGATGCAGTCGGTCTCTAAAAGCCTGCCATGTGCTGCTGAATGAAGTCACCACAGTCATCATCTCTCTTACAGGCGCCGGTGAAATGAGCGTGTCCTGTCAAACTCAAGATGAAGCACCAGAACAAAGACCTTGTCACCCCTTCTTCCTCCAGCTTCTCCTGTTCCTCTATTAAAGCCAAGGGAAAAAAAAGAAAGTTTTTGTTTCAAATCCTCAAAAACAACCCCAGTCTGCTGATATGTTTTGCTGTATTGGTAGCCCATTTGAAAAGTGAAGTCTGAGGATAACACACTGGAGCTTTACAGCAAATTGACTATGACCTCGCCGCTCGCCATTGTTGCTTTGTGGGAATTTGTGTAATAATGTACTAAACAGTACTTATAGATACAGTAGTAGTAGTAATAGTAATGACAGTAGTATTGAATCATGTATTGGTTCGGCTAGTAACAACAACAGCTACTGCTCGAGTACCTTTGTATCAGAATAGGAGAATTAAAATGTTTGGTTTTCTGTTAATTATGATTTTTTTCTTTTTCTACTAAAAGCACTATTGAGACAATACTGCATTAGTATGGATGACCTTTAAAATGAAACTTTACCTTTAAATGACATTTACCGGTTTTGATTTGTTATGGTCCAAAATAATCTTTTACTGTGTTTCTTTGCTATAATTTACACTCTGGTTGAATTAGGAAAAAAAATATTAAGACTGTCGATAAACTGGTGACTCATTAGTTAAATTCCTTTCGACTTCCTGACTTCCACAGACTAATTATTGATCTGATTTGGCATCAGTGTTCGATATGCATCCCGATCCTTAGAATACTCCTTAAAACACATATCAAGGCAGAGGTGCTAAAACTACAGTTCCTTTAATAACCACTGGGGACTGATTTCAAATAGCAAAACAGTCCCTATAGATCCCCATGTTTAAATGCCTAACTTTGAACCATTAAAAAACATATTTACAGCCTGGTGCAAATTACAATTTTGGCCTCTATGGGTCATTTTCTCCTTTATAACAACTCTAAGGATGGTCCTTTTTTTTTTAAATATCCACCTGGATATTGCTATTAAGGTTTAATTAATAATGACTAGCAGCTACACACTGTGTAAACATCTCAAGCCACCCCTCATTTCTTTATATTTTGCTGTGAACATGCATAGAAATACAGTATAAGAGGATATTGTGGCTTGACCACCATTATTTTTTACCACATCCTATAGACAAGCTTTCACTGGCAGGGACCATATCCTTGACAATGTTTCTTGAAGGAGAATGATGGATGGAATAGAGATAGATTTAGGTTTCTGTGGTTTGGGCAAAGCTTCAATGAGGACTGGTGGTGACCCCTGGGCTGTGCTGATGGGAGACATGAGAACTGAGGAAAGGGAGAGAAGACGGGGCACAAAAATGACAACCAAAGGCTATTGTAAGGTATTATCAGCAATACAGCAAAATACTTATGTTTTAGCACTTTAAAATACACATTCATGGAGAGAGCCTGTTCAGTGCACGGTAGTACAAATTAAACAGTTTTACAGTTTTACTACTCTTTACATTAGAGTTTACATAAGAACTCAATTAGTAGTACAACTTCAACAATTTGTACTACTAACTGAGTTCTTCCATCTGGGATTGCTGACTCGGGGCATGTTGGTCTACTCTGACTGTCCAATAGGGAAATCCAAGATGAGAGGGTGCTCTAGAAAAGAAATTCCAACTGGGAACTCGGAATTTCCAACTTCTGACTTATTTAAATGATTGCCCAAAAGCAGTGGGTGATATCATGAAGGCTACATCTACCTGAAAGCGCTTGTGCAGCTCTAAAACACTATTAGATACTCTTAGTCTCCATTATTACTGAAACCTTTTGATTTCAACATACACTTTACTCAATGTAAGTGCTGTATTAAATCATTTTCTGCAGTCTCTCCAGTGTGCAAGCTGTCCCACACCATCAACCGCAACCCGTTTCCCATGTAGCCCTTGCTTTGACAGAGTTGAGGAAAAATGTTGCTCTAAATAGAAGCTTTGTCAACAACTCCTCGCACAGAGGGAAAAAACAAAGTCTTTGGTTTAGAGACAGACGGGCAGCAAACTGGCAGTCATCACAGCTAGCTGTCCCACAGGAGGCTGCGGAGGGATGACAGAGATAATTATTTCCTAAGAGGTGCTGCTTTCCTCGTCTGTCTCAGTCCCACAGCCCCGTCCTCTGTGCTTGCGTTGCTAGACACACTCATGAAGCTCATACTTCTAAACATTTGATGCCAACAAGCAGCAGCACTTTCGTCAGCATCATCAGAGAGAATGTGAAATACGAAGAATAGTATGGAGACACGGAAACAATTCCCAAGGTATAAATTTATTATCACATACTCTTGATATTCATGGAAGCAACACAAGTATCTCGGTACATTTCTGAAGAAAAGCTCTGTGGTCCAAAGAGATACGACTACTTGATATTTTTCAACTGAATGGGCTCTTTTCTCATGTTCTTTGTGCAGATATTCCTTTTGTTACTTACTTCATTGTGGGCACTTATTTGATATCCTCTGACTTCTCGGCACTAATCAGCGAGATGGTGATATTAAACTACACAAATGATTTTTTATTCATGCAGTTCCTCATGCAGGCGGTGTAGTGAGCTTTGATTTCCTCTCTGATACACATTCAAATGATAATTTCATTTCCTCAAAGGATTCATTTATCTCTAAATTTGAGATGAAAGCAATCAAAACAACTGTTTCGTTGAATTTCTTAAATATATTTATGAGGATGCAGACTAATCTGATTTACCGTAACATGTACTTTATGAAGTGTTTGAAAGCCACCCAGGGGGACAGGATATATCCGGCTGCTATTAAATATACATATGAAGAAAGGAGAAGGAAAGAGGAGCATGTTTCAGAGCTAAATCCAGGCACGCTGTGGAGCTTGTAATTTTACAAGAACATGCTTTTGCTCCAAGATTTCACACTTTTATCCTGAACAACCACCCAAAACTTCTGTTTAACACAATACACAAGCGGAACAAAAAGGGGTGAAATAACCAAACAGATTTTCCCTTTAAATTCAATGTGTGTGTATAAAGTCTCCTTTCCTCTTACAGGTTGCTGCAAAACCTTTGCCTTTTTTAATTGTGTCTTGTGAGTGTTTGTGACATGCCTGTGGGGTCAGCATGTTGAATTATCATAGTAACCAGGCATGGCAGAACAAGGTTATTTTTAATTCCAGGAACACAACCTGGATGTTGCTTTATTTGCTTCTCAGCAGGTGGCAGTTAGGAGGTCGTCTGCAGCAAATATGCAAAAACAAATGCCAGGATGGTTACAGCCTGGTTAAGGGAACTATTTTTGGGAATGCCATGCTGTCAAAATATGTTTGGTGTCCTTTTGATATTAATAAAAGAATAGCAAAGTAATTTTATTTAAACGTAAACACGGCAAAGCTCAAAATTAGAATGCACTGATGTACCAGATTTCCCTCCAACCTTTGGACAGCTAGTTGCTTACTGTAGAGTTGTCCGCAGTGCAAAAGTGTTACTGCAATTCATTGACAGTGTTTTGATGTCAGTGGAGGAGGGACTTCTTTCCGTTGTTCCACTTTAAAATACCCTAAAAGTTTCTGCTGAATTTTAGTCAGGCAACATCTTTGTCCACCTCATAGTTTTCTTTTTGCCGTCTTTAGAAGCTCTTGGGAGATTTTGGCCGTGTGCTGTGGATCATTATCATGCTGGAATTTTCCTCTTCGGCCGAGCTTCTGGAATCTCTGAGTCATTTTCTCAGCCTGTATTTTGGTATATCAGCAGACATTCATGGTGCTAAGTGTAAATGTCATCCCCCACCCACAGCTGCTCTAATGGAGCGGCGTAACACAGCATCTAATTGCTCCATCTGACCAAAACAACAACAAAAAAAAGGGAGCTTCTTTTTGTGTACTGTGAGTTTAACCCTGTGATGAAACCCCACCCTAACTCTATGCTTTGGAGAAAGACCGTTAGATTATTTAGTCTTTTGACTAAAACATCATTTAGCCAGGTGTACCGTTTCTCAGGAGGAGAACAAATGTGTGTGTCTAACCTTGCTGCATGAGGAGATTACGTCTGATTGGATCACTTCAAAACTTGTCCCGCCTTTCAAGACATCGTTAATTAGTTCTGATTGGATCTCATCTTTCCAGAATATTTGCATCTCATTTTTATTCATTCGTAAAAGTTTTTGTTGTCTTGTTTTCATAAAAAAAAGGCAGTTGAACTATGACTAACGTCATTAGTCAATGAAATTAACACCGCTACAAAACAAATATGACATTTTCTGATAGCAAAGCGTTTGTCAAGGTTAGTAAAAATGGAGGACTCCAAATTCAGAGTCTGAGGCAGAAAGATTAAACTCATACGTGGGGAAAAACCAGAAGGCAGGGCAAACTGAAAGAAGTAATATGATAAATACAGTAGTAACTGCAACAGAAGATACCATAAACAACCTAAGAAAGAAACAGAAAACAAAGTCCAAAGAAAACCTAACATGTTAGGTCAATAAAAACCTCGACCCATGACGGCGTTAAGGTTATGGTCATCAGTCATGTTGACCTCACAGGCCTAATCTTTCTGGGTTTTGTACCAAAAAGCAAGCAGAGTGATAACCCGCGTGTCGGTTTGAAGCACTCACCCCGTCTGTTTATGAGCTCGATTGTGCGAGTGCTCCGAGGTGGAGAATAGCCACTGCAGCTCTGATTGGTGCCACTATGCTTGTTCTATACCTCCTGATTACAGTTTCCACTGATTTTTAGTTGGCCACAAGTCTTCCTCAATGCTTTTTCATCTTTATGAAGTCTCAAAATCACATTTTTCTATTTCCTTTGGCAATTACTTTCAATGCAGAAGCCACGACACAGACATGCAGCCCAGGGGCCCTGTATTAAGACAGCCCACGGACTTCACAGACTATTTTTGAGCCATGTGTAGGTATTCACACTTACTGGAATTGACAGGCGATCTTACTTTTATTGCATTAAGTTTCTTCCTCTGAACCTCTGTTTTAAATATCTTTTTAAAAGTGTTTGTTTTTGATTGTTTATCAGAAGAAATATTCCACTGTCAGCTCAGAATTATACCAGGTCTCAATCATGACGTTGCACCGGGTTGTACTCACTCCTGGTGTATACTGTAAATGTGCCTGCAACTGTTCTGACTGCATTAGTCCTTGTTTTGTTTTTTTGTGTGTTTTTCTTTTTTGAGAAAACATTAGAGCCTCATTCACATCGAGTTCATTTTAAGATTCTGTTCAGCTGCTCTCCGAGCCCTGTCAGCACTCCGTGTCAGTGAAGGCTAATGGCAGATGGACGGATGGACGACTCCATCCATATTCATTCACAGGATACCTCATGTCTCACATGTGAAGATCTGTCTGTCAGCAAGCAGCATGTGTCAGTGAGTCAATGGAAAGGTGAAGAAAAAAAAAAGGAATGTTTGAATATCCGGACATGAGGAACGAGTCCAAAACAGTCACTGAAGGAGAAAAAAGGAGGGATATTAACAATTTAGGTGTCAAAATGGCTGACAGGTGGATGGCAGCAGGCAGGAAATCACTCTTTGCCAGATTTACAAATCTTTTGGCTTTGTTGAGCAGAAAGATTCATGACAGCTCTCTTTTCTTACCCCCCTCCCGCTGTTTTAGTCCTTCTTTTCGATTTATAAACTTCATAACACACTACACTAGGAGACTCGCACTGGCTCATGGAAGCAAGGTTCATTTGAGACAACTTTCACTAAGGATTGCTTTACATATCTTGATATTTTATTCAGAAGCTTTTCTTAAATTTTTTCGTGGTGCATGCTCAGTCATCCAGGTAAGGAAATCCCAAAAAGTAGATTTCAGATGAACAGAATCTACTTTTTGGGATTTCTGAAATGTTATTTCTGTGTCAGCGATGGGTCATGTTGCAGCAGACCGGATAAACTGCTGCAGGGAACTGCACTGTGAGAGGAGTAAACAAAATTATGGACTTTTGTAACTCTGTGGGAGGATGTTCAAATCATTGCGATGCCAACGGCAGCTGTTTAATACAGACGATAGTCGAGACTCATTGTGCGGGTGAAAACAGATGAAGTAGACATTGTTTGATTGTAAAGCTCAATGTTCTAGAGAGTCTTTGTGCTAAAATAATGATTTGTTAGAAAGCGAAGTGGAACTTCTCTGCTGAATTAACACTAACGAAAGGAATGGAGTAACTTAAAGATGCACAGTATAGATTTAAACAAGTGCAGTACCCCATTAATTGAGTGTGGCAGTATTTCCCTGTTAAATCTGGATCAGGATAGTGTTTTGTTTCATGTTTCATGTTGTGTCTCACACAGTGTACAGTACCCCTGTATCAGTATTTGAAATTTCACCCTTGAACAGTCACATTCGGCAACAACAATGGTTGGAGACTGTAGTGCGACCAAAGTTATTGCAACAGCGTTCAGTGAAGTTGCAATCTTGTTGCCTTTGAAATCATTCCTTTGAAGATAGGAAGAAGTCTTGGATTCAGTTGCTGTCTTCAAAGCAACTTTGGTGTGTCAATATGGCAATTAAGTCTGCAAGTTGGAAATGATACTGTCTGTTTGTGACACCACTAATTAACTCTGATAAAGTGTCAAAAATCACAAAGAAATTCATTCCGAGTCCAGCCAAAACAAATTTAATTGTTTATTTATGAGAGTTCAGATAGGTCACACATAAAATGTTGCACAGTGAAACTGAATTACTCACTGTGGTTCACCATTATATATTATTATTATTACCTTTTATTGATTGAAGTGAACTGGTTATTGAAAATATAGTATATGCAGTCTTTATATACTGAGTCATAAATCAGAATTTGTGCATGTAGATCTCCATGCCTGGTTGGTTTGTGAATCTTCTGTATTTTCTGGAAGAAGGGAGGCATGTTATCAGTTTCACCAGCAGAATACCAATCAGCAAACTCCACTGAGCAAAGGTCAGCAGTGGTAGTAACATGACGCAGACCATTCGTCTCTTCAACTTGCCACATTTTGCATTAAGATCCTTCTACCTTTGTTGTGTTTGTAGAAGGCAGAGGGAAGAAAACCAGATAAATGAATGCAACATTTCAGCAGATAACTGGACTGAACTGAATTGTTGCTGACTGTACAAAGTCTTGCTGCGTAGCTAAATAATAAAAAAGCTGTGCTCCTTACAAAAGTAAAACTATCCAACTGTGTGACAAACATTGTCACACTTAAATGTTTCCGATTATCAAACAAATTAAAATATTAGATAAAGATAACACAAGTAAACACCAAATGCAGTTTCTAAATTAAGGTCCAAACCTTCACAAAGTGATTGTCCATAAGCCTAATGACTGATTGGGCAACCCTTAGCAGCACAACTGTAAAGTGTCATCTTTGCAGAATTGTTGTAATCTAGCCACATTGGAGGTTAAGCTGTGGCATGACCTTTTTAATGTCATGCCACAGCATCTCAATCGGATTCAGGTCAGGACATCGACTAGGCCACTCCAAAGTTTTCATTCTCTTTTTCTTAAGCATTTCAAAGGTGGGTTTGCTGGTGTGGACAGGTCATTGTCCTGCTGCAGAACCCAAGTGTGCTTCAGCTCGAGGTCATGACCAAAAGGAAGGACATTCTCCTTCAGGATGTTTTGGTCGACGGTGGAATTCATGGTTCCGTTCACCACAGCGAGTCTTTCAGGTCCTGAGGCAGAAAAACAGCCCCACATCATCACACTACCACCATATTTTACTGTTGGTATGATGTCCATTTTCTGAAATGATGTGCTAGTTTTATGCCAAAAGTAACAAGACTCAAACCTTCCAACAAGTTAAACCTTTTTCTTGTCAGTCCACAGAGTTTTGGGGATCATCAAGATGTTTTTGGCAAATGTGAGACGAGCCTTTCAGTTCTTTTTGGTCAGCAGTGGCTTTCTCCTTGAACTCTCCCACGGATTCCATTTTTGCCCAGTCTCTTTCTTATTGCTGAATCATGAACTCTGACCTTAACTGAGACATGTGAAGCCTGCGGTTCTTTAATGTTGTTCTGGGTTCTTTTGAGACCTGGATGAGTTGTCGATGTGCTCTGGTTCACCACTGCTCCAAGTTTTCTACATTTGTGTAGAACGGTCAGATAGGGTCTATTTAAGTGAGTCAACTGGTCTGCCAGTAATCAGACCTGACTGTATCAAGTGAAACTGAACTTGGCTTTCCAAGAAAATATGATAAATCACAGTTAACTAACTTAATTGAACAACAGAAGATCAGAAAAATATCGGCTTCTCTAATAAGTTTAATTTCTGCTGTACCATTTGTCTCTTAGAGTCAGAGTTTAGTGTAAACAACATGAAAACATGCATCCATTCTGTCTTGTGTTAACAGTTTGGGATATTGTTGTTGGTGTAACTCGAGGAAGAAACGTGGGGAATGTTTTCTTGGCACACTTTAGTGCCATTAGTACCAACTGGGGTAGATTTAGACTCTGAGGAAAAAAGTTACCAGTTTTTCATCTAATTAAGAAATGCAAAGAATAATTCTGCAGAATTGTTCAGTCTTTCAAGCACTAGACCCCACACCCTGCTTCTTGCCCAAAGCCAGCTGATGCAGGCTTCAACACCTCTGTGACCCTAGTTGGATAAGCAGTTGAAAAAGTGGCTGCAAGAGGGATAGGTGGATAAATATCATTCTTTTCCTCCTCATGTAACAGGACCAGTCATGCAGGCCATCTTGCACACTTCAGTAAGTGTAAGTGAATCATGCAGAGAGCTTTGAACACATAAGGATGAGTGGTATCCTTTGGCCCTGCCCACTGCCTTGACATTGCTGGAAACAGATTTCCGTGCATGTGGCTGGGGAAAACCCAGGAGAGAACACACCTGGAGTATTTTTTATGAGGATTATAAATAGAGCAGAAGAAGATGAGAGAAAAAATTGCTTCAGTCGTAATACCCATGAAATATTAACAGGGTATCAAGAGAAATAATGACGACTATCTCTGTGGCACTGGGAGTTTGGGAAACAGTAAATTCGTGAGTGTAGGATGTGGGTCTGTGTTGATGAGGCTGCAGTGCTGGCAGATTGCTGCCGGTGAGAGCCAGCTTCCCAGTCCTTTAGAGGAGCTTCCATCAATCACAGTCCAACTGGCGTGTCTGCAGCTGCCTAAAGTCCCACCTCTACGACACAGAAACAACAGCCTCTATTTCTTTTTATCTTGACCATCAAGGAATACATAGGCACAGAGAAACACGGGCGAGATTTAAATAAGAAAAGAGTGATATGTAGTTTGAGATCAAAACACATTATAATCATAACAAAACATTTATAAATGTGTTATAGTCAGCCTATGCCTCAAAGGTGGAGTGAATAACTTTTGGGGACATAAAAATAACTTCAGTTCAATAAACCGTTGCACAAACAAAGCCAGCAGTAGGCAGAGTGTTTAAACAGGCTAGTCATACAGAGGTATGGATCGGAGCTCTATGGAAGAGACTATGATGGCTAACCTTTGTTGAGTATTGACTTGGGCTCTCGGTTATTGAACTGACTGCTTGGAAAATGATAAAATAGAAGTACAGTAGGGCTAAATGAGTTTTTTATTTGTTCAAAGGAGACTTAAAACCACACTGGACAAAAATGTACAGCAAACAAAACAGCTTTTTCCTGTGTTACGATGCATGCCTTATTTTTAAGTATACACTCATTGGCCCATATGGCATGACAACATCACATAGTTGGTGCACATTTTTCAGCCCCACATTCATGATGTGGATATCCAGTTTCACCATATCTGGTGACTGTAGAAGCCATTTGAGTACAGTGAACTCATTATCATATTCAAGAAACCAGTTTTAGATGCTTTGAGCTTTGTGACATGGTGTTATCCTGCTCGAAGCAGCCATCAGAAGATGGGGTACACTGTGGTCATAAAGGGACAGACATGATCACCAGTAATACTTGGGTAGGCTGTCACTGTGAAACAATGCCCAAAGTTTTCCAAGAAAACATCCCCCACACTAGTACACCTCTACCACCTTCCTGAACTGTTGCTATAATGCAGGATGGATCCATGCTTTCATGTTGTTGAGGTCAGATTCTGGCCCAACCATCTGAATGTTACAGCTGAAACTGAGACTGAATAGATCAGCCAATGCTTTTTCAATTTTGTGCTGTCCTGTTTTGGCAGACACCCTCTCTTCTACGTACCTTGGTTGTAACCAGTAATTATTCAAGTTGCTGTTGCCTTACTATCAACTTGAGACAGCCTGGCCATCCTCCTCTGACCTCTAAATG
Organism: Aulonocara sp. 'chitande type north' Nkhata Bay; assembly: GCF_057382095.1. NCBI lineage: Eukaryota > Metazoa > Chordata > Actinopteri > Cichliformes > Cichlidae > Aulonocara > Aulonocara sp. 'chitande type north' Nkhata Bay. Next base: position 21,576,014 of record NC_141352.1, on the reverse strand, counting down.
CTAATTACAGTCCATTCTCTGTAAACTATAGAGATGGTTATGTGTGAAAACTATAGTATACCTATAATTGCTTCTGAAATACTCAGACCAGAACATCTGGAACCAACAGCCATGCCACATTCAAGTCACTTAAATCACCTTTCTTTCCCATTCTGTTGTTCAGTTTGAACTTCAGCAGGGCATCTTAATCATGATGACATGCTTAACTACGTGTAGTTCCTGACTTATAATTGGCTGATTAGTTACTTTCATCAACAAGAATTTGAACTGGTGTACCATTGAGTGTACTTTTGTCTTTTTTAAAATGTCTTTACATAAAGCAATAAGCAGAAGTCCCAAGTGCGCAGAAGTGTGTGTGTGAGAGAGACAGGGCTTCAGTTGAAATCATGAAATCTGAATTCATAATTATATTTTGATATTTTGAGGGGAAAAAAAGATTCATTGAGTAAAACGAAGATAGCTTTTGAGACACTGTTTCCTCCCTGTGTAAAATGATTGCAGTTTTTCTAAATATGCCTCTTTGCTTCTTTCATGGTTTTATTGCATGCCCCATTCATCTACTCTGAATTCTACACCTGTGCTTAAATCATTAATTGCTATCCTGTTTTATTAAAGTAAGTTAGACAGCTATTCATATTCCTACATTAAAGCCACGGGTACGTTAATTAATCATAATCCTACATTTTACAACAATCAAAATGTTCAGGAGTTTAGAAATATCTCTTTAATCTGTGTTAAAGTTATCACCAATAAAAACATCTCCACCCAGGAGAATAGCTGAGGACACACTGCTCTCATCTTTAAAAAGACTTGAAGAAAAAAAAAACCTGTAACTATTGCCATTTATAATGCCAAGGGATGATGAATACTCCACAGTGAATTTAGTGAGATGCAATGTAGTGTGTATCTTGAATAGCAATGAATAGCTAACAACACTGCTGAGATAGTCTTTTATGCTATCCAATGCAACTGCTCCGCCATAAAGATAACTTTTATGGTGACTACAATGATCAGGCTTTTCTGATCTGCTCCTTTCATGAGCATAAATAAAGACGAAAATAAATTAGAAACACATCTCAGTATAATTGTGTCTAGTACAACACCTTTTAACTATGACGTCAAGTAATAAACGTCCAGCGGCGTCAACAAAAACGGAATATTACAGCTTTGTAAAGTAAAAATTTATTGCAAAGCTGTTGTATTGAATTGCAATAGATTCCTAGGGTGTACTTAATGTGCTCATTGGCACAGTGTGTCGATTTCAGAACTGAAGAATGAATGATCCTCTGAAGTTTAACACAATTCTTCATTCCTTTTAAATTAATTAAATCCAAGACAAGAGGTTTATACAGAATCATAGTCTGAGTTCAAAGAAGTCGATGTAGCTTCTGGGTGAAACCAAATCAGCCTTAAACCTACATTACTATTCACCAGCAGGGGGCGACTTCACTAACACAGCAGAGGTTTATGTGAAATTGCTTTTACATTTCACTTTTTTTTGTTACCTTAGTAAACATTTACCTAATGCACTTTTAATCATAATTGCTAGTTTCTGGTCTCCTTAAATACAGCATGACTGACAAGCTATACATGGGTGTGCATAGTGTCCTTGGGTCCCACCTCTTTAGCTGCAAAGCACTTGCAGTTTTGAGATTTCAGAACAACAGTGGACAAACCAATGAGGGGTTCATTCTGTGTTTTTATTAAAGTGTGTGTTTCTCGTCTAAAATCTAACAGTTCCGAGGTCTAAGGTTAACATGTTCATAAATCAGTAGTTTTAGTTTTTGGAGTGAGAGTTTAAAAACTTAAAAAGAACATTTGAGAAAGAACATTGACTATAGAAACATTACAGTTAGTAATGCTGGTTTTGTTCTGTGTTATCTTTTGTGTTTTTCATACATTCAAATAAAGAAATGGAACAAAATTATATGTTTTTGTGATTGGCTGTTTGTAACACAATACCTGAAGATACTAATTCTCCTCTGTTATCTGTTATGGGCACAACACTGGTCCATCCCTTGAGTTTGGTGCCTTTTTCATACTTCCACAGGTCACTGTTAAGTGGCCTAACAAACCTTTGCTTCAGACCACTTTCAGAAAGTTAAAGACAGTCTGGTTCCTCAGAAGCAAGACATAAATAAATGATGGGTAGCTAAAGACTTTTGCACAGTACTGTTATTTTACTCTCTTTGATATCCATGAAAAAGCAATAATGGCAAGAAGTAAATGTACTTGTGTAAACTTGAACACAACAAACAGTGAGTTACACCTATTACTCACGTTTTGAGTATCAGACATATAACAGCATCCAATAATATGTGAAGGATCTTAAAGCTAATGCAAAAGGTTACATTAAATTAAATTGTTGCTGCTTTGTAAATTGTGGAAAATCTAAATTTCTATAGCAGATGGTGAAAAACTGTTTTTTTTTTCTGTCATTTAATTCTTTACCATTACTTAATTACATTGGAGTACTATGAATGTTCACTCTATGTTGTGAAAATTTCCATCACTGCACAGCCTCCCACAGCCTCTTTTGTGTGTTCTATTAACATGAATTACCATTTCAAATATTTTGTTTTGGGGTCCAGATGCCCTGCAGTATCTGCCAAAACACATAAAGCTTTTCTTAATTTGGCTTACTTACATTTTTCACTTGCCTCCTTATTCCTTTATTCCTGACAGCTTGCAGATCTGTTATAATTAGTTTCCTCTAATGATGTAACATTGCTTCCAGCAGTTTAGGGAAATCCACCTCTTGGACTTTTGCAATTAGTCACTCGGGCTTGGAGGTCATATTGGCATGAACACATTGTATTTGGTGAAGGCTTGTGGTGAAAGGATGCTCAAAGTGACATCAGGAAAGACACAGATATTTTCAAGGTCAAACTTTCTCAGGTGAGGTGTGGTTTTTTTTCCTTTAAGCTGGTGTTAACAACAGTGAGGTGGTTAGACATCACGCTGCCACCCGGTCCACAAGAGAGAGCGACAGGCCGGTGACAGGCCGGGGCACACGGGCCTCAGTGAGTCATTGATATGGGACAGCGATGACATGCCGTCAGTTCAGCATTCGCTCTCCAGGGCTCTGGAGCTCTGAGAGGAGGGACTTGCGTAGAAACTGACGACCATAGCAGGGTTAAGCATGAGAGGGACAAGGGAGGGCAAAAGGATACAGGAAAAGTTATATTTACATGTTAAAAAAGGGAGCTCTGAAAATAAAATAAAGATGGGGTAATACTAGAAAAGTGAAAGTCATGCATCTGAAATTACAACATCAAAATTTTAGCAAAGCGCTGTACACCTCAAAAGAGGAGGAACTGTATGATGTTACTCTAAATTTACAAAGTTCACAAACAGATGGGTTACTATTTGTTTTCAAATTGCTGTTGACAGTCAGCGTTGCCAAAACTACTGTTAATATTGTAAATGCATCACAATGAAGGTCAAGCTGTCATAACAAGAAGTTAAATCTTGCCAGTTATATCATATTTCCAACAACATAAACCTCGGATGAGAGGTGAAACATCTTCAAGCAACTTAAACAAGTCCAGATGCTTTTCTTTCCAAGCTCCTTAGACTACAATGACCTGGATGACTGAGAACAGACAACAACATAAACATGTTTTTTCTAAAACTGTGAAAACTTTCACTATAGGCCATGCATCTGATCAGATCAATAATCCCTGTACTGGGTGGAGCATTGGCTATTGATATGTTTGGTGCACAGATTATGTCTGCCATTGTGGTTGTGTCTGTGGGGATACGGACATGTGTTGCTGCTGTTAGTATTAGCGTGTATTTGAATTTAGAAAGTCGTGGCTGCAGAGTGATTCTATGATTCAGTCATGACATCACAGTCATGTGAAAAAGGAATTTTTCACAGGAAAAGCCAAGTTCACACCATGATCCATGGTGTGTAGTACCACCTTTAAAAGCAATAACATGAAGCAGCGGTTTCTGTACGACTTTATCAGTCCCTCATGTCATTGTGGAGGAGCTGTGGTCCAGTCTTCTTTATCACTTTACCTGAGTTCATTAATGTTTGTGGACATTCATTTATGCACAGCTCTCTTAATATTATCCACAGTATTTTAGTCAGGTTAAAGTCTGGACTTTGACTGGGCCACTGCAGCACCTTCGTGCTGTTAGTTGAGATTTTTGTGCTGATATGCTGTTGTTTCAGAAGTATTTCCGAAGTCTTGCAAAACTTACACGATGCTGACGTGTCCTCTTTTAGAGACAAGAGGTTTTCTTTTGCCGACCCTTAATGAAATTTAAGATTTAAGAGCTCTGTAGAGGCTGAGATGTACCTCTTGAGTTTTTTGAAACTTCTCTGAGCACTGCACAGTCTGAGCCTCAGGTGAATTTGCAGGAACATCCACTTCTGGGAAGATTGTGTCTTTGTGTTAATACACACCTGAATGCTCCAGGCCACCAAACTGCCAAAGTTTTTGCCTTTATAAAGCTGCTCACGCTCGCTGGTGATCAATTAGTTTATCAAGTTCATCTGATTATCAGCACCTAGCTGCTACTTACACTCTTAATTCCTATGAATGCAGTAAGGATGTTCTTAGACTTTTACAGGCCTTTTTATTTTACTTTTACTTAAATTCATACTTATTTACTTTATAGTTTTGATTTTAAATGACTCTTTACCTCATTTAGCTATTTACTTTATCACTGTTACATTGTATTGTATTTTCACATAGTCTGTGTTGAACTACTCTAACAAATGAATTTCCTACTGTTTGGGATATATTTTTATAGAAGTCACATTTCCTTCACAGCTGTAAAAACCATGCCTCCTCACACACAGATGACGGGTCTGTAAAAAAAAAAAATCACCTGGATCGGCTTCATTGTTCTATAAGAGCAACACACAGGGTATTTTTTTTTTCAAATGCCAGCAGCAGTTTATACTGGAAACATAATGACTCTAAGCCAGATGGTAACACGCAGCTGTTATGACTCAGTAAATAATTTACATTCAGCAAAGTGATCCTCGGGAGTTCTCGACAATCAAAGCCACGTTAATGAATGACTTGATTTGTGCTAAATAGTTTACAAAAATAATTAAATGAGTCAGACAGGAGCTGGCTCGAATCCAGGCTATCATGAATAAGCAGGAGCTGAATCTGCTCGGTGGCTTTGCTCCTCATTACACGAAACATGTTTAATATCAAATATCACCTATTTGAGTTCATTTTCATTCTAATAAGCTTACAAATTCCTCTTGTGCTGAGATCTGAAACCACAAAGCGCACCGTGACCACTCCTGGCAATGGCCAGTACACTGTTCATAATGTGTAAATGATATGTAGTCATTTAAATATGTTACTTTCAGTGTTGGTCAAGTTACTTGAAAAAAGTAATCAGTAACTAATTACTGATTACTTCCCCCAAAAGTAATCCAGTTACTTTACTGCTTACTTATTTTCCAAAGTAATTAATTACTTAGTTACTTTTTAAAAACACGATTTACAACCTGAAGAGGTGATAAAGCGATAGATCAATTCTACTTTTTCTGCATAATCCATCATACAAAATGTAATCAAATGGAAAAGTCTCTTTTTTTAACTTGTTTTATTAGTTTTCATCTTTTAACTTTATGCATCAAGCAAACATTAAATTATATGCAACATTCGCTGACTGGAAGAAATTTGTTTAACATTTAAACCTATTTTCTGCACATTCCAGCACATAAAATAAAATATTTTTTGTGTTTACACTCAGTCTTTCAAATAGATGCAAGTAAAACACAGCAGAAAATAAATAAAATCAAAGACTAGCGGTCCTGTTGCTCTATTTTCACCTGTAAAGCAGGACTGCGGTAGGCGGAGGTTTACCCTGGTGCAGGTGTGCCGCGGCGGTCAGTGGAAGAATCTGTGTTTCTCTGTGAATTTCCCATTACATGGTAGCGCACTCGGTGCTTGCTTGGAAGTTTAGGGATTTTTTTCGCTGTAAAAAGACGTTTTCTTCCCACGCACAACGGACGCTAATTTTTTTGTCACTTTTTATGGAATCAAACTCAAAATAAGGTCAGTACTTCCACGCTTTAAACGCTGCACGCTCATACTCTCTCCGCACTCGATATATTATCCATTGTTGATCTGCACACAGCTGTTGCCACGAATGTTGCACTCGCTTATGTCACTGTCATGAGACATTCTCGCAAAAAAAAAATCACGGGTTTAGTAACGCAGGAACGCAGCATGCTTACGGGAAAGTAACGGTAATCTAATTACCGATTTTGCAATAGTAATCCCTTACTTTACTCGTTACTTGAAAAAAGTAATCGGATTACGCGTTACTGCCCATCTCTGGTTACTTTCAAATGCAAATAACCTGCTTGTTCTGTATGGAAGTGTATTTATCTACATATTTATTAGCGGAACAGACAGAGAAATACTTAGGCCAGCTGGACCTTATATACTTTTATACAAATACCAGTTTATTAAAATACTTATAGCATGTGTGTGTGTGTGTGTGTGTGTGTGTTTGAATGCACATAAAATATAAAAGTTTGACTATTTTCCTTAAGCAAATAAGACTGAAAAACATCTCAGCATCATAACTATAATATTCTAACAGATTGTAACTAGTTTGATCCGAGATTTCAGGTTTTTCACGGACATGCTGAAGCCTCCCATCTTTGGACAAACTCGGTCGATACATGATTGATGATGAACATGGTGGGGTATTTCCTCAAGGACTCATCCATAACCTTTTGGTAATCATTCCAGTCTTGCTCTCACACCAAAGGGGGGATCAAGTGAAAGGTGATGATATAATGGTTTGACCAATATGCTCTCTTTGCAGCCAGTCAGGGCCTTAATTAGACACCTTTTGGGCCACATTGGCATTTACTCTTTCCTTAAATAAAGTCTCGTCCAACAGGAACAACTGCCTAGAAAGTGCACACAGACACACACACACACACCTCCAACACCTGTCTCTCTTTGATTTTCCAGACAGCAAAGTCTAAACCTGTTTGTGCAAGCTAATGGGATGGGGAATTTGTTCACCCCATTAATGGGGATCTGCATTAATGTTTAACTAATTCCTCCATCAGCCACTGAAAGTTTGTTAGGAACTTCACTGATTACCTTTATACTAATTTTTAATCTTCCCATGGATCGGAGATCTCATTTACCAGCATATTAAGGTCAGGCTCACATTAATATGTTTGTGTTTTAAGACAAGGTGCATTTTATTTGAAATATACTCACCAGACACTTTATTAGGAACACCTGTTGTACCCCTCGTTAATGAAAACATCTAATCAGCTAATCACATGGCAGCAGCTCAGTGTATATCAGCATGCAGACATGGCGAAGATGACCTGCCAAAGGTAAAACCGAGCATACAAATGTTTTGTGGATGTTGATGTCAGAGGTCAAAGAAGAATGGCCAGATTGCTTCAAGCTCATAGGAAGGCAACCATAACTCAAATAACCACTTGCTACAAACAAGTTATGCAGAAGAGCATGTCTGAACAGACATGGTTACCCTTGAAGCAGATGGGCTACAACATCATACAACACCACTCCTCCCAAATAAGAACATGAAACTGAGGCTATGATTCCCATTGGCCCACCAACACTGAACAACAGAAGATTGGAAAGACTGCCTCAAGTTGATAAGAAGGCAACAGCAACTAAAATAATCACTGGTTACAACCAAGGTATGCAGAAGAGGGGGCTCACCAAAACTGGACAAGATAAGATTGAAAAGATTGAAATATTTATTTCTGGCAACATTCAGATGTTGGGTCAGAATTTGGAGTAAACAGCTTGAAAGCATGAATCCATTCTGCCATTCAGTATCAAGGTAAAGATGATGTTTTCCTTGCAAGTTCTGGGCCCCTTTGGGTACCAACTGACCAACCTTCAAGCCTACCTGAGTGTGATTCGGCATCCATCCCACTTTGGATGGAGCAGCTCTCATTTCTAGAAATATGGACAAATTTATTAAACCCCCCAAAATATGACTATCCAGAGTTGGGACCAGGAAGCAGAGTTGCAGTCTTACACGCTTCTCTGCAGCTTCTCTCCTCCTGCTACCCCCCCAAAAACCCATCTCCATAGAGACTGTGTCAGCTTCCAAAAAGACAAAAAACAAACTAAAAACCAGCAACAAACAACTTAAACATAAACAATCACAAAGAAAGAACAATACAGTATCCACATCTGAACCAAAGAGTAAAACAGTGAAATGTGGATTATTAAATATTAGGTCTCTCTCCTCCAAGTCTCTGTTAGTACATGACTTAATAATTGATCAACAAATTGATTTACTCTGCCTTACAGAAACCTGGTTGCAGCAGGATGATTATGTTAGTTTAAATGAATCAACACCCCCGAGCCATTCTAACTACCAGAAATCTCGAAGCACAGGCCGAGGGGGCGGTGTGGCAGCAATTTTTCACACCAGCCTATTAATTAATGAAAGACCAAGACAGACTTTTAATTCATTTGAAAGCCTGATGCTTAACATTGTCCACCCCAGCTGTGAAACTCAGAAACCAGTCTTACTTGTTATCATCTATCGTCCACCTGGGCCTTACACAGAGTTTCTGTCTGATTTCTCAGACTTTATATCTAATTTAGTTCTGAGCTCAGATAAAATAATTATTGTGGGTGATTTTAACATCCATGTAGATGCTAAAAATGACAGCCTCAACATGGCATTTAATCTGTTATTAGACTCAATTGGTTTCTCTCAAAATGTAAAAGAACCCACCCACCACTTTAATCACACTCTAGATCTTGTTTTAACATATGGCATAGAAACTGAACATTTAACAGTGTTTCCTGAAAACCCTCTCCTGTCTGATCATTTCCTGATAACATTTACATTTACAATAATTGATTACACAGCGGTGAAGAGTAGACTTTATCAAAGTAGATGTCTTTCTGAAAGCACTGTAACTAAGTTTAAGAATATAATCCACCCACTGTTATCATCTCCAATGCCCTGTACCAACACAGAGCAAAGCAGCTATCTGAACGCTACCCCAACAGAGGTCGATTATCTTGTTAATAATTTCACCTCCTCACTACGTACGACTCTGGATACTGTAGCTCCTGTGAAAACTAAGGCCTCAAATCAGAAGTACCTGACTCCGTGGTATAATTCTCAAACACGTACCCTAAAGCAGATGACTCGTAATCTGGAGAGGAAATGGCGTGTCACAAATCTAGAGGATCATCATTTAGCCTGGAGAAATAGTTTGCTGCTTTATAAGAAAGCCCTCCGCAAAGCCAGAACATCTTACTATTCATCACTGATTGAAGAAAATAAGAACAACCCTAGGTTTCTCTTCAGCACTGTAGCCAGGCTGACAAAAAGTCAGAGCTCTTTTGAGCCAACCATCCCTTTAACGTTAACTAGTAATGACTTCATGAACTTCTTCACAAATAAAATTTTTATCATTAGAGAAAAAATTACCAATAATCATCCCACAGATGTAATATTATCTACAGCTACTCTTAGTACCATTGATATTAAGTTAGACTCTTTTTCTCCAATTGATCTTTCTGAGTTAACTTCAATAATTACTTCCTCCAAACCATCAACGTGTCTTTTAGACCCCATTCCTACAAAACTGCTCAAAGAAGTCCTGCCATTAATTAATTCTTCGATCTTAAATATGATCAACCTATCTCTAATAATCGGCTATGTACCACAGGCCTTCAAGCTGGCTGTAGTTAAACCTTTACTCAAAAAGCCATCTCTAGACCCAGCAGTCTTAGCTAATTATAGGCCAATCTCCAACCTTCCTTTCATATCAAAAATCCTTGAAAGAGTAGTTGTCAAACAGCTAACAGATCATCTGCAGAGGAATGGTTTATTTGAAGAGTTTCAGTCAGGTTTCAGAGCTCAGCACAGCACAGAAACAGCTTTAGTGAAGGTTGCAAATGATCTTCTTATGGCCTCTGACAGTGGACTCATCTCTGTGCTTGTCCTGCTAGACCTCAGTGCAGCGTTCGATACTGTTGATCATAATATCCTATTAGAGCGATTAGAACATGCTGTAGGTATTACAAGTACTGCGCTGCAGTGGTTTGTATCATATCTATCTAATAGACTCCAATTCGTGCATGTAAATGGAGAGTCCTCTTCACACACTGAGGTTAATTATGGAGTTCCACAGGGTTCAGTGCTAGGACCAATTCTGTTTACATTATACATGCTTCCCTTAGGCAGTATCATTAGAAGACATAGCATACATTTTCACTGCTATGCAGATGACACCCAGCTCTATCTGTCCATGAAGCCAGATAACACACACCAATTAGTTAAACTGCAGGAATGTCTTAAAGACATAAAGACCTGGATGGCCGCTAACTTTCTGCTTCTTAATTCAGATAAAACTGAGGTTATTGTACTCGGCCCTGAAAATCTTAGAAATATGGTATCTAATCAGATTCTTACTCTGGATGGCATTACCTTGGCCTCCAGTAACGCGGTGAGGAACCTTGGAGTCATTTTTGACCAGGACATGTCCTTCAACGCACATATTAAACAAATATGTAAGACTGCTTTCTTCCATTTGCGCAACATCTCTAAAATTAGAAATATCCTGTCTCAGAGTGACGCTGAAAAACTAGTTCATGCATTTATTACTTCCAGGCTGGACTACTGTAATTCATTATTATCAGGATGTCCAAAAAACTCACTGAAAAGCCTTCAGCTAATCCAAAATGCTGCAGCAAGAGTCCTGACAGGGACTAGAAAGAGAGAGCATATTTCTCCTGTTTTGGCTTCCCTTCATTGGCTTCCTGTTAAATCCAGAATTGAATTCAAAATCCTGCTCCTCACATACAAGGTCTTAAATAATCAGGCCCCATCTTATCTTAATGACCTTGTAGTACCATATCACCCTATTAGAGCGCTCCGCTCTCGCTCTGCAGGCCTACTTGTTGTTCCTAGAGTATTTAAAAGTAGAATGGGAGGGAGAGCCTTCAGTTTTCAGGCCCCTCTTCTGTGGAACCAGCTTCCAGTTTGGATTCGGGAGACAGACACTATCTCTACTTTTAAGATTAGGCTTAAAACTTTCCTTTTTTCTAAAGCATATAGTTAGGGCTGGACCAGGTGACCCTGAATCCTCCCTTTGTTATGCTGCAATAGATGTAGGCTGCCGGGGGATTCCCATGATGCATTGAGTTTTTCCTTTCCAGTCACCTTTCTCACTCACTATGTATTAATAGACCTCTCTGCATTGAATCATATCTGTTATTAACCTCTGTCTCTCTTCCACAGCATGTCTTTATCCTGTCTTCCTTCTCTCACCCCAACCGGTCGCAGCAGATGGCCGCCCCTCCCTGAGCCTGGTTCTGCCGGAGGTTTCTTCCTGTTAAAAGGGAGTTTTTCCTTCCCACTGTCGCCAAAGTGCTTGCTCATAGGGGGTCATATGATTGTTGGGTTTTTCTCTGTATCTATGAAGCGCCTTGAGGCGACTTTTGTTGTGATTTGGCGCTATATAAATAAAATTGAATTGAATTGAATTGAATTGAATTGAATTGATTGCTGACCATGTCCATCCCTTTATGACCCCAGTGTACTGATCTTCTGATGGCTACTTCCAACTGGATAACGTACCATGTGTCAAAGCTCAAATAATCTCAAACTTGTTTTTTCAACATGACATAGTTCACTCTACTCAAATAGAAATCTAATTTAACAAGCCCCTAGGTGGCTGCCTGAAGAGATTCACCCATAAGTCAAGAAAATTTTCAAATAACAAAACAAATAAGTAAATAAATAAAATCAAATAAAATTATTACATTTACCTAATTACACTTTTAATTTTCATATAAGGTAGACAAAAAATCAGTATGCCATGTCACGGTGTAGTGGTTTTCCTTTACATTATAGTCTACTTGTGATACTGAGATTGAATTATGTGCAGTGTCCTTAATGAGCAGTATATTATTTTCGTCAGGTTCAATAAACACTTCATTTTTAAAAAGGCAATTATGTCATGGTTCAGGGGTTAAATGGTTGCTGAATACTTTTGAATAGAGCCTTTTTAATACCCACAATAAACAGGACCAATAGAAGCTTTTTCTTCCAGTGGCAGAAAGTCTGGAAAGTATCTAAATTCCATGTAGAGGATTTTAATTGTCAATTTTGTATCTTCTTTGGTGCTTTAAAAAGGGAAGCTCAGCCCATTACTCTAGTTTGTTTGTTTTTATCCAAAAGATGTCTGAACAAAACAAGAGGCTCCCGCATCAAATGAGAAAATGATTAGTTAGCCCAGAGGAAACACCACAGCCGACAGCGCTGCGTGGGATTTCATAATGTGTTGAATTATCATGAACTACAAAATGTGGTGTACAAAAAGCAAACATGCCAGAGTCAATTTAAATGTGGAGAAAAAAATAGTTTGGATGAAATCTGTGCAGAGCCTACAGCTAAATCTGAAGATCTCCACGATGTTTCATATTGATCAAGATCAGACTTTAGCGAGAGAAGGGTGTGCATGATAACATGACTTATCGGCCTTTAAAAGAAAGCCCTCAAACAGATTTATCTGATAATGTGAGTTAGCAGCAGTCGGGGACCTGCAGAGAGCAGCGTCTCGTGCCCTACTTAACCTGTCAAGGCCAGTCTGAGAACTACTCAATCAAGTCTCTGTAGGTGTAAAAAGCAACACAGTGCAGAGGGGAATGAAACACTGAGGCATTTGTATATATTTTTACCAAGAGGTATTTACCATTTTTGCTCGAGTCATCAATTAGAATGCAAGAGGTTTTCATGTGGACTATTTCACTAACGCTTTAGAGAAAGGACTAACGTGGACGGCAGCAGGAAATGACAAATCCTCTTCTGAACTGTGCTGGGGCTGATGCGAAGTTGGAAAGAAAAGAAGAAAGTGCTCTCAGAATAGCTGCACCCATGGGAAAGCGTGTGGGTGATGTTTGATCCTGGCTGCTAAGTGGTTATTTCTGGAAAGTATTTCATAACGTTTCGAGGGTATCCCTTTGATAACAACTAGAGATGGACCGATCCGATATCACGTATCGGTATCGGTCCGATACTGACCTAAATTACTGGATCGGATATCGGAGAAAAATAAAAAATGTAATCCGATCCATTAAATATCACGAAAGCACCTCACAAAACTTGCAACACGCCGTAACTCACCTCAGAAAGTTAGCACGTCGGAGCAGTATGCATCACGTGATAGAGCGGCTGTGGCATGCGGGACCTGTCGGTGGTCTGGATAGCATTTGGAGCTTCGCTAGCAACCCGGCATTTCATCTCCGACAAAGTTATCCCGAGAGAAGTAAAGCAAGTGTGTAAGTCCATCTCTGAATGTTTGTAAAGCATTCCTGCGTTAAGCTTAACAAGCGACTGCCTCTCCGGCTGCTACTTCAATCATGAAACTGATTAATGATCAGCTGATCGGCTTTTCTGTCGCGAGTCCGTCTCTCTGGTTTGTTTTTGGCCCACTTTGCACCAGAAAGAGGAAACCAGCGGCTGAACAACAGCAGCACGTTTAAGCTTGATCAGCTATTGTTAGAATGTATTTAATATTACTTTCTACACCAGGATCTTTTTCTACGTAGCTGACGCTGGTAACTGTGCAGGGGCGGATCTAGCAAAGTTTAGCCAGGGGGGCCGATAGGGCATTAACAGGGAAAAGGGGGCACAAAGACATAGTTTTCTTTCTTATTCTCATTTAAAATGTCTAGCTTTTAATAAATAATTATCCGAATCTTACACCCAAAGTTTTAATTTGATGTAAAATGAATAGAAGTCAATTACTGTATATAGTGACTATTAAGTCTAATATATATACCCTAGTAAGCTATAGCACTTTTTCCTTTGGGAAGGTACCATCTGTGCAGTCTGCAATTTTGTTGAAGAAAGATGTTGAATCTATTTAATATTTCTTGAAAAATAATTGATTTCTGTGCATTTTTTTTTACACTGCATCAAATTAAGGTTGATTACGTCGATTAAGCATCATGAGGTGGAGCGTGAGGGGTGGTTCCCTATTTTTTATTTATTTATTTTTGTTGTTGCTGGGAGTTGGAACCCTATTAGTTAGGTTGCTCAATATTTACGCTAAGTACTCTTTAAAATACCAGAATAGGGAGGATGGTGTAGGCTTAAGTTTATTAGATTGATCAGTATTGCTGAACTATGAAACATTTTTTTTTGCATACAGGTATAACAGAATAGCTTTAGTGTAGTTGTTGTTTTAAACTTGAGTATGAACTTATACAAAATGCAGCAAGATATTTAAAAAAACAGTTTTGTTGATTAAAAAACATTATATCGGATTCATATCGGTATCGGCAGATATCCAAATTTATGATATCGGTATCGGTATCGGACATAAAAAAGTGGTATCGTGCCATCTCTAATAACAACAATCACAGTAAAACAGCAACATCAGCCTGAAACCTGTAACTCTTTACTTGTTTTTTGGAACAGTGCTCGTTTCTTATTGCTCCTTCTATTAAAATCAAGCTGATGTTTGTTGCCACTGAAACTGATGCTATGAAAGCTGTTAAGACATTTAAACTGAATAATGATCTGAAACTATAAGGACACAAAGAACCAGAAATTAGTTAACAATACTCTACAGGTGCAAGCACCTCTTTCATACTGTATTTATGATGGAAATATGGATTATGGCCATTACAGAGGTTAAAAGGCATCAACAGGACACATTAATTCAATAGGGAATGCAATAGATTTTACACAGTTTTAGAGAAGAACTAAAGTTATTTTCTCTTGCTAAACTCAGTCAAAGTGGAGATGGAGAAATGTATTTCCATAGAGTTGATGACTCACAAGAGACAGATGTTCTTTTTATCCTTTTTATTATATTTAAATATCCATCCATCCATCCATCCAGTTCAGGCTCATGGGATGCTGGAGCCTATCCCAGCTGACACAGGGCTCTGGACTGGATGCAAAGTTATGGATCTACAGGGACAGCACACAAAAACCGGCAAATAAGCATGTACTTAGAGTTTGAAGTAAGAGTACCCAGAAGGAACCCATGCAGGCACTGGGAGAACCTACAAACTCTCCAATGAAACGTCCCAGCTGATCAGAAACCATGAACCCTTTTGCTATGAGGTAACAGTCCTAACCATTGTGACACGTGCTGAATAATACATTTTGAAATTCTCAGGGTTATTGTTTTACACTCTTGCTCGCACTCACGTTCATAACTATGGCCATTTTAGAATACCTAGTTACAGTAACTTGACATGCATATCTTTGGATATAAGGGAGAAAGCAAGCAGCAAAGGAAAGGCCCTCGGGCCTTCTTCCTGTGAGGCGACCACTGTACCAACTCGCTATGTAAGTCTCCAGACCCCACAACCCTGACATGGTTAAGAGGAAGAAACTGATAGATAGATAAATGGATGAATGTGTGGATGGGTGGATAGATACTGGAAAACTTCTTTTTGTTGGGTAATAAAAGTGAAGCCAGTGCAGAAGGTTCTTAACTTCTTGACATTTGCAATAGTGGTCTAGCTTCGTCTCTTACTGAATATCACATCATATAAACCATATAAACCTAAATTATGGAACCTATTAGAGTCAAAAGTAAATTAAAACAGGGTATGCTTTGCAGTGGGAGTGCCTTGTGATGTGATGTGAGTCCCCTACCAATGACAATGCAGCGCAGTCCTCTGTATCACAGTCAGATCTGCTCCTACTACTGTTTGGGCCAGATCTGGATCCTCCCCTGAGTTTTTCCCTATCTGTGAAAAGTCTGTCAGGCTACTGCTTACCTATTAATGCTGGAAGAGAAGCGTCCACCCTTATTTACTCTGGTAAAGGCTATAAAACTTTGTGAAAGTAGTCAGACATGAGCCAGTGAGTCAGAGTAACTCGATTCCGACTGATGACAGACATACTGTGGTGAGTTGTTGAGGATATGCTACATTTTACTGCCGGTAAACACTGCTGTTTTTGCTGCTGTCGGCTGCTGGCATAATGTTAGCTTATAACCAGCTGTTGTTGTTTTTTCGGCTCTTGTCAGCTGTCTGGAGGGTCATGTTGTCTCTTTCCTTCATATTTCCTTTCTCTGGTGAATAGGACCTGTTCTCTAACTATAAAACATGGGTACCATCCTTCATATTTTGAGTCTGAAGTCATGATTTTAAATCACACATCTAAGAGTTCTCTTCTATGTGCCTGGTCACACTATTCTGTGTATAAGGACTGACTGTACCTTTAAAGTAATTAAAGGCTTGTGGGTTTTTGTGGCACACCTGTTCAGGTAGGTATTGTGCCTACACAGATTTGTGTGCGTTCTCTGTTCCCCTTGAAGCTTTTCATGTTGGTTAGAGTACATGGAGGAGGAGAAATGGAGGTTTATATGGTACTATGTATACTATATTAACTCTGGATATGGCAGGACTATATAACAACATCCCAAAACAAATCCAATCACGTGTTATCTTCTGATTACCATTGTGATTACCACGGCAGAATGTGATGATCAACAAAGATTTTTAAAAGTTGCCCAAAACACCACATAAATGTTCTGATACTTATTCACACAAATACATCACCAGAAGCTGTTTGCACTTTGATAACCATTTTTTCTTGTACATTTTTCCAAAAGGGATAAGAGTTACCCACAGTCATCGCAGTGGGCAGCGACAAAAGAATGACACTCAAATGCTTCAATGTCTGGAGGTGTAACCTGACACAGAGCTGGCATCACTCGGTGAGGGGGTCTAGGTGACATTTGACTACAGCTCCAGGAGGGCCAGACGTGCCGTTTTGATGGGAAGGAGACGTGTCAGCTCAGAATACCAGCATGACAGAGATGACACGTATGAGGGGAAGACCCAGCGTTGGGATGCCGCTGTCTTTTTCTAAAAGCCAGAGGAGAGTTTAAAATGAAAGCACTCCCTGAAAACTCTTCATACAATTTCACGAGGCCTATAGTTGTATTTAATACACTGTTAAATCTGCACTGGAGAATCTTCCATTGTAGGAGACGATATAAAAGGAGGAAATAAATAAAGGCAGCCTTATCACTTGCTTGCTGACAATTAAAGCAGCGTCTTATCAAAGCCCTTCAGCTTTATTAAAATGCCATGCACTGACAGGCCAATAACCTCTGACAAATTAATTGATTTTTGACAGACAGTTCATGGTAAGAGGAGGGCGGTGGAAAAGATCAAAAAGACATCGATAAGCTCAGCTGTTTGATGGCTATAAAACACATTACACACGTATGTTTTCGCACATTTTGCATTTATTATGTTATAAATTCCAATAATAAGATGAGGTTTATGAGTCAAAGGAGATACTGCATATTATGCTCACTCCAAGGGCTGTTTTTTACTTATAGTTTTACTTAGAAGTGTTGCTGTGCATAATAGGTATTCTAAATTAATTTTTAGTTTTAGCTCAGTGTGATGACCCTCTTTAGTTTATCCAGGTAGTTTCTCACATGACCCAAGGATGTAGCTGAGGAGGTCTAGCCAGCTGGTATCTCCCAGTCTGTCCTCTTCTCTCCTCTGAATCATGTGACCTACTGTACCAAGAAAAACTGATGAGGGTTATCACAGCAACTTCAGTTACTTTCTACGGTGGTTGTGCTCATTTCAGTTTAGCGTTTAGTGTTTATTTAATGTTTAATTTTGGTTTACTTTTTATTGTTTTTTTGTTATTAGAAATTGGGTGGAAATTGAAAACCTTCAGAATAGTGAAATTCTCTCTGTTTCATATAGACATCCAAAGTCCCAATAAAAACTATTAGGACAAAATATATCTTATTTTATTTTAAGCCGTTTTAGGGGTGATTGTCAGTCAGTTATTACTTTTTTCTCCCAAAATATATTTTTTTATTTCAGTTAACTGCAACTTGGATCTGTTATGAACCTTCTCAGGAGTGACAGGCCAATCAAAATTACTTCACAAGTTCATCAACAGCCTTTAGGGGCGATCGTGGCTCAAGAGTTGGGAGTTCGCCTTGTAATCGGAAGGTTGCCGGTTCGAGCCCCGGCTTGGACAGTCTCTTGCCTACTGGTGGTGGTCAGAGGGCCCGGTGGCGCCAGTGTCTGGCGGCCTCGCCTCTGTCAGCATGCCCCAGGGTGGCTGTAGCTCCAATGTAGCTTGGATGACTGTTTGTGTAAAGCACTTTGGGGTCCTTAGAGACTAGAAAAGCGCTATATAAATCCAGGCCATTTAAAAAAAAGTACATTTTGTATTTTTTTTTTTTTGTCTAAAATTAAAAATCTAAAAAATCAGAAGCAGAGTAAATACTTTCTCACAGCACTATAGATATGTGAATGGTTGCTGTGATTGCAGACAAATTGAAATATCTCATTTTCTCCAGCTCTTATAACTCGTATCCTGTGAATAGGTGCTGTGAATTAAGGCTCTCACGCCATTTCCTTGGATACAGCTTCAGCCGCATCAATACCTTCAGACACACTGGGTTATCTTGTCTGTCCTGTCACCCAGCTGTCTCCAGAACATTTTACAATCCTCACTCTGAATGTGCTCATCCTCTTAAAAGAAGGATTGAATGGCACTAGTGCATAATTAAAAACACCCTTCTAACTTTATTTTAAAAGGCAGGTCTCAATACTTCTGTAAATGAGAGTTCATATGGAGGCTTGTGTTTCTCACCTTGTAAAAGAAATGCTGTCTTTAATTCATTCACTTCGACCGAACAAACTTTCAACGCGTTCTCATTTCCTGAGACAACCTTTTTTTTAGCCCTCAGGGAGACCTACGGCCATGTTTTCGTCCTCAGCGTTTTTTAATATTAGGCCATTTTCACTGTGTTGAATAGAATATAGCCAAACCTTCCAACCCTTTTTTTTTTCCTTTTTTCTTTAGAATTGCAGTCTCCGTTTATTCGATTAGCTTAAAGTGGCTAAGCTACAAACCGCCATCCACTTGAGGTCCTAGAGCCATAAATCGCCCCATTGACTTCCATTATAAACGCTATTTTTCACTGCAGAATTATTACCGTTAACATCTGGGTGATGGCTTAGGTTTCATTTTTGTTTTGGACAAGAGGCCTTAGAATTGTAATTTTTTTATTTGTCCACCGGGTGGCGCCCTTGCTCCACATTTGACCCGGGGCTGGAAAACAGCGGGCCGCTTGGACAGACCTGCGGGGAATGAAGCCTCATTTCCGGCGTGCAGCAGCGGCTTCACCCGCTGATCGGACGGGACCATTTTCGGCCCCTAGGACCGTATGAGGGTGCTTTTTTTTTGTAGTCAACAGGAAATGACGTATTTGTTGTCACGTGGTATCGGATGTGTGTGCTGCAAAAATGAGTCCCCGGTGATCGTGCCCCGGTAATCGTCGCGACTTACCCCGGCAAGAATGCACTTATTTCGACCTAGAGGAGGAGCATTTGCCGCCTGGAGACCATTTTCTGGTCCTGAAAAAAAAATAAAAGGCGATCGAAATGACTGTTGGTGCCAATCTTTAGTCCATCTAAAGGCCTAATTATAATAACAATTGAATATTACCTCAAATGGTTTTTTTGGAAAATATTCAAGTTTTATGTTTTTGGGGCAAAAAAAGCAGTGCGCTCATGTGACGAAACCGGGATATAAAGGGTTAAAATCCGCGAAATGTAATTAAAACTTGACATGAATATTTCAAGGAGAAGTAGGTCTAAAAGATTGGCTAATTTAAAGTGGAATAAAATATTAATATATAAATTTTTTATAGCACTTTTTTGGGCGTGGTCGATTGGGACCGATAGTGTATGCATTTTATGAAATGCGCTCCTGCAAAAAAAATAAAAGGCGATCGAAATGACTGTTGGTGCCAATCTTTGGTCCATCCAAAGGCCTAATTAAAAGTACAATAAAATATAACTTTCAAATGTATTTTATGGAAAATATTTCATTTTTTCATTTTTTTCGCCAAAAACGGCCGTGCGCTCATGTGACAAAACCGGGATATAAAGGGTTAAAATCCGCGAAATATAATTAAAACTTTATATGAATATTTCAAGGAGAAGTAGGTCTAAAATATTGGCTAATTTAAAGTGGAAAAAAATATTAATGTATAATCTTTTTATAGCACTTTTTATGGCAAGGTCGATTTTTGGCTCTAGGACCTCATAAGGGGTACTTTTTTTAGGACCCCCCCCAAGGGTTAATATCTCTTTTCACTTGAACATATAAGAAAGAAGAGGTGTTATTGTAGCAGCGTAACACTCTCCTATTATTCTCTGCATCACTCTACTATGGGTGTCAGAGAGATTTCTTTTGTTATGGAGGGTGGAGGCTAGAAAAAGACACTTTATTTCATTTATTAAGTAACAACAGCAAAAAAGTGAATTTAAAAAAAATTGCCCCTCTTTATGCAGTCCAACAATTGTGCTATTAACTCTGATTATGGAGATATTTATAGTGACACCAAAGGACAATGGAGTAAAATAACAAGTGATTGCACTGCATATCACAGAAAGACAGGAGACAAAAGCAGGGTAAGTGTGTTTTTAGGAAAAAGAAAGACTAGGAAAAAGAAAGACTATCTAATTTCTGCTTTTGAATAAAATACTTGATGTAGGGGTATTATGGTGAGAAGTACCTGACTGGTTAACCTTTTAAACAATTCCTTACGATGGATCTTGTTTTCCCATGTATTACATCTCTAACTATTACTTTCTGCATCAGTCTTCACCCTTAACTTCAGTTTCCATCTGTAAATGTGCTTCCAAAACTTAAGAAGCACCTTTTCTGTGTCTTTAAAGGCCCCTAAAGGCACATGATTTCTAACCCTGTGTGAAGGTGTGGATTTGAAACATGTGGGCGGAGTGTCCTTGCAGCCATGTTTGTTTGTTTGTGAAGGTACAAATAATCGTGAGTTACCTGCCTTGAGGGCTGTGATGTTACCTGCACTGACCTTTTACCCCTGCAGGTGACAGGATGTGGATTGGCGGGAGAGCGCGGCGGTGGCTCCATGATTAGACCAGATCAGAACCGCAGGGTGTGGTGTTCCCGATACCACTGTCGCACACATCAAACAGTCGGGCGTCCCCATCAGGTAAGAAGGAACAGCAGGACACAGAGAGAGTGGAGGTGGAGAGTGACTCAAAGCTTCGCTCCTCCGTTTTTCCTGTGTGTGTGTGTGCTATCCCTATCACCTCGCAGCTTGTTTATATCCTTTGCTGTATGTGTGTAGGGGAGTAGGCGTGTAAGCATATGCAGGTGTGTGTGTGTGTGTGAAAACTCGTGGGAGGTAGGGGTGAAAAATGAATGAGTGTGAATTAATTAACCCTGAGCGCGAGCACTTGCACCAGCAGAAAAATATTTTTACACCCTTTTCACACTAACCTGGATACATGAACTTCTCTCATAAGAGACAGACATTTCTATTAAAGCTGTAATTTACATGGAGTAACTCGTTACTCCAGATAAAAGTGATGCTGTTTTGTGAAACACATTCACAGTGCTGAACCGTGCTTCACGTACACTACATCCCAAAGATGCTCCGTTGAATTGAAATGCGGTAACTGTGAAAACCATTTACACTGTCATGTTCAAGAAACCAATTTGAGATGATCTGACCTTTGTGACATGATGGGTTATCCTGCTGGAAGCAGCCATCAGAAGATGGATACACTGTGGTCATAAAGGGAAAGGCGTGGTCAGCAACAACACTCAGGTAGGCTGTTGTTTTTAAACAACGCTCGGGTGGTACTAAGGGGCCCACACTGTGCCAAGAAAATACCCAGCACACTATTACATCACCACGAGCCTGAACTGTTGATACAAAACAGAATGATTCATGCTTCATGTTGTTTATACTAAATTCTGACATTACCGTCTAAATGTCATAGTAAATATTCTAAACTCATGAGACCAGGGAACCTTTAGCCACTCTGCTGTTAGTCAGTTTTGGTGAGACTGTGTGAATTATAGCTTCAGTTTCCTGTTCTTGGCTCACAAAAGTGTCACCCAGAAGGCCGGCTGCTTCAACGATCGACATGTTCATTCAGAGATGCTGTTCAGCACACCTTGGTTTTAACAAGTTGTTTAATTACCCTTTCCCTCCTATCAGCTTGAAGCCGTCTGACCTTTATCTGACCTCTAACATCAACAAGGCTTTTTCGCCTTTTTCTGATCATTCTCTGTAAACCCCAGAGATAGTAGTGAGGTAGAAACCCAGTGAATCAGTAGATCAGTTTCTAAAATACTCAGA
The DNA here is from genome assembly GCF_057382095.1 of Aulonocara sp. 'chitande type north' Nkhata Bay. Taxonomy (NCBI): domain Eukaryota; kingdom Metazoa; phylum Chordata; class Actinopteri; order Cichliformes; family Cichlidae; genus Aulonocara; species Aulonocara sp. 'chitande type north' Nkhata Bay. The sequence goes on along the minus strand of NC_141352.1, from coordinate 21,553,834 downwards.
CAAACATGCCACAATCAGAGTCGCTTAAAATCACTTTTTTCCCCGATCTGATGCTCAGTTTAAACTTCAGCAGCTCACCTTGATCATGTCTGCAAAACTAAGTGCACTGAGTTGCCTCTATATGATTGGCTGATTAAAACAAGTTGAACATGTGTACCTAATAAAGTGGTCATCAGTGTACAGGCAGTAGCAGGACTTTTCTTTCTTTTTTTAAAAAAATGAACCCAAACAAATCAAACGTCATTTAAACTAAGAGTTCTATAGCAGTAAATGTGTGAAGTCAAAAGGAGGACCCAAAGAGGTTTTAGCTTGTTAACCAGAGATAAATGGCTAACAGCATTTGCCAAGATGGCTGCAGAGCGGCAATATTTCTGTGTCCACTTCGACTTTGGTGTAACATCAGGAAAGTGGGAGGACTACTCCTAGAATGAAAGGAGATACTGTAATACCACTGGCAGGCACAATTAATTAGCAGAAACCCAACTGAGATGAAGCTGAATCCGTGACAGATTGTCCACCTTTTCCTTGACAGCTTCTCTCTCCCTCTCAAAAAAAAAGAGTCTTAGATGAGAATTAAACAAAGCATTCCAGGAAGTGTTAGTTAGACAGTTGGTGTTGACTTTGTCAGGACAAATGGATGAATTGATATCACAGGAGGTGTTAAAAGAGATTATCTTACTTATCGTGTGAAGTCTGAATATTTGAGCTACACTGTTTCTGAAGTGGAATTTAAAACTCAAATCCTGCTTTCAGTTTTCTTCCATATTTTGGTGAGTCATGTTGCTAGGCTGACCTAAGTCCATTTTCTATTTGAATCAACATCCTAATGAAAGTTCCCAATGTTCATTTTGCATGCACCATAATTCCAGTCTGCCCTCAAGCAGCATGTTTTCTCTCTATTGTTCCCTTTGTTTCTTTTGATTACCGGACGGCAAACAATCTGCCTTTTTTGTATACGACACTAATCGTGTCGAGAGTGAAAGCAATGAGAATAAAATATTAGTGAGAATATGAGAGGAAGGCATTTTTATTCACACATGCAAATCCTGGTTCATTAAGTGTGAAGGGTGAGGTGAAGAGAATTTCATTTTCAGACATTCAGAGCCCATCAGGAGTTTTCCTCTGCATGCGAGTATGTGGGTGTGTCCCCGAGTGAGACTCAGCATCTTCTGGCCAGCAGAGTGTCGTGCCAGAGCTCATCTGTTACACCACAAATGTGAGACAGTCACAGGAACATCTGGTCACACTGTCAAGTCGTGAAATTTTAAGCCGCCGGTCTCTGCTTGGATCACCGCGGGCTCCGTCTGTGCCAGACAATGAGAGCTGTCACAAAGTGTTTGCTTTAACAGGCTGAAATAAATGACTTAATGCTCTGTCCAACTCTGAATAAAGAATTAACATTTGTCTGAGCTGCACGGTGCTTGGAGGTGCGGGGAGGTAAAGGAAGACGTCATTTGGGAGGGGCTTAACACAAATCACGCTGCCCTCTTAGTCACAGTTCACACAGTGTTTACAGAAAGGCTCGGCCAAGCTACTCCCAGGTGAGAAACAACTGATTCTCTATTACAGAGAACAAAAAAATGAACATTTATAGAGAAGAGAGTTTGGTAGTGTGGCTTTGATTAAATGTCTCTGAAAAAGTGGATGAAGATAACAAAAAGATTAAAATTGAGAGTGCATTATCTTTTGCCAGATTCCTGTCCTCATTTAATAATCCAACTAAATGTCTCAAGCCGTGTTTTGGAAAGGGATAAAGATACAGCATAAAAACAGTCTGGGGACAAAGAGACACAGAGCTGCCTCACTAAAGTTCATCCAAATTCCTGGAAAAGGCATACTCTCTTACCCACTCTCCATTGAATCTAATGGCACAGGTAATTTTTGTTTTATTTTTACAGCTAAAATTGAGTTAAAAACAACAACAACAAATTAGTGCAGCTGAACCAGAGATATCCTTGTTTTTATTCAACTCATGCTTTATATTTGTCGAAATTTTGGCTACATAACACAAAGAAGCTTGAACACTGACATGCTAAAGATTTCACTTTATTATGCCGGAAGGAAGATATGACAGAGATGAGAAGCAGTTTATACAGGGAGGTACCACAGACGCTATAAAGGTACTATAAGAATATCAGGTTTACTAATCAATGTGTATGTGATCCTTCTGTAATTCCTGGTTGCTGGAGGTTACTCACAGTTGCTTGGGGAAGTTGGTCACAAAGAGATGAAAACCTCTTTGTGATGGCTTTGGTCGAGGTTGCCCATAGTTTGCACAGAAGACAATGGCAAACATTCTCTGTCTTTGGATTCGTGTTGCGCTTTTTTCAAGTTTTACTAGCTAGTAGTTTGCAAGTGTTTGCTTACAAGTTGGTTTTGTCCCTGCAAACTATGGGAACTGTGGAAATATGTTAGTGACCAAAGCATAAACCACAAGCTTTTTGGTGCAGCCCTTTTTGGGACCAGCTTTAGCTAGTGACATTCAGCAACCACCTGCTGACCAGTCCGGGAGTCCAAATTTTTAAATAATGACCAGAGGTTGCCAAGGAATCACTGACTGTGTCCAGTTCTGTGTGACTGAGGTCTTACTCTGTTTATCATCACTCCTCTTTGGTAGAAGTGGCTGGATGTTGAAGAACAATAAAAAAAGATTTTTAAAAATGAACAATCACCTCAACTTTATTGATATCTACAGAATGGACACACGGCGTAGGAGAAAACAGGAAAAGGATAGGAACCACCACTCTCTTATACAGTCAGTAATTTCTTCCCCATACTCAGGACAATGTGTGGGGAAACAGGACCAGGCGTCTAGCACGTGTGCCAGGAGGAAGTGCTAACATGGTTAGCAGGATTGAGTAGGCAGATTAAATTATCTTACACATGCTCAATGGATCCTTTCAGCTCCTTAGTACAGAAATCTACATAAAAACCTTAATGTTAAATTTGTTCTGTTATTAGATTTGTGTTCTCACTTACACCACAGCCAGGCATGAAAGGTGGTTCAAGGCTGCAGTGAATGTTTTTGAAAACACCGTATGTTACTAAAGAGTCAACAGTCAAAGCCATCAACAGCACCAGTCACCGGGACATGTGTCAAGCAGCTCATCTGCATTTGAAGAATGCCCGTTAAGCTCCAATCGCATGCGACCAGCTGAGGCCCTGACTTTATCTGACGGGTGAGTGGACGAGACGTGACGAAGTGGGAGCTCAGACACAATCGCTGCCCTGTGATGTGCGGTGTGCCCTCTCCCTGTTCTCATTATCCTCTCTCTGGGTGTTAAGGAGGAGTGGAGATGGGAGGGAGGAGGGTTGTGGTGGTGGAGACTGGTTGGCTGGCCCAACATCCCCCGTGGACAGGGAACAGATGGGACCTGACTCCCTCCACACAAATCACTGCCAAGAAAGCTTCGGCCTGCTCCAGTGACCGTTTCAAAATGACGACAACTGTTTAGTCAAACAAGGGGAGAGTCCAGGGTTGAGGGAATGAGGGGAAAAATAGAGAGATTACAGTCCAATACAGGAAAAATAAACTCAAAGTTGGCATTATCCAAGGAGTATTACCCAGTTTGGCATTTAGGCTTGAACTGAAATTTGTTTTTGCACTGTTTGTGAAAGGGAGTAAAATGTCATGTTAAGGAAATAGGAGCTTGTTGGTACATTTTTAGTGATCATGGCTGGCATTTGAGAGCTGTTAAGATGCACTGTCATCTTCTGCGGTGCACTATTGTGAGGAAAAAATAAACATATAAATGTGTCCACAAATACATCTTGCTGTGAAGTTAGTGTCAAATTATATCAACCATGTGTCATTAATTAAGCATCATTAAAGTAGGCTTTTCTAGCCCTTGGTTACTAATGATTCATTGTCTTTCTCAAGGCAGAAATTTGTAGAGACAAGGAGTTGCATTGCCCAGGATATGAACCTTGAACAATATCATGGTTCAGTGTAATTAGTACAACAGTAATAAAGCAATAGGAAACGTATATTGGGAAATTTGATTTGCCAGCCACTGTCCCAGTTGGGGCACTAATAGTCTTTCTACTAAAAACAGCCTCAAATTCTGTATCATACACTGTGATACAAACAGGCTGAGGTGAACCCCGAGTCCCTAATTTTTTTTTTCCAGCCAGCCTTTTCACCTTGTAGTCTCAACATTTTACACTAAAGGAAGAATGTGAGCCTATTAAGAGAGAGGAAACCCAAAAACGAGGCAATAAAAACGATGTAAGGTTCATCAAATAGATGTTTGGACACTGTAAAATGTAGACAGGACCACACATGTTAGTGCGAAGTACAGTTCGACTGATATATCAGCCAATATTAGCTATTTATCGATATATCGGTATTGGCAAAAACATTTCATTTAAATGAAAAAAGTGAAGATTATAGGTGTTGTATGATGTTTCATAGTTTGTCCACCAGAGGGCACTGTGTAACCTCCCTGCTGGCACCATGTAGTTGGAATGCCACAAACACAACATCCAGCTGATGAGAGCACAGTCAAGCAAACTGGAAACAAGTGATCTGCAACTTTTTGTAACAACAATAGAAGTTTGTTTTTGTTATCTGAGTAAGGACTTATAAATAACTACACATAACTAATGTTTGCTTTGTTTGGCGGAAAGAAAAAATATTGGCTCATATATCGGCTTTTTAAAAATCACCAAATGTCGGTATTGGTCTTAAACATCCCATATCAGTTGGGCTCTAATGCAGAGTATTACAAGATTCACCTAAGCAGTTTTTTTGTCTTTTTGAACAAGAACATTGACAGAATTGGTGATAATTATGGAGCTGTTGTGGTTATGATTTATGGTCAAGCTGCACCTCTCTTCTGTTTGACACAGCAAAAGATGCAGCTTCACATCAGGGATGGCGAGGTCACAAAACATGGGAGATAACATTTTCTAGAAATGACAACTCATTATACTCATTACTGCATTACCTTTAAAGGTTAAAATACAATAAGAGCCCTTCAGCCACAGTAAAAACAAGCAAAATCAAAAGCTTCACCTTTATCAGATTCTTACAGGTAGCTGCAGTTTCTGTTTCTCTGTAGCAATGATACCTGCTACATGCAGGCATGTGCCTGAAAAGTGGACAGGATGTAATCCTGATGGATTTGAAAGCTTATTGGAGGATTCATCGCACTGCATTTGTGTCCAGTATTTGGCTACTCAAAGCAAAGGAGTTTTGCTGCACAACCTATTTAGACATGCTTGTGTGCAGTCCTCTAAAAACACCAACAGCACTTAACGCGATGTTGATGACAATGTGTGTAAGTTGAACAGTGATTGGTTGAAATGTGGGACTCAAGAGGAAAAGGAGTGACAGGAGTGTTCACATAAAGTTAGAGGTGAAATACAAATACAAATGAATACTCCTCTTGAATGTTTAGCTTTACAGGTGATTCTTTCCCCACAAATGTGTTTTAATATTGTTGTCCTATATAACCCACCATCACATAGTATCTCATTTTATGATCAGTTACAAGATGCAGTAAAATAATTGAATTGTTGTAGAGAAACAATATTTTATGGTGACTTTAACATCAACTGGCTGGATAAAACTAATAACCAAAAATTAAAAATTATTATGCCAAAATTTCAATTTAAGCAAATAATTAAAGAAGAGTCACCAAAAATAGTAGAACTCTAATTGATATGGTATTCACTAACATAATAGATCAGATAACAAAAACATATAATTTATTAACTGGTCTGTCTGATCATAATATGATTTCAACTGTTAGGAAATTGACTAAAAAACGATTGCAGTCTTATAGTACAAATAGCCCTGACCACGTAAAGACATTTATTCCCTGAAGTCTGAAATTGTAAAGTTTGAACAGGAGCTTGCAAATTGCAACTGGGATCATCTTATAAAAATAGATGATTTGGAGTTGTGTTGCAATTCCATGACTAGCTCTTCGACTGAAGTAATATCTAAATCTACCATGGTTAAATAGTGAAATACATAAACTTATGAAAAAACGAGATTTGGCTTTAAAAAGAGCCTTAACTACTAAAGGTAATATGGATTATATGATCTATAGAGGCTTAAGAAATAAAGTATGGAATTGTGTAAAGCTAAGGCTTTATATTACACTCACATTATAGAAAATGCTAAAGGTCATAATGTCTCCCTCTGGAAGCATTTAAACGATTTAATTAACAGATCATCTAGCAGGAAGGAAATTGAGCAAGTCAATATAAATGGCACAATTATTATCGACAAGGGTTCCATGGCATACGAATTTAACAAATATTTTATACAATCTGTAGAAGAACTAATGCAAAATTTCAGCTCTCCAGTTGTAACTATTAAAAATAGCTCATTTTTTATTCAAGAGGTTAAGAAATTATCAGATTCTAGGGCAAAGGATATTTATGGCTTGGATACTTGTTTTATTAAAAAATAGAGAGTTTTATTGACAAAACCATTAACACATCTTATAAATTTATCGATAAGAAATAGGACGTTCCCAAATGACTGGAAAAGGGCTGTAGTTACTCCAGTCTTTAAAGGAGGCGAGCGTGATTTGATATGTAATTATCGTCCAATTTTCATTCTCCCTGTTCTTTCGAAGGTGCTTGAGAAGGTTGTGGCAGCACAGTTAATTGATTATTTAGAGACTAATCAACTGCTTCATCCAATGCAGTTTGGTTTCAGACCAAAATTTTCCACAGAATTGGCAAATTGCTATTTTGTTGAAAATATTAAGTGTAATTTGGATAATGGTAATGTTGTGGGTGCAGTGTTCCTTGACCTAAAAAAGGCTTTTGACACTGTCAGCCATGACATACTTCTTTCCAAGTTGATAAAATTTGACTTTTCAAAGCAAGCAGTTGATTGGTTTGAGTCCTATCTTCACAAAAGAGAACAGTGTGTGAGGGTTGATAAAGACAAGTCGTCTATGTTGGAAAACAGAATTGGTATTCCCCAAGGATCTGTTCTTGGCCCATTGCTATTTAGTTTGTTTATAAATGACCTGCCAGTTGTCCAAAAGCTAACTGCCAACTTTATGCAGATGATGCAGTTATACACGTACCAGCTAAGTCACCTGGTGAAGCAGCAGACACCTTAACGGTACATCTAAATGATGTCCAAAAATGGCTGGAACAACATCATCTTGTATTGAACTAAAAAAAAAACCCTGTTTCTATGTGTTTTTCGATTAGGAAACAAAGTTCATCTGATAATTTTAAAATCAACCTAGGGAACGAAGAAATAAAGGAGGTCAAAGATTTTAAGTTTTTAGGAATAATCTTAGATTCACATCTTAAATTTGACAAGCATGTAAAGAAGATCTCTAAGACGGTCAAGGCTAATCTGAATTGTTTTAAGTTAATTCGGCACTATATACCCACTTCAGTAGCTCAGTTATTTATGCATTCTGATATTTTCTCATTTTTCATATTGTATGACAGTTTGGACCCAAGCAGCACCATCTACAATTCAGCCTGTGGTATCCTTATATAATCAATCTTTAAAAATAATGGATAAAAAATCTGTTCGGTGGCATCACTGTCACGTTTTAAAGAAATATAAACTTAGTTTTAAGAGTTTTAATCATCTGTGTTTTCTTAAATTAGTTTTTAAATGTATATATAGGATGGCCCCAGAGTGTCTCAATAGATACATCCAGAGACAAGTTAGTATTCGTATTACTAGGAGTAAGGTGAACGGCAACTGCAAGATATTATATCGCAGATCTACATTCGGTCAGTCAGCTTTTTCTATAAAGGCTTGCCATCTGTGGAACACACTTCCAACCGATATCAAAATGATTACAGACATTAGATCTTTTATATTGAAGTGTTGTTAAAGGGAAATCAAAGATGTAGTCATTTTAACTAATGATTTTAATTTTATTTAAAATTATTGTCGAGTAACTGTGATTGTATTTATGATGTAATTTGGTTTTATGAAAATGTATGTTTTATTGTAAAATGTATCTATTTAGATTGTAAGCCCAACAAGGGACAATTGTTGATGATGGTGAGGTAAGTGGCCTCCAAATGTAGACGATGGTCTGCAGGCTCCACATTGGACCAATGCACAACCGATATAGATACATTTGAGAAGTTATTAATTAATTAAATAAAAATCTACTCATACAGTATGCTACATTATTACTATCCAGCATATATAAAATAAACAAAATTTGATTTTTTTTAAAATAAGATTCCAGTAAATTGGTGGCTTAGTAGCCTTTAGGGAATAATATTATGCTGGACACAAGCACACAACGAGTAACCATCTGTGTCTGTGCATCATTAAGCATATGAGAGGACAAACTGTGCTCTTAAGTTTTTATTCCACAAGCAAGGAAACTTCAGCACTGACTCTGTTACTTTTTGTTAGTGGATTTTTTTTAACACCTACTTTGTTGTTGTTGTTTCCCTCCCACAGCCTTCAAAGGTGTACGTTCTAGTTAGCGTTTCCATCTCTGTTGTGGGTCCAGATGTTGATTCAAATCACAAATAGTTCACACAAAGCATTGCAGTGAGCACTTTCTTCACAGGTGAGACTAAACAACAGCTAACAATGCCAGTCAGCTGTCGGATGGACCTGAAGTGATATTAGAGCCATTTCACAGCCTACCCACGCAGATACTGGATAACTCAATACCAGTATAAATTATATAAAAAAAGACTGCTTCCCAATGATTTTTGTTTCAGCTCTGCAGAGAAGACAAAAGCACAAAGTGATAAAAATTTCTGTTGCAATTAACAGAGGAGAAGCAATGGCCCACGCCCTTCCCTAATGAAATAACTGAGAAAATGAATCATTAAGATTGTCATTCAACCCACTGATTGTGCATCTCCCATCCACCCACACCTGTCACAGGCCTGGGGTACCTGGGTAATGTAGTCATCCACTTGGGACATAATTAGAGAGCTGCCACCTGTACTTCCTTTTCTTTCTCCTCCTCCAGAACTAGACAAGCCTCATTAGAGAGACCACAGCTTATCTGTGTGTGGGGAGAAATGTAAATTAATCTACAGTGGGAACCTGACACTAATTAGTATTTTTGGCCAAAATGCTTTAAAGGTCCACAGACACAATAGCATCGAATGACTGAATACATTTTAATTGTGCTTGTTGAGTGCAAAAAGCAAAAACACTTCAAGACAGAGCAACTGGATTTTAATGAACATCTATTAACAGGACAAAACTGCCAGAACAGTGAAACCCCTAAATCTCCTGAGGGCAGCAAATCTCACACCAGTGTAGTCCATAAATAAAACATCAACTGTGCACATAAATAATATACATACAGTAGGCTTCCAGTTTAAAATTATCCCATCTTCACTGAAAAGTTAGAGGGTTATGCCAGTCTGTTGCCAGACATTCCCAGTTCATCTAATTTGTATCAGTTCTGAGAGAAAACAAAAGCCATGTATTATATTTCATGATGTGTTTCCTGTTAGGTTATGACGCGTGTCATGGCACATGGCTGCCCCTCTCTGAGCGTGGTTCTGAGAGGTCTCTTCCTGTTGAAAGGGAGTTCTTCCTTCCTACTTTTATCAAGTGTTGCTAGAGTAAAAGGTGATTTCCTGATTATTGGGGTTTTCATCACATTACATGACAGCTGTTGTTGTGAACTGGAGCTATATGGATAAAACTGAAATGAAATGAATTCACATCTCCATGATTGGTTTAAGTTCTTAGATGCACCCTGGTGGTAATTTATTTAGGATGTCCACTTATGATCAGATCAACCAAAATCCTAATGAAGTCTGGATCCTCTGAATTTAAGTTTAAACTTCCCATAGTGCGATGTACATGTGACTCATCACAAGTTGAGAAATGCATGATTTAATGCGTCTCAGTCTGTATGAGGCGCAGTGCTCCTCCTCGCGGGTGAAGTTGCTTTCTACGTCACAGCTCCACAACTGTTTTCCACTGAGGAATTTTCCATCACAAGCGCAAGCTGCTGATCTGCTTCTTTAAACCTGTCATGGAAAAAAAGAAAGTTCTTTACAAAAGATTTCAAATGTTGCAGGTTGAGTGCCCGGTTTAAAAATATACAGTAACCAAACACCGTAGTAGGATATTGGGCACAATCAGAGACATCAATGGCGTCATGACAGCTCTAAGTTTAGCTCCGGCGAGAAGCCACAAATCACCTCCTATGCTGTCAGAATATTTTATCAGAGATGAAAAAGGCTGAAGAGTGATGATTCCTTTCATGAGAGCTGTTAAATGATGGTGTAATCGGTGCATTGTGGTACAGTCTATAGACAAGATGTTTAATAAACGAACTCCACAACAATACAGTGTTGACAGATGATTCAAATGTCTCAGGGCTTACTGGATTTGTTGTCTATATTACACAGCCAAGACAAATCTGGTAACTGTTTCTTTATTCATCAACCAGTAAACCAGCAGTGATGGAACAGATGCTGCAAACATGCACACAGAGATGGAGACAGACTTTGCTCTGTCTGTTTGGTATCTCCTGCGAGAAACAGAGATCATGTTGTAGCTTATTGTAGTCCTGAGAGCAGAAATGGAGAAACAGTGAGAGCATTACTGAAAAATAATTAAAGAGCAAAAGGAAATGGCATCTCATAATTAATTTAATAACCACAGAGTAGAAGCACTGCCCATCATATAGTGCATATGGACTGATTCTCTCCATTGTCTGACCCGCAGCAACATAAAGCCAGCTGCATGCTGGTTTGAATTAGCTGTGCAGGGTTACTGTACTGCGGCATGAGAATATCAACAGTAAGTTAATCGATCTAAAAAGAAGTGATTATTTCAACTTCCGGTGAAACTCCCTAAACATTAACCCAAAAAATAATATTTACCTTGACAACCCATCAGTCAAATGAAAAGTTCAAGTTCAGTTCATACAAATTAATAACAGTAATATTAACATGATACGGTTTCTGAGTGGATTAGAATATAAAAATAATTCTTAAAGATCCATCCATCCATTTTCTTCCACTTTTCAGGGTAGCTGGGTGCTGGAATCTATCCAAGCTGTGATGATGACAGGTTACCAGTCCATCACAGAGCTCTGTCATTCAAACCTAGGACCAAATTACAATCAGCAATTTAAGTTAATGTGTATGTCTTTGGCTTGGGGAGGAAACTTGAGAGAAATCACATGCAAACCACGCAGAAAGGTCTCAGCAAATCAGGAGGTTTTGAACCCAGAGCAATCTCACTGTGAGGCAAAGGTGCCGATCCGTCCACCACTGTGTGTGAGGCTGAGACTGGGACTGTGGTCCGGCTGCCTTGGATGAATTCATGCCACACTTTTTTTCCATCAACACAAATATTTGCACAAGTTCAACAAATATCAAACTGTGGCACTGGTATTTTGGTTGGGTTAGGGCTAGCTGACAAACTGTGATGGGACAAAGGATAGCTAGGAAACAGAGTTGCTAGGCAACAATTAATCAGCATGCCACATTAAAAGAACAAAAATAAACATCTTTAGTTCATAAAAGTGGGAAGACTGTGAAAATTTGTCGTAAATTTAATCAGCGATACTTAGTCTGCATATGACAAGAATAATTTATGCACATTATTGGATACATTTACATTACAGACTTCCAGATATTTAATACCACGAGATCACTGGCAGAGTATGAGGCAGGCGTCTGCTCTGGGTGACACAAACAAATCAAACTGCAAGAACAACCAGAGCAGGAGTGAGCGCTTGGTTAATTAACACTCTAAATTTAGTTTCGGCTCACACAATGCAGTTGTCAGCAACATTATGAATGCTCAAATGATGTGAATGAACTGCAAACTCAATGAAGACGTGAACAAAAAAGAAAGCGTGCTTGATAAAGTGTCCCCAAAACACTGCGTGTTCCACAAAATGGCCTGAAGAGTTGATTTATGGTGCGTTAGGATAGTTTCCATCTTTTGTACACACGCGAGCAGCTGTCTCTTTCTTGTTGTGGCATCTGGAGGTTGAGGAGGGGGCACGGAGAAAAACAGCCATCATGCCAGCGAGAGGAGAGAGGCAGCAGGGTGGCTGAGCCACTACAAAGAGAGCTAAAGATGTGGGAGGGGAGCAGGAGGTTTAGCCGAGGTTAAACAAATGTGTGAAGTAAGATGAGTTACATCAAGATGTCCACGTTATTTTTCCAACAGCAAAGAGACAATCCCAGTGAGTCTGCCAAAAAGTTGTGACAGAGTGTGAAACAGGGTGACTAAGTCTACATCTCAAGAGGAACACACTAATGATTTTTTGTTCTTGTGTAAAGATTTATATCTACAACGAGAGTGAACACACACACAGTCCTTAATATCCTGCACACTAGGACGCTGTCTGTTCTATTTCAATGCTGTTTATTCAACAAAATGTCAGTGGATGACTTCTTGTTGGCATTCTGCATAACTGCTATCAGTCCTTCAGTTCCAGGTTGTCTAAAGCTATATTTCCATATCCTTTTTGTTTTGTTCCTCTCATAACTATTACCAAGATGACAACTAAGCCCAGCAATATATTGAGCCATGAAATATCACTGCCTGCAATTCTATTGAGCTTAAAATGTTTTGGAGTCAAGCAAAGAGATCTTGAACATGATTCAAAAGGATCTCCCCTGAAACTCAGTAACTCAGTTTGAAGTGTGTTCACGGGGTGTTACCACATGAGGGAATGTCCCACTTCCCAGCACTGAGAGTGCAGGATGGATGATTGACAAGCCCGCTCCCCACACTGTGCAAACACCTGATTGGACAAACCCCTTACATGGGTTTTTTGCAAAATGTTGGAAATAAGAAATTTAAGCCAGCACAGTTAACGACAGCAGCTAGCTGCAAAGTTGTTTCTAAATTAGTTGAGCTAGATCCTCCTGATTTTTTTAGGCCCCGTGTTCAAATCCACTATCTAGCTGGAGCATGTGTGGAATTTGCACGTTCTCCCCGTGTCTGTGGGACTTCCTTCTAAGTATTCCACCTTCCTCCCACAATCCAAAGACATGTAGTTAGTGGCCTTAGGTTAACTGCTGATGCTAAACTGCTCATAGGTATGAATATGAGTACAAATTGTTGTCTTTCTCTCTGTGTTAGCTAATTGACAACCTGACGACCTGTCCAGGGTGTAACCTGCCTCTCATCCTATGGCAGCTGGATAAGCTCTAGCCCCCTGTGACTGAATTTTGAACTTCTAGACTTCATGCCAATCCGGTGCAAGAATTATTGACAATATTTCAGTAAAGAGAGATGATTTGAAAGAACTGATCACAATTTACTGAAGTAAGAGTTTAAGTAATAAACTATTTGTTATTTTTTCAACTCTGATGAAGCTCCATAGCAGAGTTGCAGGAAGTAGGACAAGACACTCTGGAGTCTGGTGTTGGCACAGATGAAGCAGGTGGAGACTTGAACGAAGATCTTTAACTGGTCAGGGAGAGCCAGGCATGAATGAAGAGTCTGATATGCAAAATGACATGAATGATGAAGAGCACATGGAACAGAAATGATTGGCTCATAGAAGGCAGACAGAAATGAATTACTAGTGACCATAACACCCAGGACAGATGAATACAAATCCTCCTAGCTACACTAAAGCTTCAGTTACACAGACAATAACTGGGAAAAGTGGAACAAGTGGACTGTAGAATTACACACCTATCCACTATCCTTACCTCCATACCTTTTCCTCTTCTCAGCTCTCTCATGGATCACTAAGTTGGACAAGATTCAAACAGGTTCTCAGTTGACCAGGACGAAAAGGAGCAGCATAGTTTAACGCCATGCATTCAGAGGAGAAAACATAAGTTGCATTTGAACATTACTTTTTATTCTGATGCTTCCATCACGTTTAGTGCAAGAAAGTGCAACACTATGGGTGCCCCTGAGGACACACAGTCTAAAGGTTTGTGTTGTTTTGAGTATTCATCTTTAGTGTAAACAGAAGGCTCAGTGGTAAAAGGAAAAAGACGTTTCAGATTTTTGTTGGTTAACTGTTGACATAGTCTGGGGGCAATGTAATATTACAAATCTTAAAAAAAGAATTTTGTTTTGAGTCTGAATATTTTCCTGTTTCCTGCTCTTGCAGCGCTGCTTCCACCCACGAGCGGGGGGCTTCCTTTCTCATTTCACATGTTCTGAATCCCTAGCTTGAGGTCAACACCAGGCTCCAGATCTTATTAATCCCCTCTCCTCTCTGTTTCCCCAAGTGCATCACTGAGCTGTGTGTGTTAACAGCCCAAGAGCAGAAAACCAGAAGATAAATTGGCAGGTGAAAGGTGCTTTAAAAGGTGTGTGGAGCAGCACAAAACTACGTCATTGTACTGGGTTTTTTTCTCTCATGCTGAGGGCTCCATGTCTCTAAGGGTTAAAAATGGGCCAAGTCGTGAGTACAGGGTATGACTGGACTTTCTTGCGTCACTGTTGTTGTATGCCATTTAGACAGTGTTTATTTCGGGTAAAATAAATATTGAACGCATCACAAATTTTCTAAGTAGATTTATTTCTAAAGGTTCTGTTGACATGAAATTCTCACCTGGTGTTGGTAAGAACCCATCCAGTCCACATATGCAAAGAAATCAAACCATAGATGTCCATAAATTAAGTTATGTGTAATATAACTTAAGGTAGACCTGCACTGCCCATACTTATTAACATTAATGTTTGGACACCTAAAAAATGAAGTAAGCAACATTAAATACACATAAAATCAAATTTCTCATAATCCTGTTCTACTCACTGCCACTCATGCCCTGAATCATAATTCATTCTCTTTTAATCAAAACTTAATATTTCTCATTTTTTATATTCCTGCACATCAAAAAACGAAATTGCTTTTTCACTGAAAGACTTGTATGGACAATCAAAGAGATCGGACTCGCTCTGGTGCCTGGCGGGGACATGCTCATACATGCAATAAACAGGATTATGGAGTCTGAGATGGTCTGGTCTTTGGAGAACAGAGGGTATTTAAGAGGGATACTCACAGACATGCAAAGACTGCCATAAATGGCACTCTGTTAATGGATGGTATAGGAGTCAGGCTACAGTGACACTAATGTCCTTACGCCTGATTTAGACTTGCTGTGACGTAACCTATGTAAGTGGCTAACATTATTACCGGCATTTGTTCTTGTAGCGTGTTCGGTGTGTGTGGTGCATTTGGTGTTAAATAACTTGTGGTTGTATCCTGATGTTTTACATGTGGTACCAGCCATAACAGAAACAAATAAAATATCAGGACTTTGTTTCCTCCTGGGTCACCCACTCCTTTGTTTGTTATGATCAGTATTTCCTCAATTTTTTGAGTCCGGTACCTAAAGGTTTGCTTTGCTTAGTTTTAAGAAATAACATATAAGAGTGGACATTGTTTACTAAAGTTGCTCCCATGGTTACAGTTTCTTGCACCTGAATTGCCCTCCGTTTGAGTCACAACCAGACCGATTAGCATTTATTCATGAGGCTGTGTAGAGTACCACGGTCCCCTTTTTTTTTAACCATATGAGATCATTAGCATGTCTTTGGATCCAACACTTCCCTGAAAGATGAAGTGACAATCCAGCACAATGAGCCTCACAGTAAAGTAATTAAAGCTTAACTGAGGTGGTGTGTGCAATTAACAACAACTAGGCTCAGTCGTATCCCTGGGTGGTTCCTGACATGAAAGATAAACAAAAATAGACTCCCCCAGCCTCCCGGCTAGTACCTAGTTCTTGAAAAGAGCGCTGCTGAGGCTGCTTGACGTTCTCTGCAGGTTTCCCTGATGTAAGGTCAGCTCTGCGCTCTGACAGCCTGTGCCTAGACCACAAAGCTTTAGCGAGCCCTCTGCCTCCACAACATGTCAGCAATCAACGACAGGTTTGAAACTCTGTACACACATATGGTAAGGTGTGTTTACCTGGAAAGTCAAATGCAATATCCAAGTGTTTTTGATTGAAGAAAAACATGCCAGATCTTGAATGGGGAAGACACTGTGCATGTCTTAAAATCATCTCATAGATAGAGCTATTTACAGTATATGAAAAGTCTTCAGTTTAACAATGTCTGTGGACTCATGGACTGTGACCAACCCATGAGTAATTACATATCTCCCAACAATACAGTTGCTTTCAGTTCAGTCTGTTACAGCTTATTTTTCAGTTTTATTGCTCTCAAACCTTTTTTAGTCAAATGATCAAAGTGATCTTATTGAGTTAACTCCTACATAGCCAGACCTTTCACTAGGGAGTAGGTGGAAACTAATGGTTTGAATACTGGTAGAAAAAAGTACCAAATGAAAAGTAATAGTGCTCTGTGTCTACCAAATGTATAATTAAGCAAATATTTGATAAGATGACTGTCCTTCACAAGAAAACAACCCCCACAGGTCATTTGTGCAAGCTCTTTCATGGCCTAAAGGTACCCATTCACTATCAACGTAACCTGTCATGGTTCGGAACTGGTCTGGAGGTCCTGTGCATGTTCTCACTAACCTTTTCCTTTAAGTAAACCAGCTGCAACATGCACGCTGGTAGAATTTTGAGAGATAGGCTGTTGAGCTGACCATGTTATATTTACATAAACTTACTTAGATGTTAATTAGATGTAGCACGACTGCATAAGTTCATCTGAATCCTGACTTAAGTCGTGTCCGACAGTAGGAGTCAATAACTGATATGATCGTTTAGTTGGAGGACTTCAATATGTGGTAGCTCCAGCTGTGACTTTGAAGTTTAACTCTGAAGTCATTGCTGCCATATCCAATAAGAGCTTTGCACAGATAATTGCTTCAGTAGACCTAAAATTGTGCCATTATGTACCCATGAGATTCTCAATGACAATATGTGGATTTATTAAATCAATATCCTTCTGATGAGATTTGCGAGAAGCGTTGTATAAGACAGTTGCCGTTTTGAGAACCACTCAGCCAGCATGACTTTTAGAAATCAATTCTGTGGCTTAAATGTTTCCGGAACTTAATAAATATTGTAAATAAGTAATTGACCCCACATACTAAGTATTTAGTAAGCTTTCACTATATGGCCACACATCACTGAACAGATTCATTTTCAGTAAAAGATCTATCAAGTTCTGTGTTGAACTGACCATCAAGTATTTTCCATTTATTATGTTTTAGTGACTCAACAATCAGAACAGTGAGTTTGTGAAGTTCAAGAAGTTCAAGCTGGATCAAACAGAAACATTGTCATCCTAACGAACTCTTAAGAATGTGTGAAATAAATATGAATTTTCTTTTCCTCCTGAGACCACGCATCCTCATATAGTGCAAGAGAAGCACATCACATTGTGGCTTTGCTGCCGCTAATTATAATTCATGCTATTTTCATATGTTGTAACTTTCATAATACGCAGCTTTACTGTGTTATGCTATAACATGAACCTGTTGTTGCCATGTGAGTTTTTTTATGTATGTAAAAATGATGTAATTAGGTAAAACTAATCCCAAGAAATTAAAAATGTACCCCAAACAAGAGGTAGGTCTAAGAAAGATTAGATTATCTTTATATTAAACATGGCTAAAATTAAAAAAGCTTAGTTATCAGGCCACTCTTGGCTCTTTATTACATCAATGAAAGCGCTCATTTCCTTATCATGGTCCTCTCAGACATACCAACCTTCTGGTGTTCAAACATTCTGTTTGTTATAGGCAGCCAATCAGAATAAGGGAAAGATAGGGAAAGAGAGAGGTCTTAAAACAATTTGTGCCATATTCACATATTCACTAAACCCAGGTAACTAGTTTCTCAACGACAGACAATTAACCTAACATCCATGTTTTTGGACTGTGGAAGGAAGCTGGAGTACTTGGAGGAATCCACAGTAAGAAAGGCTTCACCCAAAAAGCATGTTTGAACTCAGAGCCTTCTTGCTGTGAAGTGAGAGTGTTAACAACGGCACTAATGTGCCCCCAAATCTCCTCACCTTAAAGTTTAAAGTACTATAAAACCTTTCCAGTCTCTCGCTGATTCAAATGCCTCTTTCTAATAAAGTCAAAATGCAAGAAAATAAATATTTCATTCACAATTTTTATAGTGTTATTTGTTGCAGTTGAAGTGTTGACAACTGGGTTTCAGTTCATATCATCACTGCATAATAATACCGTAGATAATTCACAAAGAAACAACACAGATATTTGTTTTTTGTATGGTTTTCCAACCCCACCCAAGTGAGCTGTGAAACTGCAGACACTTTTGATATGGTAATTGAACAGCTAATTTGGTCATATATTTTAGTCCTGCGAGATTTTACCCCACTATTCAGTGGTCACGTTGAAAAGATGAAATATTTAGTAAACACTGACATTTCTGCCATGCAGCTCTTTGATCTGCGTTGAAATGCCAGAGGCAACACTGGTAGGGTACTCTTTCTTATTACGGAGTACTTGTATAAACTATATTTGGATGTGAATGACGGATGCAGAGTTCTGGTCTCATCTTGCACTTGGAAAGTGTCTGATTTCAGAAAGAGTAGATGTGATGACGAGTTTTTTGTCAAACAGAGACATCCAACAAAGCCCAACCAATCAAGAGAAAAAAAAACCTCCAACCCTGACAATTTTATACACAAACCTTCAACAGCCTCATTGTGACACTAATAGCAGCAATTAAATTTATATTACTGGAGTTAGCCACATTATGTTTGCTATTCAGGCCAACGGAAAATAAAGGGATTATGGGGACACTTTCAAATTTCCTGTTGTGCTTTGTGTGGCTTATTTGAGCCACTGAAAACCCAATAAACTTTGGTGATATGATTGCTTATTTGATCCCCAGGATTAGCACACATCTTTATCAGTGATGGAAAGTAAATACATTTACTCCTGTGCTGTGGATGAGGTCATTATGAGGAACACTGAATTTCCAGTTCCCCTCAGCTCTGAAGAGCTTTTTAATACCTCCCAGCTAATACTGTCGCTATAGCCAAGTGTCTGAAAAGTGAAGCCAATGTAGAAATTATAAAAGCTACAATTCTTTGAATGGCCAACATATAAGACTGTCTCTGGCCCTCACAGAGCTCAAAGTAAATTGCACAACTTTACGGTAGAAATAAGTATGCCTACCATGGTTTGGTATCTATAGCCGATTTCCCCTCATGACAACTGTATGGGGTATTTTTTTAAAATATATTTATATAATATTTTTCTGATAACACACCAATTTAAATGTTATTTAGGCCAAAAGTTAGAAGTATGTAAGCTTTGACTGAAGGTTGATGAAGATACAGGTGGTGCAGCTACCTGCTACCTGTAGATCACCAGAATGCAGCTTGCTACACTCAGCTGCTATCCTTGGCTAATAACTTAACAGTTTACCCTCATCCCAATATGACCACTTGTGCCTCCATGAAACTAAAACTCAGTAAAGTTTCCTCAGTCCAAACACAATTGCCCTTCGTCCCCAGGCCAGGGTACTCATCAGTTTGTCACAGCTCAGCTCCTCTTTGCGTTGCATTCCCTTTCAAACATGTTCTTAATAAGTACCCTTGTAGAGCACAAAAACATTCACAGTTTTATCCATTCTGCGGCTTAACTTGGGAAACAGTGACATAGTGTTCTCTAAGACAGTGTATCCCAACCACATTTCACATTAGAAAAATCATACAGCACACCACCAAACAAAAATGTCACAAAAAGCATATTGATAGTTTTTCCCCACACACCAGAATTGGTTCAGTTTGTCCCTAGTATACCTTTCTTGCTTTCTTCTGATCACTACTCATGCTACGGCCTTCATCTGGTTCAGAATCTTTCTCCAGGACCCAGGTCACGTTGACTACTTTTTTCCCCCAAATATTTGTTGTCTTACTCACAGCATGACTTTTATGTAATTTCCTTCTTCGTCTTCTTCTGTTTTACTCGCAGTTGGCAACCCTTTTAATTAGAGCAGGTAGTTGTACTGCCCTCTAGTGGAAGAGAATGTAATTGTTCTGCCCGTTACTCAGCCAGTCGCTTAGAGCAGCGGTTCCCAACCCCCGGGCCACGAACCGGTTTGGTACCGGGCCACGAGAGTTGAGACTCGGGTGTGAAATGTATGGTTTTCAGGGTTTTTATCGGTTTTCAGCATTATTTTGTTATCGTTTTTTTCCCCCCCGTTAACTCTGTTTTCCTGGGTCTTTTCACGTGTGTTATGAATAAATCTTCTTTTTTTCGGTCCTGGTACTAGTTTCATTTTGTTGTATTTATCTGCAAAACCTTAAAGGCCGGTCCGTGAAAATATTGTCGGGCACAAATTAGGTTGGGGACCGCTGGCTTAGAGTAATCAGGTGGAACCAGATAATCTTCCACACCTGATCATTTCTCACGGAACACCTATGTGGTGGGGAAACACTGCTCTAAGATATCTATTCAATTTTAGAAATCATACTCAAACTAACCGAATGTTGGTGGCCCAGTGCACTTGGGTAGAATGTGCATTGCTATAGTATAACAATTTCATAGACAGCTGTGACAAATACACTACTTCATATCACTATATCATAGCACTTCTCCTTGTCAAAAATAACATGAATAATATGCTGCTGTGTTTGGAACTTCGCTTGTATTGATCATTTTGGGGTGAAAATGGGCAATTTATTTTCTTCTGTGCAGTTTTTTTCTCATAACATCTGTGGTCTGACAGTGACCACTGCATCAAGCTGCTGATGGACTTGTGAATTTCATTAGCTGAGTGAGTGCTCCCTCGCTGCACAGAGAGTGCCTCAGTGGCGAGGGAGTTCTTAACCTTTGGGGTCATTATAGACAAATAAAAGCTCATTTTGATCCTATAAGTAATGTCTCATATGAAATATTCAAGGATCCAAGCCTTTTCCAATTAGTCAGACTGTAGGTGGTCGATAATGCTGGTATGACTGCATTCATTGTGGATAAATGTGACCATCATCCCGTCAAGTACAAGGCTGCTGTCTGTGTTTGTGACAGGGTAGGAGGGAGCCTTTAGTGTAAAGTACATCTAACAAATGGGCCAATGAGTCAGTCACTGATGCAAAAGTACCATTTCATTCTGTGCAATTTAAGGTTTTTAGAGTCACATATGAACATATTTAATAGTTTTGAATTTTCATTTCAAAGTGACACATTGCTAAAAAAAACAAAACTAAACAAATAAAATAGCAGCTGAAAAACATTCCTGAACTGTAGCGATTACCTGACTAAAGTGTTGAGTCAAATGTCTCATGTAGTTGGATTTGATATTCAGTCTTTAACTTCCCAGGTCTCTAGTACAAAGTCCAGTTGATGTGTCACTGTGAACACAGGAAAGGTTAATTGTTGGGTAGTTGCACGGCTAATGAGTGCTTGTCCTAGGTTTTCAGGGAGTTCCTCATCTATAACAAGTGGCTTATTCCCAGTAGTGAGAACTCAACTGCTCTGCTGGAAAACTTTTAACAATGTCCTCCCAACATTTTCTGGAGTTTGTGTCTGAAAATGGCTTTAGTGATCATCCATTTGGAATCTTTTTTTTATGCCCCAGTCACACAGGCTCAGTAACTCACTGGCAACCACTGGTTGCCCAAAACCTCCTTGCAATTGCTTTGGTTGCTAGCAGATTGCCATCGTCACCTATAGTTTGTGTGGAAGACACTGACTCCCATGAAAACACTGGCCAACTACTTCC
The DNA here is from genome assembly GCF_057382095.1 of Aulonocara sp. 'chitande type north' Nkhata Bay. Taxonomy (NCBI): domain Eukaryota; kingdom Metazoa; phylum Chordata; class Actinopteri; order Cichliformes; family Cichlidae; genus Aulonocara; species Aulonocara sp. 'chitande type north' Nkhata Bay. Next base: position 21,532,270 of record NC_141352.1, on the reverse strand, counting down.
AAGCGGCAGTAAAACTGTAACCATAAACTGACTGTTTTCCTTTAAGGTAAAAGGTGCTGTGTTGAAAACATATTGGCTGCAGCAGTAAGGGAACTTTTACTTTAAAGGCAGATGTTCTTCAGTCCCAATATGCAATGCGCTTTATTGACTTTCGCTACTGCTTGGGGAGTAGTTAGCCAGTGTTTAACAACACAACAACATTTAGAAAAATCTGCATCAACTGGTTGGGGAATACAATTTTTTCTCAGTAGAAGTTTTCAGTAGTTACCAGAAGTGTTTGGCTGCTGCTTCACAGATCATGCATTAAAATGTACATCTTCAACAGTGCCTGGTGCACCTAAAACCCTCACAGATTTGCAGTTACCTAAAAACTCTTAAAAATACCATAAAGTCAAAAGGAGCTGTAAAACCAAATGGTTTAAAACATGATTTATAGCTTTTCGTTAAATGAACAGTTTAGAATTATAGTATTTGTACGATAACGTTATAACGACATAGATATATGAAAGGTTAGTGGGATCAGTGTAAGTGGCTTCTAACACCAGTTATACAAGTGCACAGTTTCGCATGTTTTCCTAGAAATTTAATGCTTTTGCATGCTTTATTCTACATTACACTATGTCAAACTTTTCTCTCCCCTCCCAAAACAGTTGGTGCTTATTACTTCATAAACTGAAATAGAAGTAATACATTAAAAAACATTTTTTTAGATGCCCTTCACAGACTAATCCTGTAATATACTTTGCTCAAGTTCTTCTGGCTGTGAAAGTCGCACTTGCTATTGTTAAGAAAAGTGTCTAATCTTCCCACCGTATCCCTGAAGTCACCTCAGTTGGTGCAGGGTGGAGCAGGTGACAGCTGAAGCCGAGGGATTGGTGACGGTGACTTTGACGTGGGAAAATATCGTGCCACTGCTGAGATTAAACAGCAGCTGAATCAATGGGGAGTTTGCCTTATGAATATTGCATGAGGGGCGTGTTCCCGACAACTCTCTTCAAAGCCCTGAAAGAGGAAGCACAAACAAGGTATATTCAGCTGGAGGTCAGCTTGTTGGCCTTTGGACACGAGCATAAAGAGTGAAATAGATGAGGGATTGATGCAAGGACACAAAGAGTTGCAAACTTGCGATCAGCGTGACATGGGTATGGATTATAAAAGTTGAAATAGATCATTTACTTCACTTTTCTCTATTGAAGACAACATTTCAAAACTCTCATTTTCTACACTTGTAATATCTAAACTGAATTCAGCGTCTGTGGACCTTTCAAGGTGATGGTTAAATAAAAGAAACAAAAGGAAAAACCTCAAAAGTGACAAAGAAAACTTTTGTTCAAACAGAGGCAGTTTTCATGACGGATTTATGGCACTACAGGTCTAATAATCAATTATCTATCCACAGTGCGGTCTCTGCAAAAAGTTTTCATCCCTGCCCACAATTCCACAATTATCCATTATAATCGCAGTGTACCAATACAGACTGAAGTTTATGAAATACATCACATCAGGAATGTGAGAAGGCAAACCAGTCAAGGTCAGCAAAAACAAGATTCTCCCATGTAGTTTATTTTCATTTAAACCACAAAACATGCAACAAATATTTGATAAAAATTAACTTTGATAAGTTATTCAAACTATAACGGGACCACGGTAAGTTGTGAATGGTAAATTGTGACTGAACAGGCAATCCATAACATATGTCATGGATAGTATTTTTTCTGGTTGAATGAGGACAGATTTTTGGACATTTTTCACCTTTAAAAAAAAGTCACAGTAAATGTAATTGTCACTGTCTGATGTATGAGTTAGGCTGCCTACAATATGCTTTAAGCAGAGTCCCCCAGAACAAAGAAACAAATGTAAAAAAATATGGGATCTGCTGTTGCCTCTGGGGCAAGGGTTTTTTGGGCTGAGCCCAGACCTGCCTTGTGCCTCGCCACATTGGTCATGGCAATGCGGGGAACAGAGAGGTAACTGACCCTAGGCTTGTGGCTTTGAGTTTTTTGTATTAATTTTTGGGTTTGGGACAAGTTTAATTGTTTTGCTTTATATGTAGCAGATATTTTCTGGATGGCTTCTTTGTTTATGATTAGAGACTCAGTTTAGGCTTTAGGTTTCATAGTTTTTGTTTTTGCTACCTTTCACAGTCTAGTTCCCGTTTGTGGTTACAGTTGTAGTTTATATTTAATTTTTTGATTTTCAGTTTATCCTGACTTCCATGTGTTTTTCTGCGTCTTGTATTTAAGTCTCTGTCTGTTTTAGTCTTTATGTCTCTGTTATGTTACTTCCTGTTTTATTTCAGTTTTTGTCTAACAGTGTTATCATCTTATCATCTAAGTTCATATCCAAACATCCTTGGACAAAATATTGATAACAAGTTGCTCTCCAATGCATCTGTTGCAGTGTGAATGTAAGATATGATGCACACAACAAATGTTTGTATGAATAGGTGTGAATGGGTGAATAAGGTATGTTATATAAAGTGTTTTGAGTTCTCAGGCAGTGCAGAACAGCTCTATAGAAGAACCAGTCCATTTACCACTTTTATGCTTGATTAGTTTCAGCCGTGTCTGGTTAACCTTATGTTTCCAATCTTCTTGATTGCCTCTAGAGAGTTGGATTCGGTGACTTTGCTTTTTCATAAAGACTTGGATTTGGATTTTTTGTAACTCTCTGGACAATTAAACATTAAATGTTTACTTTGTATTTGACTCCTTATCTCTTAGGTCTGCAAAAGCAATCACCATTCTACATTTTTAAAGCGTGATGATCTGCTGCCAGTGCAATATGGCAAAAGTCTGTGGCTCAGAATCATTATTTTTATTATTATTATTATTATTATTCAGATTATTATTTTTTGTGTGTGTGTTTTAACATTTGCTTTCACGTTAAGTTTGGACACCCAAACCTAAAAGTTAAAGAAAATTGTGGTTTATGTTACAATATACTGCTACAGCTGCAGTTATAATTTCTCCTTGTGGCACCACCTGAAATGACTAGTGGTATCATTCTTCTTAAAAGCACCTAGACAGAATAAAAGTCAAAGGTTAAAATGAGGAGGCCAATATTCTAATATAGTAATTAATTTAAAAATTGTTAATCAATGCAGTCTTCTGAGCAACTGACCAACACTGCAAACTGTCATTCAATTTTTCCACACTCACCTTTTGAGTAGATTTTTTTCTCCTGTGATAACACTCCAATCAACGACTGATTTACTGTTTTACGTTTTACTAGAGCGGGTGGAGCCTGTCACCTCTGGGTGGCCGTTTTCATGGTGAGAGGTTGCTAGCAGTTTTCTGGCATGACTGTTCAAAAGCTACAGTACTGATGGGACTGATCTTTAAAAAGAAAATCCAGCGTGCACCCCATTATTCTTTTCTTTTATCCATTGGCTTCACCAAGTTCAGCTTAATAGATTTTGTCTAATTCTGTCAGTAGACTAACATCATGTGATAATGTGTTAACCTTAAACAGCTTCAGTTAAAACACAAGTATCCAAAGAATTTAATGAGAGAAGAAAAAGAGTCCCTAAACTTGAACCCTGTACAACATCCTTAAGGATTTATTAATGTTATGTGTTTTTCCTCAGAAATGTTTTTAACTTAGCTGAAACTAGTTTCTATGGTAACGTGTAAATACTTCCAATGGAAGCTGAGGGAGGTTGTCTGTGTCTTGGAGACATCCCTCTCAGCACATAACAACAGGTTCACTATGTCATTGTGAAAACCACTAACAAGCAGCCTGTTCATTAACACCTAATTCCAGTTTAAGAGCTCTGATACCAAATGCAAATGCCTCCTATTTAATAAGAGGACGAATATTTATGATGCCAGAGTTCCTGAGTACGTATAAAATAAAACACGTCACTGTTTCTTTTTCAGAATCCAGAAATCTTTGGTTTTTCCAAAGTAAATCTGGCATTAATTGTATTGATTCAGCTGAGCAAAGTGCATTTAATGAGGCTACATGTCTTTCTCTTTTTTTAACTGATGTGTTTTGGGTTTGTTTTTTTTCCTGGATAAAGCTAACCATTAGCCTACTTTGGTTTTCAAGCTTCAAGCCGCTTGAGGTCTATTAAGTAATAATAGCTTCTTGCAATTGGTTTCAAATTCAGAAGTCTCTGAAGTGGGAAACTTTAGTTGTAGGTATGTGGCAATGATAGCAAGTGCTAAGTTACCACAATTTATGAATTAAAAAGTGGGAAAGCACTGACTCGCTACCTTTAGCTCTACAGACGTTTTAAGGCCTTTACACAAGAACAGCTTTTTCCTGAAGCGGGCGAATCTTACAATATTTCTCAACACTGGAGTTATATTACTTTGGTGAAGCACCACAGATAATATACTAAGAAAACACACACATGCACAAAAACCCACTGTAATATTGTTTTATACAGGCACAGTTTCACAATTACATGCATGATAGAGGAGCTCATTGAATGTACATACTCATTGTCAGGAGCAACTTGCTCTAAAGGTAGTCCAACGCTTAATGGGTGTTCTGATTTCCTCCTTTTTTAAAATTTGAAGGGTTAAAAGTTTAGTCCTTAGTTGACAAACAGACTAACCACAAAACCCAGTGAAACTGCCACTGAAAGCTAAAAGCTTTCAGTTCCATGGCATGCAATTAAAATGTCTCAGACTGCTTAGTCTTATTTATTATTTAGGCTCATCTTCTCCCACAAGTGCTCAATTCATACATGTAGTTTTCCATCATAAAATGCTAAAGTGTCGGTGATACTCACAAACCACATCGTATTCAGGCTGCATTACAGCACAGCCTTTGTTCTCACGCACATTTTTGTAACTGAAGCCAGTCGTGTTACAGGACCCATCAAAAGACCCTCGATGCAGCAGTAGTTTAGCAAGTTTAACGTCCTGTCCACGTAGAGCTGGAACACCTGCTTAGTTTGGACCTGGTGATATAATTCTGTCCTCCAGTCAAGTCTGTTGGGAGCTTGATTTCTGAATACCATGGCATATGCACACAGTTATTTTTCATTCAGAATGACACCAACAAAGGGCTGACCCTGAGCTTCTATTGATTTCAGCTGAATCATATTCAGCCAGTTTTATATAATTTCTATTCAGCTTTGTTTGGTGCTTTCTTTCAATGTTGACTGCTGGTATTTAAACCCACCGTTTCACAATCAATGTTTTATTATCAGGCAGATGAATATTTCTGGCCACAAAAACCTGAAGTTGAGACCTTTATAAATAAGCCTTGTATGTCCTATTGACAGCCCTGTGTGATTTTTACATGCGTGTGTTTCTTTCCCCCCATTTAATCATTAAAAACCCTCCCTTGGATGTTCCCATTTGGTAGGCAGATCCATTCTCTGCTGATTAGATTCCACTTGCCTTCAACTTAAAAGAACAGGGAAGCATGGGAATTCATTGCCGCTCTGGCCTCGATCAGGGAGCTCAGCTGTTGCTTGTTAATAATCACTGAGCACACCTGAGCTCCATCTCAGTGATCACCCAACGTAATTTAAAGACTCTAAATGCGACCAGTTTGTTTTTAATTATGTCCCTTCTGCTCAGATTAATTAAATCTTCATGTGCCTCCACAATATTTTCTCAGACTGAATGTTTTGCGTGGTTCTGCAAGTGTATAATCAACTGAAGATGAAGGGAGTATTAAACACAGCTCCACCCACCTCTTACTGCACCACCACACACACACACACACACACACACACACACACACACACACACACACACACACACACTTTATTGAGCTTGTTCCAATTTGTTCTGTTAATTTACGAGGCAGTATTATGATGTAGAAACAAAACTAACATGGTGATACAGTATCATACTCACATACAGCCATTCCAACTAATCTGTGCCCCTTAACTAGCAAACATGTTAACATGGTCAATACTGTTATACAGTTGGCCAGCTCGGGTGGAACTGTGGTGCCATGCTCTCTGGCTCTTGTGGTCCAAAGACAAATATCAGGTTAACTGGTGATTCTAAATTGGCTGTAGGAGTGAAGTGGAACTAGACTTGTCCAGGGTGTATCCCAACTTTTGCCCTTTGACAGGTCATATGGGTCTTCATCTCTCCCATGACCCTGAATTTGATAAGTTCTTAAGAAAATGGATAGATGCAAGGAGTAGATGAGTTTAAATACCTGATTTGAACCATGAAGAAGGATAGCAGCAAGGTTTGCACGATGGTAGTGAGACCTGCTGCGATGTTTAGTTTGGTACTAGCAAATGTATAGGAGGCCAAGCCTGAGTTCGCAGGGTGGAAGATTTTCATTGGGAGTGATTATGGTCTGGACATGTGCAGAGGATGCACACTGTATATACTGGACAATAGATGTTGAAGTTGGAACTACTAGGCAGGAGGAAAAAGACGACCACAGAAAAGGTTTATAGATGCAGTGAAAGAGGACTTGCAGAGGGTTGGCGTGACACTAGAGCAGAGGTAGGCAACTCCAGCCCTCGAGTGTCGGTGTCCTGCAGGTTTTAGATGTGTCCTTGATCCACTACAGCTGATTCAAATTGCTAATGATCTCCTCAACATGTCTTGAAGTCTCCAGAGGCCTGGTAATGAACTAATCATTTAATTCAGGTGTGTTGACCAAGGGTGAGATCTAAAATCTGCAGGAGGCCTGGAGTTCCCACAAGAGAATAACAGGGAGAGTAAGATAGAGGCAGATGATCCGTTGTGGCGACCCCTAAAAGGAGCGCCTGAAAGAACAATGATAACTATAGCCACCTTACAAAGGTGGCTAGAATGATTGGTCAGTTGCGATGTTAACCTTGAAGCAACAATATGATGTTACTAGAATGTTAAGATCATATCAGGTGGCTAGCTCAGTTACGTCCTCATTTAGCGTTATCTCTATATACCAAACTGAGGCAATTTTATACACCACACTAAGCAGTACAGAGTACAGAGTTTGTTTGGACATTTTGGGGTGTGCACCATTGCTCCTTCTTGTAATAGCCACCACCCCAAAGCGATACACCTGCATAGAGACAGCTATACCCGAGCATCACCTCCTACGAGCACCTATTTACGTTATTTCTCCCACAGCGTTTTAGTTTTTTTTTTTTTTTCAGTGACGATGAATAATAGTGAGCTCAAAGCCGTATAATGCACAACATTCTTTACCGGTCTGATCAATAGAGAGCGGTACGTCTCGGTTGAATGGATGAGTGTGTGTGGGTTCAGTGGGATGATGCTGTCATTACAGAATGCATGTTAATTGACTGTGCTGCATCTTCTTTTCTTCTCAGGGTTGATGAAAATTGCTGCCATCTACTTCTTTCCTAATTGGTTGTTTCTAATGTCTTCCTTGAGAGGTTGTTGAAACTCAAGACTGAGCCTGACACTGACTAAGAGGTTAGCCAGCCTGGAAAAAGATAGGAATAGCAATGATAGGTATTAAATATGTATGCAAGTAGGGCTTACTCATGAACTTGAGTACTTTGACGCATTAATTTGTATTTATCTTTTTTACAGATACTTGAGATTTTGAATAGCTCTATTGTGGTCCATTAAGATGCTCCTGCATATGTGCTATTTTGTATTCATCCATAAGCAACAATGTCTACTTTGCAGGGGCCAACTGGTCACACGTTCTCCCATGAGGCCACAGTGCTATGCTTATTGCAAGCTAAGTAGCAAGTCGAAATAACAAGCTGCTAATGAGCCAGAAAATGTAGCAGGTGGACACAGATTAATAAGACAAAATTATTAATAACAGATTAATAAGACAAAATACGAGGAAAGCACTGAAGATTGTTCTGGATACCTTCTTGAATTTAATAACTGATGATTAGAACGGCGCAGTTTTAGTTTCTAAATCTAACTCATATTAAAAAATAATGTATATTATTGAAAGGAAACATATATATAATTACTAACAATGCTTGCAGCACTTTGCGAACTTTAATTTGAGAAATGCCCTTTAATACTGCATGTATTACTTGTTTATATGACTCAGAATGCCTTATAGTTTGCCCGTATTAAGTTATTCAACAGGTTTCATGGTGTTGTGATGTGCATTAATCTCCAGGTCTTAGTGCCACCATCCGAATAACTTGATCCTTTAATTAAAGATGTTGGTATTTGAACTTTAGAAAGGACAGGCTGACATCCAGCTTAGCTCATCTATTCCTCTTCACCCATAATGAGGCATGATGTATATTCTGCTACAGCCTTTTTAAATCGCTGTTATGAGATAGTTTTATTTGGTTTTAGATAAAACTATCGGTGTTTTATCAACATATGTATGTGAGTATCATGCAATAAATATTTTGGTATGAGCAAAGCGTCACGATGGTCTATAAATCTTAGAGATCAGTGGATTTTTATGAGGAGAAAAAAGAAAAATAGTTGGGGTGGAAAAAAAAAATGAAACAAAATGCAGCATGAAAATACTTCGGGGTGTCCAGCTTGTCATCTCGATGATTTTGACTTCACTCTAAACTAGCAAGCCTGTCTGTTAGTGTTTCAATATTTGATGAGCCCTGTAGTAAATGATGAAACGATCCAAAAGAGATTTTATGAGAGAAACAGCCCTAACGAATTTATTGACAATCACTGTGATGAAATAAGGCAAACTCAGATGAAATAGTGCATGATGGGTGATGAGGACTGAATTAAAGTGAGGATTTAAGATTCAAGAATGAATATTTCTTTTTGCTCCGACTCGTTTATCAAAGGTTTGAATAGCAAAAGTGAGCATACCCCCCAACTCTCTCTGTACCAAGACTCTATTCAACATGTAAGACTTGTCCTTGGTCTGCAGTTGCTCACATACGGTGTGGTATGCTTTGCGCTGCATTTGCAGAATACATAATACTTTTAAAAATAATTGCATTTAGCTTTAGGGTCTATATTCACAGTGTATTATTGCACACAGTCATGAAATGTAGGAGCTTACATCCAAGAGAGGATTTCTTAAAGCATTGCAATTAATGTTACCATATATTTAAAGAATACACTCAGTGTTGATGTCACAATGGGTTCTTTGCTACCTTTCTGTTAGCATGCTGTCTGTGCATATGTTTGCAAAGATGCAGTTGTTTCAATCCTGGATGCAGTCTGCCCTTTTCAATCATACTAATGCCATTTTATGCAATAAAAATAAAAGTAATGTCCACATTTCCACTGCTAAAAAGCTGTCATTTTCCTCCTCCCTACACACAAGTTTAAATCAGCTGATTGTTGTGCAAGTGGGCAGGAAAAGAAAAAGGCATGCTTGATGTTTTTTCTGTCTATGTATGTGTTATATATGTTCCTTCTTCCTGATGTTGCTGTCATTCGGAACCGCTACATCGATGACTACGGCCGTCTTCTTCCGTTTGTCTACCACCACTATGTCCGGTTGGTTAGCCACCACCATTTTGTCCATCTGTATCTCGAAGTCCCACAGGATCTTAGCTCGGTCATTCTCCATCACCCTTGGGGGCATCTCCCATTTTGACCCCGGGACTTCCAGGTTATACTTGGCACAGATGTTCCTGTACACTATGCCGGTCACTTGGTTATGGCGTTCCATGTATGCCTTGCCTGCTAGCATCTTGCACCCTGCTGTTATGTGCTGGATTGTCTCTGGAGCATCTTTACACAGCCTGCACCTGGGGTTTTGCCTGGTGTGATAGACCCCAGCCTCAATGGATCTTGTGCTTAGTGCTTGTTCCTGTGCTGCCATGATTAGTGCTTCCGTGCTGTCTTTCAGTCCAGCTTTGTCCAGCCACTGTTAGGATTTCTGGATATCAGCCACCTCCTCTATCTGCCGGTGGTACATACTGTGCAGGGGCCTGTCCTTCCATGATGGTTCCTCGCCTTCCTCCACTTTCCCGAACGACATTCCGATGTCATGTCCAGTGTTGTCCGCCACATCCCCATTGAGTTCCTGATGAAGGCTCTCAGGGTCCTGTTGATCTTATAGTTCTAGGCATCCCAGGATCCAGGTGTGGGGCATTGAGTCATAGGCCTTCTTGTAATCAATCCAGGCAGTGCACAGGTTGGTCAGTCAGAGACAGCCATTCCAGGTGTCTCTCGTCAACTAGCAGCTGGTTCATTTGTGCTGCCAGGTGCTCGTGGAGTGAAGTCAGCTTCTTCAACCAGTAGTCCAACTCTTCATACTGGAGACCCTTTCTTGAATATCTGCCACTGTGATGGCCTCAGGTATGGACAGCTTCCTGTACTTCTTAGGCACCTTCCTCATCGCGCCTTTCAGCAACTCCGATAGTTGGCTAACCTCCCTCCGTGCTACCTTGATCTTAGCCTCTAGCCTCCTTGTGGCTGTTCAACTTGTAGCATCTCCAAGCATCTCACTGATCACTCCTGCCGTATTGTAGATCAGCTTGTTAGTGTCGGTAATCATGGCTGTAGGTATCGTCCGTAGTGCTGCATTAACGTCATCTAGCAGACCTTCTGAGGGTACTTCACGTAATCTTGGTAACCGGCTACGGGGGGGTCCAGGTTTCAAACTTGGCCATGATCCTATCTTTCAGGTCAGTTCCTCTCGCACTCAACGATCCTTCTCCTATCGCACTTGGGGCTTGGTACCCAATCTCGGGTGGGGGTGATGATATCTCCCCCCTGACCTGGCGTCCTGGCTCCCCCTTGCCGTAGCATTTATGTTGTACCTCGTCAATCTCTAGCTGTGAGAGCAGTCCCTTCTTTCGAATGTTGGAACACTGAGATACTAGTTGTTTCGCCGTCATTGTGGATGTTGGGTATCGAAGAATCCATAGGTCCCTCATCCTATTCATGTAGCCCCTTCCGCCAGGGTTACTTGCGTAGTAGCATTCCAACAACACCCTGTTTTCGTCTCTTATTATATTATTGTAATGGTCTTTTTACTTGTTTCACCAAATCAGCTTTGGATTGCCTTCAGACTGTACAGAATGCTGCGGCAAGAATTTTAACTGGCACTAACAAAATGTCACATATTACTCCAGTTTTGGTTTCTCGTCATTGGTTGCCTGTAAATTTTAGGTTTCATTTTAAAATCTTAGTTTTAACTTTTAGAGCTCTACATGTCATGTCTGTGTGTAGGCAGGCAGGAAGAGAGGACCCAAAACGCAGGACTCACGGAGGCAGAAGTAACTCAAAGCACACAGCTTTATTGCTGGTATGAAACTGAACAGGAAAAACACTAACTAAACTGGGTGAAGAGAATAACTATAGACAGGCTGGCAAATGAACACACAGAGGACGTGAGGGTGAACAGACGTTAACGACGCAACACTGACACAAAGACACACTGGGCTTAAATACACTGAGGGAGTCATCAAGGAATTAGAGATCTGTTGAAACCTCACGCTTCTTCCCGAGCACTTAGGTCTTCAGGTCAGAAGTTACTGTTAGTTCCATGTACTAGGATCAAAACACGTGGGGATCTGGCTTTTCAGGCACCAAGGCTGTGGAATTCTCTTCCATTTTCTTTACGCTGTGTAGACTCCATTGATTCTTAAAAGCAGCTGAAGACATTTCTATACAAAAGAGCTTTTAATTAATTTTTTCATTGTTTTATAATATTATTTTATTTATATTTCTGGCTTTATTGTGAAGCACTTTGTGATTTTTTTTCGATAAAAAGTGCTATATAAATACATTTTACTTACTTACTTACTCTTTTTAAAAATACATTAAAAAGTTTGTAGTGCAGTGAAAATAACACATTTTGGGATAAAAGTCAAGGTGCAAAATATAAATCAGAGATAAAATGTGACGTGATATTTGAATTCAAACTATAATGTGACATTTAAATTCCCCTTATACCAGTATCATTTCCTACTTGAGGCCAATACAGCCAAAGACAGCAGAACTGAAGAGACATTTTGTAAAAGTTTGACTTTATCTTTTGGACCTTTAAGGTCCAAAACATGATAGAATCCCCACTTATCATTCCCTATATACCTATATGCTGTCAAAATATAACATTATTATCATTATGACCTTCAGATCATTATATTGACCTTGAAGGAAAGGTCAGAGGTCAAATGTGACACGACATTTTAAATCCTTATAGCCATACTCTCTATATGTTGACACTACACACACACACCAAGCACCAAGGCTTTTTGTCAATATTTGACTGATATATCATGAAGCTGACCTTGAAGACCTTGGTGGATGTAAGCCAAATTTTAATGGCTTGTGAACATGACCCTACTCTACACCTCTACAAAGTTTTATCAGAATTCATTCAAAACTTTTCAAGCTGACGTGTTTACAGACAGAATGGCCAAAAGACATGGAAATGCTACCAAAACCATAACCTCGCTGGTGGAGGTAAAAATGTAACAGGATTGTAGCAAAGTGTTACAACCAAAACTTTAGTTCTTCAGAGGCAAGAAATGTTTTATGTCACTTGTGATCGCCAGTTTGTTTGTTGCAGAACAATTTAAGAGCTACCAAACAGCAGACTGATAAACTAGCTGCCAAGCAGCTATTATGGAAATGTGTTACACAGTTACGTAGATAATTATCATTAGAGAGGCTGCCTAGGAACAGTGGTTCTAGTGAGAAAATGCTTCCAGGCCTTTAAATGCTAAACAAACAAAGAAAACCCTAAACTATTAAACACACACAAAAAAAACTATGATATGGGCTTGTTAATGATCCCAGTAACACTGAGCTGATTAAAGAGACTCTGTGGAAAGTGGTGACACTGAGGGAAACTACAGTCCAGACACACATGACTCAGTGAGATCCCTGGTGCCCAGCATGGGAGGCTGCAAAGAGCTGATCTCTTCTGCTCTGCCTCCATGAATACCAGCAGGTCAAGCCAAACGGCACTGAAATCTTGTGTGATATGTGCACTGTGAAAGAAGAAAGGTACTCATCGTACAAGCTGTGTGTTGTTGCTTTAGCTTGAGATGAGTAGAATTCAAAAATATAGTCAAAGTGGCCACCGATTGTCCTTTTGCCATTATCTCTTTTTGGCTTCGTTAAGAAAATACATATCTTGACTGTTTGGGATTAAAATTTAAAAACGCATTTTTGTGACACTTTCCAGCTTCATGCATTAAGAGTTTTTAATAGCTTTGAAAATTAGTAAATAAAAACTTTAGCAGCTTATGAGGTGGTCCTTATCAAAATCAATCTTTCGCTTCTTTCAACATAAAAAAAACCCACAGCTACTTCAGCAATGCATAACAATGAATGGTTAATAAGATCAAGTATATGTGTATAGGTCCGGTGTCCTCTAATTGCCCTGGTTGGGATGTATAAATTACACTCCTCTTTTCATGCTGTTCTCTGCTATTTTATGCAAACCTGCAAGTCAAAGCACACGGGGCAATGTGTCTGTTCACTTCAACCGACAATGTGCTAAATGCCAAAGACCAATTAGCCTCCTGTGGCCGTCACCGCTGGGTCTTCCAGCAGAGCCTTAATTCCAATCAAGCTCTCCGCCTGACATCCAGCTCAGTATCAAGGCCATCGGACACAAAAGTGCTACTGTGCTGTGTGTTGGGTGAGTTTCTGCAATGTGTTTGTATTTCTATTCTTCACAGTATTATGCTTACATGGAAGAAGAATTTAATGGAAGAAGTATTACTCAACAGGGCACACGGCATTCATCAGAAACTGTGTGCTCATACACTATGAGTGTTTTCTACAGAAAGATAACTGAGGTTGCAGTGTTATGTTAAAAGGATCTGGCTGCTGATGGACACGTAAGAAAAGTGAGATGTCTTTCATACAACAATATCCATAAAACAGAACAAGGACAAAAAAATGAGGCGGTGCCTTTAAAAAAAAAAAAATCGTAGCTCATCTTCTAACACAGCGCTGCTGAATCAACAATTAAAGCACTGAAATATGTCAGGCAGAAGAAGTCAAAGCAGACCCAAAGTTTATGGGATACCCTGTTGCATAAATGAGTCAGTGATCTAGACTCTGATTGGAGGAGGGACTGTCCGATCATTACCATGATTGACAGAATAAATAAATCAGAGAGTCGGCATGTACCTAATGAACGGACACGAGCAAATTATCCCGCCCCTCTCGTGTTGTTGCCCTCTTTGCTCAATCACCCCTTTCCCTCCATCTCCATCAGGGAAATTCACTATAACATGTGAACCTCTGCAAGCACCTGATCCATAAGTTACATCAGTCATCGCCCGGGGGACTTTGCGAACATGCAGAACGTGAACAGCTATGCTGCCCATAAAAGTTTCAAGTAGTTTTTACAATCTATATTTGGATTTTTGATATGCAGTTCACATAATCATTGCTTTTCACTCTGTCAATTTCTTATACAAATCACACCTTCCAAAGGTAATTTAACTGCCTTAAATACATTATAATATACACTATAATACATTTTTTAACTAACAAGTTTTAAGTAAGGAGAAAAATGTTTAAGCCAGGGCAAGAAAACAACATGATGCTATATCATTGCCCAGTTGGCCGTTACTGTAATTAAATCTTTCTCTGAGAAAGACTTCTATTAACATAATTTAAGATAATGAACAACGCTGATGCATAATTTCATGTCACGTTTAGAAAATTAGCAAACCTCCCAATTGCTAAATTCTTTAACACAGATTCAAAGATTTCAAGACAACCAGCCTAGGAGCTAGATTTTAAAAATAAGAGCATGGTGAATGATATACAGGATGAGTCTGTTCTCTTGATAGTGAGTGGCTTGTTCCTGTGGTTAGCTTTGCATAAATAACAGACAAAACTGTCGTTCACGGCGCAGAAATAAACTTGTGTCTTCATGTTTCACGTTATATTTGCCAACGTCCACCTATAGTAGCCTCTAAAATAGAATTGAACAACAGAGCAGCAGAAGTCAGCACTTATCAGCATATTCTTCTCTTTTTATAACAAGTTCATGTTTTACAAACCACAACCTATTTAAAACAGTTTCTAAACATTATATTCCCAAGCCCGCTTCTCTGTATGAAGCTGTTCCTGAAATGCTGCAAGGTCATGGCATAAGTAAACCTCATTGTTAGATGCCTGCCAAATTATTTCACAAGGTGAAGGACGAATGTCATGAGGACAGGAACATTTTTATCGCTAAATCATTTGTGACATTTTTATTCAAATTCTATCCCTAAGCTAAAAATTTGTGAGGCATGTATAACCAGGACACTGCTAGCAGACAGTGAAGGACTCTGATGTGAGTCAAGGCTATCAATATACCATGAGGGCCTGTTTCCTTTGTGGCTCGCTGCCAGGTGAGCTACAATTTTCTGTGCTGCCTATAGAGAATGTAGTTTAACAAGTTGGAGGCACAAGGCAAAATACCTTATAGAAAACGAACCTTTTAAGCAGTGGCAACAAGCAACCCTATAAATACCAATTTTACAGATTTTTTTTATTATTATTATTAAACTGCTCTCTAATGATGGGTAAAACAATAAGTGAGCTGGCACAACTCCTAGAAATAATTGTTATTTGATGATAGGTCTAAGAACAGTTTCAGCTCTGGCACCAGATGTCAGCCTAATGTGCACCTTAATCAAGCCATGTAATAACAACATGTGCATAATAGTGCAAAAGTAACATGACAAAACTCTGTTCAGACAGGGAATGGACTGATTCGTATATAATGCTTTTCACTATCCCAGATTACTGTAAGTGCTCTATACAGCATGCCATATTCACCCAATCACACACTTTCTCTAAACTGAGTGCTTCCTACCCATATGGAAAAGATATATATAAATCTTATAAAGTTTGTATCTGTCTTGTGTGAAACTTGTATGAAAAGCATATAAGAGTGAAAACAGATGTAAGATCCCTTGAAAAATTATATAATGACACTTGTATGTTTTGGATACTTACTAAAACAATGTATGAAAGTAATGAGAAAGTGGCCACTTTCATGAGTAATCACATATAAGTTTTTACTATTTCTTTTCTGTATGGGTAACTACATTCATACAGTTGCCATGCAGATTGGAGGAGCCAAGGATTGAATCACTAACCTTCTGATTAGTAGGTGACCTGCTCTACCTCCTGAGCTACAGCCACCCGGTGACAGTGAGTAAACCCTCACTAGGTTTTGGATAAAGTGTACACTCACAAATCTGTCAAACCTGCATTTGAAATGTTGGCTACCATAGCAGTATAGTATTGAAACATGCCATTTGGTTGCTCTAACTAAAATAGGAAAATAGGAACATAAATAGTGCCATTACTGCCAGACCTGGCCCACATCTGGTTGACATACACCCTGCTATGACACCAGTCAGTCAGAAGTGCCAGCTTGATACCAGATCCAGGAAAGACCTGTTTTCTATGGGCCTGGGCCATATACACCAAACCACAATCGAGCCAGATGTGGCATGCCATCACATAAACATGGCCATCTACGCCAGGCCCAATCTATATCTGGATGACATACATATTATCATGCCAGAAGTCAGCCAGCAGTGCCGGCTTGATACCAGATCCAGGCCAGACCTGCTTGCTATGTGGGGAATATTGAAGATGGAGCTGCCAGGCAGGAGGAAAAGAGGGAAAACCACAGAGGATATTCATGGATGTGGTGAAGGAGAACAGGCAGAGACTGGTGTGACACAGGAGGATGCTAGGGACTGGGTGAGATGGAGGCAGATGATCCCCTGTGACGACCTCGAAAAAGAAGAGTTTCACTGAAAACTTGGGGTTATTTATTGAGTTACGTGCCTCTATGCTGTCCACTGTGTCCCACTAATCAAATTCAGCATTGAATTCTTGGTCAAAATGAGATGCTTTCCAGCTCACCATTAAATCAGTAGCAACAGATTAGTTATTTTAATGTGCTACTTTTTGAGCAGAATAAAAATAGTCCGTATGAACTGAAAAAGTTATATCTATTTATAGGATTGTGGGTCCTCTAATCCTTTTCTCTCTCTGAATGACCCTGAAAATGACAAAGGTTTTAATTTTGGGTTCAAATATTATAAGTTTGTGATTTACTGTAACAACCCACATGGTGATAAATGATGATCTCCAGACGAGAAGAAACCGCATAAATATATTTTCCATTTTAATATGGCTCACATCACCTCATCAGTATACAGTGATGTTATTCAAGCGGGCTCTATGGGGGGGGAAGTACTGTGGCTCTATATTATTAAAATGTCTGTGCGCCTGTGTTACCCATAGTGCTGTGAGGTTGTCTTATGAAAACATTATGGCCATTAAATGAGATTGTGGAATCATTCCCCTTCATTGTTTATCACCAAGAGGCTGCGCTGCGGTTTGGGAGTTGCCTTCATGAACACAAACTCGCCAGAAGTGAAGTTTGATTTCAGATAATATCCTGGCAGAGCGCATTCGAAACCAGCATCAATCCTTATTACCACATCAAATATTTACTAGTTTGTGACGTTTGCTTTTATACCTGCAAGCATTCCTACTGACAAATAAACAAAGTTTGTAAAAAGCAACGACAAAAAAAAACAATTCTAAAGAGATTCGGCCGCAAACAAGACATCACTACATATCAAAACAGATGAGAATTTGAGCGCTGTGGTTTGAGGATGGTTGTCCCTTCAGCTGCAGGGGTCCGTGCTCATGTTGCCTGTAACAGTTGTGAGCCAGACAGGAGCAATTATTCACCATAAAGCAAAGTAGCGCTGGCTGGGAGTAAATTACTGAGAGAGCCTCGGCCAATTACTTCTTGTAATGGTGAGAGACAAATCTCATTTGACACTAAAACAGCCTTGCATTGAAAAGACCAATAATGAGCAAAGCCCTTGTATTCCTCTAAAACAAGAGGAGGAAACACTCATCCTTGCGATGCAGCCTCTCAATTAATAATCACTTCAAGAAAGGGTTTTGATATAATTTAGCTCAGTGAGATTTTTTTTCCTCCAAAAGCCGTTTAATGACATTTTCCCATGGTCCTTTTTGAACCATTATAATGCAGAGCAATTTATACCACAGGTCAACACGACAGCTGGTGGTTAAATGGGCTTTTCCTGGGGAGGTAGATTTTTGTTTGACTGGATACCCTCGGGGTGTATGAGACGATGAAATTCAGGGTGGGTTCAGCCGCCGTGCCCCGACTGTCATAAGAGAAGCGTCAGCACGCTCAAATGAAAATGTGTCCCCAAGAACACACAGACCCTGATGAGCACTATTATTAGCACGTCCACCTTTCTGATCATGGCACATCACCTGTGGGGGGGGGGGCTTTACTGTGATATGAACGTTACCTTTATGTGATGATAATTATTTGTTAAAGCTCAAAAATTACAACAGAGCTGCAGTTAAAGGGAGACTATTTATAACCGATCACTTAAGCTTCATCGTACTTTTAAGAGAGTGGCTTTTTCATGCTTTCTTGTTGCCAGAGGTTAATTGTTTAACACCTCAGCTTTGAGTAAAGTGTTAGATCTGCATTCCACTTTATTTTAATTATCATGCTTTGATATATAAATATATTTAGGAAAATGTGTGTCTTTTTAAAATATTTGTGTACATATATTAATATACTTGCTTATATATGACCTCAAATTCTACTTCCAGTAATAGTTAGTAACTAAGTTTATAATAATGATATCACTGATTAGTATCACCTATCTATATTTACATGTTATGTGTTATAAATGCATTGCCCCCTCGTCCCAGCCCTGGATAAGCAGAAGAAGACGGATGGATGGATGTCCAATTTAATACTATATGATTATTTATTAGTTTTTGCTTCTTTCCTAAAATCTCCCTGTCCTACTGTTTTACCACGTTGTCTTGTTTCTGTACGTATTAACTCTGTCTTCTCTCCTAATGTCTTGTTCCATTCTTAGTTTTCTTGTGAGCTACTGTTTTATACTCACAAGTAGCTAAAGGGCAAGAAACACAGAGCCACTGGTTCCTGAAAAGAAAACACGGGACCTGTAGATATTATCCAAAAACACCTTAACCAGTATCTATGGCTAAGCATTAGTTCAGTTTGAGTTAGTTGCTTTTTTAAATAATCTTACTTTTGGGAACTAGACAAGCTTTACCTTTTGACATTTTATAAAAGAACCATATATCTGTTGAGAACTTGCTAAGCTCTTGGACAGATAACTAACCTGTGAGAGTTTCACACCAGCCCAAGCAGATCACTCATTCTGGGAACCTATTAGCTAGTCTGCTGACTTACCTGTAGGGCTTTTCATGTAGTCAGCAGATATCAGCACAAGTTTTCTTGATACCAAAAATATGTTCCTTGCATACAGCTTCTGCATATTCATGTGCAGAATGTGTTTAAGGACGTTCATAGTTAACATCGAAGTGCTGCAGTAGTCATACAAAGGGCAGAGGTTTCAATATTAAATGAAACCAATACATATATTTGGCAGAAATGATATAAAATGATGAAATTCTTTAACCTCAGGGGCCACAAGGGGCTATAGCGTGCCCTCCTGCATTCTCACTGAATAATATTTAATGCTGATATTAATTCAGTGTGAATACATAAGTAAAAGGTGAACTGCAGGCTCCATATTAGCATGTGTTGAGCAACTGTGAAACTTTCACGCTTAGAGGTACATTTAGTGCACCTTTTACAAAGAAGGAGAAAAAAACATGTCACAGTTGGTGGACTTTAGATTTCAGTTTCAAGTTCATTTTAGTAATATTTCTAAAACAGTGTAAGCCCAACAAACCAGAGCTCCTCCAGAGACCCATTAATGTCCACTATAATGGAACCATTAGCAATTGTTGTACACTCTGTCCTGATATATGAACTGCAGGAACAGGCTCATAATTACTGACACTCTGTTTCATCCTCTGCAACATTTTGAAAATCAGCTCAGACATGTCATATAATCCGTTATTTATCCATCCATTTTCTTAACTATGTATCCAGCTGAGGGTCATGCTGGGAATTGAGATTACCCACCTGTTTTAGGGCAAGAGGCAGGTTGTCTGTCCACCGCAGGGTTATAATCTGTTACATTATTGTTCACAAATATAACTGATCGGCTATTAATGTGACTTTTGAGTGTGAAATAATTATTTGGAAGTTGGATTGAGGCTTGTTCGGAACTCTGTGTAGTGAAACACACACAGACATAAACAGTGATAAAGACAAAGGAAAGAAACTAGTGAGGCCTCTCACATCCACTGATTGTGTTTACATCGTTTATGTGAAGCTGTTTTACTTGATATAACTGTGAGTAATACAGTACAGTAAGTCCTGAGCCCTTTGTAATTTCTTTTTATTTAAATTCCAGGAGTCAGACTTTCTTGTCAGCTTTTTAAAACTAAATATTCTTGTGCAACACTTCTCCAGTTTTTCTGAAGGTCTTTCAGAGGTTTTTTTTTTTCACAGCAGCAATTTCAAATTTTGTTTTGAGGACTTTTGTTACTTGCAGCCTGTCACAAAACATATGGTTTGTTCCCATTTCTTTAGATGAATGTTAAAAATCACAAAAATAACAGTTTATATAGTATAGTATTTTAGCAAAGAAATATTAGCTGAAAACATGGCATATTTGGTCCTTGAAGAAGCCTGAAGAACTATTTCTAAAGACTACTTAAAGAAAGACAAGAAAGAACTGAACTAGGAGAGTTTAGTATGTTTTGAGCAATAAAGGTGGTCGTACTCTACCAATAATTGACTTCCAAGCTTGTTAGAATTTGTGTTTCTATGTATTTTTGAACATATTCCAATTTTCCTTGCAAAATATAAAGAAATGAGGCTTGGCTCAAGCTGATACATATACCTAAAAGCAACATGAAACAAGCATGTAGCATGTGACGTACACACTTTTTGTCCTAGTTAAGAATAATTTGTTGGATTTCCTAACGCTCAGTGTGGTTGATGATGTTATTGGATAAAATACCTAATGACATAATTCAATTCCTTCAAAGAGGACACCAACAAAGACATAAGGGCCAATGAAAGACCAGAATGTACACTGGATGACACCCAGGTGCACAGCCCCTTCATGTGTTCCTAAACACTAAGAAAAATGAAGGATTCTGGGCTGTCTGAAGATGCGGTGTGCTCAGTCTTTTTTAATAAGCTCTGAGCTTAACACTACAGTTCACTGTTAGACAGTAATGGTGCTGATTCTGACAGAGGAGGCTGTTTGCTGCTCAGCAGAGATTTTTCAGCATGTGCAAGGGACAAATAAACAAGTATCATGCATTTTTCAAGACACGAGGAAGACCGTAGACCGTAACTTTTTCCATCCTTGCACATTTTAAAGTTTACAGCAGCTGTGTTGCTGTGTTTTTTGCATTTTCTTCCTTTTCTATTTTCTTACTCTGGAATTATTAAACAGCTACAAAATGATGATGTCATTGTTTTTCAGTTCCTGAAAGTCTTCTGGTTTTTCTAAGGAGACTAACAGGGACGAGAGAGAGATCACATTTCTCCCAGGCTTCACTGGCTCCCTGTTAAATCCAGAATCAAATTTAAAGTCCTTCTCCTCACATACAAATATTGAATAATCCCCATCTTATCTTAAAGACCTCATCGTACCGTATTATCTTAATAGAGCTCTTCTCTCTCAGACGGCAGTCTTAGCTGTGGTTCCTAGAGTTTCTTAAATTAAAATGGGAATTTTATCTTTTCAATTTTCTCTTTCCCTTCAGGTTTCTTCCTGTTACAAGGGAGTTTTTCCTTCCCACTTTTCAGTGTTGGGATTTTCTCTATATAATTTTGAGGCTCTTTACCTTACAGTAGAAAGCAGCTTGAGTCGACTGCTGTTGTGATTTGGTGTTGTATAAATAAACCTGAATTGAATTGAATTTCTGTGATTCGCTCCCTGCTGCTTCATCAACACTTCCACCCGGCAGCGTTACCTCGGGAGGAGTCTGACTAGACAGGACGCTTTATTTCAGGAGCAGTCACTGTCTGCTAAGATGAACTGTGAACAGCTAAAGATAGAGGCTCTATTTTAGTAACTGAAGATATTAAAGATACATATGAAACAGGGAGCAGAAAAGACAAGAATGATAGTGAGCTCATTCTTGTAGTAGCTAACTCTAATGAACCACCCAAAGGTTATCTTCAGTCAGTGACCACCAGCGTAATTAAGGTATTTAACTTACCGTGGTTACTAAGTTGCAGATTAGGGATCAGGTGAAAATTAGGTCAACCTCTGTTTTAGGTCATTAACCTACTTACTCTTTATGTAAGGACATCAAACAACTTGGCATGTTGTGAATAAGACCTCTAAAACCTGCACGGCCCAAGAAATGTACTCTAAAGGACTGTAAAATATATTAAAACAAATGTTTGGCAACATTTTAAAAAGAATGTTGATGGTCTATAAAATCCAAACACGATGAATGAATCATTTACTCAAGCGTAAACAGGATAACATCCAAAGCAAGCTGTCTAATCGCATATGACAGAAAATTAATTTCTTCCGCAAACCAGATTGAAATGGTCACGCAGCGAATGCTCAGCTAATTTACAAACATGTTTCAGCTGGAGTCACATCTAATTACCTTTCCTATTCATCACCTGTTTATCTGTGTGTCATAAAGAAGGTGGTCACTAAATGGTTTAAAGGAATCCATTAAATCTTATTAGGCTGCCCCGCAACCAGGAAGACCGATGAAGGAAATTTCCAGTAAAGATGGATAAGAGGAAGTTGATATATATATATATATATATATATATATATATATATATATATATATATCCAAGAAAGGGTCTCCAGTATGAAGAGTTGGACAGCACCAGGGCCCGACATGGTTCACGCCTACTGGCTGAAGAAGCTGACTGCACTCCACGAGCGTCTGGCAGCACTAATGAACCAGCTGCTAGTTAACGAGAGACACCCGGAATGGCTAACTGAAGGCCGGACGGTCCTGATCCCCAAGGACCCCAAGAAGGGACCGGTCCCCTCCAACTACCGACCAATAACCTGCCTCAGTACTACATGGAAGCTCCTGTCAGGCATCATATCGGCTAAGATGAACAGGCACATGGGTCAATACATGAGCGGGACACAGAAAGGAATTGGCAAGAATACCAGAGGCGCAAAACACCAGCTACTGGTAGACAGAACAATCAGCCGAGACTGCAAGACCAGACTGACCAACCTGTGCACTGCCTGGATTGATTACAAGAAGGCCTATGACTCAATGCCCCACAGCTGGATACTGGAATGCCTAGAATTGTACAAGATCAATGGGACCCTAAGAGCCTTCATCAGGAACTCAATGGGGATGTGGCGTACAACACTAGAGGCCAACTCCAAGCCCATAGCACAAGTCACCATCAAGTGCGGGATCTACCAAGGAGATGCTCTGTCCCCACTGCTGTTCTGCATAGGCCTGAACCCCCTCAGTGAGATCATTAACAAGACTGGCTACGGATACCGACTACGGAACGGAGCAGTTGTCAGCCACCTCCTGTACATGGATGACATCAAGCTGTATGCCAAGAGTGAACGAGACATCGATTCACTGATCCACACTACCAGGCTATACAGCAATGACATTGGAATGTCGTTCGGACTGGAGAAGTGTAGTCGGATGGTATCAAAGAGAGGGAAGGTAGTCAGAACTGAGGGGATTGAACTACCAGAAGGCAACATTGCAGACATAGAGGACAGTTACAAGTACCTGGGGATCCCGCAGGCAAATGGGAACCATGAAGAGGCCGCTAGAAAGGCTGCAACCACCAAGTACCTGCAGAGGGTCAGGCAAGTCCTGAGGAGTCAGCTGAATGGTAAGAACAAGATCCGGGCCATCAACACATACGCCCTGCCCGTGATCAGGTACCCTGCTGGGGTAATAGGCTGGCCAAAGGAGGAGATAGAAGCCACTGACATAAAGACAAGAAAGCTCCTTACCATGCATGGAGGGTTTCACCCCAAGTCCAGCACCCTGAGGCTGTACGCTAAGCGGAAGGAAGGGGGCCGGGGACTGGTGAGTGTTAGCACCACAGTCCAGGATGAGACAAGAAACATCCAAGAATACATTGGGAAGATGGCCCCAACTGACCGAGTGCTCAGTGAATACCTCAGGCAGCAGAAACCCAAGAAAGAGGAGGGAAACGAGGAACCATCATGGAAGGACAGGCCCCTGCACGGTATGTACCACCGGCAGATAGAGGAGGTGGCTGATATCCAGAAATCCTACCAGTGGCTGGACAAAGCTGGACTGAAAGACAGCACAGAGGCACTAATCATGGCAGCACAAGAACAAGCTCTGAGTACAAGATCCATAGAGGCTGGGGTCTATCACACCAGGCAAGACCCCAGGTGCAGGCTGTGTAAAGATGCCCCAGAGACAATCCAGCACATAACAGCAGGGTGCAAGATGCTAGCAGGCAAGGCATACATAGAACGCCATAACCAAGTGGCCGGCATAGTGTACAGGAACATCTGTGCCAAGTATAACCTGGAAGTCCCGAGGTCAAAATGGGAGATGCCCCCAAGGGTGGTGGAGAATGACCGAGCTAAGATCCTGTGGGACTTCCAGATACAGACGGACAAAATGGTGGTGGCTAACCAACCGGACATAGTGGTGGTAGACAAACAGAAGAAGACGGCCGTAGTGATCGATGTAGCGGTTCCGAATGACAGCAATATCAGGAAGAAGGAACACGAGAAGCTGGAGAAATACCAAGGGCTCAGAGAAGAGCTCGAGAGGATGTGGAGGGTGAAGGTAGTGGTGGTCCCCGTGGTAATCGGAGCACTAGGTGCGGTGACTCCCAAGCTAGGCGAGTGGCTCCAGCAGATCCCGGGAATAACATCGGAGATCTCTGTCCAGAAGAGCGCAGTCCTGGGAACAGCTAAGATACTGCGCAGGACCCTCAAGCTCCCAGGCCTCTGGTAGAGGACCCGAGCTTGAAGGATAAACCGCCCGCAGGGGCGTGCTGGGTGTATATATATGACAGCCCTGAGCATCTGCTGCTGTGGAGCAAAATGAATGAATCATAGTGAAAATACAAACATTGCACAAATTAAATTTTGATGATGAAAGCTGCATTCTACCATTAAAGCTCTAATCAATATTTTTATATTTACAGTAGTGATTCTACTACTACATATTTTGAGTCCAGCAGCAATAGGCAGATATTTTCTGATAAAGAACATACAGTCAAAGAATATAACAAATCTCTCAAATAATTTATATAGAACTTCTTCAGTTCAGTAGTTCTTTCTTTTATGTTTTGGGTATCTAGGACATGTTTATCTATATTTCAACACAACTTAGCTCAGCAAATATGTTGTGATAGATGTGAGCGTAGCACCAAGAGCAGAGTTATAGTTTCTGTGTCGGTGAGTTTATGAGGTTCTACTTGGATTTGAATGATGTAAAAGTTAGTAAATACGAGGCTCTGTGCAGTCAACACTATGACCTGCAGGATTTTGCAAATTAGTAAGTTGTTCCTGACTGGTTCTCTTTTCCCCTCGGACACCTCAGCTCTGCAAATCAGATCAATGCGTACTGATGTTAGAACCTATTACATTTTAAAAGATATCTAGCTAATAGTGTAGGTTTGACATGAATGACAGGAACAAAATTCTCGTTATATTCTAGTTGCTGTCTGTATAAACTTTTCTAACTTTCCTTCATAGCTTCATTGGTCCTGTAGGACAGAGCTTAAAGTGTTTCACTTGAAATTCCTCATGAATGATATATCATTGAAGACTCTTCTTCGCTCCTTTTATCTTTGTTCTTTTGTGTGGTGCATCACCAAGAAAGCCAAAATAAAGCAGACAAGAAGCTCCAAATACACACAAAGTGTGGCAAGCTTTAACTTTCTATTTACTATTTTAAGTTGATACTAGGGGTGCAACGATATTCGTATCGATATTGAACCGTTCGATACAGTGCTTTCGGTTCGGTACGCATATGTATCGAACAATACAACATTTGTAATTTATTGTATCAACTTTCCTTCTGACGATGCTGTCTGTGTTGAGCGCTCAGTGAATCTGCGTTCGACTACTCCGCCTAGGCTGCACTGTCGAGCGCAGATCCACTGAGCGCTCAACACAGACAGCATAGTCAGAAGGAAGAGCGCAGGGCAAGCTAGCGAGACAGAAGTTAAGCTCTCAGCAACATGGACCTCCCCCACCCTCATTCAGATCTGGCGTTTGGAATTATTTTGGTTTTCATGTGACGTATGACCCTGAAGGTAAGCGAGTCATGGACTAAAGTAAAACAGTATGTTGGATGTGCCACGCAATGCTCAATTACATGGGTGGGAACTAGTGTGTTAGCGCAGTTAGCTCGTTAACGTGTTGGCCGTCTAGCCCCATGCACGGGGCGATCGGTAGCTCGTTAACGGAGATTTGCCGTGTTGTGGCGTTAAGGTCATTTCAACGAGATTAACCTGAAAGCACTAGTGGGAACACAACGAATATGACTGCACATTTACGCCGACATCATCCTAGTGCAAAGACAAAAACAACAAGCATGCTACTAACTTTAGCCGAGTCATTTAGACAGCTGTTAGCACATGATTCTCCTTATGCTGCTGAGAATATAGCCCAGAAGAAGCAGATAGTATAGCTTTTATTTTGGAAAGAGACATTTCTCTGTAATAAACTCTCTTTTCCAAAGATGAGTGATTCCTCAATCAAATACAGGGCTCGCAAAATCGCTAGCCCGACGTCCCGGGGCTAGCGATTTTTTTCAGTCGGGCTACCAAAATCTATCTCTTCCCTGCCCGTCGGGCTATTGTAGGAAGGAAAAATATATGTCAATGCTTTTGCATTCTTTCAGAAATGTAGCTGGGTAATTATGTCATTGGCATCGGTGAGCTACTGTCAATATGTGACATATTGAAATCGCGTTTGAATTTGCGCTTGTTTTTTTGCTTTCACTTTGCAATCGTGCGAACTGTGTATAGAGAGCGACAGCACTGATCTGTGAGTGATGATAATTTGTGCACCAATTCCTCTGACATCGTCTTATTAATCGTTAGCTTACTATGCAAACATGACAAGTGAAATCTCCCGCAGCAAGCTTAAACATGTGAGAGGTTGATCGCGCAGAGAATCGCTGAGCTTATGTGAGTGCGTGTGTAAAAGCAGCAGGATATATATTTTAGTTCTGCTGAGCCAAATAAGACAGGTCAGGGTGAAGAAGTGACAGCCAAAGAAAAGCTTACCACAAAACGGAGAAGTTATGACAAATCAGACTATAAGGCAAAAAGAAAGTGCAGCTTTATGGTTTCATGGACAAAAGAATTTCTGTGGCTGCAATATGACGAGCTAAATAACCAGGGGTGCACATAAGTGGTCCGCAGGTGCGCATTCGCTGTCAAAATAAAAAACACACACAAGGGTTAGGGTTAAATTTAAAAACTGTACTTTTGAGTTAAAATATATATTTATAATTTTAATAAATGACAAATTAAAAAGGCATGAACATTTTTTTTGTATCGAAAAAATATCGAACCGTGACACCAAAGTATCGAACCGAACCGAACCGTGAATTTTGTGTATCGTTGCACCCCTAGTTGATACATAAGTACATTTTTTTGTATTTCTATTCATTATACATGTTAAGAAACAAACTGACTCAAAGTTGCATCTACAAAGTAAAACCTTATTTTCTCTTGCACCCTTTTCTCTGATTATTTATTTCTTTGAGTAAAAATGTGTTTTCATTGAGCTGCAGGAGGAAAAAAAAGAGCAAGGCTAAAATAGCTTGTGTACGTAAGTATTTGATGTTGCTTTTCTAAAAGATGACTGGATGTACTAT
This sequence comes from Aulonocara sp. 'chitande type north' Nkhata Bay, assembly GCF_057382095.1. NCBI lineage: Eukaryota > Metazoa > Chordata > Actinopteri > Cichliformes > Cichlidae > Aulonocara > Aulonocara sp. 'chitande type north' Nkhata Bay. The sequence continues at coordinate 21,504,662 of NC_141352.1, read as the reverse complement.
TCTGGTAGTGAATGATTTATATATGCTCACCAGGTACATTTTTTTTGCAACAACAGAATACGGGTACATCCACGTCAGCACAAGTGAGATAAATTAACTCTCCCTCTATCTTTAGCAGGATTTAGAGAAACTGATTTATTACCACTATCTTTCTGGTGGTGGATGAATTATGAGCATCCAGATATGAAAACTACTACAAAAAGGACTTTTATCGCTTTCATCGTTGTCAATGACCTCCCAACACAAGGTTGAATCACCATAGTAGGATGGAATTGTTAATTGTGTACACATTTGCCCAGTGTCTGCAACCTCCTTCACCCTGTCTGCTTGCAAAGTTACAACCACTGTCCTGCACACGGATGACTTCATGAGGTTATACTGTCTTCTAATACATAGATCGATAGCGTGACGGCAGTAGATAATGGCGCTGTGACGTGAGTGTGGATAAGTCCGGTTTAGCTCTGAGATCTGCAGCATCTCTAATGATGTGAGGAAAATCACATCAGAGGTCAGCTGACAAGTCCAGTAATGAGTACAGCGTTCAGTCCAAATCCAGGGAACATGCTGTCCAACCTCCAGCCTCTGAACCTAGACTGCCATGACGTCTGAGGCAGAAGAACGCTAATTGGGCTGTGATGTACTGTAAGGGTCTGTGGAGAGTTAGTGAGGTGGAGGGTAGGGAGAAACGTGGGAAATGGGCTGGGTGCGTGCTCCAGATGCAGGTTTAAATTAACAATATGGACGTAAAATATTGTGAAGTTGTGATTGCGATATGAATCTTTGTTCTGACGGGTTCTTATAGATACAGTGGTTAGTAAAAAATGACTTGCCTCCAGCACTTAATGCTTCTGCTAGAAAGGTGGGATGAAAAGCAGAAATTCCAACCACTTAACAAGGTGAGCTGTGAACTGCTGTCAGTGCTGTCTATTCCTTCGTTACTACACACAGAGCGGAACTAAGATACCACACAGACACCCATATGCATGCACACTGGGACTCAACGCAAACAAATTCCTACCTTTGCTTCTCCTACCTTTGCTTCTATCAGAAATAACATGTTCACAACCCAATTTCACAGAAGAGAAATTAGTCTTGAGACTGGAAAGTTAATTCAATCTCAAGTTAATCATCATCTGTCTTTTGAAGGGAGGAGAACGAGAAGCTCATAAAGTGAGTAGCACTAGTTTTTGAGGGTGCTCCTATTTATAAACTTCACAGAAAAAATATATTTTTGTTGGTGGTACTGTGGTAAGAACACTCTCCAACCGCCTTATATGGGTATATGTGTTCAACTACTCATGGCAGGAACTTTAAAAGAAAGGTGATTTTAAGTGATGTTCAATGTGGAATGCTTGTTGGTGCCACACGGGCTGGTGTGAGTATGTCAGAAACTGTTGATGTGCTGGGAATTTCCCAAGCAACTAAGTCTAGGGTTAACAAAGAATGGCCCGAAGACGAGAAAATATCCAGTGAGGATTAGTTCTCTGAGAGAAAATACCTTGTTGATGTCAGAGGTCATCGAAGAATGGCCAGACTGTTTGAAGCCAACAGTAACTCAAAAACTGAGGCTACAATTTTAATGAATTCACCAAAATTAGACAATAAAAGATCAGAAATGTTACTTGGTCTGATGAGTCTTGATTTCTGCTTCAACATTCAGATGGTAGGGTCAGAATTTTGTGTGAACAATATGAAGGAATGGATACTGCCTTGTATCAGTGGGCTGCTGGTGTATGTGTGTGTGTATATATATATATATACATATATATATATATATGTGTGTATATATATATGTGTGTATATATATATATATATATATATATATATGTATATATATATATATATATATATATATATATATATGTTTATTGTTCTGGATTCTTCATCTGGAAGAGTAGAGTATAGCACAGCTTGCAATCACACTTTCCTTAACCCTGACAAACAAGCACAGTTGCCAAAACATCTTGACCAAACATCTTGGGTTGGTCTTCTGTCCAAAGAACATTGGTCCAGAAGTCTTGTGATTTACTCAGATGCAACTTTGCAAACCCAAGCTGTGCTGCCATGTTTGTTTCAGAGAGAAGAGAATTTCCCTTGACAAGCCATACATGTTGAGGAGTTTTAACATGCTAATTGAGGCCTGTAGAGTCTGAGATAGAGCTCTTGGGTTTTTGCAGTTTCACTATTAGACATTCTGACCTCGGGGTGAAAAGTTTCTTTTTCACATGACTCAAAGTGTTAATTAGATTTATGTCAAAAAGACTTCAAAAATATTACTCCTATTACTACTGCCCCAGAACACTGCCAACAATGACCCTGAAAACTAACAGCTGATAGATCAGTGTTCCATAGCAAGCTATCTCACCTTTGCTTTGACAAAATGAAAGCTAGTTTCTAAACTGGATGCACTAACAAGTCTCTCAGTTTTTTGACAGCTACTAGCATAACATAGATTCAAGGATTACATGCAAAAACACTTCTTTAAACCCTCATATATACAAGTAGACAATACAGAAATGCATAGGCTTATTTGTTCTTCTGAACATTTTCCTTGCACTTTCCTGACTTGGTTGTTTTTTGTCTCTTTTGAGAGAGGAGCTCAGTTTTCATAGCTTGAAACCAAAGACAGTGTGAAAGATGGATGTCGTAAGGTTGATGCTACCCATTGCTTTCATGAATCTCAGTCACCAAAACTTTTTGGATGGTCAGTACCACACAACACAAGCGTCTACACTGTGAACAGACTCAGTTCAACAACTTGAAATAGTGGATGAAGCCTAGCAAACTACAATCAGCTCCATGTGTCTGTGTGGGACGTGTGTCCATTAATGTGTCCACACGCCTAACTCAACTATCCAAGTGGATGACTTATAAAAATATATAAATAACCCCACGTAGAGTAATCACGAATGACAAAACTAATCATAGAAGACAGGCTGTAGATGTCCTTTTTAATGCTGTAAAGTTGGACATTTTAATGCGTAACACAATAGGGATTAACTGTTTGGAGGCAGCCTCAAGTGGTCACTAGAGGAACTGCAGTTTCTGCCACTTATCTTTTGGCTCCCTTTCAGCTCTGGAGGTTGCCTGTTGCTTGAAACAGATGGAAAGTGGCAGTCGTGTACTGACGTTCTATGTTCAGGATATTTAAATTATGTTTTGCCCTCCAGAGCTTTGCACTGGTAACATGACTGACTGTTAAGAATGCAGTTTATCTCCCTGGTGCTATCGCCCTCTCCATTATGCCAACATCTTCTTCAAAATCAAATGCCAAGAGTAGTAGGAGTCCACTGACCAGTGAGTGACAGTGACTTTCTTACACAATTAAATACAACCACACAGAGTCTTAGTATGGCTGCAAACTTATTCCTGGTGCTTTATTCTTATTACCCGTCATATCCTTAACTTATTCAGGACTCAAGTTTTTCATATAAGATGCATTTTCACTTTCATTTTCTTATTTGCTCCTACAGTGATGCTACTTTACCACATATTTACGTGTTTTGCTTTTGTGATTTATTTGTGTGAGTGCCCATTATGGATCACTACCCATTACTCAACCTCTGCTCGCCTATATGAGAGCCTGTTTATCAGCCCCTCCCTGCGCCTTGCAATTTCAGCCTGTAGAAGACAACATAGCTGAGACTGGTGCCATTTGAGTGAAATATATCCACTGTGATCTTTTGGTACTCAGGAAAGCCACTGGCACCCCACCCACTTGCAACGCATCCTCCTGGGACTGGTTGCCTGGCAACACTGGCTGATTGGGTTAGCAGGGTTAAGAAAGGGTCTGGCACGGGCCAAAGGAATCAGATCACTCCCATTGATCATCCTCTCTCTGCGCTCCGCTGAGAGCTGAGGCCGCAGCCATGAAAATCAAAGCCCTGCCTTCATGTCTGAGAGGGGGTTATTACGCACACAAGGGAGCCGAGAGAGACACAGCAGGCTTTGTGTGGTCGCACTGTCTAACATCCCATAACGCGCAAGGCGGTGTCCTGCTGCAACTACTCACTGTCGCAAGTGATGTGATTGTAATTGATGCCCTTTAAAGAGATTTCAGGCAATACAGAGGGCCGGTCTGGAGAGCGGGGGACGTGCAGACAAGCCTTCAATCTATAGAAAAGGTCCTTCTCTCTTCTGCGCTATTATCAGGTATTATGAAATATGGGGATCTATTTAAGGTCATTAGCTGGCATTGAGACAGACACACAAGTTTTAAAAGGTGTCACTTGTGAGGAAAAGACGAGAGATGAGGACGACAGGGTGGGTGGTGGTATTCCAAATGCCATCGGCTGCTCCAACAACGCAGGAGTCTCAGCGGGAGTGAGACACACTGGGCTGATAGAGATTCACATCGTACTATTTTTATCATTCATGCATGTAGTGGTTATAGTGATAGTCACCACATAGATCATAAACATGGGCATTCTGTAGATTTACAGTAGCATCCTGCTGACGCCTTTATTAAAGTTTACCGGAAACAACAGACGTCTTTTGCAGCAGATATTGAAAACTTTAACAACTCAAACTGCACTTTGCAAAGCTCAGAAAAAGTGTTAGGACCCAAACAAGGTCTACATTTGGCCAGGAAGGGGTACTGAAGATAAACTGTGAAGTCCACATCTGCTAACATGTATAGCTACTGGAAAATGTGAGCAAGTATTGGAAGAGTTGTTAGCAATGTTTAACCAAAAGCACTGGTCCATATACATTCTAATGATACACTGTGTGAATATATATGCATATCAAATGCCATATAATTGTGCAAATTTTATGTTGGAGTCTCATTTTGGGTTTTTTTTAAATAGTCTTTTACATATTGAAAATTGTTGCATCACCCTGGCCTGCAGCTATTTCGAGGATTCCTTCACCTTTATCTTACAAGGAAGAAGATTTTTAGGGATATAAAAGGAAGCACCTCCCATATAGGTTTGGACATTTCATTTTTTAAAAAAACATGTGGATGTATGCATGTACCCTGTACTTTCTGTTCAAAACCAGCCCACACCAGTTCTTCCTTTCACAGAGTGCCAGTACCAGTGTTCAGACAGCCCAACTGTTCCACCAGTCCTGCAGGCCTTTGGTCGCAACTGCTGAAGTCCCAGAGAGGTGTAAAGTGCAGCGAAGCAGTGTGTGGCGCAGGCTGGGTGATCCCTCCCACGTCTCTTTACTCATGCTCTCCCAAGGGGAGGTAGTCACCCGGCCAACTGGTGTCACAGTTCCTCCGCCAAACTGACTGAGTCACGGTGAAAATGGGGCAGAGACTTGGATCTTTTGGTCTCCCTTTCACCAGCTTTCCTTTGTTTCTGCAGTTTGGTGGGGTTTTTCACAACAAAATTAAACCCACTGTTGATAAAGAAGCAATGTCTGTTTCCTATTTTGGTTATTCCAACATAAATTCCACTCTTTGGTTCATTTGCATGATGTCGTTTTGTCTTATCTGGCTATGTGCAGTTTATTTGATATTTCATGCTGTTAATATTTCACCATTGTTCTTTGACCAGATTTTTTCTTTTAATTTGTATGTCCTTTCTCATGTACCGTAACATCCCTTCAAAACTGTCGAGCGGATAGTCTCTTTCCTTTGAAAGAATGTGGTGATTTAGGTTTTCATCACTAGTTAGGGTCCTCTCAAACGTTATGAGTTCTGTTGATACTGGCTTCAAAGATTAGACGAAATTTTTTGTTGTTTACAAAAATTTATTCATACAAATCTTACAACACGTTTTTTTTTTTTAAACATTTATTGACTTGACCCTTGCAGACGGCCATTCGAAGAAGTAGTCTAATATTCACTTTCCACACAGTAAATATATATATATATATATATATATATATTTATATATATTTATATATATATCTTTGAAGATTATTTCATTTTCGTAAGGCTATTGGCGCTTTGAATTACCATACATATAATGTTTTATGGAGTGCGGAAAACTGCTTCTTCGCTTTATTTTCACAAAAATCCACATCTAGTGCTCTAAACACAAAGTACAAAAAGAAAGCAGCGCAAGCAACAGTGCTTGACGTCTAAGATGAATGATGCTTAAGACTATATCAAACATCTGTGCAACACAAAAACAACAGCAACAACAACAACAACAAAAGGGTGAAATGTAAGCTGATGATGTGCAGCATTGTAGGGCCACTAAATAGCCATCTAGGATTCATGGCGATTTTAAAGTCGATGCAAGGCACCACAGCCGCAAACTGCTTCCTGCGTCACAAACCCTAGAGGGGAATGCAAAATTAAAGAAAGATTGATACAGTAAACACAAATTGGAAACGTTTACCCTGCTGTTATTCCTTCCTAACACATTTGGTAAGAAGTGTGCAGATTGTAGGGGCGGCGGGGGACCACTAAGACTTTGAGTTTTTGGTCTAACCATGCTGGTTGTATAAACTTGCCCTGATCCCTTTCAAAATCAGCATGTTCTTTGTCATTTGACCCACCCCTGCTTCCCTTACTTCAGTTCTCTTTGTGTGTTTCTAACCCTGCTTACATCATATCCTCACTCTCTCTTTTTTTAATATAATCAATCATTGTGGCTTTTGCCGTATAAAGATACTAGAAAATGAATCGTCCACAGTTATTTTTTCTCGCACACAATTCAACAGTAGATTACAAAAATCTCCCTTGCCTAAGTAACAAACCCATAAAGTATGACATTAGATTGGGAAACTCTCGCCAGTGCATTCAGAGAGGACATACAGCTTTGTGTAGAAATGTGAGGGAAAAGTGAAGAGAAAAGAACACAAAACAACATCCAGAAATGAAAGGCGTGTATGTTTGTAGTAGTCAGAAAGCAAGCAAAACCATCTAGTTGGAGTCGTCTGCACAGATGCGGTGGCTAGTGCAATTACTTTAATCATGCAATCTACTGTAGTTTTTACATCGGTTCACATGACAGAGAATGGAAGCACAATAGACCCAGAAGGTTCAAACACAAAGCTTCAAACTGCCTTGTTATGTCTCTCACAAAGAACAAACTGATGAATAAGTTACCATGTAACAAGTATCATTTCTTTTTTTTTTTCTTTTAAATTTGCCTGATGGTGCTTGAGATGTTCGTGATACTTATTAAATGGGCAGAGAGGCGTGAGAAAACCTTTAGCAGGATAAGAGGTTTCCAAAACACAGAATCCAGAAAACACAAGATTGGCACTTTACACGAGTCAAAGGTGTGTGTGTGTGTGTGTGTGTGTGTGTGTGTGTGTGTGTGTGTGTGTGTGTGTGTGTGTGTGTGTGCTCACTTTGTAAACACCAAGGAAGAAAAAGGGCAAGAAAAACCTCAAAAGTACTCTGGTCTTCATCTCAGATTTGGAGGCTTTTATTTTGACAAGCCTCTCAAATTTACTTAAACAAAACTGGCATTTTTTCCAGCCAACTAAAATTACTTTTTTTCCATCTCTCCACACTTTTTTGTGGATAGATGGGTTAATTAAAAGTAAAAATCTGTGAGAGTCTAGAGAGACAGGAGCACAGATGAGGTGGAAGAAGAGGTTGAGTTTTGAGTGTTTGAAACGAGAGCTGAAGGTGAGGAGGGGGAAAAAGGAGGGGCGTAAGAAGCCCCTTGCAAGGACACGGCCTCAGGAAAGAGCCTGAAACTCACCGGGATTTCGGGAGAGAACTGTTTCAGCCATTCTCCCAAAAAAGCCTCAAACTCTTCCCCGTCCGGGAGGGCATCAAAGTCTATTTCTTGTAGGATATGGTGAAAACCTATGTCTTCAAGGCTGTTGTGAATAAAGACAACTAAACTCTTAATGTCACGTCACAAAAAGCAGCATTCAATACATTGATTGTCTTTTAAACTATTTATTTTCCTCACATTCATGTCTCTTTGCTAATTTTTTAAAAGACAGGGCTGTTGGAGCATATGAGTCACGTCAGACAACTGTGTCCCCTCAATAAATTAGCCTAAAATAAGTAAATCAATGAATACAGAAATAGAGGCTAAATTTTCTTAAATCAACAACAACAAAACAAACAAACAAAGAAAGAAAAATTGGTCCACAAAGTAGATATGTGCGTTCTCAAGTGCTTTAAGTACAAAATAAAAAACAATATTATTATCAAAATATTCATTTTAATGGCTTACTTCATACATAAATACATGTTTAAGAACACAAAAGCGATCCACTGATTGGTCAGATTTCAAAATGACTTCATCTGGGGCTGCACACACTTTGATTTTGGTTTTTTTTTGTTTTTGTTTTGTTTTTCAGGAGAGGAGGAGGAAGATGCTACAAATATGCCAGCCGCCGTCCTTTGTTTCTAATTCTCTGTCTATACCTTTTCCCAAGGACCGCCGCCAGGTATTTCTTGACTGCCATTTGCTTTCTGTAGCGGCTGTAGCTGTCTGTGAAGATCCCATCTGAGTGTCGCTTGGAGAGGGGCTCTGAGCTGTCATCCAACATTTTCCCCCCGCTGTGGGAGAGACGAGAGGCGGGTCTCACTACCAGCACACGGATACATGATGCATTCACAAGACCCACCCATATGTACAGCCTGTGGTGCTAAATCTATTTTGTTTGTGTTTTTCCTTAAAAAGGAAAATCATTGTATAACCACATTCCTCCTTTTTTATCACCAGCCAGGAGAGCTGTGGATACACTCACTCTGCATCCTCAGTTTAAAACATTTGTTGGAGATTTACTGACAAAAACAGGCAGCATGGTAGTGAGCACAATAGTGATCTCACAAAGGCTTTTTCCACACTGATTCATGTTCCCTCTGCTTAACATTTAACCCACCCCTTCACTATTTTTCATGCCTGCACTGAGATGTGATGGGCCTGCTCATAAGGCTATAGAGGAACTGCAACCCCCTCCATCACACCCCACCCCTCCTTCCACCGGGAACCACTGGGACTCAGTCCCCATAAATAATTCATTTGGAGATAAATTTAAACTTGTGCGGCTTAATTCTTCCCTTTGCGCCTTTAGATTGCAGCCAGCTCAGAAAACGACACTTCCCAAATCAATCAAGTGCCCATTTGTGTTCCCCCTGACGATTTTTTTTATAGCATTAATAAAGGCTGATTCAGAGGGCGATTTATTTAGCAGCACGCTGGGAGATAATGGGACCACAGACATATACAATACGTGTAACAGCGTGAATTATGAGTTTTTAAAGAAAACCAACGGGGGAAAAACACACATAGGACAGACCACATTTAATATAAGAAAAGAAGAGGTGACAACCAAGAAGAAGCTCTTACCCTACACGTTTTGCCATCAGAGAATGAAGGTATTTCCTTGCTGATAACTGACCCAGCGCTTTCCTGTAGGCTTTATTAAACATGCCGTCTGCATGTCTTTCCGTTCTGGGATGATAGATAGCCACACAGTAAAATCACCACACAATGTCAAGTCGCTACACTGCAAAAATATCCACCTTAAATCGATTATTTAGGCCTAAAACGGGCTTTTTTTTAAACCTCCCTCCACCCTTTAAGTAAAAACTCTACGAGTCACTATGAGATCATTTCCTTTGTGATTTACAGTGAATCCGTAAAAAGCATTATTTTCCCCAAGACATTCCTCTTGATTCAAAATAACTAATTTTTTTTAGCTTATTTAAAGAAAAACAAGCTTTTGAGTCTTCACGGGAGATAAATTCAGCGCATCCTGACGCAGAGAGACGTTGCTGATCCCCCCCCCCCCCCCCCCCCCCCCCCTTTTTCTTGGAAAGTGAAGATATTCATCATCGTCTCTATTCTTTCATTAAATTTTAATGACTTTAATCGATGACTTTTCCCTCGTTTCAAAGCAGACTGATTTTTTTGTTTTGTTTTTGTTAAAGCTTCAAAACAAAAAAAATGATTAAAATAAAACCTTCGTGTTTGAAGTTACAAAATCTCGACAATACATTGATTAACACGTAACATACACATACATGGACATAAATAGGGACTGTACGGCGATGAGATGTTCAACATGGATGTCTGCAACGTTGAGCGAGAGAGAGAGAGAAAAGAGAGAAGGGGGGGGGGGGAGTTTTTCGTAGCCGACATGAAAGTCACCTTTTTTCCGGAGGGTAGTATAAAGTGTAGACGTCGTCAGCGACAGACGGAGCGCTCCTCGCCTCAATTTGATCTCTGTCGTAATCCAGGGACGGTAAGGAATTGCCGTCCTCATCATAAACATCGCCATCAAGTCTGAATAAAAGTAAGAATGGACAGTTTTTCCCAGTTTCTCTTCACATCTGCACTTCATGTAGCATATTATTCGCATATTCACATGAAATTCTAACTCAGAAAGAAGATCAGACATCAGGAGTTTCAGGAACTCTTTTCACAACATTTGTTTTTTAAATGTTGGAATTATAAGGATTAGTCACACGAAATTCTCTTAACTAATTGGGATTTAAACTTGTTTAAACCCAGTAAACTCGTTTCTATTAATCATTCAATCACATACATCTGGTGTATTAATGGCTGCAGGTCAGGTTGAGACGCCGTAGTTCACTGCCTCAGTAGCTTAAATTTCATTACCGCCGCTCCCTGGTGAATGTTTCTCAGCCCTATGGATTGGCTGTCAGATGATGTTATCCAGTAATCCAATCGGCTATTATACTCCCAGACATAACTAACTCTAAAGCAGATAAGCTCGTTAGCCTGTGCCCTGCGGGTGCTCGGTGCCCACCAGGAGCTGCACATGAACCACAAATCAGCGACTGAAAAGGGAAACTTAAAGACGGATAAGAGCATACATACCTAAGACTGGGAAAGCTAAGCCCCACAGGTGAGCTGTTGACGCTGTAATGCATTATGATTCCATAGATGAATAGTGCTAAAGTCGCTTTACTAGACATTGTCCTGCTGCAAAAGAAAAAAAAAAAGCGGCATCAAGTCAGGCAACAGTTAAACGAATCTACTCACAGCACAGCTCTACGATCAGGTAGGTTCACTTTAGCTGCTTTCACACCACACCTGAGTTTCAAAGCAAACAGACAACCACACACCAGGACTTTCATCTAAACTCGCCTCACTTTTACCCAGAATAAAAAGAAAGAAAAGAAGAAGAAAAAACTCCCCAAAAGTGGCTCCTCTTACCAGTTGCGAGACGCTGGACGCGATCCGCTGAAAACCTCAACTGGGAGAGTGAGATAGGATCTCTATCTCAGTCTCTCTCTCTCACACACACACGCACTCTCTCTCCCTTCCTCCTCTCTTCCTCTGTTACTCAGCGAAGAGCTTCTTCGGTGCCCTTGTGCTTGGTCGGAGTGTGCGTAGCCCGCTGTGCACCTGCGGCTCAGTTTTGGGGAGTTTCTAAGCGGACTCGGTCGCGGTGGAGAAGAAAAGCGGCAAACATTTGTCTGCAGAAAACTTTCCTGCGTCCTGCGAACTGTACTCCCTTTGGTTTTTTTATGCATAATTCCGAAAGCATGCCTTTTTCACTTGTCGCGTAGGTAAGGGGGGGTAAGGGGGGAGTGGTGGGGGTAGGTGGGCGGCTGCGTCATCCCCCCCACCCACCTCACCAGTCCCATTAGAGTACATCCCTCTTTCGCGTCAATGAAAGACACCCCCCCCCCCCCCCCCCAAGCCACGCCATAAAAAAAGAAGTTTGAATTCAAACATTATAATTCATTAAACAGTGAATTAATGTCAATATTTGACGTCATGCCATAAATAGGATCACATGACGGGCCTAGTGGAGGTGGAGGTGGTGGGGAGCTGTCCAGTGCTGAAGTTTGTGTTGGGGGTGCTGAAATATGAGTCATGCTTTCTTCTAGAAAAAAAATGGATCGTTTCTCTAGAGGCAACAAAGAGATGTTTCAAGGACTTAAAAAGCTGCAATGTGCTAATCGTTTTTCCTTCCTGTTTTTCAAATGTCCGCCTCTGCAGAGGAGATGAGGTTCAGTTACACAACCACATATCTAAGTATTGTTCAGAGCCTGAACGTGAACTTGCTGAAGGATCCATACTGAATGGACGTTTTGGGTTGTACTCATAATTTTAGCTTTTTGCCCCACAATCTGACCTCTACAGAATAATAGCACAATTCTATTGATAGATAGATAGATTTTTGTGACAGTGTTTCTTATTTTTACTCATAAACTTTCTAAAAGGGGTTATTTAACACATATTACAGATAATCAATTGGAAGTTTCCTCAACCACAAATAAACCATTGGTGCAAAGACACGGGATATCTGAAAACTTACAATTCAGGGACCCTTAATGACAACTTGGGGTTTCACTGATGAGCAAAACTGTGTACTATGAGTACTTTTTATACATGTTACATTAAGTTTCATTAACTATTGTCTTTGGGAGCTATCCGGTGCTGAAATATGGTTTCACGACTCTGTTGAGAAAGCTACCTAACTGCACAGAAAATAATGCTTAACTCTTTACTTATTTCACTTTGCACTCACAATATCAGACATTTTATTAAGCATTTGAGTCAGAGTCACATTGTTGAAGCAGAGCTTTGGCTTTGCTTGATACAGTTACTTGAAATTGTTTAAGTCATAAGTGAAAAACCTGATTGTGGAGAGAAAATAAACTGCTTATATTCTCCACTTAAAAATATAATTACAAAACAACAATATTGATGCAACACCATACTGTTGAAGCTTGTCAGCGTGGAGCTACTCTGTGTAAAGGAATTTGGTTGAGTGGTTCTCAGCCTAGAGGAAAAGACACTCCAAAAGGTCAGAAGATAATGAGGCAGGAAAGAAGAAAATACAGAGTTCTGCTCTGCTTTATTCTAACTGGTCCTTTTGTGGTCACACATTTGATCCTTTTATCTATTTAGGGCTTTAAGGGTTATTTTAATGAGATCATCTGACAAACATACACCCTAAAAATGTCTTTCTGATATACTGTATTCAATCTGTATTCAATGAATGAGAAACGTGTGACATAAAGAGGGTGAATCTACAACAGTATCTGAATTTTAAAGAGAAAAACATTACTTTTTTGGGTAAAGTCTTGATCTGAAAATTTAAAACTGACTACAGCTGTCAGAGAATTAAAAATTTAGAATAATTTTCTGTGAAATGTAAAGTTGCTGAAGTGTTAAAAGTCCTTAAATGTGCAACTCTATAAGAGATTTGTGGTTTTCTTCTCATTGAGACTACTTTTACCGTTTGGGCACTATTCATTTAGAGTCAGCTGTGTCCGCTGTCCGCAGAGGAATCAGAAACATGTTGAATCTGTATTGGGTGATTCGGACCAGTTGATGCTCTTGACGTCATGTGACGGTGGGCTTAGTGCAAAAATAACACAATGAATACATAAAATTTATAGCAAAAAAATCCCCATTTTATCTGAAAATACCTATTGGATTCGGGTTTTCTTCTTGTTCTTGGTGAGCACTGCGCCCCAGTGGCTATGAAAAGACAGTGCACTGTGTCATATTAGGGGCCCCAGTGATTGTAGATTGGCACAAAAAGTCAAATGCACAAGAAATCTCAACATAAATGCAGACGTGTCATTGCAATTATTTGTAATGTTGTTTCAATCATACTTTAAGCAATTGTTTTACTGTATTCCTGTTTGCTTTTGAGGGGTTTAAGAGTGGATCACCTGCCTTTCTAACCTTTAACAGTTAAGATCCTTTGAAGCTCCTTCCTGTCATAAACACGGTGGAATATTAATAAACTTGCTACCCTGAACAGTCATTTAATTCTTTACTGTCTGTATTTTATGTTCAACTGTAAACTGTTTAAAATTATTGTTTTCTTTTGGTCCAGATTTTATTGTAGCAAACAATCATTAAACCCAGTTTCCAGTATTCAGATAGCACATATTATATTTTATATACTGTAAGTAGCGAACGAAGTTACAGTAAAAGAAAATATGCTCTTGTTTGATTAGAAGGGTCAGCAAACAGGAGCTTCCCTTCACACTGTTTAATATCTCCTGCTTGGAAAGAGAGATCTGAACAATCACAGCGGACCACGATGAGCTTTATCACCCCAAACAAGACAAGAGAGGAACATATGACTCATTCTAATTTTAGCACTGTTAGCTTTTTATAGCACCTTCTGGTGCTGACATGTTGTGTTGAAAGAGTTTTATTAATGTTACAGTCTCACAGTTCAAGTAGGCAGTACTCAGCTTTTACAATGACAAGTGTTGACAGAATGTGGCAGACGTGGATTTTGAAAATCTTATTTGTAAGGTGTACATGTCTGTATCAACAGACACACTGTACAAATTCAGCTTCCTTATGTTAACAAAAGCTGATCCTAATACTGTAAACCATAAAGATGTAAGGTTCATTCCTTGGACATGTCCTTATGCATGGGCTATAGTTCCAACTAAAGGGGTAATGAGTTATCCCTCATTTCTTTATTTTTTGCAAGGAAAATGGGAAATGGGTGCAGAGATGTGCCACTCTACATGGAAATATAGTATATAATGCAAAAAAAAGATATTACACAGTTCTAATGAGCTTGGAAGTCAATTACCACTTTTATTCTTCAGTACAGCCTGAACTCTGAAAAAGAAAGCTTTAAATCAGAAGTACTTGACTCCATTAGCAAACCCTAGCTACTAGAATAGAAAAAGTTTTAATCCACCCAGACCGATCCGGTTTCATCAAAACCAGAAAACTTAGTAAGTCTCACCTCTAAACACCATATAAAAAATTCTATCATCAGAGGCAGAAAAGGCATCTGATAAAGTTAACTGGACATTTCTATTCAGCACTCTACACAGACTGGGTTTTGGAGAGTAGTTCATCGACTGGATAAAAATATTTACACTTCACCCAAAAGAACAATCGCTACAAATGGGGTCACATCACAAATTTCACTCTTCACCGGGGAACCAGACAAGGTTGTCCACTCTCTCCATCTTTATTCACCATTTTCATTGATCCATTAATGCAGCAATATGCCAAAATATCCCAATATGCCAAAATTACTCTATCTACAAGACCCACATAACTCATTACAGGAAACTTTCAAAATAATTATCAACTTCTCAAAAATCTCTAACTACACAATAAACTGGGATAAATCGTCCATTCTGATGCTTTTTGAGGAGGCCTGGGATTCTGCAGCTCAGCACCCCTCCCTCCCGCTTCATACTGGCAATATTAAATATTTAGGTATTAACATTTCAAACATTTTAAAAAATTACATTTCTTTATTTTTTTTAAATTTTTTTTTTTTTTTTTTGCCTGTCCCGTTTGGCTCTTTTGCCATCAGAATTATTGTCTAAAGGCAAAGAAAGATGCCCAACGGATTTACTTTACCAAATCGACCAAACCCAGCCTTGCCGTATTGGTCTATTTGATTCGCCTTTTATTGTTTATTTTATTTGAACCTGCTAAATACGGGAAAGACTTGACTGGGGAAAAGAAAGGGGAGAAAGAAAGGGGGAAAGAAAAACAGCGGGGAAGAGGGACGAGGATAAAGGTCAAAAAACAAAAACCAACAAAATAAGAAGACAAAAAATACATATATCAATCACGTGGATCACCTGTTGAGAAAGAAAAAAGAGAAAACAAGCAGAAAAAAAGAGCAACATAATAAACAACATCACGATGATCTATGGGAATATGACAGTAAATACTAAATATTAAACATTATTGTGCAGCACGTAAGATCGACAGCACACAGTGTGCTTTGAGGTAGGAGCCAAAAAGGGTGTAGTTTGTGTGTGTGAGCACCCGTGTGTACACCTGTGAGCATGAGCGTGCTTGTATTTAAAAGGTTCCTTCATGTAATGATCTGCTAGAGGGTGTGGGGAGCCACAGCCCCGTCCTTACTTACTATTCATCACTGATTAAGATAATAACAGCCCTAGGTTTCTCTTCAGCACTATAGCCGGGCTGACAAAAAAGTATATCTTTATTTTTTTGATCATAGAGGGTTTGTTGAACCTTTAGACAAAATATATGAAAATATATCAAATTTTAATCCGCATATACAAGTTTTAATTTGTATCCCATTTGCTACATAAGCCATATTTTTGCAATTTAGTCATTAAAAATGTGTCATGCAATTTATTTCATTTTTTGAGGGTAAAAAAAAGTCACAATGATGATGTAGAAGACTCAAAAACTCACAAAAACACATGTATCAAATACGATACGCTTGGCTTTAATGGTTTAACCATAACCATAACTAGTAACGACATGAATTTCATCACAAATAAAAATGTAACCATTAGAGAAAAAAAATATTCATATCCATCTCACAGATTTATAATTAGATGATTACATGCCTCCCTTAGCCTGGTTCTACCAGTGGTTTCTTCCTGTTAAAAGGGAGTTTTTCCTTTCCACTGTCCCCAAATGCTTGCTCATATAGGGTCGCTTGATTGCTAGGGGTTCTCTTGATTATTGTAGGGTCTTGACCTTGTGACGGGTGTTGTTGTGATTAGGTGCTATATTAATAAAATGGAATTAAACAGAATTTTTCTAATCAGGTTTATTTTTACTGCAACCGCAGTGTTTTGGGGATCAAGAGGTCAGGAAGTTCAGGCTAATAGTAGTTAAATGCAGGATCAAGTCAATTTCCCATGAAGGAAATGGAAATTTTCCAGCTTCCATAGGGCAAGAGGTGTTATACACGTTCACACTTATGAGCAGTTCAGAATCACAAGTTAACCTAACCTAACCTCATTAACTCCATATCTTTGGACTGTGGGAGGAAACCAGAGTACCCACGTAAACACGAGGAGAACATGTAAACTCCTCACAGACAGGCTCCGGCCTGCTGGTGGAGTTGAACTCGGGATCTTCTTGCTGTGAGACAGCAGCGCTAATCACTGTGTGGTTTACATACACGAAACAACATTTTGATTTATTTTTATAATTTCTGAACCAAAAATTAAATAGAAATCATAACTTTCACTACTTCAGGAGAAACATCTGTGTCGCTTCATAGCAAAGAACAGCGATGCTTGTGAGCAGACACGAGTATAATTTATGCACCATCTATTTCCAGTTGCACTTATCAGGAACAGCTATGTTTACTTTTACTTTTTAAGCAGAAAATCAGGTATCGAGTTGCTTGTTTTCACACACAGTAGTGTGATAATCTTGGAAACAGTTAATGAATAATGGTGGTAGTTCTACTACTGCTGAATGTCTTCCTCTACGCCTAAATGAGTTCAAAAACTATCTGCCTCAACTGACTTCCAGTAAAAACAATAACAACAACAAAAAAACATTTAACTGAAGTAGCTGAGTGATATAATGAATTTACAAAGTGTGACGAGGAAGCAATTTCAGGACTGGGAACCTGTGTGAGGCGTGAATCATCAACCCTCTAATGAACCAGTGATAATAAGACTTAAAATAGGAACATATAGAGAGTTAGGTTTGATTTGAATACTATCAACACTTGTAATTTTTCTCACACAAAAAGATATATTTTGGGTTATTAAGATAGAATGACTATAGACTAACCAAAGCAGGATGGTTTGTATTCCTTGTATTAACCACCAAAAAGCAGTAATTAGAAGGTTCAACATGAAATAACTCAAAAAGTAAAGCTGTTATGCAGAAAAAGACATTCATAAGTATCATTACTAATTAAGTATATTAATATTTAATCACCTTATCTTTAGGTTAATCGCAAGGTGCTGTTGCTTTTCTTGCCAAACCTAATTAATATAGGATTTGTACCACATTATAAAAGTGTTAAAAATAGGAATGTACCATATGTAGGAGGCAAAGATAGAGGAGTCCAAAACTGAAGAGAAAGGACATCCTGTGGTTAATTTAATGGTGTAAAAAAGGAGGCAGGAGTGTTCATTATAATAACAATCAATGTTCCCTCTAATTTTTCATGTGTCACAGAGCGAATACACAAACTCCCTGAGCGGTCCCTTGGACCACTGTGAGCAACAGCAGACATGTGCACTGTGGTCACGCCAGCATCACATCCATCCAAGTCACATGGTTTATTAAAATAATCAGATTACAGTATTTACATTTATGTTAGACTTTTAATTAACTGCTTTAGCCCACTTACAATGAAAATGTAAAAAAAAAATGAAAATTTTGAAAACAAAACTTTATTTTTTTTTATTTTTATTTTTTTTTATAAAGCTCTGACTTGTATTATGAGGTTGAGTCTGTGGGTCTGGGAGAGAGTCCTGTAACTCTCTGTCTGCAAAATACAGTAAATAATGACCAATGTTGGGCAATTAATTATATAGTTACTTCTTCAAAAAAGTTACTGAGTTTTGCAAACAACAACGTTTTTTGCAGCTGTTTACCTAAAAATGCAGCCAAGGCGTTTTTTAAATAAACATTTCAAACTATTTACAGAACAATCAGCTGTTCTGCATCAAATTTGATGCCACACAAATTATTTGTGTCACTCCAAAAAATAATTTCTGTCCACTATGAGATAAAGGAGAACAACGGCCTGGTACCTGCAGGCCTGACAACAGGAGATGTATCACTCCTGTAACATTCAGCAGTTGCCTCATTGTTCTGACACACACAACAAAACTATTGACTACACTACACACTAACTACACAAGATTCGTGCTAAACGTTGCAAATCTGTCACAGCTCAAAACACCGCTGTCACTCCTAAAACTTCCCCCCTTCCTAATCAACTAAATACCATGTTGCCATATCATTTTTTGATTGGTCGACATGGTACATTTTTCCACCAATAGGAAAGGCTGAGGGCAGGGGTTTGCTCACAGGCGGAGAGTGCTTTCGAGGTTTTCCTTATAAAACGCCGTTTTTACCGTTTCTTCCTGCAGTAAATATAAACAACGATAGTATTCAAGAAGGAAACCAAACATTGCATTTATTTTTATCATAACTCTGGTTTTACGTGGCCTATCAACACAATTTAAAAACTGGTATAAAGTCCACACTTTTTCTGTCAATTGTTCCGTCTGTCCTGCTCACATCTCCAATGGTTCTACACGTCATCAACGTGGCTTCACTCCACATCAGCCGCTTTGCCAGCTAAAACACCGGTGTCAGCACATAAGGACGCTGTCATAGCCTGTCAACGACGTTGATTAGCTGCGTATAGATGAACGTGAATCGCATTATTGGCTGGACTATGGGATAAGGTGGCACCGTTCTAATCCCATAAGGGAGCAGCCAGTCACTTACTGACTAACACTGCAAAACAGAATTGTTAAAGTTTTAATTTTAATTTCAAGTCAAGTTAGATTTTTTTTTCTGTGCGCAACGCAGATTTTCTGTGCGCAGAGACCGTGCCAGCAGTGCGCAATTGCGCACGCGCGCAGTTTAGAGGAAACATTGATAACAATAGTCCATTAAAGTGGATAGAATTACCACTGCAATACAAGAGCTTCACATTTTACAGACAAACCATGTGAAAATCACAAACGTATGCCGAAATGTTTCACTAAGTACTGTTAAAAGGATTCAAATAAACAGAAACATTTCACCTTAAAAACTTTTTTTTTAATCAGTAGGAATGTAACAAATAAGATCCTGTTTCCGCAGATTAAATGTAGCTAATTTTATTATTTGAATTACAACACACGAATTAATCAACATCCTCACTTCTGTCTTTGGTATAAACTGAGTTATATTAACATTTTAAACCTAGATCATATAAATGTGGCAAGGTTGAGTGCAACACTGCACAGAACCACGTAGAATATTTCTATTAGCCATACTGGCACTGTAGTTTTGCATTGACGATTGTAAGAAAAGAATATAAAGAACAAAATGCAATTAATTAAAAAAAACACATTCAGTAAAACGTTGAGCGAACTTTAAACGATAAATGTTTTTAGGGTTAAAGCGTAAACATGGTGGGAGGCAAGTGATACAAATTAGCTTATCGTAACACCATATTATGTGAAATGCATCCCTGTGAAAGTTAAGCGTGATACAACGGGTGCGATACAGCAGTTCTCCCCCTGAACTGTAATAAGAGATGATCAACCAGCAGGGGGCGTCCAAGACCTGTATTTGTGATTGAAAGCGCTGCACATTTAGTCCCTTTTGTAAAGGAAGCCTTCCTTCACTTCACGGACCGGTCTGTTCTTAGTCGCCTGATTTTGTTTCTTTCTTTTCTTTCTATTCTTATTTCCTCTCTCCCTCAGTCATCATCTCTTGTCTTGGCTGATCTCAGACCAGCTGCAGCAGACGGATCTCTGTCTGTAACTCCAGCTGTGTGGCTCCAGTCCCGCAGGCTGGGTCGGCCATGTTGTTGTGTGGGGGTTGATGGAAGTTTAGTAGTAGGAAGTGGAGGCTACAAAGCGCTGGGATACTTCAGGGTCTCACTTTTTTTTTTCTTTGCTTTTTTTTTTTAAATCACTGTCATGCCGATGCAGGACTCATCCTCGCTGACCCGTCCGCTCTGACAACAATGACCGTCTCCTCCATCGCCCCCGCCATCCTCTCCAAGACTGCAACACTTAAGCTGCTTTGATTTAACTTCACAAAAAAAAGAAAAAGAAAAAAATCTGACCACAGTTGACTCTGCTGGATGCGTAAAGTGGGGATGAAGGCGACTCGGTTCCGTTTGAAATAACTCGGATATTTTTCTTTTGCTTTTTGCTGATCTGACTCGAGGGGAACAGAGGGGGGAAAGAGAAAACACCCACCGAGGACTCGGATTTGAGAAGGTAAATGAAAAGGGAAAAAAAGAAAAGTGGTCTTTGTCAGAGCAGCGGGATCAGATAAAGATGGGCCGAAGCGCAGCTGCTCGCCTGTCTGGGCTGTCAACAAAGGAAATTAGATGTCCAATAATAACACAGACATGCTTGTAGATTTTCTATGTAGTGTGTGAATGTTCCTTTATCCTGCAAACCAGCCGCTTTGTGTCATTTTATAGGACATCAGCGAGCAGTCGGCATGCTTTCAGTCCCAGAGGAATACGGTATAAGTATACTGGATTGCAGATGAATAATCAAAGTAACACAAGCTGAGTGTTCTGCAGTTTGATAAAATAGCAGGGGTCTAATTATCATTTCACGGTTTAATTATCATAAACACGAGTCTTAAATTGTCATCGTGGGATTATAGTGGTAAATTAGAGATTAATTGCCAAAAACCCGTGTGAGAAAAAATGGATTAAATCCTTATTTTCTCCCATTTTCTATGTGTTCACTTGTCAGCGTGTTAATTAGATTAAATAACTGAGAAAAGTTGATTCCACAGTGCTGGATTCGGATAAAGATGGGTTGAAAGAGAAAGAAGAAGAAGAGGAGGAAGAGGTTCGGGTTCTTTTTGTGATGCAGAGTCACTCATTTAACAGCTGAGTCACACTTTGAGGGGTTGCTTATTCTTCTCTCACTCCAACCTTTCAGTCTCCACTTTTAGGACACGGGCTTTACTTGCACACATGTTCTTTGAAGTCTGTAAACTGTTAAGACTTCAAGTGACTCGGTGTGGTGTCATATCCTGAACAGCTCTGCACTTTTGCACAACTATGTAAGTGAATCATAGCAGCTCTGAATCCTTATAAGGTCTGGCGAGGTTGGAGAGAAGGCAGTTGTGTTGTTATTCGGGCTTTGGAGTGTGATCTTTCACCCCTGGAAGGTTCCTGTGAAGACATTAAAAAGTTACAGCTTTTAATGTTACCACCGAAGCTGCTAGAAGTACTTATTGAATTGATTCATTTGTTGAAGTTTGCAGCTGTTGTTTTGATGTTTTTAATGCACAATTCCTACAGTTTGATGGTCTGAGTCATCAGTGGTGATGCAACAGCATCAGCGTTCTGGGAACACCTATGATGGGTTGGATGTCAGAGGGTTAAAAAGACAGTTGACAGTTTCCAGGCTGATCTGTTTGTAGAGAATATACTCAGTGGATCATTTAGTTTGTGTGTTTTTAGACTGATGTTGGGCTTAACAGCAAAATATTATTTTCTTTATAGCTCAGGATACCTGAAGTGATGCCATTTCTTCTTTCGACTGACATGAAACTTCCCCTTCTTTAAGGTCTTCACTGAACGAAGATACTAATAGTAGAAGATGTGAAATTTTGGAATTTCATCACATGATTGGTTAATAAGGTCATCTTCTAGCATATTAAATCAGTTCACCACTCTAAGAATGTTTCTTTTCATTATTTTTTTCTTTTTCAAACTCAGGACTTCACTCGCTTCTTTCTCCAGCATGTGAGGGAGTGAAATCAGAGCAGTGCTCTCCATGCGTGAAAAAAGAAGGCGCATGAACAAATATCTAAGAGTTGCCCTCTTATCAGCAGTCTGTAAGGGAGAGTTAGTTCTGATATTGCGAACAAAGCGCTCCAGTGTTTCCTAAACTCTGCTAATGCCACAGTCCACATGTCAAATACAGCTTTTGTTTCTATCTCAGTGAAGAAGACTCTAATCTAGGCTGTATTGGGGGTTTTGGAGTCACCTTTTGTTTTTCGATGTTGACACTTAAAACAATCGGTCCTGTTATGTGCTGGCAAAAGGATGATTCCCAAAAATAGCACGCCATTCAGGATTTCTCATGAGAGCTTTTATTCTGAAAAATGTGTGATGTCTATTCTCTGGCAGCACAGTAACTGACATGAGCACAACCACAAGCTCTTCATTGAAGTTTTGAGACAGGTTAAATAAAGTCAGTTATGATAATAATGTAAATAACCAAAACTGATCTTTTTCCTTTTTTCTGTTGGACTGAAGTCGAACACTGATGAGCGAGGAGGCTCTTCAAGCTAAACTTGTTCTCAGATCGATGTCAAAGTGTTGTAAGCCTCAGGATCAGCTTACTGTGAGCACGCTTGCAACAGAACTCAACACCCAGTGCAGAGTAAATCTCATTATGAACCATTTATTGATGTTTCTCTTGATGCTGCGGGGCTTCAGATCTCCACCGTCACATGACGTTTCTCCAGACCCAGATTTAACTCTTTGGCATCAGAGGAATGTCGCAGGCTGCATCTCTTGAAGATCTGAAGCCCATTAAAGCTCCACAGACCCGCCCAGTCTGCATCCGCAGCGACAGCAGCTAACAGCTGCCCGGCAAGATGCTGGGCAGTATTTCAGTAAGACCTCTGATGACTGATGGAGGAGGAAAACACCACCATACTACCCTTCAGCTAAGCTGCCAAGCTCTCACCCAGCCAACTATCAAGATCTAGTTAATCTAAATCTCAGAAGATTTGAGCCTGTTCAAACTACTGAGAGTCTTACTGTATCTTAGAATATCTTAGAATCAGGCTTCAATTCATGTATAATGCATGGCATGCAAAAGGAAGATGTAATAATTTATACTTCACTAGCACAGCTTTATCTTGGGTAACTTATCAGGCTAGCAACACTTTCATGTATCATATCTGCATATGCAAATACTTCAAAAAGTTGAAAATTAAAAGTTAAAAACATCTAATGAAAGAGGTAAATCCAGATTTATTTCTATTTATTGCCACGGTAGCAGGCAGACACTCCTTTTGTAGCCATATATTAAATATGCATGCAGTGGTTTGAGGATTCCTCTTTTGAGTTTCAGCATTTTGACTCCCACCATATTGTTTGTTTGCTTTTTGGAGTCAGAAGTGACCATATTTAGATGGGAATCTTGAGTGTTAGGTTATCAGCAAACATTATCTATTCATACTCAGAGGTACTGGCTGCTAAACTACTAGTATCACTCAAAGACTACAACACACACTTCTTGGACGGACTCTTTGTTAAATAAACACACGCAGTCATGTTACGGTAAGATAATGGCTTTAAACATAATCCAAAAGATGAAACACCAACACAGTTGTGAGGTCTGTACTACAAAGCAAGATTAGTGTGATAGCGAGCTATGTCGGGGTTAAAGTCGGAGTTTTCTGTGTCACTAAAGTGGCTAAATCACCATGGTAACCTAACCTAACCTGGTTGGTTATGTGTTTGGTTTAAAATGTTTTAAAATTCACTAGAAGCGCCGTGTTTTCACTGAATTTTATTTACAGCATGTTTTATGTTCAATGTGTTTTATATGTGCAAGTTGTTAAGCTGTACCTTATTATCATACCGGTTGCTTCAGGAATGTGCATATAACAGTGAATTGAATTAGCATGGGTAAAAACTAGCAACAACTGCAGCTCTCACATTAAATAAAATTTAAAAAAAACATGAAACAATTTGTCCAATTATAAGTTCTGAATTGGATTTTTGATGGGGATGTCTCATAAAAGTTTGTGTAATGCTGCAGGTTATTCTTTGCAAGCAATCAGTTCTTTTCAAAGTGACTCTTTGGTCTATTTAACAATACAAAAACCAAAAGAAACAAGTTAAAATTCATATAAAAGCATAAAAAAACAGCAAATCCAGGCATTACTATAGCAGTAATAGGTAAAAATCAGATTTTGTTCTGGTTTCTGATCATGGGACTCCTCCACATTCAGCTTACTCATCTAAACATTGTCTCTGCAGCCTTCTTAAACACTCTGAACTGTGATCCCTGTAAAACTCTTCAGTATAATCCAAGAGAGTGACGGAAAAATGCTCTCCTCTCTGTCTTATCAGCGTTTTGTGAAGCCTCTGTGGAATTATCACTTTGTGGTCAGAGTCAGGGAAGGAAGCCAAAAGAAGGTCGCTGATAAGAAGTGTTCAGGTTTGAATTATCAGTCTTACAAGAGATCATGGAAAAAACAGGAGATGGGTTTTAACTGAAACTCAGATCACGTTAGCTTACGTAAATACACAAATGAAACAAAGCAGGCAAAAGAGTTCTTCGAGAAAAGAGTGAAAGCTTGAAAACGCTAAATACAAAAGGTTAAGGGTCTGAGTTGCTGTCTGAATCTCAGATGTTTATGGAGGGATGCAGTCCCTCGGGGGAACATCTGGAGCTGCCTCAGATGTCCAAAAATAGTCGTTTTTTTGGTTTATTATGTATTTCCTGTAATACTTGACAGTCTAAGGGAGCGCCAAGAAGCTCTCACATGCAGGCAGGCAGGTTTCGGCAAGTATCAGCTTTGTTGATGTGTCCTTGAGCAACTCACTGAATCCCCTGTCAGCTGTCTGTGCCACAGTAGCTCACTTGGCAATCTGACCTCGCTGGAAGAGGAATATTAAACAGAGATAGTGTCTAGTCTTTGGGTCTTTTGAGACTCTGTGGAAACAGAAGGAAGCTCAGCAGTGATGGAAAACATATTTATGTTTCTGTGTTGCAGGTATTTTTCACCTCTCTGTCGTTCACGCTACAGAAAAGGCTTCTGCTGGTGATATACAAGTGATATATAGATAATTTCTCAGTTTGTTGGGCTGGAAAATGACAATCTTTAATCTGAGCAGAGCATTTTAGATTAGATTAAATTAGATTAGATAGAACTTTATTAATCCCTCGGGTGGGTTCCTCTGGGAAATTCGATTTCCAAAAAAGCACAGCACCGACAGAAGTTACAGAGTTACAGAATATTATATATATATATATATATATATATATATATATATATATATATATATAATACACACACACACACACACACACACACACACACACACACACACATATATATATATATAAAAAAAAAACACCCAGCACGCCCCTGCGGGCGGTTTATCCTTCAAGCTCGGGTCCTCTACCAGAGGCCTGGGAGCTTGAGGGTCCTGCGCAGTATCTTAGCTGTTCCCAGGACTGCGCTCTTCTGGACAGAGATCTCCGATGTTGTTCCCGGGATCTGCTGGAGCCACTCGCCTATCTTGGGAGTCACCGCACCTAGTGCTCCGATTACCACGGGGACCACCGTTACCTTCACCCTCCACATCCTCTCGAGCTCTTCTCTGAGCCCTTGGTATTTCTCCAGCTTCTCGTGTTCCTTCTTCCTGATATTGCTGTCATTGGGAACCGCTACATCGATCACTACGGCCGTCTTCTTCTGTTTGTCTACCACCACTATGTCCGGTTGGTTAGCCACCACCATTTTGTCCGTCTGTATCTGGAAGTCCCACAGGATCTTAGCTCGGTCATTCTCCACCACCCTTGGGGGCATCTCCCATTTTGACCTCGGGACTTCCAGGTTATACTCGGCACAGATGTTCCTGTACACTATGCCGGCCACTTGGTTATGGCGTTCCATGTATGCCTTGCCTGCTAGCATCTTGCACCCTGCTGTTATGTGCTGGATTGTCTCTGGGGCATCTTTACACAGCCTGCACCTGGGGTCTTGCCTGGTGTGATAGACCCCAGCCTCTATGGATCTTGTGCTCAGAGCTTGTTCTTGTGCTGCCATGATTAGTGCCTCTGTGCTGTCTTTCAGTCCAGCTTTGTCCAGCCACTGGTAGGATTTCTGGATATCAGCCACCTCCTCTATCTGCCGGTGGTACATACCGTGCAGGGCTCTGTCCTTCCATGATGGTTCCTCATCTCCCTCCTCTTTCTTGGGTTTCTGCTGCCTGAGGTATTCACTGAGCACTCGGTCAGTTGGGGCCATCTTCCCAATGTATTCTTGGATGTTCGTTGTCTCATCCTGGACTGTGGTGCTGACACTCACCAGTCCCCGGCCCCCTTCCTTCCGCTTAGCGTACAGCCTCAGGGTGCTGGACTTGGGGTGAAACCCTCCATGCATGGTAAGGAGCTTTCTTGTCTTTATGTCAGTGGCTTCTATCTCCTCCTTTGGCCAGCCTATTACCCCAGCAGGGTACCTGATCACGGGCAGGGCGTACGTGTTGATGGCCCGGATCTTGTTCTTACCATTCAGCTGACTCCTCAGGACTTGCCTGACCCTCTGCAGGTACTTGGTGGTTGCAGCTTTTCTAGCGGCCTCTTCATGGTTCCCATTCGCCTGCGGGATCCCCAAGTACTTGTAACTGTCCTCTATGTCTGCAATGTTGCCTTCTGGTAGTTCAATCCCCTCAGTTCTGACTACCTTCCCTCTCTTTGTTACCATCCGACTACACTTCTCCAGTCCGAACGACATTCCAATGTCATTGCTGTATAGCCTGGTAGTGTGGATCAGTGAATCGATGTCTCGTTCACTCTTGGCATACAGCTTGATGTCATCCATGTACAGGAGGTGGCTGACAACTGCTCCGTTCCGTAGTCGGTATCCGTAGCCAGTCTTGTTAATGATCTCACTGAGGGGGTTCAGGCCTATGCAGAACAGCAGTGGGGACAGAGCATCTCCTTGGTAGATCCCGCACTTGATGGTGACTTGTGCTATGGGCTTGGAGTTGGCCTCTAGTGTTGTACGCCACATCCCCATTGAGTTCCTGATGAAGGCTCTTAGGGTCCCATTGATCTTGTACAATTCTAGGCATTCCAGTATCCAGCTGTGGGGCATTGAGTCATAGGCCTTCTTGTAATCAATCCAGGCAGTGCACAGGTTGGTCAGTCTGGTCTTGCAGTCTCATATATATATATATATATATATATATATATATATATATATATATATATATGTATATATATATGTATATATATGTATATATATATATATATATATATATATATATATATATATATATATATAAATACAGAGACAATATAAATAAAATATACAAAGGGGATAAATAGAATAAATAGGAATAAAAAATAGAAATACAAGTGAATGAATTGCACATTTCAAGTATTGAGTCTATTGCACCGTTGACTATTTACAAAAGTATTGCACAAAAGGTATTGCACAGTGAGGTGAAGAGGCACTACAGCTTAGTTGTTCCCCCCTCCTTTGTCCTCCTGTTTCCCCTCCCTCTCCCCTCCAGGGAGGAGTTAAACAGTCTGATGGCGTGTGGGACAAAGGAGTTTTTAAGTCTGTTAGTTCTTGTCTTTGGGAGAAGCAACCTGTCACTGAACAGACTCTTCTGGTTGTTTATGGCCGTGTGCAGAGGATGTCTGGCATTGTCCATAATGTCCATCAGTTTCTTTAATGTCCTTTTCTCTGCCACTGTCACCAGAGTGTCCAGCTTCATGCCGACCACAGAGCTAGCTTTTTGTACCAAATGAAAAAGCTTTTATTCCATATCAACACCAATAGTGACACTGATACTTTTTACTAATAAAGCCAGGTTAACGTGGCTGTCTCTGAAGCACTTTGGGTCAGCTTCTGTTGTTTAAATGTGTACATGCTGTAAATAAAATAGATGTGAAAGTCAACGCAAAAAGGTTCTGACGTGTTTTCGAGGTGCATTTTTTTTATTTCTCACTTATTTAGCACAATTCAGTCAGCTAGATATTGAACTCAGAGGATAAAAACAAAGTATCAGTCCTATCGTACTAGTATCAATCCAGTACCAGCATTGGTATCGATACTGTCGATATTTGGGTCTATCCGCCCGCATCTAGTGATATGTCAAGCTTTCTTACTTACTGATCTTCTGTCTGTCTGTCAGAACATAGCAGTTCTTAGACAATAGCACCAAACCTTTCCAATCAGATAGTAAAAGAGGCCTTGGTTTATATGTGCATGTGCTGACATGTAAGCTTCCCCATTTTTAAACCCTTCACCTTCCTCTCTCATTGTTCCTTTATGGCTCCGACTGGTGCTACTGGGAGTCTTCTCGTGTTTGCATGCTGTTGTAGGTCATGTTAGCATCCTGGGGGCAGTGGGATGTTGTCCGCAATTAGAGTAAGTTACTATAATTAGCAGCAAGGCAGATTTTCCTTCTGGCTTCATGATTCTGCTACAGATCTTGTGTTGCGCTGAGTGCAAAAGAGAGTGAGGCATTTTGATGTTAGAGTGTGATTTTTCTTGTGATTGTGGAGGTTTGGGGGGGGTTCATGACAGCTATGCATGCTCACTGGCCTTAACATTGTTGCTGTTGCATCTTTTATTTTTGTGCCATATTTTCTCCTAAAGCTCTCGATTTTCAGTGTAGACAAAGCCTGTGGTGTCAGTATGTGATGACTGGCAGACTGACAGAGAGCTAACTGAGCTGATTTAGAGGCTTCAGGCAAAGCCAGTCCTCTTTGTATCGTCACAGCAAAGAGCCCTTAAGAGCCTCCTCTTCAGCTGATAGCCCTCATAATTCTGCTCATGTAAGAAGCCCATGAACACAACAAATATTTAATAGGCCAAAGTGACTGTAGAGTCAGAAGTCTTCTGTGTTTCAGCTACTGCCACCGGTGGTCACTCCTCTTTTTTTGTTTTCTGTTATTATCCTCTTAAGTTAAATCCACCATCCTCATAATCCTAGTAATTTAAGCTGGTAAAGCTGGCTATGAGCCCGTTTGGCCCCCTCCTCATTCAGCACAAGCATTCAGCAAAACTCTCCCTGTACCCTACATTTCATAACATTTCTTTCTTCACACAACCAGTAACAGGAATCGTATCTGAGTTTTTATCATTGGGGTTTTGGAAGGATATTGTGACACTGAGATAGGAATCTATCTGTTTAGTATGCTCCACTGCAGTTATAGCCCAGCCTTCAGTTAAACACCATATATCATAGTTATTGCTTCTGTATTAATACAAATAGGATGAGGAAGTGAGTGTGTGCTGACAGATAAACTCCTTTCAGTATCCGATGGGAATTTCAGTGAATTTAACTTGCTAGCTTAAAGTACAGAACCTTAAATGTACTGTCAACAGGCTGATAGCTTTGTTGTTAAACTTTTAACAGCATAAATCAAATTTAGGATTATTGTTAACACTTTTCATTTTTGATCAGCTTATTGATCATTGTATCGAAAAGCAAACAGCATGCTAACTTTAACAATTACCTAATGAACTCAGTATCTTTCTTTTTATGAAGACTAAAGCACTGTGAAGCCATGCTTATCAACCACTGTGATTTAATCTAATTGCTAACCAAATAGTCCATGTTGGTATTTTGCAAGAAATATTTTCTATGTTTGGTATCTTAGTTTATTGTTAAAGCATGCTAATGTTTCCTAACCCTTAACAAAAAACAAGAAAGTGCATACTTACCAAACTTGGCTGCCACAATGCCGGATTTGAGTCAGTATTTGTGCTATATTAATAAAAAAGAAAATGAAATGAATATGCTATATTTAAAAAAACTAATTTTTGACTTTGTTTATTGTGAGTTTTGTCTCATTTTTGACAAATTAATTTCACTCAAAATCCAGGTTCAGGAAGGTGTAGGTTTTTTTTCCCAATATTGTGTAAAATCCTACAAAAAGAACAATTATATGATATTATCATATGAGAATATCATATATCATACGTGTGTGCAACAATGTAGTTTAAAATATCCAGTTTATCATCAAAGCCCAAATACAAAAGCTGTGACCACTTTCACGCATGAACTGTGGCGTAAACAGCATCTGTGAGACATCTGACAGCTGTTGAATTTGTCTTTCAGTTGCTGGGCAGATGCTTTGATCTCTCTGACTACATCTGATCAGATATCTGATCAGATGTAGTCAGAGAGATCAAAGCATCCACCCAGCAACTGAAAGACAAATTCAACAGCTGTCAGACCAGCACTGAAACCCTTCATTGCTAAAAATAAGTCTTGTAGCATTGATTAAAAAGACTAAACTTTGAACACACTGATTTTTTTAAAATCACTTTTAGGAGCATTTTTTGTAGCTTTATCAGAGGGATGGTGAAAATGTTAAACAAAGATCACATGTGAACTGAAGGCATCGCGTTTATGGCCGATTCTTGGTTCCTCTTTCCTTCTACAAGATTGATTTTTCCAAAGCAGAAAAGAAATCATCTTAACAAATAAGTTATTAATCCATTATCTCACTACATTACTACACTGACCAAAAAAACTGTGTGATGTGTAATTATTTAACAGCATTCTGGTATAGTATAAAAATAAAAGAGACATACTTTATTTTTAAATCTCTTAACTTCAGTATTTATGATGATTTTGGGAGACTGACGTCACTTTTATGAAATGACTGAGGCCTTATTTTTGGAAGGAAAAACATTTCTAAAGTGCAAATATTCCCGGGATGCCGGCCAGTGTTTTACAGTCTGATAGCTTCACTGCTGACCAGGCGGGCCAGGCACCCATCTGTCTAAATGTGAAATACAAGGCCACCCGAGTCGACCACTGAGCAAAGCCCTCTGCTTTCCGTGACACTGGTTTTGTCTCGAGGTTAAAGGAAAGTTTGGTTCAGAAAAGTGTTTTTTTTTTCCATGCCAACATTCTCAGCATGTCAGCTGCAGATCTAAAATCTGAGATCAGATTTACCGACATATTCATTTGAAGCTGTTTTTAAGAAATCCGTCTTTCTGACACAACTCCACTAACTGACCACCCATAAAAAATGTTTTGTGGAAGACGACCAGTACCCAGCATGACTTGCAACCTGCAATTTGCACAGTTTTATTTAAGCAAAGTGTTCTGAATCTTTGGAAGGTTTCTGCGGTTTGTCCCCGTTTTGTTGATTTCTTTGGCAGTTTAGCTGAAGAACTCGATGAACTCTTGATTATGAACCTCCCTCTACGATGAGGACAAATCCCTCCCACCTCCCAACATCAAGGCCACTGTTACAAAATCAAAGAGAGATGTATTACTGCACCAGTAGATCCTCTTTCACTGATGATTGTACGATCACTGCCCTGTAATTCAGTGCGCTGCTGTAACCAACTGTGCCGCCGTATTGCTCAGTAGCGCTGTGTTTAGTCTACTTCCACGCTGAACATATCAGCTCTTTATAAAAATCTTTTACCTCTTTTGTTTTACTGTCTTGGAGTGTCAGTAAACCAGCTCCTACTCTGCGTTCAGCCGTTGTTCTTGGCAAATGAAACCGTTCTGATCTCCCAGCGCTCAGACTTCTTTACGAGCGTATCTGATTGTCTCCACATTTTCCAGGCCTTCACTCCACAAAAGAATGCCTCAGTGTGACTCCATCCAAATTATGTTAGGAAGAGGAATGACAACCACGCCGATAGAGACACATCAATGCTTTAAATCTTCCAGCGTGGTCAGGCTGAGGCATTGATAGATTGTGAAATGGTAGACGACTTGGCAGAGACGTGTAAAAAGCAGAGGACTAAGATGCCCGGACAAAGACACAAAATCCAGGAATCTCAGGCTCGGACACAAAAATGACTCACAGTTTTGTCCGACACCGATTATTGTGTCGCTCATTTATAATCAAATTTGTAGTCATTTCCTTTTGCTGTCATTTTGTATCACTTTGTAATATGATTGTGTGGCTTTGAGTGTTTCTTAGTGGTTTTGTTGCATTTTGTTTCTGGTCAGTTTATGCTGTTTTCTGTGTCGCTGTAAGTATTTGTTGGTTGCTTTTTCTCTTTGCAATCATTTTATTCTTTTAATTATTACGTCTGTTTTGTGATTATCCGACGATGTCTCTTTATGGTTTCTTTAATTTTCTTTATAGTGGCTATTGGGCCTCCAACAAGGCTGCCTTTATCTGTACGTAGCTTTTATGAACATAATCTGTGACATAGCCAAGTAGCAGAAGATTTCCACTTTCCCTATCTGGCCTCAAGGTCACATCTCAGCTTTTTGCGCATGATGTGGTTCTGTTGGCTTCATCAGGTGGTGACCTCCAACTTGCTCTGGAGTAGTTCATAGCCAAGTGTGAGCCCGCGGGAATGGAAATCAGCACCTCCAAGTCTAAGGCCATGTTTCTTGGCCAGAAAAGATTTAAGTGCCCACTGCAAGTCAGGGACAAGTTGTTGCCACAAATATCTTGGTTCAGAAGTGAGGGGTTTGATTAACCCAAAGCTATGATATGTCAGTCTACATTCTTAACCTCAATTAATCAAAAAGTGAGATTGCAGATACACGGGGCAGAAATGAGTTTCCACCAAGGGTTGATTGGGGACTCAGAGTAGAGACTTTACTCCACATCGAAACGAAAAATATCAGGTGGTTCGGGCCAGAAACGGCCCTAACCAATCTGGCGCCCTAGGCAAGATTTTAGGTGGCGCCCCCCTACATCAGCAGTGTAGTGTAATGTTGTAACAAATAATATTTCTATTAAATAAGCTTTACTTTGCATTTTAATTAACGTGGGATTATTTTTTGTATTTAGAAATAATAGTACCAACTTTTCTTTTTTTTTTTTCAACATTTGTGGCACTGGCGTGGCGCCCCCTGATGGACGGCGCCCTTAGCATTTGCCTATACGGCCTATCACAGCTGCTATCCAGGCTGGACGCCTTCGTTTGCTAACATCGATACACGAGCTGCCTCATGTTGCTTCCAGGTTGGGAAAGAATGAAAAGATAAACCATTTTCAAGCTTATTCTCTTGCCGGTCGTGTGATCGAACATTGCAGCGGACCACACAGCAAATACGAACCATGGCTATGCTTTCGCTCCTTTTTCACTTAGACCCCCAAAATGGCGGATCGGGCCAAAATCCTTTCCACGCCCACCCCCGTGACATCACGCTCCAAAGCCCTATGCCACGGGCCGGCCCTGGTTCGGGCACCCAATTAGGATGCCTGAGGGCTTATGTGGTCATTTTGTGTCTTATGATACTTCTGCTACTCTTTGCTGTAATTTGATTGATTTTTAATAAAAGGCATGAACTGTCACTTCATAGAAATGGACTGTGACACTTTGGCCCTCTGGATCTTTGGCATGTTGAACCCATTTGGTAACCATCCATGGATGGAGGGCCCCATACAGACTTGTCTGAATTGCAGCAAGGCATAAATGTAGATACTCCAAAGAAATATGCATTTCCCTATATAATGTGGAGTAGATTTAAATAGCATAAAATCTGTTATTTGTTTACAGAGTCTCTTGATGGAACAGGACCGTCAAGTAATAGATGGTAATAGTGAAAATGACAGAACTGCACAGTTTTATCTACATGGCCTTGTTTGAGTGATTCAAATCGGATTTTACATTTATCCATATGTCCCAGTTACCACATGGCTTATAGTCTTAGAGGTTTTAACAACAATAAAATGATTCACATAATCATATCAGGTCAATACATTTTTATTTCATAATGCTTGTTCCAGTTCCTGCAGACCTTATGTTGTAGTCAGTAATCCTATATGCCCCTCAGCCCCTCCATCTATACCGTCTCATCCTCTTCCTCTGTTTACACTGAAATAATATCTTCTTGTTGTGTGTTCTTTCTCAAGGGTGAGAAGATGGGGTGCATAAAGAGCAAAGAGGACAAAGGCCAGACAATGAAGTATCAGCCAGAGAACTCCCAGGCATCTGACACCAATACCGCCACCACGCCTCACGTCGGTCACTACGGACCAGAACCCACCCAGCTGCAGCAGAGTCAAATTCCCTCATCTTCCTCTGGCTCGGGGGCAGTAAATTTCAACCACACCCTCACGCCGTTTGGTGGCTCTTCATCTGCCATTACTCCCTTTGGAGGAACGTCATCTTCTTTCTCCGGTCCTGTGTCCAACTCATTCTCTGGTTCCGTCCCCAGTGAGTAGAGTTTTACTGCGTGATGTCAATACTGCACTGATAATGGTGTTCATGCAAAATGAAACCACTGTTTACTTATTTCTTTATTATTTAAAGCTCAACATGTACATCCTATGGAGAGCTTTGCAGACAGATGTCTACATGTTGCTTCTGTCTAACACCAACTGCAGACATTCATTTGATGTCATGCGCACATCAAAATGTGTCCACTGTATTAGACCCGGTTGCTAGGGAAATATTTATTGGTATAGAAGCACATTTTGGTGATCGCATTTCTCTGCAAATGCTCGCTAACTACTAGCCGAGTGTTAGAAAAACTCAAAAAAGTGCACCACAAACCAAAAATGAAGAAAATTAACCTTAAAAATAAAAGTTGTGCCTCAACACTAAAGCTAGCGTATTTCAAAAGGTGCAAGCTTTACTTTGAAGCAAAATGATCCACGTTTGCAGTTTGTGTTGCACTTATTCACTTGATCCTACATTGTCACTATGATTGCTATGTGTCCAAAATGGTGGACAAGTTAATGTCATGTGGTTAGCAGTCACGTGTCTGCAAACCTCAATAGGACTGGAAGTCTTTTTATGGCCTGTCACCATCTAGTGATCTTCAGATAGAGTGCAGTTTTAAGTAATTCCTGCATTGACTCAATTTTTCCAATTCAGAACCAGTTTCCATGTTTTATACTGTCTGTAGTGGCTCTTGCCTATGTTGATGTTGGTCCTTCTGCTTATTCCCTGCAGAAGAGAAGATAGAAATCCTGATGTTTTCAGTTCAGTCCACCTTCAATCAATCAGCTTTTGACATGTATATAGATATATGTATATGTATATTCTCGTAAATGGAGAACAAATCTTTCACTGTTGGCTTTTTGGTAGATGCGTCTCATAATCCTTGACTGTGTAACTGAAGAGTTAAGCAAACAGACACCAACATGGGCTCATAAATCTGCCTTAAATCAGGCTTTAGTTTTATTTCATCAACATTACGTCCTCTTTGTTTTGTACTAATGCAGTCCACTTTTAACTGTCACATCACTGGCCCAAGTTTGATGTCCTGAATATTGATTTGAATGTTACAGTGACATAAACTGAAAGAGCTTTATGAAATAGAAAATTCCCATCACATATGCTGAGACGGTCAGGAGCAGAAATGCAAAGTAAACATAATTTGTATTACAGTAAAACATAAATGGGATAAAACATGCAAACATTATTAATATTAGGCTTAGCCTGGTCAGCATGCTGATCTGGCTTTACGGTGTGACAGCTAATGCCGGTCGTTGTTATAACAACTATCGGCTCTGATCACACAGCTTACAGCGATCCTGAGAGCCCTCCTGTTTAGGTGGGATTTAGGTTGTAATCCTCCTCCATGATGGATTATCTGCTCTCAGAGGGGGATAAAGGTGGCACTGCCATGGTATTTGCTTTCTGCAGGTGATAATAGAATTACTGTTGACAGCATTGTTGTCAGTGGTAGGTATATGAATATCATGTCTGGGCATATGGCTACACAGTAGGCAAAATATTGCATGGAAAGATAGAGCACCTGTGTTCTCAAAAGTGATATACTAATAAACTTTATTATTACATGGAAAGCAACACTATCAAATAAAACCAGTTTTATACGGTGGCAGTTGTTTATCATGTGTGTAAATTTCACTGTCTGTCTTGACAGCATCTATTCTCAGTCATATTTCCATGCTGTTAAGACACAAACATTGCCGCATCGCTGTGATGTTATTCTTTTCAGTTCTTTGTCTCTTTTTATGTTGTTAGGTGGCGTTACATTCTTTGTGGCCTTGTACGACTACGAAGCCAGAACGTCAGATGACCTCACCTTTAAAAAAGGAGATCGTTTCCAGATCATCAACAATACGTAAGAATCGCTCCAGTTTCTCTCTCAGTTTATGAAGCGCCTGTATGAAAATGCTTCCTCGTGAGTACTGCTGCGATTACCAGATGCCTTTCTTTGTCGCAGCAATGCACAGCTGCACCTGTTCGCCGTGTGTCGGCCTCAATGAATGACTTAGATTGCCACTTGTCTCCTAATGCCAGCTTTCTACTGGGAACTGTGCACGTCTGCTCTGGCAGAAATGTTGCCCCGGGTTATATTATTGTAATGTAAAATAGATTAGTCTCATTCAGTCCCATTTAGATGTTAGCATTTAGTGTTAAACACATTTTAAAGACTGATTTTGAATCAAATAATGAGGTTTACAAGTGCAAACAAGATTGAAAAGAATTTCGAAGTATTTCCACAGGGCTTACCCAAAAATTATAAGCAATCATTTACAGTTTTTTTCCATTCCAGGTATCAGTGACACTATTATTTGATGATCAGTCTTTGGTTGAGTGTTAACTGAACAAGTCATTTATCTCATCTCCTGTGTCGCTGTCACACTGCAGAGAAGGAGACTGGTGGGAGGCTCGCTCCATCAACACAGGAAAGAAAGGCTACATCCCAAGTAATTATGTGGCTCCTGCTGACTCCATCCAGGCTGAAGAGTAAGACCTTGTTGCTGCTTCTTATAACCTCATTACTCCAGCTATGACAGCTGCACCAAGAAGCTATGACCTCATATTGCACAAAGCACGCTATCCAACATTAACAGCCTTTAAAAAGCTTTATGATGTGATTGTGACATTCAAAAGAAGGGAATGCATTAAATGCGTTCCTGCTTTTTTGTTTTTTGTGTTTTTAACCATTCAAGTCCTTAGTCACGTCTGAGCATTTTATTCAAGTGCTCTTTCTTTGCAGGTGGTACTTTGGTAAAATGGGACGCAAAGATGCTGAGAGGTTGCTGCTGAATCCAGGGAATCATCGAGGAACTTTCTTGGTGCGAGAAAGTGAAACTACTAAAGGTGATTATATTCAGCAAAGTGGGAGGAGTCGTTTCCGGGCGTGCATGGATTACAATCTAGCATGGTCACTGCAGATGTATCATTTCAGGTTCATTGTTATTTCTATTGTCATTGATCTCTGTCGTGCTGGGGTTTTGCTTCTTGCTGCTTTTTTCCCCCACCTTCAGCTTTCCACATGTAAGTGGGGAAAAGCAGGGAAGACCCAAGACAGATACTTATCGCCAAATATAAACTACTGCAAATGGAAATAGAAATGTTCTTTTGACTAAAGTGGTCCAGGCTGAAAATCCTGTTGCTGCATGGATCATGCTAGTCCATAGCAACTGAAGCACTTTCATGACTTCGTGGCAAATATAAACAACGACATAAGTAATAATTTTGCAATGCTAAAAAAAAGTGTTTATATGAAATACATTCACCACGTTAAATCACTCCACTTTCAGATTCTGGGTGGAAGGTGAGTAGGTCAACTATAATGACATGATACAATGAGACTGTTATAGTTGTTAGTGTTAGTATTAGTGAGTCTTTAAAAAAAGATGGACGTATCTCTATCAATGTTACCTGTTGATTTTAGCATTTTAAAGCTTCAACATTAGCATTTAGGTTGCTACCATGGCCTCTACTGACTCCAAAAGCCCCTTAGTAGTACCTCAGCCAGATGCCTTTAGTATCCTTGTATAAACCTGGTTGGATATTTGACCACTCTTTATTTAAATTGGTTGATTTGCTGGCACGGACCCATCTTTTAAATATAGTCCATAAATTATTGTTTGGAGTGAAGTTGGGGTTTTGAGATAGTCTAAGAACACAGCTGTCAGTGTTCTTAGATCTGAAAGCCTTACCTTTACCCCTCCAAAGATACCTCTAGTTATTGTTGTCAAATAGCTAATTCTTTGTCTCGTCTGACTATAAGATTTTTCTTCCAAAGGCATTTGGTTTGTCCCTGTGCACAGGTGTACATTTCAGTCATGCACGAAGGTGCTGATTTTGGTCAGGGGCAATGTAAAACTGGCTTCACTGTGGACAGTGATGCAGGTGTTATAGCAGTTTTCAGTTCATGGCATGCTCAGGAATTGCAACGGAGGTCACTTACTGATGACTTTGACTATAGTACATTTGAATTCATGCTGTCACATTAATGGATGCACAAGTTTAACACTGCTTGTGTCACAGCTAAATCTTTAAAAAAA
Organism: Aulonocara sp. 'chitande type north' Nkhata Bay; assembly: GCF_057382095.1. Lineage (NCBI taxonomy): Eukaryota > Metazoa > Chordata > Actinopteri > Cichliformes > Cichlidae > Aulonocara > Aulonocara sp. 'chitande type north' Nkhata Bay. The sequence continues at coordinate 21,466,432 of NC_141352.1, read as the reverse complement.
ATTCTTCTCACCAACTCTAATTTGCAATAAGATTAAAGTATGCTTCATATTTGCTGTTCCTCGTCTAGATGAGTGAGCTTTCTCTTAGCCTGTGTGTGAGAAGGGTGTGGGGGCAGCAATCATTTTCTGCAGCACCCTGTAGCGCGTACGGATGCATAGATCCTGGTACTGTTAAAATAGTAAAGAGAACAAAACCTACAACAGTTACACAATTGGATCTGCATAAAGCCATGAGGAAGACTAATAACAGCATGCAGCTGCTTTAAAAGAATGAAGCAGCCAGCAATGGTAAGAACTCTCTGTAAAAAATAATTGCCCTGTGTTTGACTTCAGTGTTCAGGCTGTTGTGGTATTGATGTATTTAGCATCAGAAACTGATGGAAGAAACATAAGTCTCCAAAGCAGTGGAGGATACTTTTTTGTGCTAAGAATAACAACTTTGTAAGAAAAACATAAATTCACAGCTGTAAAAAAGGAAAATAAAAGTCTGAGGGAACCAGAGCTTTATCCTAGTTTGGAAGCCATGTTTTTTAACCACAACAAAGCCAAATCACTCACAGTTGTGCTTAAAAAAATGAAAACCACTTCCTGTATGTCCTCCAGGTGCTTATTCTCTTTCCATACGGGACTGGGACGAATCCAAAGGAGATAATGTGAAACACTACAAGATCCGCAAGCTTGATAATGGGGGGTACTACATCACTACCAGAGCACAATTTGACACATTACAGAAGCTTGTGAAACATTATACAGGTATGTACACAGGCAGCACTCCCTGCTCACTCGCTTTTTCTGTGTCATCTCATTCATTATTCATCACAGTCGTTCTTCATACCTCGAGGAATTATCCTGAAAATTACTCTTACTCACAGCTGCTGCTCTGTGCCACGCAGTTTGCCGTGCTTCCTTTAGGGTTACCACAGGAGATGAATGGCCTTTAATTTTAATAACAATTGATGGTGCTGTTATAATTTTGAAACTCACACCTCCTCCTTAGCCCGAAGAGAGCTGAGGTTAAGTCTCTGTGATCCCACTCCATTTCAGCTTGGCTCTCGAGAGCGCTCTGGTGTGTTAAAAAGCCACTTCATCTCATTTATATTTCATCGCAGCTGGGATGAGTGCATCTAAAGTCATCCACATCAAATGGAACGAATGATGGATGAAACTTTACGACACTGAATCCTGCTGGTTAAAAGACTTGTGTGTATTGGTGTGTGGCACTGCTGGGTGTAATGTGTCATTTTGATTTCTCTCGGTGTCTCTGTCACAGAGCATGCTGACGGGCTCTGCCACAAGCTGACCACAGTTTGCCCCACAGTCAAGCCTCAGACCCAGGGCCTTGCTAAAGATGCCTGGGAGATTCCCCGGGAGTCACTGCAGCTGGAGCTCAAACTGGGCCAGGGCTGCTTTGGAGAGGTTTGGATGGGTAAGGCCAAAGCAGCCACATGTTGTTTAGTAATTATCTATATTTATGTACATTGGGAAATACAGAATAAGCCCCAGTTTATATAGAAAATGTCATTGTCCATCTATGTTTATTGTCTCTGTCAGAGCTGGGGACTTATCCACTTCCTTCAGTTGCTTCCTCTTTTTGTTATATCATCTTTATCTCTAGAGATCGTATCTCTCAGGAGGAGAGAGCGAGCTGGATTTGTTTGCCGTGAGCCCGTATCCGCTCATCCCAGGGATATTTTGCGAGAATCGCATGCATGACAGCACATGTCTGAGCAATTACAAGACCTAATTAATGATATTGTCTCGCTCCCAGCCCATTAACAACACTGATTACCCCTGTTGCCTGTGGGCTTTTCTCTCTCCCGCATCTCCATCTCTGCAGGCACGTGGAATGGTACAACTAAGGTAGCCATAAAGACGCTGAAGCCGGGGACCATGTCACCTGAGGCCTTCCTCCAAGAGGCTCAGATTATGAAGAAGCTCAGGCATGACAAACTGGTGCCTCTGTATGCAGTGGTGTCTGAGGAACCCATCTATATTGTCACAGAGTACATGTCCAAAGGTACCGCCAATCCCTGGAGAATAACAGTACTCAGCTGTTTTCCTGTTACACGACACTCCTGAGGTCTATTTTTAGAGAGAAGGAAAAACAACATCAGGTGTGAGCCTCTAGATTTTTCAGGTGGATCACATGCCCTTGCTTTTTTTCCTCTTTAATTTACACATGGTGATTTCCTTGAAGGAAAAATGTAAATTTTATAGGCTTTTTAATTAATATGCTTTAAAAATTGAAAGTCCCTCAGGGTCCCTGGTGGGTCCCTGATGCGGGAAAGTGGAATGGGTAATTGAAAGCTGCAGCAGGTTTTCATAGAAAAAATTTTTCTGAGGTTACTCGGTGACAGATGCATGCCTACGTGTCTGCAGTCTTTGATGCACTTGGGTGCAGTGATTTCACAAAGACACTGACACTGACCTTTCCATACTTTAACTCCAAACAAGAAACATGGATCAGCTAACACTGTGAATCGCAAAATTAATTACTGTCCAACTTAATGCATTATTCACTTTAAGCTATTATTCCACACTCTGTAGCAGTATGTCGTTATGCAGCTCCCTCACATCCATTATGACTTCTCACACTTGCTTTTAATAGGAAGCCTGCTGGACTTCCTCAAAGAAGGAGATGGCAGACATTTGAATCTTGTCATGCTGGTGGACATGGCTGCAAAGGTGAGACCAGCACCTGTATCTTTTTTTTCTCCACTAGTGCAGAATTCACCTCAGTGCACTGCCAAGTATAGAGCTCTATTTTAAGCTTCTGACATTTAAAAAAAAAAGAAGAAAGAAGAAGAAGAAGAATCACAGCCTCAGGTAAACAAGTCCTCCTCTCCCAGATTTGGCACACTTTGCTTTTATTCTTACTCTTTGAAAATCAATCAGACATGAAGAGGTGATGGAAAGTACGAGAAGCTGAAAATTATTAGCTGAAGTGGCGAACGTGAGATGCTGTCTAACCATTTTGGGTTTCTTTTTTTGTGTGTTTATTTTAAAGATCGCTGATGGCATGGCTTTCATCGAGAGGATGAACTACATTCACAGGGACCTGCGTGCCGCCAACATCCTCGTGGGCGAGAACCTGGTGTGTAAGATTGCCGACTTCGGTTTGGCCAGGCTGATAGAGGACAACGAGTACACGGCGAGGCAAGGTGGGTACACGCACACTTAAACACAGGCTGTGTGAGTCACAGGTGAATGAGGTGTCAGGGCAGAAACAGAGAGAGCCTTACAGCTATGACGACTCCCGGTTGTCTCACCTCATGATGAATTAGGCTAACATAAGAAAAACCAGATGCTTCTTTTGATCTCTTATTAGCTTTGCCCTTCACATGTTGGAAGAATTTATCTCTGCTATTTCTGCTTCGCAAGCAGTGCCTTACCCTCATGAGAAAGTGGAGCAAGCTTTAGATGCTTCCAGTGAAGGCTGAAGACTGCAGTTTCCTTCTGAAGCTTGTTTTAGAAGCATCTGTGAAACTTAGGGAACAGTACTGCTCTACAAATTTAATTACAGTCTGAAGACTGAAGGCGTAGAAACAAGAGACAGTTGCCAGTGATGCTATAAAGAAAGAAAGGACTTAAATACTAAATATGCTCACATTTTTAGTTTGAGATTTAGTAATTTATCACTAAAGTAGAGCTGAAGCTAATCGATATATCATGAGATGGATGAAAAAATAATCTTATAAACACACAGTCCTCAAAAATATGCTAAAAATGTTGCATTATCAGCATATTAGCTGAGGGAAGTGGGGCACAGTTGATGGCCTGCTTAGGAGCAGAAAAACTAAATACCTGGGACAGAAGACTAAAAAGATACCTGTGAGCATCTGCTTGGTCAAAGATCTGAAAACTTGGTGGCTGTAAAAAATTCACTTAATCTCATAGACTGTATATAAAAGATGTAACTCCCGTGCCTGGAGAAACTGCGCTGGGTTCTCTATGACCTCAGTAAACACTTTTCAGATGGGTTTATTCTGTTAACAGCTACTTTTAAGACACTTGAATACAACATTACATTCATTTGTTAAATTATAGTCCTGTTTACAGTGAAATAAACAATAGAGCATACTGTTCTTAATAACACATAAGAGGGCAGTGTTTGTTTTTGTTTCTCTGTCACATCCATGTGTTTTAAAACACTGTGATGGTGACAGGGAAACATCACATTGAGACTTTGCTACACTAGATGATGCTACCATGTCTGTGTCCATCTTTTATTTACAGTCTATATATGAGTTCGTGACTGTGGCAGAGATCAATGAACTTTTGTTTGTGGTGCACATGACACTATTTCCATAAGGACTGTTTCTCAGGTAGAGAGTAGTTCAAATGAAACTGCTTTTTGAAATATATATTAATAAATACTTTTAATACTTTAGATATCTTTTTTTAATTATTCAAATGCAGCGTTCTTTATTGTATTGTTTATATCCGTTGTTACCCCTTAAACCTGTTTTCTCTGAGGTCTATTTAAAAAATCTGTATGACTGAGTAGGAAAATATAATGTGCTCCAAATTATATAACTATGGTTAACTGACCTTCCTGTGACTTCCTGGAAATGAAGACAGAAATTAGCCCATATGCCCTCTAGTGGCAGCACTTCACCTAACCCTCTCTCCTGTCTCCTCCATCACACGCAGGAGCCAAATTCCCTATTAAATGGACGGCCCCAGAAGCTGCGCTGTACGGCCGTTTCACCATCAAGTCAGACGTCTGGTCCTTTGGCATCCTGCTCACTGAGCTTGTCACCAAAGGCAGAGTGCCCTATCCAGGTAAGTGACAGGGTCAACACTAGCACACAGATATACACATACCTGGTGTGAAGAAAAGGTGTAGTGCACCAACAGTGCGCAGTGATTAATGACCAGAGCGATCAGCCTGCAGTCTGTCAGCAGACGTTGAGCTGGTGTGCTTGTTAATATCAGAGGATGAAGTGAAGCTGTCTGACATTGTCTGCACTGGTTGTTTATGGCTCTGTAGGGGGAGTATTGACATGTACACGCATGCACACACAGATAGCCTTACACACACACATACACAGACTCTGTGGCACATTTGAGATTAGATGAGACCATCTGGTGGGGGACGATCAGGAGATTGAACACAACTCTTGTTTATAACCATCTGCCAGACCGATTCTGCCCCAGGGAGCAGTGCCCGTAGCCTTCTGTGCTACCTTCACACAGATCAGGTTTATATGTGATGTAGCCTTGAAACTAATATTAGAGGTGTGTGGCTGAAGAGAATCTGATAATTGATTATAGAAGTAAGTTGACATTTTGAGAAATAGACACATATTTATGGTAAACCTGGGGAAACAGCTCACTGGGCTCTGTGAACAAACACCACTGGATTTTATACATTTGCATTTATATGTTTGAAATTGCAGGTATGGTAGCAGCTCAAGGTAGCCATATTCTTACCTCACAGGAACAATTCTCAAATTTAACAATATATTCTGTTGAGGTTTTTGCAAACACACATTTACTAACCATTTGATGTTCATTTGTCTGCCATTGTGGATGTGTTACACCCTTGGTGAGCATGTAGGATCAAGTAAATAAGGCCCAAGTCATCCACTGCCCGACTGTTGTATCACGTTTAAAAGGGCGGACAACTCTCAAGCAATCTGTACATGACATGGATTAATAAACAGTTTAGACCATAAAACAATCAGTAACATGTTTGTTGTCACTGAGAAAGACTCAGACCCGGCTCGGTGTTAGAAAAAATATGTAAAATTAGGATCCTTCCAAGGTGGCTTCACGTTTTCAACCTGGTCAGGCCACATCCATCTTTTATATACAGTTGTTGTTTTATTACTTTTGGACAAAATCTATAAGCTAAGCTTAACTAACAGGTTGGTGTCTTTAGTAATAAATCAAACAAAAAGATTGTATTTCATTTCAAATGAATTATATGAAGCCTTTTAATTTGAGCAAATGTGCAGCTTCAGTAATATTGGGATTGAAAAATTAGGGATGGAAATTTGTGACTGATTTTTCTCAGTTTAAAGGTGCTAAATGATTACATGATTGGCAGGTCTGTCACAATATTCTTTATCTATTCTGTTTTAAATACACTTTTATGATAGGCAAATCAATTCACAAGTCTATAGGACAAACTCCCATGGAGCCTAAGCAATCCCAAATCTTGTCTTGAAATCAAAATGTAAAAGAGTGAGTGATATGTTTCCTTAAAATGTTTATTTAAAAACATAAACCACATGGACTGTTGGCTATAAATTACTAATGCTACCCAGTCATGTGCAAAGTGTTAAGGCCTCCTGCTACTGGGATCCAATGCGTCAATACAAGAGCAGTAAATTTAGGTCAGCGTAAAGAGTAATATCACAAAGTGGTAACAGAAGGTGCTTAGTTTTAATTATTAACATAAATAAATCAATTAATATTAAAATGCAAGTGAAGAATTTCAAGCTGAATTTCTTATATTATTGGGGTCCACCTGCAGTACAGATATATGATTTGCCTATTACTACTTTATTTATTTATTTATTTTACATGCAGCATGGATATCATCAGCACCATTATATTGTGACACTCAAATAGTTTTTTTTTAATCACAACTTGCTGCTGTAGATTGATATTCAGCAGGGAGGGGATTTGCTAGGCTTTCAATCCTTTCTGTTGATGGTGGCTGTGATTTTAATGATGCACTCTGGATTTTCTGTGGAACATGCAGCCTCCTGAGCCCTCTTATCTCTTCTTTTTCCATTTGGAAAAAAAAAGGCTTGAACAAAAGCTCTTACAGCCCTCTCTGTCTCCACTCCATCTCCACCTCAGGTATGGTGAACCGGGAGGTGTTGGAGCAGGTGGAGAGAGGCTACCGCATGCCCTGCCCGCAGGGTTGTCCCGAGTCCCTTCATGAGATGATGAAGCTGTGCTGGAAGAAGGAGCCCGACGAGAGGCCAACCTTCGAGTACCTGCAGTCCTTTCTGGAGGACTATTTCACCGCCACAGAGCCACAGTATCAACCTGGAGAAAACCTATAGCCAGACTGGACTCTTCTGTGTATCCCTACGCCCAGAGGAAGCTTGTTTAATGACAAGTCCAGAAAAAGTTGACCGGAAACTGCCAGTCACACAAACCACTACTTGCTCTACATTTTCTCTCTTCCTTTTTTTCTGTTTCCAGTGTCCACACAAGATTTTGTTGCATTTCATAATTTTGTGTTAACCTACGGTACTACTCAAGTCTTAGATGTGTGAATTTCTGAATATGACTGTGGTTTCCGATTTCAGAGAAATGTTTCAGATACACTCCACGTGGGATTCTTACTCCTGTGAAATAAGCTGTGACGAAGCCTCGCGGACGAAAAACCCACTGAGAAAAGCCGGCCGTCGCACTCATTTGCCTCCAAATTTGTGCTGTAACAATAAATTATGCAACATAATGATTAATTGTTGATAAGAAATAATATATTTTCCTAACGGGGAGACATTCTCAGGGTGAGGTTGATGGTCCAAATTCCACACGGCTTATCTTTATTCACGTCATCAGTTGCAGTAGACATGATTAAGATTGTGATAAACTCTGTCTTTTTTAAAAAAGAACAAATATGTTCCTAGAATTTATAATCTCACGGACATTGATTTAAAGCTTCATTTGAAGACTTCCCCTCGCTGTCCATCATCCTCCAGAAGAGACTTTGTGATTACAATGCCATAATTCTTTGTGTCCCTCACTGCCCCGGTTACTATAATCCCACTGTAATCGCTGCAGAGACATGCTTACATGAAAGACGTTTGTATAGTGTGTCACTGGGTCTATTTAACGGTTTAAACAGGGATGGGATGAAACTCAGACTCTCGTGTTTTATGGTGACTCTGCAAAAACTGTTGTTTGTATGGCAGTGATGTGTATGATAGCTCTTCTCTTTGCTCCTGTATGGACTCGACAGGACAATATTATATTGTTATTAATTCCAGTTGATGACCGAGCTTGTAATGAAGGGCTTTATAAACTCCTCATTTTGTATGATTATTGATAAAATTGACAAGACTGCAAAGTTTACCGGGGAGGCAGGTTGTGGGTGGAGACTCACCTGGGGAATTTGTACAATAAAACGCGATTTTACACAGTGTATTTTTATATTTTTATTATTCACTTAGAGACCAGACGCTTTGATTTGTCTCTTTAAGCCTCATCTTTAATGTTTAAACCGGCACGACACGGTGAAGTGGGTGGGGTAAGCTTACAGAGGTCACAACAGCAGAAACCGCTTCGATCACATGACAGATTTAATCTGTGCGCAGAGATGTCGCACAAAATTGTTAATTTGAGAGTGAGGGATGTGAGGTTCCCGACGTCCCTGGAGCAGCACGGCTCAGACGCGATGGTAAGAAGTTGGTGCAGCTCGTTCTCCACGCGCGTGCATGTTCGCATTCACAGACACAGTCACAAGAATGAGACCTTTCCCCCCTCCCTCTCATGTCCACGCTGCAGCACACCGACCCGGACTACTCGGCCGCCTATGTGGTCCTCGACACGGACAGCGGCCTCAAAGGTTTCGGCCTCACGTTCACGTTGGGAAAAGGCACCGAGATCGGTAAGATCCACGCGGGGCGGCCTTAAAGACCCACTTTGACGAAGCCACCACAACAAACTTGCTGTTGCATTCAAGTGCACGCAGTGAGCTCGGAATTTCTGGTTCTTGAACAGTGTGAATTTTATCAAAAGGTTTTCGGTAGGGGAAAAAAATCTCAGCTATATAGAGTAAATGTGAAAACGCTGCTGTTTTTTATTGAGCAAAATTACAACTGCGATGTAGATTTTTACATGAATACAACGTCTCATAACTTACACCACCAAATTGTTTAAAAAAACATTAACAATGCAGAAATCAGCCACATTATGGTTTATTGTCGGTGTTTCTATGGCCTACATGCTCCTTAATGATTAAAAAGTTGCAGAGAAAATGTCCGATCTTGGATGATTTTTCTCTTTTTAATTTCCAAGCCCTGCACTGCCATCTTGTGGTAGTTTTAGTCAATGGATTTCAGTTACATTACAGAGAATACTGACATGATATGAACATGACAAAAACGATAACATTTATAACATGTATGGTGGTTCATAGATGCTGGAATAAGGATGGATTACTAGTTAATATGCACACAGTAAATACATGAGGATTGACTATAAAAATGTGTATATGGTGTATATATATGGCATTAGTTATCTTAAATAAAACAAGAAGATAAAAAAACAAACAAAAGCAAAACAAAGATATATTTCTCCCCCTTCCCAGGTTTGGTTTTAAATCCTGATTTGTATCAACTACCGCTTAACCTATATTAGTTCCTTTCAGGTTAATCTAAGTTTATTTTAGTTGTTCTAACTCTGATCAATACGAATTCACTCAGGTCTAATAGCTCGATTTAATTTCGCCTCATTCGGTTCACCCAATGCTTTCACTCGCTGTACGTGCAAAGTAGCTGGTTATAAAGCATCAAGAGCACTTGAGTTCATGACTCAAGTCCTCTTGACGCTGCAGCAACAGAAAATATTGTCAAGGCAAGAGACTATCAAAATAAAACAGGAAACTACTGTTGAAACTGAAAAATATTCATTAGTAATTATTCATCTCTGTCTAACATAGTGTAACTGTTACTCTGTCTCTCTCTGTTCTCTTCTCTTCCCACTCACCCTCAATTAGTCACAGTGGATATCAAAGAGTGCAGGCTTATGAGCGAGACGCCTTTGTGTAGGGTGGCACAGAGCAACAGGGAGATAAACTGGACAAAACACCGAACATCATAACTTGGCTGTTGCAGGGCTGTCTTCTCAGACTCCACAGTCCCTGTATCTGTTTAAATGAGGTTTATTAAAATTATAGATCTTTGTTGAAGTTTTGATCTTCATCCAGTTTTTCTTTGTTTTTGTTGCTGGTTGAAACCCCACAGTGCTGTGCGCTGTCAAGGCCCTTGCAGGACTAGTTATCGGCAAATCTTTGCAGGAGATTGTGAGTAACTTCCGTGGATTTTACCGCCTCCTGACCAGTGATGGCCAGATGAGATGGGTGAGAGTACAAACATAACATAACAAACATGACCAGATTACAGTCATTTCTTTAGATTTCAAGCTAATATCAGTTTCACTTGACTGATGGAATCTGCTGATATTCACTCGGTGTTTAACACTTATGGGTTAATATCAATATGATTATTGAATAAATGTTAAATGACATATTTTATATTTATAAAATATGTCATTTATCTAGCGGTGCCCACACTTTTGTATCCATACGAGACAGCTTATTCAGACTGGTGGCTTTGCCAGTGTTGTTGAATAATGTATGCTTGTTTTTTCATGCCAAAAAAGCCTCCAACAATAATTAACTATAAAAAGAGACCTAGTTAATAAATGCATGATGAAAAATGTGTCTATTAACAAACGGCGGTGTACTCTCCAGTTTTGCTAGATGTAATTATGACTCTCGTCTGGTACAGTTAGGCCCAGAGAAAGGAGTGATCCACCTGGCCACTGCTGCAGTCCTGAATGCTGTGTGGGACCTCTGGGCAAGAGCTGAAGGCAAGGTGGGGAAATCTCAGATGAAGCTTAATAAGTAAAACTTTGTTTCTTTCATAAAGCATGACACATCATGGCTCACAGACTTTTTCCACAGCCGCTGTGGAAGCTGCTCGTGGACATGGTGAGTCAGAGATAATTTACTCCACCGATTTATATCCGAGATGTAATCACAAGGGAAATATCATGCCATGTATTTGTCAATTCAGGACCCGAAGCAGATTGTGTCGTGCATCGACTTCAGATACATCACTGATGTGCTTACAGAGGAAGAAGCTCTGGGTGAGACTGGTTTTTGACGTCATTGAGTGTGTCCAGTACAGTTTGAGAAATGCAGTGTTACCAAAACGCTGTGTCACACTCCTTCTGTCTTCATTCTTTTCTTAGACATACTTGTGAAAGCACAGGAGGGCAAGAAGCAGAGAGGTGAGCACACTAATTACTGCCTCTTTAGAAATCAACCAGAGCCCTTTCAGCCACCATAAAAGGCCAGTTTATTCCATTTAAACACAATTTAATTCAGTACATATCTTTTTTCCATCAGAGGATCAGATGCTGAAAGAGGGTTATCCTGCATATACCACCTCCTGTGCTTGGCTCGGATACTCAGACCAGCAGCTCAAGCAGGTCTCTGTTGTATAAATCGCTCAGCAAACAGTGTGCCTAGTTAGGCATACTACTAACTATAATGACAGTCATGTTTCTGTTAAGCTCTGCTCGGATGGTCTTAAAAGTGGATGGACCAGATTTAAGGTGAAGGTTGGCGCTGATCTAGAGGACGACATACGCCGGTGCCGCCTCATAAGGAAAATGATTGGACCCAGCAGCACATTGGTAAGCCTGTTCTTGCCCCTGCATGTGTAATGGCATTAGGAAATTATACCAAAGGGGTTTATTTTCCTGTTAGATGATCGACGCCAACCAGAGATGGGACGTAGCCGAGGCCATAAGTTGGGTGTCCAGACTGGCTGAGGTCAAACCCCTTTGGATCGAGGAGCCCACGTCTCCAGATGACATCCTGGGTCATGCTGCTATTTCCAAGGTAAGAGAATAATTTCTAGTTTTCAGCTTGTTTATGTGTATGAAAGGCATTTCTGTGATACAGTATGTATATGGGACAACAGAAAGGTTGAAAAATCATCAAAACAAAGCAACCATCAGATACATTTTATGTCTTTCTGTGGCTATTTTGCATCCCTTGGCAGTCGTTTTAAACCTCTATATGGTTGTATCATTGATTTCTAATGAATAATATTAAGGGTAACAATAAACACAAGAACAGGACCCTCTTTCTGTCTCTTAGGTACATTCAGTCATCCATCCAGGGCTGTTGAGTTATAAACAACTTTCTTGTTGCAGGCTTTGGCTCCACTGGGGATTGGAGTGGCAACAGGCGAGCAGGTCAGAGCTCAGGTCTGTTCCAACAAGCATATCTTTGATGGGTTATATTTTTAGTTGAGTTGAGTTGAGTTTTCTCTCCAGTGTCACAACAGGGTGATGTTTAAGCAGTTCCTGCAGGCCTCTGCACTGCAGTTTGTCCAGATAGACAGCTGTAGGCTGGGCAGTGTCAACGAGAACCTGGCCGTGCTGCTGATGGCTTACAAGTTCCAAGGTAAAAGTTCAAGGAATAACAATCATGAATCATACAGATCCCCAAGGCATGTTTTTTAAAAGTTGCCAAAGGCCCTCAAAGGTTATTAGACAAATACTGCCTACACAGAGGAAACTCGTGGGTTTGCGTTTCTTCTTTCTCAGTGCCTGTGTGTCCTCATGCCGGTGGAGTCGGGCTCTGTGAGCTCGTCCAGCATCTGATTCTGTTTGATTACATCTGCGTGTCTGCGGATCTCAGGAACCGGTAGGAGCAGCGTTTATTTTTATCAACAGTTTGATCTCAGTGATTATAACCAAACACTGACTTTTTGATTTGTTTTCCCCCCAGAATGTGTGAATATGTAGACCACCTCCACGAGCACTTCACTAGTCCTGTAGTGATTCAAGACGCCCACTATATGCCACCGAAGGCAAGAAACTGATTAGGAAGTCAATCTGCATTACTCTGAAAAAAAAAACAAAACTTTGCGTTGTTTACAGCTGCTGGTATAGATCGTTCTGCTCTTTGATTTCAGGATCCAGGCTATTCTTGTGAGATGCTGGAGGAATCTGTGAACCGACATGAGTACCCTGAAGGAGACATATGGAAACAGGAAATAAAGAAATAGGGACTGTATTTTAAACATTTTACATTTGTACAGTACAAACATTGGAGGGGAAAAAACATTCTGAAATTGTCACATAAAAGGACTGGACTGAAAATGTCCAAAGAAAAAGTCTTTCAGAAAGCCTGGGGAACTGAAATTAACTTTCTCCAGAGCTCTTTTTCTGTTACCGTAAATAGAATATTTTTCTTCTTACTGATCAAAGTGCCAAGCTTTAGTGAATCATTTGATTTTTTTTTAATACTCTTTGGTCTTTCCTTTATAATGTAAAGTGCTGTGAGAAAACTGCTGCTGTGAAATAGAACTATATTAATGAAACTTGAAAAATTACAAGTCAAGCTGTAAACCTTGTATTAAGTCCTCTTAAGTCATCAGATTGTGGTCATCTTTCCTTCATAAGCACTTGTCATGTAAATCCTCTAAATTCTGTCTTCTGAAGAATTTCCCTCCTATGCAGTGCTTTGCAGCAGAAACCCATTAACAAGATATCTGAAGGCTGCTACCCTGTTTAAGCCAAACAGTTCATGGGTGTACAACTCCAGTTCATCAGTTAGCATATAGGAAGTTGCAAATACATGGAATTAAAGACTTGTGGACAAAGCTGTAAAGTAGGCAACCTGGGCTCACTGTATGTGACACCCTTTACTTAGTTTTAATTGGTAAACCCGTCCTTTATTAGGATATATGAACACATCTTTTAACTTTTGTGACGTCTTGCAAAGTCACAACTAGCATCTTCAAACTCTTTAAATAAACTAAAAATCAAAGCAAACTCTCCACTTACCCACCAGTGTCATATTTTGTACTGAATGTACAACTAGATTGCGCTCAAGCTGACAAAGTTAACATCTTTATTTACAGACTTAGATAATTATTCATTTAAAACACAAAACAAAGAACTTGAGAGAGAAAAAAACACTTTGAAGTGCTTAAGGCTTAAAAGAGAGTTCACCCAAACCAGACAGAAAAAAACTGAACTTTTAGCATGAGTGAAGCAGGCACACATTACAGTGGAGAGCATACTGTTCATTCAGAACAACGTTGTGACTTGAGTTTACACAGCCATCTTCATTTTGATTGTGGGATGTGGGTTGTAGTCGTAGATCTCAAAGTCCTCCATGCGGAAATCATCGATTTTCTCCACTTTTCTCAGGATCCTCAGTTTGGGGAATGGTCGGATCTCTCGCTGAAGCTGCACATGAAACACAAACAAACGTGTAAGTTTGAAATTAAAAAAAAAAAAAAGCAATGAGACATGCAAGAAGCACATTTAACTAACCCACCTGCCCTTTGAGAGGTTCAGTATGGTTGAGGTAAACATGAGCATCTCCCAGGGTGTGAACAAAGTCGCCCGGCTGAATGGACAGATTAAAAAAATATATATCAGGTGATGCGATAGAGGGGACACTGCTGGACCAAACAGGTATCAAATATGACAAGAATGCACTGGCCATACCTTGAGTCCTGTAATGTGTGCAATCATGTAGGTAAGAAGTGAATAGCTGGCGATGTTGAAAGGCACCCCTAATCCCATATCAGCTGAGCGCTGGTACAGCTGACACGACAGCTCGCCGTCGCACACGTAGAACTGGCAGAGTGCGTGGCAGGGGGGCAGCGCCATCCTAGGAAGGTCTGCAACACCACAAGACACGACAAAGATTTACCTTTTGTATAATTCTTCACCAAATGCGACTTAAAGCAAAAGGTCTCCGTTGGCCTCACCTTTGGGGTTCCAGGCACACATGATGATGCGCCGGTCCTCTGGATTCGTTTTGATGGTGTCAATGACTTTCTGCAGCTGGTCAACACCTTGTCCTGTGTAATCTGTCCAAAGATGAAACCAGGAAAAAACATGAAAACTCGACATCTCTACAAATGATTTTCATTTACAGCAGCATTTCCATATAAGATAACACCTGTAAAAACCCACAGCCTGCTGTATGTTTTACAGAATTTCTGTGCATCTTTATGAAATATTCAGAATGACTAAATAAAGGGTGGCCCTCAAATACCTTTGAGTGAACAAATTAACTATAAAGTCCAAAGGTGGATGTTTCCTCATGCACTTCCAGTTATATGTAGTAATTCAGACAGTTACTTGTATAGCTGCCGCACCAACCACAAACAAACCTGCATTGCTTTTCTTCTACTGGGATAAAAATATGGACAAATAAAGGAAAAATTATATGCATGGCTACAGTTTGGTGAGCAGATCTGATCCTGACAAATGACTTCACAGCTTCATTCAACTGGGTGAAAACTGTACCTGCATGCATGTCTGTGTACTCTGCACCAAAGTGCCTCCACTGGAAACCATACACAGGTCCTAGGTCACCCTCTTCTCTGTCAGTGAACCCAAGGTTGTCCAGAAAGTCCCGAGACCCGTTGGCATCCCAGATCTTCACTCCTTTTTCTGACAGCTCCTTGGAATTTGTTGATCCCTGTGACAGATTGCAAAAATATCAGATCTAATTTATACACTGGCAAGATTTTCATTGACTTGTGTTTCTTTTGTTTTCCTGCCAGGCTCACCCTGATGAACCACAGCAGCTCCTCAAGGATCCCTCTCCAGAACACTCTCTTTGTTGTCAACAGGGGAAACTGGTCTGTGAAAGATTGCGCAAAAAAAAAACAAACAAACCAAAAACGTTACGTGATGTTGCTGAGGAAGTAGGAAGCAGCTGTCATTTGCAGATGGGTATTTATGCAACGACTACCTTTATTTTATATTTTAATGTTATGCCACTTTATACTTGTAAGTCAATTACAGTGGTTAGCAGACTAAAAGGTGCAGATTACTTTGTTTTAGGAAGACTTTTTCATATTACTTCATGCAGTCCTTCTGTTTTCAGTACTTTTAACACACAGATACAATGCCATGCTAGCTGTAAACTGTACCTCTCAGGCTGTATCTGACTTGAGCGCCGAACAGGGACAGGACTCCAGTGTTGGTTCGGTCCCCCTTTAAGCGGCCGTTCTCCAAGATGTGCTCCACCAGACTCAGATATCCTTGTTCATCACAGAAAAATCCAGAGTTTTTCTGCTTCTCGGCCGCCGTCGTCAGCCGCTGCTTTTCCTCTTTCTCACAGCTGCCCTGCTTCGGCAGCTCCCCGGCGTGTATTTCAGAAGTTGCGGGCATTTTTGTAAATAAACTGTTTCAGTGTTTCCAGCCTCAGAATCAACTGAAGAACTCCCGCTCATTTTTTGCATTTTGTTGCGCTCCCAGTCAAACTGCTTCTCTGGTTGGCTGTTCTGGGTACAGCGATAGAACGGCCAATCATAGAAGGAGAAGATTTTTCTTATATGGACCTCTTCCGCATGTGCAACAAAGCAAGGTTCACGTGGGCAAAACACCACTGCGCCCCTTTACCGCCAAATTAGTGAGTCGATCACGTGATTGAAAACTATGAATTGATAAGAGAAATGCATACGAACAAAAGTCACCCTTTCACTGTTCTTACAGATTTACGAGATGCAAACCACGGTTTGCATTTATTTAAAACTGTAAACAAAACATACTATGAAGTACGATTCAAAAACTAAATTCAAAAGTACTCGTGACATAAATAACAAACAAAATAGAGGTTGAGGAGTGTACACTGTTTTATTGCGTAGACGTTTAAAAATCTAAGCATCAAAATACATGAATAAGAACAACATAAACTGTGCATATGAAGGTTTAGAGGTCTATGCGGTGCATTTTCAAGTATTATACAGATCAGCTTAATTGTGCACGAGAAAACCTGAATGTCCTGGACTCTTCACTCTGCATGAAGAAACTGTTCCCATGGTGGTATGATCACATTACTCCATTCCTGTGCAGAAAAAAACTATTAAGTTTTACATTATGTAAGTGTACAGACCATTAAAAAGCAAAAAATATAATATAATTAGAGATTGATTTCATGTAGATCCAATTAATCTTTTTAAACAAGTCAATAAAAAGAGGAATGTATGATTGTTTTTCTAGTCACATTATCATCTTGGATTGCAACATACTATCCAATCTGTAGCGATCGCAGTGTAAAGCGCTTTCAAATGATCGCAGTTCATCTGGGTTAAATTCAATTTGGAACTCTGCCAGGTGATGCTGGTAGCCAAATACTGCACTAAGGGACCACAATCGTGGGATCAATACCTTTTATCTTCCGTTTATATAGTGTCAGAGCCTCTAGAGCAACATTTTGGATGAAAGCAGGGTCATCCACCTCCAGATCTGCTGGGACCAGTATGGTTACTGGGGCTGAATCC
Source organism: Aulonocara sp. 'chitande type north' Nkhata Bay (assembly GCF_057382095.1). NCBI lineage: Eukaryota > Metazoa > Chordata > Actinopteri > Cichliformes > Cichlidae > Aulonocara > Aulonocara sp. 'chitande type north' Nkhata Bay. The sequence continues at coordinate 21,449,402 of NC_141352.1, read as the reverse complement.
ATTATGGAGACAGTGACACTGCTGTCTGCTTTAGGCTTGTTATTCTTTATCTGTTGCTGTGGACTCACCTAAAAGATGAGAAGAGATGAAAATGAAAGTAGCCGTCTGACTCAAAATTGCAACCTTGGCTTGTTGCAACCTTAATAAAAGCTTCCCAATTTATACAGCAAAGATAATGTCTACAGATGCAGCATCACTAGCCACATACCAATATCACACTGAAGATGCTGTGTGGGTCCACTGTGCTGTTGGACAGCTGGCTGACCCAGCCATACTTGTCATGCATGCTGCTGAGCCACATCTGAGTGTCTGCTGTGTGTCTGTGGACCAGCTGCAGCCTGCCGTCATACTGCTGACGGGAGGCGTTCAGCAGCATGTACATCTCCTCCATCTCAGAGTGCAACTGCTGCATGCTGGGGCATGCTGTATGAGGAGGCAGAAATCCAGATGTTCATGTTGAACTAAAGGACTTTTTTTTTTTTGCATTATTCCTGATGAAAGAATTTTAAGCATCTATCTAAAAAGCGTTAAAACCATTTTTTAAAATCCTCTCAGTCAAGAGAAAATTAATCAACAACTATTTTAACAAGTAAAGCCTCAAAAATGCCCTAAACAAGTTGATTCCCATTTCTCAGATGTGAATGTTCTGTTTTTGTGTCTGCTAAATCATTTTAATCTGACCACATTGTTGGGTTTGGACAGTTTTTCAGACCCAACAAGCTATGTGGCATTGAGACTCTAGGAAATTGTGACAGACATTTTTTGTTTTCCATAGTTTTCCTTCTTTTTAACGTCAAATAAAACCAGTTTTAAACTGTTTATATGTGTCTGTGTGGGAAGAGCGGCAAAATAAATCTGGATTTACCCTTTAACAGATAATCCCTGCATGTCTCACACAGGTCTTGAAGCTTCCAGCACTCTGATGCTTGTCTGCGGAGTCTTCTGCACATATATCTGCTCTGCAGCGGTCCCATTGCAGAAAACAAGCCTGTATCTTTGTAGGTGGACATGAATTATGTTACACACAAACAACCATTGTCTACAAACACACACATTTAAGAGTGCAGCGTTGTGCATCAGATACCTCGACTTGATTGCTGAACGTACTCTTCAGCTTCTTTTATTTCCTCAAACAAATCAGCCACTGGGGCACTGAAGCCTTCCAGCACGCTCTTCCCAAAGTCAAGCACTGAGTGAAGAACGTGCTCCAAACCCACCGACCCAAGGAAGCCAGAGCTTGACCCTCTGGTCGAAAGCGTGCTGGACTGCAGCTCAGTGGCAAAGGTTTCTAGAAAGGCGTGACCAAACACGGGTTGCATCTTCTTGGCCAGACCAATGCTCTGGTTGTACAAAAGGCTGATGTTTGACAACAGGTCGCTGAACGATGCTTCAGCCTGCAGCAGCTCCATATTGGATTTGTCCTCTGTGACCTGCTTTTCAGCTGCGACATTTTCACCTGAATTCTCCTGATTTTTATTGTGGACCTGCTCGGCATCTTCCAACTTAGTGGCCATTTTCCTGAAAAACTCCTCTACCTGAAGGGAGGGAGAGAGATTCACAGAGATATGTTTGCACCTTAAACATCAGTCCTAAAGAGATTCCTTTTGTTGGAATGTGCTGAAGTCAAACCTTGAACGAGAAAGAGGCGAAGCCGCGGCGACACGTAGATGTATAGAAGGCCTTACAAGAATCTTCCAAACATGGTTGGCACTCCCCAAAGGAAGATTTGGTTAAATCTTGACATTGTTGTTCGGCTTCCTCGACTTTTTGCTGTGTTTCTTTGGCCAGCTGCATCACCCCCTAAAACCCAACCCAAAAAACAGAAAACTCTGTCACAGATACATTCCCTTTTAATAAACCACAGAGGATAAGATGAAGTCTGAGGCTCTGGCACTCTGCCCTGCCCTGCGTTCTGAAAACACTCAGAAAATATAATAATCTAGAGACAGTTAATTTATCCTGACTGTAGTAAAACTACACCCCAGACTCACTTAACCAGCTGCACTCCCACACTCATTTTTCACTGTCTGCTTTGAGGTCTCTCCATGTGACTTTGTCTTTGTGAAGCAGAAAATATGTGGTGGGTTTCAGAAAAATGCACAAGGACTGGCATGAAACCGTTTAAACACGGTTTTAATTGCGGGTACATCTTAACCAGCCACAAATGCTGTGCAGGATTTTTGAAACTGGACGATCAGCACAGTGCAAAACGAACAGAATTCACCTTCTTCTTATCACTGCTGTGCCTCAGTGCATCCATCAGGTGCCTGTGCTTCTCTTCTTTCTTCTCCATCATTTCCTTCACCTGCTTCACTCCGAGCAAAGTTCCCTTTAGTTCCTCATCAACATACTGCTCTCCCGCTGCGGAAAGCCCTGCACACACCCGTGGAACACACAATACTTTAAGCTCTGCAACAGTAATCACTGGTGTCTTGTTTTTCGCTTTTCTTTTCCGTCAGCGAAGGCCTTACTTTTCAGTGTTTCCTCGCTGATCGGAGGAGAGTCGGCGGCACAGAGCATGACTTCAGCGATGAAGAGAATCTGAGCAAGAAACCTCCACATCGTGCCTCAAGCTTCAGAACAGGAGAAGAAATTTTTTTTCTAGCAAAAAGAAACAACGACCACATGGTGGTGCCAGCTCACAAGCAAATTTATATATAATATTTACAGGATGAAGGGGAGTGGATAAAATGTCAGTTCATTAGTATCCAATATGAAATCAATGTCAAACCAATAAACATGATGAGCTGAACAGATCCACTAAGGCAGCTGTCAGTTAATCTTTTTGGATTTGTTCATTAGTATCACATTAGGAAATATGATGGCTTGCTACCATAAAGTGCAGATGAATTATACATAAAGGTGAATATCCAAAAAATGTACACAACAAAACCTCAAATTACTACACAATTTTTTTCTTAAATGAGCTGAAAGCAACAGCAAGTAAATAGTAAATAACAGGAAACAACCATAACTGTGTGTTTTTGCTCTGAATACTGCATATTTATTTAGTTTATGGCGTCTTATCAATGCAAATTATTCCCATTAACCTTCAGTGAACACAGAGTAAGATGTCTTCCAGGTTGCAAACATTTAAAATATCTAGTTTAAAAAAAACAACAGCTGTATTGCAAGTCTCCTCCAATATCTCATCCAAGCCTGCTGTTGCACTGCAACTGTGCCATTCTGTGCAAAACACAAACCGAAGAAATGTAGAACAAGCTTTTACCTTGAGAGCTCTGAAATTATCCGACTCCCGAAAAAAAAAAAAGAAGCAGCTTGTGCTTATGGAAGAATGAGACTGACACAGTCTGGTTCCTCCGAGGATTGTTCTATTTTTATGGATCTACTCAGCAGTACAGATCCTATTAGTGTGTTTGCATTATTGGTTATTAAGCCTTATGCGCGCTGCATACCTGCAGATCAACTTTAATGCTCTGTAAATATAACGTGCTCAGTTGTTTGTCTGTCTCACGCACTTAATGGTCTCTAACATAGTCCAGAGCCCTCCTTAGGTAAAACTTTATGCTTTAATCTCTATCAGACTGACAGTAAGCCTGAGCCCCCTGCAGAGAATTGGCACACACACTGGCATGGTCTCAATCATGGGTTAAGCTCTGCACTGCAGGCCACAACAGGAGCAGGAGGACTGCACATGCACACGTGCACACTATACACAAAACAGGGTAACTGAAAAGAGGATATACGGCTGCTCTTAGTTTAAGCTTTAACAACAAACTGTGTAGACTTTCAGTTTATGTTGCTTGTTTTCCGTTTTTCTACCATTCCAGGCAGCCATTCATTTCTGTAGGGTATCAAAAAAAAAAATCAGTAGAAGACAGCTGTGTAATCCAGTCCAAGGAACACGAAATATGGTTTAGATCGATAAGAACCCTGACTCTACAATGTGCACTGTCATTTCAACTTCACGTAATACAGCTGTATGCCTGGTGATATGGTTACCTGTGCTGTAAATGTACTAGCTGGTGATAAACAGCCAAAAGAAACTGCATGTAATCCTTTAGGCTCTTGTGTCTTACTGAAACCCATCTGTCATCATGAGTAACCAGAACAGCTACAAAGCTTTCTGGCACTCTGTCTGAAACTCTTCCGGTTATGGAGAATGATATTGTGACTGTATGCATTATCACTTAGTAATTAACCATCTAACTTTACATACAACATTTTTATACTTAGTTTTCCTCATTGAAACATCAGTATTTGTGCGTTTCTCCACTTACGTATTCAGACTCTTCCTTTAGTTCGTTACCAATCTGTCTTCCATCCACACAGAGAAAACTGGAAACTATCTGATCCTGGAAGTCATCATACTTAGAAATAGTGTGTCATAAGACCGAAAGCTTGGTCCAAAAACTGGACTGTGTAGGAACCCAGAGCAGAGACAGCAGAACGTTTTACGGTGTTTATTGGTTAAACTCAAAATATGATAAGTAAGGACAGAGGCAATAAAACACAGGACTTGACGTGGCGAGGCCTAGTTTACGTGGCTAGCTTGACATGGATTGAGAGGGGGGAATTGATGTACACTGGAACGTAGCAGTTTAGCAGTCACACTGAGGAGAGAGGACAACTGAATTAGGGAAGGGTAGTGGAGAGGAGCTCTGTAGATGGTTAGTATGTTTTACAACTTTTCTTACTTGCAGGTGGAGTGAGTAAGCAATGAGGGAGGGGTGACGTGAATCCAGAGTGAGCTGGACGGTGTGGGATGGCTGACCTGAGATCTGAAGGTTTCTGATGATGTGCAATAGCGGAAGGGCAGGCAGATGAGGCACAGAGTGATTTCAAAGATTGGGTAAGGTATCCTGAGTCCAAAAGAGGAGCTTAAGCTTGAGGTTTGAGTCAAGGTGAGTCCTGGAACTGTGTCACAAGAAAACAAGGTTAGCAGAGTAAATCACAAGGAGAGCCTGAACCATGTAAGCTGGCTACCAACATGAGTTGATGATGAACTGGCGGTGAATGAATGTCAGCGTGAGGCCTAAATCACTCTGGCTTGATTGCCTGCAATCAGCTCCAGGTGTGTAGAACTGCAGAGGAGAAGATGGCCCTGCCCAGGGGCGATACCAGGTAGACTCAGGATCCTGATGGAAAATTCCAGCCGCACACCTGGAGCTGTATTAAAGACACTATTTTTTAATTAATCTTAAAAACTTTAACTGAAAACTTTACTACCAGTAGGCAGTGTTGGTCTAATGAGTTTGTTTAAATTTTTCCAGATGTTTGCAGCTGCTTCTTTTTTTTTTAAAGTATATATATTTATTTAAGATGCTTTGGAATTTGCAGGCTGCCATTCTAAATAAAAATGTTTAATCATTTACTGGTTGGATAAAGGTTACATTGACTCACTGCCCCCTCTTGTGGTACAATGTGGTATTACATAAAAGTACAGCCCAGCCCTCTTTCACCTTATTTTTATATCTCTTTTTCATGCATAAAGTCATAGTGGTTGCATTTTAAAATCCTGTTGGTAAGTTAAGCTGTGGAAGATTTAAGACTATTTTTAAAAACAGGATTTTACAGTAAGAATTCATCATTTTTTAGAGCTTGTCACTGCTGCCCCCAAGTGATCATAATTTTCTTTCTTTTTTTAGGGCATGAACGGTTATGTTAAGGTACAGTTTTAATAAACTAAAAAGTTATTAAACTATCTCAGCAGTCTATGGAAAAGTACTTTCTCTAGTCTGCCAACAGTGAATCTCTCCTGCAGCAATTGAATGATTTGAGTTGCCATTTTTCTAATCACTACATGGCGGCACCGTGGCAAATGTGGAATTCCTGTATGCTTTCTAAATCTCCTGCTAATCTGAACCCACTGCAGAAAGCCTTGACCCAGCAAATGAGGTCCCAACCCCTGAATAAGGACCAGCAGGAGCTTGGTAGTAAGCTACCTGACCCTCAGCTGCTTTTTATTAGCTCACCACGATCTCTCTCTGCGCCCCAATACTAGCCTGCTGCTCCAATCATAGCCGACAGTAAAATAACAGTTTTGAAGCCTTTAGTAAAACAAGTAATTAGTTGCTTGATCATCTCAACTTGGTCTGAAGTATGTTATGTGGCACACTGGGTCAAACTCAAGCTATTAGTGCTGAGCCAGAGTTAGAAGGCTGTGTTATCCAAAGAAAGAAGAACAAACAGATCTGAGCTGGACATGTGTGCTGCTTTCCTTCCAAGCCCAGAGGATTCCAGTGCTGAGACACTTGATGTTGTCTGCATCCGTTTCTGGAAAATTTACTGACATGAAGTGAACGAGTGTAAAAAGATTAGCATCATGTAACCCAGTGACACTAACCTGGACTGAAGATGCAAGAGTGGGCCTGTCTCATTTCTTTGATGTTCCTTGTTAGTCTGGGAGGATGCAGCTGGAGCTCTGTGTTTGATCAGTGATCTGAAGACTGTGGATACAGGAAGTGTCCAGGAATTATCACAACACCTGGAAGAGTTAAAGAAAAATGGCGCCCAGTGAACCTTACAGTCTAATATGGATAAACAGCGGACACTTCTCAGCAAAATAAGTTGTTTCTAGAGGAAGTGCAACCATCTATATAGCCATGTTGTCATGAGGATTTTATTGTGCTTTATCAAACAGAGCTCATTTAGACATCGTGGCAATAAAAATGCATAGTTATAGTTTTTCCACTAATTTATGCATGCAGCTGGATCATGCAAACTTTTTTTATACCTTTGAAGTACAGCTCTCACGCAGCCATAAGACTTTTTCTTGAATCTATAAGTTTTTGATTTTAGTTTTTGTATGCCTGCTACTTTTTCCTGCAGGATTCTCTCCTGTTCTGTGGAAGCAATGGAAAATACTCTGCAGTGTTTTGCAGAATTGTGGGGCTGCCGTGATAAATCAGACGATAACACGTCACCAAACAGCATATTTAATCTATTACCGCAGGGAGGCTGATATTAAAATGATTTTTAAATCCTTGAAGGACATGAGATATGAGCCTAAATATGCAAAACAGAAACTGGGCAGAAATGTCGCGGTGCTCCCTTCCACCTTCTCCAACCTTTGAAATTATCTCTAATGGGTACCAGATTTTTACCCGGGGGACGAGATTGCTATCAAACCCCTGTAACCTAATCTCATCTCCGGCTGGATTACTGCAGCGTCGGGCGACGTCTCGCGGTCTGTAGTGCTGAAAGCAGTCCGCACCTCCTCTGTCCCCACAGGAGGAGGCTCAGCAGGAGGGCCGGGGACCGTAACTGCTTTGAAAGGCTGTGCAGCACAGATGTAGTAACAAGTTTGGTTGTCAAGTTATGTATGAAAGTTATGCAGAAATTGAGTCCAGTGACGGAAATGAAGTATCTTAGCTTTCACAATAAAAGCGTGCCTAAATTAAATTTAGATACCTTAAAAGCGCTTAGAAAATCTAAAAGAGAGGACAGAAAATGTCATCTATATGTTGTTACAAATGACCAATAGATTAGTTTCCCCCCCTAAATGTGTCAAAGCAAAGATTTTGAGCTTGACACAGAAGTTGTTTTCTGATGTCTTGAAACCAAGAACTGTGCAAAAGACCCGAGGCATCCTTCATATCTTTATAGTTTACTAGGAAAATATGTGCAGTCACTTGTTGAAAAATATACACACACATGGAAATACAGTATATAAGGCAAAAACACAGCTTGTGCAAAAAGGTGAAAAGTCAATATTTAGTGTGATAATATATATATTTTTTATAAACACAGCCTGAACTCTCTTAGGCAGGGCTTCTTGTATTTTCTTTAAGCAGGCTTCAGGAAAATGTTGGCTGCCTTTTGTTCTGTTCCCTGTTAGGATGATCCAACACTGCTTCAATAATGTTGATGTTCGAGCTGTAGGAAAGCCAGTGAATGGCAGAGAGTGTTCTATTGCGTGTGTTTTTAATTCAGATATGCTTTTATTGCATCAGCAGTTTGTTTGGAACGAGTGCCATGCGAAATCCTATCCTGTAGATAGAATTTAGGGCTACCACTTGACAAGAGGTGCCAGGTTTTCAGTAATATCTTTTGATCATTTGCATTGTTACAGAGGTGGGACCAAGTCATTGTTTTGCAAGTCTCAAGTAAGTCTCAAGTCTTTATCCTCAAGTCTCAAGTCAAGTCTCAAGTAATGTCAGGCAAGTCAGAGTCGAGTCTCAAGTCACTGGTGTAAAAGTCCGAGTCAAGTCACAAGTCTGAAACTTTGAATTTCAAGTCCTTTCGAGTCTTTAAAAAAAAAAACAACGAAAAAAAGCATGTTGCAGTTATATGCTAAATGTAAATATTAGACCATGTAATTTTAAAATCTGTGTTTTTCTCAACACATGACAAAATAGTGAACTTAGAAAATATACACAAATTGTGAAATTGCACCTCTTTAAAATGCAGCTCAATTAAACTTAGCTCCAAGAATAATTTTCACCGACAGTTCTGAGATAAGCTGCATGTTATTCTTGGATGCGGTTGTAGGACCAGCTTTAAAATCGCATGACAAAAATATCATACATATTAAAAAAAACTGAATCACCAACGTAGCCTGGAAAACATTTGCTAGTTAGATGAAGTCAGCTATCTCATCTTAGCATATTTATATGCATATTTATAATCATACGGTTCTTGGAGTGAGTGCATACACTCATGAAGTTTAGTAACTTCCGGTCACTGCAACAAGCCCAGGTACAGTTTACCGACGGATGGGTGCAGGACCTTGAAACGCACCGTGTCGAACGAAAGACCATCGTACGTATCATAAGTTTACCAGTCTCACAAATCGTCGTCATAAATACACATTCCTTAACCGTTTATTAATAGGACCTTTGAGCTCAACGGTAATTAATTAGTAGTGGAAATAATTTCTGGTAGCATCACAGAAATGTAGCAGTGACAACAATATTGTATGCTGTAATCGTACTGGGCAATTAGTGATACAAAAAACCTGTTTTATCCTGTGAATAAAAGCATATGTTTTTGTCAATGTACCATAATAACAGAAGCGAAACGCAATATTGTCAGGACAATTCACTATTTATGCACAATAAATAAAGGAGCATAGCGCGACCATTTCTGTTCAGCGCCAGACTTGCTTGTAACCTATATCACCAATTATGTTATGAAAATGACGTATTAACTACTAAAAAACACTGACCTTCGTGTAAATGCTTGGAGCAGACTAACCTGTGAGCTGGATTGTTCTGGGACGTTATATTTGATCTTTGAATGGCTGCAATCCAGGCCATCCGTCGCATCTTTGTTACTTCGGAAACATGGCTTGAACAATTTCTCTTCAACGACGTAATCCGATAACAACCGATCTCTTTACCCGTCGGCTTCCCGTGGCTGTCATGCGACCGGCTATTGCAGTTAATAATACAACGGCTTCTTGACATTTTTGTGTTTCTTTTTATGCTGTATAACTGATTTTAATTGAAAGCCTCCGTGCGCTAGTACCGCTTGCCACGAGTTCCCAGAATCCTTTGCGGTTCTACCCGTGAATGACGTCACATTTTCAATCTCTATATAATATGCATGTTAAATTTTATATTTGGGGTAAAATATCAAGTCTTTTCAAGTAAACCGGTTCAAGTCCAATTCAAGTCCCAAGTCATTGGTGTAAAAGTCCAAGTCAAGTCACAAGTCTTAGAACATTTTTTCAAGTCAAGTCTAAAGTCATAAAATTAATGACTGGAGTCTGACTCGAGTCCAAGTCATGTGACTCGAGTCCACACCTCTGCATTGTTATATTTGATAAACTGAGATATGTTTGGTATTTTTTTCATAGAAAGAAGAAATGGGAACAAATTATGTGAAAGGCATCTTCATCTATTAGGTATCTATTTCATCTTCCGGAAATAAGTTGTATTTTCTGTGGTTTAAGGGGTGGAAAAGAGGTGGGGCGACCACAATTTATTCTGAAAGGACCACCGGAAACACAACTTGCTGCTTTGTGTAACTTAACACTGGTCTAAGTCTCAGCTCAACTCTCCTTTAGCTCAGCGCTCTGGGATCATCTGAGCTCTCCCGCAAACACTCTTCTGAGCCACAGCGAGCAAGAAAGCAGAAACGATGGGAATTTAAACTGAGAGTCATGAAAGTCAATGCAGACTTGTAGCTTTAAAAAAAATCCTTTAATTATAGTGTGTTGGAACAAGTTTACACTTCTGCACTGGATGGTGAGATGCGCATAAAGTGACAGCGGTCCTCATCTCTTCTACAGTTCTCAACGAGTGATAAAACGCCATGAAAGGTACGTAACTGTTGCTGCAGAAAGAAAAGTGCAAGACCTTTACTTTCATTCAAATATTGCATTGATTTAACATGTAAGTGTTTCTTTGTGTTCTGCGAGTGCGCACATCTGGATGACATTACGCTACTGCGCAGCAGAAGTTGTAAAATGCAGTTTTTTCCACCACCAGTTTCATCCCATTGAAAGAATTAAAACGCCAAATAATGTTTGCGCAATTTGGCCGCTAAACTGATAATGTGAGAATTTAAAAAAAGCCCAGATCTAACAAACGAGAGAAAAGAGAGGCTTTAGATTCACTTGATTTTAAGCATGAGAAAGAGAAGGGTATGACTGATGATGACCAGTGAGCACCACCTGCAGAGCTTCATCACTGACTGCTGTGTTTGTGCTTAAACTCCAACAAGTAGCCGATTAAAGACAACAATCTGCAGGCGTTCTAATTCATCAGCATCTTCCTCGTGTAGAGTGAACTGGAGGGGAATTAGCACTCAGGAATGTGTGATCCACTCTGCAACAGTAGCTCCTGATCTAGTCTAAACGCCCCCCCTTCGTGAAAGTCATCCCTCCCTGGCTCCCCCATCACTCCCCCTTACCCATGTCACCCTCCTCCTGGCCCCATCTGTTAACCATTACCAGCGATGTTCTCTGTGCTCCGCTCCAGTCTTCAGTGCAGTGTAGCAGTGTAATTAGGGTTTACTGTCAACAACCCAGAGAAACCGCAGCCTGTGGTTTTTACAGTTCTGTGGACCTCCTATCTCTAAACTCACACTCACACATACACAGAGGAGATGATACTCTATTATCTCTAGCATAAATCCTCATTGGCTGCCCTGATCTTTGTATTTAAAGATAACTTTATACATTTTTGACTCTACGCAGCAGCCCGGTAGTGTCTCTATCACTTTTATGTTATTTATGGAGTCCTAACAACTGTCTCAGATACAGTGTACCCCTAGTTGTGTGACCTATTTATGTCATATGTTTCTGATTATGTCACGCAGACGACTTTGCAGACGAGGAGGAAGTACAGTCTTTTGGATACAAGAGGTTCGGTGAGTGAGACGTGACCTTTTTTTCTTTTTAATCACAAAACTCCTTTTTTGTGTGAATAAAAAGCCATGAATTAAAGGGCCTTAGTGTGTGGGCCCACCTCCTTCTCTCTTTCTGTTGCTGCATACCTACAATTACCTGGATATTTACAAGCATGTTGCTCTAATTGAATCATTCTATGTCAGGACAGACAGCTGGCTGCCTGAACCTCATCTGTCCCGATAGTCATCGCTAATGGTTTTGCCTCTGATGGCAGGATTTTAGGCTGAACATAAATGTGGCTGACAGTCTGTGAGGTCCAGCTTGCCGCAGGCTCAACGACTGCCGACAGAGCTCTCCAGATCAAGAAGTTTCAAAACCTCCCCTTTATCCACTTAAACCGAGTCACTTAAACATGTTGACTCACACAAACATGCCGAGAACCTCAAAAATGTGGCTACTCAAACTCAGACTGTAGTCAATGCATGTCCGTCTGTTGTGGTACATGCATTTTTGTGTGTGTATAGAAGTGTGTTCATGCACAGGCAACATATGGTTTTTTTTTTGCCCAGTTTACAGAGGCTTTCTTTACAGATCTGTACATTATGAATTATTTGAAGGCCTCTTTTATCCTCATTTCCACTCTGCAAGAGAAGCTTTACATGACTTACACACTCTTTTATTTTCATGCTGGGCTCTGGTGCATACCTGCAACTTATTCACTGTCTGAAGCAAGCTTCTTCTTTTAGCTTCTTTCCCTTTAAGCCAACTTTGTGCTGATTGGCTGCCCCTGAAAAACAGATGGTTTAAATACCATGTGGGTGGGGTTTCTATGCTCACAGTCAGAGCTGTGTGCCTGAGATTTGGATCATTTGGATCAGTCTGAAGCCTGAATCTTAGGCTCAGAGGAATCACTTCAATATAGTCTGACCTCATTATTTAAAACTGTGGTCACAGATAATAAGCAAAAGCACAATAGAGCCACTTTAAAGCAAAAGTCATTAGTGATTAGACTTGCAACATCTTACAGTAACTAAAAAGGCTCAATAGAGATTAAAATACATGAAAGTAAACAGTGAAAAACTAGACGACAAAGCAGAACATCCAGTTGAGCTGTTGCAGCAGGATCTTGTTTCCACGATATGTCCTCCAGCTGTTATGACCACCGATGCGGTTGTAACCCAAAAGCAAACAGAGGAACAGCAGCTGACTATCCAGAAGGTTTTTACCAGTCTACAGTCTAAATACATCAAAGCTGGTATCCTACTGAAGTTAATCCATCACTGTCACCCTCTGTCTTATAAAATTTGGTTACAAATTGCTGAAATTTCAGTTTCCCGACACACTAAGTGTTTAACGCAGACTATTCTTGCCCTCTAAAGATTGCTCTCTGTAACAACAGGCAGTCCATTTCCACTTATCACTGCACTACATTCTGTAATGATTGTGAAAGTCAGCAGTAGCTTCGGGGAAAGTATCCTTGTGACTCTCTGCAGTTTTGAAGTGTTTTTCTGCCAAACAAATAGTTCCCATGACTAATGCATCCTAATTTTTAGTAATTTGGGCAAATTGAGTGTTTTACACAACACCTCTGCTCAGTGTTTTCCCTCAAAGCCAGCTTTAATACCATCCACTCTGCTCCAGTAATGCATTTTTTCCCCTCTTGCCCATACATAATATATGTTTAATGATGTACAGTCTCTCCATCACAAGCACTTTTTTAAAAACAGGATCTGCTTTCAGTTGTTTTTCTGTACTTGCTGCTGATGTGCTGTTGGGTTCACTGCTTCAGCATATTCGCTATTCATGCTTTTGGATAATGCTTAAAAACCAAACCAAGGGACCAACCCTCTGTCACACACGCTAAAGAGCATTATCATTATTATTCTCACTGCAGGCATGAGCACATGCCCCATAACTGCTCATCGAATTGCGATCAGGAGTCTCAGAGTCGCTGTATTCAGGGTGTTACTGGAGTATGACTCATTCACACACAGTTTGGCCGAAGTCCGTGAGAGTGAAAAGGAGGCAGCGGGCTACGCTGTCTAACTCAGGACCAGCGGAGACGAATTCAAGCTGCGTCCAAGCACACGGTCCCTTTCATCCCAGTCACCCGAGTAGAAGCATCCTGTTTGTCTTTCTCTGTGAGCGCGTGCAAGTCCCTGCTCATATATTACATTAGAGAGCCGTGGGGAGGGTGGGGAAGTCAAATCCAGCTCACTTTTAACTTTATTCAAATGAACTTTTGACATGTGGATGAGTAGGACAAGAAAGCCGCTGAACTTCTAACTGAGTGAAATTGGTCCTGCTGGGACACGGCAGCTGTTCTGAGGGGCCGGCTCCGGGGGTCTGCTTCACCCCTCCAGAGCCTTTGTTGTGCAATAGAGCCGCATTCATGCAAACCCTCCCGAGCCCTCATTCTACCACTATTAGTGCTATAATGTCAGTTCACAGAAGGGAACAAACAGTTATTTCCTCCCTGCATGTTTTGCTTTAATTCACTGCGGTCTCCCGGGAGACTGATAGTGTTTAAACTGTCGTGACATGTCAAAGCTGTGAATGTTGTGTGAATATCTGCCCAGTTTATAAAGTCACCACTGAGCTTAAAAAAAATAACACGGGGCGAGTTAACACGGGAAAGAAAGAACACTCAAACCCGCCGGTTTTTCAAAGTCACTGTGAACAAGAAACGACACCTATAATACGAGTGGGCTTTGGCATCCTTTCATATACACATTTCACATACTTTGCATTGCTACTGGCCAATTCCCAAAGTGCTCCAGAAGTTTTTGCAGAGAGCGATGGGCTCCCATAAAATTCCTGAACGCAAAGAAAATCATCTTAGGGAGACGTGAAACATAGAGATGTGAGGAATGAGCAGCTGTCAGCAGGTAGATCATGCTTTCCATATGTCGAGACCCACAGTTGGGCCAGAGCCTGGCATGGTAGCTCTCATCAGTGCGTTAGCATTTGTGAATGAATACATGAGAGGTGGCTGGTGGCTCCATATTTCTGGGTAGAAGCGATATTTCTTGTTGCATAAGAAATCAAACATGATTAGAACAAGATGCTTCACGCCCGTGCTGGTTGAAGAAATTAGTCTTAAAATAAATTGTCCGTGCTTTGAGTTAATTGTAAAAAATGCTTTTGAATGCAGTCCGCTGCACAACTGTAGGATAAAGGACCAAGGGGACCACTTTCTTGTGTGATTTGCTTTTCTCTCTCTATCAAGGAAGCAATAGAAAATATAACCAGTAAAATTCCACATGGTTTAATTTTTGGCTTCATCTTTCCAGATGGTTGTTTATGAAGCGCTCGTCCAATTCCTGAAATTCCAGGATTTGATGTGTTCACCTCGGTTTTGTGATAAAGTGCAGATATACAACTGTAAGGAAACTCCACACTGGTTTCATTCACTTTCTTCACTGTTTTGGCTGCAATTCATATACAAACCAGCAAAGTCCAGGCTCCCTCTTTTCTGCATATAAGTATATAAGGTTTGCATTAAAAAGTGCAATGTGTAATATGAACACATGTGAACCAGTAATGGGAAGTGACCACATGCTGAAATATCTTTAAAAGTACATTTGGTGATGTTTGTGCTTTTGCTGACGTGCAAAGTAAGAAGTAGGCTTTATACAAAGATACACACTTGCAAGCACAGACATACACTTTTTAAACAGAGTGAGCTTTTTCTAATTCTTTTCTTTACTTAAGCATCATCCATAAGGCATGGATATGTCATGTATATTTACACAAATACAAATATAGACATGCATTTTCCACTCGCTTGTATACAAGTGTAAATGTACACCACTCAGGCACACACACACACACAGTTATCAGCGCATACTCAAAGTAAATTCATATGGTGATCCCATCTCCCTCCCTGCCAAGCTGAAGCTGGGCCGGAATTGCTTTCACAGTGCTCAAGGTTTAAACATATTTATTTTACTGTGGGGGGCTGACACAAGAAGGCCATCAGAACAAAAACAAAATCTACCTGAGCTTTGGCTGAACTCTCACAGCCCCATTAGGACTAGTATAATCATCGGTCAATGGAAGTCAGCAGCTGCCCTTGGCCTGATTCAAAGCATGAACCTTCAAGTCACACAAAAAAAACATACAATTGTGAAAACAAAGAGAAAGAAGAACAGAGAAAGAGCCACCTTGTCACAAAGCTTCCATCTGTTGTAGATGAAAGAGTTTACTTCATATTTCTAAAAAGTTACCTTGTAGTTACCTTGTAAATAAATAACAACAACCTGTGCAAGTGCCAAATACTGCAGCTCTTCAGACTTGAAAACTCCTGTGTTAATATGCCAAGCACATTAACAGGGGTAGAAAAACCATCTTCTTTCAGTTGGATACAGAAAGGACTGCCCCTCTCTGAGCCTGGTTCTGCTGGAGGTTTTTTCCTGTTAAAAGGGAGTTTTTCCTTCCCACTCTCGCCAAGTGCCTACTCAAAGGGGTTTATTTGATTTTAGATTTTTTTTCTGTACTATTGTAGCATCTTTATCTTTACCTGCTTTTGTGATATGAAACGATATAAATAAGACTGAATTGAATTGAATATGTTCTCTGTAGCAAGTGTATGGATTTTTTATTCACCTGTTGCATCTAGCCTTAAAGGTATGCATTTTAACAACGTGGCTGCTTTGACTGCCAAGTTGATGCTGATAAAGCATTGTTGCCCAAGAAGTCTGTGCTCTAGTTTTCATGACTAGACTTCTTGTATATATTTGTATCTCACAGAACCAGACATTTATTAATTAGAAGGTATCATAATTAAGTTTCCCTCAAGAAAAAAGTTAACTATGGATAATTTGAACCAGTTTAAATGAGTGAATTAATGAGTAATTAATAATTACTAATTATTACTAATTATAATAATTAATGAGTGAATATAGAGACCAGAACTATATCAGACTGTAAACATTATTGCATGTATAAAATTGGGCATCTTAGCATGACAGTCAGTAGGACTGATTAGTTTTTGGAAGCAGCCTCAAGTGGTCATTGAGGGAACTGCAGCCTAAATAGCACCAACTGGAAACGGCGTAAGGAAACATACAAAACAGTGGAAATTATTTTGAAACATTATCTTTAGGTTATGTTGTAGCAATAACAAACTCTGACAGAATGTAACTGCACTACAATACATTGTGATATAGTCACGTACAATGAGTTTTATCCCAGCAGCACAGTATATCGATGAAAGAGGTAGAATTACATGAAACAGTGTGCAAAGTTAATACAACAAAAGCATAAAATGCAAGACTTCCTCCACGATAAAAAAAAAAGGGAGGACATCCTCTTGGGACAAGCACTGATATCTGGATGGGGGTCATACGCCCTGTGCTGCTGTGACTCCTGTTCCCACGCATGTGGGTTTGGAGAGGCCAGGCTCAAGAGGTTTGTGGCCGGTGTGGAACCCAGAATGCACTAATCCATTTCCTGCACTTGTTATGGTTTCTCCAGCAAAGGCCCAGAACGTTCCTGGCTGAGCATGGTGTCGGGGTATCTTTGCCTGGAAGCAGCTGTGTCAGCATGGGCAGGGCTCGGTTCAGTTCGGTGGGTTTCTCTGGCAGAGTATCCCCTGGCTTCTCAGCCACCTTTAGCTGTAGTCTTAATAACACCTCATCCATCCTGGTTAGCAGGGTATCAGACATCCTATGTTAACATGGGTGCTTGACACATTTAATATATACTGTCATGTGATACTTTGCAGTGCATTTGTCAGAATGTCTGATGGGGAATTTTATGAACTTTGCTGTGGTTTCTCCTCTTTTGCAGGGTTGTGTTGTGGGATTCTCAGATTCTGCTTCTTAGTTCTGTTTCAAAATGACGTGGCAGCTTTTGATCACTTAATACTTTTATGAAGTCTTAATGTTTTTTCATTGTCTGCCATACCACTTTCAGATTTTTCCTTTGGCCTTGATACTTTAGAGTCAGCTTGCCTTTGCAAACATTTATTATGCGTGTGGGTGAGCATCTGTGTTTGACTTTCCCTGTGCTTTTCTTTTTATTGCCATAATGTTTGCATTTTCTCTCATATGATGATCACCAGTTCACCAGTTTTCAGTGTTTTTTTTTCCTGTTGCCAAAATTCCACATTCACACTACATGGATCAAATGACTGTTTGCTTCTGTTTTGCAGAAGGCAACTGTTTCAAGCAATGAAACTACCTGCACAGCTCTGAAATACCAGCAGACACTAGCTGGTGAACATAATGGTGTATTTAGTATCTCATAAGGAGCAGAAAACTTGCGGATAGAAACAGGAGGTTCACATCATGGATGTGCAGCCAAAAAATCAGCAGCATATGTGTGATGCTATCATGTCAATATGGACCAAAATCTCTGAAGCATGTTTTAAGCGCCTTGTTGAATCTGTGCCATGAAGACAAAAGCAGGTCCAACTCAGTACTAGCAAGGTGTACCTAATAAAATGAGTGTATACAAACTTTGAAGCACCATATGTATCTGAACAACATATTTTTCAGGGAATGGCTGTGCCAAACAACATTCTGGCCTTATTCCAGTGCATGACTCCATTGTTAGAGTCCAGGTGCTAAACTGGCCTGCAATCCAGACCTGTGACCCACTAAAACATTTGGTGCATTACAACATGAAAAGTAGAAGAAAGTTGGCTCCAAACTGTCACGCTGCAGAAATCTAAATCAAGCCCGAGTGAAAACACTTCACTTTTAAAACTACAGCAGCTGTTGTTTGAAGAAAATGTGACCATCACAACTATTTTTACAGTGTATTTCTGCCATGAAGATCATAATGAGTAGGCCTATACTTTTTTCAAGAAACAAAACAACTTCTTAGTTTCAACATTTTTTTTTGTATGCTGTTTAAGTTCATTTAGTTTAAATGATTAGTAAATCAAACAAAAAAAGAGTGTGTTTACTGTGTTCCTTCAGCTTCTGAAAGACCAAAAACTACTCAAGCAGGTTAAGTGTGTTGTCAAGCATGCAGTGTGCTAACACCTGCTGTAGAGAGAAGACAAAGATGGGAAACTACTTACTTAGAGTGGGAAAACCAAGCTATAAGACACTGGGCTTTTCTTTGACTTTCAAGGGCTTGTCTAGTAAAAATCAGGAAGTCAGTATTGGCCTGTGTTTTAAAGCCAGCTTTGACTTCACAGATGTGAAATCACTCATTTTAAATTCCAGATTTCATATCCCAGACTGGAGGCAGACTGGCTCAGTATTAAAATAGAAAACATTTTTGAGAGTTTAAATCTCCCCCCAACCAGTTGTGGCAGATGACCGCAGCTCCCTGAGCTTGGTTCTGCTGGAGGTTTCTTCCTGTTAAAAGGGAGTTTTTCCTTTCCACTGTCACCAAAGTGCTTGCTAATAGGGGGTCATGTGATTGTTGGGTTTTTATCTCTATGTATTATTGTAAGGTCTACCTTAACATATAAAGCGCCTTGATGCGACTGTTGTTGTGATTTGGCGATAAAATTGAATTGAATTCTAATTCACATGATTTTTGCTACCTGTTTATGACTAATTGTGAAGTGCAGTGACACTGATACTGTTAGTTGGCTAATTTAGCTCATTCTTCATCATTATTTTAAGTGAGGTAGCCTCACTTCTTTATGTGTTTATACATGAAAGTTTTCAAGTTATTTTAAAAGTCCCAGATTGCCCCGAAAGCTTGAAAAGCTTTCAGAGAGAAATTCCTGTCGTGACAAGAAGGTGAGAATGAAGTGTTTGTGTTGTTCTAAGGCAGGGGTGTCAAACTCAAATACACAGTGGGCCAAAATTCAAAACTGGAATAAAGTCGCGGGCTAACGTTAATATTTATTGAAATATATTTATTCCTCCAGATATAAGAATGAATCTTTTCTTATGGACTCAAACACGTTTTGCTAAAAAACTGAATATGGAACAAGCAAAGCTTAATACTAAACAATATATATATTAGCTGTATAATACCAGTAGGCCAGCTCTGATAGTAATTTGGTATGGCTTCGTGGGCCAGAGTTTGACACCTATGTTCTAAGGGCAAGAAAAATAAAGGCAGATGCTACAAATTATGACTCCCAAAACAAAATCCATAAATAATCCCGTATAATGTGATTTTTTTTAAAGTCAAATGTCAGCCAGTGACTTTTAAAACAGAATTGGATCTCTGTTGCATTTGTTCTAATTTTCTTTGTGCAGGGAGAGGAGGGTGTAAACAGAGAGATGATTTATAGACCAGGGTAAGGGATTTCCTTGTATCTGGTTTAGGGAGAAACTCATACCACAGGACAGACGGGAGGAGGGATAACACTTAATGCTGACTAAGCGGCGAGAACAGCGGGTGCTGGAGGAAAAAAGGGAGGAGGGTGGAGGTGATGCAGCTGGTTGAAAGTGAAGCGCAGGAAGAGGATGGATGTGTTTGGAGAAGAATGAGAGGAGCTCTGTGTCTGGAGATAAGGGTTTGTTAGTATGTGATGGTAGTAGATAATAGAAGGGGTGGGAGTTGTGACAGTATGAGATCCATCTGGACCGTTTGTCTGTAACACACGCGCACCTTTTTGAAATAAAAGCGCAAAGTAAAATGAAAAAAAAATTGCTGTAGTTTTTTTCTACAAATCCACTCTCTGACATTTACACTTCATCTTATCTCTGTTATGATTCAAACCTTTCAACCTGGAAACTCACTGAACCATCTGAATTTGAAGAAAAGCAGCGGAAAGAGGGAATGGCAGCCAACCACAGAGGAATTTTATGAACACATCATTTTTCTTTTGCCTTGAGCTTTCAACAGTACATTTTCTCAAGACAGCAGTGCATTTACACACATGCCACAACTGAGTATGTCAGTTTTATGCTACTTATACTCCACTGCTACACCAGTATACTTTCTACCTACTTTCAGAATAGGATTTTACAAAAAAGAACTTGATTGTTTTTAAATGATTTAAGTGTTAAAAAATCATTTTAAATTAGTCACATTTAAACTACCTCTTCAACTACTGATATTACATCTTAATAAACATCTCATTAGCAGGACTACACAAGGATGTGCACTCACAGGTCATCTTGTTAACTCAAATATCTAATCAGCCAATCACATGGCAGCAACTGAAAGCATTCAAAATAACTGCTGAAGTTTAAACTGAGAATCAGGAAGAAAGGTGAATTAAGTGACTTGTGCCAGACAGCATGGTCTGAGTATTTCAGAAACTGCTGATCTGCTGGGATTTTCCTGCACAACCGGAGTGGTCTGACAAAGAGAAACTATCCAATGAGCGTCTTAATGAAAGAGGTCAGAGGAGAATGACTAGATGGCTTGATAGGAAGGCGACAGTAACTCAAACAATCAAATAACCACACCTGTTTACACCAGTGTAAGCAGATGGGCTACAGCAGCAGAAGACCACATTGGGTGTCACTCCTGTCTGCTAAGAACAGGAAACTGAGGCCACAATTCATAAACAAAACATTGGAAAAGCTTTGGCAGGTCTGACGAGTTTTGAATTGTGCTGCAACTTTCAGATGGTCGAGTCAGAATTTGGTGTAAAGAACATGAAAGCAAGCACCGATCCAGCCTCGTGCATTTAGGTTGTACAGCCTGCCACTTTTTCATTAAGCAGCTGTTTTAATGCCGCAAAACTCATTTGATCTAGTGCTAGCTTAGTGCCCAGCAACAACCTACAAAGTCAGGATCTAGCTGAGGAATATAGAATGAGTCAGAGAGCTCAAGGGCCAGCAGCCTCAAGTACTGATGGAAACCAAAAGAGAGCTAAAACAGAGAGTAACTGTTCAACAGATGTTGAATTGGAAGTTGCTTTGATTGAACTTGATGTGCTTTTCTGACACCTTAGTAGCTTACCACAGTGATAGTGAAATAGTGATCTCTGTGTTTTGTTTGCTGTTTTTATTTCTAAATATTAATTGGGCTCAATTCCTTTTTTAACATAACTAAAGGACCTTATTGCACCTTGTGTTATGTATTGATATGTCGCTTCTGTGCTGAAAATGGGTCAGATTCCCTCTAATTGCAGATTTGGCCCTCTGGGGTCTGTAAATGCAATACATATATTCGGTTTTGACTAAGCTGGTCAGACTTTGGTTGACCTGCCTCATCAGTTGATCCCCTGAACTGTGATTAAGGTCACAGTACCCTCAAAAAGCGTCTTGAATATCTTTTTCTAGAAATAACAATTGGTTCCAAGAGATCCTGTAAACTCTTGTTCCACCTCCTCTTTCTCTCTCTGTTGCACCTTCATTAGCTTGAATAAAACAGCAGTAACATGACTCAGTGCATTGGATATAAAGTGCAGGCGTCGATCTGTGATGTTTTTGCTAGAGCAACACATGTGCGGGTAGTTAGCTGCTATTTTCAATCTGGACTGTGATCATCTGAGTGTCAGTGACTTTTCTGACTCACCTTTAAGAGTGAGGAAAAGCAGCAAACCCCACCGTGTTCCCCTAGCTCCAGCTCTCACACACCATAATAAGCCTGGTGTCCTTGAGGTGACCCATACGCAGATGTCAAGGGAGGGTCTCTGGAGTCCAGCACGGCCTGTTTTCTGTGCCTTTAAGGGGTATTTATACTGAGGGTCTGAGTCACAAATTTTGTAATTAAATAAAAAAGCGCAGAGAGATGGCTTTCCAAAACACCTGTGTGTTCCTATAACGCCTCCAGTGAAAAGACTTATGTTAAAATTTGGCACGCTGCAGTTCTTTGTTCTGCAAGAGCCGTACTTGTACATAAGGTTTTACATTCGTATTCCCTTTCGTGTGCGTGTGTGTGCATTAGTCTGTGCATATGTGATTTCACTCCTAGAATAACACACAATATCTCACTTTTGCACTACAAACTGTTTTATGTGCTCCAGTCCCCTGTGTCCACAAACACTAAGATTTCTCCAGCACCTCCGGCAGCAGAACACACAGGCACACTTTTACAATGAATTTGGGAATTCTAATTTCTCCTCTTTTAGTGTAAGTAATAAAGCCCCCTAAAGCTCTTACTCTCAGTCCAAAATGTTAATGAAAGGAGGGAGAAATGACTGTGAAGGGTGCCAAGATCAACCCACAGCTTCCTGGTTTGCAAAAGGGAGTTGAAGCAGAGAGGAACAGTGTTCAGCTCCAAAGCCCTGTCAGATCCATAATGGCTTTCACATTTTCCATGTGTGAAGAAGACTGCAGACAGATGGAATTCACTAAATTCATTTTCTGGCACCTTTGCCAAATGCTTATCATGCATGCATCTTTGAATACATTATGGATGTATGGTGTGTGCTATATGCTGCAGTGCGTTTTCTGTTATTCTACAGATCACACAGCTGATACAGTTGAGTGTACTTAGATTGGCTTAGTTGAAAACAAAGCCAATCTAGGTATGTCTCTGAGTGTGCAGAAATGATGTTTGTAGTACTGTGAAAAAGTCTTGAGCTGTCCCCTCATTTCTTCATATTTTGACAGAAAAAATGGGAAATTGAAACCTGTGAAAACATAGAATGTAAGGCAAAAAAGGCATTTTTATAATATTTGGTATGACCATCTTAATTCTTCAGCACAGTCTGAACTCCTTTAGGTAGGTCTTCTTGTCATTTCTTTAAGTCGTCTTCAGGAAAAGTTCTCCAGGCTTCTTGAAGGACATTCAAAGCTCTTCTTTGGATGCTGGCTCCCTTTTGCTCAGTCCATGACTGATAGTGCTCCATTGTGTGTTTTTCGATCCAGGTTTGCTTTTACTGTATTGGCAGTGGGTTTGGGATCATTGTCATGTTAAAAAAATGGAGCTGTTGCCAATCAGACACTTTCCAGATGGTATTTCGTGGTGGATCAAAATTTGACATTACTTTTCTGTGTTCGTAATTCAGTCAATTTTTGGCAAGATCGCCAATGGCTGAAATGCAACCTCAAAATATGACAGGACCTCCACCATGTTTTACAGATGGCTGTAAACACTGTGTTGTACTTCTTTCCTGAGCTCCTCCTCAATCACTGGATTCATCACTCAATAAAACATTTTGGCACTGATTGTCTGTCCAGTTCTAGTGTAATTTGGCAAACCTCAGCCTTTTCTTCCCATCTCTCTACTTTAAGAATGGCTTCTAGATTTCCACCTTTCCACTGAAGAGTCATTCGAACTGTCAACTATTGAAGATGATCTGTCTGAATCAGTAAAAATGGCGAACCTTCAAGATACTTGCTGACTATGATGGAAACCCCACCAAAAGAGAAACAGCACAAATACTCAATGGACCAGTGTAAGAAGATGGTCTGTTCTGATATAAAATCACATTGACATCCTGATGTGTGAGCTGAGGTAACTGCTGGATGGGAAGATGGCAAACTGGTGGAGGTGGGTTGATGCTCTGAGTCACATTCTGCTTGAGTTTGACACATGCTGCCTATCTATGTATTGTTGCAGACCTCATGTACCCCTTCATGGCAGCAGGCGATGGGCCTCTTTCAGCAGGTGAATTTTATCACCATCAAATAATTGTATTTAAGATCCTTCAGATTTTCCACATCTTACTAGAAATGGGTGCTTCAAAAGCAAGTTGAATCCAGACTTGACCTGTTAATTTTCAGCTGCTTCAAGGATCTCCAGCTCATGTCTGAATTGAATTTAACATCTATGCAATTTATTGCAACCCCAGGCAGTACATCCACCTAATATTCTAAACTTAGGAAGATTGTAATCTTCTCTTTGGCTTGACAGACAGGTGTTAGCTCAATTATACAGGCATTGCTGAGTGTTATACTGGTGTAGCTGGTAGCCACTGAGTATATATTACTCATGTATGCTTTTTGTGTTGAATATTTGACGTTTGTATTGCGGTATGAAAGGAGTGCCAGTTCCCCTCTAAGTCCAGCCAAGCAGTCTCTACAGAGACTGATAAATTCATCCAAATCATCTCTTGCTGCTACCAACTAAAGTCCTCTGAACTTGAAGTAGACCTATTATGCCGATTTTCATTTCTGTATTTTCATTCTTGGATTCTGGAGGATCCTCGCATGATTTAAAGTTTAAAATAACCCTTAATTATCTTACATTTGGCTTAAGTGTCGTATACCTTGATGCAGCCCCTCTGTATATCCAGTTGTCTGAAACAAGATGTTTTAGCTCTCTAGATTTTTGCTGATTGTCTGCACCTCGCATTACAATCACTAGCATGTATCAAATACTGTCTAAGACCAGTACATGAGGGAAATGTAATGTTACTTGCAGCTGGACAGTGTCTGCAAGCATAGACCAAGGATTTATGCGTAAAGGGCTTGCTGGATGAAAGACTCCTCTGTCAAGTGGTGAGGCAAAAAACAAATGTTTGCTTGTAGCTGTTTAGTGCACAGAAAAGAAATAATATCAATGTCATGTGTCATATGTTGAAGGATTTAGAAAATGTAACTTTCCTACAAAACGGAAAACTGCACTTTTGGTCAACTTCAAAACTTGTTGAGTACTCAGCTTCAGTTTCAGCTTCAGGACACACTATGAGTCAAACAGGTGGGTAGAGCTTGCCCGCTTAAAGTCATACCGTGTGGCCATATTGAGGATTAACATCTCTTTACGATAATACAGATCGAGCAGTCTGAAACCGGTCTGAAACCTGAGGGTGAAAGCACTTGTATATAATATGTGAAAATTTAGCCAACATTGACCACTGTAATTGAACTGGACATGTGTGTGCTTAATAGACTGGCAAATTACAGCAGGATTTTCCTATCCTCGGTCAGAAGGCACAGGTGACTTATATGATGAAAGAGAGGGTCCACAGCAATGATAATTAGGGTTCTTTTAATCCAAACATCTCCAGAAGTGAATTCGTGTGAGTATATGTATATGTGTGTGTGGTTCTGTAAAATAACAGAAATTACAATTAGCAAACAATTAAAGTCAACCAAACTGGTCTAAATAATACAGAAAGGGTTGAACAGAAATGACTAAACACCACCCCCTGGTGGACACAAATGGGCTGCTGCACAGGGATAGACTCCATCTTTACTTTGGGCAGCTCAGTTCACAAGGGTAGCGCCATTTTGGTCAAATCAGCGTGAATATACAGTGTCTCGTGGCTATACAAACCGCTGGAAAACTCTATAAAGGCATCACACAATGTAGATAGGCAAGTGTATGATAAGTTACAACCATAGAACAAACAAATACAAGGCACTTACTTATCATTCACGCACACGCACGACACATGTTCAGTACAACAGCCCAGCTCCACCAGCGCTATCACGGTGAACCAGCGCAAACACAAACAAAGGATGGGAGGAATGTACCATCTTAGCAGTGGTTAGAGGGGGTCCGTGGAACAGTCTATATACACAAATCACAGGGGTTTTCTACAGTAATAGTAAAAAAATTAAAATTAAAATCATCCAGTGAGAAGCAGTTCAGTGGACAAAAATGTGTTGTTGATATCAGTTCAGAGGCAAATGACAAACTTTCTTCAAGCTGATGGTAACAATACAACAATATACAACCAAGGTATGCAGAAGAATGCATGACATGTTGAACTTTGAAGACAAATGGGCTACAGCAGCAGAAGACCATGCCAGGCACTGCTCCTGTCAGTTTAGAACAGCAAATTGAGGCTACAGTTCACCCAGGATTGGAACTTATCCTACTTTTTATCTGCGGTTCAGGCTGCTGGTGGTAATGTCATCATATTGGCACACTTTCTACCCCTTAGTACCAACTGAGCATTGTTGCTGGCCATGTCCATTATTGTGTGATCACAGTGTATCCATCTTGTGATAGCTGCTTCCATCGAGGTATAATGCCAAGTCATAAAGCTCAGATTATCTCAAACTGGTTTCTTAAACATGACAATGAATTCACTGTACTTAGATGGTCTCCACAGTCATCTAATTACCAGGCAGTCAATTCAGTCCAGCACAGATTTGGTAAAACAGAAAATTCACATCATGGATGTGCAGCTGACAAATCTGCAACAACTGTGTGATGCAATCATGTCAACATGATCCAAAAACTCTGAGGAATGTTTCCAGCACCTTGTTGAATCTGAGCCAATCTGAACGTAAAGGGAGGTCCAACCCATTGCTAGCAGGCAAAACAGAGAAAAGGGAAAAGAATAATAGGCTTAGTTTAAAAGAATGGATGACACTCAAAACCCTGGAAGCATTAGCATTGTCTGCTGCTGGAACTCAAAAAGATTAAATGATTAGGTAGGTTGATTATAAATTGCTTTTGGTCATCACATTTTACTGTTTGGAGTAATAAAATAGACACTTTGGTTCCTGGGGATCGGTTCCTTTATCCTACAGAGTAGACATTGCTCGCAGCACTTCTTCTTAATTGCTCTAAACAAACAGTTTTGTCAAGCAATTTAAAACCATTGTCTGGTGTTGATTACTGCATTCAGCAAATGGTATCACCCAGATGTCAGACAGCTCCTCCTGCCTCGTGATGTTTCGTCATAACTGCAGGCTACTCAGAATTAAAAGAGTGCCACCCTCATGTCTGGAGTGTGTCTGTCTAAACAGGGTTCAGCAGAAAAAAAGTAGCTCTTCCTCCTGACCAGGATGGCTTGCTGTCATTCGGATTGACATACCACACACCAGCATCCGACCACAGATGTTGCAGGCCACCCAGAAGACACTCCAACACTCACGAAGCAGCATTAACAGAAGGCATTTCCATTCCATTTCCACTTCTCATAGCAAACTATCAGTTCTTAGACCGACTCCTCTTTGAAATGTTGACTTTGGAGCTTTGTCAGGCTTTGGAGTAAAAGTGTACAACCATGTAATTGATCATTCAGCTTGTGGTTTTCTCTTTCTCTTATAAATTAACTGTTGTGGTGAGAAGTTCACATATGTGATTGTAATTGTGAGTTTTCCATTTGGGAAATTCATATTTTGATCAGGTATTCTTTTGTCCTCAGATACTGCTTAATATAATTGTAATACTAGTTTAAAATATATTAAACTAAAAGATAACATAACCATCAACTACATGACAAACTCACTTCTTTTTTGCCTGTTCACAAAATTTGCATGCAAGTCAAACTATACCTATATTTGCTTCTGAATTAAAACAATGGAAGTTCCTTTAAGCTCTAACCACCTGACAATACACAGACCACAGATCAGCTTATATTTTACAGCCCCCCCATGTTCCCTCAAAGCCACTGTTAAATGATAGAGATTCTAGTTACACAAAACCCTACAATCACAGAGCAGCTTCTTCCACGAGGACCATAATGTTATACAGACGTTACCCACAAGCAACACTAGTGGCTGCAAGCAGAAACCATCTGGATAGAAAATCTGAGTCCAGCGGGAGAGGAAGCATGACATGTGTCAATTAAAACCTGTCCTCTGTACGTATGGTGAAGTCAGTGGTGGATGTGGCCAGTGTGGTGATGAGCATGGCTTATGTATGTAATAAAACTGTCCCAGAGAGATTTTCCCTCAAATGCAGTTTCTGTCAAGTGTCCAGAATTCAGTCCTTTAAAGTTTGGTCTGTCAGTGCCCCAGCAGAAAAGGAAGTGTAGTTCAGTGCATTTATAGGTGGATGAACATAAAGCACAACATCATGGTGATTATTTTTAGCTGTCTGTTAAGCTGTGTCATACACTGGTTAATATTATTGTGCTGCAGCGCATTTATCTATTACTCTATCACCTGTTTTTAATACTGCTGCTTGCACATGCTGCAGTATTGTTCAACCTGTTTGTGCTGCTGGCCATGAAATGAAAAAACAAGCAACAGGCAAACGTTTGGTGTTCCAGATGTCCTTCTTCCTTAAAAAAACCTTCCAGTTAGTCCTGGGTAATCCAGAAGTGTTTCCTGGCTAAATGAGATATATAATCTCTCATGTGGGTGTTGGATATATATTCTGGGGCCTCCTACAATGGGAGGCACCCAAGAGCCTTGTGGCATCCTAACCAAATGCCATGTCAACAGGCTCCTGTCAACATGCAGGAATAGTGGGGCATAGTGGGTTTACTCAGAGATCCCTCCAGATGTTTCATCTCTTCACCAGGCCTTCACCAGGCTGAGAAACACCACAGAGGAAACTCATTTTGGCCACTTGTATTCACAGCCTTCTTTCAGTAATTACCCAGACTTGATGATCACAGGTGAGGATTGGGATCATCTGATTAATCGAAAGCTTTGCCTTTTAGCTCAGCTCTCTCTTCATTTTGTTGCCGCAACTTCCTCATGAATAAAATCCTAAGATATTTGAACTCCCTTGCTAAATGTGATGTTACTGTCATGAAATTAAATGCTTTGAGAACGCTTTCAGATTTTCTTTGAAGGCAAAAAAAGAACTGAATATTTTAGCCCATTGATGGATGGTTGCCAAGCAACCTGATGGCGTACTTGTATAATTAAAGTTTTGCTAATATAAATTAAATGTAACTGTTGCTAAATACAAATGATGCTTTAAAAGGGTGTTAGACATGCATAAAAACGAATTATTTTAGCCAGCTGTGTGCGGTTGCTAGGCAATGTGACATCATAATGTCTGATATAAACAACATAGTTGTTTTGGGTTATTTTTTTAGTATTTTGTGTGGAGTGTAATTCACTTTCCCGTTGTTGTTATTACCATTATCATTAAGGTGGGATGAGCAGCCACAGCACAATGGCACAAATTCTTCTTCTACTTTGAAGAAAAGATTTATTCCAAATATTTTTTGACTCTTCTCTGAAAGAGGGCATCTAGTGCCCATTAGAGGAATCGCATCTTTAAGCCACAGTAAGGCTGTGAAGGTTGCAGCTTAATTTGTTTTAATGCCCTGTGGAGTTTTGTTCTTATGACATTTTTAGTGTAACTCTCTTTGTGTGCATCCTTTGGGTCTAAATTTGCTTTTTTCCTCATGAAATATTTGCAAAGCTGATTTTTGATGATTTAGGAACCTGCATTGTTTATAATAATATTAAGTTTCATATAAACATGTATGTTTTGATATCAAGTAAATGTATCATGTCTAAACAACAAAGAGAATACATAGTTAAAAAAGAGAGAGTAGATTTAAATATATAGACGTATTAAAGTAGTAAATGTGCTGTGTAAGATGCTTTTATATCCCATGCCAAAAACTCTGTCCACAAAAACCACCAGGGCATGCCACAAATACCATGTCGTGGTTTATTATCCCAGCTGCTCATGAGAGGAACACCATTGTGTTATTTATTTTATTTCGGTTTTTCTCAGACTCGTGACATTTAGCTGTGTATTTTTCTTTGAAGCGCTTGCCAGCGCTCCGTCAGCACGGAGGGTCTTTGTAGTGGGGTTTTGAGTGGCACCTGAATCAGCCAGCAGGGGACCTCAGCATTGATCGATGAGGATTTTGCAGGCAGAAATTGAGTTCCTAGTCTTTGCAGCTGAGGGCAACTCAGATCTACAAACTTCCATCAAAATGGAAAATGCTGACTGAAAGTGAATAACAGATTCTCAGTTTTTCCTCTATTGCAAAAGGGAATATGATGCAGAAATAAATGCTTCATGGTGATATTAATTACTTCACTTCTGACAGCTGAATGGCAGCTGACTGAACACAGACAGCCTTTGAATCTTTCGCTGAATAAAGTGATTCCTGTGTTATTCTTGTCCTGCTTTCCTGCATTCATACTTTGAAGTCGCTCCTCTTTTTGCTGATCGTGTTGTATTTCTTTCAAAGTTGAGCGTAGGAAGGCTATCAAATTCTGGATGCTAATGTGATGATCATTAACCAGTGGGCCACACACACAGACACACACTCATAAAACTTACTAGTGAGTTGCAGTGTTTGGAGTGCTTAAGCTCTGATGTTTTGCTTTGTAACTAGAACCCAAGTCACTCCGTGGGCCCCAAATCCTGGAGCCGAGTAAGTCCATACCCACTCCCCACTCCATTGTTGATGAAATTTCTGGAAAGACAACCTGTTTGTGTAACTGCAGCGAGTGCTGAGTCTCTGCAGAGCTGAGTGGGGCCTCTGGGTTCGTGGGAGGGGGTGAGTAGGAGAGGCCGTGGATGGTGCCGCAGCCTGCGTGCCTGTCTGACCGCAGCTCATCTGAAAACATTTTGGAAGTGTTTATTTCTCTACCTTTACTATCAGTTGGTGAGGCATCATTATCGTAGGATGGGTAAAGACCAGTTTGGCATGCTCATTTTTTAAGCTCTGTTGAGTGAATGAGCTTACTTTTGCACTGAAGTTGCACTAATGAGTATTTTTGGATTATAAATTAGTCTATATGTACTGGCAGAGAAGTCACTTATAATAATAAACTCAGCTCCGGCAGGGATTTTGATGCCTTTTACCTCTATACGCTTGTAAGACTGGGTCTGAAAGGGAAGTCTTAAAACTGCATTCCTTTTAATAGCCAGCAGAGGGGGCTTCTCTGGGAGTTTGATGGAAAATCACTGCTCACTTCATCTATGACCTGGGGAAACCCTTTCCTGAGGATTTTATCATCTCAATCTCTGATTTTAAGTCTCACAGAATAGAGCACGATGTTCATTTTGGTAATTATGGCCTCTTCTAGGGTTAAATAAACAACAAAGGAGGGTATAATTTAGGGAAGACCTACCTGGTCATTGGCAAGTTCTACCATATAAGTGTACAGCGGTATTCTGCTTTCTTTAGATCCACCTCTTGCTTGTGACATCAGGTTTTAAAATATCAAGTTCTGTACTAACCAGTGGGTGACATTAATCTTGTATACGTAGTCTATGACCTCACTAGACACTCATCATCAGGCAGACAGAGGTAGAACAAGCAAACACTGTTGCCACTCACAAGCTCTTGTACAGTTTTTTAATCTAAATGTGGCTCTTGCTCTGTAAAGAACTTGCAATAAAAGAAAAAGAAGCAGCAATAAAGTTGAGCTGAAATATGTTTCATAGGGACAGCTGTCCTAAAATATCAGACAAGCATTTAGTGAAATCTCCAATTTGACTAATATTGAATATATTCAAATGCCGACCGTGTTAAACATGCAAAGCATTACTCCAGATATTGCTGTTATTAAGCTGTATTAAACCAAGCCAACAACCAAAGTAGCAACCACACAAGGTGAGTTTCTATCTCGTGAACACTGATGACCATCTAGCGGCTAATGCTAATGTCACTTAAAAGAAAAACAGTGGGTGGAGACCTTGGCACAACCAAAATGATTGCAAAACTGACTTCTCATTGCCTTTAGAATGGTTGCTTCAAAAACAGGGACCAGGTCTGCAACCACTCGTATTCAGTCACTGTCTTGCATGCATGAAGATGGCGATAAAATGGCTAAAAGTCTGCAATCAGTTTGTGATTAAATGGGGTCAAATTGGAAATTGCATGGAATCTGCTTGTGATCAATCAGCAAATATCACACAATTTTTGCCATTGATTGTAAATCTGTTGTTGTGTACATACAGCAGTAATTCAAAAATCCCACCACAAATAGTTGCATACATTTAACTACAAAACGGCATGGATCTTTTTGCCTTTACAGGAATATAACAAGAATGCAACTAGTCAAGTCGAGTCTCCTGTTGCACAACGATACATCACAGACAAGTTGCATTATTTGGTGCAGACTGACCTTAACTATACTTGCAACATGTTGCCCATCTGTTTGTGTGTATAAACTCCAGCCGATTGCTGCAACTGCTTGCTTTTGGTTGCCAAAAGTGGAAAAAATTCATTGCAATTACCGAGCAACCATCAATTTTTCACTTTCTTTGAGTGTGACTTTCGGGAGTAGGTAAAGATCAAAGTAGATTGTTGAGCACCGATGCTCTTATTCCGTGTCCGTCGAGTGTGTAAACACTTCTACATAGCAACTTTCAAATTGGATAATTTCAGATTTTATTGTTTTCAGCTGCCACCAAATGGCCAGAAAATCAATCATTTCAGCTGCATGAAATGATTCTGCTTTTCATTCTGTCTCGCAGTCCCTTGAGACACGTTTCTTTCAGACACATTGAGACATTTTCTGAAACTGAAATGTTTTCTCTCAAAAGCGTGGACTTGATGTTATTGGTATTTTTCTCATATTAAGCCAAAATACAACTAGCTATCAGCAAAATGCATCGTGTCTGTTTCCTTTTAAATACGTCTCTGCATAACAGCAGGTCTGACAGATGAATTAGATGATTATGTGGAAAAAAATAGTTCCCTGTCACACCCCCATGGTGAGGCAACAGACTGATGGAGCCTCAGAGAGCTGCTGGGTGATGTAATCTTGGTTGCCTCATATTTTGACAGTGTTTTTTGTTAGATTTGAAACAAAGCTCAGTGAGCGATATCCTGCCACAAAGGCACCACTTTTTCCCCTCTCCTCCAGTTTTTACGTGGATGATGTGGCCGGTGTCATGGTCCCTGAGAGGTTCTTGGCTCATGGTGGTTGAATCTAACACGGATTTATTGGCTTTTAAAGGCCATCCATCAGTGCTTTCTCTCCACCTCTCAAATCTTTAAATCATCTGCCTCCTCTCTCACTCTCTCTCTTGCTCTTTTTTCCCCTCACATTTCACCTTTTCTCCAATTTCAGCCTCTCGTGACGAAGCGTTGGCCTTGTCCTCATTGTCTTTACTCCTCCTTTTGCTGTTGACCCAGTCACTGACAACTGTCAGCGCCTTTCCCGTATGGTTTCCATCACATGTAATAAAAGAGATGGAGCCTAAATCAGGCCACACATGAAGCTGGGATGGTGTTGGTTTCCTGCTGGGCCCCAGAGCCATCCCATGAACTCACAACCCTTTGGCCCTAATTCTGCACTTCCTCTGATTGCATCATTGGCAGGTAAAGCCTCAAAGTACGCACAGTGGACATGTTGGAGGACATAAGGTGTTCTCTGTGCCTTTAACAGTGTGGTATTAGGTGTAGAAACAAAAGGAAAAAAGCTTTTTGTGAATATTCTTTTGTTTGGTAGCTCATTAAACCCCTCCAAAATCTCCAAAGTTGAAGGCAACTGTTTAAAGCTGATTTGTTTATATGCAAGTATGTACATCAAGCAGGGATTCTTCTGCAGCTAAAAGTACCTGAAAGTCAGTTATGGCTACAAAAGCTGAAAGTCATGCACCAGTGCACTTGTTAGCGCGTGCACACACACACACACACACACAAACACACATTACACACATGATTCAGTCCAGGCCCCCTCACTTTGCCACTGAGAAATCTGAGCAGTGCATGACTCATTCATTGGGCCATCATCTCCCTCCTGACTGTAAAACAACTTGGCTTAGATTACAGTGTATCAGAGATCTTGTAAAACATCTTATTTCTGTTTGAGTAATGAAGGGCAGATTAGAAGAAACAAAAAAACCAGGAAACACACGTATTGGCACGCAGTGAAAAATATTTTACAGTTTTTCATGGCTCATCAGTAAATTGAAATCATGTGTGTGTGTGTGTGCGTGTGCGTGTGTGTGTGTGTGTGTGTGTGTGTGTGTGTGTGTGTGTGGAAAAGGAGTGAATTGTCTTAGTTAGCGGTGTGTTTAAAATATAACGACCATGGAGCTTGAACAAGCATCTGTATATAAAAAGTTGGTAGTGAAAACACTCTTGAGAAGTGGCTTTGTCATTTAAGTTTGAATTTATCCAACATCCACTGGTGTCCATGCAAACTTTTAACTAGCAGAAGCAATATTGTACTCATAGATATACATTGGTTAGTGTGTATTTATGTCCTCTAACAAACTGATGCATTGTCCTAAACTAAGAGTTAATCCATTAAATCCGTTGTTTTAGAGGTCTTGTGGTGTGTACAGATGCAGCTTTGCAAAACTAACCTGTGATGCCATATTCTCCTGGCACCCCTTCCAAATAAACTGCCCTTGCTTTGTCTTTTCTAGTTGTATCTTTATGAACTTTAACATTTAACATGCTAACTGAGGCCTGTAGAATATGAAGCTTCTGCGTAAGCTGCTTTTCTGTTCTTTACACGTCTACTGCTTTCCCATGCTGCCAATCTCAGTACTGACATCATTGCTCTAGTCTAATCATCTTCTTGCCTGCCTTCTTTGAGCCAATCAGCCTATGCTTTACATGGTTTAAAATCTGTGCTCTCCATCATTCTCCCTTTCAGACTCTCCTTCGTGCAACCCACCAACTCCCCATTTCAATCTCAGACACCTCAGCCAGAGCTCCATTTGAGGCTCAGTCTTTATCTTCACCACAATTTCCAGCAAACTGCCAAAACCTCTGCTTTTATTGAGGTGGTCACACTTACAGATGATATGTTAATCAAGTGCATTTGACTGTCCTCTTAATTCCTTTGGAAGAAGTAAGGATGCACTTAGTTTTTCACAGGACTCTATGCAGTCTTGTGAAAAAACTCCTTTTTTCTTTGAAGGCTTCTTCCACTGAAGCTGAAGTTTGTCTTGAACTCCTTTCTTTGTCTTTGGTGCCAGGTATAATTCACTGATTACCATTTTGGAGTAGATCTGCACTCTGGTTCCTGGAAAGGGCTTGAGAGCATGTTAAGCAAGGCAAGGATCCAAATCACAGTTTGTGTGACCTCAGCTCACAGCTTTGTGTTCTCAGCCGTTACTATAGCGTCCCTGCTGCTATTTACAGTAAATAAACATGGTGTTTTAATGAACAAGGCACATGCATCAGCTGTGGCCTCCTGGACATTATTTTGTCATTTCAGAGCCCATGTTGAGATGAAAAAGACGATGTTTGTGTAATCCTTTGTTTCAGGAAATGAGGCTGATGAAAGATGCAGGCTTGGATACATTTTTTATCACCAAGGTGGACACTGTCTGGACATTGTTCCAATTCAGAGGTTTTACAGAAACAATGGATGACTTTGTTGGAAACATACAGGATGACAAAGGGAATCCTTTCTCATTGAAAACCCACTAGTGTATTTTTCCTGTTTTGGTAAGGCCCTTTGTGTTTGGAGCATCATTCTTTATATTTTGCTATGAGCAGTAAAAGTGTTGGTGTCAGCCTGTGGTCTGAGCATCCTGGCCGATGGTTGTTTTTGTGGTTGTGGTCAGTATGATCCGACTGCGTCTAACTGTGTAGGCGAGTGGGAAAGATGACGAACTGGTGTCCGCTTTAATGATGAGGAACCAAACTAAAGGAGTCTCTGATGGTAAACTGTGGTCAAGGAGCCTGACGCTCGTGGTGTTTTTCCACTGTCTCGTGAAAGTTCATCTTCCTCTCATACTGAGAAATTTGTCACTCCAGAAACTTTTCTATTTATCAGGTCTGATCCGACTATATGCACAGACAAGCTTGCTGAGCTGCAAACCTCTCCATATTTTATTTATTTGTTAGGTTTCGTGCATCTGGGCTGTGTTAGTGTGTCAGACATTTGAGAATGTGTGAAAGCTTGTTTGTAGTGACTGACTCATTTCCCTGTGTCTGCTTGTCACACAAACAGACAGTTGTTATACTTTAGACTTTATTCATTTGGGTAAAGTGTGGATATGACTCTTTGTCTTTAGGAAACCTTTTACGCTAAATTGCAAGATCTTTCAATATTGTGGAGCAAAAATCAACAATTCCGTTTTGTTTTTTTTTAAATCAGGAATAAGACCCCAAAAGAACCCATGGAGGGTGGCTTTTTGCCTTGATGGTTGGGCTATGTACAGACTATATACACAGCTTCTATCGCGCTATATTAGGTCTGTTACTGGCTGTCGCTGTCCCATGATTAATTAAACACAAAACCATCAAACTGAACTGAATAGACTAGCAATATCTGATCGATACCTGGATCAGATATCATCACCGATATCAGTCAGAAATATCGATATGTAATCGTTATCTGATCCAGCCTTTAGATCAGTATCGGTATCAGTATTAATATCTGATCCAAATATCAGATTGCCACATACTTAGCATATACAGTCCTTTTTGTTTTGTCACTTGTGACCATTGCAAAAATGCCTCCAGGCAGTTATTTGTAGTTAACAAAACAATGCCTTTTCTAAAGGAAACCGAGTTTTCTTGTCCTTGATTTGACTATTGTAAAAACCCTAACATCTACCTCGATTCAAGGAGCGGTATGCCTCAGAAAACTTCACAAAGAGCTGCTGTGAGGTGAAGAGCTGGTTTTATTTGCTTGCAATAGTAAGACAACACACGCATTATCTTCAGAGAAAATAAATGAAAGAAAGCGGAGCTCTTTAATTAATAAGAAACTTGTCCTTGCATTTATTTGGAATTATCCAATTAAATGCTTCTTCAAATTGTCCTGATCTCATAAAGTGTGCAAAGTGGCCATGACCTCTGAGGACACAGAGCTGGCGTGCAATGTGACCAATTTATGTGCAGGCCCAATGGAAACTGTGACAATAGAAACTAGATATGTTATGGTGGACACACCTTGGTGGTGATGTTGCAGCTGGCCAATGTAGTCATAGCCTTTGGAGGGAAAGTGGATACTGATGGTAGGATTTGTGTTTCACATTAAACATAGCCTGTCACAAGGTAAACTTGTAATTTTTTCTCAGTTGCACGTTGGCCATTTGGTTGGGTTGAACTAAAAAAATGTGAAATCTCTGAGTTCTTAGGAAAGTGAAAGATTTTACTTCTAGCCCCGAGGGTAATGTAGCTTCTGCTACTGAGTCAACACAAGCCAGTTAGAAGTGTATCTGCTTTAGTTTGTCCTGTGCTGATGATTCACGTTTATGGAATCCAGCTGTAAAAAAAGATGGACAGTTGACACACAAATAAAAAGAAAAAAACAAGCCGATTATCCAGGAAGTGACCCACTGGAAAATAATCAGCAGGCACGCTATGACCTCTGAACTGGACAGTTCACTCATGTGTGGACACTCAGGTTTAAGCTTTTCCATCTGATGTCTTTTCTCTTTGTTCTTGTAAATTAGCTGTGAAACCGAAGTCTCTCCTTTCCTATTGTGATGTTTGCCACGTGTTTTGTGTCACGGCAGCTGTCAAATTTGAAATTCTCCACTTAATCCACGGAGCATCTGAAGCTCATCAATCAGGGGTGCACTGAGATGGAAAAGAGTTTAGCCTGTGCAATAGTTCATACACTTACAAAGTGTTTTGGTATCATTTCAGCGCAGCAGATTTGTAAACACTGTCAGCTTGTTTGGATTGGAACAGCAGCACTTTGATTACTGTGAGCTGATGAACTGATGTGCTCACTTCATTGGGGAAGTTTGCACGAGCTGACACTTCAAACATGCCAGCAGTTATGAATGATTCAGAAAAGGCAATCATTTATCATGGCCATATTCCCAGAGTGCACTTCTCTGCTTACAGTTAAACCAAGCCGAGGAAAGACTTTGGTAACTCCTGATGCGGTAATCACTTTCGCTCCGTGCCCTGAACCGGACCTGTGTTTTTGAAAAGATTAACATGTTCCAGGCATGAAAACCTGCTAATACACATAAGAAGGCAAACAAGGCTCTTAACCTGCCTGAGTACTGCAGTTTCCACAGTTTTCTCTCATTTCTTTGACTCATGTCACACTTTCCTAATCTTTCTGTGGCCACAGAATGAAAAGAAGTGAATATTTTGGCAAGACGAGAGTCACAAGTTACTGATTTTTCTTAAAAACGTCTTGCTTTGAAACACTTCGACAAGATTTATGGGCTTCTGTGTTGTCATCGTTGGAAACAAATGCTCAAGGCCATTTTTTTATGGTACAGTTTTGAGTTGAAAACATAAATCTTCTCTGTTTAAGTTGAGAGAGTAAAGTTTGGATCAGGAACAAAAGCATTTTAAAAACTGCCAAATCTCTATAGTTTGCTTCACATTTACAGACTCTTCTGTGTTAGCAGTTTTACTATGATGCAACTTAACTGATTTTATTCAGACTAATTGTTCTCACCTGTATCGTTTCCTGCAAAAAAAAAAAAATCCAAAAGCTACCGCATGAAATCAGACAGATGCTTTCTTAGAAGTTGGTGGTGAGCAAAGAATGTTTTTAGGTGTGAAGTTAATTGGAAGAAATTGGAAGAAGTCAATTAACTGCTTCAGGATCCTGCAAATAAATAAATAAATACTCATAAACAGTTCTTAAAATTGAGTGTTTTTTAATCTCTTCACATTTAGTAAAGACAAAGTGCAATTCAAATAAAAACCTTTTTGTTTAAATTATAATTTCCTCAGAAAGAAGATCACCACAGGTATGGCCATAAACTTTAAAATTTGAACATTAATATCTGTGCAACAAAAGAAAAAATCCCAGTGGTAAAATTATATATCTATAGCTCAGGGATTGTCTTTCCCTTAAGGAAAAAGTAAATGAAAAAAGGATATTGGTAATGTTGATGCTTATTACTTATAATCGTCGTCAAGAGCACCAAATTCCTTGGTGTCCACCTGGCGGAGAACCTCTCCTGGTCTCTCAACACCAGCTCCATAACTAAGAAGGCCCAACTGCGCCTCTACTTCCTGCTGAAGCTGAGATAAGCCCATCTCCCTCCATCCATTCTCACCACGTTCAACAGAGAGACTATCGAGAGCGTCCTGAGCAGCTGCATCACTGTCTGATATGGTAAAGGTGGATTGCAGTACCCTCTCTTCCCTCCATCACGGACACTTACAGCATTCACGCCATCATCCTGTTCGGTCTAGTGTTGCACTGTCTTGTCTTTTTTTTTTTGCAATTTTTGCACATTGCACTTTTACGTAGTCCCGTGTTGATTGTCTGTTATATGTCATGTGTAACACCAGGCTCTCAGAGGAATGCTGTCTCGTTTCACTCTGTACTGTACCACTGTACATGGTTGAAATGACAATGTATGATAAGTCATACACCAGTCAGCCTCTTACTTTTTAATGTATAAGTCACCTTGTACTGCCTAAACAGCCCTGACTCAGAAAGGAGATCTCTGTGGGTGTTCTCTGGTATTAGGTACCAGGATGTTGGCAGTGGATCCTGGTTGCTGTAGGTTGCTACGTGAGGCCTCAGTGCTATGTGAGTACATTGTGATGTGGGAAATGTGGAGGCTGTATGAATACTTGGCTTCTTTGATCCGTCCCTCAAACCTTTCCTGAGCAGATTTTACAGTGGGAAGGGGTCCTGCTAGGGGAGGCCTTCATTAAGGGCCACTGGGGGTGGCAATTTTTTGGTAGGTGGCATGTGTCATTGTATCATTACATCATCATAAATGCCAGAACCCAAAGGTTTGTAATAGTTGACAAATTCCAGTCAAGTCCAATTCATGGACCTCCCAATTTGCAACCACCGGGATCCAAAAGATCTACCGCGAACATCCCAAACTCTACAACAGGTTAAAACAGCTTGGCTGATTTGTTGGTTTACCTCCACTGAAGATATGCTTTTAACAGTGTGGGTACTGGCCCGATACACTGAGTGCACCTTAAGGCATATGAAGTAAAGTAGGTCTTCTTGCTGGTCAGTGAGGTAATGGAGGTGTCATTTGAGTTTGCACAGAATCAATCGCATGGAACGATTACATCTAGAACCCCCTTTTTCAGTTTCATCCATCACTTGCTTGTACTCTTTACAGTAAATCTCCTGTTGAGGTTGACCAGGTGTTCTACCTCCTCTCCAACTTGACACGGTCTTTGACTGAGGTCTAACAATCAGTGATCTTACAAAAAATCCCTTCACACCAATAAGAATAAATGATGTTGTTAACTTTGGCATCGAAACTCCCAGTGGGACACTGAGGATCCAATCGGAGCTGGATTTTTAGTTTATTTAAGAATTACCTCACCATATAAAACACACTCGAGCGCAATGTGTGGTTAAACCTTTGGCACTAAGTGATTCTTGCACTTTACAGATCCACGTATGATGGGAACTGACTGGCTCCTGTTAATCTGAATATATCTTGTATTCCTTTATAAAAAATTTTATTCCAGGTACATGAAAAGCAAATACACCCCCCCCCCCCCCACCCCCCAAAACACAAAATTCACACACACTCACACGCTACATTCCCAACCTTTACACACACACACACTCCCTGAACTGAAAATGAAAACAGCTGTGTTCCCGTCAGCACTGTAGAGCTCACCACTCATCTGTCATGAAAAATATCCTTGAAAAGGAATATTCCAAAAGTGTCCCCACACGCTAAGGGCCCCTAATTTCATTCCACAGTCCTGACACTGCATTAAAAAAAAACAAACCTACACACCGTTTGCCTCCGTTTCTCTGGGAAGAAATCTTTTCACACAAGGCGACTGAAAGAGAGGCAGTTTGCTGAGAGAAGACTAAGTTCAGGAAAATAAGCATGTCGCTGAGTCTAAACAAGTCAGTGGGGGGGATTGTTTTTGTGTCGCTTCTCCACCAGGACCCCCGAGGGAAGAGCTGGCCTCTTTAATGTAGTCTCCAGTGCTGTTTATCCAGATGTGGGCCTCCTGGAGTCCTTAGCGAACACCAAACTCCACCTACACACTTTAGGCATTTCTGATTCAGAAAAATGCTCCATAGGAAGCAAAGTGTATTGACTCATTTGGTATTCTTTCATGTTTTTACGCAGGAATCCAGGAGGGCACCCAGTGCACGAAGTGTAAGAATGAATGGGCACTGAAGACCTCCATAGCTCTGCTCTATGTGCTGTGTACACTCCTCACCATCGCTGTTGCTATACTTGGATATAAAGGTAAAACAAGCTGCCCGCCACGCTCCTTTCCACTATCACTGTAATCTAACAGAATAAATTAGAGGATGGCAAACACTTCTACAATGACGCCCTTTGTTTTCTGAAATGTTGAAATGATTCACTTACATTATGTTGATGGAGTAACCATCCAAACATATCATTAGTTTTCTCTTTGTGCTGCCAAGAGCTTCACTGTTTCATGACCGTATGAGACCTCCTGTGTGTGAGGCAAGCAGCTCTCTGTCCCTTGAGTGGACTTCAGCATGCTCAAGTATGACATGAATGTTCTTTTGCAATGCTTCATTGTCATTATTCAATGTTTCAGTAATGGAAAGTATGACAACACTTCTGCCACATCCACGAGGAAAACTTAGCAGTTTTACCCTCAATTTACTCTCTCTACATTTCCTGTTACAGATAAACACCCTGTTAAACCAAATCCCCCCCCCCCACCCCCGCCAAAAAAACCCAAAAACATTACTCAAGGAGTTTTAGATTTTAAAAAAATGCGTGTTTACTTTCTTGCAGAGTCACGTGAGAGATTTCACCTTCATGTGTAAATATGAAGTCACCAAAAACAAACAGTGATTGAACTCAAGAGAAACAGCTAACAAAACAAATATGCCTGGCAGTGCATTTCACATGCGGGGTTGACTCCAAATACTCTATATATTGTGAATGGAAACGGGAAATAGCCAGAGAAGATGATACAGTACTGTGAAAGGCTTTAGCCAATCCCCATTCCTTTATATTTTGATAGGAAAACAGGAAATAGGTGCATATAGAAATCAAAACATATATAAATGTACAAACATACACAGTATATAAAACAAAAATGAGCTTGAAAGTCAATATTTAGTGTGACCATCTTTATTCTTCAACATAGCCTGAACTCTCTTAATCAGCTTTCTTGTCATTTCTTTAAGTCGTCTTCAGGAATAGTTTTGCAGACTTCTTGAAGGACATCCAAAGCTTTCAATGTTTCTGCCTTTTGTATTGTTTGTTGTCAAGACGATCCCACCTGCTTTAATAATGTTGAGATCTAGGTTACGGGGAGGCTAATCCATGACTAGGGATGGGTATCGTTTAGGTTTTATCCGATACCGGTGCCAAACCGGTACTTTTGAAACGGTGCTGGTGCTTAAACGGTGCTTAAACCGGTGCTTAAAGAATGGAGAACGCAAAAA
The DNA here is from genome assembly GCF_057382095.1 of Aulonocara sp. 'chitande type north' Nkhata Bay. NCBI lineage: Eukaryota > Metazoa > Chordata > Actinopteri > Cichliformes > Cichlidae > Aulonocara > Aulonocara sp. 'chitande type north' Nkhata Bay. The sequence continues at coordinate 21,407,471 of NC_141352.1, read as the reverse complement.
TTGGTCCAAAAACCTCTTGTGTTCAGCTGTTTTTTTGTAAAAAGATAACAATGCTAGCCTTTTCTGCCGCTATGGGGCATATATGGTATCACTCTTGGCTGGAAGCAGTGCTTAAACAATGGAAAAAACACAAACTTTGTCCAAAAACCTCTCATGTTTAACTGTTTTCCACTTTTTCTTTGGTCATTTTAGCCTTTTTGGCCAGGGTGAAGGGACTATCTGCCATTAAACAAGAAGACAGCCGCATGTAGCTATGATGATGTTTGCTAGTTCACCTTACATGCATTAATGTAATAACATGGTTAGCCTACTCAACGTAAATTACACACGAACAACATTAAGCTACTCACGCAGAGAAGAACGGCTGCTGCTGCCATCATCATCCGTCATCATTTCTGCTACACTGGCAGGGCTAGGGGCCAGGACTCTCCTCTTCGGGTTTTTGGGGGATGTTGCTAACTCCGCGTCCGATAACAGGCACCACACCCGCAGTAGATGTGCACGTTGTGAGGTCTCGCAGCAAGCTATCAAAATACGGCGCATTTTGCGGCTTTTAAAAAAAAACCTATGCGTCGCCAGGTGTTTCATCGGATTTGAGGTGTTACCTCCTTTGACAGTATCACAGTATCAGCTTAAAGCACTTGTTGCAGGCTGCTGAGTTTGCATATTTTGCTGTGAAGTACAGCCAGACTTTGACCGCTTCGCATTTTTAATCTGTAGCTCTGCGCTAAAAGAACGTACGAACCTGGACCCGCCTACTATCCTCGGAAACGTAAAATGATTGGCTAGAATCTAAAGTGTATCACAGCTCACAAAAAAAAGCACCAAAATAAAGCACCGAAATGTGCGCTACTTTTCGGTCTGGTTACTACCGTTTATGTCAGAACCGGTGCCATGATGGCACCGGATACCGGTACCCATCCCTATCCATGACTGATAGTATATGACTGTAACAGTAACACACTCTCTCCTGATCTCCTCTGTATATACTGATGATTTAAACCAAAAAATTTACATTTGGATTCATCATTCCATAAGACCTGTTGCCACTGATTTTCAATCCAGTTCTTGTGTAATTTGGCAGACCTTAGTCTTTTCTCTCTGTTTCCCTTCCTTACCAATGGCTGTTTGACAGCCACCCTTCCACTGAGACCATTTCTGATGAGGCTTCAGCAAACCGTTGATGGATCAACTGAAGGGCCAGATGTAACTGATGTAACTTTTGCATACTGTTCATGTAGATACTGTGGGGGTTTTTTTTTTTTAGGTTTTTCGTCCTCCAGTAGTCCTAAAATTCCTCTGAAAAATATTGCTCAAGATCCTGTTAAAGAAATATCTAAAGAAATAATGGGTAGCTGAAGACTTTTCAACAGTACTATACTGTACTAATATCCATTGGTTTCTTCAACAAGCAATTCGAAACATTGTCATTGTCATAATATGTGTTTTTTTTCCTAAATTGGATTTTCTTTCTTTACCTTTCGGCAAACACTGTCTTTGTCTCAATTTCCTTGTGCTGACAGATCTCTGTTCGTGAGATTCTGGTTGTTGGTTCAATGAAGTTGGAGATTGGCCTATAATTAGCTAAGACTGCTGGGTCTAGAGATGGCTTTTTAAGTAAAGGTTTAACTACAGCTAGCTTGAAGGCCTGTGGTACATAGCCGATTATTAGAGATAGGTTGATCATATTTAAGATCGAAGAATTAATTAATGGCAGGACTTCTTTGATCAGTTTTGTAGGAATGGGGTCAAAAAGACACGTTGATGGTTTGGAGAAAGTAATTATTGAAGTTAACTCAGAAAGATCAATTGGAGAAAAAGAGTCGAACTTAACATCAATGGTACTAAGAGTAGCTGGAGATGATATTACATCTGTGGGATGATTATTGGTAATTTTTTCTCTAATGATAAAAATTTTATTTGTGAAGAAGTTCATGAAGTCATTACTAGTTAACGATGGTTGGCTCAATAGAGCTCTGACTTTTTGTCAGCCTGGCTACAGTGCTGAAGAGAAACCTGGGGTTGTTCTTATTTTCTTCAATCAGTGACGAATAGTAAGGTGTTCTGGCTTTGCAGAGGACTTTCTTATAAAGCAACAAACTATTTCTCCAGGTTAAATGATGATCCTCTAAATTTGTGACACGCCATTTCCTCTCCAGATTGCGAGTCATCTGCTTTAGGGTACTTGTTTGAGAATTATACCACGGAGTCAGGAACTTCTGATTAGAAACCTTAGTTTTCACAGGAGCTACAGTATCCAGAGTCGTACGTAGTGAGGAGGTAAAATTATTAACAAGATAATCGACCTCTGTTGGGGTAGCGTTCAGATAGCTGCTCTGCTCTATGTTGGTACAGGGCATTGAAGATGATAACAGTGGGTGGACTATATTCTTAAACTTAGTTACAGTGCTTTCAGAAAGACATCTACTTTGATAAAGTCTACTCTCCACTGCTGTGTAATCAATTATTGTAAATGTAAATGTTATCAGGAAATGATCAGACAGGAGAGGGTTTTCAGGAAACACTGTTAAATGTTCAGTTTCTATGCCATATGTTAAAACAAGCTCTAGAGTGTGATTAAAGTGGTGGGTGGGTTCTTTTACATTTTGAGAGAAGCCAATTGAGTCTAATAACAGATTAAATGCCATGTTGAGGCTGTCATTCTTAGCATCTACATGGATGTTAAAATCACCCACAATAATTATTTTATCTGAGCTCAGAACTAAATCAGATAAAAAGTCTGAGAAATCAGAGAGAAACTCTGTGTAAGGCCCAGGTGGACGATAGATGATAACAAGTAAGACTGGTTTCTGAGTTTTACAGCTGGGGTGGACAAGGCTAAGCATCAGGCTTTCAAATGAATTAAAAGTCTGTCTTGGTCTTTCGTTAATTAATAGGCCAGAAGGTTTGCCAATTATCTATGAAGCCCACATCGTTTCTGGGACACCACTCAGACAGCCACCAATTTAAGGAGAACATGCGGCTAAACATGTCACTCCTGGTCTGATTGGGGAGGGGACCAGAGAAAACTACAGAGTCCGACATTGTTTTGGCAAAGTTGCACACCAATTCAATATTGATTTTAGTGACCTCCGATTGGTGTATCCGGGTGTCATTACTGCCGACGTGAATTATGATTTTACTGAATTTACGTTTACCCTTAGCCAGCAGTTTTAAATTTCCTTCAATGTCGCCTGCTCTGGCCCCTGGAAGACAATTGACTATGGTTGCTGGTGTCTCTAGCTTCAAATGTCTGAGAACAGAATCACCAATTACCAGAGTTTGACCCCCGGCGGGTGTGTCGCCAAGTGGGGAAAAACGGGTGTCCCTGGGGCTTCTGTTTAGGACTATGCTTCCTCCTCACCGTCACCCAGCCGCCCTCTTTCCCCAGCTGCTTGGGGTCTGCCGGGGAAAGCCTAGCGGGGCCTACGCTATCTTCGGCTGCACCAGCTACAGGGGCCTGGCTAGCTACGCGTGAATGAAGGGTGCGAAGCCGAGTCCCCAATTCAGTAATCCTGGCCTCCAGAGCTGCAAATATGCTACATTTGTTACAAGTATCATTACTGCTAAAGGAGGCCGAGGAGTAACTAAACATCTGACACAATGAGCAAGAAAGTGCAGGAGGGACAGGTGAAGTAGCCATGGTATGCATGACTACAAACATCAGTCGTGAGCATGTACAGTATTTGTCTATGTAATTTGGGTGAAAATACCCTTTAAATTTCAACTTCATCTGACTGTCTGTCTGCCTTCTCTCTTTTCTCTCTCCACCCCACAACCTTCTCTCAGTTTATTTTACCAACTCCCCCAAAGCTCACACCTCCGGAGAAGTTCTTCAGGCTTTGTGGAGCTGAACTTCCTGGTTGGCTTTTTTTTTCTAATTTTTTCCAGGTCGGGAAGCAGTCCCGCCGTCTTTTGGAGGATTGAACTCTGAATGTTCCTGCTATAATTGTCTTAAACATTCCCATATGTGACTGCTCTATGTCCCCGTCTTATTTTCAATTGGTGAAAATGGCGTGAAGTTAACATGTTCGGGGCTTATCTGTGTGCCTTGAGTACACGAACAATGATGTCCCCCTACGCTGTGAGCTCAGCCGGTCTTTCTTGTTCCTCGCTGCATGTTTTCAGGCAGGCCTAATTGATCCCAGATGAGAAGTGAGTGAACTCAGTGCAACTCCAGCAGAACCCACTGAAACTGGGTTTTTACTGGCACTGAAGCACTCCTCTGTCAAGGGAACCACAGCTCAGCCTAAACACACTCCCAGCTCCAGATGGTTATGTAGTGAGACCCAGAGTCTTCTACGCAATAAACTTGTGTGTCTCTCCATCACTGACCCACAGAAACGTCCTGTATGTGGCTCTTTTGTTCTGATGCAGTTTAATCACAGAAGTGTAATTGGGAGGGAGTGACCCCACTCTTTTCTCCTGCAGCTTGTTTTCTCAATTGACAGGACCAAAAGCAAAATGAGGTTATTCTCAGAGCTCATGGGTTCACGTCCCATTAATTTTCCTCAAAGAAAAAGGACCAGAAGCCTGCGACTCTCTTTCTGAATTCCAAGCATAAAACACCAAAGAGTGAAATACTGACATTTCTCTATAAATTAACTTTAAATAACTTTCGGTTCATGAGCAAAAAACATTTCAGTGATCAATTCATCATTTCTGCTGCAGACAGAGTCCCTATGCAGATGTGTTTTTTGTTTCCTGTTCTACCTGTTTTAACTAGTGAAATTTACTGCAGTTGACAGCTAATGCTAAACTGTCGCTGTCCTTTTAGCTAATGTGCTGGCCTTCTTAGATTCAGCGCAATCCCACACAGGAGTTTGAAGTTCACTCACTTCATTAAAAAGTTGCATAAGAGAGTTTGATTTTACAAGACAGCCCGGACAGAGCCGACACACAGTTTCAGAACCCGTCCACACAAAATCTTGGAAAGAGTTCAAACTGAGTACAAAACAGCTCATTTCTACAACATTTGGGCCTATGAGGCAAAATAATGCTTTACTCTGCAGCCCTGTTGTAATTTCAGCTTTTTGCATGTGTGTTTTATGGTTAATTTTACCACTGTGTGATGCAATGATCCTCTCCCGAGGCCAGCCCATGAACAGAACATGTGGAAAAGTTCCAGAAGCTTCTACTCATGTTTAGCTTTAGTTTCGAGGTTAGTGTGTGTGTGTGTGTGTGTGTGTGTGTGTGTGTGTGTGTGTGTGTGTGTGTGTGTGTGTGTGTGTGTGTGTTTGCTAATGAAACAATGTGCCATAGGTGTAGATTATGATAGGTCTGCAGAGCTTAAAGTTTATATGCTTTTTTTAGGTGTTTGTGCTTCATTGTACATCTGGTTACTGGAAATGCGTTACATTTAATTTTCTGTGTGTGCAGTATTTCCTATCCAACTGACCTTTTAGATTCATAACTAAAAAATTATGTGGTACAGTTGCATCGCAAGACAGTTTTACTGGTTTGCTTATTCCCAGAAACAAGTTTAGGTGGAGAGGGTTAAAAAGCCAAAGACGGGAAACATTTTCAGAATTAAATTTCCAGACGTTTTTTTTTAGCATACAATCTGAAAACAGATGAAAACAGCTATTGTAACTCAGTTCAAACCACAAAATCAGCCTACCACGATTTCTAGAACTCACCAATTAAAAAAAGTTGTATGTCCTAGTTTAGTCTGTACATTTTTTTTTTAAAAATATTCAAAACTAAACAGAGACACACTTCATGCTAACATTAATCTAAAGCATTTTGATGCTTGCTCCCATTCAGGGGAAAATATATATTTAGTTTCTGGTCAATAATTAAACCCCTTGGATTCAGCCGTTATCCTGAAGTAAACAGTTCAGATGCAGCTTCACAGCAGAGGAGCCAATGCTGTTCCCACTTACAGGATGTGTCCCCCTGGTGAGACTGGAGGTAGAAGCGGGATGCATCCCTGGAATCCCAGACACATTCCAGAGGAAATGAATGCCTGTGTCGCCTGTGGGGGCGTGAAGAGCCTCCCTGCCACAGAGTCTGTCTCCACTGGTCATCTTTGATCCGCTTGTTTACTGAAGCCCCCCCCCCCTCAGGTCACTTCCTGTCCCCTAAGGCCCTCTGCAATGTCCTCCTATGCACCTAACATCTAAGCATTGGTCAGTGACCACCCACACCATCATTGCTGAATCAGTGTGTCTTCCTCCCTCTCTCTCGCTCTTTATTAATGCCTTTTTCCTTTTCAATGCACAGCAACTCCATATCACTTTACGTCTGAATCTGGTGTAACCCAAGGGATTACATTACTGAGGGTTTGTCATTATTACATGCCTCCAAGACATGTGGACACATCTCCCCTATAGTGTATGTCAGAGACTTTAATTGGTTTCCTCTCTGATCCCATTTATATACGGTGTCTGTGGTTGCAGGCAGTTCTGTCATACCTGTTTTGTCTGTTAATGAAAGACAGAGCCTGTGAAGCTAACCTTTGTCTTGCCTGCCCTGTTTTCTTTACAGTGGTGCAAAGAGTTGACAGTGTGTCTGAAGGTATTGCAAACTATGGAGGAAAGATCATTGCTGTTGAGACTGATTTGAAAAAGCTAGGTATGTATCTAGGCTCACACGTTGAAGTCAAAAGCTGTAACTAAAAGCTACAGTAAATCATCGACATATTTTTTTTTTTATCATTTACTGTACAAATCTTCATCTTCAGATGATCAGACCGGAGAGAAGTCGGAGAATACCACCACAGAGATCCAGGCTTTTAAGAACAACATCTGGACCCTCCAGAGGCAGCTGACTGCGGTGGAAGAGCGCATCCGCAGTGATCAAGTTAAGCTGAATCAGCTGCAGAACATTGGCTCAGACATCCAGAGCAGCCAGGGCTCCATTCAAGGACTGCTGAACATTAACACAGCCACCTTGCGCTCTGTAAATGGCAGTCTGCAGTCGTACGGCAGCATCATTGGGGGTCTACAGGAAGACACAGCTAGGTTGCAAAGAGAACTCCAACAGCAGGTAAAACTCCAAAATCAGGCGCTGCTCAGCATTAGCAGTCTCAACCTCACTCAGGACCAGCAGAGAGGTCTCATTGCTGCTCTGCAACGCTCAGTCGATGACACCAGCCAGGCTATTCATAAGATGCGCAATGACTTTCAGAGCCTTGAACAGAACACCCGACAGACCCGCTCTGATGCAGAGTGGCTTCGTAGCAAAGTGGAAAACCTGCAGATCTTGGCCAGTAATACCTCAGCTCTAGCAAAGTCCAACAATGACAGCCTGGAGGATGTGGGGACACAGCTCACTTTTATTGCTAACCAGCTCCAGAACACCAGCAGCCTGGCAGAGGTTCATGACCAGACTCTGAGAGAGATCATGGATCAGCAGAGGGACTTCGGCAACCTCACATCTACAAAGTTTGACCGCCTAGAGGTGCGACTGGATGAGTCGGAGCAGAGTATTGATCGTGTGACTGGCAACATCAGCTTCACCACACAGCTTCTTGGTGCAATCAATCTAAACCTGAATGATTTACGCACTTGTTCAGAGACAGTTGGCCGTCATTCAGACTTCCTGCTACACCTCAACAACAGTATGGCTGACGTGAGGACAGACGCAACGAGTCTGAGGTCACAGCAGGAAGAGCTGGCAGCGCGTATGGACAAGGAGGTCACAAGCCTCTCTATTGTCATGGAGGAGATGAAGCTGGTGGACACCAAGCATTCACAACTAATAACCAACTTTACTATTTTAAAGGGTATGAGAAGTGTGCCTGCAAAATTTATTATATGAATCAATGCGTGTTATAAATGTTACATTTTATTTTAACTTTCTTGCTAAGATTAAATTGAGAAAGTTAGAGAATGTTCTTTTGTTTCAGGTCCCCCTGGTCCCAGAGGGCCAAGAGGGGACAAAGGACCTCAGGGACTACCTGGTCAGTCAGGCCAGAAAGGAGAGAAAGGAGACAAGGGAGCTCCTGGGATCCGAGGACCTAGAGGAGAGCAGGGTAGTCCAGGACCACCGGGCCTTCCAGGGTTAAAGGGTCTCCCAGGCATACCTGGCAGCCCCGGGTCAAAGGGCCCTAGAGGGTCAGGAGGCAGAGCTGGACCACCTGGTACTAAAGGAGAACCAGGTAGTGCTGGTTTGCCTGGAAGAGATGGACAACCTGGTCCTCAGGGTGTACAGGGCCCACCAGGTATCCGTGGCCCAATTGGACCACCTGGGGAGCAAGGACCAAGGGGACTGCCAGGACCAGTAGGGCCCTCAGGGCCAGTAGGACCACCCGGACAACCAGGACTACCAATCCGGGTCCCTGCAGTTCCTTTTGGACCTGTGTCTCTGCAGGATGAGGCAGTGGGTCCTACCATATGGGCTCCAGGTATGACTTCATAATCAGTTTCAGAATGATTATTTTGACTTAGTCAGATAGCATATATTTACTTTGGTTGGTAACTAGAATATCACCATATTAGTATCATGTTTAGCTTGTTACCAATTTTCATGCCTCCATGCAAAATATAAAGCAACTGCTAGCAGCTGGTTAGTGTAGCTAACTAGGGTCTGCAAGGGGTGTCAAACTCCAGGCCTCGAGGGCAGGTGTCCTGCAGGTTTTAGATATAACCCTGTTTCAACACACCTGAATCAAATGATTAGTTCATTACCAGACTTCTGGAGAACTTGAAGACATGTTGGTAATTTAGCCATTTAAATCAGCTGTGTTGGATCAAGGACACATCTAAAACCTGCAGGACACCGGCCCTCGGGCCTGGATTCCGACACCTGTGGTCTAAAGGCTAAAAAAGCACCAACTAGCCATTTGCGTACTAGCCAATTTAGTCACAGGAGACCTGTTAGATTCCTTTACAGCTCTGTATTTTTATTCTGGGACTCAACTAGAGTGGTCTAGTTTGCTGTCTCTTCATACTTTTTCTTGATAGATATAGATATATAACTATGTGGTTAAAACTACATGTTTTACAGGAATGCTAGGCAGAGCCAGGTTTGTGGTACTTTCTGCTAAACTGAGCTTTTTTTTTTCTTCATCTCACATCACTTTAGAAAAAACAAATTGTACAATGCTTTTTCAATATCTTGCAGGATGCCCTGCGGAATGGCTAAACTACAAAGACAAGTGCTATTTTTTCTCCAAAGACCTGCAGAGCTTTGATCATGCAAAGACAACCTGTGAATCAATGTCTGGTTCATTATTAATCATCAACGACATGGAGGAACAGGTGAGTCGCACATCTTGTAATCTGACATTGCTCTCTAGTATTTGTGAGTTTTGACTGAGTTTTCTTTCTGTCCTCATGTGACCTCAGAAATGGCTGAAGAGGCAGATCTTTGGCAAAGGTTACTTCTGGATGGGTCTGACCGACAGGGAAAAGGAGCGCACGTGGCGCTGGCTGGATGGGACTGAACCTACTTTTACGTCAGTATGACAGTAAATTAGGAAATGCTCAGGAGGGATATTTGTTTCAGAGAAGAACTTCTTTCCAATAAAAATGCCAACAATAATAACAACTGTAGGTTTTCAGTTACATGAAACATTACAAAATAAACTTTGAAAACCCTGTGAAAATCTTATGAAAAGTTTGTGATTGCACAGAGTTGAATGTAGACCTCCAGTGCTCAAGTCTCGTTGCTGCCTATTTAAACAAAAGAAACGCATTCAAATTCATTCTAACATTGTTTATAGAGGCACGTCCAGTGAGAGCATTTCACTGCTTTTCGGGAACAGTGAGATAAACACTAAAGTGTACAAAACTGCAAACAGAACAATGAGACGAACAGTGAAAAAGTTTAATGCAGCATTACTGAGAAAAGTTAACCACAGGGATCTGCCTTCAGATCTAACCACCGAAAATAAAGGCATATTCAATGGAAAATTGTTGGATGCGATTTATTTTATTTGCTTTTCTCCTAGGCTCTTAGATCAAACACAGTAAATCTAACATGTGATCGCCCTCTGTTGTTCGCCTGCAGGAAATGGAAGCCAGGTCAGCCCGACAACTGGGGCCACGGCCATGAAGAAGGAGAAGACTGCGCGGGTCTCACCCACGAGGCGCTATGGAACGATTTCTCCTGTGAAGATCTCATAAGCTACATCTGCGAGAAGGAAATGGAGACCTGTGCGTCATCATCTGTCTTGCCCGTTTTCGCTCCACAGTAATTGTAATCATATTTTGCTCACTACCTTAATGCTGATCCCTTTTCTTTTCTTTCTTTCCCTCAGCAAGATCACCTGGATCATAGTGACGTGTTCAGTCTGAGTGCACAGTGAGCAGCTAGACTACACCCGTGTGGCACTGGTCCAACTGACGCAGCACATGGGACAGTCCGTATGGAGAGAGCAAAGGGACAATTTTGAAATGAGCCCACGGCTGCAACAGTAAACATCTCTCCAGTGCTGATGAGATGCCTTTCTCCTCCAAAGTAAAGCCAGTCCAACATTACCAGGAGTGCAATACAGCAGGGTGACCAAGATAGGAAGAGAATCTTTTTTTTAATAACCAAATCAACTGATTTATATATATATATATATATATATATATAAATATTTTTATATTTTTTTGGAATACATTTTATAGAACAGTACTCAATGTACAACCGAATATCTGAATGTATATTTCATTATGCAATTTTTGTAGGAAAATATGAAATCTATGAAGCCAAATGGACTTTGGTAATGCTTCTCTTTATATAATTCCAAAAGAAAAAAGAAAAAAAAGGAATAAGGTGTGCAAAATGATGCGCAAAAAACATAATGTCGCTGATATGCTATCTTGAAACTGTTATCTAACCTCATGACCATCTATATAACACGAGTAGGAAATAAAAAATATAGTACTCACGTATAAACTTAGAAAAATGCCACAATCAGCTTGAGTTTTAGTAAACGAATTTACAGAGTAAGACTTTATGTATGATTTACTTTCTGCTATTACATACATAACTATGTTCATGAATAAAACTGTGGATCCTTCATGCATTTTCTGCACTTGGATATTTTCCTGCAAAACAAAGAACTATGAAAGAAATGACGGAATAACTCACAAATAAACAGATAAAATCCACAGGGTGGTTGTACTCAGTGGCTGAGTTCTAGATCCAGAGTGAAGTTCATCACAAAACTCTTCAGTACTGTAGAATTTAGTTTATTGAATTTGCACATAAAGGTATTTTCACATTTTTATAGTTTTTTTCCCTTAAATAACTTTCTTTTATTGTTTTCCCACTAACCCAGATTACAAGCAAAAAGGTTTTTTTCTTTGATAACCATGGGCTATGCAGTTCTTCGCTAACATTTCCTCTCAGTCATTTCACATCCTGATTTCCTGCTTTAGGTCATCTCCAATCACAGTCACTCCTTCAGCTGCACAGAAGACTAAAATGATCTCACAATAGCACCTTTGGTAGGAGGGAGTCTAACTACTGTCCAATCGATGTAGACACCGGATATTTTCAAAAACAAACAAGACAGAGACTGAAGACTGAAGTGCTCACATAAATTTGAATCGTAGTCTCATACCTACAGCGGCCTATAGAGAAAAAAAGAAGTTACTACTTTTGTGAAGACTCGAATTTGGTTTAAGATGCACTCTTGTAAATTAATTTGACATAGTAAACATCAGAACAACATAAAAGAAAGCACGAGCTGAGCCAAGCGGACACAATGTTAAGTCGGAGCTGTGCTTGCTCACAGTATGCGAATAAATTACTGTTAAGAAATATGATTAACTGCTCATTTCACATTGCATCGTTTACACATAGGGTTACACACATACACACAAGAAGCAGCATATTGTCCAAATGTAGATTTATTGTTGAGGTATGAATAATCTCGCTTTGAAAGCTTATTTTATATATGAAATACTTAATATACACTTAATCTGCCAATTGCATGGGCTGAATGATGAATTTAATTGAGGCGACTAATTTAACACCCCCCTCCCCCTCATTTGGCTCTTCCTTCTTCGGGGTGCAGTGTTGTGGCTCAGTGCTCGTTTCTCTCAGGCTGCGATGCTTCAGTGCAACAAGATGCAGTAAGGCTGGTGGGTGAATAAAGGACTCGTGATCTCTGAGTGCTGAGATGTGACGCCACAGGCTTCTGTCTCTAGCTCCAGCAACACTGGGACTGTAAACATGTTTCCAATATTACCATTCAGATAGGAATGAATCCTGCAAAGAAACACTCCAGATGTGGTATTACTACTGTGGTTTTACTCCGTGGCTTTGTCGTTATTACTGATTGTCACTGGGTGGTAACCATCGTCAGCTGTGTGGTTCTTTAGGTCCCGTGCAATGAAGAATGTAATGGCTGATGGTGCTAAAAGGTGAGACAGAGATGAAGATGAAGCGGTGGTGGAGGTGAGGGTGAAGTGGAGGGCAGGCTGGCTCAAATGAAGGTGGGAGGTGGTGCTCGTCTAGTCGTCCTTCTCCACTATGACCTCCCCGTGAAGCATCCTTCTTCTCTGCCGCAGCATGTGGAAGTAGAGCTGAGGAAACACTGTGAGAAAGACGAGAGCGTGTTCAGGGTGACTGTGACTATGATGAACACAAACGAAAGCAAGTTAGAGTGAAATACAAATTCACAACTCTCAACTTGGTCTCAATTCTGAATAAGAAGCAGCACAGTGGGAAGACATGCATTCACAGACATAAGCCACTGGGGTGGTCTGGCAAAGCCTGGAGCCTATTACAGCTGACAACTTTTCCATATATTCCATGACATTTGGTCCGTATTTTTTTGAACAAAGGCTATTTTTGTCGTTTTGTATCAAATAATCAACATCGGATTTAAGTAAAAACTTTCAGCTTTAATTCAAAGGATTTGACACGCATTTTGCATGAACTGTTGAGCAGTTACAGCCATTTTCATACAGTGCAGTATGTTTTCAGGGGCTCAAAAGTACATGAACAAGTGAGTCTTACTCCCTCCCATCATTTCATGACAAATTATGCAGGCAAGAGACCTGGAGTTGCTTCCAGGTGTTGAACTTGCATTCAGTATCTTTTCACTGGAACTCTCAACCTGAGGACCAAAGACATGTCAGTGGGAGTGAAGTAGGGCTGCCACGATTTGTCGACTAGTCACGATTACGTCGACTATCAAAATCGTCGACGACTGATTTAATAGTCGACGCGTCGTTTGAAACTTTGTACGATCACAAAAGACGCAGGAATAAGTGGCAGGATTTAAGAGTGTAATAACGGACTGAAACAGAAGATGGCAGCATTGCATGTACAAGGATGTCAGCTACCGTTAAACCCCGAAGAAGAAGAAGAAGAAGAAGAAGAAGAAGAAGAAGAAGCAGCTGTGTCCCAGAATTCATAGCGCGGCCCAGCGCAGTTTCCAACAATGGCGGCAGCTAGTTAGTTTTAATGTTACTCTTATTATTCTTTCTGGGTCACAAAATAAACGTTTAACATATTTTCAGGTGAGAATGTAGCTGTGTAAACCTCAAATATCTGCTCAGTTTATCAGGACACCACATATTTTCAAAAGCGCTCCGACGTTTTCGGAGACATCTGTTACCCACTAGCTCGTTAGCGAGCCGGGGGCAAGGCTAACTAGCGCCGTGAGAACACCGGACTCCCCGCAAATCGTTTTCAAACCCACCGCCGTCTTTCGCTACTCAGGTTAAATATATATGAGTCACTTAGATAACTTAAATGTTATTGTTTGGCTTTTTTTTTTTGTATTTTATTTGTTCCTGATAGGGCTGCTCGATTATGGCAAAAATGATAATCACGATTATTTTCACTGAAATTGAGATCACGATTATTTGACGATATTTATTTAACCCTTTAAGACCTACTATAGAACCAAGTCCACCAGAGCTTATATTATTTTTTTTACATGCTGTAGTGCCATTTGTGGGAGCATTTCAAGTTGCTATACATCAATACAACTGTTATAGCCCATATTTTAATAATATGTATGCATTAAGTCCATAGTAATTACATAAATTGCAAAAAAGTGCAATAAACTACAAAAAAAATTGAAAATCGCTTTTGTTTTGTTTACATATATTTCTACTTGGAGAAATTTAAGAGGTTTATCCCTCAAAACTTTAAATACAATAAAGTTGCAAAAAATAGTTTACAACAACAGGAAATTTATTTTGAGTGTCTTCATAGTTTTATTTTGGAGATACAGCAATTTTTATATACTGCAGGAAAAACAAAAAACAATCCTATGATGCAGATTTGCAAAGAAAACAGCATGTGCATCATTTCACTGTGGGAAGTGTTACGAACAGCTGATAGTGTTTCTGGAATATTATGTTTTTGTTCCTGCAAGCGCTTTTTATGCAATTTTTGCAAAGCTATATGTGGAACGAAACCGTGACCGAGGACAAGCTGATGGCATCAGATGTAAGTACAACTCCTCCGGTTTCATATGCAAAACAAATTATTGCGCTAGCTTACATGGTTCAGGTTCTACAGGGATTTAAAAATTGTTACACAAAACGGAGCGTGCTGCTCTGACCGGCTTTAAAGGGTTAACAATGACTTTAAAAAAATAATATAAAATAGTGTGCAACACCACTGAAGTTTGTTTTTTTTAAACTCTCTTTTCAACCAACGGCAGTCACTCTCCAAATAACTTCTGCTTAGCTTTCCGAGCTTCCCTCGGGTCCTCTTAATCAGCGGTCTCCAACCTTTTTTGCGCCACGGACCGGTTTATGCCCGACAATATTTTCACGGACCGGCCTTTAAGGTGTCGCGGACAAATGAGGGAGGGGCTAATAATCGGCTCAGTCATTTTTAATGATCGTTGAAAGCCCAGATCGTAATCGTGATTAAAATTCGATTAATTGAGCAGCCCTAGTTCCTGAGTAAATCAGTTTGTCTGAGATTAAAGTTATAGTTTTTACACAGCTGAATAAACGTCAAGCAGACAGCTGATTATCAGAAGTGTGAGATGCTCCAGAATATACTCCAGTGTCCTGTTATATTTTAGATAGCAAGGAGTTTATTAAACTTCACCGAAACAATCTGCAAATTTCATTAAAATTTAATAAACTATCATCTTGTCTTTATTTTTAGTTAGCACAGACCTTAAACACTTAAAGCTGTAAGCTAATGATAGTTATATAAGAGCAGATGCTGCTGGTGCAATAAGCTGTAGTTTTACGTCTAATGGATGATGATCTGATTAGTCGACTAATCGCAAAAATAATCGGTGACTAGTCGACTATCAAAATAATCGTTTGTGGCAGCCCTAGAGTGAAGTAGGCCATCATTAGTGAGACAGCAAAAACTTGTGGCCGAATCAAGAATGTGGTTAATTCTTAAAAAGAATAAATGAATTGGTTAGCTCATTAACATCAAAAGGTCCAGAAGACCACAAGAAACAACTAAACGGGATGATCGCAGAATTATTTCCATGGTTAAGAAAAACCCTTTACAACACTGAGCTCAGTCAAGAGTGTGGAGAAAGTAGGAGTACTATCAAAGTCGATGAACAAGAGATGGCTTCATGGATGGAAACACAGAGTTTACAACAAGTTGCAACCCACTTGTTATAATCATGAATGAGAAGACCAGATTGGACTAGATTAAAATTTAAATCTAATCTGTGACTTGTGACAGTGCTGTGAATAATAAGTGTACAGGACTACACTCTCTGCTCAGATTCAGCCAAATACTGCAAAACCGATCAGACAGAGCTTCACTGTGCAAATTGAGAACAAGCCAAAGCAAACTGCAAAAGCAAGCCAAGAGTTTCTCAAGCCCAAGAAAAGGGATATTCTTCAGTGGCCAAGTCAGTCACCCAATCTCAGATCAATAGTTATTAAATGAATGCAGAAAGACAAAAACCAGCAACTGAAGGTAGCATCACAAATCAATGAGAGAAAACAACATCTGGTGAAGTCTATGGATTCTAGACTTCAAGGAGTCATTGACAGCTGTGTTATGAAAAACGACCTTTATATTCAAAATTATGTACGACATGTGAACACACAGTATATTCCAAATAAAATTGGATATACCACAACAGATGATTCTATTCAAATTATAAAATGCCACCAAACATTGCACCACAGGACAGAAAAGCTGCTTTTGAGCAGAACAGGCAGAATTATTTGTACCACAACAGGAGAAAATACAGTTTAAAAATCATGCAGGATTTTGACCTACATGCCAAAACTGAAAGTGCACAATGTAGGCATGAAATTTGCTTCTTACATGGGATGTAGGACAGCATGACGATGATGAGGCAGTAGTAGTAGTCAAACGACACGTTATACTTGTTTGGGAGCCTCATGGAGTACATTCCAGACCTGCGTACGAACGGCAGCGCAGCATAAATGGTGAGCAGCTCACCAACGACTCCCACCGGGTACAAGACAATGAAGAGGTTGTATCTGGGGGAAGAAGAAAGAGCAGGATGGATGTCTTCAAATCCAGCAGCGTGATCACTTTAGCACTCACACAGTTAGGACAGTTGACAGTCAGAGGATGTTAATACACTCACATGCATATTGAAAACACAGGAAGATGACTGACACAGGGGCCAGACACTGTAACAAAAGCTGCCTTGAGTTGTGGACATAAAACTTCCCTCGAGGTATTCCAGAGATATGGTGGTCAAGCAGCACATTGTAAAAAAGTAATATTTTCACATTTTTTCCATCTTCAGGAACTCTGAGTGATTTTGGTTCTGGATAACTCCAAGGTATCATTTTCTTTTTACACTTTCATGCTGTTCACATGCAAAAGTTTAAAAAAAAATTCAACCTTTTTGTTCATGCAGTTCATTTTAATTGAGAGAAAGTCAAGAATAAGATCATATTCCAGCATTAAGTAATAAGCTGATTTGTTGTTACAATAATGTTTCATTGCCTGCTGGATATAAAATATGCATTATTACTTTCCAGCAGCTCCTCACCTTATTTCATGCCAGTGCACAGTTTTGCAACTGAAGGCATAATTACATTGGTCCACTGAACTGGCATGTGTGCAAAAACCTTCTGACATCTGAGACTTTAATGTTCCCAAACTATAATTTGTGAACTGGTATGTTAAGAACAACCAGGAACACAGCATCTTTTGCCTCACTGTTTGTTTGCAGTGGGCACATTACCAAACAAAAATGACCAAAATATTGAACTGAATCCAATTTTCTAAGATTAGAAAGCCCACACAAATATGTCGGAATACACTGCATGAATTCCCACAGATCTGATTTATAGTAAATAAAAGAAACCAATTGAAGTTCTTTAAAGCAACTCAAAAGACAAGAATAAGAAATACTAGGTTCAATTTTAGTGGTTAGACTGGTCATCAAAGAACAGAGGGTATACAAAAGAAGTCACTTAAACCTCTCCAATAAATAATCTTAAATAAAATGTCAAAAACTGCATTGTTTCAAGCTCACTGTCAATATACCTGAATATACCTGCAATCACTGCTAAACGCTTAAAACTACTTATTACTAAAACAGTCCTGATTAAATCTGATGTTTGACAATCTAAGCACCAGAACGTTCTCTTTGTTGGATGGGCTGTGTCTATCTACATCCTAGAATTACATGAGGGAATTGTCAAAACAATTGTGCAAGAAACATATGAGATTTCACAAAGATGGAAAATGATGCAAGATGACTAATCAACTAAAATCAACTCGAAATTGCAAGATTAACGATTAAAGACCTCTTATGCTCCACATTTTTGTTTCTAGCTTTGCATGGCTCACAGTTGTTGTTTATCTTATAGTAGGACTTCCAGTTTATCCACCAAAATAGCAAATAAGTCATTTTACCTCTTAAGCAACTCTTTTAACCAACTTTCTTCTGATTGGGTTCCCCTCACAAACAGCAGTTTAAGCAGCATGAGGGTGGGGCTGCTGCACTCACAGTCAGAGGCAAATCAGGGATATCCCCTCTCATAAAGAAGCAAGAAGAGAAAAGCTTCCTAAATTGCTTGTTTGAAACAGTTTGAAACATGTATCTGGCAGAAAATAAGGAAAGGGTAACAGGTCAACTTTAAACAACGTTAAACATCATCAAAGTCTGACGATTACTGGGAGCATGTTCTATGGTCAAACAAGGCCAAGACAAATTTGTTGGGCTCCAATATGGTCCAGCATATATGGACTGAACTGCACCCAGAAAGTAGTCCTGAAATAAAAAGTTGCTGGAATGAACAGATGTATAGATTCGGTATATCCACAGGAACATATGGTGCAAACACTGGCAGACAAGATGAAGCTTGGCAGAAGAGAAATATGGAAACGATACAAACAACGCTCACGCCTCAAATCACACAAATGTCTGTTTTCTCTACAGGAGGTGAAAAAGGAAAACTTTAAAGTGGAGAAGGATATCATCAGACTTAAATAACATGCAATACTTTGGGGGTATATTAAAGAGAAAGGAATAGCCCAAGAAATCTGTTCAATGCCGACACTGTCCACGCTCAGTAGGACTGAATCTATCACCAGAAAATGTACATGGATACACAACACAAAAATACATTAATTAAATAATGAATCAATCTCTGTAATGTACTGATCTTTGGGGCCTGTTAACAGGTTATCTGAAATAAATGTAAATTTCAGATTCAAAGCAATTAATAAGGTAGTCCAATTCTGATTTTGTATCAGGGAGTTTTTCGGAAAGCCTGATAATAACGAATTACAATTGTCCAGCCTAGAAGTAATAAATGCATGAACTAGCTTTTTAGCGCTACTCTGAGACGGGACGTTTCTAATTTTAGAGATGTTGTGCAGATGACACAAAGCAGTCCTGCATATTTCTTTAATATGCTCAGTGAAGGACATATCCTGTTCAAAAACGACTCCAAGATTCCTCACAGTGTTATTAGAGGTCAAGCTAACAGCATCCAGAGTAAACATCTGTTTTTTTCTAAGATATTTCTAAGATTTTTAGAACAGAATACAATAACCTCAGGTTTTTATGAATTTGGAAGCAGGAAATCAGAGGTCATCAGTCTTTATGTGTTTAAGTCAGAGTGTTTCATCTGGCTTCATGTATCAATAAAGCTGGGTATCATCTTCATAGCAATAAAAATGTATTCTATGCCGTCCAATTACAACTTCAGTTGCATACCGTATACAGAACTGTGACCTTATGAAGCAAAGCAGCCAATCAGGAAGAGGCTACAGTAGTGATGATATAGTAACTAAGAACTGAAAAAGTGCGAGGATGTTTTTAGCAACACTGACATTAAATCTATGCACAGGAAAAAAAAATAGTAACCACATCAATATGTGGTGACAAATTGGTCATAATATATTGGAAATTGAGAAAAAAAAGATATTAGTGCCTAAGAAAGAGGCTGTTTGTATTTTATTACTTAATAGTCCTTTATTTATCCAGGTAAAATCTCAATGAGATTAAAAATCTCATTTCCAAGAGAGACCTGACATCATGGCAACAAAAGTCAAAATACATGTATATAAGTATATAACATAAAAAAATACAATATCCCATATGAACATGTGAAAAATATACAAAAACAGATCAAATTAAGAGCGACATTAAAAACAATTACACTGAGTAAAAGAGTTATTCTCTCGATAATTTCAGTTCCTTCTGCAGATTATTCCAGCAAGCAGGGGCAACGTATTTCAAAGCCTTTTTCCCCAATTCTGTTCTGATTTTTGGGACAATCAATTGTATTAAATTGTGAGAATGAAGGCTGCACTGGTTGTGGTTTTTACACATATAAACACATAAATAAGAGGGAACTAGCCCAAGCAAAGATTTATAGATAAAGATCAGCTAATGGGAGAGTCTGCGAATATACAAAGTCTATGTCTCTTAGGAGACGTAGCTAACAACTCTTTGCCATTTGAGAATAACATGAACTTGGATTTCTCTGGATTTAACACCAACTTAAGTTGAGTTAAATGGGACTGAACAACATCAAAGGCAGACTGCAGAATTATAGGGTTTGTGCTACTGAAGGAGATGAACAACAGATAATTGTATCATCTGCATAAAGATGGAAAGCAGCATTTGATAAATTATCACAAAGGTTCTTTATGTAACGAGAAAAGAGCAATGGACCTAATGTGGAGCCCTGCAGAACTCCTTTGGATAATGGGAGAAAAGAGGAAGAAGACCCAGCAGCAAGGAAACACTGTGTTCTTGAAAAACCAACGGTAGAACTCCTGCACACAACTAAGTTAATCACAAAGTACCAACTTAATTTCTCGTCACCGCCCCAAATAACAGTGAGACAGCATGCCTCTTCCTATGATGGCAGCTCTCTCCAGGACCAAATGATATGCCATGACTCAGGACTATAGAGTTCCTGTATTTAGTGGGGACCACAGCAAAGGCTCGGGGGAGCGTCTCAGCGGATGAGAGAAATGTTGGGTGAACATTCCGTGACCAAAACAGATGGTCTTAAAAACAGGAGCAGCTGAACATGAGCCCCTTGCCAGGGGCCTGTCGTCTCCTCCGTGCTTAAAGAAAGACGTGAAGGGTGGGGGCGGGGAGGCGAAGGGTGCCATTCAAGAGCACAAGAATCCAGAGCAGAAACAAAAGAGTGGCTGGCATTAGATGGACCGCCTGAAGAATCACGTGACACAGCGAAGCAGAAAGAATAAATAAAATTAAGATGCCGAGCCTGCGCGCTGGACAGCCTTCAGTGGGGACGGCTCACGTTTCTACTAACGACTCCAGTTTCAGGTGAGCTGCTTCGAGGCCAGAACGACACATCACAAGTACTCTGCCTTCAACACAAGACAGGTATTATATTTCACTACAGCTGAGAATATTTCTTTCACAAAAAATGCCTGGTTTCAGCCTCTTTCAGCAACTAACTAAACTTATTCAGAAATTCTTTATGTTTTAGGCAGAAGTTAAAACCAAAAGATAAACAAGCATTTCACCTTTTCCTGTTTCCTCAGAGTGCTGTGTTAGTGGTTAGATCACTGACCACAAACAGAATGGCTAATGAGGTGCTAATCAATAAACACACACATGCGACTCCTCTTTGTATTAGACGACAGATACTTAATACACACGCGGCGCTACAAGGCCAAGAAAGCATGCCAGAGGTGAATTCACCGGATTAGGCCGACATGCTCAGACAGTGTCCCGAAACAGGAAAGACAATTCAAACTCATCCCAGCCCCAGCTAACGGTGTCTCCACCTGGCCCATTTGATGAAGTACGGCAGGTGGTTGAGCAGTTTGAATGTGTAGTAGGAATATCTGATAATCTCTGTCATCGTCCACACAACCAGAAATAGGATTACGCTTTCTTCACTCTGGATCTTTAAGTCAGGAAAATGGCAAAAAATAAAGAGTTAAAAGAAGCTTCAAACCTGACAGGTGCAGCTCTTACAGGCAAAAAGATGAGAAAAGTACGATTTTTATGTGGGGGAAAAAAAGCAACTGGACAGACTGTGTTCCAGAATAGTTGTGACAATACATACAGTGTGTGGAGGTTAAGAGTACTGTGGTGAAATCTGTCAACTAAAGACTGATCAATTGTAAAAAGTCACCTGTCTGATGCTGTTGGTGATGAACCAAACCATAAAAATCCGCGAACACACTTGAACCCCAGTTACAATCACAGAAGTCCTCACGATTCCTGCAACACAGCCAAAGTAAGAAACAAAAATCACCAATAAATACATGGCCAGATGAGGGAATTTATCTGAATCTGTACAAATTAGCCAAATATTTTCATGTAAGTTGTCACATACCAATGGCACAATGTCCCACCTGTAAGACAAGCAACACAAACAGCAGTAAAAATGACTGCCTTGTTAAAGTCTAAGAAAAAAGTATTTGTTTTTTAAATTCACTAATTCACTAAAGTCCCACTTGTGACAGGAAACGCTATAGACTGTAAATCAAAGATGGACATGGCACCATTGTGTCACCCAATGGTCTGTGGACTAATTCTGAAACTTTCCATTTGCTATTTCGGCTATTTAAAACCAGACAAGAACATCTTTGAACAAAAGATGGTAAACTGTCCAGCTAAAGCATTGTTAGCAAAGTGCATCCTTCACTAACTTTCATCCTACTGGGATGATAGTTTTGGCTAGCGAAAAACAGGCTTACGACAAAATACACTTGCCATTATATAAAAAAGAACACTGCACACCTATTAGGTAGCTATTTGTCAAGGACAATAAAGCTACACCCTCCTGCTCTATTGTCTATTTATTATAGCTCAGCTGATTTATTGGCAGGATAATATTATCAGCCAAAATAAGCTACTTACTAATCTATCTTTACTGGCATTTATAACAGAGAAATTTTAAAGCAAAGAAAATAGTGAGAAACACCCTTCAATTATCTTAAGAATGTTGTCATTTCATAGTTTGTCCACCAGGGGGCATCTTCCCTTTTTGAACGCCACAAACGCAACAACAAGTGTGAACAAATAAATAACTGCATATAACAACTGTTAGAGTAATCCGTTAATGTATAAAATATCAATTGAAATATCAAAAT
The DNA here is from genome assembly GCF_057382095.1 of Aulonocara sp. 'chitande type north' Nkhata Bay. Classification (NCBI taxonomy): domain Eukaryota; kingdom Metazoa; phylum Chordata; class Actinopteri; order Cichliformes; family Cichlidae; genus Aulonocara; species Aulonocara sp. 'chitande type north' Nkhata Bay. Next base: position 21,385,043 of record NC_141352.1, on the reverse strand, counting down.
AACCAAATATTAACATCAGAGCTAGCATCGGTCTTAATATCCCTGTTGACAAGCCTTAAAACTGATGATTACAACCATAAAAATCAAGATATAAATGTTTAAGTAGGTCATTTTAAAAAAAATTGAGTAGTATGGTTGTTTTCTCATAGACTTATATACTGACCGATAGCTTTTTACCACCTGTTGCCCCCTGCTGGCCATTAACTATAAAGTTATGCATTTTCTTCAATTTTCAGGCCGAAATTCTTTTTTTTTTTTCCACACAGTCTCTAAGACTTAAAAGTCTTACCTCAACTAATGCAAAGGTCTGGAAAAACTTGAGTGTCCTTGCTATACTTCTGTACAGACCCTTGTGTGTGCCTTTCTGTATGTAGAAGCGTGTCATTGCCATGGCCAAAACCAGCCACCTGCAGACAAATAAAAATCACACAACCGCTCAGTGCAACTGAAATGTGAAAGGAGAAAATTAGTGTAAAGGACAGACATTTTTCTGCAATGGAAAAAACAAACAAAAATAACTGTGACACAACTGGAAATATAATCTTTTAAACCTAATTTAAGTCATTTAGTCACCTCATAATAACATCAAACTGAGGATGACAATATGAATAGAACAGGAAACTTATAATAACACATTTGAGATGTAAATTTAAAGGGAAAAAACTTGGGAATTTAAACAACATAAATACTGAATGAAACTAAAAAAAATTATTAACATTTTCTAACCTTGTCACTGAAACCAAGGAATTCCCAGTACATGCTGACATACTGGGCTACAAAGCTGATAAAAATTCTCTCACTAAATGCTGCTTTTCACTATATCAATCACTATGTCATGTAATAAAGTAAAATAAATACTTTTCTTCAAAGGTATTCTGTAACAGACAGACATTACTGCCTCTATTTATCTGGTGTTACCTGTTTATTCCACTGAGACACCAGACAAATACAAAAAACCTAACATTGTCATAAAACTGGTCTGTTTGTGTTTTTCACTAGGCCACAACCACGGTTCAACAGCTATGCCACAATTTCTGATGGTAGACAAATTTACATTATGTTTATAAGTATACATGTATCAGACAGTTATCCATACATAAAGTGAGCACTGGAATAAATAAACTGGCAACTAAAATCAAAATAATAAAGAGGGCAAAATGGAATAGCTTGAGAAAGCAAACCAAAGCTGCAGCATTTTACATCAGGCAATTGTAACGGCACTTTCAGTGAAATATTAAAGAATAGCAGCAGCTACAAACTCTCTCTGCAACACACCAGCTTTACTCTATGTGTAAGTAAAACCACAGAAAAACAGGATTTTCCTTTTGATTGATCCCTTCTCTCCTTCTTGCATGTTCTGAGTCTGCCCCAGGGCATCCTCCCAGTTGGACAAGACCCCAACAGCTCGACCAGGACCAGCAAGCATCCTAGCCAGATGCTCAAACCACCCCAACTGTCTCCTTTCTGATGTGAGGGAGTAGAAGATTTTCCCTGACAAATAAAATTTGAAATAAAGAAAAACATCTAAAAAAAAAAAATTGGATTAAATCTTTGAATTCAGTCAAGGGTTAGGGCATTTAAAAAAACAAAAACAAAAAACAAACAGGATACACACTTTAATGAGCTTTGTTTTTTGTTAATTTAGGAATGAGACAACTGTAGAACACAATAGCTCTATTAATACATGTTCTAATAATAGTTATGAATAAAAAACCTCTAAGAACTCACAAGTCTTGCATGTGCATGTTAAAAAAAACAACATATTATAAAAAATAAATCCAGCTGCAATGTTATATAAAAAAACTTTAAAAAATCCTGCACAGTAGATAGGATGAGCAGCCAAGAAGCATCCTCACTCAGCTGTTTATAGCCACCAGTGAGTCCATTTAAGTTGATTTATAAAAAGGATCTCATACTGATAAGCGGAGCGCAAGTGAAGCTTTCTTAATGCATATTGTCGCTAAATGTCCTCATAAGGAAAACCTATGTTTGTGTGTACACGTCTTTCCCTGATGTCATGCACCTTTCACTGAGGACGCACCAGCTGTGACGTTCTAGACCAACACCAGTGCTGTGAAAAAGAATTCACCCCATTTCCCGATTTCCTATTTTTTGCATATTTGTCACAAATTTTAATATTAGACAAGGAAACACAGAGAAGATGCAAAATACAGTTTTTAAATGATGACATTTTATTTATTACGAGGGGGGAAAGCTATCCAAATCTGCTCGGCCCTATGTGAAAAAGTAACTGGACCCTAAACCGTGTATCATAATGATCCCAAACTATCTCAAACTGATTTCAGTTCAGGCTTTGACTAGACCACACCAAAACCAGGATCATTTTTCTGCTGTATAACCCGAGGGAGCTTGAGCTTCCAGCCATGAACTAATGGTTGGAGATTCTCATTCTGGATTTTCTAATAGAAAGCATCAATTACACCAAGTCGTCCTGGTGCTGAAACAACAGAGCAGCACCAGACCATCACACTACCACCACCTGTTGCTATGATGTTCTTTTTATGCAAAGCACTGTTACTTTAGGCAAGATGAGCCTTTCTTTGTCGTCAGTGGTTTTCTCCTTGAACTCTCCCATGGATGCCATTTTTGACCAGCCTCTTTGTTATTGTTCAGTCGTGAACTCTGACCCTAACTGAAGTGAGGCCTGCAGTTCTGTAGATGTTCTGGGTTCTTTTGTGACCTAATGGATGAGTCACTTGTGCGCTCTTAGAGTAATATTGGTAGGCCGACCTCTACTGGGAAGGTTTGCAACTGTTTCAAGTTTTCTCCATTTGCGTATAATGGCTCTCACGCCGAAGGCCTTAGAAATTACTTTGTATCCCAGACTGATGGATGTCAATTACTTTGTTTGTCAGTCGTTTCTGTAGATTGTGGCTTTACTCGTTGCTATCTGAGATCTTTTAGCCTATTTCCCTTTGTCAGACAGCTTATAGTTAAGTGATTTCTTGATCCAACACATCTAGCAGTAATCAGGCCTGGGTTTGGGTAGTGAAACTGAACTCAGATTTTCTTTTTTAAATGGGGTTATTCACAGTTAATTCATAATGTATCAAGAGGATAATAGAGGGAGGAGGGGTGTATATAATGTTTTCCACATAGGGCCAAGTAGATTTGGACAGCTGCAATTTTACTTATCTTTGACTAACACATGAAAAACAAGTTACTAAGTTGGACAGAGTCACAACGATGTGCACAAATATATTCTTGTTTTATTTCGTGTTATAATTATTATTATTATTATTAAAGTGATCAGTACCTGAAGCCATGCGCCAAACTGGAAGCGCTTAGTCTCCACTGATCCAGTGACCCCAACACCTCCGCTATTCTCAAGTTCTCATATGTTTGTCCTTTATCACAACACAAGAAGCTCTCTTCACACAAACGTTGTTGTTATTAAAAATGTGCCCATTGAGCACTTCACTGTCCCAGACCTGAGCTCCAGTGTCAGCGCGGTCCGGCTATACTTATCACTGCAACTGTCGGACGCACTGTGGGCCTTGACGCTGACACCATGCAGCCAGCCCTATTTGGACACGGCTGTTGCGCCAGCCTGCCACTTTCACCAAACACCATTCATTCATTTTCCAACACTCGAGACAAATAACGGTCGCTCGTTTCTTCGTAGAAACTACCAAACTGACCGCTAAAGCTTGCTCAAACTCAATTGCGACGACGAACTGCTAAATCCAAGCGAGCTGAACAGGCACTTTCGGCGGAGACGCAGTCCTATAAACAGCAACACACGCTTACGGTTTTTTAGGGAGCGGCTATAACTTCACTGCCTTTCTTATTAATAGGCGACAGGGGCGGAATAACGCACGTACCCGGCGGTCATGGCGATGTTGTAGAAAGTGAGCCATGCGGTAGCGAGGGTGCTTTTCGTTCTCTTTTTGTTGTTGTTTTCCTTCTCCTCAACCGTGCCGTCCTCCTCGCTGGACGCCATGGTACCGGGGGCAGGGTGGGGAAGTCAGGAAGGGAGCTGACAGCTGGGGCTAGTAGGGAGGGGAGCAGCGGGGTTATCCATCCATCCATCCATCTATCTAGCTATCCGCCCATGGATCCCCCTCTCGCGGGACTAGTGAAACAAGTGCGTGGCCTGCCGGTGAGGCAAAGACTAGTGAAATAAAGCCGGCTTGTCACGGCTCAGTTGGTGCAACTATAGAAATTCAGGCTTATTTTCACCCCAATCTTCAGCTCAGCGTGAACAAGTTTAGGTATAACTTTTATAAATTAGATAACATCACATAAGACAAAGAAGAGCAGTTTTTCTACACGATGAAGAAATGTTGTAGCAAATGACAAAGACCTGTCAGGATGATTGTTTGGACTTAAACTGCAAGAAGTAAAGGTGTAAAATTGCAGACATAGATAATGTAATTATAAATGTGTTGTAAATGGCCATGGCCAAAGTGTTTATCAGTAGAAAAAGCTGTAAAACCTGTGAAAATATAGGAAAACCTATGAAAAATATAAGTCCGAAATTTATGAACTGATGGTTACTTTTTCCCCAAGCCTTCCCATTGGCTGGATTGGAGGCCTTGCTTGGCTGATTCTGGCCCCCAGGCCTTATGTTTCACACCCCTTGCTCTACGTATATATCCCATTGAATTCTGTTCAGTATACCTCAAATTAGTTTATTAGTTTTATTAACTAATTATTGATGTAATAAATCAAAGTGATTTAGTGGTAATTAAAATGTGATCAGAAGTTAAAAACTGATGATGATTCATGTCATCATAACACACTGTTCACCCCTACATAACCCCTACATGAGTCTCAGTAACACTATTGGTATCGGCAACACTGGCCTTGTATTTACTTGGTATTACCAAAGTATGGATACCAAAATTTGCAGTATCATACATTTGGCCTTGACTGACAGGCCACAGTTTCACCACATGTCAAGCACATTTTGACATACTCCAATGGGGCAAGTTGCCAAAACCAGCCCTGATTAGATAGCGACTGTATCTGCTATCTGCTATGTGAGCCTTGATCTTCAGGATTTTAAGAAAATCCTATACAAATGCAAATAAAAAACAGTTTTACTGACTTTGAGCTCTGGGGTCTGTACTTTCAGTCTAGTCTTTTCACAGTTTCTTTATTTATTGTTGATAATCAATAATTTGATGAAGTACTTAAATTATTAAGATACAACATTTTGAATCGTTTCAAATTTCGTTGGTATTGCACAGGACTGTAATTGCTTGGGAGTATACAGGTATCAGCCTGTACTGGACTGAGTTGTGCTCTCATGAAGGAACTGCTTCAGAAACCGCGTCGATGCAGAATCTAAAATTAGCTCTTCTAATGACACCACGTAGAAATGTGTGCAAACCGAAGACAGCACTGAATATAGTCCAGATTATCTAATCCTGATCCAGTTACTTGATCAAGTGTTCACACGTCTGAAGACAGCAATGGCACAATGTCCAGCTGTGTGGCTTTTGCAGACACAAGTCTAAACAATTCAGCAACATTTTTACTCCGTCGTCACTTTTATGCAGCGATATTGGTCTGTGGCATAGCAGATACTGTGGCTTGATGGCTTTAGAACCAAAGACAGATAAAATTACTTCATGAATGCTTTTGACTGGTAAAGTTCTAGCTGGGCTTTGGTGGGGAAAAAAGTCTCATGTCGCTTATTATTATGATGCAACAAATCATAATCAAGCGCCTGAATTTGATGAACAATAACATGTTGAACTGACAGCAATTTCAAAGCACGAATGCATTTGCAATTGTTACAAAACAGTGTGGATTCCAAAATTTTGCAGTTAGAACACTTTGCCACTAGATGGTGATATATAAGCATGAGAGGAGTCGATGTGTTTTTAGTGGTATCTTGTTTCTTGGGTTACAGCCAGTAGTCCTGGGATGCTGATTATACTGTGGGAGTAATTAACTTGTGTTTCTTATATTTGGAGAATTCCCAGGAAGAATACAAGGTACACATCATTAAAGCTGTGTGGACTGTGATGTGATAAGCCTGAAAAACACTGGCTGAGATGCTGTTTTTACCTCGGATTGCCCCAAAGCGATTGCTGTGTCACATGCATGTCCTTCAGGGTGTAAAGTTAGACGAACTTTGTTTGTACGTTGTATCAAAAGAGAGCAAAGGGCCGGTCACATCACCGCCACGCCAAGGCACACAATGCCTAGTGCAGTGTAAGCAGTTGGGTGAGCAGAGAGCCAGGGCTGTGGTGTGTGGAAAATGCTAGTGGAGGCAGACAATGCAGAGGTCCGAGGCCTGACCAGCCCTCAGAGGGACAGGGGTCGCCTCACTGCGACAACAGCCCCTGTCTCCCTCCCTTCTTTTTCTTTTTGTGAGCTGCCACAGGATGGGCTCAGGGAGGACGGTGAAGTTTGCCCTGTGCGAGGTGCTGCAGTTTGCAGGCCTGTGCGTGCCACTCTTCATCGTCATGCAGAGGTTTGCTGTCATCGTTGCAAAGGTCAAAACATCAGCACAACCCCCCGGAGACGGCAGCACTGCCTACTGGTTGATCGTGGCCTCCTCTATTGCCTATGTGACCTCCACTGCCCTGCTGGTCTGGGTACCCCTGAAGTATATGGTCTTCATGAAGAAGAAATTTCTCATAGGGAGGAAGAAGTGGTGAGTTTCTCAGACATGAAGATTGAGAACTGGTCCGAGTTGTGTATGCTCAGCAGCTGGGATCCCAGTGCTGTCCTACGGGACCGAGACATGATCAGCTGGTTTGAGGCTGAACTGGCCTGTGACTGGTTTGGACAGAACTTGGCTGGTTAATACCAGGCTTTAGCAATTCCTGTCACTGACTTTAACTTCCTCCCTTGTTTTCTTTCTTGCCCTTTTTTTGTCTTTATATCAGGAGGCCAGTGACCCTTGTTTATGTGATCCTATCCACATTACCCTGCTTTGCCTTTCTCATTGCCAGCTCTGAGGTACAACACCCAACAGATTGTTTCTCACTGCTTTCATTTGTCATATCAGGTTTATCTCTGCTCTGATCATGAACTTTGACCTGTATGTTGCTATACTTGTAACATGACTCAACCTGTAATTGTAGATCCTTTGTAGTCATGTTGGGTGATTGTGTTTATACTCCAAAGAAGTTGCTATTAACTTAAACATATATCTATTACAACATTGTGTTTGGGAACATGGTGTATGACAGGATTCACAGTATCACTGAAACAAATGTGATGAGCTGTGAGAATCCTTATGGATCTCAGGAGAGGACTATCTAGCCTTATGGATAAGGAGCTACTGATAAGCAGCTTGGTTCCTCTTCCTGTCCATGCTGTCCTTGTCAAATCATGTCCACGAGGCACATTTTCACTTCCTAACTGGCTACAGCCCAGACCTTATTTGCCCTTTTTTGTGGCATTCTTTAAAGCTTAAGCAAACCTTTTGACCTTTGCTTATCTAGTGGCTTCAACATAAGAGCCATAAATTCTGCTAAGATGAGCAACTCGTCTGTTTAGGGCTGTGTCAAATGCCCTCGCTGCAAGTGACAAATCCCAAAATGTTTATTACCATTGAGGTGAACCAGTGGGCTCTGTAAAGATTAAAAGTGAGTAAATAATTACAGTACTCAGTCAGGCTAACAATTTTACGGTTGTTTATCCAGGTTCAGATAAATAACAACCTGAAACACGATACATTCACTGAGCTCCCCGTGTCACTAGTCCTCTTCTCGCTCATCTGCATTGACGTTGTGGAGAGGATACGACACTGCAGGCTGACCGGCCAGGGTGAGCGCAGCTCTCTCAACACATTACACAAATCACTCTTTGACTGCTGTAGATCCTGAACTTTCTGCTGCAGACTTGTATAGTAAAGTATGCTGGGTTTTGCATTGCAGGAGCTTGGAGGCAACTGCAAACACACTGTGAACATTTCTATACATCACTCGAGCAAAATGAAGAAATGAGCAGGATATTTCTTTGGACTGCTTCATTTCTCACTTATCCAAAATGAGGAAATGAGCAGGATATTTCTTTGGACTGCTTCATTTCTCACTTATCCAAAATGAGGAAATGAGCAGGATATATTTTTAAATTTTTCTGAATCTGACATGGCAGAAGTAGGGAAATATATTTTCTTAAAAACCACATGATAAAACAGTTCATATGAATTTCTTCAAAGCCCAAATCGTTTGAATGAGCGATCTCTTGATTTATTGCCTCTGTCTAAACAGCAGATTAATGTTTATATCTGTGAGCCACATTATTTGTCTGATAGCCTTCAGCTGTCTCTTTGTAAATCTGGGCCGACACCACTTGATGATAAACAGCTTAAGTAAATATAATCCAAGATATTGTGTTTTCTTTTTCTTCTCTCCAGCTAATGACACCGAAAGAGATGCTGACATCCCTTCCACTGTCCTCACACATGTGGAACAAGTAGCACCAGTAACACCTATCACTCCAGCTGTGCCAGGGCCAGCTGTGCACAGGCAAGGTGTGCCCACTCCTATGCAACCAGGAGCAAACCAGCTCAATGACAGGAGCCAGAACGGAGCAGGAGCTCGACCAGAGACCAATGGGACGCTACCGGGCATACCAGGTAACAATGGGAGGCCATATGGCATGTCTGGATTGAGTGAACCATCAGGAAGCACCACACCGTACCACATATCTCCCTATGCATACACTGGGCCTCTGAGATTCCTGTGCGCCACTGATGCCCGTGCAGACGTGTTTGTGGACAGCTTTATGTTCTGGATGGATACGGTGGAGATGGTGAGAGTGGCAGGACATCCTCTGGTCTACTACTCAGGCTGGGTGTTTCCCATCTATATCTTCAGCTACCTATCATGCTTGCGTGTGGTGGTCATGCCCCACAGCCCCCTGCTTTCCTCCCTAGGAGTAGCCCTGCAGGATTTACCCTTCTTCTTTGTGCGCGTTGGCCTCATTGCCTTCTTCGGCTTTGTTACGCCCATCCTCTATCTGATGAAGAACTTGTTGGTCTCGCTGGCCTTCATCTACTTCAACTTTATGACCAAGTTGAAGGTCTTCAACACAGAGAGGATGTTTTTTTGAGACCAGCATTCAAGGGCAAACAAGCTTTTCCTTATTTTCTGTCATATATACATTAAATACTGTCACGACAGTGGGTGCTCATTTTAAACAGCCAAATTTGTAGATGATGGCTTCAGACTGCTCTAAACACTCTGTTTCAGACAGCTTTATGTCTTCTATGGCTCTCCATGGCATTATAGAGAGTCCATATCACTTATATGATCATCTCAGGCACTTAGCTTTGCCTGTGAGCACAGAAGCCCCACCTACATGCTGTTTAAACCTTTGGTTTATAAAGGGCAGCCAATCAAAAGGAAACTGGCTAAACAAAGACTGAAATGAGATTTGTTTTTGAACCATGTGTCATGCACAGCTACTCAACTGCCTTAAAAGAGGTGGTTAAAGCAAAGGTTTGACACAAACACAGAATGTATTGATTCAGATGGTGGCTGCACCGGCACTTCTTAAAACGAGTCAAGTAATAGGTTAAGTACTAAAAGAACAAAAGGACTTCTCAAGTAGTTATTGCCAAGAGAGTTCATACCAGATGTTTACACCAAATAACAGGCCGAGCATTGAATATATGATGTTTTAGTGAGGAGTAGAAGAACAATATGTAATATGTTCATCAAATCTGGCATCACGCTAAATAAAAACCTGTTTAACTAGAAGACAATTATTGAAAAAGCTAAGAAAAAAATCTAGCTCAAATGTTCAAATTTATAAGACTGGGATTAATATATTGTAATTTTCAAGCATTTTTCTAGATTGTGATGCCACAGTGATTTTCTGTTATTACACCTAAGTTTTAATGGTACAAATGGCACTTAAACCCTGGTATTTTTTAAGATAACGTAATATTGAATAACTTACGAAAAAGTTCATTCTCAGACTTCATGATGGATTCACAATTCACAGCTGGTGCAGTCAAACCAAGTATGAATTTGTGCATGTGACAAAATGCATGATGGTAATTTTCACAGGCCAAAAGGGAGCTCTTAGGCAATGGAAACTACATGTCGAGTGACTGTTGTCATGTTATGTCCAAATATACTTTTTTTAAACCAAGAATGGCACTTTGGAAATGTACCTGTAATGTAATGATTTTTCTACAATCATAAAGTGCGGTGAATATGTAAAAGCATAAATTCATGTTGTTTATATTAGGTTGTTTTTTTGGCTAAGTTTCTATACAAAAAGAAAAACTGGTGTGAGATTGTGTCACTGATACATATATTTTGGTCAACTTAATAAAGAAACTCATAAAATATGTTGCAACTTTGACTTGTGAAATATTTTTTATGCAGACAAAATTCACTGGCACTGACCTCCCATGTATGTTTTTAGGAATTTAAAAAAAAACTCTGCTTAAATGTTTTTCCTTGTAATTCATCTGATCTTTTTCTAAATCCTCAAGAGCAGGGGTTTCCTGTTATTCTTCTGCAAAAACAACTTCATCACACACAAGAACAATGACAGGGCAGTCATTGTTCACTGAAACAATGACTACACTGAAAAGTGTAAAGTAAATTAATACAGCACTGACACAGCACTTTTGTGACAATTATCATTTTCTGAATAGACAAAGTTGCAGAACCAAAACAAATTAAATAAAGTAACACAAGACATTAACGTGAAAAAATACCAATAGCATACAGTAGGTACTATATTTTAATGACATAATGCCCACTGCAGTTTACACTCAGGTACTTGGACAATAGCAGGTTTTGTAATTTTGCTTCCAATCATTAGTATCGTGAGTTTTAACTCAACCAATCAAGATGTGACTACAGTGCACACATAAAGAAAAATAATGTAACATTTTTATTAAACCCTCTATTTGTTGTTTAGGGTTTAAATCCCATAACATATGTTTTCGTCTCTTATATCCACTCCTTTGATATTTCTATCTAGAAGATAGTAAGGACATTTACCCACTACACATATATGGGGCATATATTTGACTTTTTGTGTTCATCTTCCTAAAGTTGTAGTGGTATCGGGGTTAGCACCATTGCCTCACAACAAATGGGTTTGAAGCCACTGGCCACCTAGGTCCTTCCAAGATTGAATTCACTCACTGTTCCTGCAATCCGCATTGCAACCCACCTCCATTATATGCTCTTCACGCTACTTATAACTTACCGTGTAAGTTAATAAGTATTAACGGGAATTCTTGCAGTTTGAGGCCAAAGTGGCCATATTGTCCCTCATTTCCCTGAATAGGGAGCAGGATTTCCTCTTGTCATATAAGTATGCTGAAACATATCATCGCTGTACTGTTCACCCAAAGCCTCATGAGAAGTGCTATCCTGCAAAACCCATCACATCAGCAAAGTCCAACAAACCTCATTATACCCTTGTTTCCTCATATCTGTTCTGCCAAATCTTCTGACATATGAAAGATCTTCAAATTTAGTCTTGTATAACACAGTCTGTGTTTCTTTAACCATAATGCAATGGCTACTTCAGAACAGTTACAAAACAATGACAACGGCAATATCTTTACCCTTGAAAAATGTAATCTCTCTTTCTTTTCTTTTTTTTTTTTTATAAACATTTAAACTTCTACCTGACCTTCAAAGTTGACTTTCATTTTCTTGATGAATGGAGAGATCAGTTTGTTTCCCTTCTTGCCTACCCTGCCAAAAAAGTCTGCAAAAAGCTTGTAGACCTTGCAGGCATTTGACCAGGTGTAAATGACATGATATTTTTCAGGGTGATTCAGAGGGGAAGGTACTGTGTCTCTGTGTTACCGTTCCTCCATGTCACACACCTTGGCACGTACCAGACCCCATCTCCCCTTGACTGGAAATTGGGAAATCTCTCTTACAGCCTCGTTTGCCACTAACAGCAAACCACACACTGAGAATAACGTTACCTTATTTAAAATTGCTGTGTCCCTTTGTGTCCTTCAAGACCTCTGCATCACTGCTGATATAGGCACTTCAGATTTTTTATTTTTTGGTGGATATTAGGCTTTTAAATGAATTTAAATATATCTATATATGATATACACTTCACCTTCACTGGGTGAAGATGCTGCTGGTCTTTGGCCTAAAAGACCAGGACCTGCCTTTAAACTGGGGCAAGTGCAATGAGAGAAATGTCATGATCTTCAAAGGTTCAGGACTTTGGAGTCACTGGAGGATACATGGGACTCAGGGTGACCACTGTTGAAAGGAATATCAAGGTAGAAATTGTGGGTGCAGCAACCTACAAAGGCTAAAATGTGCTTTAGCATTGAAGGGTGTCTTCATTTTTTACCATATTGTGCATAATTTCTTCATGCTTTAAATATTGTTGTTAAGTATTTGTGTTTGCAAAAGAAGAAAGATAATTCAGAAATTCTGATTATTAGTTAGTACCACAAGTACTGGCAGCACTAGTAGAACTGGCAGTGAAACAGCCCCGGAGTATGATGGAGCCACCGTGCCTGGCAGAGGATACTGTGACACAGTGTTCTTAGGTTTGAATATGGTTGGGACAGGCTCCAGCTCCCGTGCAATCCTGAATTGGATGAGTAGAAGAAAATGAATGTAACTCTGTAACTGAGTAGTTAATGAGCATTGCAGTCACCAGAGCACTGGCAACTTTTATGCACTTATGTGCCTCTGGATTTGATGCCCTGGGTTCTGTCGGCTTCCACTACACGGGTTGCTATAAACTTTCTCTGTTTTTCTGTTTTGTGTTTCTTTGTTCTGGGTGGATTTAAGGATAGCAGCATCCACTTTGTCAGTAATCAATGGATTGTGTTAATAAAAAACATAGAGATATATTTTCTTGTCTCTCAGAATGCTTTGAAATATCTTTGGTGATTTTATAATCCTTCTTCTAACATCTAGCTTTTATCATACATCTATTTTTGGTCTGTTGTGTGTTTCATGTCTTGACGTGGTTGTTTTTATAATATTAAGTCAAACAGACTATGTATATATGTGTTTATTTATTTATGTATGTATTTATCTGTCTTTTTCCGATATTAAATCTACAGTAAGGCCTTCAACTGTTCGTAAGTTAATGGTAAGTGTCATGCGGCGGCTGTGTGAAGGCAAGAGAGGACCTAAATGCACGGCTCTAGGGATGAACTCAAAGGCAGGTCTTTATTAACAGGAACATAAGAAGTCATACAAAAACTATACTGGGAGCAACTAAAGCTGAGGCGCTGGGAAGACACGGTAAATCCACACAACCTAGAGGGACGACGCAATACAGAACAAAGGGACACTCTGACATAAATACACAGAAGGTAACGAGGGAAGTGGGAACACACGGGGAACACAGCTGAAGACAATTACTCATGACTGAGCAGGGAGGACACGAAACTGAAAATACTGACACCAAGATGTGGACCTTAAACACAACACAGTACACAGAGATGAGCACAGAGAGAGAGAGGCAGAGAACAAGGATGAATACGAGGGGATGAGGAGAACACAGAACACAAAGGACGGGAACACGGTACCAGAACAAACACCACAATAAAAACATGGACACAGGGGGAATCCAAATACCAAACCAAACAATCCAATGGACATAAGGAACAAAATACAAAACTACAGGAAAACTAAGAACACTGGGTCAAAATGACCCAGGACCATGACAGTAAGGGAGAGTTAATTGTAAGGTTAAGGTAGAATACTGTGCTACACAACAGCATAATCATGTCTGCAGTGAGTGGGAGATGCTCTGTATCTCATTGTACATGTGTATAGTGACAATAAAAGGTATTCTATTCTATAAGTCTTGCACCACCTCTCATTTCTTTATAATTTGCTAGGAAATGGGAAATAGGTGCCATGATCTACTTAAGGTACTTCAAAGTTATGGTGCCAGAAGGTAGACCTGATGTATTAGCTTGCAATTTGTGTGCTTATTGTTTTAGTTCCATTAGTTTGGTTCAGTTAGCTGTACTTATAAACGTCAGCATGGTAAACCAAGATGGTGACCATTAGCTTGTTAGCACTGCCACTGCTGTTTTCATTTGGCTTGAAATACTACATAATGGCAAAATTGCTGTTCACTTGGTTCTCTTTGTTTATATTTAGACTGATACAGAAGGACAGTACCACATCGGCATGATCGTGAATTTGGATGAATCATTTAGGTAAATATTAGAAAAAATACTGGCCATTCAGTAACAACTGCATGGGTGAGTCTAATACAGAGATAGTCTAAAACACATTGAACATTCACGGTACCAATACTTATTTTCATTAATCACAGACGTTAAAATGAAACGCATTATTGCTCAAGAATTTCAAGTGAATAGGGCCTGTGCTAAAGAGGTTTGGGTTTTTTTTATTTGGTATGCCCCATGCATGTCTTCAAACAAGAGAAGGGGTTTTCCTCCACTTCAAGGACAGAGACTTAAATCTGTTCCAGTAAAACATTTTCTCATATCCATTTCCAGTAAGCGTCCCTTTGTAATTGAAAATCCCTAAACTTATTTTGTTTACACAGTGCTACAACTTTGTTGAGGGGACTCACAAAGACTGGCAGGGTTCCAGGTCATAAAAGCCAAAGAGGAAATTTGGTTCCAATCATCAGCGAGTTGAGCAAGGTGAGTAGTAGGAGCCGTGTTGTAATATACTTCTAATGTTAAAAAAAAGTATACTTTTCTCTGTCTGTAAAGATTACATTTAAAAATTATAAATTATTAGTTATTACTTCTACTTCTTTCATTTCTATATCAGACATTTGACACATACATATGAATATTAACATACTGAAAATAAACCAACAGTATATTGTGTACAGCAGTTATATTTTTGAATCTAATCCTAAAACTGAGTGCAATATTTGGCTGCAGGATTGCAGGATTACTTGGAGACTTGAAAAATGGGATACCGGAATGTGGATAGCTGTACGTCAAGGCACGGCTTCATCTGTAAAAGAAGTATTGGTGCCCGATGACAATGACAGTAATTTGAACCAAAAATGTCAAATTACAAATCTGTTGCCACCGATTTTCACTCCAGTTCTTGTGTAATTTGGCATACCTCGCTGTTTCCCTTCCTTAGGAATGACGTCCTCATGCCATCCTTCCACTAACACTATTTCTGATGAGGATTCACCGAACAGTGAATCAACAAAAGGGCCAGATGTCTCTCTCAAATCGTGTGTCTTTGCTGGATTTTCTTCCTTTTTCTTAAGAATATGACTCTCAGATACTGTTCATCTGCTGTATACAAGGGTTTTTGGTTTTTTTTAGATCGACCACTTCTTCCTTTTTCCCATACTTGTCCAGTTTTTTCAATTTTTTTTAAAGAAACTCTTACACCATCCTGAGACAGGCCACTTTTTCAGCTTATAAGTCTTTGGAAATCACCTTGTTGGCACATTTGCCATTTTGAAATGTTATATTATCCCTGTGACATTGTTGTCTTTGGTTATTTTTCATACATTCAACCTAAGAAATTGGAACAATTATATGTTTTTTTGACAGGTTTCTGGTAATTTAAAGAACTGGTTCTTTGCTATATTGCCAGTTATTTGTAGACAACACTGTTCTTTTACAGTAAGTTTGGTGCCTTTTTCATGCTTTAATGACTCTTAGGTCAGTATTTAGTATTCCAAAATCAAACAAAAGCATACCTCTGAAAATGGTCAGGTACAAAGAGTGAACTGACAATGAGTGAAAAAGCAGGCAATGTCCAAAGAAAAACTTTGAAAGACCATCAGAAAGCCTGGAGAACTGTTACTCAAGACAACTTTTAACATGACAGGAAACTCTAGCAACTTGGTAACAAATATAAAGAAACAAGAGGTGGCTAAATGCTTTTGCACAGTACTATATTTATTGTGGCATTTCAAATTTAAGATATGTCACTGCTAAAACTGTACATTTTGCCTCCTTTGCACACATCATTACACCGCGTTCCAAATTATTATGCAAATGATATTTTTCTCTGTTTTTTTTAAATAGTCGATTCAAATGAGTCAGCATAATTTTTGTGTCATCCACCATTAGAGTATAATTCAAATGTTACTGATCAAAACTCCCAATGAACACAGTATCTTTTTCAAAAATAAAAAACTTAAAATGCACTGTTCCAAATTATTACGCACACAGAGTTTCAAAACATTTTATAGGTTGTGGAGAATTGAAAATGGTCATTTGTTGAATTTGCAGCATTAGTAGATCAATTTTACTGAAATCAAAAGCTATTTCAATCAAAAACATCTTAACAGGTCAAGTAGGACCCCTTATTTGATAGCAGTTTTACAATTCTTGCATCCATGGAACTTGTGAGTTTTTGGAAAGTTTCTTCTTGAATGTCTTTGCAGGATGCCAGAATAGCCTCCCAGAGCTGCTGTTTGGATGCGAACTGCCTCCCACCCTCATACTTTTTTGTTTGAGGAGGCTCCAAAGGTTCTCAGTAGGATTGAAGTCAGGGAAGAATGGGGGCCACACCACGAGTTCCTCTCCTTTTATGCGGATAGCAGCCAATGATGCAGAGGTGTTCCTTGTAGCATGAGATGGTGCATTGTCTTGCATGAAGATGGTTTTGTTGCAGAAGGCACAGTTCTTCTCTTTCTACAATGGAAGAGAGTGGTCAGTCAGAAACTCCACATACTTTGCAGAGGTCATTTTCACACCTTCAGCGACCCTAAAGAGGCTGACCAGCTTTCTCCCCGTGATTCCGGCTCAAAACATGACTCCACCACGTCCTTGCTGACGTTGCAGCCCTGTTGAGACATGGTGGCTGTCCACCAACCATCCACCACTGCATCCATCTAGACCATCCAGGGTTGCAATGCACTCATCAGTGAACAGGACTGTTTGAAAATTAGTCTTCATGTAGTTCTGGGCCCACTGCAGCCGTTTCTGCTTGTGAGCATTGGTTAGGGGTGGCCAAATATAAGGTTTATGCACAACTGCAAGTCTCTGGAGGATCCTACACCTTGATGTTTGCAAATCTCCAGAGGCACCAGCAGCTTCAAATATGTGTTTGCTGCTTTGTAATGGCCTTTTAGCAACTGTTATCTTAATCAGATGTATTTGTCCGGCAGAAACCTTCATCATTGTGCTTTATCTGCACGAACCCATGTGTGCTCTGACTCAGCCACAAATCTCTTACATTATGGTGATCACGCTTAAGTTTTCGTGAAATAGCTAAGGTTTTCATTACGTGTCCAAGGCATTCAACTATTTCACGCTTTTCAGCAACAAAGAGATACTCTTTCCTTCCTATATTGCTTTTTTTTTTTTTTTTTTTTGCCTGTCCCGTTTGGTTCTTTTGCCATCAGAATTATTGTCTAAAGGCGAGGAAAGATGCCCGGCGGATTTACTTTACCAAATTGACCATCCCAGCCTTGCCATAATGGTCCATTTGATTCACCTTTTATTGTTCATTTTATTTTCACTTACTGAATACGGGACAGACTTGACTGGGGGAAAGAAGGGGAGAAAGAAAGAGGGAAAGAGAAACAGCTGAGAAGAGGGACGGGGGAGAGGGGCAAAAGACAAAAACCAACAGAATGAGCAGGAAAAAAAAGAAGAAAAAAAATGCATATATCGATCACCTGGGTCACCTGCTGAGAAAGAAAAAAGAAGACAAGCAGAAGAGAACAAGAGTAATAGAATAAACAACATCACAATGATATATGGGAATATGACAGTAAATACTAAATATTAAACATTATTGTGCAGCACATAAGATCAACAGAACACAGTGGGCTTTGAGGTAGGAGCCAAAAAGGGTGTAGTTTGTGGGTGTGATCACCCGTGTGTACACCTGTGAGCATGGACGCGCTTGTTTTTTTTTTTTTAAAGGTTCCTTCATGTAATGATCTGCTAGAGGGTGTGGGGGGGCCACAGCCCCGTCCTCCAGGGCATGAAGCAGGTATGGAGGAGATCAAAACTCCAGACATCCAGAGGCCCCCAGAACACAAGAGACCAAGGAAGACCAACAGAGGGGCAGCCGCGCCACTGTCCCAGAAAGAGCTGAGGAGAGTCCCAGATGAGGGCTCACTCAGCAGCCGCGGAGCAGAAGCCAGGGGGAGTTTGAGTGACGCGCCCGTGAGCTCCGCCGGCAGCCAGCCGTGCCTGAGTGACCGAGCCCCAGGCCGAGAGGCCGGGGGCACCCCACCTCCGAAGTGGCCCGAGCGAGCCCCAGGCTCCAGGCCCCGATATGCGGCCGCCAGGGAGTGAGCCGGTGTGTACCTGGACGTCCATCCCCGGACACAAAGAACCACCAACGCACCAATGTCTGAGGGAGTCCGCCACTGGCAGGGGAAGTGGTGGTAGGGGGAGATAGGCCTCCAAACCTTGGAGGGCCTAAGATGTCCCCAGAGAGGTCCCCTTCCCCTTGAAAATGGTGGTTTGCTTAATAAGGTGGAACATCCTTCTTTAGTAGTTTTTCCTTTAAATGGGCTCACCTGGCAAACTAATGATCATAGGTGTCCGAGATTGATTTCAGTGATACAAAGAGTCCTGAGACACAATTCCATCCATGGGTTTAATTGAAAAACAACTTATTTAATCTTTATGACACTTAACTGTCATAGTGCTATAAAAATATTATATATTCATATTTTTTTCCACTTTAAATTAGCCAATCTTTTAAAACTACTTCTCCCTGAAATATTCATATCAAGTTTTAATTATATTTCGGGGGTTTTAACCGATCGTGGCTCAAGAGTTGGGAGTTCGCCTTGTAATCGGAAGGTTGCCGGTTCGAGCCCCAGCTCGGACAGTCTCGGTTGTTGTGTCCTTGGGCAAGACACTTCACCCGTTGCCTACTGGTGGTGGTCAGAGGGCCCGGTGGCGCCAGTGTCCGGCAGCCTCGCCTCTGTCAGTGCGCCCCAGGGTGGCTGTGGCTACAATGTAGCTTGCCATCACCAGTGTGTGAATGTGTGTGTGAATGGGTGAAAAGGTGGCACGGTGGTTAGCACTGTTGCCGCACAGCAAGAAGGTCCTGAGTTCAATTCCACCATCAGGCCGGGGTCTTTCTGTGTGGAGTTTGCATGTTCTCCCCGTGTTTGTGTGGGTTCTCTCCGGGTACTCCGGCTTCCTCCCACCGTCCAAAGACATGCAGCTTGTGGGGATAGGTTAACTGATTAATCCAAATTGTCACTAGGTGTGAATGTGCGAGAGAATGTGAGTGTGAATGGTTGTCTGTCCCTATGTGTTAGCCCTGCACAGACTGGCGACCTGTCCAGGGTGTACCCCGCCTTTCGTCCTATGACAGCTGGGATAGGCTCCAGCGCCCCCCGCGACCCTGAAAAGGATAAGCGGAAGCGAATGGATGGATGGATGGGTTTTAACCCTTTTAATCGCAGTTTAATTACATGAGCGCACCGGTTTTTTTTTTTAGCCCCAAAAAACAAAAAAACTAAATATTTTCCATAAAAAACATTTGAAGTAATATTTCACTTTTATTATAATTAGGCCTTTGGATGGTCCAAAGATTCGCACCAACATTCGTTTTGATCCAGCATTATTTTTAATGCAGGGGCAAATTAAAAAAAAAACTCACGTCCATCGCCCTAGGGACCGTTTTCTGCCACGCCCCAAAAAGTGCTATAAAAAGATTATATATTCATATTTTTTTCCACTTTAAATTAGCCAATCTTTTAAAACTACTTCTCCCTGAAATATTCATATCAAGTTTTAATTATATTTCGGGGGTTTTAACCCTTTTAATCGCAGTTTAATTACATGAGCGCACCGTTTTTTTTAGCCCCAAAAAACAAAAAAACTATAAATTTTCCATAAAATACATTTGAAGTAATATTTGATTATTGTTATAATTAAGCCTTTAGATGGGTCAAAGATTGGCTCCAACATTCGTTTTGATCCAGCATTATTTTTTTGCAGAACTATAGTAAATTATAATAAAACGGTATACTATGTTTTTAGTTTTCACATACTAAGTGCTTATTACCTCGTTGTTTTCTAAAATAAACTTACAAAAATATGTTAATAACAATACAAGATCACTTTGAACCAGAAAAACATTTATTTGAGAAGGATGAACATGAGCGGTTATGTTGGGAATCGAGGAAGAATATGATTTCCGCTCCCTCCAGCCGGCTGCTTGAAGCGGTCTGCTTACAGCGGTCTGCAGCGGTGGGTCCCGGTGTCGTTCCGCGGTGACTCTTCCGGGCCAGTTTGTTTCCCCAGTGTCGGGAGCACAGGCTGGGATCTAAATCACGCACAAACAGTATTCCACAATTTTTATTTTTAGTTACAAACACTTCTTTTTATGACGTTTTACGCCTGAAACGTTGGAGGGCTTAGTTCTTTATACAGAAAAGTTACAGCAGGATATAAATAATTATCAGGCAAAATATCCTTCGTTCATTGCAATAATCCTGTCCGAACGTGAGAATAGTCAACATAAAATGTTTTCTTACCCTCAAATCGAATAATAAACAAACCAACAACAAATAACTCGCTGCGTCATCGTGACGCATGTTCTTTGTTCGGTCGACATATCACCACATGTTCGATCGCAAGAGCAATAAATCTGTAGTTTTCTTTTCTAACACTCAACTTGCACGGTAATGCAACAACACAAGTTCTTCATAAAACCAGAACAAACCATAACTCGCTGATTCACCGTGATATGTGTCATGTTCTGTAGCGGAAGCTACCCCGACAGTAGCTACCGCTACATGCACGATCCCACGCAATCAATCTATTGTTTTCTTTTGTAACCCTCGTCGCATTGCCACTCAATGTAACGATACTAATTTTTAAAATAACGAAAACACTAGTATTTCCCTGCATTATCCCGATGCAGGGGGGAAGAGCGTATTTTGCCATCTGCTAAGAGCTAACGGCTATAGGCTGATAGCATCGCCAACGCGATCGCGGATCATTGTCTGCGAGTGACCAAAATACTTTAAAATATCGCCCTGTTACTGTCTCATCCATCTCCTTTTCGCTTCCAATGTTATAATAAGTGGCAAAGGTGCTTTTTTACCGTTAAACACAATTTGCATAATAATTTGGAACTAATTTTGGACTTGATGCCCTCATATTCTTCCATAAACAAATACACACGATATGTACCCCTACCTGAGATAATCCACCTCTGACAACAATTTATACTTACACAAAAATCTAGTCTTACTGCCAGTAGATACCAAAGACCTGGTCGCCTACACAGAGCAGAACGAGCACGCAAAACAAAAAAGGGTTGAGAGCAGAGGCAAGCAGCATGAAAAAATCAGATTTATCAGATAAACCAAGGATTAAGACATATAGTAAATGTAAAGTTCAGGTTATTTTAATTAAAAAAACAACAACATTTAAAGCTTTATTCAGTGTCATGACAAGTGAGCAAAGTGGAAAGCTACCACAGTCATTCTTCATTCTGTATGACTATTGTGTTCCTGACAGAAGTTCAGTTTTAACATTTAAGAAACTTATCTGGATCTATTGGTCTAAGCACCATAACTTGGTGTTTCTGCAGTTTGGAACCAAAGTGGTCAAAGTGCCCCTCATTTCCCCCAATAGGAAGCAGGATTTCCTCTTGTCCTCTCTGTCTTCTGATTGGTGTCATTGCTCTACTCTTCAACTAAAGCCTCATAGTACTATCCTGCAAAAACATACATCAACAAAGTGCTACAAACCTCATTATATCGCTCAGGTCCTCACTGCAATCCTGTTCTTCTCAATCTCCCTTTGAATCTAAATTTAGTCTTGCACAGTGCAATCTGCTCTCAGGGTTCAAGCTCCAGGCACATTTTTAGCACATAATGTCTATTTACAACAGTTTAAAGTCAATGATGAAGTCAATAAAGGGAATTAATCCTGAAAAGGGTGCTTTGTGATATTTAAAAAAAAACAAACAAAAAAAACCTTTTGCTTTCATTATGAGTCTTGCCTGACACTTTAAGTTGACTTTCATTTTCTTGCTGAATGGAGAGGTCAGATTGTTTGTTTCCTACTTCCTGCCTACCCTGCCAAAAGGTCTGCAAAGCTTGTGGAACTTCCAGGAGTTTGACCAGGCGTAACTACTCATGTGACAGGATATCCATCTGTCTGATTAAAAAGGGAAGGCACTGAGTCTCTGGATCACTGTTGCTCCATGTCACACACCTTTGTATACACCAGACCCCTTTGCTCATGATGGGAAATCTCTGCTACAGTCTCATCCAACAGTAACTGCAAACTACACAAGGATAATGTTGCCCTGTTTAAATTTTGCTGTGGTCCTCTGTGTCCTTGTCCAAGTCTTCTGCATCACCGCTGATATAGGTATGTAACACAGAAACATTTTTGTTGGTTAATACACTTGTGGCTTCATTTGAAAAACATATCCCATGGGAATGTGTTGCTGAATTTTCTTTTTGCTCTGCTCCAGACACGAGTAGCTTCCTGATTTTCAATGAAGATCACAACAAGTGCGTAAAGGTGGCGAGTGCCACCTTTATAACAGTGGATGCTTGTAATCCTCATGCCAAAGATCAACAGTTCCGATGGGTCTCTGAGTCTCGTCTCCTCAGTTTGTCCCTTAAGCTGTGTTTGGGTACAACAGCGATAAAAGACTGGGTGAAGGTGCAGCTCGTGGAATGTGATGAGAGCAATGACCTCCAGCATTGGCAGTGTAAGAACGATACCCTCTTTGGCCTAAAAGACCAGGACCTGCACTTAAACTGGGGCAACCGCAATGAGAAAAGCGTCATGATCTACAAAGGTTCTGGGATCTGGAGTCGCTGGAGGATATATGGCACTCAGGGGGACCTCTGTTCAAAGGGATATCAAGGTAGGAATGATGGGCACAAGAGCCTACAAAGATAGCTAAACCTGAGTCTGCTTTAGCTTTGTAGAAAGTTTAGAAATGTGTTTTAGAAGGTCCTTGAACAGTGCATGCTTTAAAGTTGTTGTTTTTGGAATTTGTAAAGTACGATAAAAATTTTCTTACTTCCATTCAAATTACAAATGCAAAATATTACAATCTGTACAAAGCAAACTAGGTTATAAAAGTGCTATGGCTACTGATGAAATTACATTTACCATCTAAATATCTTAAAGTATGTGGAAGGTTGTTTTTTTATCTGATCTGAGTACGAAACTTGGCTTGGCTATAATAATATTTATTGGGGATTTTGTAGTTGTCTAGGGAAAGTAACATAGTTCTTATTCTTTCCCCCTTCTTTTTGAATATTTGGACAGAGTATGAATGTTTTAGCACATGTTAGAATATGTCGTTGTTTGGAGTGTAGCATTTGAGGATTTAAGCATTACGAAATTATGTTTTCAACTGCAGGTATAATTTTTAGAAAGATTTTCTTGGACTAGAGGGGAGCTGGTTACAGCATAGCTGTTGAGAAACTTGCTGTTCTTACTAAAAGTGAACACAGTCAGGGATCGCTGGTGAGACTGCATAATTGTCAGTGCAGCACAGATAATAAGCAGTCCTTATGAAGGCACTCTCTGTGCACAGCATAGGCAGCAAGTCTCAACTGTATAACTGGAATCCATGGTGGATAGGTGAAAAACCCACACTTTTTAAAGCTTGGTAACTCAAACAACCAAAAGCTGTATTAAGTTTTAACATCCACCATCACTTTCAGGTCAAGCTAAAACTTTAGACTCATTTATCACACCTGATAACCTATTTGCAAAGTACAAGTATGAGTTTGCGTGCTTTAATGTACTTTTGGTTTGGAGTGATTTGCAGTGATTTGTACTTACCATTTGCAACGTTTGCAGCACTTCCCAACATTCTGGAGCGTTTTGGGAAAAACCCCTTTTCATCATGGGCACGTGTCCATTACAAGCACAAGTTCATTTTCTAAATTTAAATGACTGACTTTAACCAGGGCAAGAAACCGAACACTACTCCTTCTCACTCAGCATCAGTAAACAAACTTGAGGGTAAATTGGCTGAAATCAATTGAATGAAGTTCTAAAAGCTTAAGAAAAGAAACCTAAGAAGTTGGGAGGCAAACTCTCATAATTATCAATCACATGCTGGTGAAATGACTGCACGTCTCCATTATTTGTGTCTCCGCAGAGATATTCACACTAGGAGGAAATGCTTTTGGAACCGCTTGTCAGTTCCCTTTTAAGTTCCACGAGAAGTGGTACGCCGAATGCACTAAAGACGGTCGTACGGATGGACAGCTGTGGTGTGCCACAGAGAGAGATTATGATAAAGTGGGAAAATGGGGACTTTGTCCAACCAGAGGTAAGGAATGAAAAATCTCTTTAACCTGAAAGATGGTCTGATCCAGTCCACTTTACATCTATAATATGAAGACAGGAAGTCCTCCATGGTTACTTTTATTAAATCATGCACAAAAACTTTGTTTTTTATGAAGAATTAAGTGCTGCAGGCCCGTTTTCTGACCCTCTCTGACCTTTTCCTCTCATGGACTGTCAACACAGCACTGTCCTCTGTTTCCTCTTTTCACAGGCTTAAGTTTCCCCTGGCACTGCTCTTAAACTGAGGCAGGAAAGCAACAGCAAAATAAAGGGATCTCCCTTTACCAGACTGCTTTATAAAGTCAGAGTTCCGTCCCATCTGAGGCTGTAGAAGATGTTTCTTAAATTACATACTTTATATACTTTCTTCCTTTAAGTTTTGAAATTCTTATTGATACTTTCTGTTCCTGTATATCAGCTATTCCCAAAATTAAGACTGCTGTGGCCCACCTAAAAACCACAGACTCCCATGGGGCCCACCTTAATCTTTCTTCTAATCAAAATACAAGAAAAATCAGTGTATTTCTTTGAAAATGTTATTCAAAAAGCATAAACAACACAGGCTGTTGGCTATAAATTGCTAATGTTGCCCAATCAGTGTTAAGGCCCACCTGCCACACAAACCTCAGTACTATAATATCACAAACTAACCACCTCTTATTACTAATTTTAATTAACCTTAATTTAAATAAATACATTTATATACATATGTAATTGCATATACTTGTAATTTCAAACTGAATTTCTCTTATTACTGCAGCACCACCTGCAGTACCTTCACCGCCCACCAGGGCCCCCCCAGCTCACACTTCGGGAATCACTGTTATAGATCAACATGTCATCAAAACAGACATGTTTTAAATTGTGATAGCACCCAATCTTCAGTCCATATTCAAACCATGCAGGGTAATAAAAGAAACTGAATCCTTCACTGTGTACTGAAGTCAGGGAGCGTTCAATGAATTTAACTTCCTGATGTAAGTAATTTCCAGCTGTGTAATAATTTATAGCGCTTTGTGTCTTTACCATAATCTAGCATCCTCCAACTGGATCACTGACCCAGTCACAGGGGTTCAGTATCAGTTAAACGCACAGTCAGTGTTGACTTGGTATCAGGCCAGGAAGAGCTGCCAGCAGCAGGGAGCCGACCTCCTCAGCATCGTAGAGCTGCATGAGCAGTCATACATTTCAGGTACATAATCAGCCTTCTATCATCTGTGTTATATTGCTGATGATACATTAATTTCAAATGCATGTGTTGACACAGGGTTAGCAAATCATTTGGGCTCATCTCTGTGGATTGGGCTGAACAGCTTGGATTTTGATAGTGGATGGCAGTGGAGCAACGGAAACCCTTTCAGATATTTAAACTGGGCCCCAGGTTAGTATGTCTTGGTATATGTCATGGAATTGTGTGAGTTTTTTAAATACCTGGAGTACTTCAAAAGTACACCCTTTTATATTTAGCATTAACTAACCTGTGCTTCCCACAGGTCATCCATCATCAAACCCTGGGTTAAACTGTGCAACCCTAAATGCTGCAAAGGCCTCAAAGTGGGAGAGCAGCGTGTGCAGCAAGAAACTTGGTTACATTTGTCGTAAAGGAAACGCTACCAGTCTGCCCCCACCATCGAGTAAATTTCCATTTATTATGAGTCCATATCTTTACAATACAAACCTAGAAAGAGTTTGTTCTTAGCCCTTCTGGTCTCTGTCCACAGCCAAACAGCCTGGCTTTTGCCCCAATCACTGGGTTCACTATGCAGGAAACTGCTACTATCTGGTGAGGACTGCAGAGATGTGGAGTAATGCTTTAGCTGCATGCCGCAAAGAAGGAGGAGATCTTGCCAGCATACATAACATAGAGGAGCAGAGCTTCATTATTTCTCAATCTGGATACAGTAAGTGTACAAGAAGATAACAACAAATAACAATATCCTGCTAAAGTACTGAAATATCAGAAAGTAAGTACTCTATCGTGACGTGGAATAGGCCTACCTATTACCTACCTACCTATAAATGAAAAGAAATAATTTTACATTTTGAGAAAATATGAAACTAGCCTTGAGCTAATTAGCTTAGCATAGCATTAGCTAGGTTGTACAGTATGAGCTTTGTAACAAACTATAGCTGGCAGCACCTCCAAACCAGACTAAATAAATAAATTTGTGACGTTCATTAAACAATTCTATTATAAAAACAGCCTGAAAGAGTAAGGAGACATATATGACCACTTTCCGTCTCTATATACTTCAAACCTCAGTGCCGACAGATGTGCTCTGGATTGGCATGAATGACCAAAAGAACCAGATGCTCTTTGAATGGTCCGATCACTCACATGTCACCTTTACCCAGTGGCAGAGTGATGAGCCCTCTCATCTCACCAGCTTCCAAGAGGACTGTGTCCTGATTCAAGGAAAGGTAGCACAAATTCTTGCAAAACCACAATCAATTCTGTTATAAAGTTACAACTCTAAGACCCCTCTGTATTTCTTATACAGGATGGTAAGTGGGCAGATCACACTTGTGAGAAGTTGCATGGATATATGTGCAAGAAGAAGGCCTCGGCTAAACCAATTGGAGGCAGTCTAGCAGAAGTCAACAAAGGGTGCACTCTTGTGAGTTATGTCCTCTCCTTTAAATACAGGTGCAATTTAACAGAAAAGCCTTTATTCATCATTTTTTTCCCCTTTTTTTAGGGATCAATCAGGTTTGGTTCATACTGTTATAACATCGGAGCTGAGAAAAAAACCTTTGAAGAGGCAAAGCAGGCATGCTCAGGGGCTGGTGCGAACCTGGTGGATGTGTCTGATAGGTATATTTCATGTTTAGATGTTTTGTATTAGTTCAAATACCAAATATCCATTCATCTCTCCATCCATTTTGTTCAGCTTATCTGGGGCAGAAGCCCAAGCAGAGAAGCCCAGACCTTCCTCCTCCAGCTTGTCTGGGGGAACAACAAGGCATTCCCAGGGCAGCCCAGAGATATAACCTCTCCAGCGTGTCCTGGGTCTGCCCCGGGGCTTCTTCCTGGTGGGAGATGCCCATAAAACCTCACCCAGGAGGTGCCTAGGAGGCATCTTTGTCAGGTGCCCGACTCACCTCAGCTGGCTTCTTTCGATCTCGAGGAGAAGCGGCTCTACTCTGAGCCCCTCCCAAATCGCCGAATTTCTCATCCTATCTCTAAGGGAGAGGCCAGCCACCCTTTGGAAGAAGCCCATTTCTGCCGCTTGTATCCGAGATCTCATTCTTTCGGTCATTACCCGAAGCTCGTGACCATAGGTGTGGGTAGGGACGTAAATCGACCAGTAAATTGAGAGCTTTGCTTTTACACTCATCTCTCTGTTAACCACAACAGATCGGTACAGTGTCTGCATCACTGTGGCCGCTGCACCAATCCGTCTGTTGATCTCCCGCTCCCTTCTCCCGTCACTTGTGAACAACACCCTGAGATACTTAAACTCCTCCACTTGGGGCAGGAACTCGTCCCTAACCCGAAGTGGGCACTCCACCCTTTTCCGGCTGAGGACCATGGCCTCAGATTGGGAGGTGCTGATTCTCATTCCCACCACTTCACACTCGGCTGTGAATCGTTCCAAGGTGAGCTGGAACCCCATCACCAGATGAAGCCAACAGAATCACATCATCTGCAAAAAGCAGAGATGAGATCCTGAGACCACCCAAGTGAAAGCCTTCCACCACTTGGCTACGCCTAGAAATTCTGTCCATAAAAATAATGGACAGAATTGGTGACAAAGGGCAGCCCTGGCTGAGCACATCACCCACCAGGAACGACTTCGACTTATTGCCGGCTATGTGGACCAAGTTCTTGCAACGGTTGTATAAGGACTGAATGGCCCGTAGCAATGGGCCAGACACCCCATACTCCCGGACCACCACCCACAGGACACCCCCCCCCCCCGAGGGACACGGTCGAATGCCTTTCCCAGGGAGGCTGAGGAGTGTGATTCCCCTGTAGTTGGAACACAGCCTCCGGTCCCCTTTCTTAAAGATGGGAAGCACCACCCCGGTCTGCCAGTCCAGGGGTACTGCCCCTGATCTCCACACAACATTGTAGAGGCATGTCAACCAAGATAGCCCTACAACATCCAGAGCCTTCAGAAACTCGGGACACCGCTTTCTCCTCCTGAGTCGCCTGACGGTTTGCCAGAATCTCTTCAAGGCAGTCCAAAAGTCTTTTTCCATGGCCTCTCCGAACTCCTCCCACACCCGAGTTTTTGCTTCAGCCACCACCCGCTTAAGTCCAATAACAAAACAAGTGACGTGAGCATTGAAGTCTCCCAGTAGGACAACAGACTCTCCAGGAGGACCACCCTCCAGTACCCCACCCAGGGACTCCAAGAAGGCTGGGTACTCTGAACTGCCAATCGGCGCATAAGCACAGACGACGGTCAGGACTCGTTCCCCGACCTGGAGGTGAAGGGAAAAAACCCTCTCGTCCACTGGGAGAAACCCCAACATACCGGCAGCAAGCCAAGGGGATACCAAGATACCCACCCTGGCCCGCCACCTCTCACCAGGGGTAACTCCAGACTGAGACAGAGTCCAGCCCCTCTCCAGGAGGCTAGTTCCAGAGCCCAAGGTGTACGTTGATGTGAGCCTGACTATATCTAACCGGTACCTCTCAACCTCACGCACTAACTCAGCCTCCTTCCCCACCAGAGGGGTGAAATTCTGTGTACCAATTGCCAGTCTTGGTAGCCGGGGATCGGTCCTCCGCTCCTGGCCGCCGCCCGGCTCACAATGCACCCGGCCCCCACGGTGCCTCCTGTGGGTGGTGGGCCTGCACCACCTTTGCTTTTTGTTCTATTGGTAGACCATACATTTTCAATATTGTGCAATAATTTTCATTTACGTAGTCATTAGAAGTTGAAACTAGATTAAAATTGGATTGCACAGTCCTTGCTCATATCATTACTCAATTCTTGAGGAACATGGTTTCAGTTCTTTCTTCAGTTTTTTTTTTGTTTGTTTTTTTATAGGGGATGCAAAAGAAATCACTGGACAAGGGTAGCTTTACTAGAGCTCTGATCACTTGATCGTGATTGCCTACTTTTACATAAAAATCCTTTAATATTAGAGCCTTCATCAGACTAGTATGGACAGTACTGAACCATGACATGAAAATTTGTTTGTCTGTTTTGGACTTTATAACTATTCCACACTTAATTCTAATGCAGAAATGTCACACATATGCCAAACTTTGTGTATGTTTTCATGCAGATATGAGAATGCTTTTCTGGTCAGTTTGGTGGGCTTGAGACCAGAGAAGTACTTCTGGACAGGCTTATCGAACACAGAAGACAGAAACATGTTCAAATGGATGACTGAAAGAGCGGTCACGTTCACTAATTTCAATGTGGGAATGCCAGGTACACCTTAGACTCTTTAACCTTATACACTCTTTAACTTATTACAATCCAGAGTCAGTTTTGATGTGTGTTTGGCATCACTGTCCTGTTGGAATACCCATTTGTGCCCAAGTTTGTGTCCATCTAGCCAATGATTTGAGAAGTTGTAGAATTTGGAAGAATTCACCCTTTGTGTAATGTAGCAGAACCATTGTCAGCAAAACAGTCCTAGAGCATATAGAGCATGTTGCTACCACCACCATGCTTGGCAGTTGATACAGTGTTCTTAATTTACTCCTCCCCTTTACTCCTATTATTTTGGCTGAATAGTGGACAGCTTCAAATTTTAGTCGAGCTTGAAGGTGCTGATTTCTGAAACTGGCTTCACTATTGACAGTGAAGCTGGGATTACAGCAGTTTCCAGTTCATGTCTTTTTTTTTCTTTTTTTTTTTGTCTGTCCCGTTTGGTTCTTTTGCCATCAGAATTATTGTCTAAAGGCGAGGAAAGATGCCCGACGGATTTACTTTACCAAATTGACCATCCCAGCCTTGCCGTAATGGTCTATTTGATTCACCTTTTATTGTTTATTTTATTTATTTTTTTATTTTCACTTGCTAGATTCGGGACAGACTTGAATGAGGAAAAGAAAAGGGAGAAAGGAAGAGGGGGAAAAAACAGCAGAGAAGAGGGACGGGGATAAAGGGCAAAAAAACAAAAACCAACTAAATAAGCAGACAAAAAAAAATACATATATCAATCACCTGGATCACCTGTTGAGAAAGAAAAAAGAAAACAAGCAGAAGAAAATGAGAGCAATACAATAAACAACATCAAGATGATCTATGGGAATATAACAGTAAATACTAAATATTAAACATTATTGTGCAGCACGTAAGATCGACAGCGCACAGTGTGCTTTGAGGTAGGAGCCAAAAAGGGTGTATGTGTGTGTGAGCACCCGTGTGTACACCTGTGAGCATGGACACGCTTGTATTTAAAAGGTTCCTTCATGTAATGATCTGCTAGAGGGTGTGGGGAGCCACAGCTCCGTCCACCAGGGCATGAAGCAGGTATGGAGGAGATCAAAACTCCAGACATCCAGAGGCCCCCAGTTTCCAGTTCATGTCAATATTCAGTCTTGGTTGTTCCTAGCTTGTTCCTGAACTAACTAAATTTCCTCTCAATTGAGGGAGAAAGTTAGGGTCTTCTTCCAGATTTTGGCAATGTGGTGACCAGTGTTGGGACTAATGCGTTATTAAGTAACGCGTTACAGTAACTACGTTATTATTGTGGTAACGAGCACGGTAACTAGTTATTATGCCAAAATCAGGAACGCGTTAGTCGTTACTGGGATTTAGATAGGGTCGTTACTCGTTACTTCGTGTGGTGGCTATCGCGGAGCTTCCACAGATTCAGTAACATTAGCAAGTGGTGGAGGCAGCAGGTGGATGAAGGAAAAGGGAGGCAGAAGGAAAAGAGACCCGAGGCGGCCACCGGTCCAAGTGTGAACTGAACTTCAGGTAAGAAGTTATGACCTGCAGTCTCTCTGGGTCAGATATGAACCAAGTTTAGGTGTAGTTTATTTTCGTTATTCTGACTTTTTCCGTACTGCGTGCTAGCTAGCATGACGGGGTTTCTATACAGCTGGGTGGTGCTATGATGTTAATGATGTTGAACTTTATTTTGTTCATAAGTTATTAGAGTTGCCAACCGTCCCGTCTGGTATTCAGAGAAAATATTACGCGTTTCTTATTGAGGTGAAAAGGAACAGTTTGTCCCGTAATTCAGCTACAATGAAAAAGGCACAAAGCTGGAGTTATTCTGTGTCTTTGCTGCACAGCTGCCTATTCTTCTTTCATTCTCCCCCCTCCCTCTCCCGTTTCTACTTCAGTCATGAAAACTGATCAATGATCAGCTGATCGGCTCTCTTGTTTGTTTATCGCCCACTTTGCGCCGAAAGAGGAAACCAGCGGATGTCGCGCTAAACAACAGCAGCACGTTTAAGCTTGATCAGCTGTTGTTAGAATTTAATATTAATTTCTAGTATCAGCTGATGTTTGCTGGAGCCACAGCTGTAAAAGCTGCTGGTCATGATATGGCTTGGTTATCTGGTGAGAGGGAAACATGAAGATGAAACCAGGAGATGTCCTTACTGGATCATCAGAGTTGAACAGGTGATGGAGAAACAGGTTTACCTTTTAGGTGACATGAATGAGTTGAAGGGAAGTTATGAACTATTTCTGAGAGATAAATAACACCAGGATCCTTTTTTAGGTAGCTGACAGCTGGTAACTGTGCAGGTGCGGATCTAGCAAAGTGTGGCCAGGGGGGCATGTAGGGTGTGATGGCTGCACTTACAGCCACACAGTGGTAATATCACCATGTTAGTGGTCTTTTTTGGACTTTAACCTGTGCCTAAGTTTCCTTCACTGCTCGGTCCATCACATAGGGCATTAACGGGGAAAGGGGGGCACAAAGAAATACTTTTCTTTCTTATTCTCATTTAAAATGTCTAGCTTTTAAAAAAATAATTATCTGAATCTTACAACAAACGATTGATAGATTGATGCATATATACCATCAAAACAGTGAACATCACTGTCACAACAGCGTTTGTTTTCATTCAAAGGCTTTAAGATTTTTCCTATAATGGTGGGCCAGTCTCTAGTCAAATTGTCCGGGCCAATTTTCTGTCCCAGTCCAGCTCTGTATGCAGCTCATCTGCAGTCTGGTGTCATCTTCCTATTCAGAAGGCAGAATTTCTGAGTTCTGAGTACAATCAAAGCACCACGACTGCAGTTTTTGTGTTAGATGTAAAAGGCGCACATGACGCTGTGACGTAGGCTAGAATCATGGCAGTAGTCAACGACGGTCCAGGTGTGGGATTTCTCTCGTGGAAATATGCACATTATCTTTTCCTTTCTATTGGTAGGTGGCACAGTGCACTGTGGCAAGTAAGCAAGCTAGAAGACTGGCAAAGTTATGGAAGCAACACAT
The DNA here is from genome assembly GCF_057382095.1 of Aulonocara sp. 'chitande type north' Nkhata Bay. NCBI lineage: Eukaryota > Metazoa > Chordata > Actinopteri > Cichliformes > Cichlidae > Aulonocara > Aulonocara sp. 'chitande type north' Nkhata Bay. Next base: position 21,352,480 of record NC_141352.1, on the reverse strand, counting down.
TAACAAGAGAATTCTGAGTAAAACCAAAGTTACTTTCCCTAGTAACTAGTTACTTTGAAAGTAACGAGTAACTTGAAGTAACTGAGTTACTTTTGAGAGAAGTAACTAGTAATGTAACTAAGTTACTATTTTAAAGTAACTTACCCAACACTGGTGGTGACACAGCTGAATAACTTGTGATTAAGCTAAATCATTTAAACTGATATTCTCGGAATCTGAAGTTGTTTAGAGACAGACCTTCCCAATCTACAGTTCTCCTTCTTCACTTCACTTGGTCTTTGCCATTGTTCTGAGAATGCTGTCATGATAATCATTGTCATGTAATTCATGATCACTAATGAGAAGTTATGCTCAACATAGTTTCTTTTCTGTATTAGATTGAATCTAATCCGTATGCTTTTATCTTACTCTAATAAAAGACAGAAAACAAGGATGTGTTGCCATGACAACTGGAGTTTTTGCTGGACTATGGGATGTTGTCAGCTGCAGTAACAAGGAGAAGTATATTTGCAAGAAACGTGCTGAGGGTGTGCAGACAACAACAGCTCCACCCACCACTCTGGCCGCGGCCTGTGCTTCTGAGTGGACCCCGCTCAGCAAAGGGAACAAATGTTTCAAAGTAGGAGCACAAACTTAAGAACAATAACAAATTTGTGCCGTTTCAGTAATAAAACACTGGCTCCCCCCCCCCCCCCCCTTTTTTTTTTTCACTCCTTAATAAAGGCGTACAAGAAACGTCAAGAGGAAAAGAAGACTTGGTCTGAAGCACGGGACTTCTGCAGGGCCATTGGCGGGGACCTCATAAGCTTACACAGTCATCAGGAATGTAGAGAGCTCAAGTATGTTTACTTGCACTAGCTAACAGCTTGCATATCTCAGAATTCATACTGGGTAAATCAACAAGTCAGATAATCAGTGCTTGTGTTTTTTACTTTCATACAGTGTCTACTACAGTGAAAAATTCTGGATAGGCCTCAGCTTACAGGGAACCAATGGAGGTTTTGTCTGGAGTGATGGATCACCGGTATGTAGAAATTCAGAACAATCAGGAAAAGTTTTAATTATTACTGCTCTCATTTCCTGCCTAATTATGTATCTTTGTAAAAACTTTGACCTAGTTTGACTTTGAGAACTGGGGCTATGGAGAACCAAATAACCACAATGACAACGAGCACTGTACAGAGATGGACCTTAACTTAAGAATGAGGTGGAATGATCGACACTGTGATGCCTACAATAGCTGGATTTGCCAGTTACGCAAAGGTGAGACAGGCTGATCATATCTTGGAATTTCAGCTCACACAGAGCCAGATTTCCAAACATTTGGTGTTAAATTAAAGCTTGGTAATATTTGTGGGTCTCGTTTATTTATTCTCAGGTGTGACTCCCAACCCCGAGCCTGTGATATCTGTACAAGGTAAGTTTAATTATTGTTCAGAGAAAAGTCTAGTTGATTCAACAGATCTTTTTATTTCACTGAGAAATACAGTTTAGGTCAGTTGATTCACCACTTCTGTCTAGACTCAACGATGCCCTCTGCTATTTCATTGATTGGTCTAAAATGTAAATTATACCTCATTAATTCATTTATGGTTCTTTGAGTCTAAACCCTAAGGATTCTTTAATATTTCTGCCTTTTTTCTTTTCATAAATCAACTTAAAGATTTACAAAGCTGCCTGCATGACTGAACTCCCAATGACTGTTTTTGCTCTCTTTGCAGAATACAACACCACAGACGATGGATGGCTTCTATACAATGACAGCCAGTATTACCTGAACATGAACAAACAGAGTATGGAAGCAGCCAGAGCCTATTGCAAAAAAAACTTTGGTGAACTTGTAGTCATCACAGGAGAGAGCGAGAGAAAGTTCCTTTGGAAACAGGCAAGAAATATAGAATACATTTCCAAACCTGATAAATCAAATCAGGACCTTTGTGCATTTTGTTTAAATTCTAAAATCCACAGAGTCTCTTTTTCCTTTTCCTCCTAATATAAAGTCGCATTTTATGTTTCAACAGATTTCTAGAGGAACACAAGGACAGTACTACATCGGCCTGATAGTGAATTTAGATAAATCGTTTAGGTAAATCAAAATGCATTATTTACAAAAAAAAAAAACACTAGCTGTTTACAAACAACCTTCATCAAATGTTTAGGATTCTTGATAACTTGTTAATTCTCTTCTTTTCATTTTAAGCTGGCTTGATGGCACCCCTGTAACTTACACCGCATGGGAACACAATGAGCCCAACTTTGCCAACAATGATGAAAACTGTGTGACTATGTACAACAGCATGGGTGAGTCTAATACAGAGAAAATCTATATTGTAATTTATGGTAAATGTTAGTAAAAAATTCATCCCTAAATCCCTTGAAATGATTTGAAATTCAATTCAATTCATAATTTTCTGTAAATTCTTAACATGTAGGGTACTGGAATGATATTAACTGTGGTATTGAGCTTCCGTCGATATGTAAGAGAAGCAACAGTTTTATCAATACAACAATGGCCCCGACCACAGCTCCCAAAGGAGGATGTGCTCCAGAGTGGCTAGCTTTCCAAGGAAAGGTAAATACATATGTACTACACAGATTATTCCAGGTAAATGTCTTTAATTAAACAAACAAATAAATAAAAAGTATGGAAAAATATCCTGGCCAAGTTGATTTCTGCCCATTTGTTATTTCAGTATAAACGCCCTGATTACATTTTATTTACACAGTGCTACAAATTTGTTGTGGGGAATCACAAAAACTGGCACGATGCCAGGACACACTGCATAAACCACGGAGGAAATCTGCTTTCTATAACCAGTGAGAAAGAGCAAGGTGAGTGACAGGAGTGTTGCAAAGTGCAGTTCATGTTTAAACATATCGGCTGATTTTCATGTGTCACTAAATTACATTGCAATAATTCCTTTCTAGCTTTCCTAACAACACAGATGCTGAACTACAAGGAAGATTTTTGGATTGGTATGAATGATGTCAACTGGGAGATGCGCTTTGTGTGGACAGATGGGAAAAGTATTTCCTACACCAACTGGGCCTTAGGGGAGCCAGCATCAGCACCTCCAGGAAGATATTTTCATGAGGTTTTTCTGAGAATTTTTTCTCTCCCTCACACGCTTTAATTTAGAAAAGACATTGAATTAGACTGAGTGCTGCCTATCCAGACAGCTAATATTAAATAAACAGTTTAGTTTAACAGTATGGCACATGTATGTGCCCCAGATGTTCCCAGTCACCTTAGCACATGATTAGGAAGAAGTCTAATATGATATTCAAAAGATCACTTTTAATCACTGAAATGGTAGTATTTCTTTGTTATCCCATGCTTCCAAGTCAAGGTTTGGTCTAATGAACATATACAATATTTAAAATCTTTGTTTCATAATCAGTACTATAGAAAGAAAAAAACAACAGCAGCTATGTTTCCAGTTATCGAGTTCAGGAGTCTCTCGCAGCTGCCACAGGGTCAGAGGCGGGCACACAGTGGCCTTTGCTGGGTGAAGAGACACAGAGAGGTGGACATCCGTGCTCACAGTCAATTTAGAGTCATCAGTTAACCTAACCTGCCTGCAGAGCATGCAGGCAGACACAGCACCACTTGTCTACTTTTAGTTAAATAAGTAATAGGGGTGCAACGATACACAAAATTCACGGTTCGGTTCAGTTCGATACTTTGGTGTCACGGTTCGATATTTTTTCGATACAAAAAAAATGTTCATGCCTTTTTAATTTGTCATTTATTAAAATTATAAATATATATTTTAACTCAAAAGTACAGTTTTTAAATTTAACCCTAACCCTTGTGCGTGTTTTTTATTTTGACAGCGAATGCGCACCTGCGGACCACTTATGTGCAGCCCTGGTTATTTAGCTCGTCATATTGCAGCCACAGAAATTCTTTTGTCCATGAAACCATAAAGCTGCACTTTCTTTTTGCCTCATAGTCTGATTTGTCATAACTTCTCCGTTTTGTGGTAAGCTTTTCTTTGGCTCTCACTTCTTCACCCTGACCTGTCTTATTTGGCTCAGCAGAACTAAAATATATATCTGTCTGTGAAGGTTCTCAGTCATCCAGGTCATCGTAGTCAAATATAAATCCTGCTGCTTTTACACGCGCACTCACATAAGCTCAGCGATTCTCTGCGCGATCAACCTCTCACATGTTTAAGCTGCGGGAGATTTCACTTGTCATGTTTGCATAGTAAGCTAACGATTAATAAGACGATGTCAGAGGAATTGGTGCGGAAATTATCATCACTCACAGATCAGTGCTGTCGCTCTCTATACACAGTTCGCGCGATTGCAAAGTGAAAGCAAAAAAACAAGCGCAAATTCAAACGCGACTTCAATATGTCACATATTGACAGTGGCTCACCGATGCCAATGACATAATTACCCAGCTACATTTCCGAAAGAATGCAAAAGCATTGACATATATTTTTCCTTCCTACAATAGCCCGACGGGCAGGGCAGAGATAGATTTTGGTAGCCCGACTGAAAAAAATCGCTAGCTCCAGGACGTTGGGCTAGCGATATTGCGAGCCCTGTATCTGATTGAGGAATCACTCATCTTTGGAAAAGAGAGTTTATTACAGAGAAATGTCTCTTTCCAAAATAAAAGCTATACTATCCGCTTCTTCTGGGCTATATTCTCAGCAGCATATTAAACAGCTGTCTAAATGACTCGGCTAAAGTTAGTAGCATGCTTGCTTGTTTTTTTTCTGCTTCCACTTGTCTTTGCACTAGGATGATGTCGGCGTAAATGTGCAGTCATATTCGTTGTGTTCCCACTAGTGCTTTCAGGTTAATCTCGTTGAAATGACCTTAACGCCACAACACGGCAAATCTCCGTTAACGAGCTACCGCCGATCGCCCGTGCATGGGGCTAGACGGCCAACACGTTAACGAGCTAACTGCGTTAACACACTAGTTCCCACCCATGTAATTGAGCATTGCATGGCACATCCAACATACTGTTTTACTTTAGTCCATGACTGCTTACCTTCAGGGTCATACGTCACATGAAAACCAAAATAATTCCAAACGCCAGATCTGAATGAGGGTGGGGGAGGTCCATGTTGTAAGGAGAGCTTAACTTCTGTCTCGCTAGCTTGCCCTGCGCTCTTCCTTCTGACGATGCTGTCTGTGTTGAGCGCTCAGTGAATCTGCGTTCGACTACTCCGCCTAGGCTGCACTGTCGACCCTAGGCGACCCTAGATTTACTGAGCACTCAACACAGACAGCATCGTCAGAAGGAAAGTTGATAAAATAAATTACAAATTTTGTATTGTTCGATACATATGCGTACCGAACCGAAAGCACTGTATCGAACGGTTCAATATCGATACGAATATCGTTGCACCCCTAATAAGTAAATCTGTAAACTCTTTTACTCCACCAGCCATTCTTCCTCCATCACACAGTGATTACACAGATTATGTGTGCATGCCCCAGTGGTAATATTTATGTAAGACCAATAAGGCAAACATTTACTTACTCAAACGGTGTGTAAAAAGAAATGTCAGCATACTATCATCATAATACAATCAATGGAAACAAACCTTTTTTTTCTGCTTGACAGTCCTATGACTGCGTGATCATGATGGGCACCAGTGCCAGAAAAACTGGATACTGGAAGGTGGATGACTGTCAGTCAGATTATGGCTTCATCTGTAAAAGAAAAATTGGTGAGTAACAAACTGACGAGGCCACACTATCAGTAAAGCATGCTGTTAAATTTGAAGGCGCTCTCTATTATCCTTATCCTTAAATGTATTATGCAACTCACCTCTATGAGTCACAAGATCAAGCTTCAGACAACTTTTTTAACTCTTGGATCTGTGTGATGTCAGTGACTAACCCTAATATGGTCATGTTGCCTATGGCCACAATAGCCCTAGTAACAGTCAGCCAATCAGAACAATCAGTTTACAGTTAGCTTAACAATACCCAGCATAAACAAAAATGATTTCAACATTTAAATTATTTAAAAGTGTGACTTGTCATGAATTGTTGAATGAAGGCAGTTGAGAGGACGCTGAATCATGATGTTGAAACAGGCATTACAACAGAAATGCGTCATTACACTGCATGAAAAACAAAAGAAAAACACACAGAGAATGGCTAGGAGCCAAACAGGAAGCACAACCAGAAGCAAAACAGGTGATCTGACAAAAAAAGACGGGGGTCAAAACAGGACTCTGTATACACAGGGGGCTGCTGAGGATGAAGAAGGTCAAAGTACAGGAGCAAGTAATCAAACAGAAGTGAAAACAATGAGAGAAACAGGAGGGGTGAAAAAGCAAAGTGGAAAATAGTTCAGTTTTGTGTAATCGAACTTGAGTTGCAGAGACCTTACGTAGACATTTCTTGTGACTGTGATTACCAGCTAATGTGTGTCATTTACTCAGATTCACAAATTGCTGTCAAACCCACAACTGTGTCACCAAAGACCTTCTACAAGCTCGGCAATGACTCCTACAAAGTGGTGACCCAGAAAATGCGCTGGGATGAGGCCAGGAGGCAGTGCCAAGCAGATGATGCAGAGCTGGCTAGCATCCTGAGCCCCGTAGCACACGCATACGCCACCTTGCAGATTCTCAAGCTCAACGAGCCTTTGTGGATTGGCCTCAACAGCAATGTGGTAGGGGTCTACCTGTTACAGCTTATTGCTGGTTCAAGCAGGATTTCAAGTTGAGATTTTGACCTTGTTTCTAGCTCTGTGTCAGTTTTCAACGATTTTATTTTTTCAGACTGGTTTTCACTTCAAGTGGGTGGATAACTGGGCTCTGTCATACACCAAATGGGGCAAAAATGAACCTAAAAATAACTACGCCTGTGTGTATGTAGATGTGGACAAAACATGGAAGACTGCACCATGTACCAATACCTATTATTCCCTTTGCAAAAGGTCACAAGGTGAGACATTCTGTGTTTTACACTTTGTACACACTCACTATGCAAAGTTAGCAGGCAGCTCATAAGACTGGCATAAAACCTGCTCCTTCTTTTTCAGTTGTAGCTCCCACTGCTCCCCCGCAGCTTCCTGGAGACTGTCCACAATCAACAAGCAGGAGAACATGGATACCTTTCAGAGGCCATTGTTATTCCTTCTTCAGCTCAGTGACCAACGACTGGGCCCACGCCTCAATTGAATGTATAAAAATGGGTAAGTTACAAATAATTCAACGTAAACAGAGAATTATGTCCATGTTTATAACCTTTAGCTTTTAACTGTTGTACCATGTTTATCAGGTGCTTCTCTAGTGAGTATTCAGGACCCTATTGAGAGTAAATTCATAGAAGAGAATGTGGAGATTCTCCAGGACAGTGCCAAAACCTTTTGGATTGGCATGTACAAGACCCATGAAGGTGAGGTTAACTTCAGCATAATATATACATGTATATACACACCGACACATTGGATATGTGTTGATAAATTAACATGTGTCTCCGCTTCAGACAAGTGGATGTGGATCGATGACAGCCCTTTGGACTATACCAACTGGAAATCAGGAATGCCACAGTCAGAGTCGTGTGTGTACATCAGTTCTTACACTGGTCTGTGGAGTACGACAGAGTGCAGAAGGTCATTTTCTTTCATCTGCAAAACACCAAAAGGTAACTTAAAGAAGCTTTTTTTTAAAAAATATATTCAAATAAGCCTTGTATGTATTTACTGATTTATTTACTGATTTATCATTTTAGTTATTAAACCTACAGAAAAGCCTCCATTTGTTGGTAAGTTGTTAAAAATATATAACATATATTTTTTAATTTTTCAAATCTGAGTAAATTCACTGCTCCAACTTTACATTTTTGCCTCCTCAGCCCACGTCGTCCAGGAAACTACACACGGGTCCGCTGGCATCACTGTGGCTATAGTATTAATTGTAATCGCCATAGTTGGACTTGGTGCCTTCCTCCTGTTCCGTAAAAGGATACCTAGGATACCTGCCCCCACCCTGGGAGAATCCACCTTTGACAACAAGTTATACTTCAACAATCCAAACCGAGCAGCGGTGGACACCAAAGGGCTGGTTGCGAACATAGAACAGAATGAGCAAGCATAGAAAGGCAGGAGAGGATTGGCAATCAACCCCATGAAAATTAGATTTCTGTTTTCATTTTATGTTTATATTTTGGATCACTTCTCTGGAAACTGGAACTGTTTGGTGGGGGGGGGTTGGTTTGTTTGTTTTGGGTGGGGGTTTGAGGCAATTGTACGATTTGTATCAAAAATAGTGATTACAAATTATTGCGTTTTTGTTTTTCATGATAATGTAAAATGTGAAATGTGTACAAATTTTTTTGTTTTGTTTTAATGAATGATGAGAATGACAAAAAGTGAATTTTAGTGCTATTTGACAAATCTTTTTATGGCATTTAAATCAAAGCCTGATTAAAAAAATATGAAAAGATGAAGAAAAAATTACATTTTTTTTACTTTTAAGTGAATGAATAGAAGCATAGTATTTATTTAGAGCTGTGATATACATGAAGACTGGGCTGATTTCCACTAAGTTATGGTAAACATGAATAGTTGAATCTAATAGAGCTGCAGGCAACATGCTTAGTTTCCACTGTGATGTTTATGTAACCATGTGTAGAAAGGAAAGAAAGAGAGGTCCTTCTCCATCAGGTGGAGAGCAGCTAATCACCTGATGGCAGGGAGGTGGTAAGTACAGGAGGACAAAAAAAATACATTTTATTTATAAAAACCACTCCAGGGTGTTCAGGACAACAAAAACCTAAAAGCACACAAAACAAACTAGCAGTCCACAGTATATTAAGCCTACAGTCACCATGGTCTTAAACTAAGTGCTCAATAAACCATTGGAACAAAAAGCCTTTCATCAGCCTCAATATGAATCACCTGTTGCTGGGTCCAACTCCATGGCCATGCCTGGCAAAGACTCAATATGGCCCGCTGGATTTCATGGGACACTGTGAAGGAGGGCATTGAATTGCAATTTTACAACTTTCACAGCTTTTTATACTGATGGGGATCTCTCCCATTGCCATTCATACGATGCCAGATTAAGTAAGTAATAGATAAACAGTTAGATGACAGAAAAGTCAAAGACATTTTCTGTGAATTGACAAAAACCTTTATTTTATGATTATAAGACAGCCACTGAGTTATTTATTTACTTACAGTTTTAATTTAAGAGTCATGCTGACAGATTTCTTTCATTACCTATAACATAGAAAATCTGAGACAGATTAATTGCACTAACTTCTTTTTCTAATTGTGTGGATGCTTTAAGCATCCACACTATTGAGTTCCTGTTTCTCTTTATTCTTTATTGTGTGGATGCTTTAAGCATCCACACTATTGAGTTCCTTCTTGGTGTTTCCGTACATTTTTCGCCGTGGATCTACTTCCACAATTTTCAGCCGATTTTCACCGTTCAAATTTTAAACTATTCTGCTATTTCTGCTAATAACGGCTATGTCTTTTGGTATTTTTCACTATTATACTTTTTAAAATATTAAGCTTTTTTCCTTTAATTTGAAATGAATGGGAAACTTTGCAATTCTGCTAAAATTAGCTTGTTTTTGAAACTTAACTACTTCCTCATATTTTCACGTAGAACAACCATTCAAACTTTAAAATGTTCTCAAATTATTGGGCTATTCAGGTATAAATCAGCTTTTTCAAATCTTTTACCGTTTTACTTTTATGCTTCTTAAAGTTTTGAGTTGCAAAATTGTGATTTCTCACAAAATACATGCATTGTTATTGTTGTCACTGAAGGTTTCGCAGTCTTCTCTTCATGTCCGAACAACTTCTTGCTACTTGCTCAAATTTCACTCAACTTCCACAAATTATACATCAAAACGTAGGTATTTTTGCTGGCTTTCTGAAAATGTCACTATCATTGTTGTGGAATTTATAGAATTTTGGCAAATCTCCTCAGACCAACAGAAAGTCGGAAAACTCTCCATAGAAAGTCAATGGAGAGTTTGTTCAAAATCACCGCTTGATTTCTGTAATGAGAGGCATTTTCGAATTGTCATATCTCCTTAATCTCCTTTGTGCTAAACCAGAGTATTTGTGCTGAAACACAGTATTTCTGCCAAATGATAGTATTTCTGTCAAATGATAGTATTTGTGCTAAACCATAGTATTAATTTAAAATGACAATATTCATAGTTCATCACAGTGTCTCTGGTAAATCACAGTATTTCTGCTATGTTGTACTATTTTTCTAAATCATAGTGTTTCCGTAATGTTTAAGTATTTTTGGCTAAATATATTCTTTCTGTTATCTTATACTATTTTTCCTAAATTCTTGTATTTTTGAGAAGTTATCATGTTTCTGGTAAGTTACAATATTTCTGCTAAGTTCTGCTATGCTATTGTATTTCTGCCAAGTATTATGTTTCCTCTAAGATGTTGCAGTTCTGCTAAGTTATTCCATTTTAGCAAAGTTCCTTTGCTTCTGCAAAGTTTTTACAATTTCTGCAACTTTTCAGCTAGTTTTTGCATACAGCTTCAGCTTTAAAGCATCCACACTGCATTTTCGCAGGAAATGCAAATTTTTCTAGTTATTATTATTATTCTTCAAGTTGCTTCCGTACACTTTTCGCCGTAGAACTACTTCCACAATTTTCAGCCGATTTTCACCGTTCAAATTTTAAACTATTCTGCTATTTTTGCTCTTTCCGGCTATGACTTTTGCTATTTTTTTGCTATTATACTTTTTAAAATATTAAGCTTTTTTCCTTTAATTTGTCCCATTGAAATGAATGGGAAACTTCAGCAATTCTGCTAAAATTTGCTTGTTTTTGAAACTTAACTACTTCCTCATACTTTCACCTAGAACAACCATTCAAATTTTAAAATGTTCACAAATTATTGGGCTATTCAGGTATGATTCAGCTTTTTCAAATCTTTTACTGTTTTACTTTTATGCCTCTTAAAGTTTTGAGTTGCAAAATTGTGATTTTTCACAAAATACATGTGTTGTTATGGTTGCTATGCTCTTGGCTTCCAGTGTGCCACTGAAGGTTTTGCAATTTTCACTTCATGTCCGAACAACTTCCTGCTACTTGCTCAATTTTCACTCAACTTCCACAAATTATACATCAAAACGTAGGTATTTTTGCTGGCTTTCAGAAAATGTCACCATCATTGTTGTGGGATTTATATAATTTTGGCAAATCTCCTCAGACTAACACAAGGTCAGAAAACTCTCCATATAAAGTCAATGGAGAGTTTGTTCAAAATCACCGCTGCATTTCTGTAATGAGAGGCATATTCGAATCGTCATATCTCCTTAACGAAGCAAAGTTAAGACATGAGGCTTGTCCCGGTATATCTTCAGACACTCGTGACGCTCACAATTCAAGAATTATTTTCTCACCTATTACCGTTCTGAAATGAGTTGGACTTGTTTGAGGGTAGGAAATTTGTCCTTCGCTCAGATTTCTTCAGATTTCAAACTGTGGAAATGAACCACTTTTTTCTCTCGTCATAACTTTTTGTTGGATTTCCACAGAGACCTGAAAATTTCCATGATTGTTCACCAAACCCTGCTGTCTCTTACGGTGAAAGAATGATATCGATACTCCAAATAGATTTAGAGTTAGAAAGCGTTGTTTGAGGGCAAGTCAAGGCAGTTTTTGCTTCGCTCTACTCAGTTATGGTGCATTAGAAGTCAAATATCTTTAATAATTCATATTTTAATGATAAATTGTAAACACTGGAAGATTCCCCCATCTCTTCTGAACAAAACGGTGTAAGAATGACCGCTCTAGCCCCTACGGTTAGGAAATTATTTTCATTTGTTTGAGGGGAGTCCTCACTATGAGAAATAGGCTGCAATAATCCTGTGCCTCTCTGTGCTGCGTGTGTAAAAAGAGGCACATGTTTTGGCGGGAAAAAGTACACAGGCTCTCTGATTGGTGGATTCAAATTCAGCAGCTCCCAGGCTGACCTAGAAACTTACTTCTCTCTCCCTGTGCATTTTTTTGCTGATTTTTTCATTTAACAAGTATATTTGAGGGACCCTCAGCATGTTCAGCATTTTTTCAGCTGTCCATTTTGCTTTTCCAATTTTTCTGTTTAACTTATTACTATTGTGCTAAATAATACTATTTCTGCTATTTTATAAGATTTGTGCCTAATATAGTATTTCTGCTAAATTACAATATTTCTGCTTTTTATAATATTTGTGCTAAAACATAGTATTTCTACTAAATGTAGTATTTATGCTTAATCATACTATTTCTGCTTTTTATGGGATTTGTGCCTAATATAGTATTTCTGCTTTTTATAGGATTTTTGCTCAAACATAGTATTTCTACTAAATGTAGTGTTTATGCTTAATCATCCTATTTCTGCTTTTTATAGGATTTGTGCTTAATATAGTATTTCTGCTAAATTATAGTATTTCTGCTTTTTATAGTATTTGTGCTAAAACATAGTATTTCTACTAAATGTAGTATTTATGCTTAATCATAGTATTTCTATATATTTCTGCCAGGTCCCCAGGCAGCCAATCCTCTGTGAGGACTGAGAAATTCAAATTTTCAAATCAGGGCCTGCACGGCTTCCCAGCCAATCATATATGTGTCCTGAGGCATTCAAATTTGCATATTGGGGCCTTCATGGCTTCTAAGCCAGCCAATCATATCTGAGGGCTGAGGAATTCAAATCCACAAATCAGGGCCTGCACAGCTTCCCAGCCAGCCAATCATGTATGTGGGCTCCAGGTATTCAAATTTGCATATTGGGGAATTCGTGGCTTCTAAGTCAACAAGTCCATCCATGTCATATATCTCTAAAAATTCATATTTTAATGATAAATTGTCAACACTTGAAGATTCCCCCATCTCTTCTGAACAAAACGGTGTAAGAATGACCGCTCTAGCCCCTATGGTTAGGAAATTATGGTCATTTGTTTGAGGGGAATCCTCACTATGTGAAATAAACTGAAAGAAGCAGGTCTATGTCTCTGTGCTGCGTGTGTAAAAAGATGCACCTGTTTTGGCGGGAAAACGTAAACAGCCTCTCTGATTGGTGGATTCAAATTCAGCAGCTCCCAGGCTGACCTAGAAACTTAGTCCTCTCTCCCTGTGTGTGTGTGTGTGTGTGTGTGTGTGTGTGTGTGTGTGTGTGTGTGTGTGTGTGTGTGTGTGTGTGTGTGTGTGTTTAGTGGGAGAGAGAGGACCCTGCCCTTATTTGACAGCATGTCATTGTAGGATTTAAATTGAACATAGTTAGACTGGTTGACTGGATTAGAGCCTGTGTTTGTGTGTCCCTCTGTGCATTTGTGTTTCAATAAGTTATTACTATTCTGCTAAATCATAGTATTTCTGGTACTTTTCGGTACTTGTGCTAAATACAGTATTTCTGCTAAATCATACTATTTCTGCTTTTCATAGGATTTGTGCTTAATATAGTATTTCTGCTAAATTATAGTTTTTCTTCTTTTTATAATATTTGTGCTAAAACATAGTATTTCTACTAAATGTAGTATTTATGCTTAATAATAGTATTTCTATATATTTCTGCCAGGTCCCCAGGCAGCCAATCCTCTGTGAGGACTGAGACATTCAAATCTTCAAATCAGGGCCTGCACAGTTTCCCAGCCAATCAAATAAGTGTCCTGAGGCATTCAAATTTGCATATTGGGGCCTTCGTGGCTTCTAAGCCAGCCAATCATATCTGAGGGCTGAGGAATTCAAATCCACAAATCAGGGCCTGCACGGCTTCCCAGCCAGCCAATCACATATGTGGTCTCAGGCATTCAAATTTGCATATTGGGGAATTCGTGGCTTCTAAGTCAACAAGTCATCCATGTCATATATCTCTAAAAATTCATATTTTAATATTAAATTGTCAACACTTGAAGATTCCCCCATCTCTTCTGAACAAAACGGTGTAAGAATGACCGTTCTAGCCCCTACGGTTAGGAAATTATGGTCATTTGTTTGAGGGGAGTCGTCACTATGAGAAATAGACTGCAAAAATCCTGTGTCTCTCTGTGCTGCTGCGTGTGTAAACAGATGCACCTGTTTTGGTGGGGAAAAGTGCACAGCCTCTCTGATTGGTGGATTCAAATTCACCAGCTCCCAGGCTGACCTAGAAACTTACTTCTCTCTCCCTGTGTGTGTGTGTGTGTGTGTGTGTGTGTGTGTGTGTGTGTGTGTGTGTGTGTGTGTGTGTGTGTGTTTGTGTGTGTGTGTGACAGAGAGAGAGAGAAAGCCTTTTAATGGGATGATCCCATTGTAAGATTCAAATTCAATATATTTAGACTGGTTGACTGAATTGGATCTTGTGTGTGTGTCTCTCTGTGCATGTGTGTTTCCTCATGTGTACATATTTGTAATTGTGTGGCAGTCATAAATTTTTTTGCAGATTTTTGTCATTTAACAAGTATATTTGAGGGAACCTCAGCATGTTCAGCATTTTTTCAGCTGTCCATTTTGATTTTCCAATTTTTCTTTTTAACTTATTACTATTGTGCTAAATCACACTATTTCTGCTATTTTATAAGATTTGTGCTTAATATACTATTTCTGCTTTTATAGGATTTGTGCTTAATATAGTATTTCTGCTTTTCATAGGATTTGTGCTAAAACAAAGTATTTCTACTAAATGTAGTATTTATGCTTAATCATACCATTTCTGCTTTTTATAGGATTTGTGCTTAATATAGTATTTCTGCTAAATTATAGTATTTCTGCCAAATTATAATATTTGTGCTAAAACATAGTCTTAATTTAAAATTACAATATTCATAGTTCATCACAGTGTCTCTGGTAAATCACAATATTTCTGCTCTGTTGTACTATTTTTCTAAATCATAGTGTTTCTGTAATGTTTAAGTATTTTTGGCTAAATATATTCTTTCTGTTATCTTATACTATTTCTCCTAAATTCTTGTATTTTTGAGAAGTTATCATGTTTCTGGTAAGTTACAATATTTCTGCTAAATTCTGCTATGCTATTGTATTTCTGCCAAGTATTATGTTTCCTCTAAGATATTGCAGTTCTGCTAAGTTATTCCATTTTAGCAAACTTCTTTTGCTTCTGCAAAGTTTTTACAATTTCTGCAACTTTTCAGCTTTTTCAGCTACTTTTTGCATACAGCTTCAGCTTTAAGCATCCACACTGCATTTTCGCAGGAAATGCAAATTTTTCTAGTACTAAGATTGGGATTAAATGTATACTTAAACTTCTTTGCCCTGACAAAAATAGGGATTTTACAAAGTGGGCTGTTTGTGGCCCTCGAATATGAAATGAGTTTGACATACCCGTTTTATATAAAAAGCTATTAAAAAGCTGCCAGATCATTTCACGAGTCCCTCCTGAGCAAACACCCTTGTTCTTTTTTAATTTATCGAGCACAACCAGGATCCCATTAACGCTACATTGAAGATGTTGTTCTGCATTAGAAAGGTCAGAAAAACTCACTGCTTGCCTCTATCTACAAATCTAAAGAAACTTTTGAAAATGGCTTTTGTTTGTCCATCTTATACACGAGACATGGCGTGCATAAGTGTGAGCACTTTGCTGTCACAGCCGAGAACAATGTTTCTTTTTTCATAGCCTGTGTTACACCTGTTTTTTCTGGCAGTATAGATGCTCACAGTGACAGGATTAAGAGCATGAATTGAAACTTTTATGGATTTTTCTTTGTAGGGATGTGATATATATTGATAAAAAAAAGAAAATATATGATGTAGAGAGACAGAAAAAATACAGAAAGAGAGAGAAACACAGCAAAGCAGTCTATTTATGCATAAACCTTTTTTCCTAAGGGAGCTTTTTAAGTATTACTCCATCAGGCTTCAGCCATTCAGTCACCCCTGCTAGAGGCCAGCCCCCCACCATCACCTTATTGTTGAAAATGAGGCAGCACTCTCCATGGTAACTACAGCCTTCCAAGGCTGTCGCAGCTAATCTTCAGGAGCTTACTCACTTCTCATAAGAGGGTTTTACCGGCAGCACCAATGCCCAAAAATTCTCCCCAAACTAGCACTGGATCTTTGGTCTGCCCTACCAGGAAAACCTTCACCCTAGGAGGAAAACAGACCTCGTCACAGCAGCTGATTGGAGCAGAGTGGAGAACGGTATAGGCCTGGTACATCGGGTAAGCTTTTTCATCTGTTCTCTCTCAGGTGTTATTGTAGCTTACAGGAATTTTTAAACAATAAACTATGTGCTCTTGTTGCCGGGTCGAATCGACCTGCAGGGTTTCCAGTGTAGGAGGATGTTGGGAAGCTTAGCGTGTTTTGCAGTGCATGGTTGATCCTTGATTACTCAGAGATCCTGCATAATATGAAAACCTTAGATATGAGCATCGCTGGTGCTTAAACATGGAGTGCTTATGATCATCACACCACATGCACTCACTCACATCACCTTCTCCCTTTCTCTTTTACAACTGAAGCTGCTAAATTAGGAAAACGATTCAATCCATGGACTGCTCTAAAAACTGAGATATAAATCAAAAAGGTAACAGTGTCTGCCTCTGTGCCACATACCTACTGCTTAAGAGGAGATATCTCAGATGTGGCTCTGTTTGAGCTATTTCTTTACATTTCTAACAGCTTCTATCCGGTCCCTATTTTTCCTCAGTACTAATTATGTTGTCTACAGTCTCCCCCTCATGCCCCCGTCTCCCTGCCCCTGTGCTCTCTTTCACTTGCCTGCACTAATCCTTTTGTTATGGACTGAGGGGCCCAGGCTTTTACTGACCATTCGGCACTGTAAGGACTGGTTCACCTCCGAACCGTCCAGTTCACGTCAGATCAGTTGTGCCTATTATTAGCACCTCCCTTGTCTAAAAAACATCACTGCCTTTCTTAGTAGCCTTCTGCCATCATTCACCTTGATACAGTTCTCTCTCTCTGTTTTCTTGTTTTCCATGTATCACTTCCTTGTCATCTCAAACCTCTAGCCAGTCCTGGAAGTGTGAGGGAGTTTGACGACCTTGGTAGGAACATGTACTTCATGAGCAGTACTTGGTGTTTGCTGCTGCTACTGCTGTATTTTTGTCCTCTTGGGAGAATGCTGGAAGTGAAAGGGCAGGAGCAGGGGTACCTGCAGGAGGCTCTCAGGTCCTTGAATTTGCCCGTGGGGCCGGACAACAAGGCTCAACTCCAGAAGAACAGAACCAGTGTGCTGATCACCACACTTCTCCAGGCAGTGCGCTGCACAGAGCGGACGGGCAGCTCTCAGGACATGTGTGAGAAGGTAATGCTTACACCTGTCTTAAAATGTTTTATCACTAAAATGTCACTAAGTGCTAAACTGAGCAAGGGCAATAATGCTTTTCCTGAACACACAGCAGGAAAAATGTTTGTTATGGCTGGAATGTGAGTGGATGTGGAGGCTTAAGTCCTTGACCTGCACAGAGCATTCGTGGCTTTAAACATCCCTCCGTTTGACATAATAAACTCTACAGAGTGGATTTAGAGGTACTACTCATGCTTGTGCAGCTGGGCTGACAGTGTGATTATCAGAATCAGAAAGACTTTATTTATCCCCCAGGGGCAATTAAGATACAACAGAGCAGCATGACATGAAAGATAAGGATGTCTGCGTCAAACTTTTAAATTAAGATTTAGTAATTAAGAGAGTAGCTTTTATCTCTCTTCAGTGAATATCCAGCTCTTTCCCAGAAGAAACAGTGCTTCACTCACTCTCTCAAACGTTTGCAACCTGCATGTGGGGTTAATTGGTCTCAACCGCTTCTTTTCCAAGAAGCAAAGAACAGAACATTGTGTGCAGAGAAAAAGTAGTGCTGTTATCAACACAACATCTTTCAAAAGTTAGCATGACCTAGATTTTTTCAACTTCCTTTAAATAAAATGTATTAAAAAAAATTATAATTATTATTTTTAATCGCTCCTGTCCTTGTTACAGTGCCTGACACCAGACATAGCCCTCTCCGTGCTGAAGGATGATGGGAAGGATGTCCTCACTGAGGAGAACTACCAGCAGATCTCAACTGTCCTGCTGTACTATATAATTAACTTGCAAGACCTGTGTGTGTCAAATGCTGCCCCCCCTCCTTCTTCCTTTTACTCCTCATCTGGGAACTTTCAGTTCTATCTTCTGGCCCTCACTAATTTACATCCAGCTGAAGACAACAGCTTCCTTTCATCCAATGAAACAGAAAGCATCCTGCAGGTCATCAACCAACACTATGAGCCATCCAGCCACCATATACCCTCAAGTTCTCAAGTGAGAGAGCATTTTCTGACAGATATATCTTTTTTTACCGTGCGTACGCCTGCATATAAATAATTCAGTTTTTCCATACCACAGTGCATCGATGCAGCTCATCTCTTGGAAGATGCTGATGTTAAGGGAAATCCAGGTGCTGGTACATCTGCTGTTCCCAGAGTGGCCGCAGCCATCATTAGCCATATTCTCCAAGGCCACTGTTTCAGAAAGAGAAACCTGCCACCTCCTGCCTTCTTTACAGATTATATCTTTCATTCTCTTAACTGCACAAGTAACCTGCAGATTATGGGTGAGTTCAAAAGAGCATGTTTGTATATTTTCCTTCCAGACCACAGCTACACACCATTACCTATAGAAACATCAAATGCAAAGCAGCATTAGCTTTGTACAACACATGCTCTCGTTTTAGCTCCATTTTCAGCCTGAGAAAAGGACACCTTAGATTTTAAATATGGTTTTGTTCACCAGCTGGTTTACCCACTATGTGAATATAACCACTGCCTGATTGAAGGCACAGGTGGGACAATTCAAACACTTTCTACTAGCAACAGCCAGTGGATCCATTGTTCATATTAAAGCCTCTATATAAAATATGGTCATAGCCACCATGACCTTACCCATTGGTACATGAAGTTCCACTGTGAAGCGATTACAGCTTTAAAGCCACGAATCACAATACTGGGTTGGATCTGACTGAGACACTGGGAAATATTGCACACCCTTAAGGGAGTGACGAGTCAGTCACAGAGGATGCCTGTCCTAAAACGCATCCTGCTTCTTTTTGACTCTAAGGGAGACCATCACATACATCATACTATTTTAAATAAGTCATCAGGAGAGTGTTCACTAAGGTGATAAAGCATCATACTACTTTTCAACCAGATGAGTCGCCCCCTGCTGGCTATTGGAAAGAATGCAGGAAGCTATGTCCATCATTCTTATACAGTTAATGATTATTACAAGATTACTGAACAATAATAGAGGATTTAGCTGTTCTTTGTTTTTTGTAAGTCTTCTTAACAGACATGCTCCAAGAGGGAACCGATTATCTTGAGACTAGATGCTCAAATACTGCATCAAAGGCACTACTATAAAACTATACTTACACATATGAAAATTGTTAAAATTATTTCATGACAGTAAAAAATGCAGGTTAATTTGAGGTTCAGTCACACCAAGAAATGACTGATGTACTGGATTTCAAAACAGTTTGTCCCCATCTTTTTATTTGTCTTTTTAAGCGATGAATAAAGAAATGCTGGTTTAAAGCACTGACCCCTGATATATTGTGTTCCATTTATCTGTTTAGACCTGGAGGAGTTGCTTCGTCAGCTGAGAGTAGGACGGGAAGGAGGAATGCACTCTCGCAACAGGAAGAGACGAGGCATCATAGTAGGTTCAAAGAAGGTGGCTAGGGATTTGCAAGATAGCTGCAACCCCGAAATTGAAGGAATAAACAGTGACTGGGCACAGGTATGGTGAGATAAATTGATTGGGTTATGACAAACCAAAAGTACTTAAAATCATAAAACACTGAATGAAAAACTTCACTCAGGCAAAGTGAGACTCGATTTGAAATGCCTCCTACTCACCTCCAAATTTGCCTTTTCTTTTTATTCCAATCAGGTATGTTTTTCAGCCAATCAGCTGGTGGATATTTTTGCTCTGGATCCTCATTTGCCGATTTCCAAGGAACACTTCAGACAAATTTGCCCAGCCATCATTCAGCAGTTGCTAGGCAATGCCTGTGAGTCTGAAGAGCAACAAACAAGAGGGTCTCTGCCCACAGCTCTCGAGAGTAAGACGCTTTACCTGATTGTTTCTCTTCACAAACCAACGTTGTAATAAAAACAACATGCTATAGTTTCAGCTAAATAAAACACACCAATAGTTGCAATTCTTACCAGCAATGAACATGACATTGACTAAGTTAGAAATAGCATAAATAGCAGTGTACGGATGAGCTGAGGTTAAGGCGGGTTGCAAAGTGGCTTGCAGAGGCCGAATCAGCTGCACTTGCCTCTGAAGGCCAGACATAATAAATCACTTGTTCTTTACTACATTTTTGGTTTGGTGTTTTATGCAAAGCTGTCTCCTTCCTGCAGAATATGGCTACAGCACAGCTGCTGTCTTTCTCATCACGGTGGGCTCCATGTTTGGTATCTGTCTGATCTTCTTCAACTCCTGCCAAGAAACCTACTCACTAATCCTGCAGCTGTTTGTTGGTCTGGCAGTGGGAACCCTGTCAGGAGACGCTCTCTTGCACCTCATACCACAGGTACAAGGTCACCGCACCGTCCACTATAACCCACCACACACATAGCTTGAGTGTGGAGTAAATTGTTTCCTCTCTATCTACTTTGCAGATCCTTGGCCTCCATCACAGCACACACAATCATGGTGATGAGGACTATGATGAAGAAAAAGATTATTTGTGGAAGATCTTGGGAGTGATTGCTGGGATTTACAGCTTTTTCCTCATTGAAAAACTATTCTCCTTTTTAGTCCCTTCTCATAGTCATGTAAGGCTTTTGTTTTGTAGCCTTTATCAATTTAATGACAAAAAAGATGAATCTGAGAAAGTTACTCAGAAGCAGTGCATCACAGGCTGATCTTAAACATTTAAGGGTCTTGCAAAAGCAGAAACACATTTCTATGACTGTGCATGTTGAGCAACTGATGTCATGAATTTCTTTTGTGTGCAGGGTCATGGCGGTGACCTTTCCTTGAACTGCAATGGTCACTCACAGAGAGGCAAGTCTATCTCCACAATACAGCTGGTGAGTCCAGTCACGAGTCACACTGAACAGTTTTTTTGCTTTGTTTTAATAAAAAGACTGTTCTTCGCAGGTAAATTTTCATTCCTATACCCATCCATGTTATTTATTTAGTGATAAAACACACGGTTGTGACTATAGTAAGGCAATTCTGCTCATGTCAACACATTGATGAAATGTGTACGCTAACACTGTAACACAGGAGACCTATTTAAGTGAAAATAATTTCATTCACCCCAGTCATGCTTCACTCCCCCATTACGCCTCCAAGAAAGCAGCAAGTGTTGTGCTAGAGAATGGTATTCACCACACAAGTTGAGGGGCGGTACAAAGATTTGGCATAATCCTGATCCCATCTTTCATCACACTTTATTTAGTATTAATTCCCCCAAATTCTTGATCAAAAATTGACTGAAATCACCAAAATTTCCGCACTGCTCTTATATAACAAAATGATTAGTGGTGTAGGAGGGAGTAAAGAAACAGAACATGTAGGATGCTGGAGAATGAGAAGTATTAAATCATTCAGCAATCACTTCATGCTGTTGAATTGTGCAAAGACAGTTTAATACCTCAGGACTTGATCCTTTTAAATACACAAACAGGTCTCAGAGAGTAGATCCCTCACATGGAAAGCCTAACGAATATGGATTTAGAAACCATTTACCCACATTTTTAATTTGTCATTATATATGGTTTATTTCCTGAAAAGATACCAGTTGCAAAGGATGTGCCAATATGTAAACCTGGAGATAAACATCTCCTCATAAACTATAGGCTCATCTCTCTACTTCCAGAGTACTATAAGGATTTAGACCCAAAAGAACCACAACACACACTTTCATTGGCTTCATAGATACAGTTTTGTTTCCTGTTCTCATGCTGTCCTCCATAGCCCAGCATGAGTAGAGGTCTCTTTTTTTCCTCTTGTACTTTCCCATTGTAGTGTACATTTCAGTGTTTTTTCTGTAATGCAACCGTTCTCTGACTTGTATCCCCATGTGATGGCTGTGTTGTGTGTGTATGGTCGGGGGGCGGTTCATTCCACTGCAGGGCAACCTGCCACTGCATGTGGCGAATAAAATTTGAACTTGAACTTCAACTTGCTATTGAAAACAAAGAATATGTTGTGGGAGTATTTTTAGTTAAAAAATTGATACAGTTGATCATAACCTTTAACTTAACAAACTATGCACATATGGGGTTAGAGGTTTGGCATTATTTTTGGTAGGAACACTTATCTTGAAAACTGGAATCAGTTTACCAGGCAAATGCTACAAAATCAAAACTGAAATCTGTTGTGTGGGGTTCCCCAAGATTCTGTCTCGGGGCCACTGGTTTTCATATTGTACATTAATGATGTGCAATTTCAAAGACATTGAAAGTTATTGTTTGCAAATGGCAAACTTATTGCGTTGTGGAAATAACTTGAAACAACTTCTGAATAACTTCTTGATATTAACGCTAAAGGCAGCATAACTACTACTAAAGTTAAGTCTCATGTATCTCCTTTAATTTGACAACTATTCTACAATTCTCTCTTAAATCAAAGGCTAAAAATGTTCAAGAATCTGTGGTGTTAACAGGTATGTCTATCTTGCAGGGACCCGTGGATGACTTGGAGTGTACAGAAATGTCTCCTGAGCATGCAAACACAAGGCGTCCTTCACATCCTAGTAACCTAAACTTCTTTTTTCTTGTTTTTTAAATGAGCTGCGCCATCACACGCAGATGAATGAGTTGTGCTTTGTTATTAGTTGCCTGGCATGACAGAGGAATTGTTACAGTTTGAGGATGAGTTTGTTGACACAGGCCCTCTTTGTGTTCCCAGGACAAGGGGTTTCTCTGCTGGCTGTGATGGTAATTGTGGGAGACAGTCTTCATAACTTTGCTGATGGCCTGGTTATCGGGGCAGCTTTCTCCTCTTCATCTGAGACTGGAATGGCGACCACTGTAGCCATCCTGTGTCACGAGATTCCACATGAGATGGGTGAGAGGTCACTGTGTTTTCATTTAGATGACTTTGTTATCTTTTGGAAACTATTCTCCTCGACTGGCTGACTTATCTTGTATGCTTTTTGTCTCCAAGGGGACTTTGCAGTGCTGCTCAGCTCTGGACTCTCAGTGAAGACTGCTGTGCTAATGAACTTTCTCAGCGCTCTGACGGCCTTCATGGGGCTCTACATTGGACTTTTTGTTTCTTCAGAGACAGAAGTGCAGAAGTGGATCTTTTCTGTCACTGCTGGGATTTTTCTCTATTTGTCATTGGTGGAAATGGTAAGCCAGGTTTTATGAAGCACGTGGCTTGTGATATTCTTTATTAGCCATTCCATGTTGACAACAAATCCTGTAAAAGGACAGAACCTACGGTGTAATCTATGGTGTCTCTACCATAAAACTTTATTGTTGTTCAAAAACAGTAAAGAAAAAAAATCCCAAATGTGAATGACCCAAACAGATGCACTGGGTGACATAATTTACTTTCAGTGATCCTCTGTCCTGGTGCAGAAATAACTAGTGCCTCAATGTATCAATGCACTTTTGAACTCCAGTTTGAGTAACACTTTACAAAACATTAAACTGATCCAATGATCTCAAGCAGAAACTTTGGAGGCTGGCTCTAAAACGCCAGCTAGGACAGTGTTAAAAAAATGCAGTTCATTCAAGATGATGGCTCCGAATTCCCATAGACTTCCAAACATTTAACTTCAATAATAGATTACAATGTTGTTGTTTTCGTACAAAAAAAATTGTCACGTCTGTGTTGCTCTTTATAAGCAATTTCCCTAATTTCCTTCGGGATTAATAAAGTATTCTGATTCTGATTCTAAATATGATTTTTGATTTAATAATGTGAATAAGATTGTTACTGTGTGGTATGGCCAGTCGAAAAGCTTTGTGTTATAGTTTTAGTGAGTGAAAGTCATTTCCTTATTTGCTATTAGCATTAGCATGTGTGCTAAGGCTAATACTGCAGCATTGCACCCCTATAGCTTAATGTTTCAGTCTTGCTAGTGTTAGCTAATAACTTCAATCTAATCTAAACAAAAACAGTCAAAATACTAAACAAATGGGTGATATTACTTTGGTTAAATTAGTGCATTTTAACCAGCAGGAGTCTTTAAAGGGTCATTAAATGTGTTCTAATGCCACTACTAAATTCAAATTCAAGTTCAAATATTGTTTTAGCAGAAACTAAACCAATGGAAAACTGGTAAAACAGCTGAGAATTACAGCTTTTGCAGATCATGAAAAATTGCACATAAAATTATTCCAATCTCCAAGAGACCACCAGGAACCAAAAACTGAGCCCTTTTTTGGGGTGTGTGTATATCAACCTGTTTTCATGCTATGTGTCTCTCAGGATTGTCTGTCATCAGTTTGCAGGCATTTGTACGTGACCAAAAATAGCAGCACTCCCATCAACCTGAGCTGTGCACTTTGTATTATTTTGCAAAGTACTAACACACTAATTTGTGTGATTAACAAAAGGTTTTACCTGTTAAACTAGTAGTAAGCTGACCTCAGCATCAAGAAGCTCAAAGTCCAGCTGTGCTTCAGAACAGCGTCATGGAGAGCTTAGCGTGCTTGTAAATTCTGGTTTAAGATTTAAACCTTAAGTAGTACAGTTGGAAAGTACTGAGCGATGGGAAAATCGCTGACTGTTATTTTCACGAGGTTATGTGGAAGTACGAAAACTAGAGAATAATGCCAGCCCTACCCTGAATTTCTGCCAAACTGCTGAAGGTTTTGCTCTTACTCTTATTTTCTCTCTTTCATCAGCTTCCAGAGATGAATCGAGTAAAGACCGACAGACCGTGCCTCATGTTTTTCCTCCAGAACCTCGGTCTCCTGTTGGGTTGGGCCTGCCTTTTGTTGCTCGCACTCTTTGAACATGAACTCAAATTTTAAATGCAGTGTGCATCTTCCTCACAGGGTTGAGCCAAAACAAAATGCCGAGTTTTAAATTTCCATTAACTGGTTTGTTATCATCTCTTAGCATGTACAACCAGTAGATTTGAATAATTATTGATGATGTTGTAGTCTCAACAATGGATCAGATATATGTACTGTGGTGCGAAGCCTGTCTTTTTTTATACTTGATGATTTATTTTTGTATGTTAGGTACAGTGTGTGTGCCTGTATATGGACTGTAAATGTCTAGTTTCATTGCCTTTTTGGTTGCACCATCTGTTGTTCATGTTGCCTCAGACAATCAAATTCAATGATCAAGAGTATATTGTAAAGCTCCCTTTTTTATTAACATTTTTATTTATTTTTTTCCATTGCCTTTAAACTGATGGAAATTTCAACTGGAAAATTAATAGATTAATTTGGGTGTTGTTGATATAATGATGCAAATGATTTGAGGGACATTTTACTTGATGAGCTTGTAATAGCCATATCCAATTTCCAAATCATATGGGAAAACACAGATGGTTTTAAATTTGTACACTTAATTCCAATTAAAGTAGCACTAAAGTTTTTCAGTATTGCTCTTCAACAATATTGTCCCGTTGAAAGATAACCCCTTTGAGTCTCCATTCAATGTATTTCTAATTAATTCCTTTATTTATTTTTTTGCATGATATACACGAAATTATAAAGAGTTGTGCTTTTCAGGAATTCCGCATAATTTCCTGTGTGTTTGGGCGACTTCTAAATATACATAAACTAATTGGCTTGATGAGAAACTAATATTAGGAACAAAGAAAAGGATTTAAGCCTCTTTGTCAGGCACAAGCTGGTATCATTTACAGTTATTTTTGAAGCCCTATTTTGAAAAACGTTGCTCCACTTCTGCTTCTCATCTCAGAGGCATTGTTCTTTGTTTTTTGAGGCCTCTCTGTGATCCAATATGAGGGCACTTCCACCCACCTGAGCTACTTGTTCTCTTCATCCACCAACCTGGATGACTAACGCTCATCGCTGTGCAAGACAGAAACTCCGCAGCGATCCGACCCACACAGAGCACACGCTCTTTACCGGTCAGAGTGGGCTCGCAGAAGGAGGTGGAGGAAGATGGGAATGTGATGAATACATAAGCACAATGAAATAAATGAAACATGGCAAATCAACTTATTTGTACATAAAATTGGATTTGTGATACTGAAAGAGCGAGTGGGCTTAAAAATTGATTTTTTCTTTCCTTTAATCAGTTTGCTGTGATTAAATTCTGGTGCTCTCAGCATCAACATATTTCTGTAAAATTTGAGCAAACAGCTGTCGAGCATTTACTTTATTCGTGCGAGGGATTACTTTCTTCTATGCTGATTATGTTAGCATAGAAGATTCTGGGCTTATTATCTAACTGCAAAGTCATTTCCATAAACAGTGTCATGAGATTATTTGGCTATCATGGCAGAAAGAGCTGACACCATTTACTGTGACTTCCCGAGAAATGTTCAGACAATAGAAGGAAGCCCATTGAATTTTCTCTTATTCTAGCAATTTTGCTGTTATTTTAAAAATCTCAGCCTCTTCAGCACTTCCAGGAAAGCTCCAGGCCTACTCGTTTGTGTGTAAATCTGCTCTTTTGCACCACAGAGGCATTTTTTTTTTTTTTGGCATGCTCATGTTTTCAAGGTAACTGTTGCCAGGATGGATGAAGGAAGTGCTTTTATTTGGGCCATGCTGGTTTGAACACTGAGTATTCTCACTTGCTCAGCAGAGACCTCTCAGAAGAAGAGCTCAGCTGCGGGGGGTCATCAGGGCAGGAGAACATACAAACAATGGGAAAAAGCTACTAGAGAGACAGAGAACAGGAAACATAAAAATATTTTTCCCTTTGATTGAAACGGATCTGATTGAAAACAATTCTTCCTATCTGTTTTTGTTGTGACACAAAAACACGCCAGCAAATAGTTGCCACACAGTGAGGGAAATGCTTTAGTGTTTATACATATTAGCACCTTAAAAACTGGCTTTAACTCACATATACTCATTCCATCAATCTTTTTTTTTTCTTCTTAGGTACAAATTCTTTTTACAAATGTTGCTAAAAAAACAAACAAACAAAAAAAACCCTCAAAATATCACAACAGGGCAGTTGAATGCCTTATGATGTTATATACACAAAGACAAAAGAAGCATATAATAATAATAACCAGACAAACCTGCACTGTTACCCCTGTTTAGATGTACATTTTTCACTTTTTCTTTGGAAATCATTGCTAAAATGAACCTTTACCTCAAAAATAAGATACTAACGAACTGATAATTGGTCCAAATACTGTGGAACATCACCTCCTGTGAACCTCATTGTGTCCTGATATAACAGTATACATAACTGGTCTAAAATATAAATCTATAGTTTTCAGCATAAAATGTTTTTGTTTTATAAAGTCTTGGTACACGTGAGACATTCAGAGTGCATCCACCACCATGGCCATCGCCTTTTTTTTGCATCAGTGTTTATAGAAATTGCTCCCACATAACTTATTATATACAGTTCTTACGGTTCTCCTTTAAAATGCAAATGCACATGAAACCACTAGAGGGCAATAATGAATAACAACTTCAGAGCTCTCTAAAGTCTTTTGAGAATAGCATTCTTCAGCACCAGCATGGTTTTACAGGAGACACTATACCATGAGTGCGAGACTGCAAAGTTCATACCGAGGGATATAATGTAGATGCAGTTCCTTTCTTTCACTTTACCTGGTTCAAACTACCTTGTTTTAGCAAATGACTCATTTATACAGGTGAAACGATAAGAAAAGTTACCTTTCTACACTTCAGCAAACAATAAAAAGTAGAAATTATGAATTAATATTTACATCTGTCACTGAAAATATCCTGAAGTTGCATCTGTTATAATGCAAGGTTTTTTGGGTTGGATTTATCGGCTACACATCCATGATGTAAATCTTCCCTTTCACTGCATCTTAAACGTTTTCCACTGAACTGAGATTTAGTGACCCTGTAGGACAATAGAGTGCAGAGAATTAATAATCAAGTTCAATAAACCAGTTTTAGATGATCTGATCTTTGTGAGATGGCACATCATTTTGACTCATCAGACAAGGCAATTATTTCTATTCTTCTGCTGTCCGGTTTTGCTGAGGCCATGTGAATTGCAGTATGTTCTTAGCCGGTGTGTTCTTTTGTTGCTTCGCCCCATTTACTTCAAGTTTGTTCAGAGATGTCATTCAGAGATCCTCCTCTGCATACCTTGGTTGTATCAGTGATTCATTTGATGTTGCCTTCCTATCAGCTCAAAGCCATTCTCCTGTGACCTCTGACATCAACAAGGCATTTTCACCCAGTGAACTGCAGCTGACTGGATATTTTCACTTTGTTAGATCACTATTTGTAATCCCTAAAGGTGGGAATATCCCAGTAAATCAGCATTTCTGAAATACTCAGATCAGCCTGTCTAGCACCAACAACCATACCACATTTAGAGTAAGGTAAGTCTGAAAGGTGTACCTTTCAAAGTGTCCAGTGTGTGTTGTTAGTGTAAGTTTGTATTACCTTACTTACTAGGATTCTATTAATTTTCCTCTTTTTTTGTGGTCATTTGATAAATAAAAGTTCATTTCAAGCCTTAAAACAGATGAAAGATTCGTTTAATACAAACCTGGTGATTTTCCTTTAGTATGAGTGAAATTTTGTAATCTGAAAGTTTCTTTCTTTTCTCAAAATAAACTTAGCCCAAAAAGTGTGGATTCTGTTTGCTCAATCTTTTCCTTGTTGTAACAATTCTTCTTGGCAATAAATCTCATAGTGTTTGAAAGCCTTTTTATTTCCTCATAAATAATGCTGCATTTGTAAGGAGAATTCATTTGTGGGTTGCACCCATGAAAAACTTGCCAAATCTTCTCTGCAAATGGCAAAAACCTTCTTGTGCGATTGCTATCTGCTATATCTTATTCTTGTACCCCATGTGCTGCCAATCAGGTGACTGACTGGTGTCTGATTAGCAGCACCTTTGAGGATGGACCCTACTACAGTGGTCAATTGGTGTCTGCTCCAAGCATGCCATGATTGACTAATGTGGATAGGGCCTGTGCCACAGGGCAACTTCAAGCTGGTGTTCTGCAAAACCAAGTTGCAGCATTTTTTTTTTTGAATGCGTACCATCTCCAAATAGAAGAGCATATTCCACATAAGAGGGGATTTTTGAGACAGGCCACAACATGTGTCCCAAGAAGACAACACCACCCTGTCAGGATTTAGGAACTGTAAATAGTTTTCTACAGCTTTGCAGTCAAAGTCTCCAGTATGATATGGCTGACGGCTCTGTACCCAGAAAATCTGGAACATACCATACAATGGAATCCCATATCTCCACAGTCTGGGACTGAACTCTATCCTCGAAGATGACACTCATCCCCACAGAGCAGGATTTATCAGAGACTATCACCAAAATTTGGGAGTGGAGAGAAAGGAACGGCCTGCCTGCAGTCCTGACCTCAACCACACCGAAGAATCGGACACCATCCCAAACCGGTGTGTGACCAAGCCGATGACCAGCATGAGGAGGAGGTGCCATGCTGATGTGGCTGTGTATGGTTCTTTCACATTGCACTGATGTCCCTGTTTGTTAACTGGATGGACTGTTAAATGGCCAATATGGCTCGTTCCTTCAGACTTCAATCATCCAATCCAATAAACAACACCAAACAAAACTCAATATTAGAATAAGCTTTTTTTCATGGTACAACCTCCATACTCAACCCAGCTGCTCAACCCACAAATGCATTTTCCTTACAAATGTGGCATCATGGATGGGGAATAAACAGGCTTTCCAACAGTATAAGATTTATTACCAGGAATTATTGTTACAACAAAGAAATAATCGACCAAACAAAGATTTTCTTACTGGCAAGTGCCAAGTTTATTTTAGAAACAATATATTTGGATTTTGGACTACTGGCTGAACAAGTATGTCATCCAATATGAAACTGAGAGGTATTTTTATTTAATTAATTAATTTATTGTATTTACAATAAATTAATTATTTTATAAATATGTATATGTATATATATGACATATTTACAAAAAGAGCTCATTCAATAATGAAATAGTCAACAGGTGCAACACCCTTTTTTTTCATCCGCCAGCTATGCTGCCTGTACTTAACTGCCAATACGAATTATTCATCTGTCAGCTTGTGGCTCACTGCTCCAATTTTCAGGTTTCCTGCACCAAATGATAACATGATGATATATATGTTTTAGGCTATCCCAGTTTAACTGGATAACTCCATTTCTTTATTACACAAGGAGCAAATATGGAAAACCAAGATTTTGTCAAATAATTACATTAAGAGGCTCCAACAACACAGCCTAGTCCAGCTGACTTTCATTTATAGGACGCAGTCAAAGCTACCACATGCTTAACTCAGTATCCAGATGGATACTGGACATACCCCTGCACCAAGAAAATGTTAAATATACCTCTGTGAAATAGGCTTGTTGTAGCAACAATTGTCCAACTAGTTTGTTATTAGCATTAATTAGCATGTGTGTGCATTTAAACCAAACCAGTCAGTCTATGAACTGCTAATCAAGATTCTAACTAAGTAACTAGTATTCTACCCTCTTGTCCACATATGACATCATTTTTGCTGCATCCATCTTTTATATACAGCCTATGTGGTGGCACCATACTCCTTTCACCAAATGCTATTAGCATAGAAAAAAAATGAATTCGGCTTTTTGGTCAGAAAAAAAGAAGCCAACGCAAAGTGCCTTAAACCTGCATTCTATGTGAAGGCCACCAGATGGCGATAGTTGTGATTGCAAAAAAAATATCCAGTCCTTTAGTATAGGTTTGTGGGAAAACGGCTCTTGACCTGTGGAACACTTTCCTCATGAGTTTATGGTCTCAGTCACTCATTTTGGATCATATTGAACTGAAAAAAAGTAAAAAATCTTCGTTGTACTTCAGAATGCAAGACTGTTTGTGGTATGAAGCTACAGGTTCACTGGCTAATGACTACTTAATCTCAGCTTGGCAGCCTTTGAGCCCTCTGTTTCAGTCACATCTGCCTCTCCTCATTACATCTGGTTCCATGCTTATTATTTGGATAAAGGGGAACTAGCTCTAAAAAAGCAATTTTAATCTAACTACAGCTGCAACAATCAAGTAATGCACATAATAACATATCAGTCTTTGTGATCCAATATTTTTTTTAACTCTTCTTTAAATTAACCAAATTTTTATTTTCTTTGTTTTGTTTTTTATCACTGTTAAAATTCCTGTTAAAACTTTGCACTGTCACAGTATAAGACCCTCACTATGCACCTGTGGCACTTTTACTTTAACACTGTGGTTTATTTCTTTTAGACTGTACTGTTTTTACTCTTTATCGTGCTGCTGCAATACAATAATTTATTAAATAAATTAAAGATCATTGAAGTATCTATCATGTATATGATTCTGAAGTGAGCCATTAGACATGAGTAATTTTACTTTAACTACTTGTGCTGAGACATTTATCATATTTTACTATCTGTATTTGGGCTACATGCATGTTCTTTTGTTTTTGTTTTTGTATTCATTTCTGATAAAATAGTCTTATTTCCTCTGGCTTCCCTCTCTTTGTCCCCACCACCACCTCCACCACCCTGTGGCACCTCTACTTTGGTGCCAACACCTGTGAGCGGCCACATCAGGTTTATATTACAATAACAGCATCATTTTGTTGATTTAAACACCTCCCAGTAGCTATGACTGATTTCTCTCACTTGTTCAGTTCTGATCATCAAAGTTACTCTGAATTGACGCTTTTCAGTCGTGTTCATGCCGACTATCTGTTTGGATGCTTCTATTCATTTTCATCCCTTTGCGCTGTGAGGAGGCAGAGAGGTGTTGGCGTTGGATGAGGGCTCACGGAGCAGGAGCGCTCTCTCAGCTAGTGTAGGAAGGAGCGAACTGATGAGGGGGCTTTGTGATGCTGAAGGCTATAATATCCGACGACTCACATCATCACCATCATCTTGAACTCGCGAAAAACTACAGCCATTTTTCGCACAAGCTCCTCCTTTAACTCGACTCAAACTTGAAGAGCAGCATTAAACTCTTCAACACTACTATGTAAAAATGCGCTTTTGTCTCGGGCACAGCTGGAGCATCTGTACAACCCGAGAGGTTTTACCGAATATCCGCGTTTTTCAAATGGTGTGATGGTCGTCAACATTAGCCCAACCAACAGAGCAGAAACACCTCCGGACAAACACATGGACGCTCTGGAACATCCCATGTTACAAGTGAGTTAATTCATTTTAATTAAAGCTGACAGTTCCTGTTAAACTGACACTTTAAACCTTGGCACTGCACGCTGAGAGACGTCAAACAGCTCACCTGCTCTCAACCTGTCCGCTTCCTTTGCGCGTGCTGATGAGCGCAGGTGCCCTCATTAAAGTTTTGATTGAGGTTCGTAAGTCGCGAGGGCGAATCTTTATTTTTTGTTAATTTGTTTTTTGTTTTGGTTTGTTTTTACTTATTTGTGGGTCAGGTTTGATATTTGGATATTCACGTTCAGGGACTGAAAATAGTTTGACATGTCGTATTAGTTTAATATCACGACGTTTTGAAGTAAGCTAGCCAGGCCGCTCGTCAAATTAACTCATATTTCCGGAAGTATTTCAATTGTAAAGCCAGTGGTAGAAATTACATATTTACGAGTGTAATGCAAAAAGAACTCTGTTCAAAGTACTGCTGTGTAAACGAAAGTAACTAAGTACTAGGTGCTTTAGCGGGTGTTTTGGCTGTTTTAGTGGCAGGTAAGCGGCATTTAAGTTTAAAGCTAGTGTAAAGTCTCAAAGAAAAAACATTGTAATGTCTAAAACATGTTAAAACGGGTTTTGTGTATTTCTGCAGGTAAAATAATGAAAAAATGATAATAAATTATATATAATTATATAATTGCTCTGTGGAGTAAAGTGAGTTTATTTAACACGTATAGTGATATCTCTGTTTGGTCCTGGGGTATTTGTCGAGGGGTCTCGACTGAGGGGGACAAAAAAAAGCAGATTTGAAATGAATTTCTTGCATTTCGTGCATTACTTTTCCAGGATGCCACTTTTGAAAAATAAGCTGTCTACCTACACGACTACCTAACCTCCTGAAACACGTCATAACATTAGACCTTAAGTGAAAACACTCAAATCTGTAATAAGTAAGAAACAGTGGAAGTCAGTGCTTGGCTGACACTGGCTATAATACTGACTGAATGCTTTGGTATAAAAAATTATTTTATGCTGGAAATGACTCACCAACTCCACTCAACTACGCAATGAAATTCATCAGTGAAGACGGAGGCTGTAATGTTGGAAGCAGAACTGGTCACTCAGATAACTTAAAATTGCTCTATTGGCTTTCATAATCACAGATAATCTTTGTCAGAAACAACCTTTTTTGAGATCTCACCCTGTACTTGGAGTTTTCATAGAGAAAACATATTGATAATGAAATTGATCTAACTACAGTTGCTGCATTTGTTGCTAAACATTAATGACTTATGAGTCTCATATTATTTTCTGCTGAATGCATTTTTGCACATGAACTTAAAATCTGTTATGGGGAAAATGTATTAGTTTGCATGGTCTTGTGTATATTCTTTTAAGATTTAAGATTTTAAGATTCCTCATAAACAGTTTTATCCTGTCTTTTTTTGTTGTCTCAAGTCTCAAAGCAAAGGAGCTCGGAGAAAAGGTCGCTTTAAAGGCTCAGATGGAAGCACCTCGTCCGACACAACAACCAACAGCCTTGTTCGCCAGGTAAGGGTGGTGATTTGAATTTTTGCTGATCTCGCCTATCGGTGTCTTATTTTTGTCATCTCTAAACTATCTGTTGGTGCCTAAAGCCTAAAACCAAAATAGTTTTGTCTTTGAAAAGGTACAACAAAGATGTAGCTGACCACGATAAAAGAGTACCATGAAGTATAATTCAAGTTCCTGGCTGCAGTTACTTCCCGTTGGAATCTAACACTTGTGTGTTTGTATAAATGCCTGACAGTAAATGCAAACTGGTGTAAGAGCTCAGGCTCAGTCATCATCATCCATCAGCAATAAGATGTGCATTGCGATGAAAGCCCTCTGTAAACACTGCTGGGTACAGTATGTTAAATGGAAGCCTCTCATCTGATATGCATCTTCTGTGCACTGAGTGCACAGCGACACTGTGACCTGTTATAAAGCAGACCCTGTGAGGTACACACTCAGCGAGTCTGGTCTTTGTTGAGCAGACCTGCAAAGGGACAGTATGGGCTGAGTTAAGGATGAACACTCCTGCTTAAATGTTTCTGCCTTTTTTGGAGGAGGCACAGATCGCCTCGTCTTTGGCACGGCAGCAGCAGAGCGACGGGAAGCTGGAGGAGGTCAGATCAAAATTGCACCTCCTAGGCTGCTGTCTACTTCATCTCACAGCCACAGAGAAGTTCTCAATGAGGCGCTGCAGCTCAACCGAAGCTGCTCAGGGAGAAATTCCCTGATTTTTTTTTTTTCTTCCACCACCCTTGGGAGCTAATGTCCATTCCCACAGTCTTCTCCCCCAAATGAGGAGTTCCCCTTCAGTCAGAGTCATCGGTTAGCTTTGCTGCGAACGACTGTCAGTCTGCATCGTCATGTTAGGGAAATGAGAGGACATTTGAGTGAGAGACAGAAAAGAGATGGTGTGGAGCAGAGGAATTATGCTTTTTGGGAGTCAGACAGTCTCTTTCATGCAGAGCAAAAATATCTTCTTTGAGATATTTGCTGCAAGAGGCCCCCAGAAATAGCAGACCTTCCAGTAACTTCACCTCTGTTTAGATAACAGTGTAAATACTGTTATTCAGTTATGTTTTCATGACAGCATTTTGTTCTGACCTTATTTCTCTTTGCCTCATGCTCAGTCATACTTACAGATGTATGAGAGTGTACTCTCTAAGTAGCTATACTCACACCACCACTCACACTCATGATCTCAGTGCCTTTTAATCAGCCTGTCATTTGATGTTGTCTTCACTGTTATTATTTAAACATGCACAACTGGATTTAGGATTTGGAAACCATCTCTCGGCGGGAAACATAACAATCCAGTGCCCGTCTGAGGTGCTGAACCATCCTATATTTAAAATAAAATTACTCTGTCCTTTACTGAATAAGCCTCAGACATGATTTGCCCGCACATGTTAGAGCACAGAACTAAGAGTATAAAGATCTCCCTTAACTGGTTTACCTGATAATCTAGTTGTCAGTTCTATTCAAAAACATAGCAGATCTAATCATTTTTATTATATCAGGTTTTTGAGGTGGAACTTGTAGAGTAACTGTTGCTGTAATGAATGTATAAAAGCATGTAAGGGTGTCAAATAAGTGACTGTCTCCTCAATAAATTACATGATCTCTTGTATATTTTCTGCCTCTCACCCTCCTGTTTAACCTGTTGTTTTTGTGCTTCATAATCCTTTTATACATGTGGGCGTCTTAAGAACATCTCACCAGGGTCACGGTGTGATCAAGCCAACGCAGCTCCGAGCATCAATACAGTCTCGCAGTAACTCCATGCAAACACTCCTAAATGACAGAATTACTCATGCTCTTACAGATAGAGAGGGCAGAGGGCAGATGGGGAGTAGTTTGAGTAGAGAAAGGATGAGAGACATTCTCTGCGGTCATGGTCTGATGCCTGGGAGGGGGAAGTGTGGAGGAGGCTGGGAAGGATGGAGGCTCAGGCAAGACCAGACCGCTCAGCCGTGGGAGTAGCGAGGTCGGTGTTTGTGGAGCTCAGCTCTCCATTGAGAAGGAAGAAGGGCAGAACTGTCATAGATTTGTTAGCAAACTTTACCACCATCAGGTAGACGGTTTATTTTTATTCATGTGAAGGTGGGCTGCTGTGTAAGCAAACATGCGTCACTGAGTGCAGATTGTTTTGTTTGCTTTGTCCCATCTTTTTCTGCACATGTCGAGGGGTCAAAACTTCGAATAAACAGTGTTGAGATCAGGATCATACAGTGCACTTGGGCGCCCTGCATAGAGTTCCTTTAACTGCCCAGACATTTACGTCAGCCCGAGATAGAAAAACAGATGGTTCAGCATCAAGTTGATGAAAGCTGATACATGTTTGTCCACCTCGGAGTTATTTTAGGGATCAGCTCCTTATTTTTAGAAAATATATGTGGTGAGACTCAAAGAAAAGGTAGATGTAACTGAGTGGAAATAGTAGCTGGTAAACTTAGATTAGCAAAAGTATAAATAACAACACAACATGTAAAATCTGTAAAAAAATATTTTAGAGAAAGGTCATGTGTATGACAATTTTTTTCTCTCTGAGAAGTTGTCAGACAACTAGCCAAGACTTCACCGGCGCTGGAGTCTGGGAGTTTTACATGGATGAATATGAATCCAGGGACTTCTGGGCTTATGTGCTAAGCTGACTGATTGTGTGTTTGTGAATGACTAAGCAGGTATAATAAAGAGCCAGCTTCGACATCATGAATTTGCGAGCCTCTTGACAATAGAGAATTGAATGTAGTCATTTCTAAACTTACAACTGGCGTAAGTGTCCACTGTGAGTGATCGTCCATTTGTAAACTGGCACTGTGTTTAGAGTGTCTGCTTTTGCTTAATGCATCCTGGGAAATCAGCCAGTCCTCCGTGACCCTGAATAATAATAAACTTTCTTTATATAGCACTTCTCTAAAAACAGAGTTAACAAAGTACTTTAGAGAGGGTGAGAAACAAAATGCAGAACAAACAACAGGATTAAATACTAGCAGAGGGATGGCTTAAAAGTGAGTCTATAAAAGCTTGGCCCAGTTAGTGAATAAAACAAAAAGACACAGACCTTGCGAGGATACTTCTCGCAGGTTATTTCAGGTTTTACAAAAACATTACTCTTTTTCAAACAAGCCAGGAAAACTGTCAGATGAGTTTCAACTCAGGGTGTCAGTCTGCCCTTTGCCTCTTGGGTAAAGATATGAAATGATTATAGATATAGGTTTCTTTTAATTCCTTTGACTTTATTGACTCCACTGAGTTGACTGGAGTGTAATCAGATGACAAATCTGCCTTACATCATGCTGATAGGCACATCGTTTTCGAGAATACAGTCATAAATGTAGAACTTTTAAGGCAATGAGATCTGAACTGCCAACCCACCTGTGTCCATCATAATGAAGAACAAACCTGCAAGTGCAACACACAAAGCTTTCTTGCCACTGTCTGAGCTACATCATTTTTATAGGCTGACACCACAAATTTACACCAAGGTAGCACAGAAATTTACATTGCATTATTTTTCCTCTCAGTATGGTAAATCACTGCCATCTATCTAGCAGTACAACGCAAGGACTCATACATATTAAAAATGTTTTAATTGTTGATAAAGTTCATAGGATATTTACACTTTACACTTTAATCTACACTGTGAAATCACCCACTGGTTTGCAAAGACCCATTTTGAAGTGTTTTCACCATCGTCATTGTGGCGATATCGTATTCTCCTTGGCTATCAACTGATCAAACTCAAGCTGTTAGCTCATGAGCATATCCTCTATTTTTAAAATGTACAAAATAGACTTAATTTTTATTCAGCATGGCCCAAAACAAGCAACTGATCATATAAACTAGTCAGCAAAGAGTTTAGAGGTCAAATCTCAGAGCCGTTTTCCCATATGCTTATAGGAGAGGAAATGTTTTTACAGAGCTGTTGCCCCCTGTTGGCCTTTAAAGAGAATGCAGGTATAAGGTGCTTCTCTGCTGACTTGTTCAGTCTTCTCTGTTTGGCTAATTTATGTTCTACTGCTGTTTAAAAGCACTGCTGCCATGTTGGATTGTGAAGTTGGGGATGGTGGGGCTAATACTGACTGGGTAAATCTGACATGAGCAGCTGAAAATTTCAACTCTGGATTTTTGACTTCCTGCTTCAAATGTGAGTGTGGTAGAAAAATGTTTACTGGATATAACCTCTTGGCTCCACTCTTGTTAGTTGCCAATTAAAATAAGATATTCAGTCTTTATGTCATTTGTTTTCAATAGAAATTCAATATTAGAGAAAGCAGACAGTTAAAAATTGAAGAATAGATTCAATATAAGGAGCACCTGCTCAGGGGAGGATAATTTGCGTGCGCCGGGTGAGGTGCTGAAATGATATACAGTGAAAAATGAGATTCAGTGTTTAGTAGTTGAGACTGTGATTTGCACAACTCACAGAGCATTATGTCATAATTAACCTACTGCTGCTTCCCACACTTGTTATGTTTATGTAAATGGTTGCACCAAGCTTCCCACTTCCCCTCTGTGTTGTCCGCCTCCTTCTGGCTCTTTCACCTCTCTATGATGTCTCCCACTCCCGTAACTTTCCACAGTATATTGGTACAGTTTGACCTGCTCTGTCTGTAGAGATGGATTTGCAGATGAAAGTCTGCGTGAATGCATGTGGTGAACACATAAAAACCCATTCCCATTCACTCAGTGATTGCAACCATTTTCCTTCTCATCGTTCCCTTTATTATTATTTTAGTCAGTGGAGAAAAGGAATGACGCAAAGAGCTCGTTATGGTTCTGATCAAATCTGACAGCCCGTCTGTTTTCATGCCATGGATATGTTACATATGCACTGGTGGTATGGAGTGACTACCATTGGAAATCTCAAAGATCAATTGTAGCATTAACCCTGCAGACCTTTTCTGAACTTTAAGCAACAAATGTCAAGATTTTTCCAGTAGTAAATATTTCTGGAGAACAGTATGTAATGTCTGGCTTCAGACTGCAGTAATGTTGGCCAGAGTAAAATACTGTACAAAAAAAGCAACCGTAAAGCACTACTGCTGCTCAGTCGGCTGTTGCAGCAGTGCCAGACTGCCATCTAGTGGACAAACACTGTTATTGGGGTTATTTAACTGAGTGGAAATACATGGATAGCCAAATATGGTTGCAAAACTGTAAGTGATGTAACAGTATGATTTTTATCTAATAATACTGACACTGAAGCCACAAATGTGGAATTTATTGTTCAGTCTGTTGTTTTTTTAATAAGTGACAAGCGAAGGAACAAAGAGAAAGGCGCACATTGTTATCACTACATCAAAGCATGCCCTGCTTTCACAGTTGACCTGAATCCTCCATGCATCCTCCCACTCCTCAGTCCTGCTGATAAATTAATTTGGCAGTGAGCTGATCCATTAACCACCTAGTGGCCAAGGTCACAGCCCAGTTATTACGAGTGATCATCATCCTCCACTCAAATAATATCTATCTAAATAGCAGGTACTGTATTAGATGAATCACGGATGAGAGAGAGAAAGATAAAAAGTTTTGCTGATCATGTTTCAACGACTGGAGACTGCAGGACATGACTGAAATTCATGAGAGTGCAAAATCCATCCTCAAAGTTGTGGTGTAAAACACAAGTGTCCATTCTCTTTTTTTGTGCTTTAATCATAAGATGGATTCATTTAATTAGCTCCTTCTTATGCCTTGAAAGCTTGCTCTTACTGCCCCTATGATTGATTGAAACTGTCTTCTGCATAGTGATGCAGATCCGGGGGGAAGAATAGACACATCTCTCACTGTTACATTACTTTCATGATCACAGTGAGTTCCTAGTACCTAACAGTGTGTGCATGTTAACTCATGTAAAAGCAGAAACTGGTGCAGATTCTTGGGTAAAGTACCTCAGGTATGACTGCGAAGATGTATCCAGAAAGGCTGTAATGAACCCAAATTAAACTGGGAGTACTTCAATGTGGAGACCTGTTTCCCTGCAGTATTATCCATGACATCAGCAGCTGAGCGATTATTACCATTGAAGGGTGACAGCCTCTGACAGGCTAACTGATAGACATGATTCCCCTCTCACTGTAAGGTGCACAGCTCTGTGTTTATAATTGTGCCTTTCCATCACCGCAGACACATGTCAGCCTGTGAAATATTGGCAGTAAACTAAAAAGGCTTCAACGATAATAAAAGATCACGGCAGGTTTATGTTGTCAGACTTGAGGAGATGAATAGATACGTGTATATTATCACTGATGAGCACAAAGTTTCACAACAGGCCACACAGCATCAGTCCAGGGTGCAGGGTTATTGTGTAGAGAAATACTCTTTCTAATAACGTTTTAATATAACACTAATAGACATAGATTATGGCACAAATACACAAAGGTCCTCTCAAGGTGCTGTATATTGTAGGGTAAAATCCCCACCTCAGATAACGCCCTGTGAGCAAGCACTTTGTGACCGTGGGAAAGAAAAAGTAATTAAACAGGAAGCAAACCTCTGGCAGAGCTAGGCTCAGAGAGGGCCAGACATCGGCTCTGTCTAGTTGGGGTTTGAGGGGAAAGAGAAAATAAGAAAGAGAGGATATTCATGAAAACAGATTACTGAACAGTTTAGAAAAAGCCCCTGTTGACTGAATGCTCACTGATTATTAGGGCCCGAGCACTGAGAGTGCGAAGGCCCTATTGTAATTGCTCTGTTTATTAGGGCCCGAGCACCGAGAGTGCGAAGGCCCTATTGTATCTGCTCCGTTTCTTATTATTATTATTCACCCCAAACAAGGGCCTTTTTGAGGGCCTAAACATGCTCAAAACCTCATGAAATTTTGCACACATGCCAGGTTTGGTGAAAAATTTTGTATTTTAATGGTTTTACATATGAGCACTGGGAAATGGCTCTAGAGTGCCACCTATGCCTTGTTAAATGCAGCCCTACGACCACACGGTTTGAGCTACATGTATGAAATTTGGCACACATGTGTATCATGCCAAGACGAACAAAAAAGTCTGTGGGCCCATTGACGCAAACCCAACAGGAAGTCCGCCATTTTGGATTGAAGGTGACATTTTGGCTCTGATTTTACCGTTTCCATGCCTTGTACTTTAACGAACTCCTCCTTGGGATTTGGTCCTATAAACTTCAAATTTGGACAGTGTC
The DNA here is from genome assembly GCF_057382095.1 of Aulonocara sp. 'chitande type north' Nkhata Bay. Classification (NCBI taxonomy): domain Eukaryota; kingdom Metazoa; phylum Chordata; class Actinopteri; order Cichliformes; family Cichlidae; genus Aulonocara; species Aulonocara sp. 'chitande type north' Nkhata Bay. Next base: position 21,311,612 of record NC_141352.1, on the reverse strand, counting down.
AACTACACCCTTGTGCCATGTTAAATTGCGGAGCTTTTGAGTTTTCACAATACTATGAGGCCGTGGCGCCATGGCGAATTTCGATGACTCGCCATGAAAATCTTATTGCCTCTCATTTTGTCATACATTTTCTGACCTTGACCAAAGTGAACACATATGATAAGGCTCCACCCCTGAACATATTTCAACTGCCATATTTGACATCAAGGACAGCGCCACCTAGTGGGAACAGGAAATGTCATGTTTTACACTTTGGGGTACAGTATAGTGATGGGTGACATCTGCAGCCTCAAATTTCTCCAGGAAAGCCTTAAGGAGTTGGTCTTGGGTTACAGTGAAAACTGTGAGTTTTTGCGAAAGGGTGTGACCCCAGCAGCATGGCGAACTTTGATGTCACGCCATGAAGAAACAAATTAGTATAACTCAATGAAATCCAGTCTGATCAGTACCAGACTTTACAGGCATGATGTCAGACCCGCCCTGAACAGATTGATGTGCCCATTGTCGGAAATACGGACAGCGCCACCTAGTGGCAACAGGAAATGTCATGGCTTTAACTTTGTTGTACTGATTTTCACAGGTTGATCGTGGCCACCTCAAAAGCGGTGAATATCACCATCAGTCCCTCGTGATGCTTCAGTGCAAAAATTGTGACTTTAAACTGAACGGCGCACCCTGGTGGCAACGCGGTTCATCATGAAAGATGAAGTGGCTTTTGAGGGGCTTGGAAAGTTTATAGAGGCTTGAAATTTGGCACACACCTCCAAATGGATGAAGGCATTGTTGTTATGTAACCATTTTCCTTGAATAGCGCAAAATGGCTCCACAGCGCCCCCTACAATATTTCAAAACATCAGCCCCTGCTCTGTGTTTCATCTATGAGTCTGACACTTGGTAAGCTTGTGTAAGATATCAAGATGTACAAAAAAGTCTCTTGGAGCAATATCCCAAATCCAACAGGAAGTCAGCCATTTTAAAATTAATGTGTAATTTTGATGACATTTTCCCCCCTTTTCAGGCCTCATACTTTGACGAACTCCTCCAAGGGATTTCATCATATTGAAGCATTCTTCAGTGTGTAGAATCTAAAGACCTTTGTGATGTTAAATTGCGAAGCTTTTTCCGTTCAGGGAAACGGAGTGGTCATGGCGGCACGTAGAGTTTCAATCACTCGCAAAAAGCAGTAATCTGCTGTCACTAAAAAACACAATGTCCAATCTCTCCCAAAGGTCGCAGGTGTGATGAGACTCGAGCTTGGAAATGTTTGTTATGCTATTTGTCAATAATGGTTAGAGCGCCACCTAGTGGCATGACTATAATCCTGGTTGAATAAGATGAAATGTTAGCTGGTGATTAAAAGCATGAAATCCATCAATGTGACATCACATCGGACGTGCCGGTTTGAGGTGTTGGCAGTGGCTCGACGTGCCGGGGGTGCGAGGGCCCTCATAACGCTGCTTGCAGCTTTAATATTATAATGTGTTTTGTTTGTTCACACTGCACAAAATTGGCTGAATTAAAAAAAACAGAGTGAGGCAAGATAATTAAAGTCTTACTAAGCATGCAGATCTGAGATTACTGACATTTTCATTTAATTCTCCATGTTTGTGAGCGTATTACAGAAGACGTTGAAGCGATTATTTCATTAAAAAATTCCTCGCATTAACATGCACTTTCTTTAGGATCTAAAACTCTCCCTCAAATATCCCAAAATTAAAACTTGTTATGTTGACGTGCATTTGCTTTTTTACATTTCTCATCAATAAAATTTCAGCAAAAAAAAAAAAAATTGACCTGGCTCTCATTTTAGCCCTGAAATACCCCATCTGTCTTTAGGTAAATCTTTTAAAACCTCAGTTAAAGCCAATGTGTTGGAGAATAAATTATGATACTTGACCTAATGCTTGATATTTTTATTTTCGTAAGTAGTAGGCGCCTGGAAAATCACTTGTGATTCATGGAGACAGAAAACTGGGTTTGTTTTTATCTTGACGCAGCACTTTGTGACAGCAGAAATCATGTTGTTATTCTACTGACAAACTGCAGCCTGTCCCACCTCAGCCTGAGAGTAAGTGATGATGTCTTCAACATCAGAATCAGCTCTGCACAATATAAGAATGGAGCAAACTAAAAAAGTTGAAGGTAGGTGACAATGGGGGAGGGATGCTTAAGCTCGGTTTATACATGTGCTCAGTGCTGTCCTTTATTATTAGCACGAAAGAAAAGCTCATTTGTTTTAGAATCTGTTTGGCTCCTCACTTTTTAATAATCTGCTGATGCAAAAGCAAAGGCTTCCCGTTTAAAATAAAATGAAATTATGTATTTTGGCTGAAATTAGTGTTGCTTTTATTGGCTTTATTAGCTCCAGTTGTAAATCTGTATTTTCAGGGAATCTTTGCTGTCAGTGCTCATAAAACTATATTTGCTACACCATTTTCAAAATACATTACTTTGATGATTTAATTGAAATCACTGCTGGAAAGGTTCAAAGTTAAAATCTATGTATCCAGCTGGCTTTGCAAGTAGAGATGCAAAAGCACATCCACAGTCATGCTGTATAATTGAATATTACCCGTGACCCACCCCTCTCTACCACAGTTGTCCTGTGGCATGAAGCGGGTATGTGCATTTATGGCTGACACAGCATTTGTGATGGAGTAGTGAGGCCGGATGTCCTTCTGGACTCAATCACCTGAACACAGTGGGAAAGGATAATAGTGGAGAGGAGGTGTGAGATGAGACGGGAGGGGAAAGAAACAAACACACCAGCTCTGCAGTCACACAAAGCACTCCAGCATGACTGAACTGTGCGAGTGACTTCCCCCTGCACCACAGGCAGCGTTGTGCTGTTCCTCCGCTCGCAGCATGAGACACACACTGTTTCTGTTACATTAAAAGCACAGTGCAGTCTCTTCAGCAACCAGTAGCTGTCTCAGTGCCTGTCCTCACACAGAGAAAGTAAGAAGGGTAATCCAGTGCAAATGAGGACTGAGTCATGGCATAAGAAGAAATAAAGAAAAGGAGTGGAGCATAAAAAGTCAAGATAGCCACAGTGTGTGTGTCAAGCTTTTAAAAGCCAACTGAACCCTGGATGAATGAAGGAGGGGCAGGGAATATAGAGGATGTGTCGTCTATTAGGAAGCAAGGGACAGCGGTCAGTAAAGGACACTCAGAACTCCACCTCCTCCCTGTGCCAAGAAGGAACTTACGCGTGGTAATGAGTGGGTCTAAATCCACTAGCAGCTGAACCAGTGTGCCAGCCTGCAACTGTACGTCTCTGCCACAGCACAGCAGCGCTGCAGAGGATTTGGCAGCACAGAGGCTCTGCCAGAGCGTGCACAGATTTTGGGGTGGGGTAAACTCAGATGGACACTCTGCTGCAACAGTCTGGAGATGGGTAGAAGAGGAGGAAGAAGAGCAAGGAGTATTTGAATCGGACTTTTGAATCTCCAGAGTTTCTGAGTAAGGGGGCAGATAAGGTGCACACGTGAGGAGGGGTGGACAGAAGTAGGGGGCAGGTGTGGATACGACAGCCCTCTGCTAACTCTTCCATCAAGGATCCCTGCTGTCCTCGTTATCTGCTTTGCACCTTTTGGTGGTCCACAACCCTGTGGGCCAAGTCTGAAGGCATGGACCGAGGCTGAGTAGATGCTGCTGCCTGACAGGGAGTCTGTGAGACGGCCGTCAGTTCCTCCCCTCCCTGGTCCCCTTCATGCCGTGCTGTGGTCTGGGCCATCGCCGGAGAGCAGAGCTTCCATATGTGAGTTTGTGGCTTTGATGCTGATTTATCACACAGGATAGACTACATGTGATAGTGAGAGAATGAGAGGCGATGAAGCCTACAGTTGCCAGCATATGTGCAAAGACTAATTGTTTCAGGATGAATAATTCAGAGGTTATTTGGCAGGTGTTTCCATGCATGCACAACTTTACTGAAAATGTCAACGCTGCTTGAAAGCACCAGTCTGAAGAGTCAGTGGATGCCTGCCAGCTTTTTCCCTCGATGTTGATCACTGTTGTCTGCTGCTGTAGATCTCTATCCAGAAACAATCCTGAGTGCTGCAGGATTTAACTGAAATATTTCAGTTGCCTGAACTGACCTGACAGTTTTCTGCAGAGCTCTGTTTTCACTCTGCATGCTGCCAGACATGATAAATGTTTTATTCCATATTTATTCCAGGGTTTGGAGAGAGAGCTGTGAGGTGGTAATGTTTTTGAATGCTGTGGGTTCACAATGCAGGCACATGCTCTGTTGACAGTTTGACTTTATTGGGTTTTGCTTGTTTATTTCTTGCGTCTTTTATGTGCTAGTGTCTGCAATCAGAAGCTCATTACAACGAGTCTACTGTGGCTGTTCAGCTTAATGAAATGCAGTGAGAGGAAAATGTGGGTGTTTTTCTTCTAATAGCTATGACTCCGAGATGGAAAATTTGATGACACATGCATTTATTTCTCTACTGTCCTGTGCATTCTTAATTTTGTCAGTCAGCCTCAGTGGGTTTTTGTGCACTCCTTTATGTACAGCACAAAGAAAGGGAATGTCTTCTGCTTTTTGCAGCCTCCAGTGTTCGTCAATAGAGCAATGTAAAAATGAATCATGTTTTCCCTCTTCCACAATTCCCCAGTACTGCAGAAAAAGACAAGCATTGCATTTTGCCACTAGATGGCCACATTTCACTTTTGAGTCTTCCACTCAAATACATACTGTACATGCAGATCTGTCTTTTATGCACAGAGAGAAAATGCCTCACCGCTATTAAAGCCCAAAGATAAAGTTTTCATGAGGTAGACTTTTTTATATAATTATCTAAAATGAGTTATGAAGTCATCCACAGATCTGAGATGGTAACTTGTTCGCCTCTGGGACAAAATGTCCTGAGCACAGAAAAAAAACGTCAGAATGACGAAAACTGTGACATCTAAGCACATAAAAGTCTTAACGGCAGTGTGAAGTCATCCTTGATTTTTTTTTTACAAGAGTAAATATTCAATCTTCAGACAGCAACAGTCAACTATACCCATGTGTTAATCAAAAATGGCATTTTTGAAGATTTGCTTCTTTGTGTCATGTGAAAGTAAACTTCATATGTGGGTTTCCAAATGTTGGGCAGGCAAGGTTTACACTTTTTAGACAATGAGTAATACATTTATTGGAAAAAAATTATACACAATTACATAATTGTTTGTTTTATCCCAATTTAGCATGAAAGTAAACCTGAAGTTTCATGTGAACACGGGCTGCCAGAGCAGGTGTAAGATTGTGGCGGTGAAATATATAATAATAGTACACTAAATGTTACAGACTTGACTTAAACGGAGACAACAAAAACATGTTTCAGTAGAATATTTAAAAATATTTTTTTACTTTAAATTTGTGCTTAATTTAAAATGTCCAAAAGAAAAGAGAAACCTGTATCAGTGCTCTAAAGGAAATCTTCATGAGTACATAAATAAATTAGTATCACCCAGTTGTTCCAAAAAAGAACTCATGGGTTCATAATTCATTATGTGATACTTTGAGCAGCAAGTAATACACCAGTTGTGTCTTCTAAATTCAGCCAGAAGCAGCCTTCTCTCATTCAGAGAGCTCTTTGAAAAGGGTCCAAGGCATTTGGGCCCATTATGATTATTATTGTCTGTCTTGAAATGCTTCTGAACTGGAACAACAACGTTATCGCAGATATTATAGAGAAGGAAAAAATGCCAGTGTGCTCCTGTGCACATTGCTCTAGTTTGGTTACGCAGTCTGGTTTTGTGTGACATGCGCTGCAGTAGGCTGGATCAACATTTACTGTACAACTGAGTAAGCTTTAATTTAACTGATGAGTGGATTAGTGTAGGACCAGCTGTGGAAACGCCACACCGGAGCATCTAAGCCCCATGTGTGAGGTGTTTGCATGAAAACAAACCATTCGCTGTGGTGGAGTATCACTGGCAGCATGTGTTTGTGTTTAATGACTGTGCACAAAGTAAGCATGGGGAAATTAATATAATGAGTAGAGTTTTTGGCAGAGGGCGGTGCAGCGCTGAACTTTATGACACTCCTCTCACATGTTTCCAATATGGAGCACCAAACCGCCGTTTTACGTCTGAAATGGGGCGGAACACAATTCTGCTCTCGATGGAATGTGGAGCACGGAGACCTGGCCGGATGGGACTCCGTCTGACAGAATGAATAGCCAGCCTCAGACACTCCTCACGGAAACTCAGTTAATTGAAGACAGCAGGGCCTACTCCATTCCACCTTTTGTTTTCTAGGCCTTCTTGCTTGCATGATGCAGCACCAGTAGCTAGTGACATCTGAGGAAACCAACCTGAGTTCTTTTCCTGCAGTAGAAATGCTGATAAACTCTTTAAAGGTACATGTGAAACAACGTAGCACAGTTTCTTTTCTATAGTCAGTGTATCGTGAGGCGCATCCAGGTGTGTTTCGAGATCGGGATTTGGTGGGAATATTAATGCATTATTCATCTGCCAAAAAAAGTTATCAATGAATTTGCTGTATCTTAGTTTGTATCTACTCACTCCCCAGCCATCAGGATAACAAAGAGAAAACAGATCACTTTTTCATGTGGAGAAAAAACAAAACTACCTACTGTATCAGGACAGATAATCTGACAGTATAACAGATAACATAAAAGATGGGCATAGCCTTTATGACCACCTCTGTGTTTTGACACCAGATGTGACAACCAAGTGCTTGATCTGAAACTGCCTACTTACTGGCTAATGATTTTGGATTAACAAGTTATTAGCCGGTTAGCATGTCTTGAATTATCCTCCTTTGTGAAATCTTAAAATTACCATAATTTACAAAAAGGACTTCATGTTCTACTTGACAAGATTTAAAACTAGCAATTGAGCACATAAGGTCATCAGAAAAGTCTTTGCTGAGGTAACGGAGAGAGGAAGAAAGGAAGCTGTCAAGTCGCCCCCTGGTGTAATTTATAAAGAATGCAGGTTTAAGACACTTGTGCGTTTTTCGACCTGGATGCAACATCCATCTGGAAGACCATTTGATGGATTATGTGAATGTATAAGGAGGCAAGGTATGCTAGCAGAGGGGTGATACAACTCACAACTAGACTGTTTAAACGTGCCTTTGTCTGATGCTATAGTAAGAAGTGACCACATGTCAGATGACATAGAGGCTGTTTTGTGCCTGGACACAAAATATACACAGTGGACACTGACCTAATTGTTATTGACAGCTCTCTGAGGCTATGCAGCAGTGCTGTGAGCTACCTGCTAACTTTAGCATGGTACCAAGTTAACAGAAACACTGCTAATGTGGTGTGGTTTTTGATACTCCATCCATCCATCCATCTTCATCCGCTTTATCCGGGGCCGGGTCGCGGGGGCAGCAGCCTAAGCAAAGAGGCCCAGACCTCCCTCTCCCCAGCCACCTCCTCCAGCTTATCCGGGGGAATACCAAGGCGTTCCCAGGCCAGCCGAGAGATATAATCTCTCCAGCGTGTCCTGGGTCTGCCCCGGGGCCTCCTCCCGGTGGGACATGCCTGGAACACCTCACCCAGGAGGCGCCCAGGGGGCATCCTTGTCAGATGCCCGAACCACCTCAGCTGGCTCCTTTCGATGTGGAGCAGCAGCTGCTCTACTCTGAGCCCCTCCCGGATGGCCGAACTTCTCACCCTATCTCTAAGGGAGAGGCCAGCCACCCTTCGGAGGAAGCTCATTTCTGCCGCTTGTATCCGCGATCTCGTTCTTTCGGTCACTACCCACAGCTCGTGGCCATAGGTGAGGGTAGGGACGTAGATCGACCGGTAAATTGAGAGCTTCGCTTTTACACTCAGCTCCCTCTTCACCACGACGGACCGGTGCAGCGTCCGCATTACTGCAGCTGCAGCCCCAATCCGTCTGTCGATCTCCGGCTCCCTTCTCCCATCACTCGCGAACAAGACCCTGAGATACTTGAACTCCTCCACTTGGGGCAGGAACTCATCCCCGACCCGGAGTGGGCACTCCACCCTTTTCCGGCTGAGAACCATGGCCTCAGATTTGGAGGTTTGGAGGTGCTGATCCTTTTTAAGTTTTTGATACTTAATGACTTAAATGGCCATATTAGTACCATCATGTTATTATTTGATTTGGGCACAAAACACAAATGGCTGACGTGGTTGTCATGTGATACATTATACTGTCATAAGACAGATGTTTGGACGTAAATAACAAAATGGTAATGAAAATTCATCCTGCTGGGACTTGTCTGCCGTTCATAAAATAGTCCTTGAGAGATTTAAAAGAAAACAAACATGGACCTCACGGTGGGAAAAGAGGAAACATCAGGGATCATAAATTTCAGGAGTAGCCATGTTTTTAACATTTTGTCTTGGCTTATTCAAGAGATGTAGCTATGTAGCAGGTAAGTAAAAACTTTGAGCTGTTAGGTGGACTAAAGAAACCAGACAGAGAATGAGAAAATACTGGAATATTCTCAGACAAAGATATTTTTTTCCCAGAAACAATTGAGTTTGTGTGTTCTTGTGGTGAGTGAGCCGAGCTCCCATAACAAAAGGGTGACCTGGAATTCCCAGTTTTCCAGGCACCGGGATGGACGCCCAGATAGGAGTCCCGAGCCAGCGCAGACTAAATTGGAGCAGGGTTTCCTTGGCAGCAATTATGCGTTTTTTCACTTATCCAGAGAATATGGAAATGTCCAGGAACTGAGCCGTTAATTGGCCACAGAGGCTCTGAAGAATGTCTTGGATTTAGGTGGATTTTTTTTTTTACTGTGTTTACATCACAGCTGGACTGGAAAGTGTGATCTATACACTATCTGTGGAAGCCTATGAAGAGTATAGCTCCAGCCCGGAAACACTGATGTCAGTGACACAGTGCGCATTGACCCCGTTTAAGTTACGGCTGGCAGTCTGAGTTTTAAAACTCTCAGTGGTCTGGAAATAGTGAGGTCATGGGTAAGGAGATGCTTCTCCCATCCTACAAAATGTACTGATTCCTCATTAATCTTCCTAATATGTCTACAATAAATCATTACTGTCACAACCTGGCTCAAAAGTATGTGACGAGAGGGAGGCCAACTAGGGTCTTAGATGACGCCAAATGTGTAATTAGAGAAATTAAGAAACAATACAATAGGGCATATCTGTCAACGGGTCAGTACCTTTGTAGTGTCAGTGATGAATGAGTGTGAATATAAAAGATCAAAGAATAAACGGGGCTGTCAGTCAGCCAACCAGGTTAAGGTCTGCTTTATATTCTCCTGAGCTCAGCCCATTCAGGTGTGTTGCATCAGGAAACTCATGCAGCTTATTCACTGTGTGTAGGGCATCGATCAACTAGGATGTAGCAAAATGCTGCACACTGTTTTCAGGTTTGATTCCTCTGTTCAGCTCCACGGATCAGTTTCCTGGAAGAACTGAAAGACAGAGCCAACAAGGAAAGGACAGCAAAGCATGCATCCAGCATGAGGCCATCAAACTGCAAACTGGGCTTGTTTGTCTGCTTGCCTTATTCAAGTCACTGTGATATTTTAAGAACTGCATGCAGACAAATACTGCATGACTATAAGATCTGTGGTTCTGGCTTGTAAAAAGGCCACATAAAAAAGTTGTGGGGAAAATCCTGAGGAAAGCAGGAAGACCTGTACCAAATTTCATGCCAATACCTCCAGTAAGAGCCTGGCAATCAGTGCGTATAAAACTTAACCTCATTATGATAAAGTGTCGAAATTATACTGGGAAAGTTTTGAAATATGGTTTCTGAGAGTCTCAGAAACACAACTTCTTTGCCTGTTTGCTGCTTTCTAACCAATTGAGATGAATGCATATGAAATAATTTAGTGTTCATTGCCAAACTTAAAAGAGACCTGTAAATGTGAGGACTTTGCAGGCACTGCAGTATATTTAAGTGCATAGTGTGTTACCAGTGTAGTCCAAGTTGACTTCAGATAATCAACAAGCTCCTCTGTCTATAATTTAGTCCCTGACGTCCTCTGACAGCTCTTTGGTCTCACTAATGGTGGTGAAGAGGCTGAAATGGAACAAACTAACTCTGTGGACAGGTGGGCCTTAGACACTTCAGGTCAGGAGTCTGTAACTGATTGGCTGTCAATAGGCAGGAGCCAAATTTATGGCTAAACTGTATCGGATCAAATACTTATTTCAATCAATGCCAAGAAAAATGACTTTTACTCCTTATGTAATGTGTTTTTCTGGATATTCTTTCTTTCTGCATTAAAATAAAACTACCATAAAAATGAGTGTTCATTTCTTTGGAAGTGAGCAATTTTACAAATTCAGCAGGGGATCAGATATATTTCCCCCACTGCCTTCACTTAATCTCTTATCTTTACTTTTCAGTTTGCTTCTAACATACCTTGTGATGACTGTACTTTATGTAATTTTCTTCTACTAACATCCCACAGATATTATGAAATCATGCACATCGTGCTGACACAAGAGTGCTAGCAGAGTCGTTTGCTCAGCTCACACCCATTAAATTGGCACCTCTGATAGAAAGGGCACCCAGGCCAAACTGAGCATCACTTAAAACAGGAGCAGATGTTCTTTGAGGCCAATTAACAGGAGAGAGATGCAGACAACCTTGTGCACCAGAGGAGGGCTGCTGGCCCATATGGATACTAGAGACAGTTAATTAGAGTGGCAGATGTTAAAAATGGACCAGGAGCCGAGTAAAGCAAGAGTTTTCACTATATGTTTGTAATTTTGTGGTTTGCATTGATTATTTTAATGAGCTGGTCTCACCGGTAGCCAAGATTTTCCACATTAAAGTAACAAGATAGTAGAAGTAAAAATTTAAAAAGATGGCCTCAGATATTACGTGAAGTGTTCATGTATAGAGCTGCTATGATTAGTCAATTAATTGCTCTGTCAATCAAAGGAAAGTTTACTGACGTGTTTGTTTGCCAAGTATCCTTCAGCTACAACCTCTCGCAGGTAACAGGGTTTCTTTTTAGCCACAAAAGATTGTGGCAGAGAAATCAAGTAAAAAAAAATTAAAAGTTTCCATCAAGCTATAACTGAAGAAAGAGCACATCTCAGATAAATTTTGAAGACTGTTAATAAAAGACTCACACAACACCCTTCCCTTATAAAAGCTGCAAGCTGTTTTGGCACCTTTTTAAATTCCTTTTCAAACACTAGGTGTTCTGCTTGTTTATGTGCGGTCTGTAGACTTTTCTGCCACTGCTGATCCAGAGATCCGCCGCTGCTCTGTGGCTCAATTTCACCCAAATGCAGCCACTCAAATCAGCACTTACAGCCTCAGAACTCTTCACTGATCTTTTATGAGTAGTCCGGATCAACTTGAACAAACAGACTGCAAGAAGTGTGGAGAGGAGATGTTGGTGAGATTTTGCAGAGGAAGCTACAAAAGTCAGCATTTAGAGGCTTGATCAGAGAGCAGTGGAGCCACTTACTTAAGAGATTAAATGGAGAGTCACCGAGCATTTTCTTACTGTCTGTCATGCTATTTATCTCTTAGCAAAGTGGTACCATGACAACAGGTGCCAGCTGGGTGAGAAGATGTACTCCAGAGATTGAGGGAGAGATGGAGGATGCTAGAGAGCAAGGAAGGAGACTGGCTCTAGGTAGGTGGCAAAGAGCAGGGATGAAACAAATAAAAGCACGATAATAAAAGGAGAGGTACCTACAGCAGATGAAGATGAGGTCAGTCACTTTAAGTTTTGCTCCAGTGCTCCCGCTTATTTCCTGCCTGATATCTGTACATGCCAGTGACCTGCCAGTCAGGGCTCTCCTCCAAAGACTCAGTATGTTCATCCTAATACTTCTATAAGCTCACCCTGGGGAGCTGGCCACAAAGATCTGATTGGGCGCGTGCTGTGGCTCAGCAGGGCGGGGTTAAACCTGCTGGGATGTTTCATATTCATACTCTGCTCAAATACATAATCAGTCCATCAGGTCACTGTGTGCTGTGAGGAGGAAAACACTTTTGAGTTTTGCTGGATATTTCTGGACTTTTCTAGTTTTGTAACGTAGCCTGAAAAAAAAAACTTGAAAACTCTGCGCGTGGCGTGCTCTGATCCGCTGACAGATGCTGGATTCAGTCAGAGCAAGCGTTTCGGGCTCGCGGGTTTGCAGGGCACATGATGACCAATGGCTGAGCGCGACGTGCCCCCGGCCATCACCCCTGATCCCGCACAGACCTCCCCACGCAACAGGCTGCGGGGCTAAAATCTGCTGAGGAGGGGGGTCCTCTCGCCACGTTACTGGCCTTCCTCTCGTTGCCATGATCAAACAAACCAAGAATAAAAATGTCTCATGGGTAAGTGAGGTGTGCTCCTGTAGAGTGAGTGTGCTCCTCTTCTCTTGAAGTGCTCGTTCATGTGTGTTTTTACTCTGTATTCTGTGGCATTTGCAAAACATCTGAAAGCAATGTTACATTTTGCATCACTATTGATATGATTTTGTGGTTTAACAGATTATGCAGAGGCTATTACAGTGTGTTTTCATTGATTTTTTTTATGCTGCTGTACTCAGTGGCTATTCCAAACTGAGGCTTAGAGATTTAGGTATTATATAACTACAAGCTACTACATACCCACTTTATGAAATCTGGTTATCAGTCTGCCAACTCTGCCTCTGCCAGGAAGTACGCCAGATGTTGATGGGTTGAATTTCTAGTTGATGGCAGTTCAAGTTGAACTCTCCATGAAAGGTGCATTGTTCTTGTTTTTTTTTTTTTTTTAAATAAAACAGCAGATAAACTGGCACCTTTTGTTAAGATGTCATAGTTTGTTTGTTTTTTCTAATGTGTGTGAGTTTGATATCTGAGTCTTTGCCAGTGCAGACGGATCAGGGCAGATTAGAATGAGAGTGGCTTTGCGAGGATGAAATCAGCTACTTGGGAAAACGGGGGTGGGGCAGGGAGGAGAGAGTTGGGGACGGAGGTATGTTTACTATCAAATCTACTTTCTTTCTGTCTGTGGACATTTTTCTCTTTCTCATTCTGCAGACATACGACCTGCCAGAAACTCACACAGCCTCCTTTTACACATTTTATGATCCCTCTTGCTGCTGAAGTTCTTGTAAGTCAGGTGCAAGTGACACCATAATAGTGCAAGGAGCCCGGGGCTTATTTCTCCTTATACACCATATGTTGAGCTGTCCTAAACAAGCGTTCATGTTTTACCCTGTGAATGTTTTGCATTTCTGTCCAGTATATCGTACATGTGCACATGTGCATGAATCGAAATGTGCTTATGTGTTTTCCTCCGGAGGGAAACGCTGCTCTACTTTCCCTCAACCTACCCATATGGCAAATATGTCATGCTGCTGCTTTCTACAGCCCAGCTCTCTGTCCTCACTCTGACTGAGCCTGATTTCTTCTACACAAACAGAGCTGGAAAGTTGATTACTTTAAAACACTTTAAAGTCTGCTGAACTAGTAAAGAGGCTAGTAAGGAGAAAAGACATGCACTTAAGCATTGTCTTTGTTTAGTTTGTGTTTTTATGGCTGATGATATCAAAGGGATAGTTCACCCTAAAATCCAGTTTACATATTTTTCCACTTGGCAGTAGTGCTGTTAGCTGTTTCTATCTACATAATTTTGGTATAAATCGTCCAGTTTTGAAAATATCTGCTCTTAAATTGGTTACCTCTCTTACATATAATTGAATTGCAGTGTCTTTCAAGAAATCAAGACACAGTTAGTTTAAAAACAACAACAAGAAACATGGCCAGTAGGAACTATTTTTGTTCTGCAGAGCTTCCCACCATCCATATCTGTAATAAGAGGCTCATGTTGGTGGAAGTTTGACAGGCTATAAACATTAATTGTGTCCTACCTCAGTTGAGCTAACTATGGGTTTGTGTGTGTGTGTAGACAAAAGAAAGAATGTGTGATTTCTGTATTGGGCTTGTAGTTAGCAAAGAAAAACTCTTGCAAATGAAAAGTGCTTTATCTTTTGACAATTAATTATTTCACCACATTTCATGGAAGTCGGGTACAAGAATTTAAGAGTTCCTGCATTTAAGTGCATAGTTTAATCTGACAGTGGTACAAAAGATGACGTCAAAACCAGACAATCATAAAAATATTAAATGGAGTTTCATCCATTTGTTTTCATGTCAGGTTACATTTTTATCCAATGCCGACATCAGAAAAAATATCAGCAATCTGAGCTCATGACAAGAAATTGAAGATAAGCTCTTTCTGGGACAGTGGCGCGGCTGCCCCTCTGTTGGTCTTCCTTGGTCTCTTGTGTTCTGGGGGCCTCTGGATGTCTGAAGTTTTGATCTCCTCCATACCTGCTTCATGCCCTGGAGGACGGGGCTGTGGCCCCCCACACCCTCTAGCAGATCATTACATGAAGGAACCTTTTAAATACAAGCATGCTCACGCTCACAGGTGTACACACGGGTGCTCACACACACAAACTACACCCTTTTTGGCTCCTACCTGAAAGCACACTGTGCACTGTCGATCTTACGTGCTGCACAATAATGTTTAATATTTAGTATTTACTGTTATATTCCCATATATCATCGTGATGTTGTTTATTATGTTGCTCTTTTTTTTTTCTTCTGCTTGTTTTTTCTTTTTTCTTTCTCAACAGGTGATCCAGGTGATTGATATGTGTATTTTTTGTCTGCCTATGTTGTTGGTTTTTGTTTTTTGCCCTTTATCCTCGTCCCTCTTCCCCGCTGTTTTTCTTTCCCTCTTTCTTTCTCCTCTTTCTTTTCCCCAGTCAAGTCTGTCCCGTATTTAGCAGGTTCAAATAAAATAAACAATAAAAGGTGAATCAAATAGACCAATGCGGCAAGGCTGGGATGGTCCATTTGGTAAAGTAAATCCGTTGGGCATCTTTCTGATGGCAAAAGAGCAAAACAGGACAGGCAAAAAAAAAGAAAGAAATTGAAGATAAGACATTTTCTGTGTAGAAGGAAAAATGTTTAAAGTTACAACATTAATTAAGACTATTGCAAACACACCAAAGTATAAGGTCTGCTTCCTTTGTGTTATTAGCTAAGTTGTCACAGGAACAGGAGTATATTACTGTGATCCTAGTCAGGGCTGTTGGTTGTTTTTCATTATAGTGGAAATTGTAATATGAGTAAACATAAAGTGGTTAAAAATGATTTACAGCCTAAATCTAGCCACCAGCTGTTGCCCAAGTGCTGGATCAACAGACAGAACGATGGCCCTGCAGCCAGAAGGACAACAACTTTGCCACATGAACTAAAAGCTGGCTTTGCCTTTTTTCCCTCTCCACACCCATAATTCAACTGACAATATAGCAAAACTGCTTACACATACATCAATTTGGTATTAATTTTATTCAAAAACTCTTGACCTGCCTGATGCAGTTGCAGCACCTCTGCAGTGCACTCATCCCAAGTATCTCCTTGTCTATGCAATAAGCCTAATGACTTTGAGGGCCACATTCATAATCACAGGGGTGGGCAGTGTCAGGCGGATTAGGACTCCAGATGGTGCTGTTACTGCCTGACTGTCTGTCTGGCAACGAATGTACAGCTGCGGGAGGTCACATGTTTTTACTACAGCGGTAAGCTCTGCCTCTGCAGCCGAGACGCACAGCATCACAGACTCCTGTCACCTCTAACAGCTGATACAGTGTTTCTGGGGTTTTAAGGTATGCTTTGTGTGCAGTGGGTGTGTTTTTAGTCTGCCTTTTATAGCAAAGTTTAGTGGACCATGCAACAGATGTCATGCTATCAAATTAAAGCTTAATGCCCGGTCTGGGAAAGAAAAACACTTCAGAGCTAACCATGACACCGCAGAGGTTAAACACTCCACCGTGTGTGTCCGTCCACTCATGCCCGGGTCACTGTGTGGGTTTGATCTGCCTTAGAGAGACTCCAGCTAGCTTCACTACACATGAGGGATAACACTTGCTGTTGGAAGAGCTCTCAAGTATGCTCATCTCATTTCCTCTCCTAGATATCACCTCAGCAGTGACACCGGTTGCATTTAAGAGCAACTCCCCAGGAAGCACAGCAGTCAGTGTTATCCCTTTTGACTGAAGCAGAGAGGTTGGCTTTTTTTTTTATGCCAGGCGTCAGCTGCTTGCACCCCTGGGTCATGGTACTCTGAACAAAAACCAGGGGATTTGCATAATTCATTACAGTCGCTGTGGAGCGGAGAGGCGACACAGGTGTCCCGGGCATTGTGGGAGAACGAGCATGTCTAAGAAGCCAAAGGTAAAAAGGAAAAAAAAGAAAATTACATACAACCTGTTCTTGAACCTGTTCTTGTTTCTGTGTAATCAGCAGCTTACTTCTCTCTTCAGAGCTTGTACTATTAGTTGTAGCACTGGATTGTTTTTCTCAAAGCTTTTTTTTATTGCTAGTGTTTTTTCTGTTTGTAGTGCTTGCTGCTTCCAGGTTTGTTTGTGATGACGTCGACAGTCTGCCGTACTGTATATCCTGTCTGTGAGGTCTGTTATCATGGGCCTATACTGCTGGAATTCCATGCAATATACATTAAGTGAAGCTTCGTTTTTAATCATGGGTTGTTGTGGGACTGTGTCTTGTATAAAGCCACTGATGCTGCAGGTGAAAGGCAAGCTGCAGGGTCATCTTTCTCTTCACATGTGAAGAGAACTCCAGCTGGTCCAGTGAAAGAGTCAAACAGCTAAATGCTTTGTGGCAGACTCTTTCTTTTATAGTGCAGGACCATTTACCCTGTGTTATTTTATATATATGGCAGTGTCGCTAAAGCTTTTGTCTTGTGAGTCCTCATAATTCCTTGCCTGCTTGTGGCAGATTTTGATTGTTTTGTTTTGTTTAGTTCATGAATTTTTAGAAGCAGTAAAGGAAGTTGTATTGTGCTGTTAGATTATATGATTATTTTTATATCATTGTAAAATGACTAAAAAGTGAATGTCTTTGTAAATCTTTGACTAATCTAGATGAAAATGCTAAGAGCATTTTTTTTAATTTACATTACATATTTACATATTTACATTTATTGGAATTTTTCTGTTAGGTGAGAAATGATGAGACAAGGCAGCACAAATAAATATTGCAAAGGTCATGCACTTAAACGCGCACGAGTGGGAAATCACTCGTAAAACCTTTGCCCCAGATCACGTGTGCTGTAAAACATCAGTAATGTAGTAGAATAAAACTTTTTTATTAACAAACAACAAAAAAAATAAAAATTCTGCACACACATAATATATTTCTAAATGTTTAGATTTTAGTTTAGTCCACAATCTACCACAAAGGTAGGTAAATTTGCAATGCTATATGATAAATTAACATAATATTATAAAATAGACCAGTACAGATTTTATTTTAGTATTTTGGATAGCAAGAAGCAAAACATAGAGGGAGTAGGATAATGACTCCTGTAGGCTGGAGCCTTCCTCTTCCCACATTGACTTCAAGCGACCAGATCTTCACAGTTTCTAACCATGTTTCATGTCAGTCATTTCTTCTGCTCTAAATCCTGGATTGGTTGAACGGCCAAAGCAGATTTAAATCTCCTTACTGAGAGAAGCAATCATTACAAAGTGAGTCAGGGGATCAAGTGGACATAAGCAATAACCCCTGTGGGTGTTTTTATGTGGAAGGTGGATTGTCATCCCTCCAGAATAAGGATGCACTCTACATAGAGAAAGACTGAATGGCACAAGGGACAATTGCCTTACAGCAAGACGCAGGTCTGCACAAAAGTGGATGAGACTACGTTGTATACATGTGCTGTGACAGGAAACTAAACTCATCGCGGTGTGTTCAGAGACATGGGTCTGAAAATGGACCAGTAACTAACCCAAATACAGTTTTTATAATCACAACCACTCAACACTTCTCCCCAGCTCTGTGGAGCTTTTTAGTGCCTTTGTGCTCTTTTTCTTTTTTAATTCACTCTCACTGCTTTCATAGTGTGAGATTATTCCCAGTTGTTCTTCTCAGGGGGGAAAAAAGGAACAAACAACTAATGGCAGGCAGTGTTAGTGATTAGATATTTTCCAGCCAACTAATATACTCATTGTATGAAATATACTAGTTGTAAAAAGGTCAACTAGTCTAAAGGATAGAAAACACTTAACATTCAAACTATTTTGTGTGTATTTTGTATGAAATCATTAATCACATCCCTTATTAATCAAATCATGTTTCAAATGTTGCTGAAATGTGCAGCACATGACAACAGGTGTAACATTGCAAAGAATAGTTTGCAGAACTTAGCTAATCTTAGCAGTGCTGGCAGCAGTAGTCCTGGTTTCTTCCAGGCTAATTTCCACACCACGGTGCAGAATGTGGTTACACCTGGCTTCATTTGTTTGGTTATTCCAGTTTATTCAGTCAGAGCCCACATGGCGCTGCAGCGCCGATTAGTGGCAGGTGGCACTGTAACATCTTTTGAACTGGTAATTGTCATTGTAGATGTATAAAAGAAGCTGTTGCTGTTAGCGTTTTTGGTGCCAAATAGCAAGGGCAGAAATGTTTAAACGTCTAATCGCACACATTCCTCTTAGTGACTAGCTGATGTGCTCAGTGGAGTCTTTCTCTCAGGAGCTGGTAGACAAAAACTGGACTACAAAACAAAGCTGTCTTATTAAACACATGGCACAGAAATATTTATCTAGTAAATATATATTTAACGACAGCTCCATGTCAGGACTGTTTCAATTATCTCTCTATGGCCAAAAGTTTAATGTAAGTCAAGAAATCAACATAAGTCAGTGTCTTAAGTGAGCTTGTATGTGAACTGAATTACCAGCTGTCAGGCCATACATTTAACTGATTAAAAATGAGTGGGCCCAGGCTCTGTGCCAGAACCGTTTGGAGTGATGAAAGTGTTTCTCTGTCTTTGTCCATCTTGTGCCATCAGTGGATCATACAACTACTGCATTTGATACTTATGAAAATGTGTTTGCACACACAGTGTGAGTGCATCATCCTCTTCTTGTGTGTTCCTGACCTACATGTGACTTTATTGGTCAGAGCAGTACCGATTTGATGACTGAAGAGTTTTTCCTATGAGTCCATGTGGAACAGCCGATGCGTTGATGTGTTCAGCGAGCGTGAAGTGAGTCAGTTTAGCACCACACACTGCACTACAGCCGCCAGAAGTTGTACATTGTTGTTGAGTACAGTAATAAATGCCAGCGCTTCGGACTTCATCAAGTGTTTGCTTCCCTTAGCTGTTCACAAACTCTGAGCTCATGATCTTCATTCCCTTTGGCGTGCTTGACAAGCTTCCTTTGTCTCCACGGACTAAGCACATCTTGGGACGGGTAAGATGGAGTCAACTTTTCAGTAAAGGCTTTGCGATTTCTTTGCTTTCTTTCTTTGGAAATTTCCTGTTCTGTTTTATGATTATTTTATTTTAAGAACAGATGAGAAATGTAAGTGGTGTGGGCGCAGGTTCAATGCTATTCTTAGGTTTGGTACACATGCTAGCGGGATGCCCTTTGGTGATGTGGGGGAAGCAGCAGTCGAACTGTCGAGATGCTCCGAGAGGCAACAGGAAGCAGAACAGCTGTGGCTTCTGTCTCTCTTTCTCATCCGTCTCTTTTTCTTTCTCCATTATTTTTCTCCGTGTATCTCTCTCTCATTCCCCCTCCTCTTCGTTCTCTCACCATCTGTAATTAGAGATGGTCCCTGGGCTCAAGTGGCCCTGCATGTACTGTAGCTAGGTAACATCAGTCAGATGTTGGCTGCAGGCCCTGTGGGTTTTATTAGATTAGAATCACAGTCAGGGGATGGATTCTCCAGCTTCATCTGGAAATTTTGCATCGGGATGCTATTCCACCTTAATCCTTTATACTCATTTTTATCTGGTGTAAACAGTAACTTTTGTTTTGTTATTTTGTTATTAAAAGTATCAGTACTTTATATTTTCTCAAAAACCCGTCTTTCAGTTTAATAAAAATAAGCCAAAACTTTCAAATCTGTGCTTTATTACAATAGATTTGTAAATGTCTTCATCCATGTTATTTATAAATGTAAAGCTATAGCAAGCAGAAATTATCTATGCCACTTTACGCCCAAAGATAACAAAAAAAGCATTTTTGCTGTTCAGTTATTAAGATGTCATAGCTTGTTTACAGAAACCAAACTGACAATACTGTAATTTCTTGATAAGGATTCATTTGTAGGTATTTGTAGGTTACCACTTGCATGTATTAAATTAAAGAAATTAACCCAAAAAAAGATATGTCTTAATGAATTTTAGGAGTACTGGGGGTAGACAGCAAGTAGTTGCTTCCTCTTTTTAAGATTATGTGTTTAAACTAAGACCCAGGTTGCCTGTAGTTTGCTTGAAAGACACCAACTTGTCTGCAAACACTTGCAAACTAGATAAACTGTGAAAAGTGTGACACAAAGAAGAAACAGAAGTTGTCTGCAATGATAAGATAAGATAAAGATAAGATAACCTTTATTAGTCCCACACGTGGGAAATTTGTTTTGTCACAGCAGGAAGTGGACAGTGCAAAAGTTATGAGGCAAAAATTAGAATACAATAAGAATAAATACAGTACACAACTGTACAGAATAGAATAAAATAAAATACTATATACAGTAGAATAAAATAAAATAAATATACAATAAGATAAAAATAGAATACAAATACAAATACTATATACAACTGAGTAAAAATACAACGATGACAGAAAGGATTATTGCACTTAGTATTATTGCATATGTATGGATGTGTGTGCTTGATCAGTTAAAGTCTTTATTATGGAGTCTGACAGCAGTGGGGAGGAAAGACCTGCGAAATCTCTCCGTCCCACACCGTGGGTGCCGCAGTCTCCCACTGAAGGAGCTGCTCAGTGCTGTCACAGTCTGCTGCATGGGGTGGGAGATGTTGTCCATCAGGGATGACAGCTTAGCCGCCGTTCTCCTGTCACTCACCACCTCCACTGGGTCCAGAGGGCATCCTAGAACAGAGCTGGCCCTTCGGATCACCCTGTTCAGTCTCTTCCTGTCCCCAGCAGAGATGCTGCCGCCCCAGCAGACCACGCCATAAAAGATAGCAGAAGCCACAACAGAGTCATAGAATTTCTTCAGGAGTGGGCCCTCCACTCCAAACGACCTGAGTCTCCGCAGCAGGTACAGCCTGCTCTGCCCTTTCCTGTAGAGGGCGTCTGAGTTATGAGTCCAGAAGCACAAGTTTTACTAGCCCTAGGCTACTATTGTGACGAGTGTTTGCAGACAAGTCAAGTTTATTTCTATAGCACATTTAAGAACAACAGCTTTGGACAAAGAGCTGCACATCTAATATAATCAAATAACATAAAAAAAATAGGACAAAATGACGGTTTACGAAAAGAATCAGAGAAAGTCAAAGTATTCACATCTCATTCTTATTGCAGTTTTCAAGCAGCTTAAAGTGTCTAATGTTGCCGAGTTCCTGATGAAGAAATAGGTTGTTCCAGAGTTTTGGAGCAGCACAGATATCTTCTGTGCTTTAAACTAGATTTAAAGATCATTTGCTCAGCAGACCTCAGTGATCTAGGCGGGAATGCGCAAACTTAAATGATCAGAGGTGTAAAATTGTGCCAACCTCTGGAATGCATTCAAGGCATTAAATAAACTCAATTCAGGAACTGATTGGCAGTCAGTGCGGGGATGCTAATATAGGTGATATGTAGTCTTGCTTGCATATGCCAGTTATGAAGCGTGCCGCAGCATTTAGGACCAGCTGCGGTTGGCTAAGCAGCTGAACCTGAATAAAAACTATTACAGTAGTCAAGTCGAGGCCTAAGTTGACCCGATTCTGGCTCCAGCTTTATATTTTTTTATACAGACACAGGACTGATATCAAGCTTTTCATCTAACTTGGGACAAAAAAGTTATAAACACATTGATTTTATTTCTGTCTAACAAATCAGCTAAAAAAACAAACATGAGTACTGAATTTGGATCCAAAACCTTTAAAATTCAAGCATTTGACTACATGTGAATTTATGCAATAACTGCTGATTGTCTCAAGACTTTGCAGGATCATCTGAGTACAGTAAATATGTTCTTGTGAAAGTAGGGTAAGAAAATCAAATTAAATTAAATGGTAGATTTTTTGTACGGGGATTTTTTTATCGACAAAAGGATTCATTTAGCAGTTCTTGAAAGCCTCTTGGAGAGTTTCATTTATATAATAGCATTCTTGGCAGGGCAGTCGCCCTTAGGAGGGGCCTGTCTGACATTTCCTCAGTGATCTAATTGTAGTGTATTTTAGCCCATTAGTGGTCTATTAAAGTTTGCTAAACATCATTTGTATGCCTTGTTATTTGCACTTTTGACAGAAAACAAAACACTGTTCATGTTGTTAGTGATTGTCTCCATCTCTGGCGATACGCCTCGGTCATAATCAATCAATTATCATCAGTGTCTGCTATTGCTTTGTCTCTTGTTTATGATGTCTTCAGTGTTATGATGTTGTATTGATATAAGGCGGATTAACTCATGAACCTGAGTGCTTCATCACTTGCAAGTGCGTGCGGCAGTGCTGAGAGGTTGTCTTTTGGGCTATTTACTTTGAGAGTGGTAGCGAGTGTGAAGTCACACTAGCATGAAAACTGTCCACTCCTGGTTTGGTGGTCCGGTGCCTCAAGAGACTATCCTGTTACTGAGTGTACACAGGTGTGATCCGTTCGCTTAACCCGATACATCGAACTGCTCTCATCTGACTTGCTTGAATTGCAAAACTGAATCTTCGTTTCTTCTCTTCCTCTGAAGATGCTTGGAGCAGAGGGAGGCTGATCTAAAAATAGTGAGATGTAAAGACCACGCTTGGTAATGAATTATGCATAATCACTAAGCTTCAGTAAATTTTCTAATAGCTTCCTAGAATTTTTTTAAGTGGTTACATCCCATCATCTTCAATGTAGTTCTTAAATCACAAAGTCTGTTAGCACCCAGATGATACTGTAGGTATGATAGATGAGGGACAAGCTAAAGAAGCAGGGTTACTTTAGGGTTTGAGGAGTATTACAGGTTGACAGGTGTGGAGATTTTGGAGTGATATTATATAGCACTCTCACCAACATGATGAATACTCAAAATAACATTTTTGATAATGGCAATCGCCATTTTTAAAAACTTGAAGAAGAGGCACTAAGCCTCCACTGGTAAACAAATGGTGTCCCAGTATATAAAATGGTTTCTCCTCTTCATTACCAATCTGGATATATAGTATATTTGGCCTTCTACCATATTTAAAGCTTGGAACGCTTTTAATGTCTTGGTTTCAGGTAGTAGAGCTTGTTGTCCATTAATCAAAAGGTCGATGGTTCGATCTCCATCACCTTCATGTGCTAAAGAGTCCTGGCAACTATTTCCATCTTTGTGTGCTGAAATGGAAGCGCCAAACTGAAGTCTTATATATTTTGCAGTAAGTGAAGTGCACAATTTTTCTTAATTAGGCTTTTATGAAGCATCGCCTTTTTTATTTTTTAAAAAGGCTTTAATCTCAAGCTTGAAAGCAAATGCACCTCGCCAAATTAAATAATTAGACACATAACCCCCATTGAAACCCCTTTTTGTTTGTACACTTCTGCAACAGTGTCAGTCTAAATCAGCGGTCTCCAACCTTTTTTGCGCCACGGACCGGTTTATGCCCAACATTATTTTCACGGACCGGCCTTTAAGGTGTCGCGGATAAATACAACAAAATAAAACTAGTACCAGTACCGAAAAAAAGATTTATTTATAACACACGTGAAAAGACCCAGGAAAACCGAGTTAACGATAAAAACAATAACAAAATAACGCTGAAAACCGATAAAAACCCTGAAAACCATACATTTCACACCTGAGCCTCAACTCTCGCAGCCCGGTACCAAACGACTCACGGACCGGTACCGGTCCGAGGCCCGGGGGTTTCTGGACCGCTGGTCTAAATATCCAGCTGGGCACATTGGAAGGAAATTCCCATGAGCTGCTCAATGTTAAAGGAAACATGTTCAAATTAAATGTTCTTCATTCAGACTCAATTTTAAATAAGCACCTCTGCAAAAGAGCAGCACAAGGTCAAATAAAACAGATGGTTTTGAATATTAATATACGCAAAAGATCGCAGCTTCATCAAATCAGGTCAGCCTCCACAAGGTGACTCTTTTTTTAACTATGGAAGGAAACAGCTGTTGGTATTGTCTTTTTTTTTTCAAAAGTGAATGAAATTGGGATGTTATATTGATTCCTCTCCCATGGTCCAATTACTGTATGCTGGTTTTGTAAGCTGTCCTTTTTGGCCTTTATGTACTTGTCAGTGTGAGGGCCTGCTGACGTCATTGTGTGCATGTATACTGATCAATAAGCCAAAGGCAATGCCGGCACTCATTTCTGTGGCAGAAGCAGAAGACATTGATCTGTCAAATCCCGAGCTGATAATCATAGTGATGCCTGCTGGCAGTGAAGAATGCTATTATGTTGTGCTATATTTACTTTATAGCAAAATAAAACAACTAATCTGAACTGTAACTTTATTAATTTGACATCGATTACACGATTACACATTTAAATAAACTTCTCTGGCCTAAGCATAAAATCTTGGCAGGGTTGGCTGGAGCCTCATCGCTAGATAAACATGTTGTCATTTTTATGCATTACTTTAATTTAGTAGGATCTTAAAAATCTCTTTTTATTTAGAGTTTGCAGAATATACCCTGATTATTGTGAATTGTTGGCAGTATGTAGCGGATTTTACATGCAGAAGTCACTTTTGGTACACGTTCAGAGACACGGTATCACACTTTCTGATCAAATGTCATCACGCTCAGCATGTTAAGGTTTTTGCCTCTAGCATTTAGCTTAATTAGTCTGCCTTTCACCTTCTCACCTTGACCTCATGTTGCCATCAACAGGGTTTAGGTTAGATCTGAAAATATTAATGTGCAAAGGTTTGAGATACTCTAGATTTGTGTCTCTCATACTGTACCACCAGGAAGGCTTCTGCTCTGCTTCTAATTCATCATGCATGACAGTAACTCCAAACATACAGCCACACAGAAACATTGGGGAAGAACAGGAAGTCCTGCAACTGTGTAAAATGTGGGCCAAAGGCTTTAAAGATCTTACAGATTGTACACAAGTGAAGCAAAAAGAACCGGTGCTACTTTGAAGGCAAAAAAGTATCAGAGATCAAAGAAAATATCAAAACCGACCATCAAAATTTGAGCTCATGCTGCCAATTGAATGAAGCCTGTCTGTACATAGAGATGCCATCCTGCCCTTGATGAGGACATGTTGTTCACATTTAATGAAGGACTAGGAGCTTAAAAACAAGGTGACTGGACTGGACTAACAGAGAGTGCACATTTCCACACAGTCAGGAAAAAAAACCCATAGAATAAATGTTTTATTTTACATATAACCTTTTCCCTGAAGGATACATTTTAATGTAATCCCCCTCATATCACAAACATTTAAATTTGCAACTATTTTTCCAGTAGACTGTAACAATTAATTATTTTTTGAATTATGTTACTCTAATTTTGGAAAATCTTTGGAAAACACTGGTCAAGACTATTAGAAAATGTACTTTGTAACATACTTTTATTACCTAAGGGACAAAAATCTTTTTTCTTTGTCAAGGGGCCAGAAAAATGTACAAACATCTGTTTAGTAAGGCGACATAGTCAATACAAAAATAGTATAAAAACCAATCATGCTTAGTAACCCTCCCATGATACACATACTGATTCATGAAGAATGACACAATTGAAAGAGTCAAGACGCATTTTTTAAATGATTTTATATTACACAACAGTGGAGTTCAGCTCCAAATAAAAGAAATAGAGCTTAAAACCACTGTTGCAGTGACATGAGGATGACTATACCACGGTGTGTCACATGCCGAGCAAACACCCTGAATGATAATCCTCAGAAAGGGGTTAACCCTGATCAAACCAAATATTCACAATATAATCTAGGATTTAGGCTGGGCTGCCCAAAACAACATTTTCTCTCCATCAAAAAGGGGAAAAAAAAATACAAATCTGCGTTTACCAGAATGTCATATGAAGCTCAGAGCTTGTATAATCATCCAGGTTGTGTCATGGTCCTGGGCCATGTGGGCCCAGTATTCTTAGTTCCTTGTATTTTTGTATTTTGTTCCTTGCTTAGGCCATGTTTTCTGAGTTGCCCTGTTGTGTTGTTCCCTAAGTGTTTTCCCTTCATGGCTTTTACCCCCTGTGTGCCCCTCTGTGTATCTGTGAGCCCTCGTCTCTCCTTATGTTTTATTCCATGTTTCCCCTGCCCATTATGTCTAAGTTCTCCCCGTGCTCTCTCTCCCCCCTGTGTGCCCTCTATGTATTTATGAGCCCTCGTCTCCCTTTGTGGTTGTTTCATGTTTCCCCAGCCCGTTATGTCTGTGTTTTCCCCGTGCTCTCTCTCCTCCTGTCTGAACCTCTGTGCACTTCCTGTTTACTTTGTGACTCTCACGCCTGTACATGTCATGTTCAGTTCACCCCGCCCTGTCTCGTTATGATTATCAGTGTCACCTGTGTTCCCCGTGTGTTCCCACTTTCCTCGTTAACCCTCTGTGTATTTCTGTCTGCGTCTCCCTCTGTTCGGCGTCGCGTTCTCCCTCATGCTGTGTGGATTTCCCTGTTTCGCTCTCCTTGTGCTTTAGTTTTCCCAGTTTAGTTTATTTTGTATTGTTTCTCGTGGCCAGCAATAAAGCTGTGTTTTTTGAGTTCATCCCCGTGTGTGTGAGTTTTGCGATTGGGTCCTCATCCTGCCTGCCACACAGCGATCCATGACAGGTTGGACATTAAATGGCACAACTGCTTACTCACTTCTCATCTGTGCGTTTCAGTTTGTATTTTTCCACTGACTGTGCTGCATTCCCCTGTTGTTGCTCCCCTTTTTGTAACCAGAAAATTAAGATTAGTTAAAGGTTTATTTTGCAAACTTATGACTAAGATTTTACGTCACGTGTTGAGTCATGTTTTACCACTATTAGATTACTGAACATCTCAGCCTGTGTACGATCTGACGTAACAGCAATGTGATGAAAAAGCACACATCACAGCTTCGTCACTGGCTCTGATCATAAAGAGATGGATCTGAGTTTCTTTAGAGTAACCGCTGCAGTTTTAAATGCCAGTTTACATGGCTATAATGTCAGACATGTAAGGGTTGTTTTTTTTTTTTTTACCTTACTTTTGTGTCATTAAAAGACCAAACGGAAAATTTCCCACTTTTTTCCCCACTGATGATGAAAGCAAATATAGCATTCTGTCGATGTCGCGAACGTAATCGCTTCCTGACGTTTTCTAAGCAACATGTGTTTAGACTAAAGTTCAAGCCCTTTAAGCCTTTGTCTCTACCGAGTGTAACCTCTTGAAGGCGAAGTGGAACACATGTAAACTTCCCAGATCACACACTCACACACAGACATAAAAAGCTTCTGCAGCTGCTTTTGGTGCTTTCTGGAATTTTCAGGCCGGCCCTTTCAGTCGGAGATCTTACTTCCTAACTAGCTGTATGTGTGTGTGTGTGTGCGTTTGAGACAGAGAGTGTGTGTGTGGGAGGGGAGAGGGGCACGGGGGCTTGTTTTTGGGGCTGGAGGACGGCCGCAGTGCTCCAAAGGAGTGCTCTCGCAGCGTGGGAACGACGCTTGTCTTTTCTCTGCCTCTCAGGGACTAAAGTAGGCCAAAGAAGGACTGAGAGGAGCTAACTTTCTCCTCCAGATCCAACTTTTGCTGCTCAGGCTACAGAAGCAAAGCTCTGGAGCCAAGACAAGGGGATTTGTAGGAGTGAAGCAGTCAGGCTGGTAGGAGTTCCTGTACTCCGTGAGAAGATGGGCAGCAGCTGAGGAGATTTTCTCCCAGCCCGGCTGAACAGCAATAGCAGTCAACTGGGCAGAAATGTATCACTCTGGCAGTGAGGAGTCAGATCTGGTAAGTTTGTATAAACATGCTTTCTGCCGTGTCCTTTTCTGAGCCTAGCTTCTTCTTTACTTTAGACAAAGAGGGAGGTTCTTGTTGGAGAATGGAAGATATCAATGTGATATTTAAAGGGGTATCATCACACATAAGTGATATTTTACTCCACTGGTGCTTCAACAGAAAGTTAGTGAGGCTCTTTCTCAAGTTGCACATGTTAACTCTCATGCAGCATGCTCTTAAGACAAAGAGACTCGTGTGAGCAACCAGTATGAATTTGTGAGCACCGCTGCACGACCACTGCTAGCCTGTAGTGAGGAAATGAGATGGTGTTTAACAAATGGGGAGAGGGAAAGAAAGTCAACAGCCAGGAAGAGGTAGGTTTTTATATACAGAGACCGGTAGAGAGCACATACCTAGGCTCAGCCTGAATGTTTTGTTTCAAAAAGAGGTTCTTAAAGAGTATAAATGAGTGAATGTCATGTCCAAGAGACTTTCTAGTTAGTATCTCAAATATTTACTGTTCTGGTTGTGTGTGCTTCATGTCTTTGTGCGGGTGAATGAAATGATTACAGAAACCTTTAAAGTCTGCCTTTTGGCAGTGGTTGTCATAAATAAAATACCAGTTTGATAACACACATCCTAACAAGCAGGGTTTAGACCCCAGGAGCTTCATTTCAGATACTGGTGTAGAAGCCAAACACCTCAACAGTACAAAATTTATCAGGTTGAATTTAAAGACAATGAAAATATTTCCATTTGATGAAACGCTTCAAGTATAAAAAAATTAGATGTAAAGTTTAAAACAATTACACACAACAGTAAACAATCTGTTTTAAAGAAGTTGGAACAAAATCATATAGATTACATTTTGCATGGATTATGCAGAAAACCAAAGGGATTTTTCGAGACTTTCCTTTGGTGTGCCAAACCAGGCTAACTAAAGCAAATAAATCATAGCTGCAACATTTAAATCACCTTCTTTATGCTGAGCTGTCAAATCAGATCTAGTCTGATAAACACAGGACCTGTGGAGGTCACTGGCACTAGGACATCTAGTAGGGGCTCCTTTAGGGTTTGTAGCCAGTGGGGTGGGGACTACATGGCTCGGGCTTGTTCTAGCACATTTATGGATGCTCACTCAGCTTGGGATCTCAAGGGTTTTGACTGCAGTGTCATCATGTTGAGTTTTTGTCATCTTCCTTGAGCAGTTTTTGTGCTGTGGTGTGCTAGAGAGAAAATGCTCCCATCCACATGGATTCCAGGACTAACACTTTCCCAGCAGCAACGTTAAGCAACGCTCTGCTGGGAAAGTGTGTGTTTATTATTCATTCTTATTCTGTGCATATGTTCGTTGGGTCCATGTTCTGACTTTGTGGATGATTTGTAGCTATATGATAAACTATCTGATTAGCAAGTTGGTTGTCTTCACACATCCACAGAGAAGCATTTGCTTGATTACACGAGGTGCGTGTTCTCGGGTTGTGGTGTGAACCTAGCTCTTTTGACTGACTGAACCCACTCTCTACGACTGCCTCCACTCGACTTGGCTTATCAAGCAGCACCGTCTTTTCCAAGCGTGTAAGTGTTAGTGTGTGAATTTCTGTGTGCCACTGAGAGCTGTGGATAGGTGAGTTTACAGGCCTGATTATGAAGAGCTGTTTGGAAGATAATAGGTCAGAACATGAATTTGAAGCAAAGGACAAAGTGTGTTTATCATATACACTTAAATATTGTAGAATTACCATCAGCCAGTTGTTCCACTGCACTAAAGGTAAATTGCACCCTTTATAGAGTTGAATACATATTCAGGGTTTATTTTTAATAAATTAGAGCTTTTCACTAATCCTCTGTGTATGTAGGGTTGGGGGCTCTGTATATATAGCAGACTAAAGTAGCGAGGTTTGAAGGGAGGTTTTTTTCTTTAACTCAGAAGTGGTTGGGAAATCCCAATTTGTTCCCAACAGGTCAGTTTTTCGGAAATCGGTCCAGAGTATATAATTTGTCGGTAAAATAAATGAGGCTGAAATACTATACTTGTGCACAGTGCCAGTTGTAGTATGATTTGTTTTACACCACTGAAGATGGTTAGCAGCTCGTGCTGCTCTCTAAGCCAGGTCTCATCAATCATGTGTCTGCTTTGTACACCAGGAAACTGTCAGAATATTGATGATGCAAGTAAAAAATAGCAGCACAGAGCAGCCCTCAGTCCTTTTTACCGTATCCCCCTTATCAGATATTTCATACGGTGATGCTGTTTCTTCACAAAGGAACCAGAGTGTGAAGAGGGAGGAAGAAACTAGATCTTGCTGTGAGGGGATTCACTGCTAATGAGACCAATTTCTCTCAAAGGACGTTTGCTGCTGGTTGTAGGTAAAAATTTACTGGGGGAAAGGGATTAGCACATAATCTGCAGTTGTAGGGGACCCGTTACTCTGCATTTGTCTTGCTGTAGTGTTATAGAAACAGTGCAGCAGAATTGGAGCAAACATCCCAACAGTACATGTTCATTTGTAAGTCATGTAGTCATAACAGCTGAGCACAGAACAGTGCCTAATAAGGATAAATGAGTATGGGTTTATGGGGAGCTGTTGGCCTGTTATCAGACAGAAATGTCAAGTCGTTATATTTCACTTCCATCTCGAGTCTGACACTGTCTACTCTGACTCGGTGGGTATCTGGTTTTCTACAGCTAGTCTCTAGAGACCCCTGAAACTAACATCAGCCTTGCCAGGTAGTCCTTTAGGTAAATGTAAGTTCTCTTTAAGTTGTACTAAAATTTGTTTGAAGTCTACTGAATCTACTCTGACTTTGATATATTTGTTGTGTGTGATTGTTTTATTTGTGTGACTGTGATTATAACTACAACAGCTCTTTCATTTCACTGAGAACTTTTACCCAGTTTCTATAAGTTGTATTAAAAATGCTGACGTACAGAGTTTGCTGGGTTTCTAAAAAAAAGTAAAAACCTGCCAAAACAAGCTAACACTGCCTGTTTTATGGTGTGTAGCTTGAACTGTTTGATGACGGTGTTAATCTCGCCCATGGTTCTGATTGGCTTGTCCTTCTTTTGGTGCTTATTGGACCAGTGTTTTTTGTTTGTTTGTTTGTTTTTGGGGGGGTGTATTTTTAAATCCAAAAATATTTGTTTAATATCTCAATGAGGACAAAGCAGTCAACTTGGTGGAGTGGACAGATTAAAGAAGTCTGTAGCAAAGAAAGACAACTACTCTGACTTGCATCATAAAGTTTCAATTGCAGGTTTTAGCAGTCAGTTGTTTGATGGAGACTGAATTCAATAAAATAGCCATACATGGTACATACAAACTTTTCATTTAGCAACAATGTGTGAGGTTGTTATGCAGAAAAATATTGTTACACATTAGTCATTACTTCTTTTTTTTTACCAGTTAACAATATAAACCTGAGGCTACACTCCCACATACCAACACAAATCCTTATTTTAATGAGGACACACATATGAGCTTCCTTTTAGTGTTTACGTATGAATACAAACCCGACTACGCAAAGCAAAGTCGAAAAGGGACTTCAAAGCGATCTTTAAAGTGATTCTACTTTAGAAAGGTGAACAGGTAGAAAAGTCTGACTGCTCATCTTTGTTACCTGTTGAAGTTCATGCTCTGGCTGCTGGTCTTAGGTCAGCATGCACTCAGCTTCCTGGGTTCTTGGCAACATTTATGTTAGCATGATGTGTTTGCAGAGTCTTGCAAAGAGCCATAATTGTGTTAGCAGTATAATGCAATAAAAATGCAAGTAATGTCCAGATCTCCTGTAGATCGCACTACCATTTTCCTCCTCTGCCACATGAAATGTAATCAGCTGATTGCAGCTTGAGTGAATCGTCCCAGCATGCAGATACCTAAAGAAACCTTTTAAAACAAGTCACGGCACAGTTGTAACTGCAATATAGTTACTTAATTTAGTGCAATAACACTCCAAAGGTTGATTCTGTTCATCTGGACGCAGCGTTTCCAGTGGGAGAAACGTTTCGTCACTCATCCAAGTGACTTTTTCAGTCTCACCTGACTGCAGTAACACATTATCCAAGTTCATTCTATCTAACATTCACACTCCGATGAATGCATCTGAGAGCAACTTGGGATTCAGTATCTTATTGAAGGATACTTGGAGCAGCCAGGGATCAAATGACCAAACTTCCGATTGTAGATGACCTTGTGTACCCACTGAGCTACGGCTGCCCCAACCGTTATGTTGTTCTTCTTATCTTGTTTTCAAGTAACCAATCATTAAAAATAATCAGGGATAATTTCCAGTGTACTCTTTCTTGCCGATTCCTCCCTGTTTTGGTTAGTTATCTTATTCAGTAGTGATGTCTAATATTAGTTACAGTTGAATAGTTCAAAAGTTTCCCTTTTATATGTTTTCCTCTCATTATTCTAAAGTTTATCAATGTTTTGGTCTTACTTTATGTGACCAGTGATCAAAGGCCAGTGAATAAATGCATGTTTGAAATGCATACCTCCTCTCAAAGCGACCTGCCACGAGGCTTCTTACCAAGTTTCTAACTAGCCTTTAATCATGGTGCACTCCGGGATCCTGTCATGTAATCGACAGCCAGTGGGTCCATCACCTCGATGGGATGGTGCACTTATCTAATGCACTGGCACATGGAATGCTGGGTAAACACTTTCTCAGAGGCCTGTCAGTGTCACCTTGACGTCCATGCAGCCAATCCCTCTTTTGCAACGGCAGAGAGATCATTAGTCCTCCCCCATTTCTGTCTCTCTCCTTATTTCTTTCATGCACACTTTCGTTGTCTGTTACAAATGTAGCAGGAGTCTGTTTCTGTCTAACTTTCCTGCTCACTTTGCAGTCATTCCTGTGTTCTGTGTTAAATATTAGTAACCATTCCTTGTAGCGGTCACACATCGCTCACACTTGGCTGTCATGTCTGCTCCCATTGTCTTCGTTTGATGAAGGAGACGCTGTTTGTGGAACGATGATTTAATTGACTTTGTGTAGTGGCTTTGAGTGAAGTGGCAGTGATGGACAGATGGCTGGGAAAAGAAGCTTTGGTTCCAGCCAAGAATGAGTCATGCCAAGCTTGAAACTGCAAGCACACTCGCTCAGCCTATTGTCAGCCCACTGTAGTCAACTACAGTCTGTGTGCCTGAGCTGTAGATGGCTTGGCATGAGCAGTAATCTTCCTTCTTCAGCAGGATATGAGTTACAGTACGGTATACTGACCACAGTATCTCAGTTTTACAGTGATTGTATGCTGCATCTTAGAATTTATGTTGTGGTTATTTGTTTGTTAAGTTAGCAGACTGCACAATAAACTGCTGATTTTTGATTCCTTCTTTAAATAACTTTTATCTTGGCTTTGCTCTTTAGGATCAGCAGTGCCCCCTTGCCCTCCAACTTTTAAGTGTTTGTTACTCATTTCTGATTGGATATATTTGCAACTATATCTTACACAATTGCCACATTATCCCATCAGCAAAATATGCAATTAGTGCTAGGTTTTTTTAAAAAAAAGCCTGGCAGATGAATAAATGAGCCTGGGTAGATGCACCTTTAGCTGCAACAAGCAGTTCATCACAAAATGCTGTCGGTCTCACCCAACTGAGATTTAAACTGGCATAATGAGTGGTCTCACTGTCGTTATTTCACTAATCTGCATATATACAATTAAATTGCCACCAGTGGAAGTACTAAAAGATAGAAATAACTCATATGGCAAGAAGCAAACACATTAATAATCCAGAACTGTGACAAAGTCGTTGTAAAGTGGGATGAAGGGCCCAAAATAAACAAAACAAATACCAGCACAGTGCTTTGCCAGCTGTTGATGAGTCACTGAAGGCACATGACAATTCTCTTCATCCTTCAGCAACAGAGTCAAGGAAACCCAAGCCGCTGAAAATCTCAAGAGAGAGAGAGATGAGAGATAAAAGAAGCAGAGTAAGAGGTCAGGATGGAATCCGAATGAATGGGAAAAGGTGAAATGAAGTGCAAACAGGAAAAAGGAATGTGAGAGGATATTTAGGAAACCACAAGAACAAGGGACATGAGTGCAGACATGAGTGAGAGTGCAGTGCTGAGCTTGAGTTAGGTCGCAGAGAAAGAATCGAGAGTAAAACTGGTAAAACTGACTAAAAAAAAGGCCAGCGTGAGCACTTTATAGCCTGCTTAAATAGACTCCATGTTCTGCATGGCTAAAGCTCTCTTTTTTCCATAGTGGACATGTACTGTATAGAGTAGTAGCAGCAGACTCTAAAAATGAAAATAGAAGCTCTCGGATCATGAAGAGATTCCCTGGTGTAATGGCTTCACCCAGCGTAAGTGATTGTGTCAGATATAAGAGGCAGCAACAACTGAGTCAGCTTCCTCTTTCACTGTGGATATTTCCACTGTGATTTGTATGTTCTAGTGTAATGATCGCCATCCTGTCGCTCCATGTAGAGGTCAGTGGCGGTCTTGCAGCAAGTACCTCGGTCTAAATAAATTAATAAAGGTGATGTAGATATTTAAGGACCTCTCAATTCCCCACCTCCACTTTTGCCCATTCTGTGTGCTGCTTTTAAACAGTCTCATTTTTGCACTTGATATGATGTCAGGACCTAATTGGATACTGGATACTTCTTGTGGGAAACATAGATGTCGGTAGCAATTTTTGAAAACCATTCTAGTCTTTGTTGTGACAACTCGCAGCATAAATGAAAATACTTGACCTGTTGGGAATAGTCTCGGCACAGTACTAGCGTTTCACTTCCTCAAGCAATGCTATTTAGTACTCAAGTGTCTCGTATCATATTTGGTGGCAAATGTGATGTGATATGTGGCTTTTTGCAGAGCATCAAACTGCTGCGCTCGCTCAGATGTTTGTTAGCGGTACACCGAATTTTCATCTCCTTTTGATGGTGACGTGCTCACCCAATCTGCTGGGTGAGCCCAGATAGAAAGAGAGTACTTCTCCTTATGGATCAGCGCGACACCATACTGCTGTTAGATTATTATTAGTGTCCTGTGTGTGGTGACACAGTGCTGTCAGTATCACAGGTCAGGCGTGTCGGGCAGCCGGAGGCTTGTTCTGTCGCTGCAAGTTTCCATCAGAGCGCAGCCTTCACAACTCCACCAGCCTCCTCCCCGGGCTCCACAGCTCCACGTTCAGAGCATCTGTGCCCTGCCCTTAGAGCTCTGCGGGCCAGTGTTGAGCCACCAGAACAAAACATATGTGACCCTCGCATGATTTCATAGTGCTGTGGACTGGTCTACTGAACTGCTGCATTTGAGGATATGTCATGTTACGAAGGTTCTCATGACACCTTTTCTTTTAACTCTGAGTGTGCACTGGCTTTTGTTTTGTCCACCCTTTCTGTTCATTTGGTTCTAAACTATAATCAGATAAGATTAAGATTAAGATAATTGGCCTTAACAATATACAATTACATTAATTATCCTTCAGCGTTTTCCTTTGTGTACAGAGTGTCACGAAGTGCCTGTATTGGAAAGACCTAAAGTAAATGGATTCCTGTCATTTGTTGCTTTTGATAAACACCAATGATTAGCGTGTCATTCAGAGACCTACAGTTAGTGCTCCTCAGGGAGTTGCTTCACTGGCCAGTTTAAATCGCTCGTCCCACAATTTGACCCCTGACTCAAATGAGCACAGTCTCCTGACAGGTCACACTGACACACATCATGTGTCAGCAGAGCAAAAAAAAAATCATTCTGAATAATCCTTCTGCAGGGTTTAACTTCTGCTAGTCCTATATGAGGATGGGAAATTTTTAATTAACGTTGTAATTATTCTCATTTGTCCTTTGTGGCTTTGCAGTGCTCTGCTCACATGTAATGAATCAGCACTGATCTGACAGGAGAGGATTTAGAGCAGCTTTCACCTCACAATCCCTGCTGCTGAGAGCAGAGGGAAGAAGACATAATTAAAAAAGATACAGTATATTAAACTTACTTCAGCATAATGCATACAGTGCAGTGCTAATTATTCTTCTTATTTTCTTTCTATAAAATGTCCAAGGTGGGCATTTGCTCCGCAGTTTAAAGTCCACAGATATTGATCTTTAGAAAGTGTGTACAAAGACACCTCAGACAAGAAGTTATACAGAGAAAACATGCTGTACTTGTTTCATTAATGTTGAAAACACTGGGTTTTTTTAATCTGTTTTGTTTTGTTTTTTAGACTCACAGGAAATATGAACATCGACATGTTCAACATGATTATCTACAAGCCTGCTCCTTAATTCCTCTAATTTCTTAAATAAAAAGCCAAGTGGTTCAAAGGCAAAGCTTCTTTTAGGGACTCCCTGAGCAGCTGACCTTGAAGTAACAATGATGCAGAAAATACCCACAATTAAAAAGCTGATAACAACAAATTTCTGGCATTTTTGCTTTGAAATGAAAATGATGAACTGACTGCCAGAGCAGTTTATTTTCTGTCAGTTGATTATATGATAACTTCCAGCTCTACCAACAGTTTTGTTTAGCTTTTTTTTACTAAGCTCGTGTTGAAATTCTTGAGTGTTTGTTCTGATGTGTTGAAATGGTAACTGGCTGGTTTCTTCCATGCAAAAATGTGCTTCTTTTCTCTTTTCATTACATCATTGTGAAATATCCATGTTGGGTTTTAGGACTGCATTGTTTTTGTTTTTGTTTTCTTTTGTTTGGGTTTTTTTGTTGTTGATAAAACCAGCAGCATTTTGCTTTTCCAGAGGAGGGAGTACAACGAAAAGTTGCAAGAATAGATATGAAAGTAATTAAAGATGCAGTTTTAATGATGCATTTGCATTCTGACTTGTACTTTGGATCCTTCCTGAAAAAATTATGAGGTGACATCAGTTTCAGCAGCTATAAACAGCTCATATCACAGTGTGAATGTAGTGCGTTTGCACATAGAAGACAGCACGGTGCACGGTTGGCACATAAACAGTGTCCATATAGCGCATGCACTGCCCAGCACTGGTCACTGCAGAGACACAAGGAGCAGATGGACTGACTGTGAGGGGTAACTGAAGGAAAAAAATAAGAGAGGAGTGACAGAGGAGGAGGAGGAGGAGGAAGAGGAGGAGAAGGGGTGGGTAGAGACAGAGATAGAGAGGCAGAATCACTGAAGTAGTACAGGAGGGCTTGTGAAGGGGAGTGAGCAAGACAAATACTGACAGGCTGAGACACAGAATGAGAAAGGGAGAGCTTCCAGCACCTTAAAGGCAGCAGCAGCAGCTTCATTAGTATCAGGAGGAGAGTCGGTCACATGCAGCCACACCGGGACTCATGTAGATAAACCGCTTTTACCCATCGCTTATGGAGCAGCAGCACAGGGAGTCTACAGTGGAGGACAACAAGGCTGGAGCCAGAGCTTTAAGGAGAGGATGAGAAGCATCACTGCAACCTGACTCACACCGGGAGTCAGCCTCAGCACCTGCAGCGGCAGACTGAGCACTCCGGCTATCAAGGAGACTGGGGCAGACGGGGAGAGAGCTGCTGAGATTATGCGCGGGGCAGAGAGCTCCTGTGGATTCCCCATCTTTGGCAACAGCAGCAGCAGCAGAGGGGGCAGGAGCTGTGGCTCTACAGACAGCAGCCGAGCTAGCTGGAGCTGCAGAAAAACAGGAAGCTCTAAAGCAATTCATTTATCCAGAGATGAAGG
Source organism: Aulonocara sp. 'chitande type north' Nkhata Bay (assembly GCF_057382095.1). Taxonomy (NCBI): domain Eukaryota; kingdom Metazoa; phylum Chordata; class Actinopteri; order Cichliformes; family Cichlidae; genus Aulonocara; species Aulonocara sp. 'chitande type north' Nkhata Bay. Next base: position 21,274,133 of record NC_141352.1, on the reverse strand, counting down.
TAGCACTTACAGCCAAGGTGTAACAGGAACCAGCTGTCGATGTAGCCACAGTGTTGAATGTACCTGTAGCCAGAGCAGTGACGGTAGCTGCAAGGTGACCACAGCAGTGCAGTCAGGTGTAATTGTAGTAGTAGCAGGGGGGCAGTGGCTCAGGACCCTGAATGACCAGTGTGGCTGATGAAGGCCACCTGGATCCGCTTGCTGAAACGAGCCAAAGGAGGTCGTGTCAAGAGCTCCGATGCCTGTGTAAGGGGACTTTTGAGTGTGCTTACATCATGAAAATCAGTGTGTTCTGTGTGCGTGCACTTGTGTTTTGTGCGTCTGTGCTTCCTTCATGCATCCATCTATCAGTCAGCAGTGCTGGGGTCACTCTGGCATTGTTATGTATTGCCTGGTGATGATGAGAAGTTGGGTGCTGTTATCAGTTATGGCTGTCAGATTCTGGGCAGAGCTCCATATCACCTCCCTCTGACCTACTGGGACGGTGTTCTCGATCACGCTTCATCTTTAATCGTGACCTGAGTAATGATAGCAGTCCAGGTATGCTCACCTGCACTTTTCAAGTACAAAAAAAAAGGTTTATGTGCATTAAATAATAGTTATAGGCCATGATAAGGAGCAGCATTTTCCAAAGAAGTAATTTATACTGTAGGTAAAAATGTTTTGAAAACCACAGGTGGATTGAAAGCAAAAGAAGCCAATACAGCCAATACAATCTAGCTAATTAACGTAGTTTAAAATGAGCTGTTTATTTCAGGTGAGAGGGATGAGAAACAGAGAGGTGATTGATGTAAAGAAGGGCTTTGTCGTAGATGGAGGAGATACATTTTAATAACCTTGTTTTATCAACAGCAACAAATCTCGTCTCTTTACTATAGCGTAAGTGGAGAGGAGGCACGATCATCCTTCGTATGTATGTGATGGCTGGATAATTCTAATCAGGCACAGAGTGAGGGAGGCTATTTTTAGCTCAGACAGAAACAGAGTGTAATGGTGCAGTGAGATGAATGAAAGACCTTGTGTGGGTGTCAGAGAAGCGTGCAGGTAAGGATAAGACTCATGCTGTCTTCACTTAGTTAAGAAAAACCCAGTTTTATCATATATCCTGATAATTACCTGAAACTGGAACAGATTTGATGTTGATCTGCAAGCGCAATATTTTTTTAATACCCACAAATAAGATAACAAAACTTTTTATCTCATATTTGTGTTTTTCATCTGTACGTCCGGATTTATGCCAGCATAAATGTGGCTACTAATTTCATGTTTAGTATATATCAAAATCAAATCCAAATTAACACATTTTATGAATGCATTATTTAATAAATTATGGAATAGAAGAGTATAATTTCAAAGAAAAAAATCTATATATAGCAGCTTATTCTGCTTCTCACTGGTTGATTTTTTTTTCTATACTTTAACTGATTTTGACAACATTTCCAAATGTCCACGATAGCTGACGTTAGGAGCGTGGCTATATCAAAATTAAATTTACATGTGTGTATCAGAAACTATATATTCCAGCTTGTTGTGGCTTCCACGATCAGTTTGCTGCTGCTATGCAGCTGTGTTTGATGTGCTGTGAAGTGATTTGTGTTGCACTGCTTCAACGAAGGGTGCTTTAAAACAACTAAAAAACTGCTATAATATCAAAATCAGGGCTATATTTGTTCTAAATATGAATTATGAGAATAAGACTCCATTCTGGATTGTTTCACAATCTCCTCCCATGAAACTACAATCTCCCTCTCATGATTTGGTGTGGCTAATCTACTTGTGAATGGCACGCGTTCCAAAATAGGTTCTATTCATATAAAGGTAATTTTTAACAAATGGTTGACCTAAAAAAAACATGTCATGTGTTTTATTTCTTCCTCTCATGCTTCTAATAACTTTCCCAAATGTCAGAAACCATTTTTTTCATGGTTGTATCTGTGAACATTTTTTAAGTGTAGAAAAAAAAGTGTGCCCATCTGTTAGATAGTTTACTCAGTAAGCCTGAAAACTTTGCTTTTTCTTTTCCTTTACCAGAGTGTTCTAACTATGTGTTAAAGCATGCAAGCATTGCTTTATCTTCAGTAATTATTTATTGTATGCGTGCATTTTCATTCAGCATCTAACAACTTGCTGTATATAACTTCTGGTGTAATGGTATGCGCTCAATGCGCTGTGCCCAGGAGTGTATGCTAGGTAGTCTTGTGTGCACTGGTATGTGTGAGTCTGCATGTTTATGAGTAGATTTGTGGCAACCACATATCACACAGACATACCGGGATCTGGTGTTCCTCAACATTTCCCCCAGTGTTTGACACAGAAAGATGACAACAAATCTGCAGGCAAGCAGCTAAGAGAGAGCTAAGTATAGACAAAGAGCTGCTATGATGTGATCGTAAGAAAGACAGTTTGTGTCCTTTGGCACTTTGTCTCAGAAAAAGAAGAAGTGTCAATGATTTTCTGTAGATTAGACCAGCACAGCCTTCCTTTGTGCTCAGGATCTGATGAAATCAACTGAGAATCCTTTGAGTTTAACACGTCAGTCTGTGTGGGGGCGTTCGCACATTTCTAAGTTGCACAATCTCCAAAGTTTAACGTATCATCAAAGAGCGAGGGGAGCGAAAAGTAAATCGTTTTCCTCGGTGTCCTCAAGATGCTAAGAATCTCAGCACGTCTTGGCTGATAAAACCGGTCATTTTTAAAGTGTGAAACCAAATGGACAAGCTCGTGTTTCCGTGCTGTTGTGTCACTGAGTTTTTACTCCTTGTGTCTTCTGCAGGGTTCGGCCGACTCCTACACCAGCCGTCCATCAGACTCCGATGTGTCCCTGGAGGAAGATAAGGAGGCAGTCCGCAGAGAGGCAGAGCGACAGGCTCAGGCGCAGCTTGACAAGGCCAAGGTTGGTATTCTAAACCCTGAGGTCAGTGACTACCTACTAGCCTCAGTAACAGCAGTTTGTCATCAGCATTTTATAAGTTGCTCCAAGTGGGATTTCCAAATGTGAGGAGAGCAACCAACACGAGTTTGTGCTTCTCCATGATGTCTGTGTTTGAGTTGAAGGCACCAGGACTGGTTTAGGTGCTGGTGAAGTTACCTCTCACTAGAAAGACTTCTTTTCTTCTAAAAGATGATGGGAATCCAAGTTGTTTATCTTCTCATGGGATTGTCACGATGGATAGGACATGATTGAGTCATTGTGAGTTGTTAAGGTCAGATGGGTTGACATGGGAATGGTGGTTAAATTGCCTGGGATGGGATCTCAGGGATGCAGAATAGATTAGTAATAGTTGGTCATACATGGACTCCTTTATGTGTTTATACACAACTCCATATTTAATTCTTAGGTATTATTATTCTCTGCCTGTCTTCTACAGTGTGTCTTTTGTTCTGTCTCCCTTTTCTAACTCCCAGCTGGTCGTGTCAGATGGCTGCTCCTCCCTGAGCTTGGTTCTGCCTGACGTTTCTTCCTATTAGAAGGGAGTTTTTCCTTCCTGCTGTTGCCAAGTGTGATAGTGGGAGGGATGCACCGCTGGTACATAAATACAATTGAACTGACATTTCTCCTCTTTGCTCAAAATGTGAAAATATTTGCCCTCAAAAGAGTTTCCCCTTTCCTGTAAGTGCAAATACACAGCTGAGTCCTGTCCTGAAGAGGTGGTTCTGCAGTGTTTTGCACCTGTGAAGTTGTTTGGTTTCTCCTTTGTATTAGTCCAAGGACTCCTCACAGCATTGCTCAGCTTGTTTTTTCCCGGTTTTGGGATGAACCAGTTTTTGTCTGAGGGTTTTGCTGGGACTGAAGGTCACCAGCATGTTATGCTTGGACAAACGATTATTCTGTGTTTCTCAGTCAAAGTCAGAAGTTTTCTGAGAATCTTGTGAATAACTTGAGAACAAGGTGGCATAGTATTTTGAAATCAGTACCATAGGTGGATCTACTAGGAGACTGAGAGGTAGGGCTGGTGGCTGCCAGTATTTATTTCCATGTCTCTTAGCTGACTTGATGAAGGCCCAGTTTGGATTGCCACATGTTTTAAGTGGTCTTTTGATGTGTGTTTGTTCCTTTTCTTTTCTCTCTGCCTTAAAGGGAACATTCTCTGCTTGGTGGTGTTTGTGTTCCAGTGGGTGGTGGGATTCAAAGAGCAGGTACTGGTGTGTGTGTGTGTGGGTTACCAGTAACCGTCAATGTCGAGGCTTCTGTCCTTCTCAATGAGCACTGCACAGTTCGTGAATGGTAACCTGTTTTCTTTGGTATCCGCTGTGGTGAACTTGTTTGTGTCTGCTGAGTTGATATGTTCAGTAAAAGATTTTGACTCGGGTGATTTTTTTAAACCAGTAGCTACGTGTAGTTTCTCTGAAAGAGCTCAAAATTCTGCTTTCCACTTCCTTCAGGTACAGTTTGGTTGCATGAGCTTCATGCTTTGAGAGTAAAAACTCATATGAAAAAATAGGGGCTCCTTGGTGGGTCCACTAAGCTTCCAGTAATCCCCATTTCACATTCTAGCCAATGGCTTTACTTACTGATTGATAGAAGTAGAAGTGAAGAAGCTAGCAAATATCTACAGATGTAGTAAATGTTTTAAAATTAAACAGGCAATTAAAAATGCTGATAGATCTGTTTACAATAAAACTCTGCACCTTCAGGAATAAGGTTTGACTGTGTTTTCAATTTATTTTAGTCTGACATAAACATGCGATGGTTAGGATTAGGGGTAAGACACTGCAGTCTTGGGAAATATGGAAATACAAATGTGTGTTGTAGAGAGAAAAATTGGTTTATTATGCTTGAATGAATGATGGCAGGCATCACGCAGATTGTAACATAAACTTTACACTGCTCTGTTTGTTGTTGAAAAGCTGAGTCCGCTTCCTTTTTGGCTTCTTTTCTTAGTTTCCCAAAGTTTTTTTTCACATTAACAAGCAAGCAGCTACCATTTTCTAAGTGATAGGGGGCCACAAGTCAGGATACGGTAGGGGGCAGGGCCAGGTAAAGGAAATAGTTTGAAAGTTTTAGCGCTTCAGGAATATTGTGGTCAAAGTTTCTGTGTAAAGTTGTTGTAACTTGACTTGCCTTCCTTAGATCACTGACTGAGACCTTCATTAATCATTTAAAGTGCTCATTTTAAAATATATCATGTTCTACTAATCCTAAACTAAATCAGTAGACAGTCTTCCTGGACTGACTCAGAGAGAAGCAGGAAATTAGAGCTGATTTTAGCTGGTTTTTCACATGAAGAAAAGGGCTGTCAGGGACCGGTGATGTGAGAGGTTAGGGGCCTTGGAGGGCTCAGCTTCACTGTTTATCAGAGCTTCGCCTGCTCTGTTCTGCTCTGGGCCACAATTAGCAGCATATAAACAAACACACACACACACACACACGGCAGAGCAGGCTCTCTCTGTGTGACAGGAATTGCAATCAGAGCTCTCTTCCACTGAATGACTTAAATCTCTAGCACTGTTAAGATTCATGCCTTTGATCTGTGAAATAATTCTCCTATCTTCAATGCACATTGTGTTCCCTTCCTGCTCGGCAACTCGCTAGATAGCTCATGGTGCTCTATTTTTACATATTAATTCACGCAAATGTCTGAAAAATGAGTTTATTGTCTTTCATTGGGTGTTTAGTGTCTGTAACAGCTAGTTTGCTCATTAGCTGTAAGCCTCAAGCTTTTGGCTATCCATCCATTTGAGCAGAGATTTTCCTTGTGCTGTCTCTCGGTCGGGGTTGCTCATGCTGTAGCTGGCAAAGACAGATCATTCCAGTAGATCTATGTTGTTATTTTCCAGAGTGACCCTCTCCGGCTCACTAATTAAAAAGATAAGTTGGCTTTACAGATAACCTGGCATAGATTACCCCCGCTGGCATTTTACATGACAGATGACTAGTAAAAAATAGCTTCTCAGTGGTCTGGCCACCAGAGCAAGAGCAGGCTGGGGTCAGAGGAAGTGCAGACTCTCCGGCTGTGAGCCTTTATGGGCAGTAATTCATAATCACTTCCCCTACATGCCACTGATATTTGTAAGTGAGATAGCGTTGATGCCCGTAATGCTGATTTTTCATCGACTTGAAATATTATTTCAAATGCATTCACAGATTCACGCACACTGTCACCATCTGTCTGTTTCTAATTAGCCTTAAATGGGCACATCAAAGTCAAACCAATCACTGAGAGTAGTTAGCTTGTAAAAGGATGGTTTAATATCTCTAGAAGCAGCTGAGAAAATAGTCAAATGATGACTCAACTACAGGAAGCAGGACTTTAGGAGAATGAACTGTAGTAAAAATGGGATGTTTTCTGCTGTTTTGATTTTCATGTTATTGTATTTATTTATTTTTTTAGGAGCCATATCTATAGGTATTTTTGATTGTGAGCTACAGTGCTGTGCAAAAATCTCAAACTGGAATTGTTGTTATTAAAGTGGTCTTAAGGAATATTTCTTTCTGAAGGCCTTTGCTGAAGATGTTTTTTGGACATTGGCTGCTTTTTCACGGCTGACCGTGAGGAATGTTGTTTGCTTGTCTTTTTTTTTATTTGTGTGTTAAGCATCGTTCAAGCATAAAAAAAATGCACCTTACTCACCTTACTCAAAGCATGAACTAGTGTTGGACAGTTTAGCAAAAACCCATTTGCTAAACCCATCAAACAAGTTGATTCACACCAAAGCCAAAAACTTGTCATATCACTGCATGGTCTGCAAGTAGAGGACAAAAGAAGAATTGGCAGGCCTTTAAAAAACTAACAAACTACAGCCAATGAACAGAAACTAAAAGTCATGTCTTTAAGAAAAACAAAAGAAATCTGACAAGACCTGAAAGATCGAGCTTTGAGCTCTTCAGTTGATCCAGTCCTGATTACCGTTCACTGAAGCCTTGTTAGAAATGGTCTCAGTGGAAACATGGCTGTCAAGAAGGGAAACAGGGAGAAAAAGCTGAGGTCTGCCAAGTTACACAAAAACTGGACTGAAAATCAGTGGCAACAGGTCTGATGAAGTGATGAATCCAAATTTAAAGCTTTTACTCTGAATCATTGCAAGTATGTCTGGAGGAGCTCAGGAGAGAGGTACAACAGTGAGTGCTTACAGCCATCTGTAAAACATGGTGGAGGCTCTGTCATAGTTTAAGGGCTGGAATTCAACCAGCGGTGCTGGGGATCCTGTCAAAAGTAATGGAGTTATTAATGCAAGAAAGTACCGTCAGATTTTGGTCAATAGTGCAAAACCATCTGGAAAGCATCATCATTTTTTACCATGACAGAAACACACTGCTGATGTAGTAAAAACATACCTGGATACAAAACACACAGTGGAGCTCCATCAGAGTCCAGACAGTATTGAAGCAGTGTGGCATCATTTCTACAAAGAAAATTACATAAAGAAATAGGGCTGGCAGCACTGTGCAAACATATCAGCCTATCAGCAACATTTTTGAATGTCAGTGAGTGATGCTTATCTGTTATTGGCTAAATGTTCAAATACGATATAAGAAAGAGTTCAAAGAATTCAAAACAGTTCAGTTTTATTCCAAGACAAAGACTTCTTTGTACAAATTTTTGCCTTGTATTAAATTTCTGCATCAAAATATAAATAAGTGATGGGCGGCTCAAGACTTTTGCACAGTACTGTAAAAGAAGAGTGACAGTTTGACATACATTGTATTGACAGCCAAAGACTGCTGCATGGTTTATGGTTGTTTTTATCATGTTGTCTTTTTGTTGGATATCAGTTGTATTTTCTAAATCTTCAGTCGCGTACTTGAAGTAATGGAGATTTCTTTTTTTTTTTTTTCTTTTTTTTTTCTTTTTCTTTTCTCTCTTTCTTCTTTCTTTTTTTTTTCTTTTGTTCTTTCTTTTGTTTTCTTTCTTTTCTTTTTTTTTTTTTTCTTTTACTGAATGTTTTTCTATCTAGATATGCTTTTACTGCATTGGCAGTGTGTTTGGGAATATATTAAATTATGAAATGCTTTCCACATGGTATTGCATGCTGGATCAAAATCTGATGGTACTTTTCTGTGTTTATGTCAAAGTGAGAAACTTAGCTGTAGCTAATGAAGATGATGGTAGTAGCTAGAATTCTCTTAAAGTAGCCAAATGCCTCATGATCAAATAAGTAAAGGACATGAATGGATGAATGAGATTCCTACTGTCCCAATATGCAAGTTACTTCATCATCAATTTTTTCGGATCTACAACAACACTGGCTGAAATGCAGTCTCACAAACTGTGACTGAGCCCCCACTGTGTTTTACAGATGGCTGTGGACACACAGTGTTGCACCTCTCTCCCACCCTCTGAATATACCTCAGCCTTTTCTCCTTGTTTCCGTTGATTAAGAATGGCTTCTTGACAGCCACACGTCTACTGAGACCATTTCTGATGAGGCTTCAGTGAACAGTAGATGGATCAACTGAAAGGCCAGATGCATCTCTCAGGTCCTGTGTCAGACCTTTGATGGATTTTTTCCTGTTTCTCAAGGAACTGATTTTCAGATACTGTTCATCTTCTTTATATAGTTTTTTTTTAGGCCTGGCAGTTCTTCTGTTGTCCTCTACTTATCCAGGTTCCTAAACAAAACATAAACTGCACATCTTAGCTGTTTGGGAATCACCAAATCAACTAAAGAAATTGGAAAAAAATTGGTGTTTTGTGATAGGCTACTAGTAGCAAAGTGCCTAAAGATACAAAAAAAAAATTGGTTCTAAGTTGTCTGTTATGTGTAGAGACTCACTGGTACATCGCTTGAGTTGTCTTTTCTATGCTTGACTGATTCATAGGTACGTTTTAAGTGATTTGACAAAGAAAAACATTCCTGTAAATTTGTTTAGGTACAGGGACTGGAGTTAAAATGAGTAAAAAAGCAGCCAATGTTCAAAGAAGAACTTTGAAAGACCTTCAGAAAGCCTGGATAATGTTTGCGAAAGCAAGCTCCTTAGAAGCAAAAAGTTTTCCTCATTATGTAATTTATTTATGTAGTCTAAAAAAATCAGGTCCAACCTTCATTTACGGGGCGATCGTGGCTCAAGAGTTGGGAGTTCGCCTTGTAATCGGAAGGTTGCCGGTTCAAGCCCCGGCTCGGACAGTCTCGGTCGTTGTGTCCTTGGGCAAGACACTTCACCCGTTGCCTACTGGTGGTGGTCAGAGGGCCCGGTGGCGCCAGTGTCCGGCAGCCTCGCCTCTGTCAGTGCGCCCCAGGGTGGCTGTGGCTACAATGTAGCTTGCCATCACCAGTGTGTGAATGTGTGGGTGGATGACTGGATATGTAAAGCGCTTTGGGGTCCTTAGGGACTAGTAAAGCGCTATATAGATACAGGTCAGGCCATTCATTCACAGCGATCTTGAGCAATTAAAATGCTATAAAATGTTTTTATTTTTTTTTTATTTTTTTTTTTGCCTGTCCCGTTTGGCTCTTTTGCCATCAGAATTGTTGTCTAAAGGCAAAGAAAGATGCCCAACGGATTTACTTTACCAAACTGACCATCCCAGCCTTGCCGTAATGGTCCATTTGATTCACCTTTTATTGTTTATTTTATTTTCACTTACTGAATACGGGACAGACTTGACTGGGGGAAAGAAGGGGAGAAAGAAAGAGGGAAAGAGAAACAGCTGAGAAGAGGGACGGGGGAGAAGGGCAAAAGACAAAAACCAACAGAACGGGCAGAGAAAAAAAATGCATATATCAATCACCTGGATCACCTGCTGAGAAAGAAAAAAGAAAGCAAGCAGAAGAGAACAAGAGTAATAGAATAAACAACATCACAATGATATATGGGAATATGACAGTAAATACTAAATGTTAAACATTATTGTGCAGCACATAAGATCAACAGAACACAGTGGGCTTTGAGGTAGGAGCCAAAAAGGGTGTAGTTTGTGTGTGTGATCACCCGTGTGTACACCTGTGAGCATGGACGCGCTTGTTTTTTGTTTTTTTAAAAGGTTCCTTCATGTAATAATCTGCTAGAGGGTGTGGGGGGGCCACAGCCCCGTCCTCCAGGGCGTGAAGCAGGTGTGGAGGAGATCAAAACTCCAGACATCCAGAGGCCCCCAGAACACAAGAGACCAAGGAAGACCAACAGAGGGGCAGCCGCGCCACTGTCCCGGAAAGAGCTGAGGAGAGTCCCAGATGAGGGGTCACTCAGCAGCCGCGGAGCAGAAGCCAGGGGGAGTTGCAGTGACGCGCCCGTGAGCTCCGCCGGCAGCCAGCTGCGCCTGAGTGACCGAGCCCCAGGCCGAGAGGCCGGGGGCACCCCACCTCCGAAGTGGCCCGAGCGAGCCCCAGGCTCCAGGCCCCGATAAGCGGCCGCCAAGGAGTGAGCAGGTGTGTACCTGGACGCCCATCCCCGGACACAAAGAACCACCAACGCACCAATGTCTGAGGGGGTCCGCCACTGGCAGGGGAAGTGGTGGTAGGGGGAGATAGGCCTCCAAACCTTGGAGGGCCTGAGATGTCCCCAGAGAGGTGGCGCCTGACACCCAACCTGACATATAGACACAGACATACAGGCACACACAGATACAAACATCCATTCCCACCCTCATGCTCTCATATGCACTTACTCCACACTCAACCAACGTGGAGACAGACATAAAGAGACGTTGTACACACGATCACACTCCCCAAGCGTACTCTACAAACCGGGTCTAGGTGCCCTCGCCCCTGGAGGGGGGAACTGCACCCAGACCCAGGTGGTGTTTCCCTTTTCCCTGCGGTGGGGGGAGGCAGACCGCCCCGACTCCGCAGCAGCAGGAAGGCTCCACACTCCAGACCGCAGTCGGACGGCCAACTCCTCCTCCTAGCCCCCCTGCTCCAGCAGGTCGCAGAGAACGGGGGTGAGAGAAGACTCCAAACCTCCCTCCACCCGCTCATTGTAATGTTGATGCATATGTGTTCTAAGGTGCATTTAAAACCCAGGAGGGCATGGAGCTACCTGCCAGAGAGCAGCAGGTAAGCGCATGGTCCCTCCTGCTAGCCCTCAATGTCTACGTGTATTTAAAATTGAGAGGTGGGCAACGATGCCAGGGGTGGGGTGTACACCCTGATGGTACTTTGGACTCCGTGTATCGTGCCCACCCCCAAGATCCTATATGTATGTGTAATGAGAGTGTGAGTAATGTGAATGTCTAAGTTGTGGGATAAAATTGAGGCAGAGGCAGCCAGAAGGGGACAGAGGGGGGGGTAGCCTCCTCTGCACCCTGGTGACATACCCCTACTCCAAGGCCCTGCATGTGTGGGTGGTTGTGGTGGAGCGGGAAGAGGGAGGCAGCTGGAGATGGGGAGGGAAGGAAGGGAGGGGCAAGTGACCCCTCCCTGGGGCCAGCTCCCCCGCTGACCCCAGTAGGCACCCCCATACTCCGCGACCCGCCAGGGAAAGGGGGCCCAGGCCCATCCAGACCGGGCCCAGTGCAGCAGCGCCGCCCGGCCCCACAGTCCACCCAACCCCACCACAGAGAAAACTGCACCCACCCCACCATCCACTCATCTTCCAGACTACATAAGACAATAAACACCCAGGCTGAGATCTTCCTCCACCTCTTCTGTATCTCCCCCTCCTGCAGAGGGAGCTCCTGAGGAGAGGAAAGCTCCTGCAAGATGTGACAATCTCCCCCACCAGTTGAAGAGCCCCCCAGGTGGCTCGACGCACCGGCGGCACCCTGCTCCAGGGCTGGGCCCCCATGCACCCACCCGCCCACAACCCCGGCAACACACCAACCAGGACCCAAGCCCCCGAGGCCCAGTCCGGGTCCCAGCCCAAAGACGGAGCGCCCCCAGAACCTCACGCCCATCCCGGACCCACCCAGGGCCAGCCAGGCTACCAGGTCAGTAACCCACGTCCGTCAGCACAGACCCTCCCCTAGCCCCGCTGCACGCAGCCGCGAGGAAACAGTCACCGGAGAGCCAACAGAGCCCCTAACCGGACATGACCGCTACCCCGGGTTGAGCCCCCCAAGGAAGATGCCTCCGGGGAACCCCCCGACGCCCTAAGCCTGTCCCTACCCCCACACCAATCACAACAGTGAAGGCGGGACCAAACTATGACCCCCCACCCCCACTAGGTGATGGAGCTGATCAAAGGAGCCCAGAGCAATTGATCTGATGTGGTGGCAGAGGCTGTATCAAGACTAATGTAATCTAATAGATAATTTCTATATTGGTTAGAATTAAGATTATTTTTATTTTTCCAGTTCATGAGGACTGTTTTCTTGGCTATGCATAGGGCAGTGAAAACCATATGGGCTATATTCTTTTCTGAAGTGACATTATCTAAGCTGCCCAACAAACACACTAAGGGGGAAGTTGGAATGTTACATTTCAGACACTTCGATAAGTCTTCACATATCTCGCGCCAAAACTTCTGAACTGGTGGACAGAACCAAAGAGCGTGGATATAATTGTCCGGTGAATTGGTTTGGCAGTGTGAGCAGTTGTTGGTAGACGTAAAGCCCATCTTGAACATCCGATGACCTGTATAGTGCACTCTATGTAATATTTTGTATTGAATTAATTGAAGACTGGGATTTCTAATTAGATGAAAGGTTTTTAAGCAAATCTGAGACCAGAAGTTTAGGTCTAAGTTAACTGATAAATCCGCTTCCCATTTTGCAATAGGAAGTGATATTGATTCATCTGTTTTAGAAAGCATTCTGTATATTTTGGATAGTAATTTGGGGGGTTTAAGAGTAAGAAATTGAACCACACTTGGTGGTGTTTGTAGTTCAACTTGACCCGGTTTAAATTTCTTTTTTACTATGGATTTAATTTGTTGATATTCTAAAAATCTTTTCTTGTTGATCCCATATTGTGTAACTAGTCTGTCAAATGGAATAAATTCTGTTCCTTCTAGTATATGTTCTAAATATTTGATTCCTTTATCACTCCAATCTGAAAAGTTTATCATATTATTGTTTTGTAATATGTCAGGGTTGTTCCAGATAGGTGTACGTTTGCATGGGATTAATGAAGACGCCGTCAATTTTAGAAACTCCCACCATGCTGTCAGAGAAGAGCTGATGTTGATGCTTTTAAAGCATTCATGTCGTTGGATGTTTGAGCTGATAAATGGTAGGTCTGAGATCTCTAGATTATTGCAGAGTGCTTGTTCTACATCTAGCCAAGGTTCATCTAAGAGGGTGTGTTTTAGCCATCCTGAGATAAACTGAAGCCTGTAATGGAGATTTCTTTTGCTGTAGATGAAGCCAATTTTCCCTCACTCTAGTTAAGTGTCACTCAAGAAGCTTTAACATAACAACCGTGAATGCAAAAAGCAATTTGACTATGTGGATGAAGGCTTGATTTATGAAAACAAAGCATAATCTCACTCCAACTATAAACTCCAGGCATAATAGGACTGCCAGCTGCAGTGGTCAAGTCAATATACAAGTATATACCAAAGGAGCCTTTGATAATTATAGAAACATCTTCCCACACGCTAGATTAATGATAGTTATGGTTTCCTTCACGTCATATAATAATAAATTTTACCAGTTCTCTGTACAGCCTAAGGCCGGCACGCAGAGCAGAGGGGAATTTATTTCAAATCGATCCACAAGATTCAAGGTGAAACAATGTGGGAAAATTAATTTATAGCACAAGATCCTTGGCGTGTTGCTAAAGGAAAGGTTGTAGCATGCTAGAAGGCAACTCAACAACATCAAGGGCAGGTTGGTATAAGCAGAAAGAGGACTGGGAGGTATTACCTGATGAAATATGTATGGGGTGACGTGATATTGTGACTAGCTTCATCGGTTGTTAATTGGTTATGCCTCATAGGGTTCCCAGTTACAGACAGGGCTTCTCTTGTGCTGTTAATCTACTTCCTTATTCCCAGTCCTTTCTCTTTCATCTCCTTTTTTTAACACTAAATCTTACTATTCCATGTCCTCTATTTTGCCCTCCTCCTCTCTTCTTTTTCTCACCCTGTCCCTAACCCTCCGCCTCTGTCCTTCTCCCTTACTCACTGCAGTATGGCATCCATAATGAAAGCCTGTGTTACGTAAGAAGCAACAGAGCCATATGGGCTCAGTCAGGAGGTGAGGAGATGCTGTTGAGCAGTGTCATTCTGAATAGACGCCACAGTCACCTGAAAGACAGGGTGGCACATCAAGAGATGTACGTGTGCATATTGTAAGTGCCATTAAGACTATAGAAAGAAAATGATGGATAACATGAAGGAGAGCAGCTGGAAGGGAGGAAAAAGGCCGCAGTCCAGGAGACTACTGAGAGAGCACACATATGTATACTAATGGACCTCATACCTTCATTCAGGCATGTGACTCATTGCATGCAAATGCCAAGGACTCTGTGTCCTCAAAGGGTCTTGGCAGTGCACACGCTGGATTGGATGATTTCCTCAATGGAGACGTCACACACACATACTCCAGCTTACAGCCATAGAATATTTACGTTGCTGCCTGCATGTGGGAAAATGATCTCAGGAGGATTTGACTAATGTATTATTTACACAGTCATTCATAGTTTATTGTGATTTCACACTAGTTGTGTTTCTCTGAGGCATTTATCTGATAGACTTGAAACTTGGAATAAATGTTTTGACCACTGGTTATGAACAGAGTAATGACGCGCCAGTATTGTCACCACAAATAAAGTCACATTATCATTCATTTGGAGTCATGTAAGTGCTCTTGGTCATTTGTTTGTGTTCCCTGCGGAAGCTCACTGTATTTTTTTCTGAGAAGGTAGCTTTTTAACTGGGAAAATAGCTGCCTACCTGACAGAAAAGTTCACTGCAAGAGCAGTGGGACTGAATTAAAACAATGAAGCTGAAAGCCTGAAAGCAAATAGCAGCAAAAAACAGTCAGTTATGAACTAGCCAATGAACGAAGTGGAGCATTTATTACTTGACTAGTCGGGAGTGGTGGCAAAATAATCTGTCTCCTAATCAGAAACTAAAAAGTTTAAAAAGTGTTTGTTGGGTTCATCTTCTCCCACGACTATTAAATCAGATAATAGAGCTTTTAAAATATATAGCATGAGCTCCACTTTTATCTATTCTAAATCAGTTTTGGTTTCACTTTATGCTAAACCCAGTGGTAATAAAGATAAATGTGTTTTTCTTATACTTTCTGTCCACATTTTAATGCAGAAATCAAAATGGAAATTACCTCAGTGCGTTTTATTTTTGGGTTGCTAAGAGTAAATCAGATTGGGAGGAAACCGGCTGCAGCAGTCCAGACTTTTTGTGCCCCTTGAAGGCATTTTTTAGGAATCTGTAGAAAGTCCAACTCCATTATAGCATCAGCCTCTCTGATCTAGTGATCTCGGTTAGACCTCCAGCTAAATATTGCACATCCACTCTCTCATCTTGCTCCCTTTCACCTGCAGGTAAATGTTTAGCGTGCAAGTCTGGGCTGGGAGATTACTCTAAGCTAGATCCTTGTGCATTTATTTTGGCTTTTCAGTTGACTTCTGTCGTGCTTGTCACTCTGTCAAAGGCAGAGCAAATGTAATCTGGTTGAGGGCATGACCGTGTTGCCAACTGTTGAGGCTACTGCCGCCAGACTGGCTCCAAGATTATGTCCGAAAGCATTTTATGTAATTCTTAAAGGGATATGTGTCTTAAGTGGATATTCTGGGCTTGCAAAAACAAACCCAGAAACTAGTTTAGTGTTTGTATGTGAGCATATGATGTGATCCTTAATCTTTTGTAGCAGGGTAACGTGTCACTGTGGGCAGGGGAGGTTTTATTGAACGGTGCAGCTACATCAGTGCTGTTTCATGCAGTTTGTAGACAGTCAGCAGTGTTAGATTGTTATTTCCCTGCCTGGAAACATTTTATTAGCTTTATGCATTATCTCAATGACTTTTTGTCTTGAAGTAAAAGGTTTACAGTGATCGTATAAGGAGGTCAGTATTGATTCTGTCTTTGTAAAGAATGCTGGATTGATTTATGATTTACCATTTACGCAAGTGCTGATTTTGCTTGAGCGTACTTGTACTACTGGTGCTGCGGTTGGTAACATGTTGCATCATTTGAACTTGTAACATGTGAGTGCTGTAGCATGTAGCAGAGAGACAGAAAAGCAGGCAGCTCATTTGTGGAGAGAAAACTAGACGAAGTCTGGATGAGTCAGAGGCTGCTGATATCTCTCACCCGGGGTTATTTTTACACCTCACACAAAGACGAGGATCACAGCTTGGCAGTAGTGTTCGAAAAAGATTAGAATAAACACTTTTAGCAACTGTCTCCCCACTCGTGTTAGAATCTGTGCTTGATTTCCTCCAGTTTGAAAGCAAATTATCGCTTGTGAAATCTGACATTTTCTTTTTTTTCCCTCCTTTGTCACTTCTGCTAGACCAAACCAGTTGCATTTGCCGTCCGCACAAATGTCAGCTACAGCCCGAGTCACGACGATGATGTCCCTGTGCCAGGCATGGCCGTCTCCTTTGAGGCTAAAGACTTCCTCCATGTCAAAGAGGTGAGCTAGAGGTGTTGTTCAGTACGGTAGTTTGTCGATGCCATATGGAAAGAAAGATGACGGCAGCAATAAAAAGGAGGATGTTTGAGATGACTTTCTTGAATTTTGTGTATGTGTAGAAGTACAACAATGACTGGTGGATAGGACGCCTGGTGAAAGAAGGCTGTGAAATCGGTTTCATCCCCAGTCCAGTGAAGCTTGAAAACACTCGTATCCTCCAGGAGCAGAGAGCCAAGCAGGGCAAGTTCCACTCCAGGTAAACAGACTCGTGCACACCAAAGTCCTTTGCTTTAGCTTTGAGATAATTTATTATGAATGTGCACATCATTAGATATTCAATTTTGTTGGCCTAATGTTAAAAAATTTATTTATCATTTCAGTAAATTGGGAGCAAACTCATCATCTAGTTTAGGTGAAGTTGTTCCTAACTCACGGAAATCTACTCCTCCTTCATCTGGTAAGCAGCTTCAGGGGTGAAAGTCCAATTTTGTATTTAATAGATTTGTTAGTATTTTGAATCAACATTTAGTCACTGAAATCCAGCTGTAGGTAAGATGTACGTGTTCCTAACCTCAGTAAAACAGACATTATTTTTGCCATAACTGTACTTTTACATGTTTCATGTACTTTTTGTGTAGTACCTACATTCTGTGCTACTTTCAATGTAAATCCTACCCGCTACCTGTGACCTCCTGTCTTCACCTCCATGTGACGATGCTCTTGTCTGTCTGTGTGGGTAGCCATTGACATAGACGCCACAGGCTTAGACCCCGAGGACAATGAGCTTCCAGTCAACCTGCGCTCCCCTAAAGCCAGTCCAAACACTGTCATGTCACCCCTAGCAAAAGAGAAACGAATGCCCTTCTTTAAGAAGGTAAACTCTACCTGAGCTACCCGACCCTCGCTTCTTCTCTATCCGTCCGCACGGCTCTGACTAAAATGCCTATGGCTGCTCAGCTACACGCAGCGCCCCTCCTGTTTGTCTACACCATCGTCCTTGTCCCTCGGCGTTCACACCACACTTAGCATGCATGCCTTTTCCTAACCTCTCTCTTTTTCCTCTTTCGTCTTGCCACAGCTAAACAGAAGCAGAAGTCGGTAAGTCTTTGTGTGCACCGCACCAGCACAGCAGGGTGTGGGGATAACCTTCATGGTCTGAGCTGTGAAAAACTCTCAATGCATTTCCTAAGCATAGACTCACCAATGTACTCACACTACTCACCGCTCCTGCCAGCCTGTGTGTTGTAATTGTTTTGTGTGTAAATTTGGGATCTCAGTGTGAACAGCTTGTTTCTTGGTGAGAGCTACAATTGATGAGAAAAGTAATGCCATGGTCCTATCTTTTATCAATATGAAGCTAGAGTATAAAGGCAAAGAGAATAAAAACAGAAAACATGAAAAGCCAAGAAATGATGATTGACAAATTAAAGGAAAGCTTGAATCCTAACCTCTAGAGTCAGGAGATATGGATGTTCTGTCAACATCATAAAAGTCTTCGTCTTCAGGACATGAGGGGTCACTGAATCATTTTATAAGCAAAAAGTGGTCCAAATCCTATACTACAGCACCATTTGACCTTAGAACTGAAGAAGCTTCTCGGATGAGAGGTGAAACGTCTTCAAGTAACTTAAAGAAGTCCAGACGCTTTTCTTTGCAAGCTCCTTTGAAAATGTGCTGAAGCCTCCTCAGGGTGGCTCTGCTGACACATTTGATAAATGACAAAGATTAAAACTAAAGAAACTCCTGTTACATTTCATTTATGTAAGTAAAACATATAATATAGTTTGATCTTGGTTTTATTTTTAATTCATTGAAGTGTTATTTCAACTTAGTTTTGGTTTAGCTTTAGTTCACTATAACATAATCAGGTCCAATCCTCCAGCAGACTAACAGAAACATGGAGACTGCCAAAGCACACTGAAACCTGTTTCTTTATTTGTAACATATCTGTAGGTCAACATAAAAACCTCATAAAGCAGCAGCTTGTTGTTTCATGCACTTTATATGGATTAAGCAAAGAATAATGAATTTATAAGCATTTGTGGTGCTGATGGGCAGCTTTAGAAGAGTTGTATCATTCTTCCCATGAAACTCTCAGCAAGAACTCAGTGGGGCATGTCTTTGCCCATTCTTATGCTTCACTACTCATATTTTTCATTAGTGACAGCTGAAATAAATAAATGCTGTTTGCTGTGGGACTTAAGGATATAGTAGAGCTTGTTTCCCATGATTACAGTGACCATGTAATCTAGAAGTTAAATATGCTACTGAAAGGATTTAAGCTGAGCTACATTGTTCATTGATGGCATGTTAGTCAGCAGTAGTGCGCATCAGTTCCCACAGCGTCTCTGGGGAAGCTCACTGACGACAGCGAATGCTAGATAGAAAATGTTTAGAGCTGAAGGGATGAGTAAGACGGAGCAACAGACTGCAACAAGAAAGTCTAAATAAATCGTCTGAAACACTTATCGTAAAGATAACACAGATCGAAAGAACCGCCCGGACATGAGGACAAATAAGGGATGACTAAGAAAATAATGTCAGCAGTCCTTTTAAGTAGCCAGAGAAAGCAGAAGTAAACCTTCTCTCTGTTTCTCGGCTCAAACACGCTGTTCTTCCAGACAGCGGGACACAGAGGTATGAGGGTCATTGGCTCGCTGTCACAGACCATAATGCATTTCCTCTCTGAAACCACATGCTAATATTTGCAAGGATTAAGAAGACAGTCTTAAAAACATTATACACAAATTTCCACTAAAACAGCGAGTTCACTAAAAACACAAATGCAAGAATGTATCAGAAGTTTCAGTAGTTTATAAATGTATTAGAAAAATAATTCGAATAGGGTTGCAAATAAAAAAATTTCATCTCTATGAATCAACTATTTTTTTCTTTATTAATATATGCATGTTCACCGTAAATTGTAAAAATACAAAAGTATTTGTGTGATTATATCAGTCTATGATCTCTCATAAACATACCACATGACATTCTGCACCGGAGAGCCTCACAGTCAAACACCCAGTGTTCAGCCTTAAATTAACTGTATTGGTAATAATCAAAATCATTTTTATGTTTCTGTAATGATTAATTAACAGAATGCACCAGTTCAATCAAAACCATATTTTCAATGCATGTTATTCATGAATGTTCAAACTTACTGTTTTACAAAAAAGCCCCCATTGTAAAACACAATATGAGTGTTGTTGTTAGTGTTATTATGTAGCTATTTATTTGCATTCCCAAAAAGAAAATGTAGTTTTAGTGGTTAAATGTTATGCTTGATTGATTCTTATTTTCTTCGAGGATTACAGTGTGCTGGATCAAATTTGGGTATAAAAACATGAATTCAGTTCATTTGCGTCATCAATAACAATATAATTTTTTACATTTCTAAAATATTATATAATAATAGGTGGTCTAATAAATATGCTAAGTGCGGCATGTGCATACTTGCAAGTATTTTTTAAGTGTAATTAAAGGCATCTTAGAAGGCATCACATAAAAGAAAAATAACTGTTTATATTATGTGCAAAAGTCACATCATGGACCGTGTTGACCTCATAATAAGGTCAGTCGAAGTGTTGATTAAAAACAGGCTGTTCCACAAACTGAGGTCCGTTTTTGTCCGTACAGCAGTGAGCGAGTTTTTCTAACTGTGTCCTAATTTTGTGTTTTCAGTCAAAGCTTCTGTTGATCTACTCGGGCTTCTTTCTCACTCCCTGACTAACCTTTCCTATCATTTAGCTTCCCTTTTATTCAGCGGAATCAGAACCATGACACGAGAGACTCGATCTGACATACATAAATATTTTTCGTTTACGGTAACCTCCTTTGAAGTGTCACCATTAAAGTTTCTGCAGCAAACTGCCAAATCGGTTATAAATCAAAGCTTGTTTGTTTTTTTTCGAACCAGCTCGGACGTCCCGTTTCATGGTTCATAATGTTTCAGTGCTTTTAAAATGTCTACTTCGTTGTTTTTCCACCCCCTTAAGTGATTTGTGATGGTGAGCGTTTACTTTGTCTCCATAAATGTGTAACTGTTTTTCTTCTTCTCTCCTTCTGAAGACGGAGCACATTCCTCCGTACGACGTTGTGCCTTCCATGCGGCCTGTGGTTCTGGTTGGACCGTCACTGAAGGGCTACGAGGTGCATCAAAGCTTCAACTTTCCAAACACAACACTGAATTTTCTTTAGTATTTTCTTTAGTAGTTTAGAAAACCTGACTCATTGACTCTTGTTCTCTCTCCTGAATCTTGTTTGCAGGTGACAGACATGATGCAAAAAGCGCTGTTTGACTTTTTGAAACACAGATTTGAGGGAAGGTAAGCTTCCTGTGACCTTTTTAAAAACACAAGCTCCCATCCCGCTTCCTTCCTCACTCTTCTAAGTCTATAGGCTGGTATTTATCTCTCCCTCGAGGTTAGCTGAGGGAGTGTGTAACAAGTTTGTTTGGCCTGGAGATGTGTGCCGCTGCTTTAAATAGGCCCTCTCCATGTCCTTAATAGGCCATAATGGGCCCTAGAGCCGAGCAGGATTCTCCTTACTCAATGCTGAGTCCATCCTCCCACCCGGAGCAGAGAGGTTTTTTAGTTTAGAAGTTGCACAACACGAAGATCCACTCAGATCATCAGCAGCTGCGGAGAATACCGTTTGATCTGCTGATTTGTTTTAAACAAATTTACACCTGTAAGTAATTCCCTGCTGCTGCTCTCTGACATTTGTCTTTGATTTGGTGTTAGTTTTTCTTAGTTGGTTTGGCACAGTTTTCACCTGGCAATCGAGATTCCTACGCCGTGTGCGAGTCTCAAATGCACAGCGCATTTTTATATGCGCTCTCTTGTTGCTTTGGTACAGAATCCTCAGTTATGGGCTGCAAAAGACATGTTTTTTCATAAGCATACACATGTTATAAATCCTCAAAATGTATAAAATAAATGTTTAAATTATTAAACTTTAATTTATCTTGTGTAAAGTTCGTGTTACTAAAGTTAGTAACATGCCCAAACTCAAATATAAACACATACTGTTCATAGCGCTGTTTCCGGAGTTTTACATGTTTGATTTCTATTCAGTGCAGTTTCGTTTAGTTCCCACAGTGGATGTGCTCTTTTCACTTCAGTTTTTGTGTTTTTCGCTAGCTTTAGTGTTCGTTTTTGTTATTGACATGGGTGGTTTTGCCGGAGTTTCAGAGCAAGACGTGACACAGTACAGCAAAGCAAACAACTACAGACAACCACAGTCACACAGACATCTCAGTCCCAGTAAACATATGCACCAAAGCCTCGTCAGCCTGACAGCGTTGACACGTTTGACCGAGCCGACAAAGACTTAAACTGAAAACATTTCTCGTATTTTTTTTTATTTAGTTTTGTAGGGACAAATATTATTTTAGTTCGTTTTATTTCAGTTAATGTTTTTCCAGCAAATACAGATCAGACATTAACAACATCCACATGGTTTTTATGTGGGATACTTTTCCTTTATTTATATAACACAGCAGATAGACAGAGGAAAGAGAGGGGAGGAATGACATGCAGCAGAGCTCCCCGGGTGTTCAACCACTGACTGAGCTGTTAAGGCTCTTTAGCTCATGTTCGTTGTATCTACAAAATCTGGAAAAGTTAGTGAAACCATGCACAGCACTCCCCAAAACACCTCCAAATGTCTGCAGGGAAGGGTGAGCAGTTGTGATATAGTATCAGTATTGACAAACTGTTTGCATTTGATGAACACGATCAATGAAAAACAATACAATACGACTTCATTGTCCGCTTAGGGAAATTCGTCAGGGACTGAAGTGCTGTCACAGAAGCTGCCTTTGCAACAAGTCAATAAGCATTAAAAGAAAAGAGAAATAAATAAATAGATGAAGAACATTAGTGTAAAGTATATTTTCTTGGCATTTGTGCTCGTGTTAAGATGTAATCATTAATGGTGTCCCAGTTGGTTGAGCTGTAATGGTAACAAGCCACATTCTTCTTTTAGTAGAACAGGGGTGGTGGATTTTTTTGTTTGACTAACTAGGTCATGGTTTCTCAAAGGAATTGCTGCTGAGTTCTTCAGATGTATTTTTGGAAGCGTTGAGCATCGCAAAGCAAGTGCTGTTCAGCTGCAGTATATTTAATAGAGAAGCAAACATTTCTACAACCAGTATCTCTAATTCTGGGAAACCAAACATCAACAAAAACAAGCAGCACTGCACAGCAGAGGTTAAACATGTAGATTTTAATTTAGAGTGAACTGTCCCTTTACCCTGGAGTTCCTGTGTGTAGGACACCACCTTTATGACACGAGAGCCTTTACTTAAAGCAACAATGAAGGGAAGTCTCATTTTAGTCACATATACGCCGATCTGGTATCACATTTTGAACACTGACGGGTGAGGTGAATAACACTGATTATTATCATCATGGCACCTGTTAGTGGGTTGGTGGGATACATTAGGGGAACATTAGGAGACTAAGTCAGAGCAACTCCAAAACTGCAGCTCTTGTGGGCTGTTCCCGGTCTGCAGTGGTCACTATCTAGTGATCCTCTTTCCGATCCAACAGACAAGCTATGGTAGCTCAAATTTCTGAAGAAGTTAATGTTGGTTGTGGTAGGAAGGTGTGAGAATACACAATGCATTGCAGTTTTTTAGCTGTTTAGCAAAGCAGGGACCAATACACTATTAGCCAGGTGGCCATAATGTCATGCCTGATCGCTGTAGCCTAAATGTTTATAGTGAGCATGATGCAGGGCTTTCAATGACGTGATGATTGCTCTTAATGCTTTGAGAACTGCAGCAGTGTTTCAGGAAATGTGCTCAAGCAGTGGATAAAAACTGCTGCCCTCAGCAACATCTTGTTTTAAGCCCAGATCTACTGATTACTTCTCCCATTTCTCGTGACAGAATATCAATCACTCGAGTCACGGCGGACATCTCTCTTGCCAAACGCTCGGTCCTGAACAATCCCAGCAAGCACGCCATCATCGAACGCTCCAACACACGCTCAAATTTGGGTAAGTTTCTTAGAAAACTCTACACCTGGGAACATCTGGTGTTTTGATTCATAATGTTTTCAAGGAGACCAGCTTACGTAGCAAAAAGGAAGGAAACGATTAAAGAAACTCTTGACAATGGTAACGATAACTCTAGACGGCCCTGAATGGCCTTGGCTGGCCTCTTTTGTTTGGGATGAAAGATGGAGCGCAAACATGCAGTAATAAGTTCAAGAGCTGCTCTGATTTGGCTGAGGTTGATTGGGGTTTAGATGTGATTAGAATGAAACAGATTCCAGAGTCAAACAGAGATGACAAGGCTAATCTCTGCTATGTATCACCAGAAGCATCAGTCAGCAGCCACAGCAGAGGAAGAAGGCAGGAAAAAGCATAAAATAGAAGCACATCGTGTGTTAAAAGTGCAGTTTTTTAATGATTACAGAGAGCCGCCACACTATAACTTTGACTTTGTTCTTCTTCAGATAACGAAGTCTTTGTCAAACCTACTTTTTCATTTAATATACTAAACATAAAGCTTTTAAAGTTAAGGACCACTCAGGGTGTGTTTTGTCATTCTTTTGTTCTTATTTTGTCTCTCAAAGCTTTTGTTTTCCTGCCAAAAGAGCAAAGAGTTATGCA
The DNA here is from genome assembly GCF_057382095.1 of Aulonocara sp. 'chitande type north' Nkhata Bay. NCBI lineage: Eukaryota > Metazoa > Chordata > Actinopteri > Cichliformes > Cichlidae > Aulonocara > Aulonocara sp. 'chitande type north' Nkhata Bay. Next base: position 21,250,089 of record NC_141352.1, on the reverse strand, counting down.
TTTGCTTTCTATGTAATTTAAGGCTTTTTAAGAGAATTTTACCATCAAAAGTGACATTGGCTTGAAGCTGTGCTCCTTTAAGATGGATGAAATGATTTCAGGAAAAGTTGGAAACACGTGAAACTGGTGACCCTCTGTGGCATTTTTAAGTTGGAAAATAAGATTTTGAATGAGCTGTTAGGCTGGAATGTTTTCATGTTATCTTCAGACTGTCGGGACTGGAAGTCATGGAGCTTGGCCGTGATTTCTCTCCGGACTGGGCCTTCCTGAGTTATTTGTAGGATTGTTTTTGCAGTCACGTCGTCATCTGCTGGAGTGGGAGTTGTGTGATGTAAGAGTCGGTATCTGTTAGAGGTAACATAATGTGGCTCCTCACTCACTCAGAGCTATTAGTCTCCAAGCCGTGTCCCTGAAGTCATGATGTCTTTTGAATATTTAAGTCTCTGTGAGGCAGAAAGAGCTATGCCCTAAATCACTGATGCAGGCTCAGATTTTTAAAAGGCGTACTATATGACTGATGGACTCTGAGCAGTCATAAAAATTCATCTTTAATAATAACTAATAATCATTTTTTAGCCACGCTTTCAGTGTGGCTCTAGGGATCCACATTAAAATGGGATGTCTCAACAACTAATGGATGGATTGTTGCAAAAATTTGCGCAGATATTCAAAATAAATTGAAATCACGCTTGGGATCCTTTTTAATCTAGTGCCATCGTCAGGTATAAATCTGTCAAATATATATTTGTACAGTGGTGGATGGTCACATTAAACATGCCCCTAGTTTCCAGTAATGAGGCCAGCAAAAGTAAGGCAAGTAATCCCTATGAGCCAAAAGACAATGTTTTTTACACTCATGGATCTGTATGACATCACTTGTGTTTACGAGAGGCAGCCAATTACAAGAGTCAGCTTAAAGAGAGAGGGGGTGGAGCTAAAACAACTTCTTTCAGACAGTAGATGAACTTAAGGCATGCATCATTGTTCGGTTTAAGATAAATAAGGAGTATTTTTAACTTTAAATCATACACAGCTACTCTAGGATAGTCCATAATAAAATATGGAGTTAGGAGTATCTTTAATATTGTGAATATTTTGCAATAAATTAAGCATAAATATTAATGGGGCCTATTATGTTCATTTTCTGTCATCCTAGCAGAGAGCTGATCTGCGATAACGAACTCAGCTGTTAAAAGACGAGATCATTTTTGTTTTTATTCTTTTTGTTTTATCAGTAATCATGAAATATATTTGCACAGGCACATCAAAACAACTTGTGAGGTGTTTTTAGATGACACTACAAGATTTGTGATGTCTTTGAAAGTCAGCAACAGAGGATATATTGGTGTTAATCGGGGTTTCGGAAGTGAACTTAATCATTAAGGGGATCTGGTAAGAATGCATGAAAGAAATCAGCTATTAAGTTATGATCTGGTGCATGAAAGTTTATTTATCCAACTTTAAATTAATTGCAGTTGTGAGTATGAATGGGGAAACAACACCAGTGGACTGCTCAGTGTGGAAAATAAACAAAGACAAGATTAGACTTAAGCCTCTTGGTCATAAACTTCCATAAACATAAATATAGTTATTGGTTATGCTAACAAAGAAATGGCTAAGTTGAACTTGAGTAGCAGGATTGTCGCCCAATGAGAAGGTGGAAAAGAGAGTGCAGATTTTGAGTAAGGAGTGAAAATAGGGGGATTTCAATCAAGTGGCAAAGAAAGAAAAGAGGAAGTGTGCCACTGATAAACAAAGTGCAAAACAAACCAGTGTTACACAAGCTACTATCATGATAAATCCCCCTGACGACTGATAAGAAATAATTTCCTGCTCTGAAAAGAATAAACCCAGACCTCTGTGTCTCCCTTCAGCTGAAGTCCAGAGTGAGATTGAGCGAATTTTCGAATTGGCGCGGACGTTACAGCTGGTGGTTCTGGACGCCGATACCATCAACCACCCATCACAGCTGGGAAAGACTTCCCTCGCCCCCATCATTGTCTACGTCAAGATCACCTCACCCAAGGTAAGAGAAATGATGTCTGTAGGAACAGAGAGGAACAGATGCACTTGCCAGTGTACATGTGCTATGATGGAAAATAAGGACAGTGAGAAAACGGCTCAGCAGATGTTCCCTGTACTCTCATAAACGTGTTAGTCAGCTCCGCTAGTTTATGTGTGTCTGTCTTCACGTCGTCCTGTCTTGTCACCGCTTGTATTGTCTCTCTGCAACTGCTCTCTGGCTTTAAATCCAGCATGTCAGATGTGACTGCTACTTTGAGAGTGAGAAAATGCGTGAGAAGACTGATTCATCACTTCGACCTTCAACAAGTGTACAAAAGGCTCATGAGTCAGTGATCAATAAAAAGCACATCTCAGAAAATGAGAGAAAGCAATAGCTGATGAACAGACACGAGATGCCAGCTTTAAATCACAGTGGCAGCAGATTAAATCACACTCGAAGTGGGGAAAATAAATTGCTCTTTATCACCTGGCCTCTTAATTACACCCAACTGCTGCTTCTTATACACTAAGTGTAACTTTTAATATGTTGTATTTGTATAAATCGCAGTTAAATGAGTAGAATTACTCAACTTCATTAGCAACTGCACAAATGAATGTAAAGACATCGTACGAGCTAAATATTCTGTATCAAAAGTAAAAATAGTCAAAATTGCTGCATTAAATTATTTCAGGCAACACTACTGTTTAATTTTCATGCCTCCCAAAATGGTCTTGGATGTGGCAGCATTTATTTTGGGAAGGTTATATTTATTTATGACATACACAAAGTCTATTTAATGACAGAAGTTTGACATTAGCCATCAAATATCACCACGTGGCACGAACCTGGTAGTTTGTGGAAAATATTGAATGTTTATTCTACAGTAGTAGCACATTGCAGCCTGCCGCACACATAAAACAAAAGTATATTTCAATACAAAAAGTAGTTTTCATATCATATTTATATATACTCTATATGCACAGTTGTACAGAGATGCAGGGGGTCCCACTGTTGCCTCTCAGCAAGAAGGTCATGTGTCCGAAGGTGGCCCGTCGAGTGGAGCTTCTTCCCACAGTCCAGATACATGCATGTTATGTTAACTAGTGATTTTAAATTGACCATAGGCATGGTTGTGACTGGTGACCTGTCTCTGGTATGCCCCGCCTTTCACCCTGTGACAGCTGGGTATGATAAATGGATAGTTGGATGGATATCCAGTATAACCACAAATAAATACAGTGTGCTGGTGTTAAAATGAGCAGGGTTATTGTTTATTATCTTTTTCACAAACTAGTTAGCAACTTACTGATAGGAGGGAAAAGAGTTATGCTTTTTCTGCATTGTTTTCTGTAAACAAACAAAAATCCCACATGCTGACTGGACAACATACCCGATGATACTCTATATTTCAAGAACAGATTATAATCACCAAGAGAAATATATTGGTCAGGCTCTAGATATCATATATAAGTGCCAATGGCAGATTTAATTGACCAGTTGAGCCTTAGGATTTGAGGTTTTCAACCCACATTTATGGGGTCTCATCTAAAAATGGGTTTTAAAAATTCATTACTATCTATCTGTAGTGCTGTAAAATGAATCCTTCTAAGATTACATTAATTGTCCACCTCCAAAAGAAGCTCCTGTTTAAAGCTGAGAAACTTGTGTGCTGCACGCACAAAGCTTTAATTTAAGTTTGTCAAAAACAGCCGTGACCTTCTTGCCTTTCGTCCTCATTTGCCTTCAGGTGTTACAGCGGCTCATCAAGTCCAGAGGCAAGTCGCAGGCCAAACACCTCAATGTCCAGATGGTGGCCGCCGACAAGCTGGCTCAGTGCCCTCCTGTAAGTCTCCACAGCGGACCGAAATTACTGCCAATTTTAATCCAGTGTGTGAAATAACTTGGAGTTTTGTTCTTTTTGGCTCTGGGTTTTAATTTGTGCATATCTGAAGTCAGGTTTTGTTTATTCCTTTATAATTTCTGCCAGTTCTATTTCCGTCCCTCTCTAATCTGCTTACTTATTATTTTAGAAAATGAGGCAAACCCTCCAGTATTGTGAAAGCGGAGGTTTAATTTCATTTAAATAGCAGTCAGTATCTTTAGGGATTTACAGTTTAAGATTTTCTGCAAAATGAATACTTAATGTTATCTAGTGTCTAATCCTGTGAGTTGTTTCTAACTTGCCCCGATGGTTTTTTTATCGTTTTTTGTTTCCTTAAAGATCACTTTAAGTCTTTTAATGTGAAGTTCCACATCAGCGCTGGCTGGTTTTGTTGACCCTGTCATGTCTCCGTTCCATTTCCTTCAACTCTGACTGCGCCCGTTTCGCCTTTCGCAGGAAATGTTTGACATCATTCTTGATGAGAACCAGCTGGAGGACGCATGTGAGCATATGGCCGATTACCTGGAGGCCTACTGGAAAAGCACTCACCCCACCAGCTGCAGCCCCCCTGACCCAGTGCTAGCAAAGCTACCCACAGCCAGCCTGCCCTCCAGCACGGCCCCGGTCTCTGGCGTGCAGGTACAAGTGCTGAGCATACTCTGGGCCAAGGGAGGCCATGGAAAAGGAGGGGATCCAGAAGTGTGGGAGGCAGGATTAGAAAGGAAGAGATGAAAGAAATCAGAGCGTTGAAGAATTACAAAATGTTGTAGTTTGCATCTACAATGTCTGCTAAAAGTCTTTACTTTTCTCATATTATGTTATTCTTTAACATATGCACTACAGGTAATGTGTAAATTAAGAATAATCTACTTTATCTAGGATAGGTACAAGGGTATGAAATACTAAGGAAGAAACTGAATTTAAAATGCTCTACAAGAACCTTCTGATGCATAAAGAGGAACTAGATCAGAGAAAACATCAAATATAAAAGGACGAACAGGAGCTGACAGCAAGAAAAGAGTTAGCAGAGACAAAACACGCTTCAAGAGATGGGAACAAAATTCATATTAACAGGTCAAAACAATGCTGTTATCACGTTCATTTGATTAATCGTGGCTGATGCTGATGATACAGGAGACCCCTGAAGTTTAACTACCACAAAACATGTAAAACTCAATAGAATAAAAACAGTTTAGAGACAGTTTGGACGTAGACAGAGAGCTGGACTTTAGTATTTAACATGAAATCATTTATTTTACTTTTAATAGTTCCTTTTCTAATGTAGTTCCTTTTCAGCTCAGCTCTAAACCATTGTTTTTGTTTAATATATTTTATAACAACCCTCACCGTTATGGGCAGTTTCAGTCATCTGTAAATGCTGCATAATCCCCTTATCTGCCCTTTCTCTATCCACTGCCATCACAATGTAAGACTGAGAGCGAAGAAAACGCTGATATTGATGAGGAGCAGGAGTGAGCTTGTATTTGCTAGTGTGGTAAGTGCGGCGAGGTCGAGTGATGAAAGCTGAAGCCGAGGAGCACGCCTTGCTTTTTTTGAGTTCTTACTCCTGGGTCAGAGTCGGCCGTGAATGGATTTGACGAGAAAGCGTGTGTGTTCAAGTGTGACATCTTCTTCTTTGTAGTTCTGTGTGAATTTTGGTGAAACAACTGGGGTGGTGTGATTTTTAGTTTGCGTGTGCTTGCTGTGATGTTTTCTGGTTTTGTATGTGTCATCGTACTGACTGATGTGTGTCGCTAATCTCAGGGAAACAGTACAGAGCAGAAGGGAGATAAAGTGGAGGGGAAAGGCTCCAGAGAGGATTACCAGCACCACCATCACCGTCACCACCATCATCACCACCACCAGAGCCTGGACCAGGGCGATGCTGACGCAGAGGGGGAGGAGGAGGGCAACGAGGAGGAGAGGCCTCTTAGGACAGAGTCATCCAGGAGATCCCAACACGTCCACCACCGGTCATCTTCTACCAGGACTGAACACCACAACCACCATCACCACCACCACCATCACAGCAGTAAAGCCAAGGGCCTCTCCCGGCAAGAGACTTTGGACTCTGAGACCCCCGAGAGCAGGGAGAGCCGAGAAAGTCGAGAGAGCAAGGACTCGGCTTGTACTGAGCCGCGCACTCAGCGTCTTCAGCAGGAAGAGGAGGACGATGAGGATCAAGGGGAGGGGCATCCCCAGCAGCAACAGCATTACGAGCCACTGCCCCACCGGGACCACAACCACCATCACCACCACCACCATCACCGCAGCGGGGCGGACGAGGCCGGTCACAGCACGGGACACCAGCGCTCCAAAGAGCGCGAACAGGACCACAATGAGCGGAACAAGCAGCGCTCTCACCACCACCACCGGCCAGCACGCGACCACCACCATCACTACTACGACCGGGACAGAGAGAGGGACAGAGAAGGGGAGGTAGCTCCAAAAAAGAGGGGTGAGGCAGGGGAATGGGCCAGAGACTCATACATCCACCAGTGACAGACCAGAACCCCTCCCAAGGCCCTCCTGGACTCTGTTCTGTCCTCCCATCGTGCTGCTATACCCTGAAAAACCACAGCATCCTATTTATGTACACTTCTTTGTAAATGCTGTTGCATCTTTTTCAATGGCAGGATTTTGATTACATAGATACAAATATAAATATATGAATATATGTATGTGTGTATCTATGCATAGACGTTGTTTATGTGTGGATATGCATGAATATTCTCAAATATGCATATTTTAAACCTGTGTTTGATAAAGCATGACACAAAAGCAGAATTTTTTCTGTACTGAGCTGTGCTTTCTGTGATTAGCATTATAATTTTTATTGTTTCTAATATTATTATTATTATTATTAAGTTGTATTGCTTGCTACCACTTGAATAATTTGTTCCTTCAGACTACTGCGAGGGTTGACCAGCCATCATACTTTGATGTTGTAGTTGCAGAATAGTTTGACACTTTGGGAAATAACACTTGCCTACATAGTTGCCAGTTTATTATGTACACCTAATGAGTGTAGGGCAGCACGGTGGCACAGTGGTTAGAACTGTTGCCGCACAGCAAGGAGGTCCTGAGCTCAATTCCACCATCAGGCCAGGGTCTTTCTGTGTGGAGTTTGCATGTTCTCCCCGTGTTTGCGTGGATTTCCTCCAGGTACTCCAGCTTCCTCCCACAGTCCAAAGACATGCAGTTTGTGGGGATAGGTTAACTGATTAATCCAAATTACCCATTAGTGTTAATGTGCGCGCGAATGGTTGTCTGTCTCTCTGTGTTAGCCATAACACTTCCCATAATTACATTGAAAACTATAGAAACTACTCATTTTCTAAGTAGTCTGCTTGTACACCTCTGGACTGCTTTCAGAGCTGCTCCTGTTTTTAGTTTTAGGTCACTTGAGACCTTGCACATTTGTGCTGATTTAACCACAAACCTCAAAAGAGCTTCTGTTTTAAACAGATCAGCTTTAAGGTTTATCATGATTGTAACTCATCGTGATAATTAGCTTTCAGGCTACAACCAAGCAACCAAACAGAGTCCAACCCCAGTGACAGTGCTTTAGGTCAGGACCATGCTCGTTTTTGTCTTCATATTTTCAAGATTCACATAGTTGTCAGTTTATCCACCAGGACCAGACTGTTTTACGAATGTTCTGAGGCACGCATTTGTGGGGAGAGGACCTGAATGGTGGCCTGTACCATCTATAAATGTCCTACTACAAATAGTCTGAAATACACTTAAAATAGCAGCAGTTCTTGAAGTGATCAAGGGGTCCACAAGGAGACAACTTTGATTGGTAGACTGGACAAAACGGCAGACACAAATCCCTTTTGGGGTTGTGTCAAGAAGAAAATCCAGTGTAAAAACTCTACCAAACCTACCCACTGTGAGTAAGGGATCAGCCAAGCGTAGCATCTCTAAGAAGCTTAACAGCTTTCAGTACTTTAGTAAGTATAAATCACAGATTTGAGAATAATCATAAAGTTGAATCAATGACTGTTTGATTTAAAAAATAACTGAATACTATACTCTTCATAAATGCAGCACTGTTATATCAGACTGCATTGATTTTTAGCAGGTGAAAAACTTGATACCACTCTCATATCTGTAGGAATGTAGAGCCAACAGCAGGTTAGCTTAGCACAAATAAACAGGAGGAAAGAGCTCATGTGAACAGTTTCTCTGAAGGTAAAAACCACCTACCAGCACCTCTAAAAGCTCAACAATTACCATTTTGTGTTGGTGAAATCTGTACAAACCCTACAAATAACAGGTTGTGGCATTACTGGGGGAGGGGGATTCGTATATGAGAGTGGTATCGCTCTAACTCTAACAGCGTATTTCCCAAAGTGTCAAACTGCTCGTTTTATGTTCATCACTTACTGCTTAGTTTCTTTTTTTGATTCCACGGGTTTTAGATGTTACGTTTTAACATATTCATGCCTTCTTGCAGGCGCACCTTAGTCTTGCCTTACAAGACAGACAAAGAGTTCTCCAGTAACTTCCTCTCAACACATGCAGTACTGTTCTTTGTATGGGTCCAGAAACATTTTATAACATTGGAACAGGCTTTTTCACATTGGTTTCAAGTGAAAGGGATTTGATATAACATTCCCACCAAATCGTAGGTCCTGATGATTCATCTTGGATTAATCCTGACCCCTTTTCTAACGAATTCCATTTAAGTCCTACTTTGATTTCTTAGTACAAACAATGCTAATTTTAGGATTTGTTGTTCAGTGTGGGTATTTCTGAAATTCCAAAGAAACAAAAATAATTCCAAGTGTTTACCAGATAAATATTGCCTTTAAGTTTTTGCCCTCTTTTCACTCTTCTGATTAAAATACAGGATCTGGTTAATGGATTTGGGGATATTTTACCTGCTCTATATGCCTGAGTCAACAACATCATCAAAACCTGAATAGACTTTAGTTGATCTTTGAGTCCGTGCACTCTGGCCCTCTGTTTACACACCATCTCCTCACCTTTTTTTTAAATGTTTTTTTTGCCTGATAATTGTAATTATAAAAACTCGTCCATTTCTATGCTACATTGGTAGCACTACAGATTTTATAACAGTGTACATGTGTACATATTGCATAAATACGAAGAATAAAGTTGGAAACAAACGACTGACGCAGTGGGAGACCGTTTTGATGTTTGTGTCAGCAGAAGACCCAGACAGAGGAGGGAAACGGTGCGTCTATAAATAGTCATCTGAAACTCCACTAAAAAATTGAGGTAGACTCACCGGCCTGCCTCCTGAGTTGTCATGACAACCCCGACATGAATGACAATGCTGAGGGGATGATTCTAATATAGGAAGCTGCCTCGACACACACTCACAGCTGCCTTCATAACAGACAAACTCGGAGATGAGGCATATTTGATCTTGAATTTTAATGTGAAATCGGGGAAAAACAAATCTTCAGTGGTGCAGCGAGTCCGCACTCACATGCAGCTTAGATGCAGGGAGGTGAAGTGCAGCGCAGACAGATGTGTGCGTGGACTGATAAGAGTCTGATGTTATTCCCAGGAAAGGGGATTGAGCTGAGGTCATAGTGAAGGTCCTCAAAATACTGCGTGTCAGAAGAACGGGACAGATGTCGGTGCACTGCTGGCACGGATCTATAAATTGCACACAGGCTGCGGATTTATTGGACATCCATTTTAAATTTGCACTGAATAAATTAGTTCCTATATTTGGCAACCATAAGCACGTGTGAACATGTAGCAATATGTAACACACTATAATGTGTGTGAGCAGATATGAAGTGGAAGTGGAGAATCAATTATTTTACCAAGCCTTTCATTATGGGAACATCAGAAAGCTTTGAAAAATTGAAGATCATAAGATCACACAGAGAAATAAGATGCCATTGAATGTCGATTTTCATCGCACCAAATATCTAGACCCCAAATATTCTAATGAATATGAAAAAGTGCCAGATGTTTCTGTAACGTTTTAAGCCTTTTCTGTCTAACAAACCATTTTAATTAGTAATTTAAGCACAAAAGGCACCTAACTGAAGAGACGAGCCAGTGTTGTACAACATACAACAGAGAAAAGAAGCAACTAAATTGTATATTTAGGCAAAAACAATCGATGGCTGTCAAGAAGCCAATGATTAGGAAAGCAAACAGGGAGAACATTTAATTTGAGGTATGCCAAGTTATGCAAGAACTTAGCTTAAAATCAGTGGTAACAGGTCTGATTGAGCAATGCATCCAAATTATTACCAATGCAATAAAAAAAATACCTGGATAAAAGACACAATGGAACACTATCAGTCATGGCCCAGACCTCAACATCAATGAAGCAGTTTGGGATGATCTTACAGAGAATGAAACACAAGCAGCAAACATCCAAAGAAGAGCTCTGAAGCCCAGAAAATTATCTATTTTTGGGCTATCAAGCTCTTTAGCAGTTTTTTGTCCTGTATAGTAATATTCTATGCACCTGTTTTTCTAGCAAAATATAAAGAAATGAGGGGTGGCGGTATTTTTTTGAATGTCAGTGCGTGACGTTTGTCTGGGATGTGTTGACTAAATGTTCAAATATAAGACGATTTGTGTTTTGCTTGCATAAAAAGGAATAAATAACAAAAGAGAAAAAGGAAAAAAAATTAGCTAAAATTCTTTTTAATCTCTGCTAAATACAATTAGTTAAAAGGAATTTAGACAACAATTGACAAATGCTTTGAGATCATATGCAAAGGTCTTCCAGGAGTAAACTCTACCATCATGAAAAAACCTCTGGACTATTTTGGCATCTTGTTTTTAAGGAATTATCTAAATTAACTCTTATTTTATTAGTAAAAAACAAATTAAAAAAAGGTCTAAATATCCTGGAAGTCATCATTTTAATAACATCTCTTTTTCCTCTCACATCTTTACTCTTAACCACTTCCAAAAACAGAAACAGCCTCCCTTTAAATGTGCTCTTATTCTGAAAAACTGAGCAACATTTCCTTCTGATGAATGCAGAGACTGAGCCAAACACATGCGTCTCCTCTTTCCTGCAGGCTCCAGAAGTCCTAATTAAATGTCCCAGTCGTCTCCAGCGCTGCAAAGACACTAAATTGTTAATTCCTCTCATGGCCTCTTTCTACACCTACTTCCTGATCCATTCTCCAGCGAATCCGTCACCATGGCAGCTGTGTCGTCACTGTTGTTATAGCAACCGTAGCGCTGCTTCTGCTGCATTTGCCGTTACTCATCCAGACTCCGTCGCCACGTGCCCCCCAACCACCACCCTCTTCCATCCAACCCTCCCCTGGTGTTTATAAAGCTTATCCCTATATGGCCCACGGTTTTAGAGAGCAGCTGTTAAGAGGCAGATGCTGTAAACAGCGCAGGGAGCTCTTTGTCAACACTGGCCCGTCAAAGCACACAGAGTGTCGTAATATAAACACTATTGTTCCCGTTTTGCTGTCTCATATGAGCCCCGGGCGAGAGCGCGAGCCCTCGGGTTAGTTTTTCAGGAACTTAGCGATAAAGAAGCCGATAGTGTCGCTGTCGGCTCTGCAGGGGAGCGGGGCTGTAATTTCCGTCTGCTCCCAGCTCAGCTCGGGACTGAACCTCTGGAGGAGGCGCAGCTGCTCAGGTGGAAGGCCGGCTCCAGGCATGCCTTCAGCACCGATGTGGGGCTCCTGAAAAACAAAAAAAAAGGTTTCACTTTGTGATTTTTACATTTGCAGTCACGTCCATGTGGCTCAAGTGCTTTACCTGTGGCACAAGTGAGAGGCAGGGGAAGGTGTCAAGGGCCCAAGCTACCTGCTCCTCATTCTCTGCTAGAGTCACTGTGCAGGTGCTGTACACCAAAACACCACCTTTCTTCAGCAGCCGCACCGCCTGCAGAGACACAGATAGCTACGTATTCATGTACTCGCTTTATAGTCGGTGTAATCGTGGTTTTATTAACTTTTTAGTGAGTTTTAGAAGCACTGGACCAAAACTATTTGGTTTCAGTTCATTTTTTGCTGCTCTTTTTTAGAGGTAACCTCCAGGGTTTAAAATTAAGTACCAAATAAATTACAGATCCTCTTGTGGCCACTTGAGGCTAGCTCCAAAACTGTGGAAATTCCCACAGACTGTCGTGTTTAAAAGGCCCAAATTTAAAGTATTAAAGATTCATCTTCACAGCTTTTTAACATTTGCTTCCAAAAGTATTGCCTGTTATGGTCACTGAAGGGAAAACACACCAGATCTATTATCTCTAATACTCATCATTTATCACATTCTGGGTGTGCATTCAGTTCAAAAGACTGCCTTTCTTGGTGTAGTGGTGCATTAGTGAATTGGCAGCTTGCACACGTGGAAAGGCCACATCAGTGGTGAAAGATATATGCAGGTATTTTGCTCCAAACCGTCTTTTTCAGGGAAGGCCTTGCAAATTTCAGCAAAACATTGTTAAACTGCACACTGCATCTATTCCAACAGCACGGCTTCATAGTAGAAGATTCTCTGACTAGTGAAGTGGCCTGCACCTTTCACCAGCTATAAATACTTGGCACATGATGAAACACAAAATACGACAACGAAGATCCAGGACTGTTGAGCAGCTAGAATCCTATATCAGACGAGAATGGGGCAACATTCTTTTCCCAAAATTCCAGCAGCTGCTCTCCTCACTTCCCAGATGTTTATAGGCTGCTGCTACAAGAAGAGGGGATGCCACACAGCGGTAAACACGGCCTCCTCCAACTTTTTTGAGACACGCTGCTGCCATCAAATTCAAAGTGACCTCATATTTTTCTTAAAATGCTTCATCTTCATTTTCTAAATATTTGATGTGGTTTCTGTGTTCTAATGGTAAATAAAATAGGAATAGGAAACACTGATGAAGCTCTAACGAAGCATGTCCTCTGCGCTGGTTTCCATGCAAGTGATTGTTGGGGTTTTCGCTGTGTTCTCTGTATCAGTGTTGGGTCTTTACCTTACAATATAAAGCACCTTGAGACGACTGTTATTGTGATTTGGTGCTACATAAATAAAATTGAATTCAATTGAACTTTTTAAATCGAAATCACAGAAAATGATCAGGTCTCGAAAGGTTATTCGCAGAAATTTGAAATGACAGTTTGCTTTCTCTGCGCACTTTTGAACAGACTTGTAAAACTGCACATAAGCCTGAGAAGTGAGCTTCAAACCTCACAGTGACGTTAAACAAGTAAATCTGAGCTGTGATCAAGCTGCAGTGGAATTTCTATCCAATGCTGCCACCTGCAGGTTAAAGAACGCTAGTACTGCTGTGATGTTAAGATGATAAAACGTGGTTTATGTGTGTGAAGTAAAACCTACAGCATGAAATAACTTGCGCTGCAGTGGCTGGTAGGAGCAGATCTCTTTGAGGCTCCAGGTGCTGCCCATGTTGGGTCTCTGTCCGAGGCCACTGCAGGGAGCATCGAGCAGAACCCGGTCGAAACTCTCCGGAGGGAACGGAGGTCCTGGGAAACACAGACACTGAGCTGCTACCTATTTATTATGAACCCCGGAGATTTACATCATAGATAAACTCTGGACTGTACCTTCAGTTTCCTGTGCTGGGTCACTGCTCACAGACAGAGTGCTGTTAAAGCAGTGCGCCTTCACGCTTTGCAAATGCAACATTTGTGCATTTTGACGAATGCGGTCGATCTTATTCCGGATCCTGTCCAAGGCTACGACCTCTCCCTGTGTCGGAGGAAAAAAATATATTAGAAACAACTTAAAAAGGAAGGAAATTTCACAAATTACAATCCTAGACTGCTTGATTTTATCTCAGGAGACGTTTTAGTTAAATCAAGTAAATGCTAACAAGGACACAATCTGATCACTAATTTTATTACACAAAGATGAACGTGTTGTTGTCCGCCCTCTCCTCCAGGCTGGACACAGACCAGCCTCCCAGTGGGGTGGTGGTGGGCCCCTTTGGTGGGGTACAGATGCTGACCTTAAATGTACTTAAATTCCACTTGGATCATTTTCTATGTTAACAGTTAATGTAAAGTGTTGCTTGAGACCTAGATCTAAATCACTGGTGTCAAATTCATTCTAGTTCATGGGCAACATACCATCCACATGGACCAGTCAAATCACTGCATTAAAAAAAACAAAAATACTCTGAATATTAATTATGATCGCATCTGGACACAAGAACCTGATCTCCCATGAGCGCAGCAATGTGGCAGGTCTTCCCTCCAGGCGCAGCGCACATATCCAGGATACGCTCTCCAGGGCGAGGTCCGAGCACGTGTCCCACAACCACAGACGGGAGGTTCTGCGCAACATGGATTCGCTTCAGTATGGGCAGTGATGTGGACATAACATGTATACAATACAGTTCCTGGTTGATTCAGACTGAAACCTCACTGCTGCTCTTTTTAAAATGGACCTAATACGTTATTCTACATTGTCTGTCATTCTGTAGGAATGTTTTAGGCAGTTTTTTAAATTCTTGGATCAGTATGATGTCATAAAGAGCGGATATCCTATCAGACTCCTGATCCACCTGCTGCTCAAACCATCTGTTTGCAAGGTGCAGCTGTTCCAGAACAATACAGGACAGTTTATCTGAGCCATAGGATAAATTGAGGGGCTACAACAAAGCCAGTTATAACAGAAAATACGGATTATTTTGGAAATCAGAATTATAGGTCCACTTTAATAAAGGTCCAATGCGGTTCTAGTTTATTACACCGACTTTAGCTCACTGCGGCTCTAATAAAAAATACCTGCAGGAACGCTAGGCTAGGTAAAACACCATCAAAGGACGGACTTCTGTAAAGCGGCTCCACCATTCGGATACCGATACCTCTGAAAGAAAAAAAGACGACAACTAATCAGCTAACACGTTTCTAAGATGAAGAGTAAATTTAAAGTTTCTATCCACATTGTCCAAGGTGCTTTTAAAAAAGAGCAAGGGATTTTCAACATAGCATTTCAAAACATACAAGAGGTCTTTAGAGACCATAAATTATTTAAAACAAATCCTATTCAAAGCAAAAAAATAAAGAACTGCCAGGTAATATTCAGAGTATGTTTATTTTGAAAGAAGGAAGTTATAATTTAAGGGGTTTTTCTAACTTCAAAACAGGGAAGGTCCGTACTAGAAAAAGCTTTTGTGTTTCTGCTCATGGAGTGAAACTGTGGAACGGTCTGAATATGGAATTAAAAAAGACAGTGTTTACTTACCTGGCAGGCTCATCTGTGCAGAAGATAGTGGAGCGGTCCATTTCGGCTACTCCATTACCCACAAATACCTTTTTCCCCTGGAAGCTGGTGGCTCCTCGGGTGCACTTGCCCTCCAGGTCAGAGAAGACGGACACCAAATCCCCCGCCTTCATGTCTAACAAGAAAACAAAACAGCACACGGTTCGGTTTAAGGAAGATAATCAACACTTGGAACAAATGAAGATACTTTGGCAAAAAGTAAAACGTGCTTCCAAATCACAGAGCAGGTGAAGAAAACAAAGACACCACTGCTCTAAGTATTCACAGCCTCACTTCACTTCTACTGTTTTTAAGTCTTACATTTGGGGCTGCCGAGGATCCCCGGGGCGAAGACGTGAGCGCCTCTCAGTACGGCGCCGCCACACTGAGCGCCCACCACCACCTCTGAGCCGAGCTGCTTCACAGGTCTGAGAGTACAGGACAAAGAACGATCACACGGTTACAGAGGATACACGCACAAAAATGCCGTTCTTCTCTTTGACTGACAGTTTGTTGGCAGCTATCTGAGGGTGTGTTTGTTGTTCCTTTGTTATCAGAAATATTTCCTGTGTTGTTGCTGTTCCACTTGGATGTTGGAGAACCTCAGAGGCCCAAGTGGTGCTGAGTGCGACCTCTACAGAGCAGATTAAGAGTTATCTGAAGCATTCCTCGCATACCTCGGACCTTCAACAGGAAGGATCAGCACATCTGCAATTCGTGGGTGTGGCAGAATCTGCACAGAGACTTCCTCTGCTGACGAGCTGCACATCAGCTGCTAGAAAAACAATGACAAACTAAATAAGCATGACTCCAACACACTGCAACCAAATACCGAAGCCCATTGTGTGGGTTTTCTTACGCCCTCTACATTCTGTTACCAGACAGAGACTCACCTTCCTCAGCTCTTCTGCCAGCTGCTGCCTGATCTCCTCAAGGGGGGCGAGATGGGTGCTGGCTCGTACGCAGGTGTATGAAGGTGGGTGAGACAGACATGAGAGCAGCTTGTGGAAACGATGCTCTGCCTCCTGATGACCCACCGCCGTTAAAACCTAATAAAATAGAAGGGTTAGGTAATAAAAAGCATACAGTGTGCCTTTATGTTGATGAAGTAACACAAAAGAACTGTTTGTAGATGGTAAACAGACTGGTACTTATAAAGTGCTTTTCTGCAAAATACAGACTAAGAGCATAGACAAAAATCTAATGACAGGGTCACCTGATCCAACCCTAACTACCTCTATACTTTAACTATATTAAAAGCACAGAGGGTGTCTATTCCCTGAACCCAAACTGGAAGCTGGTTCCACAGGAAGGGGGCCTGATGGCTGAAGGTTCTGCCTCCCATTCTACTTTTAGAAACCCCAAGTAAGCCCGCAGTCTGAGAATGAAGAGCTCCGTTAGGATAATAAGTTACTATGAGATCTTTAAGAGATGACGGCACCTGATTATTAAAGGCTTTGTATGTGAGGAAAAGGACTTTAAATTCATTTTCTGGATTTAACAGGGAGCCAATGAAGAGATGCCAACATAGGAGTAATATGATGCTTCTTTGTTGTGCCAGGAGACTTTTAGGGAGCTTTCAGATCAACCCAGTAACAATGAATTACAATAGTCCAGCCTAGAAGTAATGAATAAATTAACTAGTTTTTCAGAATCAGTATCCAGAATGTTTCCTGAGCTCTTTCAATGCCTGACTGCATACAACAGAAATGTAATATGAATGATTTGTAAAAAACAAATGAACGAGAGAACCCATCAGTGTTTAAGGGAGCAGGACTTCTGTTAAAGATTACTTAATATTTCTTGTTAGAAAGTCACATGTAACCGTTTTGTAACTCTCAAATGGTTTTCGTGACTGTTATGCGGAGAGAGATTTGCAGAAAATATACTGTAACAGCTAAATGAAAGCACACGCCGATAAATGACGACTTGTAGCATCCTAACTACTCCCTCAGTGAGTTATCTTTTCATTTGAAAGGGAAGACAGCGATCCCAAGAAGTGCATGTGAAGTCTTCTTACCTCCTTGTTTAAGAAGACACTCTTAAGATATTCAGTCACTTCAGGCTTCAGGGAAATTCGTGGGAAAATCGACATTTCCTCTGTTTAACAAGGCTTCAGACTGTGGAAAGGAAAGCAGGAAAGCAACACGTGTCAGATGGACATCTTAATTATCACCGCCACTGGATTAATGTGGAAACCTAAAGAGGCCAACAATTCAGCGATACCTGTTGTACAGACCAAAATGTTATCGCTAGATCAGGCAATTTCTCCAAGTATATGAAAGATCGTATCACTTAAACGACTCTGTAACATTCAACAAGTCCGCTTCTTAAAATTTATTTAATACATTGACTGTTAAATTCTCTTTCCGCTCCAGGTCTGATTTCATTGTAAATGTGCTTTTAATTGTATTTCGTTACTCACTTCTGTGCAGCGTGGAGTCCACCGGATTGTTTTGGCATTCTTCTTGCAAGTACTTCCGCATACATCATAGGCCACGTGACACAAATTGTCTTTCTTTTTAATTTTTTTTATTGATTTTTCTCTTTAATTAAACAGAATAGATATATTTAAAAAAATCTAAATAAATTCTAAATAAAAAGAAACAAAAAATTGTGCGAAGAATATGCTCAAGAATAAATCCACCAAAAAGAAAACAGCATTTTCAATAAATAAATAAACAATTATAAATAATAAAAAAATAAAGTTTATTTGCATGTTTTGCATGTGTGTGTGTGCGTGTGTACGTGTGTGTGTGCATAAATCTTTGTCTTTTTTGTTGTGTTTAAACAGTAAAGCAAGTTATAAAATAATATATCCATCATAAAAATTTATTTATAAAAACCTAACAAGTAAAAACTTTATCAAAATAGTAAAACATTTAAAATTATTACATTTAAACATAAAACTTTTTGTTTTAAATGTTGGCTAAACTCCTTTTCCTTAGGAATTTTATAGTTATAGGCAATATAATTTAGAAGCAAATAAAGGTGGAACTGAAGTGTTAGCGGCTTGGCTTCATTGATAAGAACCATTCCTAAAAAAAAAAGAAAAAGAAGAAGAAGAAGCAGAAACTGGAGATTTAAAAGACAAACATGCCACGATGCGTAAACGTCATCACGTAACCGGAAGATAACTGAGCAGTAGGGATTGCTTTTTTCACCGGACAACTGGCAGCTAACGGGCAGAAGAAGAGAGGAGTAGATACTCACGGGGACTACACAGCTGCTCTGTACACACAGGGATTATTTGTACTTCTTGTGGGGGCTTTAGGCTTTACTTACACCTACACAATAATAACTCATCCCGCTATTGTTTTAGATCTGGTTTTAGCTTCATGGCTTAGATGTTTTAGATGGAGTTTGCATTGAAAAGGTCGCTGAGGTGTTTTGTAGACCAGAGCTCTTTGAGCTAGTGTTAGCTAGAAGCAGCCAGCCGCGGACTGCACGGTGCGGACCACAGAGTGGAGAAAGTCGCTCTATCCACAGAGGGACGGACATCGGCATTTATCCCTAACAATGGGCCTCATACTCGCCAAACTGTGGAGCTTCTTTTGTAACCAAGGTGGGTGTCGGTTTTTGCAGCTCACTTATCTCAACCGGGGATAAGGCGAACTGTTAGCCCGTTAGCATGAAGAGGGCAGCTGAGGTGCCACAATAGCATATGGCAGAATTATCTCCCCACACATCTATTTTATTTATTTATTTTTACTTAAGCACTGCCATCTGAACTGTCTTTATTTATCTTGTAAACCAGGGTACTACTCTCCACCCGCATGACGCCACCCAACATCGTAACTGTTAATCTGTTTATCAACCGATATAATTACCTTAAGAACCTACCGGGGTATGTTCACAGTGTTGTCAATCAGCTTTGGCTCACTGTCCAGGACACGTCGCCCTTACATAACTTTTCCTTGACTTTCTGGAAAGATGTTTACTGTAAATATAATTATTCAGTTGTGGCGCCAAGTGTCCACTTAAAACAATGGAACTAGTCTAACTAGTATTTTGCTCCCGTTTATGATAGGTTACCAAGCTGGATAACCAACATTATCGTGTAATTTCGAGTTTTAAACTATGGAGGACAGAATTTGAGAAAAAATACAATTCAACCCAGAAAATATATATTAAACAGACAAAATGTTTACTCCTTTCCTCATCACTTGCATCTTGGAACAGTAAAGAAATGTATACATGTCGAAAGAAGTACCAAAATAAGCTCTCGGGTAATAAGAATATCTAAACAAATTTCAAATTATTGATTTTTAGGTAGTTTTGGTCCTCTGTATTAAAGTATTCAATGTGGGTTTGCCAAATGTCCTCCAATGCAGTGTCAAGTATTCATTAACTGTACAGCTTCAACTTTCTGTTTTTTTTTTCCCCTTACTGTAAGTGAGTGTTATTTTTCTTAATAATGAGGAATAGGAAGTGTAAATCATTAATGAAGGATGTGGTTATATTTACAGATAGAATTTGTATTTTCTGTTTGATTCCAGTCATCATTTGTCATCTGATAGGGAATTATTTTTTTGTGCTCTTTAGCATGTGTTATATTGCTTACTTACTGCCTGGCCCTAAGAGTGGCAAATACCTACTTTCATTGTTACCCAATTCTGGATTAAACTATTCCCAGTGTCAAGTTTTACTTACTTAAGGAGACTGCTGTGTGGTTTGTGTGAAATTGTTGGGACTCAGACTAGGAGTTGAATCTATGTCATCATCACCATGTAATTGTATTACTAGAGATGTGGTTGGAGACACAAGAAGTGATTCTTCTTGGTGTATGAATCCCTTTGTGTTATTTTTGCCGAATTTTAATTCTTTAGTGCATTCTAGGAATAAATGTTTCCTTTCTCTGGACATCATACGCGTATTTTTCCCTGTGTGGTGACATCTATTTGAATTTTTGTTGATAGTTAAACTGTAAAAAAAAAAAAAACAAAACCAAAAAAGCCAAACCAAAACCTCTTTGGTGGGTGCCAACATTTTTATTTATTTATTTATTTTTTAATATATGCAGGAAAAACCGTGTAATGTTGCTTCTTGTAAAGGAAGTTCATCAAAACCCTCAGAGCTGCGATGCCCTTTGGCCAGACTTCCTTCCTTCCTCTCAGCCGGAGGCCTCGCAAGGGCAAGAAGTTAAAACACTGGCCGGAAATATTTTAGTATCTACATGTTCCTCCAATTCTGCATTTAGCCCACTATGTTTGCCTGTCTCGCACCAGCCTCAAACCCTCATTGTTGTTCTATGTTCTAGCTTGTTATATGAATGAGAGGAGTTTAGTGTAGGTCTAGGTTTGTTTGTTTATTTGGGAAAAGTAGGTCAGGAAGACATGAGGTAGGAAGTAAGTTTTTGAGGTTTTTATTTTTTGGTGTGATTGCTTTTTGTGAGCTTGATCCAGTTTTTGTTTCAAACTGTATACTTTCAAATTAATTTCTGAGTTGTTTTTTTTTGTTTTCCAGAGCACAAGGTGATCATTGTGGGACTAGATAATGCAGGGAAAACCACTATCCTCTACCAATTGTAAGTACTTTTTTCAGTTTGAACCTTCCTTCCTGAATGCTTTTAAAGTTGGAAAAACACAAACCCACTTTGCATTTCTGTTTTATTCAGTCTAATGAACGAGGTGGTCCATACTTCTCCCACCATCGGAAGCAATGTTGAAGAAATAGTGGTGAAGAACACCCACTTTTTAATGTGGGACATAGGTGGGCAGGAGTCTCTCAGATCCTCCTGGAACACCTACTACTCCAATACAGAGGTGAGAAACACCTTGCAGAGTCTTTCACACTCGACAGTAGCCATGTATTGTCGAGCACAGTTTTCTCCCTGAGCACAGCAGCTGGTGTTTGCTCGGAGCACAGACGGCAGCATAGGCCGCCCAAGTCAAAGGTCACCCTATTCACAAAGGAGCCGGTCTGAGAAGCAAAGGGGTCAGCTGCCACAGTAAAAAGACAAACAGCAGAGGCAGATGTGTATGAGAACTTAAAGACCGCTCTTTACAATATTCACTAAAGGTTTATATCCATTTTGGCTGCTTCATGATTTGAATACAAAGCTCAATTCCTCATTGTTCCCTATGCTTTCTGTGGGAGCATTCCATTATCCTAAAATGTCTCCTCACATATTCACTTGCATCTCTCTCTCATATCCTCTTTGTGATGTGTTAGAGATCCAAAAAAAGACATGTGAGCGTGGAGGAAGTAAAGCTGTCAATCTTCAGCTCCTCCCCCAATGGCAAACTTTGTTCTTTATGTGGAGGTGCAGCATTAATACATCATGTCGCCTGATATAAGACATGATTATACACCTGGGTGTCCTTGCTTTAAGCTGCTCCAGAATCCAACCTTTCCCTCATTCCTCAAGGTGGATCAAGGTGATGATGATGGCTGATTCGGAGCAGTTCCTAGGTTGTGGGAGAAGCGAGAGTTGGCATAATGTAAACCACCCCATGTCGGGGTTTCTGGGAATTCTAAGAGGCAGTATTCAGCATTTTTATTGACTGCTTTTATTGGGAATATATTAACGGTCAGTTATTGATTTTTTTTTTTTTTTTTAAACCTCAGACTGCTAGTAAATTAATTATTTAGGAGCTGTTAATGAAATAATGTATTTGTTAGTAAACTCAGTATATTTTTTTGGAAAAAAAACTTCAAATCTAAGAACCTGCTTTTCACTTTCACATTAATATAACGTGAATATTGATAGGCTTAAAAAAGTAATTGAAATATGTGAATTCCAGGAATTAAGGATGCAAAAAGGAAACCCTATGAGATTAATTATGTGACTGGTTATTATGGAAAGGTGAGTTAAACTACTGTAACATTCAGGTGTGTTTGTATCAAACAGTGGCTAAACTGATGCTGTAGACTTTACTGCAGCTCTGCAGTTACTGGAGTAGCTTGTATTTATATTTTGATTGTAAAGTCAAATGGTCACATAACAGTTTGTGCTCCAAGTCACTTTCATGTTGAATAATGTGTTGGCCTGTGTCATCTTCTGGTGGTTGTTGCCTTAGTTTTGATGGTGTGTCTCACATCTCTTCCAAATTAACATGCCTTTGGCATTTTGTCATACAGAGACAATTTTTCTTATTCAAGAGGGGATATTTGCATAGCACTCACCACTTCCCATTGTGAGGGTTTCAGCCTCGGAAATGCCCACCCGCTGTGTTGCATTTTGTTGCTGTGCCTTTTGAAAAGAGGTCACTTAGCATGGACTTTTTTTTTTTCCCCCCAGTTCATCATTCTGGTGGTGGACAGCACAGACCGAGAGAGGCTGGCTATCTCTAAAGAGGAGCTCTACAGGATGCTGGCCCATGAGGTAACACATAACACTCTTCCTAGTATGACCATATATGACGATAACGCAGGACGATGGCCAGGCTTTTCCTCCACCAGCATTGTTTAGAGTTTGTGGTTCAAAAAGTGGCAGCGACTAAGGTTGTGCTTTCATTGTTCTCCCTCAGGACCTGCGGAAAGCAGCTGTGTTGATATTTGCCAATAAGCAGGATATGAAGGACTGTATGTCTGCAGCAGAGATCTCTAAATACCTCACCCTGAGCTCCATCAAAGACCACCCCTGGCACATACAGTCCTGCTGTGCACTTACGGGAGAGGGGTAAGAGAGATCTGCTCATTCTTCACAAGCAGGAAATGCAGAGTGACAGGGTGTGCAGACTTTTAATTAATGTAGGGGTTAGATGATGATATCTCACCCTCATCCAGCTGCAAACCAGATCTCAATTAATACACAGATGTTTCTAACTGATCTTATTAGTTTTTTAAAATGAAAGCGGTGAGCAATAAAAGAAAACGGGGAATGCAGATGTTTTTTGTCTCTGTTGTTCTATCTGTAATTGTTTTCTGAGAGACGGATGTGGCCCAAACAAGCAGAAACTGCAGCTCTCCATACAAACCTTAGATGAAGTGTTTTTATCTTCGTTTTCTCCTTTAACAGATTTAACCCGGCGCCTAAAAGCTACTGTTCCAGGATTTTTGTTTTGTTTTTTTTATCGCTAGGCTGTTTTATTTGTTCTGCTTGTTTTTTTTTTGGGGGGGGGGGGGGTTTGTTTGCTTGTTTGTTTTTTATGTTTATTGGAACAAACTGAAACTCTATATTATGTTCAGACAACTTTTCAACAAGCTTTGGTGCTCCAGTATAGTGACACCAACACCACATACTTATGAGGACATTTATCCAGTAAAATTAGTGTTAAGTTGTCCTGCAGGGCTGTGAGGCTTGTGAGCCACCAGATGTCACTGCATCTGCTTACTTTAAGCCCTGAGGCCTCAGGAGGCTTTGTGCAGCCATCAGTGGCAGAGTTCTGCTTTAAAAATAAATATGACCCACTGCTGTTTGTGTATAAGGGTAAAAACAGGCACACATTAAGTGCAGTAAGACAACAGGGGGAGTTAGTGAGAACATAAATATCCAACACAAAAACAACACAGGGTGTTTCCAGCTGTGTGAAAGTGTCTGACATGAACGATTTTCTGCTTTGTGAAACATGAAGAAGGACAACTCTGCAATGTATCCAATTTGGCTTCTCTTAAAGTTACTTGAAGTTGTCTAAAGCTGTGAAAACAGATGGGTATCTTTGACTCTTCCAAATTAGGAGTGCTCTACAGGAGTACACAGTATAAAAGAGGGATGCAGCTTTGAGGTCTGAAAAGTGAAACCCCTGCTGAAGAAATTTAAACCTGCATGTCACATTCACTTTCAAAAACGGTCACAACAGCTGAAACTCTCAACTCAAAGTTTCATAACAGAGCTGCACAAACCAGAGTGTGACATCATGGCAGCTACACCCATCTTTTATTCAGTCTGTGGCTTTGGGCCACATGGTCCATCGTGGGTTCTCATTACATTTGAAGGCATTGAAAAAGTTCTGCTGATTCTCATCTTTGATTTCCTGTTTTTCAGGTTATGTCAAGGCCTTGAATGGATGACCTCCAGAGCCGGACTCAGATAGCCCATTCCTTTGCCGTTAATGGCCTGACTACCTTCAGCACCGCTGGGATGGAACAGCATTATTTTTTTATTTTTTTATTTTATTTTAGGACAAATTTGGAGAAGAGTGTTGGCACGCTGTCACAATGGAGCCAGTCCTTCTCCTGAACAGAGACCAGGAATAACAGAGACCAGCTTAAGGAGCAAGTATTTTGGAGTACGGCACCAGACTATCATCATTGACATGACATACTTCTCATCATATCATGTTACATTATATCGTATCATAAACCCCACGAGGATGTCCATACATGGTGCAGCTGTCCTTTTTTGCCATACAAGTTCATCTATGTTGGGACACAAAGGGATTACAAGCAGTGTTGTTAAAGGAATGGTTCCAAGCTGTTACTGTACAATAATGTTCTCATGGTCAACACTTTTATTTTGGGGGGAGGGGTTTATCTGTTATGTATAATTTCTGTTTCATAAGCTACACCATTGGTATTTCTCACACTACAACCTGATGGTGCCGTATTAAAATGTGGTAAAGTATGAAATCCTATTTTTTAATGACCTTGAGCCTGTACTTGTATATTGTTGAGCCAAATGGTGTTGATGCACTACAAATTTTCCCATCTCTATCCTCTGGAAAATGAACCCTGCAGCATTATTTCAGTACACAGCTCAGTTTTAATAACAGTATTTCAAACTGCAACATTTTTTCCTAAACGATGCATTATGGTCTTTATTAAAATTTTGCTTATAGACCTGTTTTGTATTAACACACGGTCACTGATGTTGCAAACCCCGCCCATAAGCTTTTTAGTTTTTGACAGCCTTTCTGGCATCTCAGTCCT
Organism: Aulonocara sp. 'chitande type north' Nkhata Bay; assembly: GCF_057382095.1. NCBI lineage: Eukaryota > Metazoa > Chordata > Actinopteri > Cichliformes > Cichlidae > Aulonocara > Aulonocara sp. 'chitande type north' Nkhata Bay. The sequence goes on along the minus strand of NC_141352.1, from coordinate 21,225,187 downwards.
CTTAAATAAACCTTCAAAGAGGTGCCACGTTTATATGAAGTCATTACTCATGAACCACTTGGCTATGAGGAATAGCAGAAATATGGTCCTAATGTAATTTCGGCTGTTTAGGTATAACTTGATCCTCCGCCTTAACCAACCTGTTCTGGGCATCTTGGAGGACCGTGCAGTTCAATCTGAGAGTCTCCCTGTGATTTTGACCTTCTTTAATTCCTTGAACTTGCTAATGGATCTATGCACGTGTCACTTTTAAACCTTGTATTCCTTTTACAAGTTCTGCAAGTGGCCAAAAAAAAAAGTGATGAGGTGCTTGAATCTTGACTGCAAACCATCCTGGTCTGAGAGTGCCTCTGAGATGTTCTGGTGCAAGGTCTTTTTACACAAACAGGAAGTGGATGAAGCGTGCGGCCACCAGACACTGCAGCACCAAGGTTTACAGCTATTACCTTAAACTCAAAGCAAGGGAACTGATCATATACTGTGTGGTGATGTCTGTACTGTATCAGTTTTATTTCCAATAAAGGTTTGTTTTAAACTTTCAATTATTTCAGAGTCAAAATAACTTTCATTAGGTTGCTGCGTTTCAAAGACTAACACCAATTTATTCACATCTTTAATATATTTGCTGATCAAACAAAGCACAGGGCAGTCAATAAAAGACTCACAACTCCTAAGTACTTCTCAGGAACACGAAGAGCTCATCTAAAAACAATTTTCTGCGGCATGTTTTTTCTACTATACATTCACTTTTCAATGAAGTCTTTGCACTGGGGTAATGAGCAAAGAAAAACACTGTCAACACATTCAGGAATGAACAGGGATTAATTGGAGACAATTAAAAAAAAAAAAAATTAGACAACAGTGAAACTATCTGATAAAAGCTGATATGTTTTCTAAGCTGCAACTCAGACGCCAGGAGTATAATTCTCCTTGGCCGTGGAGATTTAAAGAATACAGTCAGTAATAAATGCAACATTTTTAGATTTCAAGAGTTCTCACAGTAACGTCACTGTCACACGTAAAAAGCAACAACAGATGAGGAAACAGAGCTCTCAGCTTATCAGTCAGTCAGGCAGCCTCGGCTGGATTTTTGTGTGTGTGTGTGTGTGTGTGTGTCCTGTCTTAAACGGACCCAGCTCTGTTTTTGTCCTCGTCAGTTTTCAATTATGCTGGTGTTTCTGGACTCCTCTCTGTGACATCATCTGCAAGAAACTTGCTTTTAGTCTTTTTGAGCCACTTGTCCACAACAAGACCTCCTCTTTCTTAAGTGTCCGTGAAGTGGTCTCTTTGGAAATGTGGCAGGAGTGGAGAAGTCCATATGTGGCTGTATGGGCTCAGAGCTCAGGATCCCGGAAAACAAAAAACAAAATACTGGAAAATGAAATGAAAGAGTTTTATGCTGACACAGGACTATTTAACTAAAAACAATACAAATAAAACCCTGCCACAACACAAAGTTTACCACCGGCAAGAGAAGGCATCAAACATGCATTAGTCTGAAGGTGGAAAATGGCTTTGGACAAGGCAGCAAATAAATGGCGAGGAAGAGGCGGGGGGATGGACACTGGAGAAGCCTGGACACTCTTTGGCTGAGGCGGTTACACACACAGAGCTCTGGGGCAGCTGGGAGAAGAGAAAAATAATTTAAGTGACACATTTATTTATAGAAAAAACAAGTACTGCACAGCACATATTACAGTAAAGGAAACCCGGCGTTCAATAAGCAGTCTCACCTGTCCTCAGTGAAGCCATCCATTTCCTCTTCATCGTCCAGCTCCATGTCCAGCTCATTGTCGAGGGTGCCGCGGCCATAACCGCTCAGGACGCTGCAGAAAGATTATCACGATCAGACCCCCTTGTGTCACTATGTGTGCATTCAACCTGGGATACTTTACTTTTGCTTGTTTTCTATTCTTTTTCTCTCAACAGGTGATCCAGGAGATTTCCCCCCCCCCCCTTCTCACTGTCCCTCTCCCCTTCTGTTTTTCCTTTTCTTTCCTCTTTTCTCCCTTTCCTATCCCTCACTCATGTCTGTCCCATCTGTAACAACTGAAAATAAAATAAATAATAAAAACAAAGGCCGATCAAATGGACCAATACGGCAATGCCACGATGATCCATTTGGCAAAATAAATCCATTGGGTATCCTTGTTGGTCTTCAGACAACAATTCTGACGGCTAAAGAACCAAATGGGACAGGCAAAGAAAAAAAAAAAAAAAAACTGGAACAAGTGGAGGGATTTGACTGTTGCCTAATAATGAATTTGGCTTGGTCTGGCTGTACGAAGGCTTGGCAAACCATTTTTGCATTTTACTTTTATTTCCTCTTTTCTGCTTGATTGATGAGACCAACAGTCAGATGTACTGCGACTCTACAGTTTTGTGCTGCAGAGTGGAAACAGCCATCCTGTTGCTCTGTAGATCTGATATGCGTGTGCTCCAACCAGAACGTGAAGCAGGTGGAAACCTGGTTCATTGGTGCTACACTAAGCTCAAGAAGGCCACCTGTCGGCAGCTGCAGCACAAGACTGTGTAGCTTGAGAATGTCCAAAGGACGGAGGAGTTTTGAAACTTACTAATGTTGTCATTTCATAATTGATTTGGCTGCACACACACAAATCTGTGGGAAACACGATGTGCGAGTTGTTAAGAGTCTGTAGAGGTGAGCAGTAGGCTTATAGCTGCTGACCTGACGGAGCGACATGTGAAGAATACAATCCTCTTCAGTTTCTTGTTGTAGAAGAAGTAGTTGAAGGACCAGAGACTCCCCTCTTCACCAAAAGGGTCCGAGTCCAGATCTGGGTTGTAGCTAAAAAAAGATATTCAAGCTTAAAACAGATTTATTCCACACCACATGGTTCGCTCTGCAGCGTTAACTGATCTCAGCACCTACCTGTAAATGTCACAGCCCTGCAGGTTGATCTCCTGGTCGATAGCGTTCCACAGCTCGGGTCCCAAAGAGTTAAACTCTTCTCCCACTGCTGAGAACAGACTGCTGTTCACTGCGTTAGCCACCTGGACAGAAAAAGAAAAGCAATCTTTGAAGCAAATTGTTTTTTCTCATTGCAGAGAACAAGTTTCGCTTCGGAACGGCATCCTGACCCAGTTGAGGCTGGGCTCTCGGCTGAACTCGTGAGCTCGCGCGGCGCTGAAGTCATAGTCCGGCCTGAAGGACTCGTTGAGCGTGGTGATGAGATAGAAAAGAGTCTTCCTGCAACACTTGTCGCTCAGAGGGTTTTCTCCGTCCTCGCTGCTTTTCCCCAGCCTGCACAGAAATGAACATCATGGTTTTTGTTCTTTGTTTTTAAAAAAACAAAACAAAAAAAAAAAAACAAAGAAAGTATTCAATTTCTTCATCTTCCAAACATGCTGAACCTGGCCTGCAGTACTCACTGTGAAGGGCTGGTGGCGCTGGTGGACTGAGGAGGGGAGAGGGCCTCCAGGACATGCGGCTCCCCCTCCTGGCAGAACTGCTTGAACATGTGTTTATCGTCTCCTGCCATCTTGCAGGAGTAGCTCTCGATCCTGCGGGGCAGAAAGAGGCGAAAAACATTTAAGAGCTGGACGATGTAAACATGACGATGGGAGGGTGCGGCCGAATCACTGGAAACTATTTTAATATCCCAGCAGGATTAAACACATGATTGCATAACAGATGGGCCACTCCAGGACATTTTGATGAAATTCATTTTAACCCGCCCCCCCTGAAATTAAATTAATGAACACAAACAAATGTTGTTCCAAGAAACCTTTGATAAAGACTTTCTTTACATAGAGAAATTACTGGCACCCAACCAAAAAGGGTTTAACCAGAGCCAAATCAAAATCAGTAGTGTAATGACAGAAAGCTTTATTGATCTGTTTCATTCATCTGTGTGTAATATGTTCTGGATCTGTTCATCAAAAAGCCAAAACAACCTGAAAACTCTGATTTCTATCAAATGTGTTCTCCATGATCACCGCCTTTAATGCCAAATACACAAACACCTTTTCTGAAATGGGAAGGACTCCATTTTTTGTTGTTGTCGTTTCATTAAACTGCAATGTAGGTACGTTTGTTTTAGGATAGTTGGGAATTAATAACTATCAACACATAACTTAACTCTAAATATCTACAAGCTATTACACGTTCAACAAGACAGCCTGTTCCTTTCACCGGAGCCATATCTGCAGGAGTGCCTGACAAGTCGTGGCTAACGTTTCCTGCGTGCTCTTTCATGTTTCTAGGTCACATGCTGCTGAGATATATGAGAGCAGAGCAGCAGACTGCTGTGCAGTTGTTTATTTTGCACCCTCTCACCAAGAGGTTATACAAGAGCAAAGGTTGTGTCACTTGGAGGATACACTTGAGTGCTAAGACCCTCGCCAAGGCTGACAAGGCTAATTATAGGGACCTCATGGTGGAAATAACTGCCCTGGTCTCACTCACACACTCACAACTAAACTTAAAACTAGGCATAAAGAAACATTTCAGTTCACTGAAATAAAAACCAACTCAAAGCAAATAAGCACACTTTGAAAACGTAGCTGAATCTCACCTGAATTCAAGTAAAAACTCGTGAAAAACACAAACCCATTATTACGCCAGTAGAGACCAGAGGTATAACAGTTAAAGAGATCATCCTGATGCGTTGATCTTTGTGTGAATGTTATCTAACCTCAGATAGAAAGCGCTTGAATTTAGTGTTTTCTATTAATGTGTGTGTAAATAGGTGAATTTCACATCTTGTATAGAGCACTTTGAGTGCTCAGAGTAGAAAAGAGTAAAGACATATATGCATTTCATTATTACTGTATTACCAATTCAGGCCTACTTATTTACTGCCTTACTTTCCTGTTTTCAGTAGGAAACACAATCTTCACACAGAACACCAGCTGCCTTCTTTCAGGTAATTTATGCACCCTCTGAATAAATTGACTATGGTTTTATTTTATTTTTCTTGCCTGCATGAAAATACCATAATCCGCGCTGGAAGCCTGTTCAGTTAATTCTCAGCTAAAGTCTGCTATGATGAGCTGTCTCCAAATCCACTAAGCAGCCTTTGCAGCTGCTTCACCAGCACAGTCCTGATACTATGTAGTGTATGTGTGCATGTATACATCTGCTAAAAAACACTTCACAACAGTCTCAGAAATAACCACAGCGCGCTGTGAGAGGACACCGTGATCTGCGTCACGAGGTCACAACCACCGCCCACACACCCCAGAAAGACAGAACAGCAGACCGAGCTGCATAACTCCACACACAGCCCACTGCTCTTTATGTAACCACACTGTCACCGTATCCTCGGGCCCCGCTGGAGGCTTTGCATAATCGACAACACGCCGATATATCTTACAGTTTCCCAAGCTGTCAGTTATAAATTAACCTTCACTGCAGGCTCTGAGTTTAGGCCGTCTGAGGTAAAGAGTTACCATGATGTTGCATAACACCCAGGTGGCTGTTTGCTCTACTACCCCGCTTATGAGGAGTGTACATGAACTGTGAGCCAGCCGCACCTCTCGCACCATCTACCACTCATTTTCATGACATCAGTGGTAGATCTCTCCTGTATGAGGAAAACTTTTGCTTACACTGCAAGCCTGCAAAGTTTATTGGTTCAACTTTAGAAGTGCAACCTCGTAAAACCTGCACAGAAGAATTTGTTACTCATCTTGTGAAATAAACTCTGCATGCATCACAATCAGGTGAGCTATGGTAGCACGTCTTAAATATGCAGAAACTACAAGCACTGCAACTGAAGTTTGTGTGGCATTCAAGTGCAGCAGAAAGCCCTAAAAAAAAAAAATTCAGTTAATACCCAAAACGTTCTCAAGGGACCAGTCACCTGTCTGAAATGTTGCCTACATGTCCACAAACAGACCCTGTGCCATTTTTTTAACCCGTGAGTCACCAGCACACCTAACCCAAATCATGTTTACTTACACCACCTGGTGCATTTTTAATACTGAGGACTTTATAGTTTATGCATTTTTTAATATCCTCTGAATTCCTACATTATTTGGTCGCATCTACTCATTTCACTGATCATTCTAAATGGGGGAGAAAAAAAAAAAGTAGAAATGAAAGTCTTACCTGCCAAGTATGCGGGACTCCCCTGTTTCAACACACAGCCGGGAGCTGAGAGCTTCAAAGCTGGAGTTTTCCAACAGCTTCATTGTAGTCTGCAAGACCCATAAAGATAAACATACACATGCTGTTTAGCTTGCATTCACAACAGGTCTCTTAAGGAAACGATAACTTGGAGTTAACATGCCTGCACAGTGCCCGCCTTATAAAGTCATTACACAGCGAGTTACACATCAGCGACAAGCAGATAAACAATGGTGTTATTTAGCAGAGAGGGGGCTGCAGCGCCCCTAGAGGACAACTTGCAGATCAAAACAGAAGCAGCTGCCCCTCCCCCACTCTGCTCTACATTTAGTTGACAAGCCGTCTTCCTGGTTCCCATATAAATCACTTACCAGGCAGTATTTTTCGACACTGGCCGAAAACAGACGGTCCAAAATCGAGCAGTGAGCTGTCTCGGTAGATACTTGCCCCTCTGTGACCAGCAGGGTGCTGAAGATAACCGAACCGCGCTCTGTGGGTGACCAGCTAACGGTAGCCAAGTTAGCTTACTGACAATTGCGCTCCTGACTTCACAGAACAGCCTTTAGTTCGCACTCGAGCTTAAGCATCTTACACAAACACTCGGTCGAGAATGAGTTATTCTGAGGCTTTTTAAGTTTATAGAAAAGCTGCTCTTGCCGATTAAGTGCGATGAGATTACATCCAAAGACTCTTGGCGTCCGTCGGAGTCTGTCTGCAGCGGCATCCCTTCCGACCTAATTTACAAAGCGACCGTTATTAGCGAGATCAAGCCGCCTTTTTCAGAGCGACTCGATCAGAAAAGCAGCAACGAGCTACCTAACGTCGTGAAAATATATATAATCTGGTTACGGTTGCTACAAATCGTCGACTATCGCAAAGACATCTATTGCCATCAAAACAACGGACTCTACTGTACTGGTAAAACCCAGCCCCCTTTTTTTTATACGCCTTGCTAAAGGAACCCGCCCAAGCTTGTCTGTGGTCCCTTGTCATTGGCTGAAATAATCCATCAATATAAATATGACTAATAAGATTGGCCAGTGCTATATCGGGGGGTGGGCTCCCCAGGTTACTGTGTATTTAGAAACTAAACTTGTTTTGTTTTGTGTTGTTTTTTTTATAGACCTTTCTTCTCTTCCGTTAATCGAAGCAGTCAATTAACACCTTAAAATACTCAAGTATTATACATATATCAAATATAAATAATTATTCATCCATATGTTACTCTGAACATCACACAGAAAAAGTCACTTTTATTTTGTACTACTTTCATTCTGCATACTCCAGAGTTTCTATAGTATATTTGTGGTTTCATCAGCTATTAAAAAAAGGATGAGTACTTTCGTTTAGCACTAAGCAGTGAACATCATCTCAATCCTGCTATCTCACGTACACGTGCTACCTGTTTATAATTACATTTAAGATCCCCCCCCCCCCTACTCCACCCTCCGTGCTACAAAGCAAAAAAAGATGATTTGACATTTGAGGGTGTTGTCATCAAGGTCCCTTAGCTCTAGAAAAAACTGGCTTTGGTGATAAGGCAGTAACCACCTCTTTTAAAGCCTTTTAGACTTGGTTTTATGTATTTTATGCTGTCTATTACATGTTGTTTAATTTGCCGTATCTATATTTAATGGGATTTTTAAAACAAAATATATATCATAGATTTCATAGCACTGTTTTAAAAGTGATGAAAGTGGCTGACAAACTGGTCCAGTGGCCTAATGGACAAGGCATCAACCTCCAGAGCTGGGGCTTGAGGGTTCAAGTCCCACCTGGGTCACTTGTAAGGTAGCTGCAATTAAAGTGTGATAACTGTGGTTGTGAAGTCTACAACAGTTCTGGATAAGTTTAAGTTAATGACCAGCTAAATCTATGGTGCTGCTACTTCTTACATCATTTAATGTGTTTCCATTCCCACAAAAACAGTTGAAGTTGCATACAGTAAGTTTAAGTGCCTTAAAAATACAGCATTGTTTTAAAAGTGATGAAGCTGTCAAACAAAAGGGCCCAGTGGCCTAATGGATAAGGCATCAGCCTCCGGAGCTGGGGATTGTGGGTTCAAGTCCCACCTGGGTTGTCTTTACTTCTATTTACCACAGCATCATTATAGAGATGGTGTACTTGATTAACTGCACAACTCCATAATGCTCTCTTTTCAGCTTGAAAGTAAAACCCAAAGCAACATTTATAAAATAGCAATTTATTTGTATAAATACAAACTGCACACAGAAATTATTCACAGTGTCTGGTCAGTTCTGTGTGATATAGTCAGAAATATCATTCAGGCCTGTGCACTCATTGTCCAGATACTCCAGAATGACATTTCCCCCGTTATACAGAGGAGTTTCTGGGTGAGCCAACAGAGAGAGCAGGGTGTCATCCATCTGAAAAGCCTCGCCTGTCTGAGGATGACATAACCGCAGCTTCTGCAATTAAAGAGAAGAGGATACTGTTAAGAGATGTGCACGATGCTACACAGCTTTGTCTAGATATAAAACTGTAACTGTGGTGGGTACAATGTCCAACAACTCAATGCGTTTAGGCACGCAGACCTGTTGAATCTATACCATGAAGAATTAAAGCAGCTCTGAAAGCAAAAGCGTGTGTAAGAGAAAAAACAAACAGTGATAGGTTTAGCAAATAAGGCAAGACGGGAATGCTGCAGAAAATCGTTAATATTTAGGTAATATATTTATTTTCCCCACTCAGCGTGCTCTTATGTTGCTGTCTATTCCCAACAGTCTAATGAAGGGGACTGTGAAATCTATTTATCAAAGTGACATTAATTTCAGTGATTTAATATTTTGAGTGATAAATGGCTTACAAACAGACCAATCAATTTTCTAATGTGGCTTCTATTACACACAATTCCAGGACAAACATTTATTTGCTGTATCATCAGCTAACTTCCTGGGATGGTATGAAAAATAAATTGCCTGTCACCACACAGCACATTTTGGGCTACTGTAGCTTTACTGCAGGGCTTGCTTAAGTAGTGTTACTAAGGTATGGTCGAACGGGTTTCATAATGTATTCCTTCTCACTTAGAGAATAGTAAAAAGTTATGCTCTAATGTGTGTATACACAAACAGCACTTGCCTATAGACACCTTACAGTATTAACGCAACAAATACCAAAGCATTTGTTGCTACAGTAACCTACGGTGGTAAAAAGACAGCCACCATTGTTCATTCAGTGGTGCTAGTTTCAGTCATTGTGCAAAGGCACTGTTTATAAGTTTGGGGAAGCCTGCAGTCAGCTGAGACTGAATGAGTCACTTGGATGAGTGTCGAAATGTTTCTCCCACTGAAACGCTACGTCCAGATGAACAGAATCAACCTTTTGGGATGTTGTGGCACAGACAACGCCGACTTTAAGCTCAACATACTTCACTAACCCATCGATATTGCTATTTGTAGTACACCCCTCTGTTCTCTTACCTTAGCTGTCAGCACGTTATTGTTGTTCTTGAGGCCAGCCAAAGAGGCTGCATAATCCACCACTTTCCCCACGCTCCATTTGGAACAGAAGAACATGGGCTTGCTGGAGTCTTTAAATTCTTTAGGAAGATACACCTGAAAGTAGGTTCTCTCTGTCTAGAAAGTAAAAATAAAAGAAATTGAATAATGGCAAGTGGATGACAAGAGATGTTTAACATGCAGTAATGTATACACAAGAAACTGAGCAGACAGTAAAGTGTCAAAATAAAAGTATCGACAGTTGGGATTTTACCTGCGGCAGCCCCTTGTCCCCTGCAGCATGCAACTTCAGCTTCATCAGGGCCACCTTTGCTGCGGTTGCACTGTTCTTTGCTCCTCTGCGCCCTTTACTTTTGGATCCATCTTTTGACTCTGAGCGGCCGCCAGGCACAAAGGAAAACAAAATCCAGGTTAACAGGTCAAAGGGAACAGGCACACAAGAGTGAAGGCAGTTGTTTAATACTGATCCCATGTGGACAAAAGAGGAATGACAGAAGAAACTCCGGACTACATTAACTAACCTACAATCTTCTGCACCAGCTCTTTGGTGGCTTGCATTCGAGGCTTTTGGACTTCCAGCTTCTCACACTTGTGATTATCTTGATGTCGGTGGCTATAAAGACAAAACAGTCAGTTTATTAGTTCTGAATTAATAAAAATTATGCGATCGGAGGTTTAAACTTTTTCTGCCATGAACAGGATCAAAAAACGCTCAAGAGCCACCGCCTTATTAAAAAGTTCATTAAAGTTGGTAACCTACGCCAAACAGAAATGTTTTTCACACTGCGGACATATAACTGGTAACAATTCTTTTCCCTTGCAGTCTTCAAATGAGCATGGATAACTTGTAGTTCCACCCGCTGTCCCAGATTCCCTTTTTACTGACTCCTAAAAAGAAAAGAAAGATAGAGTGAAGAAAGGCTTCAGCCATAAAGAGAAATGTATTTGTTGTCCTGATAATATTAGAGAAAGACATTAAGCTAATTTATTTAACAGCTCAGGATACCTTTGAACATGAGTGTCCATCTTTGCTTCTGTGCTCGAGACTGAAAGGGACAAAAATGTGTTTATCTGAGGTGAAAATGAACAATTCTCACCTGAATTATCTTAACCAGATAACTTCAGATATAAGAGTTTTCCGTACTACGAAGCTGGTTATGTTTTTACCAGAGTTTATTGTCATGGTAACCTATGTTAAGAACCTAATCTGCTCTGCAGCAGGTTATATTCCAGATAAGAGAACAACAGGTATGAACTTTCCCTGAAAAATAGCGTCACCAATCTTGGAAAAATCCCTCTGACATGAGTGCGCAGACAGTAGGAGGGTCTAAAGTTTTTCAATAGCGTCTAATATCTTTTTGTTTCCTTGTATTCTTAGTACCAACTTTATTCCTTGTTTTTTTTTCTCTCCTTTTGGCTGCAAACAATTTTACAACAATTTTATTGGTCTATAAAAATTAATATATGATCTTAAAACAGGACACCTTTTTGTACTCCTGGACCTTTTATTGAGTTTGCAACTAGACTAAGCTGACCTTTGAATTCTAATTTTATATTTAGTCTTTACTCTTTACTCAGCCCATCAAACACTACCAAGGCTGCAGCTAAGAGAATAAAAACTAAAATTGTCCTTTAAGCATTAACTTAATGAAATACCCAATTATAATCCACCTGATTCTCCTGTGTCTTAATGGAAGAGTTGTTATAATGAGTCTGGTCACACAGCATTTTAACCAAGTTTACTTTCCTGGATTTAAATAGACAAAACTGTATTAAAATTGTAGCTCTTCTCCCGTCTTACTGACCAAAGTGCACATTTTAAATACTGTACTCAACAGTAATTCTCCTCTCACACCGACTGTAGGTGTGTAGATGTTTTTATATTTTCCCATGTATATAGAGTCAACTTCCTTTATAAAATCACCTGTTCTACTGAGCATATTTGCATTGTAAAGATCATCTGACCAGTTACGTTTCAGAGGAAACCCTGGGTTACCAGAGCAAATGATAACCAGCTTTGTGTGACCTCTTTACCTGACTATCAATGTTAAGGTGAGTGAATCCAGATAATGCTAAGATACCCTGGGTATTCTGACCTCACTCAGAGGCCTCTGGGGTGTTTTTATAGGTATTTCTTATTTATGTATCTTTATAGACAGAAGACTATTTCAGTTTGGTCCACTTCAATACAAAAGAAGCAACAGCGACTAGAACACAAAAAGGGATTTAACACTTAGTGTGGGGTCAGTTAACGACATTAAAACAACACTATTCAAATATTATTATATATATATATATATATATATATAAATAATAATAAATATATATTACAGTATTCGTAACAACACGCTAACAGATGCACATAAGAAAAAAACAAAAAACCTGACTTGAAGTCTTACCAGAAAACACCACCGCAGGAATCACAAACAAATGGCAGAAAGTCTGAGAGAAGAACAAGGAGAACGTGTTAAATATGTTGTGAACAAGGACCATAAGTACACTTGTCCAGTTCAAACGATGAGATCTAACAATTTGTCCCAAAGTAGCTCATTAAACTAGTCTGACACTTTCAATCAGCTTCATTCACGTTACTTATATTTACATAACATTAAGAGTACAACTGTCGTAACTCATTTAAAGACCGAGCTGAATTTCCTTGTGGGAGTTTGTAGTTTTAGAGAAGAATGCTTGATAATAAATTGAGTTTTATCCGAGGGAACCAACGCTAACAAGCGTTAGCGCACAGGCTAAGCATGCTAAAAAAAAAAAAAGACGATTAGCGTTTTCATAATAATTAAAACAGCAGAATAAAGTCGCACCCCAACATCTTTATTTACTGTGCTTCACACAAAAATACAACGGACCTTTCAGATTGCAGGAATCAACCTGGCAATGCTTCCCGATGTCTAATTCAGCCATTAGCTAACCGAAACAGCGTCAGCTGAGATCATCGACACGAACTTTGACCGCAAATGTGTCGTCACGTGACTGAGTCTATACCATATAAAACTTTTTAAATCTTTATATTTTTTTATTATATGTGTGTAACAGGATACACATGACTCGCATGTAAAGTAAAATAAATTAACAATTTCATTTATCCACATTTTTTTCACAGTAAATAAAATTCAGTTTTTTTCTGGTTTTATCAGCTTAATCAACATATCTGTTTGTACAACTAAATTAAAACGTTAAAACAAGATATGATGCACTGTTGTATTATCCCGTTTGGAGAGAAAACACGGAAAAGACGCAAAATTTAAGCCCTGGTGGAAACGGGAGGTAAGGCGTCAGGTATCCAGACGTCACGCAGGTATCTGCGAAAGGTGTGGCGAGAGTTGTGTTCACGGCTTGTTTGAAAGAACACAAAGCCGTCGAGCTGGAATATCTGCCCGCAACACACCCGCCTTTGGAGAAAAGAAGCTTGGACGATCGTTCAGACTGTTTTGCTTTTTAGTTACCAACAAAGTTTACCGCCCCCAAACAGCCAAAATGAGCAAAATCTCCAATTTGTTCAAGGGGGGCTCGAAACACAAGTCGAAGGGAAACCCTTCGGCCCAGGAGGCCATCCACAAACTCCGGGAAACAGAAGAAATGCTGACAAAGAAGCAGGACTACCTGGAAAAGAAGATAGAGCAAGAAATTGCGATAGCCAAGAAGCACGGCACGAAGAACAAGAGGGGTATTTATATTTGTTTTTATGATGGTCTGAAAAAATGTGTGCACCTGTTCCTCCACCGAGGCCAGGCCAGGACACACTACGCCTCCAGGAAGTCTTATCTTGTACACTTCCATATTTTAATCTTTTGTCCGGGCAAATATCAAAGAAAAGGAGGTGGTTTATGGGCCTTTTATATCTCATTTTACATTTCTGTTGTTCTTGCTTAATAACTTGATGTGTGGTAGCAACAGCTCATGGGTTAAACCGAAGACACAATGTCTATATAAACAGAGTTTATAAAACCTGACTCTTATTTCTAACAAGTCTTTTTTGTTTTATTTTTTTACAGTGAAAATCCCATAAAACCTTTAAAATGTACATTTTTGGACTCTTGCGACTACAAATGTACCAGCTTTCATAAATCCTAGTTCACATATCAAAAATTTAAGGTGGATGACTCTTTTGTTATTTAGATAAATGTGCAGGAAAGTGTTAAACAACTCTTAAATGTACAGTGACACAACTGTGAATACTTCCCTCGCAGTGATTGTCTTCAGTGTGTCATTGACAATGCCTGAAAATACAACAGGTTTCTAACAAGTAAAACAACAAAAGGTTTTTATTAAACCTGAAAGGTCCCTTCCCTCAGAGCTGCACCCACAGCCCTGGGTGGCATGGACTGTTGTCTCAGCTGCATTGGTTGTTGACTAAGAATAAACGTCACCCTGTGAAAGGGAGGAACCCTGTCTTTTGTTTGTTTGTTTGTTTGTTTTTGTTTTTTTGAGGACACATGACACTTTTGGAAATTTAACTGCACAAGTGACTTCTATGTCCTCTCTGTGTCAGCTGCCCTGCAGGCCTTGAAGAGGAAAAAGCGTTTGGAGCAGCAGCTCACCCAGATTGATGGCACGCTCTCCACCATCGAGTTTCAGAGGGAAGCTCTGGAGAACTCTCACACCAACACGGAGGTCCTGAAGAACATGGGCTATGCTGCCAAGGCCATGAAGAAGATCCATGAGAACACGTAAGAAGCTGCTCACACAAGGCAGAAACCCCCCTGAGCTTTGGTCTTACTTTCCACCGGTAGTCCTGGCTTGGTTGTGTTTATGTGCAGAGATTGTTTCCTTTTGAACAAGGAAACATGTGACGTAAATTCATTTATGAGCCATATTTCAGAAGGAAAGCTGCAACATACAATCAAAAATGTATAATTAGTCAAAATGATGAATAAATCCTAATACTTCTTTGGTGCAGTTTCAACACTACTGAATGTTGTGTGTGATAATTGAACACAGAGAATCTCAAACAGAATTTAATTAAGAAAGCAAGTGCGGTGTTTTGAGTGAGTGAAAACCCTTTCACCTTCTTTCACTCTTACTCTCATTCTCAGGGATTTGGGGAAGATCGATGATCTGATGGCAGATATCACCGAGCAGCAAGACGTGGCCCAGGAAATCAGTGATGCTATCTCCAGACCTTCTGGGGAAACATTTGATGAGGTGGAGACTGTCTTAGTGTTTATAAAGACTTTTTTTTTTGCACAGATATTAAAATATGCTTGGTATTTTGCTGTGTGGCACGTGCTCACCTTTCTTTTTTTGTTAGGATGAACTGTTGGCTGAGCTGGAGGAGCTAGAGCAGGAGGACCTTGAAGAAAGTATGATGAGTATGGGCGGACTGCCCAGCGTTCCCAGCTCCAAACTGCCTTCATCAAGATCCAATGAGCGCGCAAGTAAGTTTCTAACAACTGACAGATCTTACATGTGATGGCCACTTTCACACGCTTGCCTGCAAACTGTAATACTGCCCCAACTTTTTTAAAAAAACCACAATATTTTTAAAAATGTATCTATTAAATTATTAATTTTAAGCATATTTCTGTTAATTTGATCTTTAGTGTATTTATTTGAATATTATAAAATCAAATTATAATCGCGAAAATGTAATAATGGAAACTGATTGTTTTTCTCCATTGTGAAAATGTGCTGCAGTACATGCACACAACAGATTTTAAGGCTTATTATAAATCCATTAAAGGAGAAGATTCTTTTTGCCATCTGTAAATTAAAAAAATTGGTTGCTGGTAAATTTTCCATATGTAGTCCACAGCATTGATTAGTAATTGTTTCCTCCTTTTTTACAGCAACCAGGAGAAAGGTTGAGGAGGAAGATGACATGCGCATGCTGGCATCGTGGGGAACTTAAGTACACTAAGGCAGCCTGTTTCCTGAAGAAAGCATACACAGAACTATAAAAGGATCTTTCTCACAGTCTTTTTATTATTATTATTATTATTATTATTGAAAGCCATTTCAATAATGAAGAGCAATATGTTGTTTTTGAGTAAACTTTCAGCTACATGACTAGTAATATTTATCAAGAAGTGAAGGAATAGGTTTTTGTTCCCATGTGTGAGGGGGTTTTTTGTTGTTGTTTTTTGTTTGTTTTTTTTCTTTTAATGGAAAGTTATGGAATGTCATTTCTGCCACTACAATAAAAAAGATTTGCCATATACAATTTAGTGTTAATATCTCAAAATTTGGGGTTGTGTATCTTAAATGTCTGAGAAAATAATTTTAACTTGAAAAATAACAAACTTTGACTTATGGATGGAAATTGTTTGCCTTCTTTGTCAGAAACAAACGTTCATAGAAACCATACTAATCTATGACAGAAAATTTTTAAAGGGTCAATGAAATTGTAGCTAGGGCTTGACTAATGCTTTTATAACTAAGGGAAAAAGTGTACTTTATTCAGCTGTAAATAACTTCTGCATTAATGTTGTAAATACAGGCTATTGCGTTATCCCTGTTCCGCAATAAAAGTCTTATACATATCTCAAAGTGTTTATGTCTTCTTTTTCTAAAAATAATAATTATTAAAATTTGATATGTAGCTATGTATTCTTGTGGTTATATTATTTTCGAGTCTTAAGTAATAACTAAAAACCTTTAAAATTGAGGATATTTGTGTACGTTTTATGCATCCGGTTTTTAAACGATGTGCCTTTATTTTGAAATCAGGGACCGGAAGTAGTGTATTTGCATTCAGATTATCCGGTAACTTCTGTCATCAAGTATTCCGGCGAACTAGCCGCCCAAAGACAAACTAAGACTATAATTCGGAATTTAACGGAACATGGAAGCGAATAAACCAGTTCAGACCTCAGGTAAGATTTTGATTTTATCGCAACTCAAACAACTTTAGTTTGTGTAAGTTATCAAATAAAGACGGGGCGTTTCCGGGACTGTCAAAATTAGCATCAACTTAGCAGTTTCGAAGCTAAACGTCCGAACCGGATTTTGACACGTTTCACTATATCGGCAAAACACAACTGAAACGTATTTAAGGTTTATAAGAAATACTTTTAAACCACAAAGGCTGTCAGTCATAAATCTTAAACTAGATGTTATCGATAACTGGAAACTCAGTTTCCGCCTTAGTTTAATATTTGAAACATTTCCTTTTCACAGTAAATGTATTCAGCACACCAGCAAAGGTTTTAGTACATCAAAAGTGTATAAAGTAGAGCTTAAGGTTAATTTAGGTGACTCAGCTAAGAATGCGTGGGAAAACACATTTTAGATAACTAAAGTACAAGTCAAAAAAGATGAAGTAACTTAAAAATGTGGACCGGGAAGGAAATAAAGTAACCATATATAGTAAATGTATAGGTTTATTTTATTTGGAACAAAATCTTCGTTAAGTTGGTCGATTTTGCTCAACGCAACCGGCCCCAGCAGGCATTGGCTGCATAATTTGGGAGGTCTACGTGACTGTGACTCAGTCGCCTTCACGACATGTTATAAAGGCAACCGACTTCTTTAAAACCTCTTGCATTTTCCCTCTAACAGATACCCCCTCGTTAGTTTTAACAAGTAGTGTTTGCTATTTGAAAAATACTTAATAAACTTTTAAAAACTGAAAAAAGAAAAAACGAATGCTTTTAAAGCATCAAAGGTACACCGAAACAATTAAATGTTAATCCGGCACACTGACTCATGTACCGCTAACGTATTTCGGTCCGACTGAGCGCAATTGGGTAGACGTATTCACACGTTTACCACGGGTTTCAGGAGGTAGAGCAGTTCATCCATCAGTGGAAGGCCGATGTTTTGATACCTGGCTGCTTCAGTCTGCATGCCCAAGTCTGTATCCTGATCCTCATGTTGCTTTCTGATGCATCTGTGGGAGTATCTGTGTGTGTTGTGGTTGGGGCAGCCAAGAAGACTGTGAGCGAAGCGGCAGAGAAAGCCACAAAGTGGCTGTGGATTAAGAGGGCTGATCCGTGGCTAGCTACTGGTACGCAAGTCGGGGCCTGATCACCCTCGGCTGGGTCGCCTGGGTGAGGGTGTATGATGTTGCGAGACCCGAAACACCCGATGACCCCAGGATACATCATTGAAGATGCGTGCCAGTCCATCCAGGACATGTTTCTTGCATAGTGTGTGAATGTTAGAAAAAAAAGTGCTTGTATGGAGGAGTGTGAATGAGGCATGGTGCATAAAGAGTACTGAGATGCTATGTAAGAGCCAATCATAGCATACTGGGTGTATACCATTAATCAAGTCTTAAAACCAACAAACATAAGTTCAGTTAGTCATTGTGACATCCACACAACCTTTAAGCTTTTTGTTCGTACAAATTATATCCCAAAATACATTAATGATATATACCAGAGTCAAAAGATATAATCATTAAGGTGTATAGCAATTATAATACATTTCATGTTGACATTTTTTTTCACAATTTTATACACAGAGTTTGGTCCATATTGACATGATCGCATCAAGCACTAGCTGGAGCTGCCAACTGCAGATCCCAAAGGTGCTCGAATTGAGAACTGCTGCTTACTGGATATTTTCTCTTTTTCGGACCATTCTCTGAAAACCCTAGAGATGGGCTTGTGTGTGGAAAATCCCAGTAGATCAGCAGTTTCTGAAATAGTCAGACCAGCCCATCTGGCACTGACAACAACTTTTAAAGTCACTTGAATCACCTTTCATCCTCATTCTCACGCTCTGTTTGAACTTCAGCAGGTCATCTCGACTGTGTCTGCAGGTCTAAATGGATTAAATTGCTGCCAAACGATTGGCTAATTAGATATTTGCATTATAAGTTGAACATGCTTTGAATGAAACCCAAAGTTAGGTATTTTTATTTGTTTAAATGTAGTGAATCCTGTTAAGCCAGTGGTGGCTTAACAGGATTCAGAGCTAATAAGCAAATTTTTGCATAATAAATAAAATAAAATTCATTTGAATATTTTTTTTTTAAATTTAAAATAAATGCAAAAAAATTTAAGCATGCAATAATACTAATAATCATGAGTATAATGACGATAATACAGTTATTTGTACTGACACTGTCTTTTTTATGATTTTTACGGACCGTAGCTGGACAAACCTCTGGACCAGACGAGGTGGCCAGAAAGGCAGGAGCTGAAGCCAAGGAGGCCAACCGCCTGGATGAAGTTCGTCTGGTGGTGTTGGGATGGAGGTGGCCGGGGAAGAGCTTGACAGGCAACACCATCTTAGGCAGAGAGGAGTTTCATTTAGAGCGAGCTGCTGAGTTCTGTGTTACGAGGCAGACAGAGGTGCAGGGACGACAGGTGACAGTGGTGGACACGCCAGGATGGTTCTCTTCCCAGGATACTCCGCCTTCCTATAAACAGGAGTTAGTCAGGGGAGCCTCTCTTTGCCCTCCAGGTCCACACGCCTTCTTGCTCGTCATCCCCGTTGGCATGTTCACCGAGGTGGACCGTGCTCGCATTGAGGAACACGTGAGCCTCTTTGGGGAGGATGTGTGGAGGCATACAATTGTGGTGTTCACCTGGGCGGATGTGTTGAAGAAAATCTCCATCGAGAGGTACATTCGTAGGGAGGGTAAAGATCTGCAGTGGTTGCTGGAGAAATGTAAGCGGAGGTACTTTCTTATTAACAACTGCATATTTGGGGAGAATCCCCAAGTGGGACACTTAATAGAGAAGGTGGAGAAGATGGTGGCAAAAGAGGGTGGGCACTACAATCCAGAGGAGGCGAAGGAGAAGAAACCTGTAGATGAGAACCGGAATTCGTCCAAAGAGGCAGAGGAGCTGGGAGCCCAGCCCAAACAAAACTCTGGAGTGGGTTTGTCAAAAGCCAGAGAGGTGGAGGTGCTTTCAAGTGAGTGATGGGCTCATGTCACAATGGAGGACATTTCTATGTATTAAATATCACATGAAGTTCATCTGAGATGAGCTTCTATAAATATTTTTAATCATTTAATCATATTTAAGCGCTTGTATGTAAAAAAGGAATGAACCCACACAAAACTATCACCTGACTATACAGTTTCCTTCAACTCCACGGAGCATTAAAGTTTTTAATGGTTGAATTTTTTTTAGTAGTAAGCATTTGTTGTCATCAGCATTGTTTTTGGTCACAGCAAGTGGCCCTTTGAGCAAAAGGCTCTAAAAAAACAGCCACTTTATCTGCTAATCATAGGTCTCAGTGATGTTTACTGCCAACAGTCTTTTCTGCAAAGAAGATGACAACAACTGCTGGATGGCAGTGGCTGATTTTGTACTGAAACTGAAGAGTTAATAATTGTAACAATTTTTTGTTTCCCAGCTACAAAAGGTAAGCAGGCAGTTAGTTAGGGCATGTAATTAGCTTTTATTGGAGTGGTCCTCTACACCAAGCCCAGTTTTTCATATTGCCCGCCCCTGTATTAGAGACTGTCTCTGGCAGCTAAAGTGTTATACCTTTCCTTCAGAAGTTGAAAGAGTCCAACTTGTGTTATAGTGCTAACTCCAGTATTGAAACTAAAAATGGCTGCCTGTTATCACAGGGATCAGTATGGGCTATGAGACCACTCGTGTAAGTACGGTTGGTCCATGTAATTAAGGGAGAGGTAACAGAAATCAGTCCATTTTCTCATTATTCCTGGCTATTTGAAAAAAAAAAAGTACTTGTAAATGTACATGTATGTTTATAAAAAAAAAAAAATCTTCTTTTGACAAGCTTTGAGCTACAAGATTAAACCTAAACAACAGAGATGCAGGCTGTAAAACCAAACATGGAGCTGAATGTAAGGTAGAGTCGGGTAATAATTATCTGTGGGCTCATCACTATGAAGAGCTTAGTTTTATTTATTTGTTATAGATGATCACTGCTTTAAGGAACACATTACTCCACACAGGTACCTTAAAGTAGTCTTGTTAGCCTGTTTCATCTTATCGCTGCTTTGTGGTATGTGTGGTTTAGATTTCAGATTAAATTATAATCCTTCCTCTAGGTTTCCTATAACTGAAGAAGAGCAAACCTAGAAATATCCTTTTGTTTTTAACATCCTTGTCGTAACAGTGATGTCGTGACTGTGCATGAAAATTAAGCTTGTAAACTGGAGTCTTGTTATAAATTATTAACAGACTGTGTGTTTGGTTCTAGATTAACGAGACATTCATGGCTGACGGAGCCTCTAACCCACGACTAACGAAGCCTCTTCCTTACTGATCTGATGGAAAAGCCGCTGTGTGTTGAGAGGAAAAAAATGGCAAAAAATAGCAAAACAACTGAAATGTTACTGAATGTAAAAATCAATGTGATATATTTATTTTATTTTTTTTAATCAGTCGTGGACATTTTTAAGGAGCTCAGTGTGATAGAGGAGGCCTTTAAGCCCTTTAGTTCATGTTGTCCAGAGACTTGCTGTCCCGCTTTTACCCAGAATTAATTCTGGTTAATCTTACTAGGTTTGCAATACGGTCTTGTGGGGGGTGGTGTGATGAAATCTCGAACAGAAACACAAGTTGTTACATAGATATTGCCAAATGTAGTGTGTACACTCCTTACCGGATACCAATGGCAGAACTGCACTACTAAATTGTCCCTGTAATATCCTGTTGATTACTGGTGAGGGGAATTGCTTTGCAAATAATTCCCATTTGTTGTGACCAAACTGTAAATGTGTTTCTAATGTTGCATTATTACACACACACACACACACACACACACACACGTACATATTTAAAGCACTTGAGCAGTTACTGTTTTTTTTCTTTTGTTTTGTTTTTTTGTGGTTGTTTTGATGTGTTGCCTTAGATGATTATCTTGTTGCAGAAGGATAATTTAAAGGAAAGAACAACTATTACTCAATATACAGGTTTTGGTTTAAATCATTTTCCAGCAAAATATGAATTTATGGTTAATTGTCTCATAGCAAAGTCAGTGTCTTTGGGTTTGGGGAAAAGATTCAATTTCAAGGTGTTTCCTTTGTTTCTTATAGATTTAAGATTATGTTTCCAATAATCTGAGAGTACAGAATAAGTAGGTCAAACCGGCTACCAAAACTCGGGTTGAACAACTTGAGGTAGTCTTGAGGAGTTTCCGGTTTCGCCAGAAGTTAAGACATAGATTTCCACAGATGTCTAAATCAAGCCTAATGCTTTACTCTAGGAATGACAGTGGTTTGAGACTGCAGCATGACCATAATTATTCTGAGCGTTGCAATGAAGTTGTGATTTTGTTGCCTTTGAGATGATGGTTTCAAAGACAGGGACCAGGTCTGCAACCGCTCACAGTTAGTTGCCGTCCTCAAAGCATCTTCCTTACATTTTCCTAACTGCTCTTCCAGTTCAGGGTTTCGGGGGAGGCTGGGCTTATCCCTGCGGCTACGTACAGTTTGGTAATAATTATTTGATCCACTGCGAATTTGTAAGTTTGCTGAGTGGTTTGAGGTCTGCAGACTGGCTAAGCCACTCCATGGGCCTTAAAGTGCTTCTTCTTTAGCTACTTCTTTGTTGCCTTGGTTTTGGGTCATTGTCATCCAAGACCCATCTTCAGTGTTCTGGCTGAGGGAAGGAGGTTTTCGTCCAATATTTTATCGTACTTTGCTCCATCGGCCCATCAATGCAGTGAAATCATCCTGTATGCATAGCAGAAGAACAGCCCCAAAGCATAATGTTTCCCCCTCTGTGCTTTACTGTGGGAATCATGTTCTTTGGGCCATATTTGGCATTTCTCTTCCTCCAAACACGGCGGGTCGAGTTGATGCCAAAGAGCTCCATTTTGGTTTCATCTGACCACAGCACCTTCTTCCAAGCCTTCTCTGAATCATTTAATTGTTAACTGGCAAGTTCTAGATGGGCCTGTACCCTGCAGGTGCTGCAAAATGTCAATCCATTATGGTGTAATGTGTTACCAACAGGCTTTCAGATTCATCAGGGGATCAAAAATCATTTCCTCTCAGTACATTTGACTTTGGGATGAAACTCATGCAGACACAGGGAGCACATGCAAACTCATGCAAAGAACAGTCCCAGCCAAATGGTGCTAACTACTACACCATGCTGCTTACTGAAAGAAAATGCTGACTTGTTTCCTCAGATGTTTTATTTTGTGCCATAAGGATATAAACAGTGATTTGGAAGTTCAGACTGTAGACATAACTTTTGTTTGTTTACAGGAAAATGCCTCCGGGCACAGTTATCTTTTTGTTTGCAGAAAAACACAGCCTGGTTCCAGCAGGGTGTACAAGCATGATGTAAGATTCCCACCTCTTTGTTTTCTAGGTAGTACTACATTGATTCATAGATTGTAGTACTGTAGGCAGGCCACTTTGGTCTTTTGAGACTCATTTAGTACCTTTTCAAGGTGATCTTAAAATGATAGAGTCAGCTGTTCCATACAGGCATTTAAATCTTCTTTGAGTAGATGTATAACTCCTTTTATAGTCCACAAACTTTACCTGAGTCCTCCCTGGGTTTAGGCCTTAAATATTGTTTTCTCTCTCTCTCTCTCTCGCTCTCTCTCTCTCTCTCTCTCTTTTTTTTTTTTAGGATGTTGATAGATTTGCGTTGGATTAACCTTCATGCTGTTAGGTATTACCAGAGAAAGTGTTAGTTTCAAAGTTGGCCTTCAATCTTTAATTTTCTTTAAATGTCACGGGTCAGTCGTCACTTCTGGCTATAAATGAGGAGCGTGAGCGAGATAGAAAACCACGTATATACTTCAAGTCCTTTGTATTTATTTATAGTAATGAATGAGTACAATAAAAATAACCACACACTCTCAGATATACACTATACCTGTTTAATCCAGTTTGGGACAATACTGACGTGTTGGTTGAAGTTTAATGCTGAAATCTGAGATGTACAACAGATCTGCTGGCAACCAATCATAAACAAGCACCTGAGGAGTAGAGATTACTGACAGGTCATGCTAGCACAGTCAGATACAGTTACTGCTACAGATGTGTCACTCTTGATTTACTGTCTCATATGTAAAGAAAAAAAATGTAAACACCAATGAGTATATGATTTAAAAATGTTTTAAAAAAACCTGACTTAGCACAAATACATGTATGTATGTATGCATACACAGGATGCTGTAAGAATCTCCCGAGGCATGAAATCCACCTTGTAGCAGTTCTTCTGGATGCTTTGATCCTGTTTGATCTCAGATGCATTTCTCACTTAAGCATGTGAATCCAGTTACTGCTAAGTAATTCATGGATGAAGAGTCACCTCTCTCTATACTTTGCACTCCCGTTACACTATATGGAATCAGCTGTAATTAAACTGGCATTACTTCAATGAGAGCTACAATGTCTGTTTTTTCTGTCAAATAAATGTATATATTGCAATCTACGCTGTCTGTAGCCTGTTTCTTGAATGTGTGACAAATTAATTCATTTTTATAACAAGTCTTCAGTGATTTGTTAAATTAGGTATTATGGCCAAAGTTTCATAGATTGTTAGGTGTGGACCCAAATGCAGACTCGCCATGCAAGGAGATGGGGGAAAAAAATCAACAAAAAATGAATCTTTATTTAAGCTAGCCTTGGACTCAATAAGCCCCCAACTAATACATAAGTCCATTAAATAAACTACCAAACTCAATCCAAACATAAGCAAGGAAGCATACATAGAAACACGGCAAGATGCCAAAGTATATACAAAAAGAGGGCAGTTAAAGGAAGTGAGAACAGCTGACACTAATGAAGACAAAGGAAGTAAAACTACAACAAGGAAGACTTGAGCAAAAGGTTGCCAAAATAAAACAGGATATAAAAAACTGGGAACAGATGAAGACTTAACAAAAAAACTAAATGACACTGGGCAGCCTATTTCTAAGTAAATACCAACATCCCTTCCAAACAGGCCATACTTGTTCAGTCTTTTTCCTGAACAACTATGGCCTGCTTTGTAATTGTACTGTCTTGAATTTCAACATTTAACCTTCAGACCTGCAAGAACCCTCTGCTTTTATTTAATGTGCTCTCACTTGCTGATGATCAGTTAATCAAGTGCATTTGATTAGCAACAGCTGGCTGGCTGGAAGCACTAAGGGTGCACTTGTTTTTTCATACACTGCTTCTGCATTTGATGTTAATCATTGTTAAATAAATAATTGAACAGTGCAATCTGTCATGTGTTGTTCATTTGAGGTTGTGTTTTAATAATCTTAGGACCTGTGGATTCAGAGGATTTGTTTAAATACTTCCTAGTATGTCAAACGTTAGAAAAAGAGCGTACTTACTTTTAGACAGCAGCTGTCTGATTTATTTTCCTTCACGGGCAGCAGTTTTGTTCTCTGTTTTGCCCACTAGATGGGAGTAAATCACCACAGAGGTGACCAGCAGCAGGATGATTCACAGCTGTGACGTGACCTTGGCCACAATAGAGCGATTAACTCGATTTGATGAATGTAATTGCTGGCTGTCTAGCTATTAACACCCGCTGATTACTGTTTATAGGTACAACATGCCGGGCTTGTGTTTGTGCAGCACACTCCATTGGTTCCTCAGGCCCTCTTTGAGGCACACACAGCACTACTTGTATTAGATAATCTGAATTCTGTTGTTGTTCTTTGCAGCACTGAATCAGTCTCTGTAACAAACAGCTGAAGTCTGACACCTCTGCCTTGCTCCTTCGGTAATGTTTCCCCCCTTACTCAAACCTTTTTCATGCTTTTTTTTTTTTTTTTGCTTCTAGCTTGCTCAGCTTGTCTCCATCTCCCCTCTGCTGTCTTGTTTGCTCAGCTTTCTCTCTGTACTGCTGTAGAGCTCCATCTCCTCAATCTGCAGTGAGGCATTTCCAAAATCTACCTGATCCAAGGGTTTCACATAAACCGAGCGTGCAGCATTTTTCACTGTCATTTAAACACAGGTGTCAGAAAACTTCATGGCCAAACAAGATATTCAATTTTTGGAATGCCTCAGCCCAGGGGTGTAGATTTGGTTTTGACATCGGTGGGGACGGATGATTCAACCACCGAACCCTGACCTGTTTCTCTTTTTTTTTTTTTCCTTTATGTCTTTGCTTCTTGACCAAAAAAGGAGAAATATACTTGCCTACATATGCTATTCTACATGCTTTTAAACAAAAAAAAAATGTTCCAGATGACAAGCAGCGGAGCGCTGTGCTTGTACCAACTTTTAAAGAAGCAGATCGAATTAGGACAAATCCCACCGGTCGAAAATGGAAGCACCCACACAGACCTGGGATCATCTCACATTGCTAGCTCAGTCTCGGTCTTTCATGCCTAAGAATGTGACAGATCTGTTGACACTTAAAAATATTCTCATCCCTCTGTTGTTCTTTTCAGTCATTTTTCAGGTTATTTATGAGGCGTTTTGCTGTTTGACTCTAAAGACTAATTTTCCTTTTTGAAGCCTTAACATGAGTATATCAGAGGGACAGCTCAGGCTGAGGTGGTTTGGACGTGTGCGGAGGAGAGATAGTGGATATACTGGACAAAGGACGTTAAAGATAGAGCTGCCAGGTGTGAGGAAGAGGAAGACCACAGAGAAGATTCATGGATGTCGTAAAGGAGGACATGCAGAGGACTGGTGTGACACAAGAGACATTCAATATAAACAATATAGAGCATTTTCTCTGAATTAACCAAAAATGTCTTTTATACATAAAGGACATTTTGGCTACCAGAACTTTTCCGAACATACCAGAAGATAACCAGTTCCAGATCAGGTTACCATGGTGATTTAACCAGGTTAAAAAGAGAGCCGCCTTCGCGATACTAAAACTCTGACTTAAAGATCACTAACCCGTTAGCGTTGCTTCGTAGCGCACACCTTTGATCAAAACACAGGTGTGTTGCGCCTCCTTTCGTGAAGACGGTATGAACAAACGGTCGCTATGGATCGTTGCATCACACACATTTCCTCAACTTGTGCAAAGGTCGAGAAAGTCACGTTCCTTTAATATTGCACCGCAAAGTATTGAGCACATGATTCAGTGCAGGGAGATGAATCCACACCGCATAATCACCTCTTCACCTCTGTCCGAGCTACAACATGGCAGAGCTGCCTCTGTCACCTGATAAATAACAGTGAGACATTCCACATACATGCAGTCACACATGTGCTTCAAATACAGTCATGAACCACCAAATCATCATCCAATTTCACCTGTGATCTTGCATCACCATTACTCTCTGAGCTTTGTGTTGGTTCTTCTGTCACCTGACAAATAGGACACACATGACAATAAGAATAAAATGTGTAGCTGCTTCAGTGTTTCTGTCAATTTGTGCAGATCTTGACTCATCAGTGATGTTTGTAGTGTGAGTGCATTTTTAAAACAATTTGTGCAAACTGCACTAGGGTGGAATATTTGCAAAATCATGACTACCTCATGATATTTTGTCTCAAAAATTAACCCTATGAATATGTCAGTGCCATATGATGAAATTATTGTGTCACCAACATTTTAACATTAGACATATAATTCTAACAGCCTCTGTAAACTAATATCCTGGCTTACTCGAGGCTGCCGTTTTCTCTGACAGTTTCAATCAAAATTAGAAATGTTACTCTGAGAGACTGAGAGAACTAATAGCGCTGCATGTTGTGCAGTTTCCAAAACACATTATTCATGGTTACATACATACTATGCTGTGGTGTGCTGGGGGAGCAGCACAGCAAAGAGGGACTCATCCAGGCTGGAGAAACTGATCAGGAGGGCTAGCTCTGTGGTCGGCATGAAGCTGGACACTCTGGTGACAGTGGCAGAGAAAAGGACATTAAAGAAACTGATGGACATTATGGACAATGCTGGGCATCCTCTGCACACGGCCATAAACAACCAGAAGAGTCTGTTCAGTGACAGGTTGCTTCTCCCCAAGACAAGAACTAACAGACTTAAAAACTCCTTTGTCCCACACGCCATCAGACTGTTTAACTCCTCTCTGGAGGGGAGAGGGAGGGGAAACAGGAGGACAAAGGAGGGGGGAACAACTAAGCTGTAGTGCCTCTGCACCTCACTGTACAATACCTTGTGCAATACTTTTGTAAATAGTCAACGGTGCAATAGACTCAATACTTGAAATGTGGAATTCACTTGTATTTTTATTTTTTATTCCTATTTATTCTATTTATCCCCTTTGTATATTTTATTTATATTTGTCTCTGTATTTATATATGTGTGTGTGTGTGTGTGTGTGTATATATATAACAGTTCTGTAACTGTAACTTTGGTCGTTGCTGTGCTTTTTTTGGAAGTCGAATTTCCCAGAGGAACCCACCCGAGGGATTAATAAAGTTCTATCTTATCTTATCTTATCTTATACGATTTTAGACTGATGTGGGCCAAAGCCTAGCATAGCCTGTAATGTTATTATGACGGACACATTTCATGAGTGAGCTTGACTTTATGCATGTTTTCATGTGTTAGAGCCCCGACTAAACTTCGAGAGATGAGGCTTGAGGTTGCCATTGTATTCAAGATGGTGGGTCAACATGGCAACTTCCACTAACCGGTTTATGAGACGCCAGTAGCTTCTTGGAAGATGTAATTACACACTGGTCAATGTATATTTATGAGTAAAATATTAATTTTTTCTATTACATAAACTAAAAAAAAACTGACTACACCTTTAAATGTGTTTTTAAGTCTTGTACTTAAATTAAAGGCTCACAAATGTTGGAAAAATTAATGCAAATCCAAATAGTACTCATTTTGAATCTATGTACTGCGAGGGTCTGTAAATATAAAATTTCTGCACAACTTCATGAAATATACTAAAGATATGGTAGTATATTTATACTAGCATAGTATAATCAAAAAGAAGTTGGACATGCATGCTTAAACAAAAGAAACATGTAATTTGGTGGACCATGCAAAGAAACAGACATGTGACTGTTTTTACCAACATTTTTTATTATTTCAAATGTAATCAAAACGACAGTAGTTACAGAAATTACAGACAGCTATGATACTTTATGATTTCGAGTCTTATTGTTTGCTATGAAAGTGTCATGATAAGATAAAACCAACATCACAGCTGGAAGAAAACTCCCATTCTTGTATCTGTATGTTGAGCTCGTGGAACATTTGCTGAATCTGTGACTCAGCATCATTTAATCCAACTCATAAGAGAGCAAAGAAAACAGCAGTAACCAATCCCAATGACACAACTGTGCTGCTTTTGTTAAAAGTGGGAGTGAAAGCCATTAGTCAGGTCCAGTGAAGCAAGTGAAGACTTTGCTGCTAGAAAGCCCAGTTTCCACTATCAG
Source organism: Aulonocara sp. 'chitande type north' Nkhata Bay (assembly GCF_057382095.1). Taxonomy (NCBI): domain Eukaryota; kingdom Metazoa; phylum Chordata; class Actinopteri; order Cichliformes; family Cichlidae; genus Aulonocara; species Aulonocara sp. 'chitande type north' Nkhata Bay. The sequence goes on along the minus strand of NC_141352.1, from coordinate 21,196,431 downwards.
AGCATTGCCAGAGTGTGATAATTATTGTACTTGTGTGGCAAAGGTCCCATAATATTTCACAATCTCATTATTTTACAACACATAGTAGTTGAAATAAGCCGAGGCTGCCTCATTTTAGGACAATGGACTACAGCTTACACCTGTGCCTGCACACATCTTCTCTTATGACATCTTTTTTTTACCGATCTGACTTGTGTACAATAGTGCTCCTCAAAATATAATAACTGTAATCCTCTAGGATAACATTTTTTCCATCTGGCAATGCTGCGCGACTGAAGTGTTTTTAGCTTTTGTAAATGTGTTCAGTGCAAACAAATGTGACCTCCGGTCACGTTCTCGGACTGCATTTTCACAGCAGTCGTTAAAACACTTGCAGTTTCAGGTGGCACCGTATGATACGTGGATGATTTGATCACTTTCAAAGAGCATTTCTCCACAGGGATCGATCTACCGGTACTAAAAAATAAAAAAAATGGGCCTGGAGGTGTGGAGAAGCCATTGGCTCACAATTGTTAGAGAAATACTGCTGTGATGCATGTCACGAACCACGACCCAGCTGCATAGCTCCACTGACTGAATGACTAGTGTATAGAGTGACAAAGGCTAACATGACTCAGAGCCGTAGACAATATAAAAGGCAGACATAGCTTCTAGCTCTGTAAAGTGACGCCGACTGTACCTTGAACCTATTTTTTTAAATGTCCTGCAAGTGGAGACTCCTCTGGTTATAAAGAAGTCTATGGGGAAACTACACTCACCTCCCTTGCTTTGTGACCTCAGTATACAATTTGCTTTCAGCTGCTCCCTTATTTACAAGGGGCCGCATGGCCATGTTTAAAGCTCTACACTAAGTAAATTAATGACTTTATTTGCTCAGTTGCTAGTTTCAGGTAATAGGACATAAATTCCATATTGTAAATTATGATCATTTTAAACACAACAAGGAAGGATTATTTAGGATGTCCTCATTGGTTAACAACATAAGGACGTTCCCAGCTGTGGAATTTTTCAGCTTTTGTGAGTCCCGAATATGGAGTTTGATAACAAGTGGCTAAATTTAGTAGTCGTAAAGTTAAAGTCATGTGACCACGATGTAGTTCATATAGTTAAGATTTTATGCCTTGTGTGACTCTTCGAAAATCATATCTTTCTGAACACACTAAAGTAAAGTATTAAACAAGTGTTACTTCCCACAAAACCCCAAGGACAAATCTGGGTGATGCTAATTTGGCAGTTTAAACTTTTCTTTGCTTGATAGTGAAAATGACTTTTAAAGTCTTTTAAGTTTAACTTCATCATCGGGCTTGAATTTGCTTGGCCTGATTTTAACAGTTGGAGTCTATTAATCACGTCTATTAAACGTTCACCTGACATCATTTAACATGGACAGTAGAGTCCTCTTATTTTTTACTTAAATGGGGCCAGAATAACGCTGCATGATTTCTGCTCATGTGGCTTCGCATCAGCTTGATGAATTAGTCCATTGATTGTCTTGTCCAAACTCCTTGGAGAAGAGATTTGCCTCCATGTGAGCGCGTGACTTGAACTGCCCACTCCGTACATGTGCTTGAAACTTGCTTGTAACTAAGACCTTAACTAAACGGAATAATTTAAAAAGATTTTTTAGGAAGTGATTCTGTTCACTTCGCTCACCTAGTGGGACTTTACTGCACTTGAATGTGTTCTTTCCAAGGACACAGGACAACGTGGTGGCAACTTCACCACCTGCGACTTTAGTATTGTTTAAAAAACCCCAATACAACCAATTTCAGAATGACAGGAAAAACTTTGCTAATATAAGTTCAATGAATTAAAATATTCCCAACACACATGTTATAAAATATAAGAGAATGTATTGATTTGAAACAGGCTCCTATGCTTTCCACGTAGATTAACATGTATTTTAACCAAACAGGCAAAGTACTGGTTCCTCTAAAACGAACAAAGCAACTAAAACCCAAAGGTTGGTTGCTTAAGTGCGCTTACTACTGCTGTAGTTGTATTTTTAGTTGTGTACCTGCTTACACGTTGTGACTATGCTGGTACTAGCAGACTGCCACATTTGTTTGTTTGAAGTGAGTGAATGTATAACACTATCTCAGGTATCACTGTGCTGACTGGACTTGTTGATATATCATATCGATATCGAGGCTAAACTCTTCTTCCAGGATTCGTTTGTTAGCTGATGATGCAAACTTGAAATTAGTAGGTTAGTTAGATAGGCATACTGTTAATTTCTAATGGCTGACATTTTACCTCTTGTAATTCTGGTTATTCATAGAAAGGCTACTAAGAGACATTGGCAGTAGAACTCTTTAAATGTACTGATAATGCAAAGCTTAAGCTTTACTGTGCCTGGAATTGTAATAAGTTACTGGACAGTCGTTGATGGTGGGAAGGATTTAGCAAATGCTAATCAGGGAAGTCTAATTTTTATGACATCAAAATGCTTGCACAGTATCACTTTAATCCATAGACTGTACACAAAGGATGGATGTAACTTCCTGGTTTGAAAAGTGACATCAGTTTAGTGTGAAAACCTGCAATTTCTTTTAATGTCCAGCAGGGGTCGACTCCTCTGCTTGGAAAACAAAACCTTCATGTTTAGAGGTCTGTGGGAAACTGCCCTTGGGCGCTGTTGATCTATTACCGCAAACTTTTTTCTGATCAGTTCATGGCCTTAGCTGATAGTTTCAAATCATACTGAATATAACATAATTAAGTACTACTGCTGTTCCCTCATTTCCAAGGTAGATCCGCATATTTGATTTGGGCAGATGCTTGTCCTGATGCAACCTTCTCATTTATCCAGGTTTGGGGCCAACGCAAGGAATACAGTAGCTTTTAAACCCTGGAGGTGGATTTAATGGCTCCTCCCCTCTTGAACTGGCTAGTTTTTCATATATAAGGCTTGTTTAATCGCTACACCATGGAGCCACCTGAATAAAGAATGACATAATATTTTTTTTAAATTGAGGGTTGAGGCATATGATCAGGAATTTGCTAACCAATGAGTGATGTCACAGTGGCTACTTCCATCTTTTGTGTACAGTCTGTGCTTTAACCAACTAAACCTGCATATCCTGCCTAATGAGAGGTATGGAGTCTGTGGGGGGAGGTTGAGGTAAATACATGTGACTGAAATTCTGATTAGTCTTTGGTCTCAATGTCAACAAAGTGTAAATAAAAAGAATTCAGATGATTGGAGTTCTTATGCGTTTTCATAGAAATTAACGGATGTAATATTGCACATTTTATTACTCAGTAAAACTCCAGGATTTTGAGCTCTAGTTTGTTTAAATGAGTCTACAATCATTGGTGTAAAACATGATTTTCTCTTGAAATGAGTGAATTGTTGTGACAGCAATGACTAGAACACTATTCACATTTAAGTAAAAAAGTAGAGAAAAAAAGGCCACTCATAAAAAAATAAGAAAAGAAGATTCTCATCACTGCTATACTGCAAATGTTTGCCATGAGTTACCTGAATCTGCAAATGTTTTGGCCTTGGTATATACATTACTACGGTGACATGACAGCTATTAAATGTGGACACAGAACTGGTTACGCTTGGCAACAACTGGAAAATAAACCGACACTGTAAAAATGAATCAAATCTCCAACCAGACCAATGTGTTTTCTGGCTCACGCAAACTGTATCCAGATACTTCTAAGTAAGATCAATAAGAGCCAGCTCAAATATATGCACCCATATAGCAGGTGGATGTCCAATCACTACTGTAAACTGTCTTCTGTATTCACACACGAGAATCACTTACACTCCAGAAAATATATTCACACTCACAAGCGCCTGTCTTGTAATTTTGCATTAGTACCACATGTCGAATGAGAAACAAAAAAAAAGAAGTGCAAACTCTACTCAGGGACGAAATGGCACGGCAGTAAAGAAATCAATCCAAAGGGAAGGATAGTGTCCATCACCCATTAAAAAAAAACAACAACAAAAAACCCCCACCTTACACTTCATTTTCACAAAATGAAACCAGCCCCCAAAAATCACAAACTAATTCAACACCGATGCCGAATGTTCAGAGCTTTACTCCCAGCTGTGATCGATCGAGTTCAGCTCGCGTCATATCACGCAGCCACAGCCTCTCTGTGCAGAGTGCACTGTGGAAAAGTCAATTAAGCCTGCTATGGTATTGAAAAGCAATACCGACGGTCTGTACAGATAAATGCGCCAACCCCTGTGAAAACATAGAGAAAGGAAAAGAAGGAAAAACCTGATGGATATACAAAGGCCTATAATGTGTAACCCCCATGGACAATAAAGTGGACATCTTCGTTCACACACTCTGTATTGATCCTGAAAATATATTTTGTATAATTCACCCTGCTCCCCAACCCAACCAGACACACGGCTATCAGTCAAGCTGTACAGTCCCAACATGGCAACGCGATAGCAGTCGTAAAAACTCTCAACGAATGCAGAGTCGATGACGTCTGCGCTGTTCCCTCCCTCTGCCCCCCGGCAGCTCAGCTCCTTGCTAACGGGAGCTGAACAGTGGGTATGTCTGGGGATAGTCTTCAGGGGTGTCTCACTTTCTCATGTCATCGGTTACTGTATCCAGTCTCATCTAGCGCTCAATGGGCCGATTGTACAGTCTTAACGAGTCATTGTGTACACTGAGCTCCTCCACCGATAAGTGCATCCTGGAGGTTCCAGGTGAGAAGTCCCCGTGGAGCAGGAGAGAGGAGGGCTAGCACAGGAGGGAGGCTGCGGAGGGGAGGGAGGGATGTGGATGCCCCCTCCTCCCTCAGCACTGCTCGGACTCGATGAAGCCCTCCTTCTCCTGGCCCACTGGCTCCACCTCCGCGTAGGCTGGGTGACCCGACCCCCTGCGAAACTTCATGGCAGGCCACCTGCTCGGACGTCTCTACAGGAGAGAAGTTAAAGATTGAAGGTCAGAGGCAACAAATGTGGTCAAGGTTAAAGGTTAGAGGTTGCTGTGTAGTGCATTCACCTAAAGCCCTTTTATTTCAGTGTCTAACTTGACATCTATACAGCGTATGGTGCCCTGTACCTAAGACCCCATTGGTCGCTAGCATATTTCCATGGTTACCTGTAGTTTGCATGAAAGATGGTGACTTACTTGTCACCTAACAGTGGAGAGGCAGTAAAAATTGAAAGAGTGCAACACAAACCAGAAATGGATATTGTTTGCTTTCAAAGTAAAATCAACTTTAACTTTGAAAGAAAGTGTTTCCGGTTTGCTTACTGTTTGCAGCCATTAGGTGTCATACAAACCATGGCCATCAATGGTCATCTGCTTGGATCCGGTGCAGCACTATATACATCTTTGTGACTAATTTCACCTTTGTGAGTGCGGCTAGCCTCCAGAAACCACTCACCAACCAGTCACTGAATGCACACTAGCAAAACATATATTACACTTCACTTTCAAATGATGGCTGTCAGCATTTTTCGGATATTAGATATATTCAGCTTATTGAGAACACCCATGAATGTTAACTGGTTTGATTCTCATAACCAGAATTAAAAAACTTCTCTATAGCAAAAAAAACAATAGCACAGGAAAATATAATAAGTAATTTATGTCAAGGTGTAAGACTGACAATCAGCCCTCTGACGTCAGAAACAGAAGAACTGCTGGTGCTGCTGCTCACCTCGATAAGGAAGAGGCTGGCTGCAGAGGTCGGGTGATGGTAGATGTAGACTGTGATCAGCACGCCTGCAATCATGATAAGCATCACCAGCAAGATGCCCAGGATCAAACCAGTGTGAAGAGGATGAGTGCCTTTCACCCTGTCTACAGCACTGTCAGCTGGCATCACTGGAAAACACAACAAGAAGCCATTATGTTGGCACACACGCATTCTGTTTGCTATTTCAGATTGTTAAGCACCGCTGGTTTAATTATCACTTTGTGCCACATGCTTAAAGCAAGTGTTATATTTTCTCTGGTTTCGTTGCAGTTTTGTTGTCGACCAGCAGGGGACACTCATTATTCATCAATACGCTCCTTTCCTGCTTGTGCCGATATGTTTAAGTTCAGCTTTCGCTCCGTGTCACCATTGTGGGAAAAAGGCATTTCATTTTAAAACCTAACAAATGCACCGCTCTCATTCAGCCATGCACGTCTGATTCATTTTCAGTGACTCTAAAAGTATTTGTTGAATGGTTAAAGGACATTTCTTTCACTTGGAGAACAAATTCAAGGTTCACTGTGCAACTGGCTCTTTAGTAGTCTCTGGCACGATTGTTCTGAAGGCTTTTTAGGCATTCAAGAGCAGTTCTCGTCTCCCATAAGTGCGAGTAAGAGTTAATCCCACACCAAGGTTAGCAGTGTTTGGTCCTGATGGGAGGAGGAGGAAGGTCTATAGCTGCTGATAAAGTCCTATTATAGCCTTAAGTCGTGGCACTGCAAACCGAAGAGGCTGTAAGTAGTGACTACATAAGAGATCGGTCCTTCAGCCGGGTTTGGAAGTCAGCGCTAGTCTGTAAAGCACTTCATCAGATTTATATTTGGACCTCAAAGTCGACCCAGCAGGTGTTTTGAGAGTTCTTTTGAAGATGATCACAGTAGCCTGTAAACCTACTGGGAAATCTCAGTTTTCATCTTTGGGGTACAATTTCACAAAACACACACACAGACAAAAATACAAAAACTAAGAGAACTTCCTCTGTGATTTGTCAGAGGGAAGAATACACATAATAATGACAGAAAACAGTGTCCCAGCAGAGAACATAACCCAGCAAGGATTCTGCCTTCATGTTGTACCTCATCTCACACAGATTTATAGCAGGTTCAGGCCACGTGTACTCACAAAGCTTTTTTCTTCTCCTTCTGTGCCACCCTGGCAACATCTCCAGGGCTCCTCCCCGGCTTTAATTAGCAGCAATACCCACCACTCGGCCTGTCAGCCAAGCAGCCTCTCCCCTGGCTCTCTGCCTCATTGATTTCCGGCGTACTCGGGTTGTAATCAAATCTGTGCAATGTGTGTGGGAATTCACTGTTAATGTGTTTGTCTGTGTAGACATTATGTGCCCACCATAACTGGGAATGAAAAATAAAAACAACAAACGGATAATTTGCTGTGCTGAAACAAAACAACTGATGGCCGGCAATGCTGACAACCCAACTGTGTCCATCGTTCGTCAATCAGCTATGAAGGCAGTGAGTCGGGATTCTTGCTTGACATCCTTGCTTTTGCGTTTAATGTAGTAAACACATGATCTGAGTATGCTCTGTTTTTCTCAGAGACAAGACACTTTCCCATGCGTTTGTCCGCTGGAGCTGCACAGAACCATCTCCTGCTTCAGCTGGAAGTCCAAACGATGCGACAAGCTGTTAGTTGGGGGTGTTGGAAGGTTAGTGAGGGGCATGTGGCTAAGCCGAGATGTAGGCATAATGAGAAATCAAAAGCCTAGCAGCTAAAAACCAGCAGAATGCAAGCTGAGAGTGTCCGACCCCTGGAGGAGCACAGCGCTCTGGCACAGAGAGTTTCATCTGGACTCTTCTGAGTCTAAGCCAATAAGACAGCAGCGAAGGCCTCAAAATATCACATACACTGGGTGATAGTGATCTGGTGAAACAAGCAAAATTTTCTGTGTGGTTTCCAGACTCATGTGCAGCCATGTGTCCAATAACAGATGTATTATGTGAAAAGTGGAGCTGGACAAGACTCTAAAGACTGTGGAAAAACTGTGGAAACATGCAAAAAAAACCCACATTTATATGTTTTACTGGCAAAAACTGTAGTCATACTTAAACACCTTAATAGTGCACGACTGACATAATCAAAGCACCTAAAGCATTGCCTTGATGCATGCTCAATCATCCAGGTAAGTAAATCCCAAAAGGTTGATTCTGTTTATCTGGACATCCAGATGCGTCAAGATTTCAATGAAACGTTTCTCCCATTGAAAACACTACGTCCAGAGGAACAAAATCAACCTTTTGGGGCACATAAAGTATTTTTTCATAACTGTTTTCAGAATCATACACATTAAAATGAATTTACTGGACCATAAACTGTTGATGATTTTAATTACCTCTATAATGCCAGACAGCTTGATCTATTCCACACTTTGAAACTGTTTGCTCAAAGTATGTATATACAGATGAAACTGTTGGCTAACCTACCAATAAACAGCTGAAGTAGCTAGCTAAAACTGAGAATAAAAACTTGGAAATCATTGGCTAGCTGTTAAAATAATTATCTGGCAGTCTGGGAAACAGTTTCTATTGATCACTAATACATGGAGAGTATTATGAAGTAGTACCACTGCTAATGATAAGCTGAATATAGTACTTTTCCAGGCTCAAATGAACATCTAAAGATGAGAGGTGGTGCTGGCAGAGGAGTCTTTGAGCCTGTCTGACTGGATACTTTGCTGGGAGTATGAAATGACAGCTGGGAACCAGTGCTGTCTACAAAACAACCACAAAATATCAAGTTTGCAAAAAAAAATAATTCTTAAATGTTCTTATTTTTTAATCACAAAAAGAGCTTACATTGGTGTAACTTCAGTTATAGAAATACTTCAGTTTACTGACACGTGGCTTAAAATACGTAAGTATTTTATATAATGTGAAAATATAGTATATGAATACTGTAATGGTGGGAGTACAGTTGGATAGGGACAAAGTGGTAGGTGTACAGCACATCGAATTCATTCCTCATTAGCTTTGTCCTTATGACTGCTAGGTCCTAAGCACTAATGGACGACAGAGCTCTTAGACAGCAATAAAATACATTAGAGATTTTGAGAGAGGACAAATGAGACCAGAGGAAACCAAGCCAATCTGTTCATTTTCAGCTCCACATTAGTGCCACGGTTGGCGCAGGGGAGTACAACTGTTCTCTCACTTGGCTAATGGGTTTCAGGAAGCCAACAACACAAACTGAGCAGACCTATAATTCAGCCTTTTTATAAATAGGAGTCGGGGAGAAGTAGCGCTGAGAAGCAGCTCCTGAAAAAAGGGCGTCTCACTCCTGTTGTTTCTTATCTTGGCTCTTATTGGAGCTGTAATCACCTCAGCATTTCCTGTCACCGTCAAGGTCAGACCAAACCTGGCTGTGATGTGAGTTAAACATGCTAGATCACCCAGACAAACTGACAGGAAGCAGGCTGATTAAATACAACTTCATAAACACCCACTCGTTACAATAGCAATACAATTAATACAGAGGAAAAGCCAATATAATTTCTCGCTTTTTATGTTTCAGTCCTTTCCTCACAATTTAGCTTCACCTTGAATAACACCATTGCCAGGTATGCGACGATAAAGGGTAGATGCATGAAAAATATGCAAAGAGATATCATCGCAGCACCAGGCGCCAGCACAAGAGTGCTCAAGTGATGGGAAACATGCAGCGTTTGTGTAATGAAAGTGTGATAGAAGCCGTGGATTTCCATTTTCTTTCGAGCAGGAAATGAAACATTTGAGAGGCTATCTCCGAAAACTGATGGAGTTCAAAGTCATTTCAGGAGTTTGGATGGTTTTGAATCCCCGAAAGTCTAATTGGAATGTTTTGAGTTTGCTTGTATGACTATAAATGTTCATGGTTTATGTACATTTTATGCTGAAAGGGCATTGTTCTCATGTTTTTATCTCATATCATTAGAACATTTTACACAGGATCAGAAAATTCTGCTTTAGCAGTCAGTAGACATCACTGTTTACAAAAAGCAGCTAGACTTATAATACTGTGGCTCTAAGACAATAATGATGGTGAATTAACTTTAACATCATAACTCCTCACTTGATAAAACAGCAGCTGGAAGTTATGAATAATCCTATTTCTTAGTATTTATGAGACAATATTAGCAAATGAATAGCCAAACAGGAAATCACATGAGTCACTTGTGCTGTTGCACTGATGCATGTAGGTGGCAGCAGTGAACAACAGCTGCGACTGTAAAATTAATGAATATCAACTCGCTATTGCATAAAAGTCCAAGTCATCATAAGTCCACCACCATGCTTGACAGTTGGTTTGAGGTGTTAATGCTGATGGGTGTGTCTTGCTAAACATGGTGCTGTGTTTTATGGTCAGACATCTCAACTTTAGTCCAAAAGACATTGTTAAACAAGTCTTGTGATTTGCAAACTTAAGCTTTGCTGCCATGTTCGTTTTAGAGAGACGAGGCTTTCTCCTGGCAACCCTTCCAAATAAGCAACACTTGTTTTATTCCTAATTGTACAGTCATGAACTTAAACCCTGTAGTCTGAGGCTTTGGGTTTTGGTTTTGGCACTGTGTTACCACACACCTGAATGCTCCACACCAGCAAACTGACGAAGCAATACATTTTCACACATTTCTCCTGCATTTTGGCCTAAATTTTGTTAAATAAATAATGACAGTGTGATGTTTTGAATCTCCCCTTAAAATTAATAGTGGCTCAACTTTCTTTTTCATATGATGCTAACTAAATCCAACCGGGCCAAAGGGCTTACTGCCTCTATTCTATTTTGTTTTTACTCGCATTGGTCCAGACACCATAATTGATCGCTGGGACCCACAGAGGACAATAAAGCATTACAGTGAGCTGCTGGATAAAGTTTATCAACTGACTGAGCCACATGTCCCCCAAAAGATAAAAAAGCAATCAGGGACAGATGCCTCAGCGGTAAAGTCAAACCAGGAGACAGAGAAACAAACAATAATAAAAACAACAGGAAGCAGCAGCGGCTTAACCTCAACAGTTATTGGATGGCACAGAAGGGAAAGTCGGGGACCTACCCTGGTTGTCTCTGAGATGCAGAGCGATCTTGGTGTCATCTGTGAGGAGACAAAAACAGAAAGAACCACGAGCATCAGACACAATGATCAATATTTCTCTTTGTTGTTTGTTTCTGACAACATAAACAACTCGCTGATGGTCCCAAATGAGCCGAAGCTTCTTTCACTATATTTAACATCCTATTAAAAATGAAAGCTGTGAATATAATGGTTTAGCATTCCCAATTCGGCACATAAAAGCAGTCTGGGGTTAACTATACATGTGAAATATGGAAATGTAGCATGACCCAGTTCTCCTCGAAGGGTAGCAGCCATTTACACACACCATAGGATTCACATTATGCAAATTTGACCCACACATCACACAGATGCATTTCACCGGATGATTTAATTCGAAAGGATTTCAGTTTTTAAAAAGAGCAAAGCAAGTGCATTTTAGCGACTGAAATGAATCATTAAAAGATATTGTTCTCTAAGTGGCTGCACGTCGCGCAGCAGAGTTAGGGTTGTGAATTTGATATTACTGTTTCTGTACGAGGAAGCCAACAAAGCAATTACATGCTCTTCTTTCACAGAAATGTCTATATAGGTGAAGGCGTACAGAGTATAAATGACCCGGAAGCACTTAAAATTAAAAAAGCATTGTTTTTTGTAATCTATTCTCATGTATACATGCTGCACATGTGCCCAGAGAATATTACAATCTTTTAATTAGTCCTAATTTCCCCATGTTCTTACTCCACAGTTTATTTTGGTAGCTAGATTTTAGTTTTACTTCCTGTATTTGTCCTTTTGTTTTCGCTGCCCGGATTACTTTCCCCTGTGTTGGAAGTCATTTTGATAAAACATTAAAGTCTATGGAAAAAAGGAGAAAGCTAGCAGACACATCTTTTTATAGAATAGGGGACAAACTGATTTAATGTTAAATAAGTATGAGGTGTTTAGGGCTTAAAAAGGTGGAGAAAAACATCAACAAATAACCTGACCTGGTAAGACGTAAGACCTTTTTTTCATTGCTTTAATTCTACCGGAGGTTGTACATGCAGTGGAAGGTGGGAAATAAATTGCTTTTACAACTATCCCCAGTGCCGTGTAGCTATCATGGCTTAAAATACATATTACTGCAAAAATTCCATTCACTTTATAAGTGACTAGTTCCTCAGAGGGAGGCATTAAGTACAGCTGAACGTGAGCAGAGTGAAAGACGAGACGTTTCCATCTCTTACACCCAAACAAGCCTCCACCCACGCAGACACATTCATCCTCTCCAGTCTGTTTTTTACCTCCTTCGCTCTTATGTCAACCTGCAGCTTTTGCATGAGCCACCAAGCCTGTAATCTAAGCTGACCTTTGACCCCTGCAGCTGACAAGTGAGGGGATAGCTGGCGAAACTGATCCACTGTCAGACCGTGGGTGATAACAAATGTGAACACCGCAGCACGACCTCCTGAACTCACGGATACTAACACATACGCACGCCGTGCATTTTACTCCTCATGCTGTCTGCGAGGCCTCTCACCACGCCCCGGTTTGATCTGTGGGACAACTCGTTGTGTTTTGCCTCACAGCGAGGCGTTTTTCCCATTCCCTTCGTGAACTCACCGCATCTATCCTCATCACAGCAGCGCGTCGAGCACCCCGACCGCGATGGCCCGGACATTTAAACTCAGCCCCCACGAGATGATTAATGGGTGTGCGATGGAAAAGGTCGGCCACTGCCGGAGTTAGCCATGAAAGAAATGCTTCTTTTTTGGGGGGGAATACAAAATAAAAAGATAACCCAGACTTTAATGTAGAAAGTTCAATAAAAAAATTAAAAATGGAGGACAAATGAGATCGAGACGTAGAGCACAGAAACACTGCAGACATGCACTGGAAAGTCTTTTTAGTCTAACTACACTTTTGGGGACCATTTTTAAGATTTAGTTGTTAGAAAATAAAAATTTTAAACTCAGTTAAAGCTCGTCCAGAAGCACAAAATAAAAGAGATGAACAGAACGAGAACAGCACAGACAAAAACAAATGGACAAGAATTTGCTGCAGGAAGCTGGAGACTTTCAAGACACTTTGAGGGTTTCACTGTAAAGGAGTAATAACCCACAAGAACATGATTAGCTTTAATCTTAGACTTTAAAGTCAGAACATCTGAGGTCAAACAAAGCCCTGACCTCGCACGAGCCAATAGAAGAGACTGGGAAAGATTGTTTTGCTGTGTTTACTGAGCCACACCATTAACTAAAAAACTTCCAGAGAGCCCTAATTACACCTTTTTTCCATCGAGTCCCCTCAGGCGAGGCAGATCACTTAAACTCCGTCCTGTTCAAGTCATATTCCTATGTGTTTACTTTCTAAAAGCTATGGAAAAATAACACAAATGAACAAAGACACTCTAGTTTATCATGAGTCTATGAGCGACACACCATCCTGATGACTTAAATTCCTCCAAATAGCCACAAAAATGCGTTTTGCACAACACAGAGTAGTGTTTACTAAAACCTACGATTCCCAGCTATTTCAGGAAATTACTGAGCCACTTGAACAAGTAAACATCAAATTTTTGGCCTGGTCTTTTAAGTACAGACAAATGGGGTTGAGTACTGGCATGTTGTTAGTTATTACTCCAACACGTTTATAATTTTTTTACCCACATTAATTAATTAATGAGTACAAGGTACGATTTTTAATTGAATAAAGATAGAGCTCCAAAAAATATCACATGGAAGCAAGACAACTGAAAAAACCACCACACAATGTACCAGCTGTGTGATTTTAGTGTTGATTAGAAATGAGACCTCGCGTTTCAATGAGATTTACCTGTATGAAAAATATAATAAAATAAACAGTGTTTTTATACGGTGACATACATAGAGACAAGGGTAGGTGGGCCTTTCCTATCATTTTGATTCACTTACGATTCACATCTGGAGCTGATTAAGATAAACTGGCTGTTTACTGAAATAAAACGTTTAAAGGTAATATACAAAGGGAAACGAACCGAAAATTGGCACGATAAATTCAACCGACTCGTCGTAACCCTGGCATCTCTGGAGGCGAAGAAATGGGAGTAAACAAACTCCAGAGGACACCTTGGCCGTTTTCCTATCATCAGCAAAAGACTGCTGTCTGCTGCCTCCACAGAGATTTGCATTAAATAACTCGGAGATTATGCGGTCTGGATTCATCTCCCTGCACTGAATCATGTGCTCAATACTTTGCGGTGCAATATTAAAGGAACGTGACTTTCTCGACCTTTGCACAAGTTGAGGAAATGTGTGTGATGCAACGATCCATAGCGACCGTTTGTTCATACCGTCTTCACGAAAGGAGGCGCAACACACCTGTGTTTTGATCAAAGGTGTGCGCTACGAAGCAACGCTAACGGGTTAGTGATCTTTAAGTCAGAGTTTTAGTATCGCGAAGGCGGCTCTCTTTTTAACCTGGTTAAATCACCATGGTAACCTGATCTGGAACTGGTTATCTTCTGGTATGTTCGGAAAAGTTCTGGTAGCCAAAATGTCCTCTATGTATAAAAGACATTTTTGGTTAATTCAGAGAAAATGCTCTATATTGTTTGTATTGAATTTCTCTTGTGTCACACCAGTCCTCTGCATGTCCTCCTTTACGACATCCATGAATCTTCTCTGTGGTCTTCCTCTTCCTCACACCTGGCAGCTCTATCTTTAACGTCCTTTGTCCAGTATATCCACTATCTCTCCTCCGCACACGTCCAAACCACCTCAGCCTGAGCTGTCCCTCTGATATACTCATGTTAAGGCTTCAAAAAGGAAAATTAGTCTTTAGAGTCAAACAGCAAAACGCCTCATAAATAACCTGAAAAATGACTGAAAAGAACAACAGAGGGATGAGAATATTTTTAAGTGTCAACAGATCTGTCACATTCTTAGGCATGAAAGACCGAGACTGAGCTAGCAATGTGAGATGATCCCAGGTCTGTGTGGGTGCTTCCATTTTCGACTGGTGGGATTTGTCCTAATTCGATCTGCTTCTTTAAAAGTTGGTACAAGCACAGCGCTCTGCTGCTTGTCATCTGGAACATTTGTTTTTAAGTAGAGAGCTGCAGCACATATTCATGTATTCTTTAAACAAAATGTGTGTCTTGTGCATGTTGCAAAACAGGAAATGCATCAATAACAATAAAGAGCAGCTCCAGAGCATGCACTTCATTTAACATCTCGCCAGAATGGAGCATCGATCACAGCACAATATGCTCTGTGGCCGCGATCCAACGTTTTACTTCTACTTCACCTTCAGTGGGGACGCTGGTGGGGGGGTGGGAGGTGGAGGGTGTTTCCCTGCCCGCAGTGGCCTCCTTCCCTTTGGGTGTTGTTTTGGCAGCAACCGTGGTGGTGAAAGGGTAAAGGTACGTAGTGTCTGCGATGTCACACATCTTGTCCTTGGTCTGAAAGATGAGACATTTTGTTATGTTTCTGATACAGATTTAGATGTTTCACCATCCTGAACTGTCGAAATCACTATCAGGTATGATGATGTAAAGGCTGCTTATTGTGACACTCACCTCATCTGGGCAGCTACTGTCCATCCAGTCCTGGTGATGGCGGTCAAAGCCAGTGGAACATCTGAGAGCAGAGGAAACAGCACATATGTCAGTCTAATAAAGGTGGAAGTGGAGTGGGATTATAGTGTATGTATATAGTGTAACCAAAGTTGAGGATTTTCAGAACACACTAACATACACCGTTTTTTAAACAAAACATAAAGCAGGAAAGATTTAGAGTCATAGTCAGTTTAGTTAATCCAGCAGAGGGGCTCCATCCTAACTGTTTATAATAACTAACAGTGTTTGGAGCACAACTGCTGTAGGGTACCCATCACAGCCAAGCAGGATACATTACTCTTAAAACCAGAAGTCAAGAGCTTCGATGTTGCCTGCAAGCCTGCTTTAAATCAAAACCCAGAGTATATATGGCCAAGCATTAGTTGGTCTGCACACCGGTGGTCAGAGCTGTCTGATAACTCCAACAAAGTTGCAAGGACAGAATTAAAAGAGATTATACAGTATGTTGTGCTATGTATGAACAAAACTTTTTTTTGTCATATCCAATTTCGCAGAGTAATTTCTAGCTACAAATGAAAAAACAAAAAAATATATATTTTTTGAATGGTGATGTCGAGCGTTAGCACGGTTAGCTTGTTAACGTGTTATCGCCGTGCAGCCCCACGCACGGGGCGATCCGCGTTAACTCGCTAACGGAGATTTGCAGCGTTAATGCGGTTATGGCGTTAACGTCATTTTACAGAGATTAACGCCGACGGCACTAATTCATTGCTTTCTATGTCCAGTCTCCCCAACTGTGTCCCTGGTTTGTTATGTCTCCATGTCTGTTTAACCCCAGTCTCACTTTCAAGTTCACTTGTCTTAGTCTGAGTCTCAGTGTGTGTTACTTCCTGTTTTATTTTGACAGTCTCTTGTCTTGTGTGTGTGATGTTCAGTTTTGCTTCCCCTGTCTCGACAGTCAGATTCTGTTCAGCTGTGTTCCACAAATGTATCCGATCTACTCCTGTGTATATATTATCTGCGTGAGCCTGTCCTTGTTTTTTAGTTACAGACGTGTGTTAAGTTTGTTTTGTTGCAAGGCCTCACCAATAAAGCTGTTCTGAGTTTTCCATGGAAAACATGGAAATGGAAAACAAAGTGGAAAAGGAAAAAGGAAGACTAAAATGAAACAAAAGTTCTCACTGTAATCAAACTCAGGATGCTGCTATCCCAAACAGGCCAACAGTCTATCCCCAAATTTCACATTTCAAGCCTAAAAAGATTCTTTGTGGCTCTTGTCAGGCTTTCTAAAAAGCGCTGCATAATTATTTTCCAAGCTGAGTCATATTCCTCATGGTTGTAAGTACAACAAAGCTGAGTGCTCCCTCTAAACATTCATAGTGTAATTTAAGCTAAGCTCAATAATACTTTCAGGTTTGTCGACTTTGAAGCAAGCTGGGAAGAAAATATCTACACCTCCCACTCCCTGCCACCCTCTGAGCTTTGGATTCAAGGAGCTTAAAGGGGAAAGTGCGAAGGTCTGTGAGTGAGAAGTTCAAGGGGTCATGAGGCCTTGGGATAAGGGTCCTGCTGAGTCAACTATGCGTAACCATACAATTTGAAAAGACAGACAGCAATCGAGGCAACAGCTACTAATCTTGCCTGCTGTAAAGGATAAAAATTATAACTCGCTTGCTGGTGAGCTCGCCATCATCCTGTCTGTCTACGCTCTCAAAGGATTTTCTGTGTGGAAGAAAAAGTTAGCATGCAAAGCAGGAAACCCACTCGCTCTGACATGCACACGGATAAAAACAACCTACGACCAGCTCGCAAGGCAGAAACACGGCAGTTCAAAGCACGATAGCAGTGGTATCTCTGCTTTGTGCTGCAGGGACACTATGAGCCCAAAAGGATCTCATGCATCCCCAGCAGGCCCCATTTCTCCAGAGAACATATTGTTATGGTAATGACTTTATCAGAAGAAGTCCATTCTCATCTTTCTACCTCTCTAATCATCCCATTTCTTTTACCCCCATCCCCAAAAAAAAAAATCACTCCATCTGTTCAATCAGGCGAGACAGATTCCTCTGCTTAATCCCCCATTTCCCCCCGGCTGCTTTTCCCCCCTGAGAGGGCAGCGGAGCAGCCAGAATGAGGCGCGATATTACTGAGCAGGTCTGGTCTAACCTGTCTCTAAAAGGAGCTCGTGGCTTTGTTTCTTCTCAATGGCATCCATTTCAGCCGGTTGCCATCTAAGACAGCGAGCCCACAGCGCTTTAATTAGAAATGGGCTGAGGTGCTTCATTTAAATATAAATAAACCCATGAGGTGAATATTTCTGCTCAGGTTTTCAACAATCACAGCAGGATGGCTGGATCGTGATATTAGGTTTCATTCTGACTCATTCTTAGAGGGAGTCATTCCTTGCATGACAGAAATGATTATAAAACTGTTTTAACCCTTTAAATTTTCATATAATCAAATCATTTTGATGCATCTTTTTCAGAACATGTCTGTCAGGATAATTCTCTCTCTCTCTCGCTGATTATCCCACTGTGGAAGGTCCTAGAAGAAAACTACAAGCTCTCTGCCAACAGCTTGTAGTTTTCTCTCAGCATAGGCTGTTTACCCCTGAGAGCAGTATTACTTTAACATTATAAAGGGAACATTAGATGATGGTGACAGTTCATTCTGCTCTCAGTGATTTACTTTTAGAGAGAAATGTATTTATAGGAAGTTTATCACTTTGCTACTTTGCTAGTACCAGGACCCCCTTTTACCTTCAGAACTGCCTTTATTCTTCATATTCAACAAGGTCCAAAAGCATGATTTTAAAACAGTTTTAACTCTTGGACCAGTCTCGCTGGACCATATTGTCATGATAGCATCACACAGCTGCTGCAGATTTGTTGGCTGAACACATGCATGATGTGAATCTTCCATTTTACCACATCCCAAGGGTGCTCTGTTGGATTGAGATCTGGTGACTGTGGAGGCCATTTGAGTACAGAGAACTCAAGAAACCCGTATGAGATAATTGTGCTTGATGCTGACATCATGAGATGGGTACACTGTGGTCATAAAGGGATGGACATGGACAACAATACTAAGTGTGGGATTTAAAAAAGTTCAGTTGGTGCTAAGGGTCCCAAAGTGTAAATCCTTCTTGTCAACTTGATTGTGTCAATATTTGACCCGACCATTTGAATGCTGCAGCAGATATCAAGACTCATCAAATCAGATGTTTTTCTAATCTTCTATCATCCAATCTTGGTGAGCCTGTAAAAACTGTAACCTCAGCTTCCAGTTCTTAGCTGACAGGAGTGGAACCCAGGGTGGCGGCCCACCTTGGTTGCTGTTGCCTTCCTGTCAGCTCAAAGCAGTGGATGCTATCCTCTGGCGTCTACATACCTACATGCAGTGAGTTCCTGCCATGTGATTGGCTGATTAGATATTTGGGTTAATGAGCAGCTGAACAGGTGCAAATAAAAATGTGTGTGCTACTCTTAGATTAATGAAAACACACCTGTAGTTTATTACTTTTTGGTTTTGCTTCATTAGTAAACTTTGCTTAGAATTTACTTTTAAGTAAAGCAGGACTTTTGAGATCTAAAATCTCAGACTGGTGAGCCTGTGTGCCGTTTCACATAAAAACTATAGAGGAACAATTTGGTGTGAGGCTACCACAAATTAAAATTCAACCTTCGTCTCCTTAACACCCATTTGTGATGCACACCAGCTGTGTTTTTTTAGGTAAACAAATCCCTGCACCTCTAAGCACATCAGCATTCAGAGGCTCTGGCACGTACGGCCCACTGTGAGTCCACGGCAATGTCTGTCATGCTTTATTAACCCGCTTTAGTCCACATCAGCCACAGCAAACTGATTCACCTTGTAACTTAGCATGAAAGAGGCGCCAGGCTCTCACCTTCACAGCACTCCACGGTGCGATCAGTCTGTTAGGGACGTTCCCTTTAAATTTCAGCTTCTTTCATTAACCCCCAGAGCCAGCGAGGCTGCCATAGTTTTTAATTAGTGCGTGTTTAAAGCATGTTTGCCTTTTTCAAAGGAAATGGCTGAAGGATACAAAGGGCAGAGTGATGCTGAACAGTTAGATATTAACACAGTAGGAAAGCTAATTAAAATGCTGCTTAATGAGATCCCTGCTACAGGCGTACAGTATCTCTCCACCGCATCCATAAACTGCTGAACAGAAAAGCACTTTTTCATATCATTGAACTGTAAATTAGATTGTCAAAGGGGAGGGCATTCAAAATGCAAAACAGAGGGGAAGTCAACTCCCAATACCCCTTCGAAGTCCAAAATAACAATTCCCAGCGGACAGAGCAGAAGAGCTACACATTTCATTAAGTACTCCAAATAAATAATTAGTCCAAAGGAAAAGATTGGCAGATGAACGCTCACTAATCAAGGAGTTTAAAATGCAGCGCCGCAGGAAAAGAAGCGATTGTAGCTCGAAAGGTCAAACGGCAAACCCCCCGAAACACTGACGACAATCTCCGAAAATATTTTCAACAAAATAAAAGTGCAGAAAAGCAGACACCCATTGACAGTCAGGTCCAAGCTTCCTTAACTTACAGGGAAGATAAACTCCTCCACCATCTATCCTCGGTGTCTGTTTAGCTCAGACTTTTCTATTTGATAAAATAAAACCCACCACAGCTCACATTTCAGCTGTCAGGAAATTCTGGGGAGGAACGCCAACACTTCTTTAGCAGCTCAAATATTTACTTTTGTTTGAAATGATAAAAAGTAGAGCAAAGGTTGGCAGAACAGGTGTGAACTGAATGAATGTCGGAGTGAGTCGCTTTCTCTTCCAAAGACTACAACCACTGCTGCGTAGCATAAATGTGAAGCTGCCTGATTAAATTAAAACCTAACACACAAGTTTTTCAGAATAATCACATTATATTACTATATGTAAATCTGTGATCCAAATATATATGTTTGGATAAAATTTTACCAACAAGTCCCTCTAGACCCACTTGAAGTGTACACGTGGGGGATTCTGCAGTAGTCAGTGGATATGTGGAACAATAAATGCACATTTAAGTGGAAAATTAACAGTTCATTAACTGTAATGGATAAACAGACCTCTAAAAGTATTGTATAAATTAAAAATATTAAAAGAGAAAAGGTCAAAGAAAGCTGAAAAAGAAGGGCTGAAATAAAAAGTACAATTAGACTCACGGCTATATTTGATAATAGTGCCAATAAATTAAATAACTTCCATCGTCTGTCCTTCCATCCATTTCTTGCTTTTCACTAAGGCTTCAGTCCTGGGGGGCAGCACTTTAAGCAGACACCCAGACTTCCCTCTCCCTGGCCCTGGATGGATGTCTACAAGACTGTGAATCTCTGTCTGTGTTTCTATTGTAATGGCCATAGTGACTTACCTAAAGCTAAAGAAAATTACAAAAATAATTAGAAAATACAAAAATATAATAAAATATAATAATGCTGCCTGACAAAACCCTCCCAGCGATTTGTGTGTCCTGATGGTCTAGAACCAGAGAGCTTTTGCAAATTTGTTGAGACAGCGAGCTAAAAAGTTGGGAACTGTTCTTTGACAGCACAGATGATTGGGATTCACTATCTTGACCAAGGATTTTTGGCAAGCAGACTGAAGCAGCTGGGAATCTAACATTCAATCTTCCAATTACTAGTTGACCTGATCTGATATAACTGAATGTAAGGCAAGGCAAGGCAAGTTTATTTGTATAGCACAATTCAACAACAAGGTGATTCAAAGTGCTTTACAGAGACATTAGAAACAAGAACAAATAAAAAGCATGATTTAAAATTGATTAAAACAAGCAAATAAACTAACTAACTAATTAACAAACAAACAACAAACAACAGTATATAAAATCAAAACAGATAAAATCACAACAGTAGATAAAATCAGTAGTTAAATGTAAGTTTTGAAATGTACGCTTAAAGTGTGGATTTGGTGCTTTATTCAAATGCAGCTGAGAACAGGTGAGTCTTCAACCTGGATTTAAATAAACTGAGTGTTTCAGCTGATCTGAGGCTTTCTGGGAGTTTGTTCCAGATATAAGGAGCATAAAAGCTGAATGCAGCTTCTCCGTGTCTGGTTCTGACTCTGGGAACTGATAAAAGACCGATAAACCAATAAAGTAACTTTCACTTGATCAGATTTCATTACATTTAATGTTCTACACTGTGCTTACATAATACAATTAAACAGAAATTTTACATGTAATCAAATGAGTTAAACTCAGCAATTTAATGTATGGAACTGTGGTCCACCCAAAAAAGTCAGATTAAAACTTTCTTCAGCACGTTCATGATAAAAGGTGTTGAACAACAGACAGTGTTGTATATACAGTGTACACCTCCATTTTTAGCTTTTACGTACCAGTTTCAATTGTAGTAAAATGCCTTTTTGTGAGTATAAGGGATGTCACTTTGGATTTCAGGCATGAAGTGAGGAGCAGAAGACAATTTAAAGTGGCTACCTGACAGCACTCGCCTTCAACAAACACAACCAGCTGCTTCTTATACTGGCATGTGGGGTTCTGCTCCGCTTTAAATATGCTTCTAATGTCTAGTTATTGTTTGGACATGGGCATCATTCCTAACTGACCAATCATCATGATCATAGTGTTTGTTTGTTCACCATCTCCTCCTAGACAAATGGGCCATTCTTGAGGAAACTTTGTATAAACCTTGCCTATGGCACTGTGAGTGCCAAAAATTACACAGCAGGCACAAATATTTTATACAACTTCTACATATTTATTAGTATTAGTATTTAGTATTGGGGTTTTCTCTGTTTTCTGTGTATCATTGTAGGGTTACAATGCAAATCCAACTGTTGTGATTTGGCGCTATATAAATAAAATTATATTGAAAATTGAATTGTATTTTAGGGCTAGGCTGCTTTATGATAAATGACGATGTAAAAATAAATAAAGGATATAATAAATGGAGAAAAAAAATTACAAATACAATGAAAACTCCTCAAAAGCAAGTCTTAAAAGATGAATGGGTCTGCTGCTTTTTAAAGGCATCCAGAGTGTCCACAGGTTTTTAGTTTAACAGGAGACAGTTTCAGTTTAGGAGCCAACAAAGGCACAGCTAAAGGCACATCCTGCCTTTAGTTTGAGTCTGGAGGGAGGGACAATCTCATAAATTTGCAGTGCATTTTTAATGCCCCCATGTGCTCGACCATGTGGAGCCCTAAAAATTATCCCGTGTAGCTTAAAACTGCTGAAGCCAACATAAAGAGAAGAAGAGTGGTGATATCACGAGACCCCTTTGAAGGCCTAGTCAAAAGATTAGCTGCTGCATTCTCTCTTATTTACACAGGCAAAAAGTATGTGCACTTTGCCTGTGTGCTAGGCAAGTTTTAATGGTTCAGTTCAATTCAATTTAGTGCTAATTCACAAACAAAATTCGCCTCGAGGTGCTTTATATTGTAAGGTAAAGATGCTACAATAATTGCCTGTGAGAACATACTAGGTGGAAATGTGAAAAGGACAATAAAAGATGTCTTTTGTAAGAGTAAAAATGTTCTTATATCCAACCTGTTGAGCCGATGGCACCAGCTACAGTTGAAGCTGATCTGTGAGGAGATGCAGGAGCTACAGCTGGTGAACTGCAAGCAGGCTGCAGTGGAGAAAGGTTAAAAAAGAGGAAACAGTTTATGCAGTCAATAGCCAATTAGACACATGGCCAAGGAAAAGGTCTACAGCCTATACAAAAATAAAGAATTTGCTCAAACCAAAAACTGTTACTATTAATTCTGCTTACTGGGTAAAGGCATCATTTCCACAGCTGTAGAGTTGGTGATCTTTGTCTTAGTCAGCTCCACACGGTGGTACTCATAGATCGTCCTCCGCCTCACATCTAGATTTTGAAGGAAAAAAAAAAAAGAGGGACTGAGTGAGAAAGCAGCAAAGCCACCATCGCAAATCTTCCAAACCCCGAGATAAAAACTGGGACAAGTTATCCCTATAGAAAGAGGAAAGAGAGTGGGAGGCAGAATCGGGTCATATGGGATGCTACCACAGCACTTTATTTCTCCCCTCTCGTTGTGCCCAAAGTGTCAGACCACGACTTGGCAATGGACGGTAGCAATTTCCCCCGGGAGCTGATATCAATCAGACCCTGTTGAAAGGCTGCCTTCCCAGTCATCTGTAACAGCGAGCCATCAGCCAGGGCATGATGGAGCAATTGATTAGATACATCATTGACTCTCATTGCATTCTGGCCCCTATAACTCATATCGGCTGGAGTACAATGGGCTGTCTGGGCCATGCGTCTTTGCTACCATAAGTGGAAAAAAGACCAGAGCAGTAGCTTGACAAATATAATGATTGTGCCTTCCTGCTAGGGTTGCCAACTCCCTGAAAAATAAATAAGGGACACCTCGTGGCCAGGGCCGGGCGACCCAGTTGTCTTCACCCTTCCCAGTGTGGTGAATTTTCTAGCTCTTTTTTTGTGTGTGAAATTATTTTTTTAACCATTTGACTTGAAGTTGATTTAAGTAGATGCATATTCTATTCTTTGTGATATGAACACATGTGAAACAAATGATCATTTAGCCATTTATTTTTAGCTCAAAATGACAACATTAACACAGTAAAACAGGTCTCTTTCTTAAACAGAAGCCTGTCATGCTTAACTTTTGAAAATATAAGTAAATCTTTCTTTAAAAGAACTCTGTCCTGCTTAACTTAAAATAATAGAAAACAATAGAAAGAAAAACATTCTTGTAACAGTGCACATATAGTGCATTTAGTACAATTGGCTTCAGTTGAGGTATTATTTCAGCTTTTCTAATGCTAATCAGCTGCTCCTGTTTGTAAACCCGCTTGTTCCCATGATTACGCATCATAACTCATCATCATTATTCATCTATGTATTACTTTTATGTATTAGTCATCTATTTGTTGTAATCATCTATCCTTGCAGTTGTTTATTACACAAAATAAATTATATTATCACACTTCTGGCCACATAGCGCTGATATTCACTGCACATGCCCATATTAACGTTTTCCAGCCAGGTGTTTTCCTTTTCCCATTCTTCCCTTTCTCTGAGGGGAACAAACATTGCTGCTCTAACGCTGGGCTCACACTGTGCGATTTTTGGCCCATTTTGAGCCGATTTTTGAGTGATCGGACCGATTTTGGCCTTCATCGTGCGTCGTGTAGTATACGTGGGGTAAAGAGAAGTGATTAACACCTCACGACCAGCTCCCGATCATCAATCGCTCGTGAGGGTGTCACCACAGGCGCTCACACTGCTCACGCGCAAACGTAAACGTTGGTGAAAAAGACGGAGCAGCACGGCTGTGCAGCGTGTGATCTGGACACAAGCGATGGAGGCACAACTTGTAGAACTTTGGAAAGCTCATCCGAGCCTTTTCGATGTGGCATCACAAAATTATCATGACCACAACAACCGTGAAAATAGTTGGATCTACATCGCTGCTCAATCACAGCTGCCTGATCAATGTTTTTCATTAGCAATTTAGCAAAGTTGATGGTGGTGGTGTGTCTGTGTGAGTGAGAGACAGAGAGAGAGAGCGACAGATTTTCTGTTATAACCTTCATGTTATGGAGGCACAGTGTGAGCACTCAGGTCGCATCAGAGCATCGGGCGGTATAGTGTGAGACCTGCATCGTGACCTACCAACTTCTAACCCCTGCGAGTCAATCGTGCAGTTTGAGCAGGAGCTGAATAACGTGACTGAAAAAATCGCACAGTGTTTGCCCAGCTTTAGGTGTACAGTCGTCCGAGACTTGCACCGCAGTGTCGGCGTTTGTTCCCCTGTTGGCCATGCTTCTTGTTATGGTCATCTGTTGTCTTCCGGTATTTTCTCCGCAAGCGACCTTTCCTCGACCAATGAGATGAGCGGTAATCTGAATTGTCATACTCGAATTGTCATAAGTGTGCTGTCAGCTCATTGGTCACAAAGCAGGAGAGGGGCTGGGAATTATGTTTTCAAACAAAGTGTTAATTCCATAAACATTTATAGACTACTTTTGATTCTCACTGTATTACGGGACAAAGTGCGTCCCTTATTAGCTCAATACGGGACGTGTGCTTTTGTTTCGAAATACGGGACGATTCCGTATTTTAAGGGACGGTTGGCAACCCTACTTCCTGCTGTTAATGCATGGATTATTTCAAACTCTAATTAGATTTTTATATGACTTTTCTGTGCAGGCGCCCCAGGAATAAAGCAGTAAATCTGTACTGGATCGCACTGAGGTGCACTGCAGTGCGTACAGAGACAATGCACAATGCATGACATTCTTTATCGCACTTGTATTTGCTTGGGCGATGAGCTACAAAATGAAATTCAATACATAAAACTGTGGCTGTGGAATATATATAGCAAGTAAATCCCTTAAAATCTAATATATTTCCAACTGGTAAAACTGTGTTAAAGTTAAAGCTATTCAGCTTAAGCTTATTAAGTTATTGAGGTGTGAAGACTGATGCTACTCTCGTGTCTGCCTATTAAACATGGACAGAGTCCAGATAGTTTGCGTAGCTTGGCTCAGTTTAACTTAGCAAAGCAGGTAGCCCAACTCTGTGTGAAGCTACCAAAACCTGCTGCCTACCAGCACCTCTAGAGCTCACTTAGTAACATGATTGTTTAATCCCCACAAAAAAGTTATGGTTTTAATGTGCTGGGCTTTTGCTAAGCTAAACTAAGCTAAGCTAGGCTAAGCTAACTAATTAGATACATTTTACATTACTGGTTTTGCCCAGCTTATTAGTTATATTCAAAACACAGCCAACGTTAACACACAGTACATTAGAAAGAAGAGGGGGCAGGAAAAGCAACTTAAATAAAAAGTAAATTCTTTATGTCAAATTTTGATTGCTCGTATGGCAAAGATTGTCACATTATTTCCTGTTATCATTGTGTATGATAAATCCTGATTTGTAATCCAAAGAAATTGAATCCAACCCTTGTTGCTTCTTTAGATTAAGTCAGTTACATAGCACAACAAAAGTCCTTTAAACTTTTACAACACCCTTGCATTTGACACATTTGAATAACTTCTCTGCACTAGGTTCCTTTTTTTCCACTTGACTGAGAGACTCTTGGTGTGGAAATTGTTGTGCCCCTCATGTGGAACGACACTGTTTCCTTGCAGACTGCTTATTTTGATTACAGACAGGACGGCTGATCAAAGCAGCAAAATGTGAGCCAGCTCAGCCCAACCTGAGAATACAACCGCCCTTCCTTTCCCCTCCTCTGCTCCCCTGGTGATTGACTTCCTTTTGCCTACAGCTAAAGGATTATCAGGTGCCTAATGGTGTGGTGTGGGCCAGAGAGAGGTCATTTCCACAGCCTGAGGCTGCTGATGTCTGGGCAGACTGTATAGCTTCTCCGATCTGTGGTTTAAGGTGATAAGAAGCTACAAATTAAATCAATTATAGCCTGGTCTCAACAACAACATAAATAACACCTAATGAGAATTTAGCTACCTTCAGTGATACTATCAGACAAAGCCCAGTTTGCATAAATGCGTCATCAATTATGTAAAAAAAAAAGCTTAGTTAAATTATCTTCAAACATCCTGAAAAGACAGTAAACAGTGTTGCTAACCTGGACTGTACTTCTTTTTTCAATTGCACATTTTATAAACCTGATTTAATAGTTAGAAGACTTTTTATTGAGCATTAATGAATGTAAACAGAATACCACAGATTTCTCTAGTTTACACGGATTAAATAATCCAGGTACAGAAACAAAGATCTGAAAATGGCTGAGGTGGTTTTGGCTTCATTTTAAGAGTGACTAATGATAAAGTCTAAGCTAGCATTAAAAGCATATTACAGTCTGTGTTGTAATAAGTGCTTGTATCTGACCTGTTAATTACACAGGACACCCACAAATATATTCACTCATCGCTTCCTTTACTGGATGGGCTGTGGGTTGGTCTGCCCATGGGTAAAAATTCATTGAGCTTAAAAAATGCAATAATGTTGTATAATCTAACTGGCTGCAGGCAAACTTTTTTTTACATTTTCCCCCTATATTATTATGACTTAATGCACTTTATGGAGCATCCATTAGAATACATTTATTTATTTGTCATGACAAGGTTGTGAAAATATGTCAAAATGTATTACCAGGACGTTCAGCTTGATTGGAATAGCATGCTATGACTTCTGGTAGCAATTCATTGTATGTTTTTTTTTTTTTAGGAATTTCTCCAAATTTTCTTGTCCTTTCCTTTTAATGGAAAGGACAAGCGAGAGCTCATCTCTTCTTAAGGTTTTAAGTTGTAAGATTACAGGGTTTAACTGCCAGTAGATCACGCCACATAGTTGCTATTAGGTGTTGTTGTTAGCTGTTGTTCTCTCCTGATAGCTGGTGATGGGTTCGAATGTCATTATCAGCTAAAAATAGTCACCGCAGAATATAAAATGTTGGCACATGGCTCATGTTGTGTGATCTGGAGTACAGATTGATCAAAAGTCTAATATTTTTTTGGATTTCACTTTAAAAACTGCTCTATCAGCAGTATATTTTGCAGCCTCCACTTCGATTGTATGTGCAAGAACAAAGGGAGACTTGATGTAACATATAAACTATTCCCATACATCATCCTAATTTTTTCATGATTACTGCTGATTTGTTCTTTTTCTAAAGGTTAGTTCCTTTTCCCTATTAAAGGTCATTTCCAATAGTTTTCTTTATTATTATGAAAAATCTCTGATTGTACAGGCAATATCGTTCAATTTCTCCACAGAGTCTTGCTGTGCAGTTTATAAAGCACATCAGGCCCTTTGGACTGACAGGTGCAGGATGCAAATACTGCCCTTTTCCTTCAAACATGGACATGAGTCAGTGCACTCTGCAAATACCATCTGTGAGAAAACAAAGCCTTGTTTGTTTCAGCTAATGGAAGAGTTTGATTTTCTTTACAGTCACTGCAGACGGGTGATATTCACAAAAGCCCTCCTATGGCTATTGAATAGTCATGGACTAAAACTAAAGAGGTTCATAATTTTTCAGACAAAGATGCAGTTTTTGTAGTTTTACCTCTGTACACAACCACAGTGGATTTTAAATCAAACAATAAAAATATGATTTAAGTCTTGACTTTCAGTTTTAATTCAAGGAGTTTTTACAAAAATTTTGCATGAACAGTTTAGGAATTTTTATTCACAATCCTAATTTTGCAATGTCAATGTCAATGTGCATGACTGTGTTTACCTGTGCTACCTTCAGTTGCTGCTTGTGCGTCTCTCTGCATCTGTTTTGTATTTAATAACTGAAAAGCATGCTCCATTGGGTCGAGATCAGGTGACTGACTTGCAAAATCTGCATTTTAACCATCACATCTGTTTGACTTAAAATTCACTGTGGTGAATTTATCAAAATTTAAGCTGTGTCTTTATGAATCTAACAATATTTCTTTTTTGTTTTGGTCAAAATCTAAAGTACAGCAGCAGAAATGTGTGTTTGTCTCCTTTCTGCTAGGAAAGTTTTTAAAAATGTTTTTTTATTTACAACCCATTTGCAGGATTTAGGTTTCAAAACAAAATATAAAGTGAGGAATGAATTTAATGATAGATGATAAAATCTGTCAGGGATAGCTGTGGTTTAGTTTATTGCTTGAAATAGGATTTGGTTCTGTCTTTGTCCTTTAATGTTTGGAAACTCGTGACGAATTTCAAGTAGTAGAGCTACATATGATCCGTGCAACAACAACTTTGTATGATTTAAATATGGGCAAGAAAAACATACGTCTGTGTCGAAAAGAAGTACAGTTTCCTCATTTTGATGCCACCACCGAAACTGTTTTAGCATTCTGGTTTTCCTGATAGAAATGAAGTATCTGCCATAAAGACAAGAACACACACTCCTCGGAGACACGAGTTATGTTCGACACAACACCTCAGTCTCAATATGCTTCCATTCAAGATTTCATCACTCCACAGCCCAGCAGTTGCACACATTGGTTTCATCATGCTGTGTCAGAGGCATCAAAGACAGTTTGGTTTATAAAGTCTAGGAGGACTGTGCTAACTGGTTTGATATTCAAATCTCTCAGTGCCAACCGCAGCCTTCTGCAAAGAGATCCTCTATGAAAGACCCTGGGACATGCCAGAAAACAAAGT
The DNA here is from genome assembly GCF_057382095.1 of Aulonocara sp. 'chitande type north' Nkhata Bay. Taxonomy (NCBI): domain Eukaryota; kingdom Metazoa; phylum Chordata; class Actinopteri; order Cichliformes; family Cichlidae; genus Aulonocara; species Aulonocara sp. 'chitande type north' Nkhata Bay. The sequence continues at coordinate 21,167,032 of NC_141352.1, read as the reverse complement.
TGGAAACTCTTACCATGCCAAGAGGATGTGTTTTTTTGTGAGACTTATTTTACTCAAACTAAACTTACAAAACAACCACTCTCACTACATACTGCGGAGAACTTAAAGCTGCCGCTGAAAGGATGAAAAAAGCCCCGAGATATTAACTTTGACAAATAAACGCTATCCAAGTTTCACAGATGTAATCACAACACCATTTAAATTACTGAATAAATCACCTTTGACAACTCATTATTGCAGCAGACTTTGAATCAGAGCCGGTGAGAGCGAAAGAGTCTGACTCTGAATGAAAAGGTTTGAAGTGTTTCTCCTGCATTTGCTTTAAATGTAATGGGCTTAAATTACAGTAACTGGAAATAAAAAGAAAGAAAGAAACAGGCAGATGTGGAGCTGTGCCCACTGAGGCTGAAGAGCAGTGGGGAGAAAAGGTGGTGACAAGCTGGAGCTAAAGCCAAATGGACGAGGCTGAACTGAGAGCTGTGACACAAAGTTAAACTCTTATTACACTAACTGAAATGTAACCTTTGGCTAAGCTCCTGTTTTTATTTGCAGTTTTATTTATGCTTTGTAGTTTGTTTTTCTCACTTTTCCTCATGAACGACTTTGAGTACTAAGAAAAAGAGGCTTTAAAAGAAATAAAGAGCTATAATGAGCTGCTACAAAAACCCTGAAATCTGATATAATAGCATTTCGCTTGCCACAGATGCTACACAGACATTGATCCAGTCCTGAATTGTTTTTTATACCTCTACGTAGCTCATGAGCTAGTCAGAATCCCATTTTTCAGAGCCACTCTACAATGTGAACTCCAAACATGGTGCAAAGACAGCATGTGGATTTATCCAGATATTTTAATATGCACAAGAAATTTTAGGGCATTGAATTGATTTTGAGACTCACTGGGTATCTGCTGGATCTTGTGGACCAACACAAAGGCGTCAGACAGGCCAACTTTCACCGGGTGATTGACAGAGCTGATCTGTGACACCTCAACGGGGATCTGAAATAGAAAAAGGGAAATCATTACCATGACCACGAAGATCAGTCTGAGACAGGCTGAGAAATGCAAACAGGCCACAGCAGCGTAGAAGTGCTGACAATCTCCTTTAGGAATCTGCTGAGGCAACATGCTACTTCAATAAGCATATGGCTATCTTTGGAGCATAGAATAAACATTTCAGGCACAGATGGGACAGAAATGAGCAACAGCTTTGTGAAGACTTACAAATAGAAAAACAGAAGTCTATATAAGGTAAAATGTAGTATTTTGATCGTACACACTAATTCAGAAAAGCAGCTAAACGCAACAAAAGTTTGTATGGAGGAGGAATTTAAAGTGACGTAAAGTACATAGTAGCTCAGCTGTACTCAACATTAACTCGTAATCATCGAGGTTATGTGCACACAGATCACGACTGATAGTCACACTGCTCTTTTCAGACCCATAATAATGCCAGCCTAATGTGAAACAACAGGAGAAAAAAGTTCAGCAGCCTTCAGATCAGATCCTCTAATAGGTAAAAATAACAAATTACATAAGCGAGCTCGAGCATAAAAGAAGCAGCACCGCTGTTATAACCACTGCAATTATCTTATCATGGCTTAGGAAATTTCACACTCCAACAGCGGGCTCTTCAGGTTTTTCATGACCTTTCTTTTCTCTCTCTTCAATTAGGTTGTTTTTCAAGACATTTTTGAAATGTGGATATTAACGGACACGGTTAGGGCGTGCAGTGACCCAGAGTTTGTAACATTAGTGGAGATTATGCCAAAACCTAATCAAGCATATGGAAAAAGCTGGTAAGGCGTTAACTGATTTTTTTCTTGAGAAGCTGCCATTAAACTTGAGAAACTCATTTTGTCGGTCACTTTGGCATCGCTCCTTTAGTCAAAACACATCAACACTGGGTATTTGTTCACTGAACTAAAACAACAGGGCAGGGCCAAATGTTAGAAATGAGTAATACTGTTAAAAGAAGCATCAGGGAAACAGATTGTGTGTGTTTACGGTTTTAAGGAGACCTTTTGTGGCCACTATCAGATCATTCGTTTTATTCTTACTACAGACTTTGTACGATTTACAGTTCAAAATAATCTGTATCTATCTTATACTGGGACGTGGAGCAGACCTTGAGTTCATCCTCTGTCTGAAACATTTAAGCTTCTCCTTTAAGCAAACTGTCTTCTGATTGGCTGCCCCTCGTAAGCAGGAGGTTTGAATAGCAGGAGTGTGGGGCTGCTGTTATCTATGACCTCATACAAATCCAAGAGTATAAAAACATTTCACTCGCTGGGCTCACATCCTCGTATGAGGTTTGACAGCGTTTTAGTAGATAAAGGTGAATGCTTGGACATGAATTGAGCTGCGGTTTGGGGAAGGCCTTGAAGAGGACTGGTGGCGGCTCCCGGGCCTGGCAGATCCCCATGTACTAAATAGAAGTTAAGAAGTTCAAGAATTAAAAAGGGGAAGCAGGGTGGCGCATGTAAATGAGAACGAACAGCTTGTAGAACTGGGGGAACATATATAGTTGAGAACCAGGAGCGTGCTTGGAGGCGTTATCTCGTATAAGATGTATGATGAGCTTCTGCCGATTGAACATCTATAAATAGATTAATCTGAAAATATATGTGTGACAGAAAATAGGTAGAAATAGGCCACTTAAATGTAAGTAATATTATCTTTTTCTTGATGATTGTGTGTCAGTTTTTCTGAAAATAGCTACTTGAAAGTATCTGGTAAATAAAAATTGGTGTGCAATTTTGAAAAATTTAAATTTACTGGCAATTTTGTCAAGACTTTTAGTTGAAAACAAACCCCAAAAAAGTATAAAAACCATTAGCAGAATGGTAAGAAATAACCGGCGTGATGCTGTGTGTTGGAGAGAGATACATTAAGTGGAAAAGAGAACTTAAATTCAGGGACTGGTCCAAGTAGGGGGTGTAATGAAAACTGAATGCTATTTTTTTAATGTTTAGTTCTGACTCTAGAAACAGTGAGGTAAACCACTATCTGACGATGCTGTCAGAAAAAGAAACAAACAGAAATGAGCGCAGTAAGAAGCTGAGCTTTTGTGAGATCTCGCTCTCCCCACCTCTTTGTAGGCGAAGACGATCCTACCAGTCTTGTGCAATGTGGCCTGGAAGGTGAAACTTCCCAGGCTGTAGTTGTCCTGCAGGTGGACGTGGTCCCACTGCACAACCAGAGCAGTTCCTTAAAGGAGAAAGAAGAGAGAAAAGAAAGAGTGAAAACATTTTCACAGCTTTTGCTAAACAGCATCGGCTAGATTAAAGTAATTCACTGGTTACATTCAGTTACCAGTGAATGTAACTGTCTGCATATAGCATGTACTTGTTTTACTCTGTTGCTTTCTCAGATCTGAACACCGAAGCAGTGATGTTGAAAAGCTTCGCTGGAGAAAAAAGAAACGGCAACGATACTGAAGCTTTTGACAGAACCAAATGAAGGCGTGCCCGTTACTGTGACAGACAGTGTGAGTCGGGCAGTTTTCACCAGAATGAGAGTTTTTCATAAATGACTCTTTCCTAAAGTTACAGAATGAAAACTGCCAACTGAAAAGGCTCAGAGCAATCGCCAACGTGTAGTAGTACAGAAAAATGAGATGGAAGCAGTGAAGTAGCAACAACAAGACTACTGAACTGATCCAGGTGCAGCTTTTAATGTATAAACACTGGTGAACATCATTGACACCTCTACCAGGTAAACAGAATGCATAGCGTTTGAATAAATGCATAAACAAGGGAACATATATTACACTATAACTTAATTCTGTAACTTCAAATCTTACAAAAGCTGCCAGACAGGACACGCTTCTTTCCTTCCCACTGTCGACAAAGTGCTGGTTCATAGGGGGTCACCTGACTGGTGGGGTTTTCTCAGTATCAGTGTAGGGTCTTTACCTTACAGTATGAAGCGCCGTGAGACAATTGAATTGAAGTGAACTGAAGTTCATTACCAGGAGCCACCACCATGATGCATCGGTTTCATTCGGGGAAGTACTAAATTAGCACCAGACTCACAGCTCTGCCCTCCAGAGAACCAGCCTTGCATTACTTTTAACACTATTTTAATTTACTGTGGACTTTGGAGAACCCGCTGATGTGGAAGCCATTCGTCCCCTCAGAGTTAGTCATTTGGCTTGATGCCAGGGCAATAAAGGTTTGTTAATGCGACCAATCAATTTTTCCGTCACACAGACAGAGCAAGTCCATCCAAAGTAAAGGCGAGCTTTAGCTTCCCTGCTGGCAGTTGGTGACTGGTCGGAAAGGAAACCCCATCATAAATTACATGTGGTTTACTGCATGGCCTCTGGCACTGGACATGGATGCGTCTTGTGTTAAAAGAAGGGGAGGGGGGTTAGACAACAACATGTGACTAATATTTTAACAACCTCGAGGAGAAAGGCATTAAATATACAGTAAGAAGCCAGTGCACTAAATTGCTATTAACTTTTGGCACAGCGGGATTACTCAGTCAGTACGAGTTACGCTTAATATAAGTCTGCTTAAAATGCATTGAGTTCAGGAGGGGAGGCTGACGTGCTATCTGGGGCTGCCTTTCTAAAAATATAGAGTGTGTGAGGAGGTGTGGAGGGAGTACACACTGGCCTTGTTTCCATTTTCAGTTACAAGTTTAACCCGCTGTATGAACAAAGAAGCAAAAAAAGAAACAAATCCAGCCTGTAACACCAGAACGATTAGGTCATTTTTTGGCTTAGGGAAAAAAATGAATACATCTGAGGAGTGATGCACAGATGTTCAACAGATGTTGTCAGGAATGCAATGGCAGATTAACAAGACAGTCAAGATGACAGAATTATTGAAGGTAAACATGTGAAGAAGCAATTTCCAGATTCTACTATCCAGTTAAAAACATTTTATATGCACTTTTGTTTCCATAAAGCAACGTAAACTGGCCATATCACAAATTTGATGCAATCTGCCTTAGTTTGCTACAAGTACGAGTAACCCGGACTCCAGCTCAGATGGAAGCCATGCCGCAGAGAAGCTTCTTGGTATCTGATAAAACCAGAAAACATTGATGAAGATCTCCACTTAAGCAGTTTATCTAGATTGTAATACACTCTTTAGCTTATCCAGTGAGATAATATCAATAAAGACTTCTCCAGGCGATGTCACTCAGGGCCACTTCATTATCCATATGTTGATGCTCTCTCAGCTGCAGCTCACCGAGTGTTTGCCTCATCTGTCTGTCAGCGTATTGATGAGAAAACCCACGCGGACTCTTCTATAACAGCGAGTGTAGTCTGACGTGCTTCCCGGAGCGTTACAGCATTGCAACACTCACATTTGCTGGATTTAGGATGTTTTGAATGGACAAAGACGTTAATCTGATCAATAAGAGGAAATGCTACGGGACTGCACTAATTGTGAGTGACAGATGTGTGTATTCTTGGACATGTTGCTATTCTAGATATACTTTTTCAAGACTGGACAGCCATATCAACCACCTGAAACATGAGAAGTGTAAGGGAGTCATTCAGGATTAGACTATTAAAAAAACAGCAACAGGAATCTAAAATATTTAACAATATATGTCAGGGTGGTGTATTTGGTGACTCTGATCCTGGGTTGGTACTATTGTTCCTTTTTTAATATAATAAAAAATGTAATAATTGAACAGCAGCTGATGGTGCTGTGAAGTTAATCACTGAACGGTGGATTAATACGTGCCCGTCTGTTGCATCAATCAGCCTTATTTTTATCACAGTGATGTCACTGTGGTCCCGCCGGACACAAGAGTCAGCTGAGGTGCAGAAACATTAAACGCCTCTGTAAATAAACTTCAGCTCTTCAGTTTCACAGTCCTATCACATGCGTTCTTTATTTAGCAGATTTCAATTAACAACATCAAGTGAAAGTTGTGAAACTTGAACATTTGACAGCAAAGTTTTCACACACCCTCCACAGTCTAGTTTGTGTGGAACAAACAATATGGTTCTGCGGCGAACGCCTCATCAAGCAGCTTCAAAACTTGTTTTTATCATTTTTTAATGGAGGCGCTGCCTCCTCCACAGCACGGCAGACCGTGCAGTTCTTATGTTGTATTGGCAGGACATTGACTGATGGACGCAGCGCTGAGAAGCAGGCAGGCTGAGAATCGATTGGCTGCCAGTTTGGTTAAAGTCTGATGAGCTCCACTGCAGAAGGTCACACAGTTGGTCAGTCACACTGCTGCACACGGATCACAGAGCAGTGACAGACAGAACGGATAACAACCATCACAGATAGCAAAGAAAAGATACGGAGGAAGGGCGATGTTTTAGTTTAAAGGCAGTAAGCAGAATTTAGGGAGGTCTTAAGAAGATCTTGGAGGATTCTGTGAAACACTGTTAGCCATAAAATCTATTCTTTAACTTTAAGATTACCTGGCTTTATATAATAAATACTTTTTTTTGGAAGCAGACATAAATACATATTGCAGTGTTGTAAGCAATTTGTATTTTGATATATACAATGCAATAAAATGTCTTGAGGGATAAAACAACAGTAATATATTTCTGGGTCATTTTCATCAAATGAAAGCCTTGATAAAGCAAGGTACTTTTTATATATGAGCAAAACTCTTACACAGGCTACAGGCTATAGAGAAACTATAAAGTCTCGTGTTAAAATGCACAACCTTATAGTAGAAATAACCATGTTTACAGTATAATATATAGTTTTAGTGTCTGAAGCTAATTCTGTGTTCATAATATATGGATTGGGATTATTTTCAAAATAGCTCATGCCTTTAATTGACTTTTCTCCATGTATGCTTTGCTTCTGTTGTTTACTCCTTAAAATTAGGATGCTAATAATTATCACAGTGAACTATGGGTGCTACTCGCTAACCAAGCTAGCTAGCCAGTGCTAACTTATGCTGATAACTCATTAGTTATACTTTCTTGTCTAGATGTGGTGATGCTTTTAAAAAAATAAAATAAAATAAAAAATGAGATGTGGCCACTTTAAAAAAGTAGACCATGAGTTTTGTTTAGTTGGATGTCAATTAAATGAAACCCATGGGCTAATATTCGCCTACAATATTAACCACCCTGATATGGTAAGGTAAAGACCAACCATATTAGAAGGAGAACCTTAGTAACAACACCACCCTCTGTGAACAAGCACGTGACAACATTGGTAACCAGCTGAATCGAGCCAGAACAGACAAAGAGACAACATGTCTGTGTTGGAGACAAGTTATGCTCACTCGCTCAGAATGACTCAGATTAATTGCAATGTGTTGGCAACTCATAAACTGGTTTGCAGTTATTTACAAATTTTCACAAATCTCTCTGAGAGTGATTGCAGTCGGTCTAAATTGGACTTCAGTTGTCTGTAGACAGGTTGATCACCTTCCCATCAAAAGTGGTTATCAAGGTGTAGAAGATGTTGCAAACTCAACCTCAGGGTGACCAATACCAACACATCAATGCAATCAATGGGCAATAACAGAATTTTACTTCCTTTTTCTTAGCAGCAAAATGAACCACAGATTTGGCTGCAGGAAACTTAAAGCAAACCCGCTGTTTCTTCACAAATTAGCTCACTGAAATGCTTTTTTGTGCCACATTTATTTTGTAGTGCACGGGAAGGAGTACACAAGTGTTACACAATCGTGCAGAACTAAGATGCTAGTGCTGTTACCGTTGTCAGAGTAGATGACGGTAGAGTTTCTGGAGAGACTTGGGTCAAAGTTAGCCATTAGCGGAGCAATGTACTGTGTAGCTGTTAGCATCCGGTGGACCACGTCACCAGTGTAGATGAACCCTGAAGGAGAAAAAGGACAGAAGACCACATATTACTCTTTGTTGAACTCTAAATTCAAATTCTGACTTCTAATTTAACACTTAAATTATGACTAAGATAAGATAAGATAAGATAGAACTTTATTAATCCCTCGGGTGGGTTCCTCTGGGAAATTCGACTTCCAAAAAAAGCACAGCAACGACCGAAGTTACAGTTACAGAACTGTTATATATATATATATATATACACACACACACACACACACACACACACACACATATATAAATACAGAGACAAATATAAATAAAATATACAAAGGGGATAAATAGAATAAATAGGAATAAAAAATAAAAATACAAGTGAATTGCACATTTCAAGTATTGAGTCTATTGCACTGTTGACTATTTACAAAAAGTATTGCACAAGGTATTGTACAGTGAGGTGCAGAGGCACTACAGCTTAGTTGTTCCCCCCTCCTTTGTCCTCCTGTTTCCCCTCCCTCTCCCCTCCAGAGAGGAGTTAAACAGTCTGATGGCGTGTGGGACAAAGGACTATGTGAAGTGTCACTTATAATGCAGATATCCTTCTTGTCTCCCCCATTTCTACCTTTCCTCCCTTAATAAAGCTGTAATCTGATACACTGTCTACCCAGGAGACAACATCGCTGCCCTTCACTCCACAGTTAACAGCTTCTCATTAACAGACAACCATCTCTTGTCTCAGTCTATGGGCTTGCGCTCTAGGTACCTTCACCAAGGAATAGCGATTAATTAGCCCTAATATCTTTTATCAAAAAACAGAAGGGCAAATCAGAATGACTTTAAGGGAGGATGTGCTCCTGTTCCTCCACTGCTGCACTTTCTCCTCTCTTGTCATTATCAATCATGAATGCTAATGAAGAGTCGATGACAACGAAAAAGGGGTTTTGTTAACTTTTCCTCAACAAGGCACAAATAGATTGCTCTATAGAGGGAAAGACGGGGAGACAGAGACGTGCCCAGGCAACACAAGCTAGAGCTGGATCATTCAACAGCCCATAAACGTGGTTATTAATGGACTCCAGGAAAAGGGGGAAAACGCTCACTTTTCATCACAAGGGAGCAGTCTTTGCATAAAGAATTTGCACTTATGACAACAGAATCAAACTTCATCTTAATTTCCCTGCTGACAACAATGTTTAGCAAAGTCAGCTTCTATTTCAAGATTTATTCAAGGTAAAAGCTTTTGTTCTCACTCTGACTTTGCCTGGACTGCAAAAATAGAAAAAATAAAGCAATAAAAAGGATCCCACGCACGGCCTTAGATATCATCTTTTACTCATTACAAAAGGAAAACCTGGCATTTGGGTGAAACTGTGTTACATATCCAAAGTAGTTCACCTTTGAAGAACAGTTTGAAGAATGAATAATAAACGTACAGTGACAGTATCTTCAGATAACTACATGCTTTAAGCAGCTTCTTGTCAAATGATTCTTCTTCTTCACTTCAAGGTATTTATGTTTTTAAAACCTCATCACTTTTGCCCTGTTAAAGACTGAGAAACTAAATTTTCTGATTCTTCCCAATTCCCCAAGATGTTGGAAATAAGATTTGAGATTATGATTTACGCTGGCATCGTTGTGTTTCATAATTGCTGCTAATTTGTTAGCTCCACATTCATGCTGCGTATCTCCCATTCAGTAACATCCCAAAGGTGTTGAGTTGGATGCCGATCTGAGGAGACAGAGCCAGTCTGAAGCATTCATTTGATGATTTTGCGCACACACACACACACACACACACACACACACACACACACACACACACACACACACACACACACACACACAAATTTCATTAGATACACCCTTTAAACCACAAATTTCTAATCACAGAATCACGTTTTAACAACTCTATGCATTTAAGTATGCAGACACGACGACATGCATAATTTCAATCCGAGTGGGAGATTGGGGAATAAAGGTAATTTAAGTGACTTTGAACGTGGCATGGTTGTTGGTGCCATGTATTTCAGAAACTGCTAACCTGTTGGGATTTTCCAAATTGTCTGAAAAGACAGAAAATATCCAGTGAGCAGCAGTTCTTTAGGTGACAATGCCTTGTTTATGTCAACGGTCAGGGCAGAATGGCCAGACTGCAGAAGAGCATCTCTAAACAAGGGCCACAGCAGAGGACCACACCAGGTGCCACTTCTGTCAGCTAAGACCAGAATATAGAGGCTACAATTTGCAAGGGCTCACCAAAAGTAGAAAAATGTTTTCTGGTCTGATGAGTCTCTATTTCTGCTGCAAAATTCAGATGCTACGATCAGAATTGGTGTAAACAGTATGAAAATGTGGCTCCATCCAACCTTGTGTCAATGTTTCAGGCTACTAGGGGTGTAATGGTGGGGGCGTATTTTTTTGGCACATTTAGGTCCCTTAATGCCAACCAGTGTAGTTTAAACACCACAGCCTACTTCAGTATTGCTGCTGCTGACCACGTCAACCACTTTATGACTGCAGTGTACCATCTTTTGACGGCTGCTTCCAGCAGGATAGCGTGCCACGTCACAAACCTCAAATGATCTCAAACTGGATTTTTGAACATGACAATGAGAAGTACTCAAATGGCTTCTACTGTCAGCAGATCTCCATCTATCCGAGCACCTTTGGGGTGTGGTGGAATTGAAGAGTCACGTCATGAATAGGGGTGCAACGATACACAAAATTCACGGTTCGGTTCGATACTTTGGTGTCACGGTTCGATATTTTTTCGATACAAAAAAAATGTTCATGCCTTTTTAATTTATCATTTATTAAAATTATAAATATATATTTTAACTCAAAAGTACAGTTTTTAAATTTAATGTTGCTGAAACAAAAGTAATTAAAAAAATAAATATATCTCAGGGCTCTCAAAATTTCAAAATCCCTGGTAGCCCTTCGGGCAGGGACTCTTCAGTTTTTGGTAGCCCAAAATAAATGTAAGTAGCCCGAATAAAAAAGAGAGCAATTTTGTGATTGATGTTTTGTTTCCTTTACAGTATTATACATTAAAGTATAATATTGTAAAGGAAACAAAACATTAATCAAAAAATTGTTGAAAAACAAATTACAACATTGTATAAAAATTACAATCATCAACTCAAATACTTGGTTCTAATTGAACAGAAATTTCTATGAACTTGTAAGAACTGTGTAGGACATGAATCAGTCTGTGTCAGATCCTGAATTTGAAATTTCCACTGAAGTCACGGGTAAGAGACAAGTGGAACCAAGATCGAGGCCATTTGCTTTTTGAAGTTTGCAAAGACTGCTAAATTTTGCCAGTGGTAGTTCACTCTTTGCAACATAGTACGCTGTTCTAAACAGATTTTTCAGGTTTATTTTTAGTATGTTATTTGCAATTGGTGTTTGTTCTGGGAAAGATATTGCAGACTGAGCAATAATGCATTTCTTGCATTTCTCATGGGTTCTAATGGGGGCCTTTCTTAAAATGACTGGTCCCAGTAACAAAGGCGCTTGTCGACTCAGAAATCGAGAGAAAACCAACAACACACCTGGCAGAACATTATGTTATTTACACGGGTGCACATAAGTGGTCCGCATGTGCGCATTCGCTGTCAAAATAAAAGACGCGCACCAGATAAGAAGTTGCAACGCGCGTTTGCGTCCATATAAAAAGCACTGTTTTTGTCCGCTAGAGTGGGATTTTCACGGCACATTCCGCACCACATCTCTGTGCGTTCATCATTTGTTTGAAGCCAGCTCACCTCCTGCAACCACTTTTCCGAGAATACGTGCTTCTTTTGTGGTTCGGACTCCTTCTGACAATTGTTTGGAGGTAGAGGAACACCAAAGTAATTGCTTAAAGGAGCTTCTTCGACATCTTTAAGAGTTTTAAACAAATGTCTGTCCTCCTCCAGAAAATCTTATGTATGCAAACACGCGTTGCAACTTCATATCTTGTGCGCGTTTTGTTTTGTTTTTTGACAGCGAATGCGCACCTGCGGACCACTTATGTGCACCTGCGGACCACTTATGTGCAGCCCCGGTTATATAGCTCGTCATATTGCTGTCACAGAAATTCTTTTGTCCATGAAACCATAAAGCTGCACTTTCTTTTTGCCTTATAGTCTGATTTGTCATAACTTTTCCGTTTTGTGGTAAGCTTTTCTTTGGCTGTCACTTCTTCACCCTGACCTGTCTTATTTGGCTCAGCAGAACACACACATAACGGTCAGCGATTCTCTGCGCGATCAACCTCTCATATGTTTAAGCTTGCTGCAGGAGAGTTCACTTGTCATGTTTGCATAGTAAACTAACGATTAATAAGACGATGTCAGAGGAATTGGTGCACAAATTATCATCACTCACCAATCAGTACTGTTGCTCTCTATACACAGTTCGCGCGATTGCAAAGTGAAAGCAAAAAACAAGCGCAAATTCAAACACGATTTCAATATGTCACATATTGACAGTGGCTCACCGATGCCAGTGACATAATTACCCAGCTACATTTCCGAAAGAATGCAAAAGCATTGACATATATTTTTCCTTCCTACAATAGCCCTACGGGCAGGGCAGAGATAGATTTTGGTAGCCCGACTGGAAAAATCGCTAGCCCCGGGACGTCGGGCAGGCGATTTTGGAGCCCTGTATCTGATTGAGGAGTCACTCATCTTTGGAAAAGAGAGTTTATTACAGAGAAATGGCTCTTTCCAAAATAAAAGCTATACTATCCGCTTCTTCTGGGCTATATTCTCAGCAGCATATTGTAGCGGGTCAGGGCTGTTCGGGGTTCTGTTTGTACAGTTATGTTTTGTTTATGTTGCCATAGTGACGGGTGACGCCCTCTCGCTGCGACGGTGTGTCCTTCCGGGGTCAGAGGGCGCCCTGTGTGTTGTTGTTGTTGTTGCTGTGCGGTTGCCGCGCTGAGCAGTTAGCTAGCGGCAGTGTTCTTCTGCAGATGTCAATAAACGGCTGTGCTCCCTGGCTAGCTCACGGGAAGCAAGACCAAACGACACCTCCGTCTCCTCGTTGTCTGAGCTCGCCACAATATTAAACATATCAGGTCCCCATAAGGAGAATCATGTGCTAATGGCTGTCTAAATGACTCGGGTAAAGTTTGTAGCATGCATGCTTGTTGTTTTTGTCTGCTTCCACTTGTCTTTGCACCTGGATGATGTCGGCGTAAATGTGCAGTCATATTCGTTGTGTTCCCACTAGTGCTGTCAGCGTTAATCTCGTTGAAATGACAACGCCACAACACGGCAAATCTCCATTAACGAGCTACCCCTGCATGGGACTAGACGGCCAACACCTTAACGAGCTAACTGCGCTAACACACTATAGTTCCCACCCATGTAATTGAGCATTGCGTGGCACATCCAACATACTGTTTTACTTTAGTCCATGACACGCTTACCTTCAGGGTCATACGTCACATGAAAACCAAAATAATTCCAAATGCCAGATCTGAATGAGGGTGGGGGAGGTTCAATTTGCCATGTTGCAAGGAGATAATAATAATAATGGATTGGATTTATATAGCGCTTTTCAAGGCACCCAAAGCGCTTTACAATACCACTATTCATTCACTCTCACATTCACACACTGGTGGAGGCTACAGTTGTAGCCACAGCTGCCCTGGGGCAGACTGACAGAGGCGAGGCTGCCATATCGCGCCATCGGCCCCTCTGGCCAACACCAGTAGGCAGTAGGGTAAAGTGTCTTGCCCAAGGACACAACGACCAGGACAGAGAGCCCGGGGATCGAACCGGCGACCTTCCAGTTACAGACGCGCTTCCCAGCCCCCTGAGCCACGGTCGCCCTAGAAGAGCTTAACTTCTGTCTCGCTAGCTTGCCCTGCGCTCTTCCTTCTGACAATGCTGTCTGTGTTGAACGCTCAGTGGATCTGCGCTCGACAGTGCAGCCTAGGCGGAGTAGTCGAACGCAGATTCACTGAGCGCTCAACACAGACAGCATCGTCAGAAGGAAAGTTGATCAAATAAATTACAAATTTTGTATTGTTTGATACATATGCGTACCGAACCGAAAGCACTGTATCGAACGGTTCAATATCGATACGAGTATCGTTGCACCCCTAGTCATGAATGTAGTCAACAAATCTGCAGCAAATTGTTGAATGTGTCCTAAGAACAATATATAAAAGTATGAAGCCAGCATGTTACTAACTTTGCACAAACACTGGAAAGAGGCAGTCTGTGTAAATTATTTAATTAATGAAAGCAGCGAAGAGAAGCAATGCCTCAAGACATGGCATAATACTGTGATAGGCCAACAGGTTTCATTTCACAGTCAGTTGCTATTTTCAAAGCAACTTTGGTGTTCAAAGTATTTAAGCAACAGTACATTGACACAAAGTCACTGCTTTTCAAGCTAGATAGCTGTGTCCTGATTGTACATATACATAAGTCTACTGGAGATGAAGATGGAAGTGTTAAACAGTCAAAACTAGACATTTACATACAGCCATGTCTATCCTTAAAAAAAAAATCTAAATCAGAAATCTTAACATAACCCTAACACCGTAAATCACATGCTGTACATGAAAACATGTGGTCCTCACTTGATTTTAGGACAGCCGGTCTTTTAGTTATGTGGTGCTTCACAGTAAAATCACTCAACAGGTCAGAATACGAATTTAATCTCTTTCTTTTCTTCTCAGGTTCAAGAGATATACTGTATATAAGGTGGCTGCCTAAGGCATATAGGCATAAAAAACTCTGCTGAGAAACAATTTTTGGGAAAAATGTCATTGAGGCCAGAGTATAAAACCTCATTTCATGTCACCGTATGTCTGATATGGTGGGCGTGCTATAAAACACATCTATCACTGTGGAAATCACAGGCAGAGCATACTATGAGGGGAATCAATCTTTCCCCAAAGATCTCCATGCTCAGAATTTCCTCCGTATAAAGTGCTGTCAGCACTGAAAGCAGGAGACAAGAAATATGGATCTGACTATATTTCTTGTGTAAAGTCTTGAATGCAGAGTGAACTTAGAGTGAATAAAGCAGTCCTTTTGGCTCACTGAAGGACTGCTTATATATGTATATATAAATTCCCCTCTCACCCCTGCGGGCGGTCTTTATCCTTCAAGCTTGGGTCCTCTACCAGAGGCCTGGGAGCTTAAGGGTCCTGCACTGTTTTTTGCAATTACTAGAGCTACGCTCTTCTGGACAGAGATCTCCGATGTTATTCCTGGGATCTGCTGGAGCCGCTCGCCTAGCTGGGGAGTCACTGCAACTAGCGCTCCGATTACCACTGGGACCACTGTTACCTTTACTCTTCACATCTTCTCAGGTTCTTTGAGCCCTTTGTATTTCACCAGCTTCTTGTGTTCCTTCTTCCTGATGTTGCTCTCATTTGATATCGTTCTCCTCCTCTGCTTGTTCACCACTACTATGTCCGGTTGGTTAGCCATCACCAGTTTCTGTCTGTACCTGAAAGACCCTAGGGACCATGTCCCATCTTGACCTCGGGACTTCAAGGCCACACTTGACTTAGATGTTCCTGTATACTATGCCGGCCACTTGGTTATGGCATTCAATGTTTCCCCAGCCTGCAAGCATCTTGCCATCTGCAGTTATGTACTGGATTGCATCTGTACACAGCCTGCACCTGGGATCTTGCCTTGTGTGGTAGACCCTGCCTCTATAGATCTTGTCCTCAGAGCTTGTTTCTGTGCTGCCATGATTAGTGCCTCTGCGCTTTCTTTCAGTCCAGCATTGTGCTGGACAATGCTGGACTGAAAGAAAGGAAGGAAGCACCTTGTCTAGAAATCCTACCAGTGGCTGGCACTGGTAGGATTTCTAGACAAGGTGCTTCCTTGTCTTGATGTCAATGGCTTCTATCTCCTTCTTTGGCCAGCTTATTATCCCAGCATGGTATCTGATCACTGGCAGGGCACAGGTGTTGATTACCCTGATCTTGGTTTTTCCATTCAGCTCACTCCTCAGGACTTGCCTTACCCTCTGCAGGTATTTGGTGGTTGCAACTTTCCTGGTGGCTTCTTTGTGGTTCCCATTTGCCTGTGGGATTCCCAAGGCACTTGTGCCCCACTCATGTATTGAGCCTTATGTCTTGTCATCCTAGCTGCTATGATGCCTGACAGGTAGGTACTTCAGAGGGTATTTCCTTGAAGTTTGATGCCAGGGACAATTTTAAAGAAGTATTTCATTAGGATAAGAAAGGATACAAGTTGTGCTTGAGAAAATAAGCAGTATGAAAAACAACTAGCTGAATACTTCAAGCAATTCAGTTCAGTCCTCTAGAAGTAGAAATGGCATGGGGTTTGTGACTGTTTCACATTGTGTAGCCAAATAATCATTAGACATAATAATTTAACTCAATAATTTGAATCTTTTAATATAAAACTATAGAAGGGACAAGGGCATTAGCCACATATGCAACATATGCAAGGGCACCATTATTGCTGAGGAAGTCAGACAAAGGAACTGAACAGTGAGTCTGCAAATTTTTCAAAATAAAAGACACTGCAGAGGAGTGAACAAATCTGCATTACAGAAACAAACCTGACACCCATCATTCTACCTAAGCCTGTGCTTGTAGCTCACCTTCTGCCTCTGGGCTCCACTTTCAACCCTTAAAAGCTAAAGAAATAAAAAAATAAAAAATACCCAACCAAACACACACTTCTCTGAAAACATAAAGCCCAGGGTTGAAATGTTTTATTTCTTAGCCTTGATGCCTTTGCTTTCTACCACCAGCAACCCCCTGAATACATAATCCCACTTATTTGACAGTCTAAAGAAAATCAGACAGCCTCTCAATACACTAAAGAGGTGAGAGCTGCGGGGCGCTCAATAGAGAGGCAATTCATTCATTATGGCCGTCACTTACAGCAGTAGGAGACTGGACAGAACAGGAGGCATACACGAGGGAACAACAGAGAAATAGAAGTAATGGAAAGAGGGAGCGTTCAGAAAGGAGGGACAGCGGAAGACACTTCTTTATTTCAGGAGCTGTGTCTGTGTGTGCTGCTGTCCAAAAACATGAGCAGGAATTAGCAGTCCCACCAGGTCAAAGCTTCACTTTACTGACGTTGTGTTTAGACAATCTTTGTTCCTTCGTACTGAGATGTTTAATTTACAGGATTTTTCTCTTCATCACAGCTCAGTTGTGAGCCAAGAAGAGGATTCACACAGAGATTTGATAAGAAAAAAATTAGGGAGGGAGTGGGTGTCACAGGACAGCTGTGTGGTAGGAAGGCTAAGGATCGAAGGAGACAGTGTAAACTCAAATTTATAAAATAAACAAAGTCCAAAAACTAAACTAAACACTAAAAACTAAATACTGGTAACCACAGAGCCAGGGACATGCAGCACTGGCGGATAACATGACAAAGGGCAAGAAGAGACTCAGACAATTTCTAAACAAGGTACTGAGGCTAAGGGAAACAGGTGGGAGACACTAACACAAAGACGAGACTGAAGGAACAGTATAACATTGCTCTCATATAGTACATTTTTACATAGTGTGGCAGTCTGGTGTACAGAGTGATTTTCTTAAAACAACACAAAACAGAGCAGTGCTGCTAGTCCAGATCGAGGGGCGACTCTTTCTAATGAAAATCTTGCTGTTTGTTGTCTTCCTCATGTCTTCTTCTAATAACATTTCATATGAGCTTTTGTTCCCAAGAGTTTAAGTACCTCACACCTCACGAATGTTATGCATTTGGCACCTTAAACATTAATGACTGCAAAACATGAAAAAAACCAAGCTGATTCATGCAGTTGTCCTGTATTTCCTGTAAGCCGATGCATGCATTCTTCCTCTAACAAGTGACAGACCAACCACTGAAATCAGTGCACAGCTGGATAACTGTCCACACAGCTGGCAGCGGTCAGATCATATTTCATCACTTATATTCACACTCAGCCTCTCTACTCTGGCTCTCAGCTGACTGCAGTATGTTGTAAGCAGAATTATTCAAATGTGCATGCGTCACTTTTTTCTTTTAGTTTACTTTGAAGAAAAGTAGAAAAGTCTTAATTCTATTATTAATATTTGTATTCATTATTTTTATTCATTGTTAAAGACATTCCTTGAACCTGTTTCCACTAGAAATTGACGTCCTTGTGTATTAGTATCTACAGTAATCTGCCTTATTTCATTTTAAAACAGCCACCATTACTTTTCCAGAAAGCTAAAACATCAATGGGAACCTACTCGGTTAATTTCTCACTCTGTACTTTAATGTTGGCTCTCTGTAGTTTAGAATAATCTTTATGTGTTTTATACTGGGCCTTTGTCCAGTGCCTCAGTTCACCAGAACTGTCTCTGTTGACGCCAACCTCCCTTTAAGCCACCTTTCTTTTGATTGGATGCCCCTCGCTAACAGAATGTGCACGAAGCTTCTGTGCTCACAGCCTGAGCTGTTCAACTGATGTGAACAAAATAGGGATATCTGCTCTCACTGACATCATATAAAGCAAATATTACAACAAAAAGTCTAAAACAGGGTGTTTTTACTTGAAGCCTCAGGCTTCTGGCTTACTGGGATATGCTAACCTCATTATTTGAAACTTTGGCCATGTTTAACATGAGAGTCCATCAATGTAGGCAGTTTAAAGAGGAAATGCACCTTAAGTTCTTAGAATGAGGCCTTTTTGATGTTTAAATCTACAGTCACTGTATCAAAAAAGTTGAAAAGTACACTTGGACCATAGATGTGTATTCAGGATACATGCCAACCCAGTCTTGGTGCCTGGATCATTAATGTGTTTGAGGATTGGCTGCTTTACTGTTTGGAAAGTAATGAAATCCGAATGCAACTCCGCTGCCGTTTTGTCACCCTCTGTTAAGAAATTATCTTTTCCAGCAGAGTTTTTCCGCGTAGGAAGCAAGAAAGAAAAATATCTGCTTAAGTAAAAAGTGTGACCTGCTGACAGAAATGAAGGCAGGCTGCAAAGATGGTACAGTGGTGAGAGGAGGGCGAGCTGACTGATAGGTCCTGAAATGGAGGGATATGAGGAGGGTGTCTCGGAGACAAAGTCCCCGAGGCCTGTGAGAGGCAGATAGCTGCCTCCTCCTCCTCTTCTTCGCGGCCTTGTCCCTCCATCTCTGTCTGGAGAAATGCAAATTCCTGTTATCTCTTTCGGGCTAGTAGCGCCTCTGCCCATCCGTTCCTCCTCACCATCATCCAGAACGTCTCTAAAGCCCACTGAACTTTCCCCAGCGATCGAGGATCAAGTGGGGACACGAGACAGTGACGAGAATGAAGATAAGAGACACAACTGATTATTTCTTTATTATTCCACCGACAGTTAAACGCTGCACAACATCTCTGAAATAGTTGAGTAAGTGCAGGGCTTTAGTCTTTGATGTGATAATAGACGGTTGGGGTGTTGCGGTTTCGCCATCAAGACTCAAGTGGAAAATTGCTTTGCACACTCTGGCAAACACGTCTGCTGCGTCATGTGTCTCGCCCCCAGATACACATCCTCTGATACCCCAACCTCTTTATCCACGTCTATCAGGGTGCGCTGGGTCACTCGGCAGAACGACTCCTGTCTCCCGTCCAAACCTACTGGTCTGGTTTCTCCTCCAGTTAAGTCTGGTGTGCAGAGTGTTGGGAGTGGTTTGTTGCTTTATCCCCTACTCTAGCAGACTATCCCACGGAGGTAAGAGCTGTAAATGTCTTGTATCAGGCTGCCTGCTTGGCTGGAAGATTGTTGTTGGTGGTTTTGTACTGTGGTTTGTGCCAGACAAGGTTTTTAAACCCTGAATCTCCCTGATTTAGTTTCCAAGAAGCATCTTTTGCAGAAATAACTCATTGTTTGGTCCCCTTTTCTGTATTTAGGGGGGATATCTCTTTGTACAGTAGCCACACCACACCCACAGGTTCACCAAGTACTAGAAACACATTCAGACATGAACACATGTATGCACACAGACTGTGGTTTTCTTCCCCATTTCATAAATGCCTCTGTACTCCAGACTCATTTCATAAATCTCACCACATTCCCTGCTAAACCCCATAGCAATAAAAATCTGTCTGTGTACAGTATAATATACCAAGCACAGGCAGTATATCCAATAATAACACTAATAAATACGACTGAGAACAGAGGGCAAAAGCAGTGTTCACTTACCACCGGTCGCCACTGTGATTTCACGCAGGTAATGTCCGTAAAAAGGAAAATCGAAGGACAGATTAACTCTCTGTGAAAAAACAAAAACAAAAAACAGACAGATGACCTCAGTCAGGATGATAGAGCTAAGACAGGATCCAAGAAAAAGCTGTTTTGATCTTAAAAAAACAAAGAGGATTTAGATCAGAAGGAAAATGTGAAAAACAAATACCAAAGTGCCCCGTGTGTTACATCTGCTCTACTTTACAGGGTAATCTTTATGAGAAGAAAGAAGTCCTACAAACTAAAAAAGACAAACACTGAACTCAAAGTTTTGCTGAAAAAAAATGTTTATGTCACAGCTGAAATATACAATGTGAAGCAATGACAGTACTTTCTTAAACACTCATGGAGAAATACTTATATTCAAATTCAAATTTTATTTGTCACACACAACCATACACAGTATGACATGGGGGTGAAATGCTTGTAGCTGTACAATGCCCGACCATTAAATGACATATACACCTTATCTCTGCATGTAACTATTCAGTGGCGGTCGTTTTTTACCTAGGAAAACATGAAGTCTTGAGCCACCCCTTAGTTCATTATATTCTGCTTTCAAAGAGCCAGATCTTCTTCTGAATTTATAAAGTACGATGAGCAAAGGTTGTTTCACTAAAATACAAATGCTTCCCACTTCTTTAGTTGAATCTGTCAAAAAATGCCAAATATATTATACAGTTTGACCCCTTGTGAATAAGGCAGTGGACAAAAGTAGGGTTTACTGTTCTTCCATGTATGTTTGTACATGCTTCAATAAATCAGTGCAACTATTCCCCATTTTCCTAGCAAAATATAGAGAAATGAGGATATGGCTCAGGACTTACATGTCAGCACTGTGACTCCCAAAGTGAGAAATATGAAATATGTCTTTACCTACCCTCTGAACTGACCCATACATAAAATTCAAGGCTCACTTGAGACCACTTTTTACGTTTTACTATAAATTTCTATTAGATTGAGACAGAAAAAAAATGGCGTGGCAAGAAAAGATCTTTTTGGTAAAACCCAAGACACATATTACCGGTAGAAATCTCAACCCTCTAGATCAGTGTTTCCTAACCACTGTGCCACAGCGCATAGGTGTGCCATGAGAAATGATCAGGTGTGATTAGTACTCTAAGCAATCAGCCTGAGTAACGGGCAGAACAATTACATTCTCTTCCACTAGAGGGCAGTACAACTACCTGCTCTAATTAAATAGGTTGCCAACTGTGAGACGATCCAGCGCATGATAGCAATAGATACATATTTGAAAAGAGAAAGTTGTCAATCTGACCTGGGTCCTGGAGATGAAGGCCCTAGCATGAGTAGTGGTTACAAGAAAGCATAAAAGCTATACTGGGGTCAAATCGAACCAATTCTGCTATACCTGGTGCACGGGGGAAAATGATCAATTTGCTTTTGGTGATTTTTTTGTTTGGTGATGTGCCGTGTGATCTTTCTAATGTAAAATATGTGCCGTGGCTCCTAAAGGTTGGGAAACACTGCTCTAGCATACTAGTAGGAATAATCGCATGACTAATGTGCACACGTCACCTCTCAGTGAGGTGCAATTCGGCACCTTGAAAATCTAGAGCACGGTACACCTGATGATTTCTCACGACACACGTATGTGCCACTGCACAGTGATTAGGAAACACTGTGCTGGAGTTGGTAGTAACAGTTAGCAGAAATAGTCTATCCGGTCACTTCGTAGCGGAGGAAAGTCATGCTTTAAGTTTAACAGCTAACAATAGCTTTCCTGTGTGCTTCATCCAGACTAATTAGCTATTTCTTTTCACACTAACTCACCATACTAAAATCTTCTAAATGGTAAAATTTGACCAGCCAAAAATCATCAACATCACTGTTACCAATGTATGTTTCATGCTAACGTTAGCATTTAGCTCAAAGCATTATCCAGCGTACCCTCATAGAGCTGCTAGCATGGCTGTAGATTCTTGAGGCCTACCATTTCTCACGGGAAATATTTAAACAACAAGCTTTTACACAGAGATGGGCTCATATTGTATTTATAAATATTTTCAAATGAACGGAGACATAATAAAATTATCTTTAAGAGACTACAGGGTAGCCAAAAATGTATCCTATAAATTATAGTTTACATTCATTGTTTTATCCCTCGGGTTAAATTCCAGACACTGCCAGTAAGTGTTATGGAGATGGACAGTCCACAGTGAACATGCTGATATTATGCATGGTCCTACAGATTGTGCCAGAGGGAGTAATCCTGTGGCAAACCACGATGAATCTTGAAGACCATAGAGACAATCCAGAGCTTAACTTTTCTGCACTCCGGTGATGAAGCTAACCTCTGTGACTGCATTTTGTTTTACAACTTTATTAGCCAATTTCTTTGAGTAATAGCTGGCAGCCGGCACAGTTTGGAAGGAAGATCTCTGAGTATATGCAGGACTTTAACTGTCTTCATTATAAAGTCTATTTGTTTAAAACGTTAGTCTGCTGAGGTTGTGCCGCAGATCTGTTCAGCACAGATGGTTTTCCCTGCTTCTTTCGCTCCAATATGAAATCAAATTATTCAGCCGAGAATTCCAGCGTCTCCTTTTGACTCCAGATTCCTCAGTTGACCGCTGAATTAGGAATTCACTTCGTAAAACAAAGTCAGAGAACCTTTCCCCGATGCTGTTTACAAGAACGCCTCGCTTCTTAGCCGGGACGTTCAGTGGCTAAAATGAATAGCTTGCCTCAGAGTGGATAGCTCAATCCATCACCACCCAGCTGAAGGTAAAGGAGCAGAATTCACAATGTGGGCCTCTATTCTGTATCCTTGCCAGCTATTGCTCACCCTGGGCAGTTTTTCTTTCTCTCTCTCTTTCTTTTACTGCAATTCTGCTTTGTTTCTCAGTCAGTCTGCTGCTGCCTTGTGTGACTCCATCAGTATGCAGCTTGCATGCATCACCTGCTTGTGCTGAGGTGGAGGGAGGGGAGCTTTCTAATTTTTTCACTGCAGGGATACTTTTAATGGTAAAAATGCAAGAAGAATTACTTGCTGTTTTTAGCCTTAAAAACAACCGTAGTCCTTCCAGTAATGTGTGTGTAGTGATAAGAAAATAACTGTTTTCAGAGGGGTTATTGTCACGATCCTCCTCATTTACAGTGACAAATTGTACACTTTAAGTCAGCTTTATATGTTATGTCTGCTTCGTTGGATGTCCCAAATCTACAATCTGGTTCATTCTTAAAAAGGGTCAACTAAAGTGCATGGTGAATTATTTCTACTTCATAACATCTAAGCAAGTATCCCCTTCATGAATGGAAATACAGAGGGTTTATGACAAGGTTACAGTCAAGAACAGGAAGGACAGATTAGACTTTGGCAGAAAACATTTAAAAGAGTCTGCACAGTTTTGGAAAAAACTTATTTTGACAGATGAAACCAAGATTAGCTTGAACCAGAATGATAGGAAGAGAAAAGGATGAAGGAGAGAAACAGCTCAAAGGATGAATTATGGCATGGGCATGTATGGCTGCCAGTGGAACTGGGCCACTAGTGTTTATTGATGATGTGCCTGCTGATAGAAGTAGCAGGATGAATTGTGAAGTGTACAGGGCTATGCTCTCTGCTCAGACTCAGCCAAATGCTGCAAAGCTGACCAGACAGAGCTTTACAATGCAAATGGATAATGACCCATAGCATACCACAAAAGCAACCCAAGAGTTTCCAAAGCAAAGAAATGGGGCATTTTTCAATGTCCAAGTCAGTCACCTGATCTCAATCTGATAAAACATGCTTTTCAGTCATTAAATATAAAAATATACAAAAAAGGAACCACAAACTTCTGTTGTACAGTGGCAGAAATACAAAAGTTGTGCCTTTGTCCAACTAAACGCAGAAAGACTGTTAGTCTTATTATGTCCTACCAATCTTTACTGTGTCAAATGTAAAATGTCTTAAAGTTGGATAATAATTGTGGTTCCACAGTAACAAAGATATTGTAGTGAGCAGCAGTTGTAGATGGAGCAATAGGTCCATTTCTGGAAAAAACACCAACATCTGTGAACCGAGCTAAAGCAGATCAAAGCACCTGTACACAGAATTCAACATAAGTAAGGTTCAGATGTAAACATATTTCCTTTAAAATGCTCAGATTCATTTTCAGGATAACAAAATTATAGCTCATAACCATTTATCAGAGTGAAAAACACACATCTGATGGATAATTTTTGGTATCAAATGTCTTTAAATATGCCAACATCGAGTAAATCTCATGATGTGTGTTGACTTACCGCAGCTTGTCTGTGTGTGTTGGACAGAATGCCGTGGATCTTCACTTTGTCCTTGTCCATCTGGTCGATATTTACCCACAAGCCCTTGCTCATCGGATCTGAAGGGCCGTACGTCTTTGATGTGTAGTAGTTGTGATCTGTATCCTCCTGAAGAATGAAAGAGAAAATAAGATAATACATCGGGTGAGTCTGAGTCGATCTGTGAAGTTTGTACAGTATAATAAGGGCGCAAAGTGTAGAGAATATAAACACATTTAAAAATAGAGATTGTGCAGCTCATTGCAGTCTAATACACAGTTACCACTAAATAAAAATAAAACACATGCATATGGAAATTCACTGACATCCAGTATTTTTAATTTTGCAGCTAACCAAATTACCCACTAAATTAGATTATAACAGTCCCCGTCCTTTCCTTCAACCTCTTTCCTTTAAAGCGCTCAGCACATGTACTGCTTTTAATGTTTCCTAATAAAATTAAACAACAAAAAAATGCAATCAGCTCCTTTTTCTCTTAAAAAGCCTGCAAAGTCAGGGCTGCCTTTAATAACAGAGCCATCCATGAACTTTTACAAGGCCATACGAGACGGGCTTGTCTGCTTTTACTGTTTCCTGTGCAGAATTAAGAAGAATGTTCGTGTTGTCTGTTTCCCGCAGGGTCTAATGAGGTACCTTGCAGCTGTGTCTTTTTATTTGAAACACTGTTAAAGTTTATGTTTTGCTGGATGTACATTACTTGCGACTGTGATCTGACTAATAGGAGCTCACAGAGCTCTGCAGATGCTTTGATATATGGGCGGTAATATTCAGAGCTTGTCAAAAGGCCATGAGACAAACATTAATTAAAGCACAATCCTTCCCTGTTCAGTTCGTTTTGCTTCAAGGATTCATATTTCCCCTCAGAGAGTTATAATCTAATACCGCTATTCAATATTCAGCCTGCTATATAAGACAAGGGGAGATAATGTTTCAGGCCTGGCAAAGCCTCTGTGGGACTGATAAATATCTGAATCCCAAATGGAGTTCAGTCATGTAGGTGGTGCTACTTCTGATTAATGTGTACATTTAAACAAACACTGCCACAAGCCTTTCATCACAGATTAACGTGCAGACAGACCATGTCAGGGAAAAAGGCCCCTTCAGGCAGCCTTATTCAGCACATTACTCCCAGAATAGAAAACAAGTCTACTTGTAAAACACACAAATGCAGGGCTGTAAAGTTTCCTGCTAATCAGCACAGGATGATTTCTTGTCTCACGCAGAGAGAGCGAGGGAGATGTAGGCTCCTCAGAGGTGAGAGGGGCCAGCTGGAGAGTTCTTCAAGTAAAGGGGACGGTGGGCAGGGCGCCATCGTCCAGCTGGGTGTAGGTGGATGTGAAGCTGTGGGGGCTTCTCAAGAGAATAACAAACACAGTACAAGGAGCATAAAAAAAATGCTCACACAAATAGTTTTGGTGGGAGGTTGAAAGAGGAAGGTCCCGTTTCTTTAAAACATCCACAAAAATGTCCAACAAGTAAAGTGTAGTACTCAAAATCAGTGTGGGAAAATACAAACATGGTGAGAAATCTGCTCCCACTCTGGTCTCGGTTTTGGGTGGCTTTTATGGGAAACTCGAACAGGTAGGCGCCAAGACAAAGAACAAATAACTCTACTTAATTAGATTTCAGTCCAAAAGTTGGTCAAGAAACCGAGATTCAGTTAGGATTCTTTGAGTTTAGCCTTCATCTGTCTTCAAAAGAGTAGACAGTGCTTATGGTTAAAGTTACACTGTATAAAAGAAGATTGCAGCATTCCTTTTCTCCCAGTTCAAGTGTATAAACATAACTAGGGTGGCTGCTACAGGACAAACATCTTTTCGTCAACCAAGAGAGATCAAAAACATTAAGTTTAGACTGTACCCAATAAATGCTGTGGCTGGCCAGCGTGTTTCTACTAATGTCTGAACCAGATCCAGATCTGCCCCAAAGTTTTTCACTATCTGTGGATGGCTGTCAGTTCAGCTATCAATGCTTATTTATTCTGGAAGAAGCGGTAAAACTTTGTGAAATGAGTCTGATACAGGTCAGTGAGCCAGAGAAGCTCACTTTTGACCGATACCAGCGATACTGAAGTGGATTGTTTAGGATATCCAGAACTGTTGGTAGTTTCTGCTGCTGTTAGCTACTGTTAGCCTCATTTAGCTGCTGTTAGCAGGTGTTAGTGAAACAGTCTTTGAAATGAACATCTGATGGACTCCCCATGAGAAAATGTAATCAAACTGTTTATCAGAGGGAAAGGAAAGATTTTTAGCATACTAGAACCTAACATTAGCTGGCATGATGTTAGCTTAAAACCAGCTAATGTTGTTGTTTAGCTGGCTCTTGTCAGCTGTGTGGAGGGTTGCAGGACAATAAGTAATTGTGACAATATTGGGAATAATTGAGCATGTATATACATATTCTCGTTTGTTTAAGTGCCTGACTTGAATTCAGCAAATGAGGCTTGAGGTGAAAAGGAAGAGGATGACATCTGTACTGTATATTCTATGTATTTATTATCTCACTCTTATTGCCTCTTTATGCCCTGTCCTAATGTTCAATGTCATGCTGCTCTGTTGTATCTTAATTGCCCCTTGGGGATAAATAAAGTCTTTCTGATTCTGATCTTATTAAGATGCCTGTGGCATTGTCTTTTTCCTTTGCGTTTTTGCTTTTTTGGTTAAGGGGACCACTTCCTGCTATACCATTAAAGTTTAAAGGAATCTAAAATCAGAAGTAGCAAAATCTCTTCTTACTGCCAGTTTTCCTTTAAGAAACCTTTAAGAAACTTGTGTGTGATAGTAGCTCCTTTGTTGTGGAAAGTTTGCATTGAGTCGGTGGGAGAAGTAGCTTCAGCTGCGGTGAAGCACATGCTGACAGCCAGGATTAAGTGACTGTAATCAACCATATAGTGTCTGGATATGTCTCAGCATAACAACTATCCAACCGTTCTTTATCGTCTTCCTCTTCCTGTCCTCGTCATGCAGAATTCATCTCCAGAGTAAAGGTTGTCAGTGAGCCAAGTCAAAGTAAAGATAGCACCAAAAGTTAAATTCAAACTCTGAGCAAGAATTAGCATCTCATTCAACATTCTGACATGACAAGCTACTCCATTTGAAGCCTGTAAGTGATATAGAAATGAGGCTTCGTTTCATGGTCTCATTTGTGTATGCATATGCACTTACATGTTTAAAAATAGGGCTAAAATGCGGCTTTTTCTTGACTCGACTTGAACAGAAATGTGTGTATTGTCGAGCCATTAGATGATGAGGGCTGGCACTGCGATTGGCAGACCTGCTGGGATTGATGCTGAGCGTGACTTCATCGCCCACCGGATCTCACGCTATGCTTGATTTAAAAGGAAAAAAACGCTTTAAATCCATCCTAAACACTTTGCCCTTTGGTCTACCCCACTATACAAACAGCCACATTCATACAAATGTTACACTATCATTCACATATATAACAAAATAAAAAACATCATCATGAAAGCTGCCTGTGTGGCATTAAGTCATGGTGACATTTTGACAAGTCTAAACCTAGAGAAATCCCTTTAAGGTAAAGTAACTGCAGAGTCACTTTCATATGCACGATTGCATTTTGAAACGCACACCAGGACATAAAGACAGCTGACGTCTTTCATAAATCAAAACCCACAGAGGTTGTTAGACGTTCCACTCACCAGAAAGAAAAACAGTTGAAAAATCACTGGTGACAGTATAAATCCAAAAATGTGGAGCAGAATATTTTTAATATATTATTAGAAGCTACATGGAAGAGATACCCATCTCTGTTTTCAGCTTAAACTGCGGCGTCCCTGAGCTGACCTCTGTAGTTCAGCTTATTGCACAGTTGAACTCATGAACACCTAGTGCATCATATTTGAGATTTCTTTTTTTAATAGTAATAGTATGAGGAATACCTCGTCTCCTTGATATCATAGAGAGACAAATACACATAGAAACTGGGTGATAGAGCAGTCTGATCTATAAGCTTTTGGCTCTCAGGGGTCTGATTAAACTTTTCCCATGTTTAACATGATCATTCACTATAGGTACCTGGTAAAGTGTTCATCAATAGAATTACCCAATCAGCCAATCACATAACAGCAGCTCACTGCATTTATGCATGTAGACATGGTTAAGATGACCTGCTTAAGTTCAAACCGAGCATCAGAATGGGGGAAAAAAGAGGTTTACAGTAACTTTGAACATGGGGCGATCGTGGCTCAAGAGTTGGGAGTTCGCCTTGCTGGTTCGAGCCCTGGCTTGCACAGTCTCGGTCGTTGTGTGCTTGGGCAAGACACTTCACCCATTGCCTACTGGTGGTGGTCAGAGGGCCCGGTGGCGCCAGTGTCCGGCAGCCTCGCCTCTATCAGTGCGCCCCAGGGTGGCTGTGGCTACTATGTAGCTTGCCATCACCAGTGTGTGAATGTGTGTGTGAATGGGTGAATGAGTGGATGATTGGATGTGTAAAGCACTTTGGGGTCCTTAGGGACTAGTAAAGCGCTATACAAATACAGGCCATTTATGGAATGGTTGTTGGTGTCAGGTGGGCTCATCTGAGTATTTTCCAAACTGTTGATTTGCTGGGATTTTCCCACAAAACCATTTAAGAGGATAATTACCAGCTTGCAAAGGAAAGCAGAAGAGAATATCTGAATGTAACAAACCTTGAAGCAGATGGGCTACAGCAGCAGAAGACCACACCGGGTGCCACTCATGTTAGCTAAGAACCGGCGGGTGGTGGCATGGTAGGCGAGTTCTTGGCACTCTGTCAGCCTCTTAGCACCACAGCTAGGTCCCTTAGCTATGGAAACACCACAGCCTACCTGAGTATTGTTGCTAACCATGTTCATTCTTTTAAGACCACAGTGTACCCATCCTCTGATGACTACTTTGAAGATAATGTTCAAATGATCTTAACTGGTTTCTTGAACCTGAAAATAAGTTCAGTGTACTCAAACGGTCTCCACAGTCACCAGATGTCAATCCCATAGAGAACCTTTGGGATGTGGTGGAATAGAAGGTTCAGTGGTTATGTGTGTATTATTAGTGTAAAGTCAAATGTCAGTTGTATATTCATACACAGTGGGGATAAGTTCAAACTGACACCCACAGAGTTACAGATGTGGATCAGCTGCCCTGAAAAGCTCAAGCAGGAGAAGGTGAATGTGAAAGCTGAAAAAATGTCTCTTAGATCCAGTATTTCATCTCTTCTTCATAAAGTGATAGACTACAAATAGATGGAGATGGAGAAATACTGTAATTGCTGTTGATAATGGATCACTTTGTGGATCTCGTGTACAAAAACAAACTGCTGTAAAGATTCAGAGTACAAAACCCATCCTCGATTCACTCCCATCTCTGTCTGAGGCATTTACTCAGGCTGCCCATTACATCAATATTGCATTATACCGAGACCTGAATATCTGGGCCAACATAGTTTCAATACTGAATGACTCTATAATATAAAGTAGAACCAAATAAAGTAATTTAGCACGTTGAGATTATTCTGGGTCCATTACTGAAATAAAATACGTTTTTTAAATTGTTATTCAAAAGTAGATAGCTGCGGCTGTGATTCGATGGGGTTTTTCAGAGGATAAGAGGAGAGTACACTAAAAACTGTAATCCCCTCAACTGTGATCATGTCTCTGCTGCAGCAGGACTCGAGCTTTGAATAAATGATTCAATATGTTGGGATTAAGATGCACATCTGCCAGCTTTCTTTTTCCCAAGACAACACTATCGTGCACAGTTACATCACGCTGAAGCGTGTTTGAAAAAGCATTTAAAGGACGCCATCGCTCATGTGTGCGGCTCTTCTTCAGTAGATAATGGTTGCCATCCATTACTTTTTGCCACACTTCTTCTAGTTTCAGCAGCTTGCTGGTGTTGGTAGGGAAACATCATCATGGCTGTGCCAGAGTATTTCAGACCTGCTGTAACAGCAGAATGGAAACTGAACTAAAGGTTTATGATGAATGCAAAATGTTGGACCGGGCCATTTCCCAGAATGCTCAGGCATGACCCAAAATAAACCAAAGGATAGCAAAACTGGATCCAATAATAATCAAGAGAATAGCAGCGTCATTATCATTAATTTCTATAATTTTTGTATTCATTTTGTAATAATATTTTTATTTTCTATTTCTATTCCATTTTGAAAACAGATTTCTACACAGTGACATGCAGAATTTATAATCAATGGACTAGATCTTGTACTGCTACCAGCCAATTTCTGGGTTCTATTAGTTATCCAAATAATATTCCTTAATCATGACACACCTGCACACAAACAGCTCATTTGGAAAAGGAAAGGATTTGGCTGATATCAGATTTTGTCTGAGAATGATTCACCTTCAGTTTATCTGAATCTATGGTCAGAATGTAAAGAATCACCACTGCAAGAAGCAGGAAGTTGTTAACCATCATCCCTACAGACAGGCCACAGCCAACGGGTTCGCAGACTGATCTACAACTAACGATCAAATAATCGATCAATTACACATTTGACAGGCTGGAAAGAACAAATGCGCATTATAATTACTGAGCATAACGTTAGTTCAGATCAAGTTCATCCACAATACAGATCAGCAGATGGGTCAGTTGACAATCCTCTACTCATCCTACTGGCAGATCTCACATACCTGCACTAGTAGTTTGACCACAGCTCCTTCATATGTGGAAATCCGAAGGTAGGAAAAGCAGCTAGTGGACAATCAAAGCCATCCCTTTAAATTCACGTGGTTACCTGATATCTCAGAGGACAGTGGCAGTATTTAATCCAATGATTATCATTGGACTGGGCCCAAACTATAGCCTTAACTCAGGCTGCACAGAACCACATTGACTGATAAAGACTAAATGCAACTCAGGACAAGTGATCA
The DNA here is from genome assembly GCF_057382095.1 of Aulonocara sp. 'chitande type north' Nkhata Bay. Lineage (NCBI taxonomy): Eukaryota > Metazoa > Chordata > Actinopteri > Cichliformes > Cichlidae > Aulonocara > Aulonocara sp. 'chitande type north' Nkhata Bay. Next base: position 21,135,931 of record NC_141352.1, on the reverse strand, counting down.
TGTTTCAGAGAGCAGTGAAACAAATGGAGAATACATTCAGTGAGCAGACTGAAGTGAATCCAGGCATCTAATGTATAATTCAATGTGTACTCTCATCTGTGGGTTTACAGTAGAATTTAATTTGCAAACTGTCTGATGGGGCTGCTCTTTAAAGCGATTTCCATGGACTCAGAAATACACAGAGTGGACTACACACACTACCGGCTCTCTTTGTTCATCTGAAGAAGTGACTACAAACCAACGAGCTGCCTGACCCACTGAGAAACGTCTACACCCGTACTGCTGCAAGGTAGAAACTCAAAACTGAATTTAAACAAGCGTGGGTTCATCGGAAGAGCATCCGTGAGCTGCAGCAGCTGCCTGAGATGGTATGGCATTACACAGTCTAAACGGTGAGCAGTGTAAAGGCGGTAAACATCTCTTTCCAAACACGTTATCCCCCGGGAATCTTTTAACCGACTCGACAAACCGAAACACAAAACAAACAAATTAGGGCAGGTTCTGAAACTGCAGCTCAGGCGAGCAAAGTAATGAAAATTAGCAAACCGAATGACTCCCTTAAGAAACACAAATAAATAGTGAATGTAGTGAAGCATGTAACCCCCCCCCCAAGTGCCTCCTGAGCACTTGGGGGGTCTCAGACATCCAATAACATGTCTCTGCCATAAACCACACCTCTATTACTACACATCAAAGGAAGCTACACAAACACACAAATAGAAGTGGGATGGATAAACCCCCGAAAAACGGATATATTTTTGCTGGCAATCTGACATGCTTGACTCTGGTTAAATATCAGCTCAGTGTAGATCTGAACATCCAGATGTGAACATAAGTGTATATTTTCATCTCAGAGAGACCACAAGGAGTTTTATGTCTCTCTTGTGTTGTCGCAACATGATAAGGGATTTGAAAAAGGAGCAGTCTGCACAATTTATCATCTGAGCGGCTGCTGCATGCCCTCTGCCGCTGACGGTTTTATTCCTCATTCCTCATAAAGATAAGATTTGAAATGTTGCCTCTGACAGCAGGAAACCCCGAGTAAAATAAAGCAAAGTAGAGCTTTTTCAAATGTATGTCGTCTTATGTTTACTTGTTGTAATTTTGTCTCCTTGATTGTCTATTCTGTGAATCTGTTCCTTTTCAGTAAACACGCCATCCATCCATTGTGCTGCTGTCTAATCCTCACTTATGCTCCCTGAGGAGGTTACTTTCATTTCTCTCACTGAAGGGTGTTTTCAATCTCACTTCAAACTCTAAGGACAGAGGGTGTTTAATGCTGTGCAGAGTGTAAAGCCCCAATGACGCAGATTTGTAATATTACGTTGTAGAAATAAAAATGGCTTCACTTTAGGTCAGGGCTACATATTCCTTCTGCTTGGTATGCGAACAGGACCTCGAGGTGATTTCTAGGACTGAGTTTTTGTTGGAGTGGAAGTAGAGGTGGTGAAAAGGTGCAATGCTTTTTATCTCCTGTCTCAGTGAACAATGACTGCAAACGCTGTGTTGCAGGGTAATGAAGCAGGAATGCGGCGTTATGTATATGTAAAAAAGGAAATGGGCTGCGCTCTTCTTCTGCATGTTTCTGTCACAAATCAATGTCTGCCCTTTCTCAACGTTAACAGAGTGCTAGCATCTCATTTAAAGGAAGTCTGCACTTGAAGAACAGTGTTTACCAAACTTCTGTATTTCTTTTTTTAAGATATGCTCTTGCTGACAAAGTGTGACCAGCTTCATGCTGCTGTGGAAGTGTTTCTAAAGTTAATGTGTTAATATTATTCACGGGCTTGTGCATATTTCACTGGATTCCTCTCTTAACTTTGACTTGCTGTACTTCGCTCGCGCATCGAAAAACAAGTGTTGAGCATCATGTAACTGACAAAAATTTTTTTTTGTTTACACGGGGTGGGTGGGGGTGTTTATCAGACCGCTGATGTGTGAAGCTATTTTGAAGACACTGTATAACAGTTATTTTTCCCTAATCACTGTTCATAATTGGGAGAAATCATGCCCACCTGCCACCGAGCATAAACGGAGAGGAGGTGGAGAGAGTCTGTAGTTTCAGAACACACACACATTGTCTCAAAAAAAAAAAAAAAAACACTACAAAGATTGTATTTCCTGAGATCCCTGAGGAAAATGAATCTCTCTCAAAAACCTTCTGTTGTCTTTCTACCAATACACCGTTGAAAGTGTCCTCACCCAGGGCGCTCTGACACATATGGAAACAGTTCTGCAGAGACTCATAAAAGCTGCACTAAAGATGGCCACACACAGCTGCCTGCTCTTAGACACATATGCAGCTTTCAGAAAGTATTGTAAACGACCTATCTCACATCAGCTGTTTGAATGTCTGCTCTCAGGTAAATGTCATAAATCCATCAAAGCACGCGCCACAGGACTTTTTTTTTTTTATCATCATCACACTGAACTCTGCTTTAAAATCAAACACTCAATAAATCAATTAGACATCAAATCTATTAACACCATTCACAATATCATTTACTTTTTATACACAGTTTTCTTACAGAAATACAATATTTTTATAGAATTGCTGCAGCCACTTTTACTCTCTTAAGCACCCATACACATCTGGAACTAAGCTAAAATAGCCAATGACAGCTAAGAAGCCAGCGAAATCATTCAGCATCGAGCTGGCCTTGAATCATGTTGTGGGTTATGTACATGGATTTTTTTGATAGGCGATCTGGCAACTTGGGTAACATAAGATGACACGCAAAATGTGCTAATCCGTGCATTATAATTGGTCGAAAGAAAATCTGAGGGTCACGTAAATTTTGTGAATTTCCCAGGAGAAGTAGCAAAACGGGAGGGTGCCCGGAGATGTCTTAAAATGCGGGAGAAACCTGGAAAAGAAAGGAATGTTTGCGGGTGTTTTTTTTGCTTTATATGACTTTCCATTGAAAATTAACTGTAACTAGTCACCCCTTTACTGGCAGCATGAACATGCCATTAGCCTCTGTGGTTAACTGGGGTTCTCATGTAGCCAGTGGACACCCAAGGAACAGATTGAAAATCTTTGAATGTAGATAAAATTTAGAAAAAGAATAGCAAATTAATAAAAAGCTTAATGCTGATAGTTTTGAGATTGCATTTCAGCCATTATGTTACCCTTTTGATATCCAAAAAGACTTAAAATCCCCCCAAAAACATGTTAATATTAGTCAGACTACAAACAGAAAGCTTCCACACTGAGACGGTTGTTTCTTCCTTCCAGATTTATGTAGATATCAGTTTATAGAGATCATCAGACTACTGATGGATTGCTGCACCTACATGCTCAGGTCTGTCGTCTGCTAGCTGATTTTGTTTTCATGGGCTCCAGGGATACGAGAGTCCGATCAGCCACAAGCGTAGATTTTTGTAGAGATGGTAGAGAGGCTTCCCTCTCAATATTTAGAACAAGTGCATCTTCACCCGAAGGTAAAAGCACAAAAGCATCCATGTTTTAATTAGTTACTCAGAGAAGAAATAAAGCCTCACACTTGGACAGGTCGTCTTCCCTTCTCAATTTATCTTTTTCACTTTGAAAATATTAACTTTAATTATGAGAAGGAATTAAACACTGAGCCTTTGTAGCAAGTGAGAGCCTGACCGCCTTATATTTCACAAGTGCATTTTTCCTGTGTGACTGTTACTGTAGTTATGTACCGGTTCTCAGATTGTGTCAAAGAATACTCAGCATTGTCCGTGTTACATGGACACCATGGAAAATGGTGGATATTCACTAAAGGGTCTATAATTTTAACACTTTCACCACAGGGGGCAGTGTTTTACTAGTGTATGTGTACTTAACTGTGTGCTGCTGTTCTTTAAACCTTCTTGGTGCTTTTTGTCGAGATGTGAACCTTGGTTTTTGTTGCCTCCTGCTTAAAAAAAATCTGTTTGTTGTGTATTTCATTTAGTTGCACTTCCATCCTTTGCTCTGTTTCTCACCTATTTTGTGCCACACGTGTCCTCTTGGGTATAAATGCCTCCAGCCTTGCTATCCCCACTGCCACCTTGTCTTTGTTCAACTCTGATGTAAAGTTTTCACGGCATAAACTTGTCTTTTCTTCCTGTTTCCTGTTTTATTCTGTTGTATTAATGTTGGATTTTCTTGTGTATTGACTTGTTTTACCTTTTACCTGCCCTCGCCTATGCTGTTTACCTTTCCTACACTGATTAAAGGCAGAGCTCTTCCTCCATGACAAAAACATTTTTAGTCCTGAACCGATTTCCTTCGTCTTGCGCTGCTGAAAATGTTTTCCTTTACCTGGTTAAATAACGGTTACATGAACTCTGTGTATGACCTTGTGGTAGAAAGCAGTATTACATGAAAACACAGCCACTGCCTTAGTTCAAATTTATTTGATATCTCTTCAGCACAATACAAAGATGTAAATACATAGCAGCTGTTCCCTCACGATCTATTGATACTGTTAATTTTGGAGGATTTTAGATGATCCCTTACAACAGGAAATTAAAGAAGTATTGTGCATTAAAAAATAATGGCATTAGTTACCATTAGGTTGTGATTTATGGGATAAAAATTCAGAGATATTTTTATAGTTTCCTTCATGTTCTTCAAAACAGAAAAAAATAAAACTATGTTGTACATGAAGTGCCTGCAGCCACAATTGCATAACATGTTGAAAGGTAGCCATTAGATAACAAACATGAAAAATACAACAGAACCACCACAAGCTGCGAGCATGTCGGGGTGTGCAGAGACCTCAGTGTGCTCAGCTGCTGATGAGACTTGGCTTATATTCAGACACCCTGACTCGTTCCTACAGTTTGATTCTGCCTTTCTTATTCCATCGTACAGTGACCTGAGGACACCTACAGCAGAGAAGCTGTTTAATCTGGGTTAATGATCCGGAGAGCTGCTGCAGTGAGTAACAGTCGTTCAGGCGTCAGACAGTCTGCTGTCTAAGCCGCTGTGGTTAAAACCTTCATGTAGAGGTGACAGGAAAGCTGCTATTGGCTAACTTGTGTGTTAAACAAGCACAGAATGACCTCAAAAGGAAGGAGAAAGAAAAAGATCAACAGATTTTTTCACCTGCACTGATGCGGATGAGTTCAACTGGGAAGCATTCAGTCCATCCTTGGATAAAACACGCATAAAAACGTAGAGTTTGGGGCCTTGTGAGTCTCTGTACGGTTGTATAGTTGTGTTTTTCTTTTTCAAACTGACAAACTGACTTTAAATGGTTACACAAAAATGACTTCTTTTTAGCACAAACTCTACATTTTTAATTATTTGCATTGTACAACAAGCAAAAAAGTGGAATTGGACAACAAGTAGTATTTACTGATTTGGGTTTTCTCTGTATTCTAGCTCTGTCCTCTCTCAAATGCACCAAATAAGCAAAAAAAATCGTATTCATAAATTCAGAGCTGGTTAAGCATTTAACTTTTTTCTATTTTAGCATATTTACCAAACACAACACAACGTACTATAAATAGAAGCAATAAAAATAATTGTGCTCAAAAATATTTGAAGCATAATTTCAGCAGAGAAAATAACAAAAGCCTCCTCTTTGCACCCCAAACTGTAAATGCTATAAACTCGGTAAATACTGCCCAGAGAGTGAGCTGCCTAGGTGCTGCATGCCGATCTCAGATTCGTTCTTGTTTAAAGCAGGGATGTCAAACACAAGCAGCCCGGCAAAAACTCCAAACTGGCCCACTGGACAGCTTTGGAAAATGTGAAGGTGGGTATAGAGTTCGGATTAAAAAAAAATTAAGAATAACTAAAATTAACAAAAACTTTGTGCCTTATAATTACATGACAGTGTGGGCAATAAGCTACCAGAACCTTTTCTGTAACTTTTACATTTATTTATTACAATTTAAGCCCAAAGAGTTACAGCAGCAGCGTGTCTTTATCATGTAGAAAAACCGAGACATGTGGCTGAAACTGAACTTCTTCTTATATTTAGATATTTCAGGGATTAAATATGTATTTAATGCTCTTTTTACTGACAGAAAGAGGAGTTCACTGGTCCACTGAAGACCAAAGTGGGCTCTATGTGGCCCACGGTGTAAAATGAGCTCGACAACCCCGCCTTCGAACGACTGCTGCTTGCTCCACCTCTTACTTTAACCTTAAAACCAAACAGGACCTGATAGGGTGTGAAATTCTTTTACATTTCATTGCTCATATGGTCTGAAACCCCAACAGGTTTTCACAAAGATAGCTGGGGATTTTTTTTTGTCTTTTAGTTTGGAAGAGCATCAAACTTGCTGTCATTAAACAAACTGATGCAAAGCGTCAGTAATTACCACAAGTCTTTGTTACTCACTTTGACAAAATCACTGCATAACGGCATCTCTTAAGACCCACTATTGCACATCAACGAACAACAATAACACAGCGAGAAATTGATGGCATGACAGGCAGTAATTTCAACAGACTGGAGTGTAATGCAGCTATACGACCTTTTTCAGCGCAAGCTTAGATTCACATTTGTTTTGACAGGTAATTTTGGTTGTAAATCACTATTTGAAAGCAGCTTGAAGACTCGCGCAACAAAATAAATTAGGGTACAAAATAACTCCTGGGATGTGTTTACCATCACTGAGTGGTGATATATACCTTTGCTAAAGTGTCAAAGAGTAGATTTCTCCACCAGGACACAGCTAAAGCTGTTTGAGCGGACGGTCTTTAAACCCATTCAGCTCACTGCCGCGTGGAAGCCTTGAGCTCAGTGTTTACTGTTTCTGCCCTCTGAATATGAAGGCTCTGCTGGTGGCAGGTGAGGGAGTGCGTGTGCTGAGTAATGGCAGGGAGGACTGACGGGGTGTTTGTGCTGTCGACTGTTTTTTTCCATTCTGCAACAACAAATGAGGCTCAGAGAGACAAAAAACAACGAGACGGGACATGTCTGAGTGGCGGCGAGCACTTATGTAAGCATAAATGTGCGTGGCTATGACAAACGGAGCACAGGTGCGTGCTGTAGTCCGAGCGTGTTTACAGTTGTGTGAAATTTAAAGTGGTGTGTGTGTGCTTACACACGAATTTGAGCGTGAATGATTACAGCTGACGATTAAAGCTTCTCAGCCCTTGTCACTGAGAGAGACAGGGCTGTGAACCTGAGATGATTAGAGGCCACGGGAAAACTTAACGAGCTGTCTACAACCCAGCTGAACGCCCCCATGCTGCGTGCCATCCAAGGCGCCACAACAAGGTATGCGGGCGATGCCTCTCATTTACATAGATACAAACACAGATTGAGAGCAGCTATTAATCTCCAGCAGGTCCTCCAGACCATTCACATTGTAGGGGGCTGGGTTAATTTCCTGTTCTGGTCTTTTTGAGGTCAAATTTAAAAGGATCCAGTCCCACATAGAAGGTAAATGAACACCTGAGGGCTGGGCTTAATTTGATATAAAATATTAATCCTTAAAGGCCCCTCCTCGTCTTCTTTTTTCATTACTAAACATCCACTCTTGTAAGGAGATTTATAATTGCTCCAGGGAAGCGACCTAAGAGTAGTTTTGGGTCTGGCTCAACAGAGGACTTTATTGATTCATTCATTTCATACTAGTAGGAGGATTTACTGCGTGACGTCGGTCAAACACAAGAAATGAATTAAGGCTGGTGAGTGAAAATGCAGAAACTGTGAACTGCAGGAGAACTTTTAACATCTTTCATTAACATATTATTTAATATAAACTTACAGGCGACTTTGATGTTTGGGCAAATGTTTTGACAATGGTGGGAAGGAAACCTCCAGCAGAACTAGGTTTAGGGAGGGACAGCCATCTGCCATGACCGGTTGGGGTCAGAGGAAGATTGATAAATGATAAATAATATGTAAAGTTACAGAAAAGCTTTGTGGTAGTTCACTGCTCAGACTGTCTTGTAATTACATGTATAAATTTCGAGAAAGTTTTCATTAATTGGCAGAAAATCTTCTTGTACTTTGGTGTGTTATGGATGTCAGTGGGGGGGGTCTTTAATAATTAGAAAAGCTGTAAAACCCATGAAAACACAGTTAAAAGTTCAAAATCTCCTTCACATTTGCCAGGCTGATTCTGGCCCCAAGTGTTTTGTGTGACACCCCTGATTTAACCATTACGGTTAAGTTATGTCGTTATGAGAGAAGCACCTGGTTATGAAATCAGATGTAACAGAAAACTGGATGTTTCTTATGTTTCCATCAATCTATTTTCATCTCGTTTTCTATATCAGGGTTGCAGGGGAGCGTATGACAGCTGCCATGGGACACAGGTGGGATACAGCCTGGGCAAGTAACCAATCTATGACGGGGCTAACACAGAAAGACAGGCAGCTGCTCAAGCTTACATTCACACCTCCAACCAATTTAGAATTGACAATTAATCTAACCTGAACCCACTGACTGGATTTGACCCAGGACCTTCTTGTCGTGAGAGGAAATTAATACTGAAACTTTCCAGCACACTTGTTTTTTGCATCTTCCACAACAAAAATACACGCTCACTTCCCCCATTTAATTTCCCCCATAATTAAGACTCTTAGATAACCTGCCAAGAATGCCAACATCTGCAGGAAAGCCTTTGTAAGGACGGTAGCAGTAACACTACAAGGTGAGGAAGTGCCTAAATAACAATGACATACCAGTGCATTTACTGGGCATCTCCAAGACTGAAACAATGGCATCTTCAGGCATTTACTGGCCGTTAAACACCAGTGAAGCATGCCAGACGTTGCTTCTAACCTAAAGCAATTGAAAGTATGGTTCACTTACCTGCTGCTTTCTTTTATTGCCTAATCTGTGCATATGCAGTAAAACAAGCTTTACTTTTAAAGCTTGATGCTTGGCTTTTGACTTATTGTCCTAGCCTTCTAAAGGAAAAAAAGAAAAAGAAGCTGTGATAAAAATAAGATCTGGTCCTTGGATCGTTGCTTACCTCTATCTGGGAGCTGTTGTCTGCTTCCTCTGCTGAAACCAGGCCTGGGAAGCCTTCAGGCTCCTCCTGTTCACGCTCCTGGTCCTGCTCCTGACTGGCTCTGTTACTGTCCATGTTACGAGGCTTTGGGGGGAGCCATCTCCTCCACCGGTGACTGTAAAGCTTCACGTCAACAGCTGTATCCTCATCTCTCGCCTGCTCCTGCACGTATGAGTATGGCACCCCTAAGGAGACAGAACAGGAAAGTGTGATTAATAAACAGCTCTCAACAGCTCAATTACTTCTTAAAACAGAATAACTGCTATGATGCCTTCCAGTCAGGTTTTAGACAGAACCACAGCACTGAAACCGCTCTGACCAAAGTGTTTAATGACATATGTCTGAATACAGACAGTGGAAAAATGTCAGTCTTAGTTTTGCTGGATCTCAGTGCAGCATTTGATACAGTTGACCACAACATATTACTCAAACGACTGGAGAGCTGGGCAGGTCTTTCAGGAACTGTACTAAACTGGTTCAAAACATACTTAGAAAACAGGAAATACTTTGTATCAATAGGTAACTTCACATCTGAGCAGACAAGTATCACATGTGGAGTTCCCCAAGGTTCCATCTTGGGACCCCTTCTGTTTAACATTTACATGCTCCCACTGGCACAGATTATAAAGAACAACAAAATAAACTATCATAGCTTTGCAGATGACACACAAATATATATCACAATGTCACCAGGAGACCAAGGCCCTGTACAGGCTCTTGGTAAATGCATTGAGGAAATTAACGACTGGTTATGAAGTAATAGTCTTTGGTGCCAAAGAAAAACGATTACAGGTCACCAGAGACAGTCTATACACCTAAAAACCACAAACCAGGCGAGAAATTTGGGTGTAGTGATGGATGCAGACCTAAACTTAGAGAAACACATTAAGACAATAACAAAATCAGCTTACTATCACCTTAAGAATATATCAAGGATAAAAGATCTGATGTCTCAACAGGACCTGGAAAAACTAGTCCATGCATTCATCTTTAGTAGGCTTGATTACTGTAACAGCATCTTTACAGGTCTACCTAAAAAATCAGTCAGACAACTACAGCTCATTCAGAACTCTGCTGCTCGAGTCCTCACTAAGACCAAAAAAGTGGACCACATCAGTCCAGCTCTGAGGTCTTTACACTGGCTGCCTGTCCGTCAGAGGATAGACTTTAAAGTTCCGATGCTGGCCTATAAAGCTCTGAATGGTTTAGGACCAAAATACATCAGTGACCTCCTGACCCAGTATGAACCTTCCAGATCCCTCAGGTCATCTGGATCCGGTTTTTTTATCAGTTCCCAGAGTCAGAACCAGACACGGAGAAGCTGCATTCAGCTTTCATGCTCCATATATCTGGAACAAACTCTCAGAAAGGATCAGATCAGCTGAAACACTCAGTTTATTTAAATCCAGGTTGAAGACTCACCTATTCTCAGCTGCATTTGAATAAAGCACCAAATCCACACTTTTAAGCTTAAATTTCAAAACTTACATTTAACTACTGATTTTATCTACTTTTTTTTAAATCAATTTTAAATTGTGCTTTTTATTTTTTAATGTCTCTGTAAAGCACTTTGAATCACCTTGTTGTTGAATTGTGCTATATAAATAAACTTGCCTTGCCTAAACAACACTGGTAGATAGATGTATAATAACCCACCAGAAATAAGCTTTGATTGATATGCTAGAGAACCTAAACCATTAAACCCTCTCACAGTCAACTAAAAGGTAAAATCTGTTGCTGTGTAATAAAAACTGTCAGTTTTCAGGGCTACGATAATCACATACCACCAAAGTATTTTTACTTTCAATAAGCCAACCGTCAAATTACAGACGTGGGGACTGTTCAAGCCATTAATGTAATAAGTAACAGTGTCAGTTGACTTTTCTCATTTCTCCATCTGCCTGAAACACATGCACACGAGGAATGAGTCAGCAGCCTTCACACAGACCAGTGGGCCACAGTCACAGCTAATCATCCCGGTTCCTTCGGTCTGAAACGAGACGCCGGTGACAGGTGAGAAATGGCACCGAGTTACTGTAAACACTGACTTGATTATCTGAGCCAGAGACAGATGGATTGGAGATACAATCTGCTGCGTCACTATAAGAAATCTACTTTCCCTTATTCCATCCTTCTTCTCTCAGAGTGACATAATGAAGCGCTTTGCTGATTTGAATCACTGCCTTAATTCAACAGGAGCTAACTGTGCAGTTTGTATTTTATATAGTTAAACAACTACTTCTCATTTAGATGGAAAAGCCTCAGTGTGGTGTGAACAGATGTCTGCAAAGATGCATTTAAAAAAAAGGTTATAGTTTAAAGGTTCACTGTGGAGTTTTTAACCTCCATTAGAGGTGCAGAGGTGTCTTTATGGACAAGGTCAGCATGGCACTTACTGACAGGGAACAGTAACATGCAAAGATGTGCAAAAATTTGTCACAGCAAGAGAAGAAGAAGAAGACCACCTGACAGTACAGGATGTTGTGTATAAATCTATAAATCGACATAAATAGTTTTGTGTTTTTCACATTCAGACACGGCAATGCGCAGATTCACACTACTCTGCTTTTACACGTATTTCTGCTCACACCAGTTAATCCATGCTCCTTACACTCAGGTTGTTCTCACTGATTGCAAAACTTCTCCTGAATTTCTGCTCTTGAAAGTGAAAGTTTGCAACTCATAGTGTGGATACAGCACGCAAATGCAATGTTAAATCCCAAGTTTGAGTCTTGGCTGGACAAAACATTATTTTCCCCACATTTCTGTCTAAAATGCAGAGACTGCATACCTCCACCTTGGAATTCTATTGAAAACAGAAAATATTGTTTTTTGTAAACCAAATATATCAGAATTCCTGAAGCTGATTTTTTCCAAATATGGTGCAGACAATTAAAATCTTTTTGTCTGACACGTTGCAATTATATTCACTTTACTTCTTTTTGGAGCATCCCTCAACGACAGGTACTCAAACTGTAATTGACTTCATCCACTCTGCACTGTGCTTGAGGACTCTTAACATTTTGTCCCTGCATGGCTTTTAGAGTAAAAAAAACAAACACTGTTATTAAAAATATAAGTGGACTGATCTTTATATAGCATTTTTCTGCCTGATTCACTCACATTCTGGTACTGTCTTCTATTTTAATAGAATTATATTTTAAACTAACATTGTTCTATAATCATAGAACAACAGGGTTCACTTTCTTGCCCAAGGAGACTTTGGCACACAGACTGTCACAGCAACTGCCTCCTATTTTGCTCTTCTTTCCTTTGTAACTGTGTCCTTTGTAACCCCACCCTGTGTTTGATTTTCCCCATTTTTGAAAAACAGTAATATACTCCAATTATATTCTAATAGGCTAGTTGTTGTGCCTTTAGGTACAATGTTCAAACTGTTTCTTTCAGGTTGGTATAAAACTAGAACACCTTGAGCACTTTTATAAGGTCAGCAGCTGCTGCTGAGTTCCAAGCTTTTATGAGCGTATAGTTTTATAAACATACTGTAACATTATGGCTTTCTTATATCTATTTTTTTCCTTATTTTCCATAGTAGAGCAGTAGACGTGATTAAAAGTAAAACCTGACAAAGAATGCTTGTTCTCCACTTGTTTACAAGTGTTTCTCTACTTCAGATGCATCACAGAAGGCCGCGGACGTCTGTTCATCTGTCGGTCCTGTTATGACTTCAGGCTTGTTTGCCTTCAGGCTTATAAGCTCCTGCCCCTCCCCCTGGTGACCTGACTAGGATTGGGCTATTAATGTAAATTTGTAACAAACTTAATTTTCGTCGCACTCATCCAGACACAAAGTTTAAAAAAGGCTCATGGCAGATTTTTTGGGTTTTGGAACAAGGGGAACTGCTGATTCCTCTACTCTTAGTTTATGTTGCTTCTCTTTAATGAGACAGAGGTCACTGGGTTTAACTAGTAAGGAGCATTTTCCACTTTTCCCCCTCCGTCTCTTCTCTAACGCTCGTATTTCATTCTCGCTGCCGTCCCTCCTCCCCGCTCCTCCCTCGGGGCCCCCCAACCAGAGGCACTGGTCGAGGGGCCCCGACTGCCTCTCTTCTCCAGTGGGGAGAAGAGAGGCAGCGAGAGCAAGTGGAGAAGCTTAAGATGCTAATTCGCTCAAAGAGGAGGCTGACAGATTCACTTTATAATGAGCGTTGGCAAAGGCAAAAAGCAAAGAGACCAATCTGCTCTAACGGGGGTGGGGTGTTGATGCACATGGGAAGAATTTATTGTGGCCAGAGGAAGAGTATGAAATGGGTCTGGGATGACTGCCTCACAATTTGCACATAACTGTTTTAGGAGAACAATTAAAAGTCACCTTCAGTCTCTGAAGTTAAAGACCACAAACTGAGCCAGGAATCCTGGTGTATGATCCAGGACCCAGACATAAATTTTAACTTCCATATTAAGAAAAATAACAACTCTGAGATTTGGAAAACATTTATAAGATACTTTTATCACTGAGCTATGACATAATTGTTATTTTCAATGTCATATAATTGCTATAAAATCATTTCATATATTTCATATACTTCCAGATATAAAGTAGGAGTCCTCATGGCAGTGAGCCAAAACTCCCAAAACTATCTTCCAGTGTGGATAATCTCACTCTTGTTTGGTCTCCGTGGCCACCTATTCACTCCCTGTCTCGTTCTCCGCATACCTCTAATACTTCCTGACACTCATCCTATCCCTAATAGTCATTAATCAGATCAAATCCGTGTGGACAAAGCAGCCCAGGCTACATCCCGTCAACAGCAGTTAAATACGCTAATCCAAGAGGCACCTACGCATACCGTTCCACTGATGTGTAAACATCTATTTCCTTTTAAAGGATCCTTAATATACGATGGAAAACTGGCAAAGTACACATAAACACAACACAGGGCCCTTGACAAATGGTTGCTCTTTTCCCAGCATGTCCCTCTGTGAGCCATGATGAGTCACCCATGCACCTGCATTTCTTCTTGTGAACACAGAAGTACTGTGATGCAGGGATGGCAGTATATCTGATTGTCCAGGGTCTTTTGTCAAGGATTTGGGAGGGCACTGAGGGCAGACCACCGAGGGACACCTAAAATAAACCTCCCCAGGAGGACGGGGGCTTCTCCTCCTAACGAGGCTATTCCTCTTTTGTGAGAAAGGAAATCTTACCCCTCTGCATTTCTTTCACTGCCTCTCAAAGCCACTGCATACCTTCACCCTGACTCTGTCGAGCACCCTTGTTGGCCTGACTCACGCCTGTCAACATCCCTGATTCACAAACCGCTTTTGGTTCCACCTGAAATCTTTCAAAGACACTGAGGCAGTAAAATCGCAGCATGAAGATCCTGTCTGCACCCTTTCTTTCATTCAGTTTCTGCTTGTTTTACTGTTTTCTTGTTTTCTCTTGGTTCCCACCTGACGCCGCGGTGCCGAAAGGAGACTTACAAACTTGACAAGTAGATGATTTGGAATGCTTCACTGCGTTTGTGCATAATTTCAGCGAGAAATGTAGAAAAAGTCACATCCACAAACGATTCCTTATGTAACCCAACTTGTGAATTATTATTAAGAATGACCGAACTCCCACTAGCCAGTATCAGAAGATCTAGGATCGGCAGGAGCCCAAGGTATAAACACCAATAAGAAGAGACCACACCACAATATACTGTTCACAAATTTGTTATATTTGACACACAGCAGCTGCAACAATGTAATGAAAAAACAATAAAATAAAATACAAAATATTTCCCCCAAAATAACAAACTAAATAAAAGTGCGCGCATACAGCTTTCTCTGAGTCAATTATATGAGTGGATAATGTCTGATAACTGATGGATCGTTGGGGCCCGTTCAGTTTGTTTAATGTTTGTCCTACCACACTCCGATGAAGGAAGAAAGTTCGTAGTCCTGCAGGTATCTGAAGCTTCAATGGGAACGAAACTTTGGCTTCAATAAAACCTTGGCAAATCCTTTTCAATTTCGGGTTGGCTCGCCATCCAGTTAACTGGAACTGTGGAATCACTGCTCCTCGATGGGGCTTGCTTCAGACTGGGTCCGTCTGTCGAGTCATCCTTTTACCAGATAACAAAAAAACCTGACCTATAAACAGGTCACAGGTCCATATAGTCACATTCACCGTTGTGAAACAGCCACACTTACTTAAAACATTCAAAAATGAACAATAAGTATTAGTGTAACTCTATATCTTAATTCAGCTAGCTCTGTTGTACAACAAAATTATATCACTGCAGCATCATATCCTCTTAGATGAGCTATAATTTTATCAACCTGACGGCTGACAATGTTCTCAAAAAAAACACAGCTTCTATAGTTAACACTGTAGCTGCAGTCAGCAACTCACAGTAGCTCACCAGACTTGTGCATTATAACCAACTCAAAGAACACAACTGAAAATCTGAGAATCGGCGTACAATTGGATTAACTTGTTAAACATAAAACTGATTAGCACCATTTCTTTTGTTTTTTTCCTTAAACGTAATATGATTGCAGTCACTAGCCATTTCACACACAGAACACAGTCAAATTCTGCTAGCGTGAGCGCTAGCAGTTAGCTTAGCGGCTAGCGGACTCGCCGTCCCGTTAAGTCTGCCCTTTTTATCCTTAACAAATTAGGTTTTCCCCACTTTTCGTACTCACCGTTGACAGGGTGAAACTCTGAACAACCAAAAACAACTGCAGCAGACTTGCTTTTAACTCCTAGCGATTCGACTTCGGGAACATTAGTTTCTCTGGCACATGGCATTATATGAACAGGAACGAAATGGCAACACAGGAAATCATGTGATCAAGGTCAACAGCAAGGGTCACTGGGAGCTCATTGCTGATTGGCCAAGTTAAATGACAACAGATAATCTTATTGGTCCACATCTTCCTTTAAACATAAAAGAAAAAAGAAATGACTAAATTCTTTACATTATACATGAAAAAAAAACTACTTTCCACTGCTCTTTTTTTCTAGCTGGGCTACAACCTCCCCCACTGAACTCATGCACGCCCCGTTGCATGGCAATGGTTGGGTAATTACTGTCTGATGGGTCTGGACAGGGCAATCTAATGGGTGATAACCCTCATCCAAAATGTCTGTAAAAGCCGTGGTTAAACCCTGGAACAGAGATTGCACCACCGCTATAAGTGGATGCCCAAGTTTCACATACTGAAGGCGTTTAGGCGGTTCTCGCTCCCTATTTGATCGTCTAGCAGAACCAGGTTGGTCTTGGCTTCCAATCAGTGTCTGGTCTACTGAGAGCTCTTCAGGAGATTCATCTGTTGGTGACTCATTTGACAATCCCATTTCAGTTCGACCTGCCGCCTCAACATCCGTAGACAGGTTTGGAGCAAGAGAAGATAACCCGGGATTCAAGTCATGACAATCACTTCCAGGTGCAATCCTTTCGGTCTCCATCTCTGCTGGTGGATTTTGGTCATCGCTCACGATTTCTGTGTCATGACAGTGACTCTCAGACACTGGAAGAGTTGCTGAATCTGGACTGTCAACAGGTAAGTTACATAACTGGTCAGTCTGTGGATTGCAGCTTGGATATCGAGCAGTAGAACCTTTAACTGAGGGACAAAATTCTGGAAGTTGTGCATCTTCCCCAGAAGACACTGATAAATAAGGGTGCGTTTCTTGATGAATGGTGACCGTAGGTATCTCAGAACTGGGGGCGTCTCTGAACCAGTAATTGGGGAAAATCTCATCCTCAGCCTCTGAGAATTGATCGGAGTCTGCAACTGGACTGAGACGTGTTGCTGGCCTGCGTCTTTGTGTCTGCCCTACAGGCTTGTCACTACTCTCGTTGGGGAGATAGCCACAAGGGAGTAATAGGTCCCTATGCAATGTCCGCAGTGGACCATCTTTCTTCTCAGGTCTCACAGTATACACTGGAAGGGATCCTGCTCTGCTTACGACTATGTAGATGGCTGCCTCCCACTTGTCTGCAATCTTGTTTTTTCCACGAATGCGGACATTTCTGACTAATACTCTGTCCCCTACCTCCAGATCTGAAATAGTCACACGCCTGTCAAATCTGGATTTATTCTTTTCTGCTATCTTGGCAGCATTTCCAGTAGCTACCTTGTAACTCTCTTGTAAGTGGGATTTCAGATTTTGCACGTACTGTGAGTGTGAAATCTGTTGCTCCTCTTTCACCGGCAGCCCAAAAGCCAAATCCACCGGCAGGCGAGGCTGGCGACCGAACATAAGCTCGTACGGTGCAAATCCAGTCACCTCATTCCTGGTGCAATTATAAGCATGAACAAGGGGCTTCACAAAATCACGCCAGTGAGACTTGTCTTTGTTTTGAAGAGTGCCTAGCATGTCCAGCAATGTGCGATTGAACCGCTCCACTGGATTTCCTCTGGGATGGTAGGGAGTTGTTCTAACCTTCTGTATGCCAGCCATCTGACAGAGCTCTTTTATTGTGCGAGACTCAAAATCAGGTCCCTGATCACTGTGCAACTTTTCTGGGAACCCGTAATGCACAATAAAATTGTCCCATAGGCACTTAGCTACTGTGCGAGCCTTTTGATTGCATGTTGGTATAGCAATTGCATACTTAGTAAAGTGATCAGTGATCACAAGGATGTCTTTAGCTCCACTTTTGTCTGGTTCGAGAGAGAGGAAGTCCATACAAACCAGTTCCAGTGGCCTTGTGGTACTGATGTTGACTAACGGTGCAGCTCTGTCAGGCAACGCCTTTCTGCGCACACATCTACCACAGGTCTTTATTTTCCTCTCTACATCCAAGGCCATTCTGGGCCAATAGAATCTGGCCCTAACGAGATCTAATGTGCGCTCAATGCCCATATGACCTATATGGTCATGCAGACTGCTCAAAACAGTCTCTCTGAGCTCTGGGGGCAGTACTAGCTGGTGAGATACCCGAGACCCGAGCTGGCGTCTCCGGTATAAGATGCCATTTATAAGCTGAAACCGACCAACCTCTCGAAGTAGGAGTGGAAGATCTGGAAGTTCACCCCTTAAAGTAGGCGGTGGGCTTACCCCATGCTCAAGTTGGGATATGACATGCCTTAGACATTGGTCAGCTCTCTGTTTATCCATCAACTCAGCCTCAGTCAGTTGAGGAATAACAGGCAATCCTCCAAACTCATCTTCTTGTCCATAGCAGTCAGGCACAGCATCAGAGGACATAGCAAGAGTTTCAACAAGAGTAACACAGCCATCCAAACTTGGATTAACAGAGCTGGCGCTATACACTGACTGTCTTTCACAAATGGCTTTCACAACCGCTTGGTTGGCTTCCTCGAGATTTTCAAGATCAGCGAGATGACCCTGAGTGAACTGGAAAATGCGCTCCCTCTCTTTCTGGGATTTCAGATCATCCACAAGAGCTCCGTGGGGTCTACGGGATAACCCATCCGCATCCCAGTTTTGCTTCCCAGGACGATACAGCAGCTTGAATGTGAACGTAGACAAAGCTGCGAGCCATCTGTAGCTCGTTGCATCAAGTTTTGCAGTCGTCAATATGTACGTCAAGGGATTGCTATCAGTGACAACAGTAAAGTGATTCCCATATAGGTAGTCACTAAACTTTTCTGTTACTGACCACTTAAGCGCCAAAAACTCTAATTTGTGCGCTGGGTATCGAGACTCGCTATGCGACAGCCCTCTGCTTGCATAGGCTATGACACGTAACTGCCCTTCCTGCTCCTGGTACAAGACAGCACCAAGGCCTGTAGTGCTAGCATCAGTGTGGAGCACATAAGGCTTTTGAGGGTCAGCGAACCCTAGGACAGGGGCAGTTGTCAGCTTTTCAATAACTGACTCAAATGCCTGCTGGCAAGCTGATGTCCAACGGTTCCCAAACGGCTCTTTGGGATGGTGATAATGCTCTTGGCTGTCTCTTGATCTACCCCTTTTGGTTGATTGAGGATAGCCCTGAGTCAGATCATTGAGGGGCTTCACAATGCTGGAATAGTCTTTTACGAACCTTCGATAATAGCCAGCGAACCCAAGAAAAGATCGCAATTCCCTGAGGGTCTGAGGAACTGGCCAAGTACGAAGGGCAGAGATTTTCTCTGGATCTGTCTCAACTCCATTTCTGGACACTATGTGTCCCAGGTACCGCACTGAGGTCTGGAAAAACACACACTTTTCAGGTGATAACTTTAATCCAAACTCTCTCAACCGAGTGAGCACCTCCAACAACCTTGTTTCATGTTCTTCCAGGGTCTTTGAGAACACTATCAAGTCGTCGAGGAAAACTAGCACCTCTTTCAAATGCATATCCCCCATGCACTTCTCCATTAATCTTTGGAATGTGCTTGGCGCATTTGTCAGGCCTTGCGGCATGCGGTTAAATTCCCAGAAGCCCAAAGGGCAGACAAAGGCCGTCTTGGGTTTATCCACTTCATCTACCTCGATTTGATAATATCCAGACTTTAGGTCAAGCACAGAAAACCACTGGGAACCAGAGAGAGCCGCGAAGGTGTCTTCAAGCTTAGGAAGCGTGTAAGCATCCTTTATTGTCTGAAGGTTGAGTTTTCTGTAGTCTATGCACAACCGGACCTGGCCATTCTTTTTACGGACTACCACAATGGGCGAAGAGAAGGGAGACTCGGACTCTCTGATTACACCTGTATCAAGAAGCTCTTGAATGTGCCTACGGACAGCCTCAATGTCTTGAGGGTGTAGCGGACGAGCACGGTGTTTGAAAGGAGCCTCGTCTGAGAGCTTGATGTGGTGAGTCACCTTGTCGGTTCTTCCAAAGTCCAAGTCATGTTGCGCAAATACATCTGGCATGTTGTTAAGGAGTCGTGTGATACGACCCTTCCACTCGGGAGGGATTGGGGACTCTCCAAAGTTGAAGTTACAATTGGCCTCTTGAGTGAGATCTGCCTTTTGCAAGTTAACCACACTCTGCTCCTTTGACAAAATACATTGGTAAGCGCTAATGTCAGCAATTTGACATTTAGCAGGAATGACAATGTCATGTTCAGATTGGTTGGTAATCACAACTGGAAGCCTAAAGGGTCGTTGTTTGGACAGGTCAACCAGACAAGTGTTCACTAGCAGACCACCAGGTAGAGAGGAACTGGAAGGCTGCTCAACAACAACTGATTGTTCATGCTGAAGACCGCTGGCAGTAGAGACACCCTCCAAAACCACTGTGGCCCCTGCTGGGACAACCTGAGAGATTCTGCCCTTCAGTTTTACAACACCATGGTGACTGACGTTAGACTGATTGTGTCTGAGTTCAAGCACCTTAATGACCGCTTTGTAGCCGTGAGGAAATGTCTTGGGATCTCCTGGATTAGCTTTGCAATAAATGTCATACAACACATCAAGTGTATTTGTCCCTATGAGTAAGTAGGACCCTGAGGTAGCTCGAACGTCAGGAACTATGAGAGCTAATGTGGGCACCTCAATAGACATACCAAGAAATTCTTTTGGAAAAGTGACAGTAGTTTCAATGTAGCCCAAATAAGGTACAGCCTGTCCATTCGCCCCTTCAACCTCCAAGAGGTCATAGAGAGGCTTGATGTCCTGCACTGACATGTGTTGTTCATAAAAGGATTGGGGGATAGTAGTCACTTGCGAGCCGGTATCTAGCAGACAACTAAATGTTTTACCTTCAATTATCACTTCAGCAGTGCTCCTGGTACCAATCAGACCCTTTGGAAGCCTGAAGGATTGCTTTTCACTACTGGAGTGCTCTAGATCCACACACTTGCCTGCTTTGCTGACAATCTTTACGTCTGTGGGACGCTGCGCATGTTCTTCAGCCTCTGTCTGTCCCACAACAGAGACTGGATCTAGTTTAAAGGTGAACTGGAGTCGCTGGGACAACTTTGACTTTCCCACGCGTGCTGCCTCCTCTCCAACTGCTTCTTCTTTTCAATAACTAGTGCAGAATTTGCAGGGTTTGTACAAGAAGTGGCAATATGCCCATCTTCCCCACAGTGAAAACAATACCAAGGCCTGGGCCTGCCTGTCTGTTTTACTCCGGCTAATCGATGCACTTCTTGATGTGTGTTGTCCATTTTCGATTTACAGGTTGTCTTTTTAACCGGTTTCTTGTTGGCACGCTCACTTAGCTTTTCCTGTGATGCAAATGAGGCTAGCTGACTCTGCAAGCTAGCTATCTGCTTTTGAAGTTCCTCAATAGCTTTCGGACCACACTGTGGGCTTTCTCTTACGCCTGCACAAACACAGGAACTCTGAGCATGGACAGATACTCGTTTTGATGAACCAATGTGCTTTTTCATCCTATCAACCTTTGCAGCTTGTCTATCTTCTTCGGTACGCAACATTAGCAAGAGCTCTGAAAATGACGGTGGACAGTTTTTCTTGTGTTCAAGTTGCAGACTGGAGAGCAATCCACTATCCCAACACCCCCTACAAAACTGCTTGAGGAGATGTTTGTCTACATCATCAGGTGGAATACCCCCCCTTTTTACTGCTAAATTTAGTGCTAGCTGTAAACGATGGAGGAAAGCTGATGGTTTCTCGCCTGGGTCCTGAAGGGTATTCATGAACTGAGCAAAAAGCTCCTCACCATCCTCTACAGCGCCGAAGGCTGAATCGAGCAACTGCAGATAGGCTACTGGGGGTGCGCTGGGACTCAAGCACTTCACCACATCAACTGCAGGTGGAAGCAAATTCTCTAAAATCTTCCTGGACACCTGCAGATGGGTCATACTGGGGTCACTTAAAAGCAGCTCAATGTGTGAGCGCCAAGTCTCATAGTCTGTCTCATTGTTAGGCCTGGGAGTTTTCCCTGAGAAGGAACGGATGCGCATTGAAGAATGGATCTGTGATCCAATGTCATCCTTCCTTAAAATATGCTCAACAACGACCTTCTGAACTTCAGGGGGATTTACATCACTAATCACTATTGAAGGCTTCTGTACACGCAAGGGTGGAACTGGAGTTGAGACACCTTGGTCACTGCTTACCCTTGAGGGACCTGAAAGCAACTGGGGCTGTGGTATTGGTGTCTCATCAACAATGCTATCATGTAAGACAGAAGGTGCCTCATCTGTATTCTCAGTTGTCTCACAGATTTGTGATATCATCTCTTTCAATACTTCCTCATAGGTTTTGCCACTGAGCTTAGCCAAGCCCTTTAATTCAGCCAAGTATGACTTCGTGACACCTTCACCCACCTTAGCAGTGTAAACGCTTGCCAAGGCCCTCACACAGTAAGAGACATTTGGTTCACCCTCTGCAACATACTTGTATGGCATAAGAGGCTCTAAAGCTTCTACAGCTGAGCCACTTGAGTACTCAACAATCAGGTTTTGATGAAACTCTGAGGTAGCATCATCCACTGGCAAAAGGGTTTTAACACCACCATACTTTTTCAAAAACTCTAAAACTTCTTCATCTTTCTCTGATTTCGTGATCCCACTCACAATAACTGCATTGGGAATTTTTACACCTGAGCGCTGGACAAAATCCATGTCAGACACAATTTCTCATTACTGATGTTTAAAAATTCTTAGGCTCCTGGCTGGCTCGCCACTTATGTAACCCAACTTGTGAATTATTATTAAGAATGACCGAACTCCCACTAGCCAGTATCAGAAGATCTAGGATCGGCAGGAGCCCAAGGTATAAACACCAATAAGAAGAGACCACACCACAATATACTGTTCACAAATTTGTTATATTTGACACACAGCAGCTGCAACAATGTAATGAAAAAACAATAAAATAAAATACAAAATATTTCCCCCAAAATAACAAACTAAATAAAAGTGCGCGCATACAGCTTTCTCTGAGTCAATTATATGAGTGGATAATGTCTGATAACTGATGGATCGTTGGGGCCCGTTCAGTTTGTTTAATGTTTGTCCTACCACACTCCGATGAAGGAAGAAAGTTCGTAGTCCTGCAGGTATCTGAAGCTTCAATGGGAACGAAACTTTGGCTTCAATAAAACCTTGGCAAATCCTTTTCAATTTCGGGTTGGCTCGCCATCCAGTTAACTGGAACTGTGGAATCACTGCTCCTCGATGGGGCTTGCTTCAGACTGGGTCCGTCTGTCGAGTCATCCTTTTACCAGATAACAAAAAAACCTGACCTATAAACAGGTCACAGGTCCATATAGTCACATTCACCGTTGTGAAACAGCCACACTTACTTAAAACATTCAAAAATGAACAATAAGTATTAGTGTAACTCTATATCTTAATTCAGCTAGCTCTGTTGTACAACAAAATTATATCACTGCAGCATCATATCCTCTTAGATGAGCTATAATTTTATCAACCTGACGGCTGACAATGTTCTCAAAAAAAACACAGCTTCTATAGTTAACACTGTAGCTGCAGTCAGCAACTCACAGTAGCTCACCAGACTTGTGCATTATAACCAACTCAAAGAACACAACTGAAAATCTGAGAATCGGCGTACAATTGGATTAACTTGTTAAACATAAAACTGATTAGCACCATTCCTTTTGTTTTTTTCCTTAAACGTAATATGATTGCAGTCACTAGCCATTTCACACACAGAACACAGTCAAATTCTGCTAGCGTGAGCGCTAGCAGTTAGCTTAGCGGCTAGCGGACTCGCCGTCCCGTTAAGTCTGCCCTTTTTATCCTTAACAAATTAGGTTTTCCCCACTTTTCGTACTCACCGTTGACAGGGTGAAACTCTGAACAACCAAAAACAACTGCAGCAGACTTGCTTTTAACTCCTAGCGATTCGACTTCGGGAACATTAGTTTCTCTGGCACATGGCATTATATGAACAGGAACGAAATGGCAACACAGGAAATCATGTGATCAAGGTCAACAGCAAGGGTCACTGGGAGCTCATTGCTGATTGGCCAAGTTAAATGACAACAGATAATCTTATTGGTCCACATCTTCCTTTAAACATAAAAGAAAAAAGAAATGACTAAATTCTTTACATTATACATGAAAAAAAACTACTTTCCACTGCTCTTTTTTTCTAGCTGGGCTACACTTAGGCTTTATATCTCTTGGTGTCAGAGTGCTTAATTTAGTGCCCACTGAAAGCTGCTTTATCAGTGTACCCGCAGACCCTGCCAAGCACTTTGGAAGACCTTCAGTATTTTGTGCTGGAACTGTGCTGACTCACATCAGCTCGCCAGCTCCACATGGATTAAGTTGATGTAACTATTCCAACTTTCTGCAACTATAACTATCTTTGAAATAGAAAAAAGTAAGGATCTGCTGTTGACACGGCACAAAACTAATTCTCACAGAGAACAGACAATGTGATCAAAATCTTTCTGCACTGGGAAGCAAAACAATGCAATTTTTCCTCCATTCACTTTCACTTTGTCTCTTCATTAGCAACAGCTGATTAGGGACATTTGTCAGAAGAAGTACTTTTAACAACATGTGCAAAAATCTGATCATGCAAGGGAATACTAACCTAGTCATTAAAATGCAGAAGAAGAAGAAACACAGTGGAAAAAGCTTTTGGAGGTCAGTTTACAGTATGTAACTTTTCTGCTTACACCTAAAACAATAGAAGGATTTGACGTAACTGACTTTCAAGAACTTTCCTGACTGTTTATTAACCTGCTGAAACAAATTAAACACCGTTTGAGTCACACTGACAAGGGTGAAGAAGCTAGTGAGCATGAGCACTGTCATATCTTATATTTCATTAAAAAAAAAGACATCAAATTGCTTGATTTGTATAATAAACGGTCCAAACTCCAAAGACATTTACTTCAAATTGAAGCAGAGAAAACCTTTAAATGCACACACGGTGCACTGTACTATTATGCTGAAGCAGTGTGTGAAAAACTAAGTGCACCCTTACTGCTTCCAAAGGAATTAAGAGGGTGAACAGTAAACAGGTGTTGCTAATCAAGCACACTTGATTACCTGATTGATCGATCATCAGCAAGTGTGAGCACCTCTATAAAAGGTGAGGTTTTTGGCAGTTTGCTGGTCAGGAGCATTCAGATGTGATCTTAATGTAGCAATTGTTGCTTTCCATCAATCTGGGAAAAGTTGTAACACCATTTCTGAAAAAATTGACATCCATCATTCTTTAGTGAAAAGATTATTCACAAGTGGAAAACAATCAAGGCAGATGTCAGTATTCCCAGAAGTGGACGTCAGAGTGTTAACTGCTCAGAGAGACTGTAAAAAACCCAAAACTTACATCTCAGACCTCAGTTAACATAACAGTACAATTAGAAAAAGACTGAATAAGTATGGCTTCTTTGGCAGTGCCAAGAGAAAGCCTCTTCTCTCTAACTAAAAAAGGCAGCACCTGTGTGCTTAAGTTGAGCTTTCCATGGTCTCCATGGTCATATCTTATCCAGTGTAGTTGCAGCTTTAGGCTTAAGTTTGCAAATTTGCATCTAAACAAATCACAAGACGTCTGGAACGTGCTTTGGACAGATGAGCCCAAAGTAGAGGTGAACAGCGCCACGTTTGGTGAAACTCAAACACAACATATCAGGACAAACACCTCATACCAGCTGTCAGCACGGTGGTGGAGGGGTGATGGGTTTGTTTTGCAGCCACAGGATCTGGACACCTTGCTCTTCAACTCTTCTGTGAACCAGAGTCTTCTGGAGTATAAGCTGAGGCCATCTGTGTGACGGTACACCTTGGATGTACATAGTTTTCACACAATGCGCCTGTATTTCAGCTTAGTTTTTGCTGAATAAATAACAACACAGTGTAATATGGCACATGTTGTCGTTCATCTGAAGTTGGATTTACCCAATTTTAACACTTACTAAGGACCAGATTGATTTTTTTTTATTATATCATGACAGGAAAAACCTTAGAGGGCATAATTTCTTTTTACTATCACTGCACACTGCTGCGCATAAATTCCAGGCATACAACTCTCAGTAATTATTATGCAGAGAAAGTGTGCTTTGTTGACCTGTGGTGTCTCAGATTTTACGCATCCCCTCTTAAAAACACAACCTGTCATTAAGCAAACACATAAAGTCGTAAAGCTGAGAGAAAGTTAAACACATCCAGTTTCACAGAGCTCCTAGAACGCAATCCGAATATCATACGCCGAAATCTGAGCTAATCAGAGCGTGAGACAAGTCAGGATAAGAATTAAAATAGTGCAGCAGATGAACAAAAGAACAAAATCGGTTTCTTCTTACGGAAAAGCCTCTAAAAGAAATTCATAAGCCAGTTTTCTAAAAGGATTTCTGATGTCTTTCCCCCTGGAGAGGAACATCAAGTTGGCATCCTGCCTGTCATGAACGCTTCGTTTCACCACAGATTTGTTTTGCCGACAATTAGTCACATCTTTCCAAGTCGGGGCACTGCAGCACAAACATCCCCCGAGGTTCAGATTAGGTCCGCCGATAAAAAACGATTTTTTTTCTTGAAACATAATAACCAGCTTGTTGAAGAAATCACATTGTAACTATTACACTGAAATTTTGATGTCTCACTTCAGCAATTAGTTAGAGCCCGTGACCCCTTTTGAAGAGAAAGAGTGCAAAGATACGCTTCAGAATTTTAATCAAAACGCTAAAGGACACACTCATATCGTATAAACTTGTTCTGACTTTTGCTGATATGCTTGTTGTGCAGGACACAATGAACTTTATCAGAATGGCTCCCGGCATCACCGGCACCAGGAAACGAGCATGTTGTGAGCGAGCCCTCCTTTATGCCGCCCAAAATGAGAAAGCAGGCAGGGGGGCTATAAATAAAAGCCCATTTTTGAACTCTGAACATGTTAATTACAATCTGCAGAGAAAGGAGGTGGAGGGAATGAATTAGAAGGTGACTAATATTGCATTCACACTGCCTGGGGAAACACAGCGTCCGTGAAGAGGACAGGTGTCAGGACTGCGTGTTAGAAGAAGGAATGAAGCCAAAGGGAGAGAAAATGAGGCGGAATTAGGAGGCAGTTCTGCTTCGGGTCCAGTGATTTTTAATCAAGGCTTTAACCTTGAGGAACATAACAGGTTTTTGTTGTTTTTTTACTATGGCTTTGTGGGGAGCTGCTAATTTTCTTTCTGAGTAAAAACAGTGGACACAAAATCCCAAGCAGGCTAAACCACAAAGCGCCCAGAAACATGCCTGAGCACAGTGTGTCAAACCCCAAAACACAGGGTTTAAAGTGCTGGAGTCAACCATCATGGAGTCTGCTGTCACTGCTGCGGCTTTCTTTATGTAATTGTTGGTTGTCTTGGCTCTGGCATTGGTCAGTGTAGGAAGTGTACACAAAAATGCTTTGGCAAAGAGACACACAGGCAGGCATGGCAGGCAGGCAGCACGATCACACAGACGAGAGCGCTTCCTGAGTGATACAAGCGCTAAGGAATTCAGGATTCTAGTCAGGCACAGTTTCTGTCTCATATTCCAGGAGATTGAGTGATAGACTGCAGGACGATGAAGCGCGGCTGTTGGCCCTCATTCCACTTTGCGAATGAGTAGTACTGCACTGGAGCCTCGAGGCCTTGATTCACTCCACCGTGAGAGAAGCTGGGGCTGGGGGGCGATGCATCACTGGACACTGGACGTCCCGCAACAGATTATTTCTCCTCCCTCCAGCGCGAGCTATTACCTGTGGTAATACGACTGTATCCTTACAGGTCAACCGGCTCAAATCCCCACTGAGAGAAAAAACCTTAACATCTCTCACTCTGCCTAAATCTCTGCATGAAAATGCTAAAGAAGTCCTTTCACTCTTCCCACAGTCCTCAAGTACCTGCCTAACATAGCCTAAAATTGGAAATGCTTACATCAGTACTGGTGAATAGGCAGAACCAAACGCTTTCATTCACAAACAATGGGACTCACACGATCTTCAGCTGCGTTTCTAAGGGACACGAACACGTCAACAAATCTAACATCTGGGACGGACTCAACACTATAATCACTCTTTTTGTCCACTTATCCTCAGAGCACTCGGCCACCCCAATCTTCTTCCGAGAGCTGATCTCTCAGTCGCTTTAGCCTCAGAGATGGTTTCAGGTCACGAACTCGCTGACTCATTCCTGTCTTGTATATTTTAGGCCAGCTACACATCTGCTAACACAGTGCGGAAAAATGAGTTCAATATTCAATCAAACAATCAAGATGGACACTGGATGACAGAAGGTCAGAGATGCTTCACAGTGTGAGAACATTTTTCAATAATTAGAGACACTTTTCTCAGTTCCAAACTCATCCCAGCCTTTGCGTATGTTTTTTTATAGGTTAATCTTTCACTTTTTCCCCTTCAAAAGCCAGCCTTATTGTCATACAGTAAAATGTTTTCTGCCAAAGGAGAAGCTTTAGATCTAAATTGGATAAACTGGAGATATTGCTATATTCTTCTGTGATCGCTTGTTTCACTGGTATGCAACTGTGTGTGCTTTCCAAAGGGTCGCAGAGCAGCTGTTTGCAGAAATGATCTGAAAAGCATATACGTAGTTATATTAAAGATAGCTGCATTCATAGACCAAATGACTGTGTGATTAAGGAATTAATTGGCATAATCACTGGCTGCAGTCCTGTGCACCTGGAGGTGTGATTAATTTATAAATGCAGACAGCCGTTCATGGAAAACAGAACATACTGTACAAGTTGTTATAGCAGTGAAGCTAAGGCGAAGAAATGATTGTCTGCTATTCTTATCTCATCGCAGCGTTTTTGTCAGGAGTTTACAAGCTGTCCACAATGCTCTGCTCTTTTTCTTTATATTACCTGGAAGAAAACAAGCTCCTGTAACAAAAACAGGCTTTTCTTTTGTCCATCTTATGATTCGGACTGTTATCTGATTCACTTAAATCGCTCAGTGCCGAATCTGTTTTCATCTTCCTGTATAGCACCGCCACACTAATATTGAGGGCTGCTTTGGCAGTGCTGTAAATTATGATCATTTAACCATATTGATTACCACAGGCACTTCAGGCTAATTGAGCACTGTAAACTCTGAAAGCCATTGATCTGAAAGGTCACCCAGAGACAATGTGCATGCGCTGGAAATATCAGGCCCGGTGGTGGGCGGCACCCTTTTAACTGAAGATTGATTCTCTTTAGCGTGGAAAAGGTTCTGAGAGTGTTTAGATGTGTGTGGATGTGTATGTCTGCAGGTGGAGACTGATTTAGTGCCAGTATGGGTGTATTAACTGTGCTTTTTTCCTCCCACTTTCTCTCTGAGCTGGAGACTTCAGGCAAGCCCAGACAGGGGCCCTAGGGCCTGTCCTCATCCTTCCTGCTAATCCATCAGCATCACCAAGCCTCTCACCCGTCCACCCTGCCAAACCTCTCCACACTCCAATGTTCACTGGGCTGAGTGCTGTGTAAACACATGCAGAGGGGTCCGACTCTCCCAGCGGACCTGTTATTTCCCACAGTTAAAAAAGCCCAGCTGTCTAAGGAGGAGTGTGAGGGGAGGGCAAGAATATCATATTTTAAAATATCAGACAGGCTGATATTCACCAACTGCAACGTAACAGATATATTTGCAAACAGAAAATCTTCTGCATGACAGAAAGTCACTGGTACAAAATAGTGTGGACCTGTTTTAACCCTCTGAATTCATCATATGTCACTAATCCTACAGTAACATACACTCTGGGAGTGCAAATGCTTTGCAGTATCAAACTAAAACAAATACCTGAATCCCAAATATCTACTGAGATGATCTAAAGTCACTAAATGTGATTAAGAGCATTTTTTTCTTTTGATTGTATTATTTTAGATGGTTTAGCAGCATTGTTATCACATCATAAAATATCTAAAAAGATTCTGTGTTACTTAAAGTAAGATGTGTCCACAACCCACACAACATAAACACAGTTATTTCTTTAACTTTAATCTATTTTGGAATGTATGTAGAACTTCCATAAAAGTGTCAATAAAATCCAGATAACTGCACTGTAACGATTTAAAACTGGTATATAATTTGAATTTTTGACACATGTTGAAAGGGAGACTCACCAAAAACCTTCTTTTGATTACGTTGCCTGCAGTTTGCAAACACTGGCTAACTGCTAAACACAGTCCAGTAAAACCAGAATCTGAGAATGTTCGCCTTCAAAGTAAAAGTTGTAGCTCACAGCTGAAGCCAACACGTTTGAAAAGGCAAACGATCTCCTCTGTGTCGGATAATTTCACTGCCACTCAGAGAGCAGTTGGCAAGGGTTTGCAGACAAATTGGTATCTTCCACGCAAACATCCTGTTTGTGACTGAAGTAATCAAAAGCGCCACAAAGCTGTGACCGACAGCAGCCGTTCGCCATTCAGGAATATGAATGTTTCCCTATCGAGTGGCAAATGTTTTCTAATCAGCCCTCCTAGGTCTGTGTGACTAAACCAGATTTCCAACACAGGTGTCACTGTTAAATTTAGGTCGATCAAAACAGGGGCATAATTTCCAGGGGGGTTATGACCCCCCCCCCAAAAAAAAAAAAAAAAAAAAAAATCTGATCCAACCAATACAACCCCCCCAATAAAATTATGAATTATCTTGCATAAATAGGCTGTTGATTTTCTTTACTTATTTCGGCTATTACCAGCAAAATAGTTGCATGTTTAATCATCTGGGAATTTACCCAGATTTATTTATGTATTTATACAGAGATCTTAACCCCCCCAATATTCAGTACAAACAGTTTAATAGTGAGTATTTTTGCTCTAATGAACACCTGGACATGAATTAATTTTGTAAAAGAAACACTGTTTCCTTTTTTAATAGTTTAATATTTTCTTTTCTAGGTTTATTAGCAGCATTTTTCATCTAAAACATCAGTGTGCTTTGTTGTTGTTGTTGTCCCACATTTTATGTAAAAAAACCAGTTAAAATATATGTGTGTGTATATATATATTAGGGGTGCAACGATATTCGTATCGATATTGAACCGTTCGATACAGTGCTTTCGGTTCGGTACGCATATGTATCGAACAATACAACATTTGTAATTTATTTTATCAACTTTCCTTCTGACGATGCTGTCTGTGTTGAGCGCTCAGTGAATCTGTGTTCGACTACTCCGCCTAGGCTGCACTGTCGAGCGCAGATCCACTGAGCGCTCAACACAGACAGCATAGTCAGAAGGAAGAGCGCAGGGCAAGCTAGCAAGACAGAAGTTAAGCTCTCCTTGCAACATGGACCTCCCCCACCCTCATTCAGATCTGGCGTTTGGAATTATTTTGGTTTTCATGTGACGTATGACCCTGAAGGTAAGCGAGTCATGGACTAAAGTAAAACAGTATGTTGGATGTGCCACGCAATGCTCAATTACATGGGTGTGAACTAGTGTGTTAGCGCAGTTAGTTCGTTAACGTGTTGGCCGTCTAGCCCCATGCACGGGGCAATCGGTAGCTCGTTAACGGAGATTTGCCGTGTTGTGGCGTTAAGGTCATTTCAACGAGATTAACCTGAAAGCACTAGTGGGAACACAACGAATATGACTGCACATTTACGCCGACATCATCCCAGTGCAAAGACAAGTGGAAGCAGACAAAAAAAAGCAAGCATGCTACTAACTTTAGCCGAGTCATTTAGACAGCTGTTAGCACATGATTCTCCTTATGCTGCTGAGAATATAGCCCAGAAGAAGCGGATAGTATAGCTTTTATTTGGGAAAGAGCCATTTCTCTGTAATAAACTCTCTTTTCCAAAGATGAGTGATTCCTCAATCAGATACAGGGCTTGCAATATCGCTAGCCCGACGTCCCGGAGCTAGCGATTTTTTCAGTCGGGCTACCAAAATCTATCTCTTCCCTGCCCGTCGGGCTATTGTAGGAAAAATATATGTCA
Source organism: Aulonocara sp. 'chitande type north' Nkhata Bay (assembly GCF_057382095.1). NCBI lineage: Eukaryota > Metazoa > Chordata > Actinopteri > Cichliformes > Cichlidae > Aulonocara > Aulonocara sp. 'chitande type north' Nkhata Bay. Next base: position 21,104,272 of record NC_141352.1, on the reverse strand, counting down.
ATGCTTTTGCATTCTTTCAGAAATGTAGCTGGGTAATTATGTCATTGGCATCGGTGAGCCACTGTCAATATGTGACATATTGAAGTCGCGTTTGAATTTGCGCTTGTTTTTTTGCTTTCACTTTGCAATCGTGCGAACTGTGTATAGAGAGCGACAGTACTGATTGGTGAGTGATGATAATTTGTGCACCAATTCCTCTGACATCGTCTTATTAATCGTTAGCTTACTATGCAAACATGACAAGTGAAATCTCCTGCAGCTTACACATGTGAGAGGTTGATCGCGCAGAGAATCGCTGAGCTTATGTGAGTGCGTGTGTAAAAGCAGCAGGAGAAGTTATGACAAATCAGACTATAAGGCAAAAAGAAAGTGCAGCTTTATGGTTTCATGGACAAAATAATTTCTGTGGCTGCAATATGACGAGCTAAATAACCAGGGCTGCACATAAGTGGTCCGCAGGTGCGCATTCGCTGTCAAAATAAAAAACACGCACAAGGGTTAGGGTTAAATTTAAAAACTGTACTTTTGAGTTAAAATATATATTTATAATTTTAATAAATGACAAATTAAAAAGGCATGAACATTTTTTTTTGTATCGAAAAAATATCGAACCGTGACACCAAAGTATCGAACCGAACCGTGAATTTTGTGTATCGTTGCACCCCTAATATATATATATATATATATACACACACACACACACACACACACATCTATATAAATGTCGATGTATATATATATACATCGACATTTACTGCTAGAAACGAAAAAAGGCTAAAAAATCTTTAAAAATATTGAAGTTATGTGATTTACAGTACTCTCTGAGTACAGTGTCTAATCCTTCATGAAGACAAATTCAACCAACAACACGTACTGTGGTTGTCACAGCCAGTCAGTTTTCCGGCCCTGGAAGCAGCCCTCATACCCACTTCTGAAACTCCTGATAATCAAGCCAATTTGCTGAAGCCATAAATACTCAAAATGTGAGTAACAGAAAACCAATTAAACAAAAACATGCATTACACATGTTTTTCTCTGAGATAATTTCCCTGTGAGCCGTTGTAAACATATACCCAATATTTTTTTTTATGTTCTACAAAAATATGTGGAAAAACATATGACAAACTTCTTTATAACTTGCCAAATCCCAAATCCCAGCAGAGACTAAAAGAAACAGAGGACCTCCAATCTTATCGCTGCCAAACCCATACCCGGCATACATTTCATACATCTGCTGACAAACTGGGAGCCACATCCAAGTCGCAGACTATAATTGCCTCTGCCTCTCGCCATTCAGGAGTGGCAACTTCAGCCACTCACAGGAAATCAATATTAAATATTGTTTACAACACAACATCCTCGCAGAAAATGAGACCTACGCAGCGGCATGTCGCAGAGCAGATGGCTGATTCCCTCCAAAAATCCCATCATAAGTGAGGATTTAGTAGATGTGGCATCACGTTTATGCGACTTCCAATCAATCAGAGCTCAACAATGGCAAATATTTGCAATTCATTTGCATTATACTGATTTCTTTTTTTTACCTAATGTGTAAATTTTTAATTATGCAGATTTAGCTGAGGAAATATTGAATCTGAGCTCTGCGTCATTTCTTTTCTGACAGGACAATGAAGGCGCAAAGGTTTCTCTCCTTTTCAAACCATGCAAGCTTAATTAAACTCATTAATTCTGTAATTCATTAGTTTTCCCATTTATTTCACTTCATTCTTTCTGGTGATTGTATGTCACTGAAATGACAAGTGCAAAAAAAAAATTATCAGCTGTCTCGAACAATCGAATAAAGCCTGCAAATGTTTAATTTCTCTGGGTAAGACGTAAGAGATGATTTCCTGAGGAAATGTGCTCTTCACTTGGATTTTAATTGGTTTCTTGGTAAAAAACTGTCAAGCTGTCTCATTTTGTTCTGCGCTTTTCGGGAATATTAGCAAAGACAAGGTCTTGGGTTATCACTCCCAGATGCAAACCCCAGACAGCTGTGTGTGCAGCTGCAGGTTGTTAACATGTATGAGTGTTTGGGTCAGCAGTGCTTTCCGCAAGAAAGTGCCAGCTAGGGTGGAAGAAGAAGACAAATTTTGGCCCCATATTTGTTGGCCTATAGCACGTGCCGATGCCTGTACTGTGCACACTGATCCCAGTTATTGTAATTTTTAGCCTGCATGGTGTCTGGCTCCAAAAGTACTAACTGTTTGGAAATTAGTGCAGTATTACTACACTCTTGTCCCAGAATGCTTTGCAAAATTAGTGCACAACCAATTATGATTCAGCTGATGGGCTTTAGACTCTTTCAGGGCTTCGTGCTCCTGCTTGCCTCCTGCTCCTCGTTCTCACGGGACAGACGCTCATATTGTTCACCTCAGCAGCCTTGATGCTGTCCTGTCATACTGCTGCACGTTCTGGCATTCATGTTTGTGGTAAAAAGTCCAACTGGTGTTAATGGAGGATAAAATTAGCCGACTAAGATGCTCCTGCCTGTGTCTGGGGGTTGCCCCATCGATCCTTCAAACATGCCTATCGATCCAATCCAAACATATCTGTGACCCCTGCAGAGGACACATGAGTAATTGTTCACTTCAGGTTCTGTTGGTGCCGTTTGTCTCGTACAGCTCAGCGTGGCTGCACAGGGTCTTTAATAGAAACAGACAGTTCAGTGGCCTTTGACAAAAAAGAGCCTGGAAGTGTCTGGGTTTGAATACAAATTGGATACACTTGTTCTCGAATATCTTCCAGCTTTCTCTCCTGTTTGTCCCTTGCAGTCTTAAACAGCGAGCGAGGATGACGGTTAGTTCGCTGCCTCTGAGGTGATGATGAAGAGGGGAGGAGGTGTAAGAACGGCTGTGTTATTTGGGTAAAGAGATGGATGTACCTTGGCAATCTCAACCCACACTTGCACACCCTCACAATTTCCCCCAGGAGAACAACGAACGATGCCTTTGTTTTGGCTCACAGTCAGCGAGAGAGGCTCCTAATCAGTCAGTGAGAGATTCATATTCACACCTATTTGGGCCCCGGGCTCTCTCGATTTAGAGATGAAAGCTATGCACTGCTGGCTTATTTGTAAAAGTAGAGTGTGATTCTCGAGTCCAGGGAAGGAAAAACAATGTTGTTTAGCAGATGCTTCTATTTTTCACAAAGTTTAAACCAATATGTGAGATAAATCTATATTCCTAAAAGAAAACAATGCATAACTTGTAAAATGTTCATTTTGGTCCTATGAGTTTGGCCAGTATGACTTCAGCTGTGCAAGACCTTTGTAAAATAAAATATATATATAATATATATAGTGTTTGTAGTAACTGCACTTAGAGCTGGGCGATAGAACGATAACGATATGTATCGCGATATAACTTTTACTCGATAGAGAAATTAAGCTATCGCGATAGACCTCGCCGCTCTTGTCCTCTTAAAATAAAAAAAAAATAAAAAAAGGTCAGCCAATCCAAACTAAGTAGCGCAGAGCCGAACCAATCACAGCCGCAGCGTCACGTCGCGTGACTTGTTACGTACAGCACAAGTGCCAAGCCGCACGTGTGTTTGTTTGGGAAGCAGCCAGCGGGTAATGGAGGAAATGAGTGTGCCGACTAGAAAAATCAACCGAGCGTGACCGAAGAGAAAACAGATGATGGTTCCAATGCCGGAGAGATTGTCGAACGGAAGAGCCATAGAAGTTCCGTAGTGTGAAGGTATTTCGGCTATTTCAAGTCTGACAAAAAACAGAGTAGCGTGCACTGTAAATTGTGCCGAAAGCAAGTCTGGAAATACAATAAACTGGTGCATGCGTCACACTGTGCGCCACGTTATTGTTTCGGTGAAATGAATTTCTACAATACTGTTACTGTTAATTCTACTCTCTGCAGTGTTTAAATGCTTACATATACACACAGTTACTGTCCCTCCACACATACGACTCGGTTCTGCTTCTATGCCCCAGCTTTGTTTACTTTTTCCCACCGAGGCTTCTAGACTTCTGATTGGCCAACATTTCTGCACGGTTAGGAATCTAGCGCCACCTGCTGCTTTGGCATGTTCATAGCAGCGTTTTCCTTCATTTCTGCCTTTATGTGTGGACGGGATTATTTTTTAAAACGAAAACGGAAAATCTCCGTTTTCAAAAATACCCGTGTACGTGTGGACGTAGCCTCAGTCTCTGACGGGAAGCGCTAATTCGTCATTCGGCTTTTGTCAGACTAAAGTAACTGTTAAAACTGTTTGAAAAGCTAAGCTATACAACAAGGAGAGATTGAGAATTTCCTTTTAGTTCTCAGTTTATTTGATATTGACAAAAGTTAGTCAGTTTTGTCTGTTCTTCTGTAAAACAAACTAAGATTTATTTTTAGAATTAATATTTTGTTTCTAAGTGGAATTGACAATTTAGTCTGTTTCGTTTGTTCTATTTTGAAACTTAAACGCTTTAGCGGCTGCCTTTTGTGTAGTTTGCAATATTTGCCTTTATTTATCTGAAAAAGTCTCATGTTCCTTAAGTACATCTACCCTGTTGAACTTATTATGGGAAATAAATATTTAAATAAAAACAAGCTGCTGATTATTTCACATTTTACTTGTGAGCAACGGCACATTTAAATCTTACAAATATAGTTATTTGGCTTATATCGTGATAGATATCGTTATCGCCTGAAATGAAAAAAACATATCGTGATATGAAAAAATCTCATATCGCCCAGCTCTAACTGCACTGTAAGGGAGTTGTATTTTGGTTGCTGTAGCTTGACATTTTATGGGAAAGCTAAACCCTGAATCTACTCTGGCTGGAAATCTCCCCACTTTGGGACTTTGAAGTGCGACAAGTACGCTTCACCCCGCCACACTTAGTATGCTATGCCTCTGGGCACACTGCCATCAGCAGTGGGGCCCATGGCCTGCAACTCCTGGCTTCGCTGATCAAACTTCAGGACCCCCCCCCCCGGCACTGACAGAGCCTTGGATAGCTTCTCCATCTTTGGAGAAAAAAAAGCATTCAAACCTTTCAGTGTAAAAGTACCAAAATAGTCAAGTGGAAATCCTTAATTGGAACTAAAAACCTTGCACTTCATTTGCAAGAGAATTAAAAACCAAATTGTCTCATATGAATGATCTAGAGTCAACACAACACACTGGCTTCTTGTTTACTTTTTTTTTTTTTTCATAATTCTAGAATATAGTAGAATATTAAATAACCACATTTTACTCCACTCTACATCCGTCCTTCCAGACTTGACATTTAACCTTCAGGATATAAAATGTTATCACTTTATAATTTCATCCCAATAGACATGTTGGGGAAAATCCTTCACAATTAGTGCAGAAATTCTTGAGTCATGGTCAAAGGCGTGTTTGGTGAGGTGAGTTTGTCCTTTGACCACCAGGTTCTAATCATTAGATCCTTGAGCCCAAGAAAGTTTGTGTAACTCTAAAGAAGATGCTGATTTGACAATTATAACCCATCAGATTTTAAACTTTATTTACATAGCAGCTGTTTCCTAGTCCTCCTTCCTGCTTTTCCTCTCCCACACGCTCACACCATACCTGTCTGTTGCTTTCATCTGTATTTTATGTGTCTATTTCATATTTCTCCCATAGTACATGTTTATTTTCCTTTGTAAAGTCATCCACTCTGCTGCCAATACACTGTATCGGTACAGATGAGACACTGAATATGAAACATTAATGTGGACGCTGGAAGGTGGAGGGTCTTTTTATAAGTAAACGTGAGCATTTTTTGGACGCTTTCAATAACTCCAGTGTTATTGACTTTGTCACTGTGGCCCGATGATGAGGACAGTGAGTATATTTCAAAAATAGAAGCCCAGGTTGTTTAGTTTGGCATCACAGTTACGGAGTACTCAAGTAAATGTACTCTCCACGGGTACTTTTCCCAAAACTTGTGCTGCTGCACCAAGGCCATATTCAGAGGCAAATGCCTATAGAGAAACAACAAGAAGGGGTGCAACATGAATAAAACATGAAAATCTCCCTGCAGTGGTAACCTGAAAGCTTTCAGCTTTTTCCAAACACATCAGATGGAATATGGACAGCTTTGCTCTGACACAGGTGAGAAACCCAAATTCTGCTTTCTGCTTTTAAGGATTTCATGTCAAGAAATGGTGGAAAAGCAGATCCTGAAGACAAACAATGTCAAAAGGGGTTCTTAAAAGCGGCCGAAGTTCAATGGGATGATGCCAGGTTATGATGAAGGTGGGGAAACAGCGGGAGTGGAGCTGTCAGAGCCACAGTGCGGTAGGGGGAAAGGCCCTGAGGGGGCTGGAAGGTGGGCTGAGTCACTCTGTTACACTGAAGCAGACACCATCCTGCAACTTCACACCACCTGTCTCGGAGGATTCAGCCACAGGAGCGAGACTGCCGGAGGCTTTACAGGCAGAAAACACAGGCTCCATTACTCAGACGCACATGGGGAGCCTGTGCAGCGCTCTTCCTGGCAGAGAGAGATAGACTCCTGGTGCTGCCGTTCACGTTTTCTTAAAAAATTTGAGAGGCCAAATTTGTCAAGAGGAGGCGATTATTATAACGTTATGATGGCCATTTGAGCAGCGACTTTTAGCAATCCATCTATTTTTAAGACAGCCAAAGTATAGTTCTGCCCTTGCGTGCAAAGACAAAGTTTGTTGTTTGACAGGGAAAATAATTGCAGCATTAGCATATCATTACTGGCTGGCAGTAAGACAATGGATCAACAAGACCTTTCTTTGGTCCTGCTCCAAATGTACCCATAATACTTGGCAGATACCAAGATTATAACCGTTCGTCTAATTGATTTCTCATCATTCTTTCGCCGGGTTTCAGAGCCCAGTATTAAAAATAATTAAAAAAATATTGATCAAAGTGGAAAGATACCATTTCACTTCACAGGGAGGATTGGGTATGAATGCAGCTTTGAACTGTTACATCAGATTTCATCAAATTCAGAGGCAAAGAAAATCTAATAAAACCCACAGCGGGAGTGTAGCCACGCAGAAGCTAGATCTGGTGATTTGTCTCGGATGAGAACTCCTCTACTTGATATCCTGTAAAGAAGTGAGGCAAGGTAGGTTTTGTATAGACTTGTCCCACAGGACAAGCACTGTGTAAAACGGAATAATGGACACTTCTGGCTCATTTACAGACTATAAAGACAGTAGAGTGGTGTGTTGGGCTGTGGTGAATCTACAGCATTGTTTATGAGCATGTCAGCTGGGAACTGGGTGAGTCAGACCTGGGTGAGTCAACTGTGTCAGACCTGCAGAAACATGCCAGACACAGATGCCTCTCTTGATCTTGCAAAATGACCTTGACAGACAAGTTTGTCCTTGCAGCGAAATGTACCTGGAAAATCTGCACTTGGGCTCCTGTCAGCTGTTTCACGACTGACATTGAAACAAAGCAGCTTTTTTATGCAAATGACATGTAATTCAGACTCAAATGTAAGGTCGGGAAATGATGTTTATGCTAAGCTAAGCTATCTGGTGAATAGCTGCATATTTATTGAACAGCCACATGTTAACCTTCTCATCTTCGTCCTGGCAAAATAGCAAGAAATCCCATGTTAAACTACTTTGTTAAAAGGTGCCATTTTTTAATTGTTAAATTTTAATCTAACTATTTAAGTGCCTTGAGCCAACTGTTGTTGTGATTTGGTGCTATATAAATAAAATTGAATTCAACTGAAGTTTATTCATTTAAAAAATTTGGGAATCAATTGCAGTTTCTCTGGAATTGGTGCAATAAATTTGTTAAGTTTAGAGCAAGTTGTCACAAAAAAAATGACACAAAAGGAAAAGATTTAATTCTCCCACCTCACAGGAAAGAATTTAGCATTTTGCTTAAAGGTGCTTAGAAAAACAACTATGTGAGAGCACCTTATCTTTCATAAAACACCTACGCCGTGTGTGCTATTCAGTAAAAATATACATGTATTCCTGGCCAGAGAGCTGAAACTATCGAGAACTCAGGAAAAGGATGTTCAGAGACTAACAAAAACTTTGACATCTGCAGGAGAGAGCGAGAGAAGGGAGTGGTGAAGAAACAAGGTTGGGAAAAAACAAGACATCTGCAGAAAATGTAGCTTTAAAAAAATAATAAAATAAAGGAAGCAAGAATAAATAGACTCCTGAATTTCACATGACATCAGCAGAGGCTGTGGACCGTGGACTATTTTCGCCTACAACCATGAGAATCTGAGTGTCAACTGAAACTGTTTATTCTGTTTATACGGGCAACAACAAAATGCAGGGAGCATAGAGAGAGACTGCTGACATAAAATAATAGTGATCTTTGACCTTTAAGACAGCACCATGAACTACACAATTCATGTAATGCAACATTTAGAGTCCGGGCTTTCTTTGGATGACCTTTGGAAAGCTATAGCCATAAAAGATTAGTCTCACATTGGAGTGTTGCAGCTGAATTCAGAATATGGCTGAAAGGAAGCTTGTGTGACTCCAGCTGTTTGGATGAGCTCAGACCGTGTTAAGGTTTCTCCACAGCTCCCACTCTAAACTATATCTCTAAACCCTACACTTCCTTTTCTCTTTGTGTGTCTCTAGAAAGCCAAAAACTTACTTTTTAAGACAGGTGTGAGCTTCCTTTTTCCTTTTTTGACTCTGAATGCCAAATGTTTCACAGAAGACAGCTAATATAAGGAACCTCTTAAACTGAAAACATGCTGTTGAATTGATTTATTACAATATCTGACCAGATTATCTCAAAGCTAGTGGATGAAAAAGAGATGGACATCCCCTCCAAGTTCACGAATCAGACCGTCGTAAACACAGACCCCTGACAGATTAAGTGCACCCACTCTCTGAGTAGATAACCTGTGACCACCGAGACAATCGGGTCCTCGTAGTGATGCTACGCCATAAAGAAAGTCGCTCTGACAGACGGGGTCAAATTATCACCGTCAATCACTCCGCAATCCACTTCAGCACGCCACCGAGCGGGACTGCCGGGGTGTCATGGAGACGGGGCCTTTCATTACCTCGCTGTCAACGTGATTGTAGCTTCATATCAAGCCGGATATGCTGCCTGTCATGTCTCGGCAGGGGCCTGTCACTGCAAATCTACCACAGAACACAAGCACCTCGGGCTGAAACACTAAAAATCACCCAGACAACGGGGGAGCCAATCATTTAAAGATAACAAAGACATTGTGGCTAAAGCTAGCCAAAGCTTGGAGCAGCCTTGGTAATGAGCAAAGGATCAAAGCAGTTATGAGGTAAATGGAGATGAGATTGGAGATGAGGGGAAAAAGGGAAATGTTGATGCTTTGCTATTTGGTGAAGTTAGAAACATGATGGAAAATTATGTAAGGGCCTCTCATTTATTCTTAGTTTGTTTTTTAAATAAAATAGCTACATCTGCCTTTGTTTGCTAAGGTAAAATATGCCAGATAAATGTGGGTGGGCAGCGGCTTATTTTCAGCTAATGACCTGTATGTCTTCCAGCAGCAGAGTACTTTATTTTCAGTTGCTGAGGTAAGAAAAGATCCTGTAACTTACTGCAGTTTGGGAAAAATGTAAAGCTTAAAAATTTATTTTGTAAATAAAACAATATGTTGCATTAAAGAAAAGATGACTTTTGTTTGTATAAGCTGTCAGTTATACAGGGAGTGCAGAATTATTAGGCAAGTTGTATTTTTGAGGAATAATTTTATTATTGAACAACAACCATGTTCTCAATGAACCCAAAAAACTCATTAATATCAAAGCTGAATGTTTTTGGAAGCAGTTTTTAGTTTTAGCTATTTTAGGGGGATATCTGTGTGTGCAGGTGACTATTACTGTGCATAATTATTAGGCAACTTAACAAAAAACAAATATATACCCATTTAAATTATTTATTTTTACCAGTGAAACCAATATAACATCTCCACATTCACAAATATACATTTCTGACATTCAAAAACAAAACAAAAACAAATCAGCGACCAATATAGCCACCTTTCTTTGCAAGGACACTCAAAAGCCTGCCATCCATGGATTCTGTCAGTGTTTTGATCTGTTCACCATCAACATTGCGTGCAGCAGCAACCACAGCCTCCCAGACACTGTTCAGAGAGGTGTACTGTTTTCCCTCCTTGTAAATCTCACATTTGATGATGGACCACAGGTTCTCAATGGGGTTCGGATCAGGTGAACAAGGTGGCCATGTCATTAGTTTTTCTTCTTTTATACCCTTTCTTGCCAGCCACGCTGTGGAGTACTTGGACGCGTGTGATGGAGCATTGTCCTGCATGAAAATCATGTTTTTCTTGAAGGATGCAGACTTCTTCCTGTACCACTGCTTGAAGAAGGTGTCTTCCAGAAACTGGCAGTAGGACTGGGAGTTGAGCTTGACTCCATCCTCAACCCGAAAAGGCCCCACAAGCTCATCTTTGATGATACCAGCCCAAACCAGTACTCCACCTCCACCTTGCTGGCGTCTGAGTCGGACTGGAGCTCTCTGCCCTTTACCAATCCAGCCACGGGCCCATCCATCTGGCCCATCAAGACTCACTCTCATTTCATCAGTCCATAAAACCTTAGAAAAACCAGTCTTGAGATATTTCTTGGCCCAGTCTTGACGTTTCAGCTTGTGTGTCTTGTTCAGTGGTGGTCGTCTTTCAGCCTTTCTTACCTTGGCCATGTCTCTGAGTATTGCACACCTTGTGCTTTTGGGCACTCCAGTGATGTTGCAGCTCTGAAATATGGCCAAACTGGTGGCAAGTGGCATCTTGGCAGCTGCACGCTTGACTTTTCTCAGTTCATGGGCAGTTATTTTGCGCCTTGGTTTTTCCACACGCTTCTTGCGACCCTGTTGACTATTTTGAATGAAACGCTTGATTGTTCGATGATCACGCTTCAGAAGCTTTGCAATTTTGAGACTGCTGCATCCCTCTGCAAGATATCTCACTATTTTTGACTTTTCTGAGCCTGTCAAGTCCTTCTTTTGACCCATTTTGCCAAAGGAAAGGAAGTTGCCTAATAATTATGCACACCTGATATAGGGTGTTGATGTCATTAGACCACACCCCTTCTCATTACAGAGTTGCACATCACCTAATATGCTTAATTGGTAGTAGGCTTTCGAGCCTATACAGCTTGGAGTAAGACAACGTGCATGAAGAGGATGTGGACAAAATACTCATTTGCCTAATAATTCTGCACTCCCTGTAGTTCTTAGAAATGAAAAATGTGAATTAACAAAAAATTGGTATCGGCAGGTCAACCAAACGAACACAGAAATGGAAATTGGCCAAGAAAATTACAATCACTGCATCTTTAGTTATAGCATCGAGGTTACCGTTTTTAGATTTTCAGATGCAGTAGAAGAAGAAAAGCTAATATTATTCTATAATTTTTGGCACAACTGAGACTGAAAGCTTCAGGTCCACATTTGTATGCAAACATTTAAACAGGCGACTGCTGAGAAGTCTGTGGCTTCTGACTACAGATTGTAAAATGTAAATGGACTGGTTCTTACAGAGCACTTTTCAAGTAATTGTAAAAAAAGATCCTCTTTTATCAAAAGAGGCAAAGATTTAAAAGGGAAAAAAAGAAAGTAACAAGAGAGTGGACCTTTAAGGGCATTCACTTGATGAAGTGAGGACTGTGATTTGAGAAGGTTCAAAAGTGGTTGATGAAATTCTATCAGATCAGTGACACAAGCTGCCTCCATATTGACCTAATACAAGTGGGTGTTTCATCACAGGAAGCGAACTAGCCTTTGTACAAGCAGGGTGTTTACAGTGGCTGAAACAGAGGCTTAAATTCTAACTTGAGACTCAAATGATAGTTTTTTGCATTTAAAAGTCATATTAAAGCTCAAGAATACACATAAAGTCTTTGGTTTTTGCTTCACTGCAAGCACGCCGGCGTATTTGTCTGCTTTCTGCAGAAGATGGAGAGTCACAAAGGCGTATCACAAAGACTTTGCACAACAGGAGCACATCAAGCCTGCATACCAGTAACAAAGCTGAAAATTCTCTCTACACCATGCATGAAATGAAACCCTTCAAAAGGATACCTGGATCCTTACTGGTTGGTGAGCTAGGCTGAGCTACATTTTCACTAAAATGTAACAAGTTAAGGAAAAATCTGCCTGAAATCCAGCAAACAAATTAAAAGAAATAAATAAAACAAGCCGACATGACCAAGCAAAACATTTGTAAGGTAACGATGGACAAAAGTAGCATTAAAATTGGCTGAATTTGCAGCATTAGCTGCTGTGACTATAAGCAGAAAAATCATACCAAGGAATTTTAAGCATTAAACTTAGAAGGTAATGTGACTTGAGTGCCGTACCTTTCTTACATATATAACCTGATCTTTGAGTTACCTTAAGGTGAAAGCATTCACTTATCATATCAAATTAACAACTTCTGAGAAAATGTGACAGATTAGCAACAGTTTTGAGGTTAATGAGTCCAAACAAACAGGCATAGTGTGTTTTTTCGTCAGATTCCATTCAGTCTTTTAAATCACGTTTAAAAACGTATTTGTTTGATCTGGCATTTAAGGCGAATTAGGGTAATTTACATCTGGCTCTGTATTTAGATTATGTAATTATCTTATATTTTATATATTTGTAATTTATATTTTAGTGTGATTTTATTTGTACTGCGATTTTACTGGAAAGCACTTTGGTGTACTTCGGTCTTAAAAATGTGCTATATAAATAAATTTTGATTGATTTTGTCTAAAGAAAACGAAAACCACAAACGCAGTGAGACTTCCCCAACCTTACCAATCATAAAAGCCCCACCCAAAGCATTTCCGTGACAACAGTCTTGTGCTGTAAACAGAGACTTGTTTCTAAATGCCCAGAATTTGTTACTTGCAGATGAAGACAAAAAACCTGCTACACAATAAGTTAAACTGCTGCCAGTTTTATGGTATTTCTTTCAACACTCATCAGAAGAACACATGCAGCACAAATGTTAATCATTTCCCTGTTTTTTTTATGACAAACCTCAAATAAATTGAAGCTTTAAAGCTGTCCCATTAAATTTTCAGGCAATCTAATTACACAAGACACATTTACAGGATTAAAATGCTTCAATTCTAAAAAGCCTCCTACAAATCGGTTTTCTCGTCAAAGGAATTAGACTCCAGCCCTCCTAGCGCTGACTGAAAGCTTTTACTCCAGCTATAAAAAGATCGAGGGTTATCGGCCCATGCGCTCACGTATTTGCTAATCGATTAGAAACCTTTCCGAGAGTCTACTCTCTCATATTTGTCTAGAAGTAGCATGTTTGTCCAAGCTCTGCTGGTGGTACCACAGTGTTAATGTGTTTGCCTCCCTCTCACCCAGACACGGGGATGGATTTAGCCAGCGGGCTGCTGAGTCAGGCAGAGGTCTTCTACTGCTGAGAGATAAAGGTCAAGGGTCAAGTTGAGGCACATACTGGCTGTCTCTGTCTGGTTTGTCATCTGACTTCTATATTTAAACAGTGTTTTGCTTCTAAGCAGTCACAACATGCTTGGACCGAACTTGTCCTCTGGCTATTAATACTATAAATCTTGATGCATGTAGGGCTGCAGTCAACCCAATAAACTCTTGGTTGACTGCAACTGTACCAACCTTTTAACTAATTAGCTGATCACAGGTAGGCTGGAGAGGGGGAAACAGTGTTTGGACTACACTTTACCTGCTAGTCGTTTTAGCCCAAACCAATAGAATAAGCTAATATTATAAGCATGTGTACTTTTACCTTTAAGCTAACGCGTTAACAACAGACTGACGAATCTTTCTGTTTAAAGGAGAGATGAGGCTTCACATGCAGCTTGGTCTGGCGTCTACTGACATAAAGTCTGAATGTGTGTGTGCTTGCAGAGTTATTAGTAGACTAAACATAATTATATATATATCAGTTCTGATATGTTTGCACTCAAACACTATGAAACAAAAATGTTGGCAGACACCCTTGCTGAAAGATGGGCTGTGATATGTAAACTGCTGCCAAAGTTACACCCGACTCCATCCGTTTTAACCAAATGCAGCGGCAGTACCGACTCCTTCATTCCTCGCGTCATAGATTCAGTGGTGGAAACATTCCTCCAGGACTTTGGTCCATATTGACATGACGGCATCACACAGTTGCTGCGGATTTGTTAGCTGCAGGTCCATGATGTGAATGTCTTCTTCCACCAAATCCAAAAGATGCTCTATTTGATTGAGATCAACAGTACAGTGTACAGTGAACTCATTGTCATGTTCAAGAAACCAGTTTAAGATCATTTGAGCTTTGTGACATGGTGCATTATCCTGTTGAAACACCTATCGGATGATGGGTACACTGGTCATAAAATGGGATGGACAATACTCAGGTAGACTGTGGTGTTCAATACTAAGGGGCCTAAAGTGTGCCAAGAAAATGCCCCACACCATTACACCTCCACCGGCCTGAACTGATACAAGGTAGGATGGCTCCATGCTTTCATGTTGTTCAAGTCTAATTCTTACCCTGCGATCTGAATGAGTCATCAGCACTAGGTGTGGTCTTCTGCTTCTGCAGCTGATATGCTTTAAAGTTCAACCTGTTGTTCATTCAGAGATGCTCTTCTGCATACCTCGGTTGTAATAACAGGTTATTCCAGTAACTGTCTTCCTATTAACACAAACCAGTCTGGCCATTCTCCTCTGAGCTCTAATATCAACAAAGCCTTTTCTCTCACAGAAATGCCACCCAATGGATATTTTTCCTGTAAACACTGATGGTTGTGTGGTCGTCTCGACCTTGTCCACATGTCTAAATGCATTGAATTGCTGCCTGTTCTAACCTGTGTAAATAGTTCTAGAACAAGTTAACCTCATAAACTGGTTAGTGAATGTGGTTTGCTGCTCATGCAAAATAAAAAAAGAACCATTAAACAAGTTGGCAGTGAAAATATAGTGTTTTTCTGCGGATGATAAATGAATCCATCCTGGACAGCTCTGAATATGACATTTTTCTCCTGAAAGTAACACACAGTCTGGACACAGCTCTGTTTTCAATCCCAACCATCACCGCTGGGATAAACTAGACCACAGCTGGGCAGGATTTAAACTGCATCCAAAGGCGTTTCCAAAAGAACAAAAAAAACCACCAACAACAAAGCGTCAGCTCAGGCAGGGCACAAAGTCAAGCTTCGCCATAATCCCAGCAGATCGCATGATGCCAGTTCAGCCCACATCAGCTGACGGCTCAGCTAATAACTTTTATGAATCATTAAGTTACTTTAATCTGCCCACAGTTATGTGCAAGACATTATGCATCACAAATCCAGGTTCTCCAAGGATAAATGTCTTCTGTCATTACAGTGCTTGGGTCTTGCTGCTACTTTGCCAGCTCTATGTATGCGCTCATAAAGAGTAGAGCGGACATTTAATGGGGAGGACATAGAACAGACTCATTCCAACAAATATAAATGACTGCAGATGAATATAACAATTTCCTTTTACTAGAGTCTTCACCACTGAAGTAAAGTGACTCAACTCATGGAAGATTTTATGATATCAGAGAGGAAATTTCAAACTGCATATTCAAATTCACTTCATGACTTAATATTTGTGAGCGCTAAAACTGAAAAAGCTAAATGCATCTATAAACGCTTCTGATTTCCAGGGAGCCGATCTTACGAGCGCGTTCTAAGAGATCATAATCAGCAGCTCAGCCTCCTGCATTTCAGCTTCCAACAAAGGATAAAAGATGGATTGCAGCCATGATATCTTCTGAGATTTAAAATAATGTGTTGGAGCACTTTAACACTGATGTGGGGGCATTTCTGTCTAATAAAGCTATGCAGTTAGTTAAATGTCATGCACTCTAAATATGTTTTTTACTGTTGTTAAGCTGCTGTTGGTCCTCACATCAGAGCCAGAACATAAATTCATCAGATCCCTGCAACTTTTATCAACTCAGGGCCGTAGAGAAAGTTAAAGTCATCTTCCTGGACTCCCAGCATCCTTGACAGAATGCGTTTGCATCCTTCAGGAGCGTTATCAGACATAAAGAATGAGGTCATTTATTCACTTCTATGGCTTTTTAGAGAAAATTAAATCTGGCTTCTTTCTTGATGGATATAGGAAAGGAAGCTCTTCATGCTTTAGGCTTCCTCTTGTTGCTGTTTCTTGATGATTTTTTAAAATTTATTGTCTTTGTGTACTTTGTGTAAACGTTGTATTTATCATTACTGATTGCTTTCGGTCTTTGTCCAAGTTCCAAAAACCTTGTAGGAAATTTTCTACAGACAAGAGACGACACTGAAACATGATGATTCATGTGACTTTTTACCCCTTCTGTTCAGTTCAGACTGGATGTTTTGTTGCTGTTATTACTTTGCTGTAATTTCAGTATCAGTTCATATCACTTTTTTCTTTAGAGCGCTATTATTGTTTTATTGATTTCCGCAGTCTTCATCAGCTCAGGCCAGCAGCAGGTGAAGGACAGGCTTTACAACCAAACCTGGATGACGCAGCTGAAAAACACTAAGCCAGCTACTCAACTCACACGTATGGAAAAGTGGGGCAGTAAGAGAAATGAAAATAACGGTGGGAGGGGAAATGAGATTGTGGAAAACAGATTACAGGGCAGAACATGAGATAAGGCATTGAGGATGTGTGAATGCCTGCAGCTGTACTTTGTTCTCCACCATCGTGTGCACCAGGAAGAGATGCGACAAGAGCCAAGGTGGCCTCCGTTCTCAGCAGCAGGTTACAGCGACCTCCAGCTTATTAAAAACACATCGCTCAGGGTCATTTTGGGGCGACTCACAGGAGCACGGACAAGCTATCAATAAAGCTAATCACATGTGGCACATTAACTTTAATAAGAAGGCAGCAGCGGGAGCCCCTGAGCCCCACTGATGTAGAAAGAGTCTACCTCAGGGCCTCTAACGTGTCTGTTTGTATCACATCAATCTATGAATTAAGATTTTACTTTTGAGGTTCTTTCCAGCTGGCGCGGGAATAGTTAAAAGATTATTTGGGACGTATCTATACAGTTTAGGACAAATGTCACCTTCCATGGTTTACTGATAACTAAAGCGATGGCTAGGCTCCTCTGAAGTCAGTCCCCATTGACTTTAGTTAAATGTCTGCTTTTGGAGAGTGAAATCTATGTGATATATAAGGCAAGCAGTGAAATTGTGAAAATATTACTTCAGTGACCAAAAGCATGACATTTCAGATACAAGCAGTGGAAATGAGCTTCCTCTGAAGCATGTCTGTGCTCTCCCTGAGAGGCAGGGTGAGGAGCTCGGTCATTCAGTAGAGCACATCGAAAGGAGGCAGTTGAAGTGATTCTAGCATCTGATTAGGATACCTCCTGGGTGCATCCTAGGCAGTGATGATGACTCTCGGCTGGCTTGGGAACACTTTGGTGTCCTTTGGATGAGGTGGAGGAGGCTGTCGAGGAAGGGGAGGTCTGGGCTTATCTGCTTAAACTGCTGCTCTGTAACCCAGACCCGCATAAGAAACAGAAAATGGATAAATGGATATAGATGGAGAGGTATAAAGAGGTATTCATTTGCATGTCTTATTTTGACATTTGAGTTAATATTCTTTCCACCATTTTCACTTCAAATTATGTCCTCAAACATTTCAGAAGTGATAATTCACAAGGTTCAAATCTGCATTAATTGCTCACTTTAGTTTAAACTGGGCAACAAAGAACATGAGGGTTACTTTTAAGCTTTTAAGTTAGCACACACCGAACTGGCTACCCACTGTTAGTGAGTGAAACCTTCTGGCCTTTAAAATATTCAAGATCTCGAAGGATGCACCAGACATGAATTAAAGTTTCTGTTCCACCGGGAGGCTGGCAAGCTAAGCTAAAAAGATAACTCAAAAATTGGAAGACAGTCAGCTAAACTTGCTAATGATAATGTCAGCAGATCCTGCAGACTGTGTTTTTAACAGCTATGAGACAAAAGGGGATAGAGGCCAACTCGACTCGTGCGCTTGATTTTCTGTTGCCTTAGCACTTGTACGTTACACTGGGATCCAAATCAGGTTCACTGATTTTAGGCTCGCCCACACGTGTCCACTTACAGTGATCTGATGAACTGTTACACCCCAAAGGGGATTTTTTTTTAATTAAAAAGAGGATCTTACCTTTTGCAGAGGCCAGTCCCAATAACTCAGAAAACACTTCAAACACTTTGACAGCTGCAACTGGCTCAACAGCTTTGAACACAAGCCGGACTCAGATACACTGTGCACAGACACACAGCAGGCACATCAAGCTGGTTCTGACCTTTCACTAAATTCCCAATTCCCATTCTGTCCTAATGATGATGTGCAAACAAAGAATTACCCTCAGCGTATGATCCGATGGACCGATCATCATCTCTGATCTGATTCTCTGTAACCCCAGCATGTGGCTCCACATCCGTTTAGACAAAAGAAGCCTTGAAGCCTTGTTTTTTTTGTTTTTACACACCATATGAACATGAACTTCTCTGCTGGCTCATTTTTTCCATAACAGCTTTTTAGTTTTTGCATAATAGTGAAAAAAAATGTAGTGGCATTTTATGATATTCTAAAAATTATATAAACCTTCAAATGACAGTCAAACTTTGACAGCAAAGAAATTAGAGATTATTGAAGGGTTGAGAAACGGGTGTTCAAAAGAAAACCAGCACACCTGCCAGCCATGCGGGGCAGGCTTGTGGCAAAAAGGGCATCAAATAACTCATTTATAATCATATCGTCTCCCTTCAATTTCAATTTTGGCTCCTCGTCGATGGATGGGATTTTCCGGGCATATATCAGTGGTTTGGCAGCTCCCTGGATAGAGGGGATTTTATATTTGACCCCCATTCAGTATGTGCTGGGAGGCATGTCTTTCATTTCATCAAGTCAAAGACAAAAAA
Organism: Aulonocara sp. 'chitande type north' Nkhata Bay; assembly: GCF_057382095.1. Taxonomy (NCBI): domain Eukaryota; kingdom Metazoa; phylum Chordata; class Actinopteri; order Cichliformes; family Cichlidae; genus Aulonocara; species Aulonocara sp. 'chitande type north' Nkhata Bay. The sequence goes on along the minus strand of NC_141352.1, from coordinate 21,085,427 downwards.
TAAAGAAATATTTATTGCATCATAGACGTCAAATTAGATCCTCACAGTTTATGACTTAAATAAATGGTTTTAGATTAAGTTGGGTTGGCAGCGAGCAGGTTTCAGTTGCGATGATGGACAGTGAGTTGGCATCTTGACCACTTCAAGCGTCTGCGATAGCAGAGGCCTTCAGGTGCACGGGGAACCAGCCAGACATTTAATCAATAACTGGACCTCACGTAACATTTTTAGGTTTCTGTGGGACACCAGTTCAACGATAAATCCCTCCACACTGCCTCTGTCTCAGACAGTAACAAGAAAGAGAGACTGGGTATTGAAAAACACACTGCTTTTGTCTATTTTAACTTTAATAAGGTGGCCCTTAGGTGCAAAACTCTTCAGAAAATACAATAAAAACAACACACAGATTTGCAAAATGTCTCAATTTTGTCCCTGTGATTTCATTTTCCTAAAAAAGAAACTGTTTATTCATTTTTAATTTAATTTCCTAAAATGTGTTCTGAATTTTTGTTTTATATTTTATAAAATTATGTGATGCATTTTGTATTTAGTGTCTAAAATGCTGCTTCTTGTTGAAACTGTTGTGTCAAACGTGTAAAATCTTCCTTTACTGATCTTTAATCTTTCTGTGTATTCTGTTTAACTGCTGTGATTTTTTTAGTGCTGCGTTGTCTGTTTTGCATTGTGTTTTCTAAAATGATGTTTTTGTCTTTTGCACCCCAGAGCTCCTCCACGTGTATGCCCCTGTAGTTGAGTGGAAATCTTTTATTGTCACTCATGCTGCCTCCACGGTGTCACTGCCACCCAGCCCGTTTGGGACAAGGGCATGTGTATTATCTTCGTACACTGGTATGAATAACATATTCATAATTAAACTGCTCGCACTAATTTCTTTGCCATTTAATTAGTCAATTCTGGGGCACGGGAGACAAAGGCCTTTAAATGGGAGTCAATTACCTCTTTATGATGCAGTTAGAGCGCCACTCTAAGAATCCCCCCATAATAGCGGTTGTTTATCACATTCTTTGGACAAGGCTTTAGCTGCCTACAATTAATACTTTATAGGTTCGAAATGCACATGTTGCTGCTGAAAAGTGGTAATACATTTCAAACGTGAAGCGGCTCGGCAGTCCTCGAGAGGTGATAGAGTACTTCAGCAGGGTTGTCGCAGATCTGAAGAGCATTAATCCTTAGTGACATATAGTGAGAAAATACTTTGTGTTTAGCGACAAGACTAAAGACCCATCAGCCTAAAGGAAGGAAATTACTGAGTTGCCCCTTCACTTCCCTTCATCTTCTGTCTTTTTTGTCATGGGAAAAAAGGACAGCAAAGAGAATGACTAAATATTCTCAGATATATTCACACCCATGTATACAAATACCTGTATTTAATAGAGCAGTCAGACTGAGGCTTGCAGACTAGCCAACTTGGTTCTCACAAAGCCAAACCACAGACATTGAGCAATTGTGGCTGTGATAATGACGTGCTGTTGCATTCTTGATCATAACTTGTACATTTCACCACACCCAGACCTACACTGATACCAGCATGCTTTCTCATGCTAGAAGCTACAGGGAAAAACCCCCCAAAAACCAATAAACTCCCAGAGTTAGTGCAGGACAGACCTCTGGATTAAGACCTGAGAGTTTCTAGTTACTGGGGAAAAGCATGAGAACTGATACGAGCCTCTCCCTCTTTCTCCCATTTACAGTGCACACACACACACACACAAAGGTAGCTTGAACACCTTTGCAATTTATCACCACAAAGACTCAAAGAAAGCCTTTGTTCCTGGCTCTGTGCAGAGCACTGCCAGTAAATCTCTGCTAGTCCACACTGGCGAGGGGACAGAAACCTGAACACCTGGCACAAACTAAACCATTTACCAGAACCACTTGTTGACGTGTTTCCTTTTTTTTAATGGTCCGTTTTTGTTTAGTCACACTGATATCTTTGAACATGTTGGATCAGGTCAGAGGAAGAAAGAGAAGGGGTCACTTCATCCAATTTCCTCTGATATTTGAATGTTTAAATTGGTTCCCTGCAATAGAGGCATGTTTGGTATTGTAGCCTTTTAAAGAGGTACTGGACACTGTCTGGCATGTTTCCCTGGGAAAATATGGGCATGGTGCCATTGTTTCCAAGAACTGTGAGAAGAGTTTTCTAATTTTTTTATGCACTAGTCAAATAGATATGTCTCAAGAACTTCTTTTTTAAAAAAAGGGCACAGATAGAAATGTGCCGTAGCTCCCACTAGCCTCCTGTTTACAGCTTCAGTATGAGCTCAGTCCAAAATTAGTTAGCCAGACAGCTGGGACACTCTGGAACAAGTTTGTCCAAACAAAAAAAAAAATCACCCTGACCTCCAGAAACTTCTACTGGCCTGTGAGAACAATCCCTTATCCTCCTAATTCCTGGCAACCCTAACTCTTGGAGGGTCGAGTGATGAACACCATGGCCAGAAGAAAGCCATACACATGAGTTACAAAAGTTTAGTCTTCATGACTCACTCGACGGGGGAAAAGCAAAACAAACTGTAGAACAACGCTGACTGCTCTGTTTCAAGCACAGCAGCAGATGACGATGTCCAATTTTAATTCCCGGAGACTATAAAGATCCAGCATCTGAGTCAGTTTCAATTTCTTTGGTGTTTACTGTAAGGCATCAAAAAATGGCACTGAACCCACAAAGACATGCCTCAAAGCATGTAGAACAATGACGTGTTCACTAGAGAAAAAAAGCAAGCCAGATCCTAAAGATTTGCTCAGTCCATAGAGATAAATGCAAGGTGGAAAACAAAAAAACATGCTGCCATCATCAAAGTCGCCATCTATTTTCAGAACTAAAGTGGTGGCTGTAAACCTTTTCATTCCTCTCCAAAATGCTACGACCTGTCAGAGTCTTGCAGTCTGTGTTGTCCTGTGAAGAGCCCTTGCTGCGGGGCATACTTGTTCTTTGTCAGAATGAGTTTGGTGGGGAAAGAGGAACTTCTGGATCGGGGAGGCTGAGACACTTTCCGGGCAGACTACAAAGGCAGGGCTGTTGGATCTACAGCAAGGAAAAGACTAAATGAGTGTCTGCAAGAATTCCCTTGGAGCTAGGGCTGCACGATTTTGCATAAAATGAGAATCACGATTTTTTGGCTTAGAATTGAGATCACGATTCTTTCACGATTTTCTTTTCCAGTATAAATATTTATTGCACTTATTAACTGCACATCAACTTCATAACAGTTGAGACTGAACATAAAAACAATAAATAAACATAAAAACAACAAAATGTTGTACTGCTTGAAATTCCGTCTCCACCGTTGCTCGACGCTGCGTGTATAGAGCAGGTAGCGCAACAATAGAAAAATAGTTGCGGGACGGCACTGTGTAGCGTTTGTCTAGGGTGTTGATCATTTTCCTAAATCCCTCGTTTTGCACAGTGTTGATGGGAGCCATATCTTTGGTCAGGTGATAAGTGATAGCCTCCGTAATTTCTTTGTGCCTGCGGGAGTTCGACGTGTATAGGGAAGCGCTGTATAAGGTTCCCGTTATTGGTGTTTGGGTGGTTGACCTGGACGGATTTTCTCCTGTCACTTTCTCGTCATCCCTGACGTGCTCTCCGTTGTTTTTTCCCTGCTAATTTTAGCATCACACGGCACAGCTTCTGTATCACGTGGTATAAGGCTCCGCCCTTGTCATTTGTTGAGCAGGAAGAGTGAGCGCTTGTTTTCATGCAGATTACGTCCCGGATAAAAATGTGGTACAATCGTCGTTGTCTTTTTTTTTTTTTTAAATTGCTGTCATTTGGAAATGAGATCGTACATAAGTATGAATCGAGATCGCGATTTTCTAACGATTAATCGTGCAGCCCTACTTGGAGCAGTTCAAAAAGATTGATTGAACAGATTTAAGCGTGTGCAGCATTAGCAGGATAATAACTGCAAAAGATACATGTTACACCAGACAGCTGTAAATTAGAGGAGGGAGAAAACAATGGCACGAATGAGCCTGCAATTGATGCCGTTTGGTGCGAGTGTGCTAGCTTAATAAACCAATCAACAAACAGAACAGTAACAGCATGTTTAATGTGACTGCGATCACTGAAAAAATGTGGCCTTTTGGCCTTTTCTGGCAAAAATTATGTCAGCAAGGGCAGGAAGTATGGCACATTACTGCCAGACTTTCAGCTAACTGTTAGCTTAACATAGCATATGTTTAGCTGATATTTTTCAGACGATAATATCAACACTAACCCTTCAAATGGAGACTCAGAACTGGGATTCACACATGGCATGGTTTTTGGTACCAGATGGGCTTGTCTGAGCATTTCAGAAACTGCTGATTTGCTGGGAGTTTCCCACAAAGTCATTTCTAGGGTTTACAGAATAGTCAAGAGAAAATATCCAGTGAGGTGTTATTCTCTGGGTTGTTGTTGGGAGACGTCAGAAGAGAATCGTAAGACTGCTTCATACTGATGGGAAGGCAACAGTAACTCACGTTCCAACCAACATATCTCTGAACGCACCACACATCGAACCTGAAAGCAGATAGCTACAGCACACCCACGTAAGCTCTTTCTGTTAATGTTTAGGTATGACCACAAATATGGGAGTAAAGCTTAAAACCATCCCAAACCGCACTTCACAGAAAAATGTGGCCACAGCTTTTCTAGCAATCGATTAATAACTTTAGTGTGATTGCTGAATTTAGTGCAGCGGTCAGTTATAAGAGTGCATTCCTGAAAAATCTGCTGTTACTAAAGTAAAGCACTGCACACATGACTGATCATTATTACCATGGTACCACTTGATCACTACTCTAAGTAGTAAACTAGTGATAATATATATGCTAACAAGGGCACGTTTTTGGGACTTTTGCTTTTAAAGATTGTTATCCCTGCAACCGACTGGGGACCTGTCCAGGGTGCACCTCGCCTCTCACCCTATGCCGGCTCAATGGATGTTTTCATAAATATGAAGAACGACACCTTCCTCCAAACCCTCTGACTACCATTTCAATTCAAGGGCGGACCTAATTGAAGAACGTGATGTTACTAGATGATTTTAGTGAGAGGTTAATTTGAAGATTCAAAAACACTGGTGCCACAGAACCAAACTGAAGCTAGTTTTTATTTTAACAAAATACTGGAAAGTTTCCACCAGTCCTTGAAACCTAACTAAGTTTACAAGATTAAATCTGTAAATCAAGCCAACCAAGTGCAGGTTTTTGTGTGTGTTTGTGTGTGTGAGAGAAAGGTTTTGCTTTTTGCAAAATAAAGAAAGCAACAAAACAACAGTGAAAACTGCTGCTTAAGGACTAACAGACACATGCACAGAGCGAGGCGAAGGCATGTAGCAGCATGCCATGAACCCCGTGAGTGACACTTGCTTGAGTGGGACAAAGCTAAACCATCGCTCCTGCTGGGTGGAGGATATGAAGCCCGCTGCAGGGTGGTGTGACAGGCTGCTCGGCTGGGTTGACACCTTATCTTCTTTCAGCATGCCTGGACCGCCTGAAACATCACACTCTCTTCTCTCCTTCATGATAGCAATGCATGCAATGCTTTGTTCCCCTTTGGAGAGCTGCTGCTTTCAACCTTCCTTATTGAGTGCATCATATCTTTGCATCATTTCAGTGCATACAGGATGCATACAGTTTTCTTATTTTACACAGCTAGGTTATACTATGAGCACTGGTAGGGTTTTTTATGTATTGGGGAAAAAAGGCCCAGAGAGAGGTCACGATGCTAAAGTATACAAATAGAGTAAATATATAAGCTGATATGTTTTTTTGAAGGGAAAATTAGATTTCATGATTCTGTAACACCTGCAATTAATTTCTGCAATTACTCCCATTAGACACAAATAAAAAGACATATTGCCATAAAGTGTCAAGCATGAAATCACTCCATCTGTGTTTCCCATCATTACATCTTCAGGATGTTATATGAGGTTTTAGTTAACAGGACTCCTGTTACAGACCCCACAGCTGACTGACAACCAGCCGGCCATTTTATGTTATGCTACACATAAAATTCAGCACTCAAAACCTGACTTTAAATACCAGCGACTTGCTGGCCTGTATCAGGCCAAACCCCTCGAAGACCTCAAACAAAGTGAAGAAAAAAAGATGATCCAGTAAACCTTTGCAAAAGTGCAAAACTAAAAACAAAGGGGCAACACTGTGCAGGTGAATGTATTAACATGGGAGAGATTTACTTCAAAGGCAGCATGCACGTTTGCAAAGGGGCGTCAACATAAAATATGTTGCATTGGATGTTTTGTGGAATTCATTCATAACTATACTTGTTTTGTACATTGATATTTTCTGTCACGATCTATTTCACAAGAAGAAACTGAGTCTACAGTAAAGAGGAGAAAAGAGTTTTGGAGTCAGTCCATCTCATCTAATTAATCAGAATTATCAGTGTCGTTTCAATAGGTGGGTCGTGTGGCGGTATGCCAGGTGTACGCAGTCCTGGGAGACAACTGCGGCTCGTTTGCATGAATCAAGAGCACCTCCTCCAAGATAGAAAAACATTCAGCTTTTCAAGAGGCAGTATGGGACTCATTTTATTTTTCAAGGTTTATCGAGACCACACATTACTTTTAGTTGACAAAACAAGAAGATTGAATTTTTGCAGTTTGACAGTCCACTCATACATAATTTACAGGGACATAAACCAGAAGGCGATCGAGGAAAGGCTTCGAGCAGCCTCCAAAAACAGTCAGCCAGCTGTTTTCTAGGATAACACAAACATACAAAAACATTACAAAACTTTTATACCTTCGGTGGCTGTTCTTGTTTCATGGTTGGAATAAAAGGGATAGTACAGTACAGACCTGAGCCTGCATTCAGGTCAGATGCCAGAACAACCGCAACTGGCCAATTTCAGTGTGAGGAGTGGGGACTCCAGAAGAAGGTCATTTCTGTCGCTTGCAGTCTCATTGTATCAGTCACTACCCTCCTCTCGTGGTTGTAGGTGAGGGTAGAAGCATAGATCAACCAGTAAATCGAAAGCTTCACTATCATGCTCATCTCTCTCATTTTCTCACTCATAAACAAGACTCCGAAATACTTAAAGTCCATAACTTGGGGTAGCAACTCATTCCCAACCAAGCGTGGATACCAGCTTAGAACCACACTCAACTGCAAACCGCCCCAATGCAAGCTGGAGGTCATAATTGGTTTAAACCAACAGAACTACAACTGTATTTTGTCAGCAATGCAAACCAGGGTCATACTATTTATCGGTAATAGATAGCTTGAAACAATAGGTCCAATACTCTGTACCTGAAGCCCTCACTGGGGGAAGTGGTCTTCTCCAAGGTTTTCTCCAAGTCCGCAAAACACACGGAGACAGGCTGGACTATATATCAGTTTAGATATCAGTGTAGTTGCGTTGTGAACCAAAGTAGAATCCAACACATGATGTTGTTACTTATAAGTTCCAATACTGATGCGATCCAAAGTTAGCCGTCAGCAGTAACAAACAGGCAGATTTCATCATCTCTAAAATATTGCTGGGATAGTTTTAATACTTCAGACTGAAAGTGGAAAACACGTTGTCATTCTGTTTGTCTTTCACCTGCTGGTGTGTGGAAAGAACGCAGGGCTCACTTCCTATTTAAAAGTACCCTAAAGCTTGGGACATGTTAATAAAACAGTTGTTGAAACATAAAAAAGCTGCAGATATTTTCAATCTTAGTCACAGACACTCAGGGAGGCACACACACTTACAACAGACACTAAAGCAAACAGCAAATCTTCCATGAACTCCAATTCTCACATGGTCTAGTACCAAAATAAACATAGACTGAAACTGACAGCTTAAGTACTGTTTATAAGCCGGGCATTTTGTCCTGGAAAGGCCAAAAACAGAAGAAATGGAAAGTCTGGCTGAGATCCTGGATAGAGTAGTGTGCAGGGCTGTACAGAGGACAGTCAACTGTTGCAAATGCTACACCTTCACGCCTCGGTCGAAAAGTGACATCATTGGTTGTTATAATGTGCAATGAATAGAAAACCCTTCAAATAAATTCTATAACAATGACAGAAGATTTGTTTTTATATCCACCCACTAAATACTGTATAATAATCTGTAGACTGTCAATACAAACTCGGTCTGGTTAACATATGTTTGAGCCTTTGTCAATGCTACATCCAAATTACTGGAAAATCTGCAAAGCAACTGTGAATTGATACACATTTCCTTCCACTATCATTACACAAACATCAGGAGTCATTGCTGGGGTTAATTTTCCAATCTGCAGTCAATTAACTGCAGCAGAACAGCCAGATGAAACCGGCACTAGTGAAGCTTTTATGAGGAGGAATGAAATCAGTGTAAAACAAAATATGTTTCCTAGAACACCAGGTATAGAGAACATACATACATACATACACATATATATATATATATATATATATATATATATATATATATATATATATATATATATATATATATATATATATATATATATCTTGGTAAGAACAAGATCCGGGCCATCAACACATACGCCCTGCCCGTGATCAGGTACCCTGCTGGGGTAATAAGCTGGCCAAAGGAGGAGATAGAAGCCACTGACATAAAGACAAGAAAGCTCCTGACCATGCATGGAGGGTTTCACCCCAAGTCCAGCACCCTGAGGCTGTACGCTAAGCGGAAGGAAGGGGGCCGGGGACTGGTGAGTGTCAGCACCACAGTCCAGGATGAGACAAGGAACATCCAAGAATACATTGGGAAGATGGCCCCAACTGACCGAGTGCTCAGTGAATACCTCAGGCAGCAGAAACCCAAGAAAGAGGAGGGAGACGAGGAACCATCATGGAAGGACAGGCCCCTGCACGGTATGTACCACCGGCAGATAGAGGAGGTGGCTGATATCCAGAAATCCTACCAGTGGCTGGACAAAGCTGGACTGAAAGACAGCACAGAGGCACTAATCATGGCAGCACAAGAACAAGCTCTGAGTACAAGATCCATAGAGGCTGGGGTCTATCACACCAGGCAAGACCCCAGGTGCAGGCTGTGTAAAGATGCCCCAGAGACTATCCAGCACATAACAGCAGGGTGCAAGATGCTACCAGGCAAGGCATACATGGAACGCCATAACCAAGTGGCCGGCATAGTGTACAGGAACATCTGTGCCGAGTATAACCTAGAAGTCCCGAGGTCAAAATGGGAGATGCCCCCAAGGGTGGTGGAGAATGACCGAGCTAAGATCCTGTGGGACTTCCAGATACAGACGGACAAAATGGTGGTGGCTAACCAACCGGACATAGTGGTGGTAGACAAACAGAAGAAGACGGCCGTAGTGATCGATGTAGCGGTTCCGAATGACAGCAATATCAGGAAGAAGGAACACGAGAAGCTGGAGAAATACCAAGGGCTCAGAGAAGAGCTCGAGAGGATGTGGAGGGTGAAGGTAACGGTGGTCCCCGTGGTAATCGGAGCACTAGGTGCGGTGACTCCCAAGCTAGGCGAGTGGCTCCAGCAGATCCCGGGAAAAACATCGGAGATCTCTGTCCAGAAGAGCGCAGTCCTGGGAACAGCTAAGATACTGCGCAGGACCCTCAAGCTCCCAGGCCTCTGGTAGAGGACCCGAGCTTGAAGGATAAACCGCCCGCAGGGGCGTGCTGGGTGTTTTTTATATATATATATATATATATATATATATATATATATATATATATATATATATATAAAGTTTCCAATCACGCTGTGATTCATTCTGTTCCTGTTGCACTTTGTTTTTTATCATATACAAACTTCTTCCTCTCAGAAATTCAGTGCATGGACTGCAGCATGTTTAGATTTTTGGGAAAATAAACTGATCCAGAAGCAAATGAGGCATGCAAACACTTAGTCACTTGTAAATGATTGTTGTACGTCTGAGCAGAACATTAGTTTGACAATATGTAACTGCAGAAGAGTGCCCAGGGGAACTGTTTTCCTTTATTGCTACCCTTTATTTTTCCTTCCTATAATCTCAGCTATTAATCATCACTCACTACACTTTAGAGTCCCATATTTTGATATTGTTCTGCTGTTATTGTCTCTTCTTTCACTATGACGGTCAGAAAAGATGGGCAAGTGCCTGTTTTCTAGGACTCCGCCCTTTCTCGGTTATCCTCTCAAATGTTTCCCAATGCAAAACACAACTCCTCCTACCCAAAATGAAAACTATTGTGCTTGTTCCACTCTTCCACGCTTATGATCTATTTCTTACATCCCTCAGCCGAGTCTAAGGGAGGAGCAGATAACAGCCTTACTGTGGTCTACTGGCTGCAATCATCTGCAGAGAGGGGATGTTTCTGATGATTGGAAAATGCTTGTCATCTTTCACTGACATCCAAATTTGCATAGCTTCAACCATCACAAATCTCCTGGTCCTCCATCTGACCGTTTCAAGCTTACTCTACAGACATGATTCTTGCCTAGCAGTAATCATTAAAACTATGTGATAGCTCAAGCAGCATGTTTTAACAACTGGATGTAAAGGAACTTTTGAACCAATAAGAAAAAAGCTTAGAGTAGCTTAACTGCACTGGGCTTCATTAACTAGTGGCCTCTTTGCTTTTTGTTTCTGAGCCTATTGAACTCCGTGTGGCTCTCCAGCCCTCTAAAGCCATCAGCGTGAGCTTCTCCTCGGACTAAAAGGGGCGGAGGGCTGAGCGACAAGGGTCAGGCGTGACTAATGCAAGAACCTGGTGCTGCTGTTGGATGCTACTAAGCGGGGGTGGGTGGGACGATATGCCATGGCCCGCTGTTGCCACATAGAGGGCAGCACAATAAACCCAGCCGCCGTCGCCGCCCCTCCCTGTCTGTCACCCCCTCAGACCACCCCCACCCCCTTCATCCATTCATAGCAGCTCCTTTCAGCAGGTCATTCAGTGGGGCCGGTAAAGAAGCTAGCTCATTCTGTCCGTTCTGAAATGTGCAATGTCAGAAAAAGGGAGAAATGGTGGGGGCGAGATTCCGAGGAGGCTTAAAGAAGGAGAACAACTAAAGAAGACCGAGCTGGAATCTCCTGCTTTGAATCAGCAGGCAGTTTGTGTTGGGAATCACCTCCGAAGCATGACGAAGAGAAGAGGGAAATGTAGCAACACTGCAAATGCAAAGGAATTTGCATTACTAGTGTTGTAAGACACAACTTAGTAGTGGCCACAGGCATCAAATAATGACAATCTGTCACAAGATTGTGGCCACAGCAACACCGCTTTTACACACTGTTGTCATTTTAGCTCAGTCTTTGCTTCCAGTTTAATTAGCGTCTGGTTTAGGGGCGAAAAACTTCTTGATTAGGCTCAGAAAAAGATTGGGGTGATGAAATAAATTAAATAAATTCAAAATATGAATCATCCTTCTCAACATTAAACCTGCTTTGCATCTTTGTACCAATTTGGACTTGGGCTGTGGTGAATCTTTACCCTACCCAGCATTCATGCTTGTGCGTGCTGTTAATTACCTTGTGGTCATGTCCTAGTGTTTCATGTGGTACCAGAAATAAAGAATATCCTTTGGGGTATTTTTTTCTACTTGTTTGTTTTTCCCTCCTGGGCCCTTTATTTTTGTTTTAGTCAATGTTCTTTTTTTCAGAGTCCTTCCATTTTTCAGTTCTTTGTATATTCCCCCATATTCAGTTCAGCTTAACTCAATTCTGTTTTATTTACATAGCGTCAAGTCACAACAACAGTCGCCTCAAGGCAGTTATATTCCAATAGTTTCGGCAATCTCCCTCCAGCAATCTGCTGATAAATGTGTCTTCATATTGAGGCGATGTTATTTTCTTACCGGTGAATTTAAAACCTGTGGCAAAAAAATAAGTTGGATATGCACAGAAGGAACTGACAGCACTGACCATGCCAAACACCTACAGTACATTTCCACTGTGATGTGCATCGTGGCATAGCTCACATCGTAAGGTTCAAAGGGGTCTGTGTTTATGACATAGCCTACAGCGCAGATTTAACACAGTAGTATAAATCCTCTGTTAACAGTAGCATGTGCAATTGTGATGCCACAGGGTCCTAAAAAAGCACATGTTGGAGGTGAGACCTGCCCTGACCCACAGTGTAATGGCATCAAGGAGAGTTTTGTGCATATACCTCTGATGACTTTGACTAAATTCCAATACTGGAATAAATAAGAGAAGGCTCATCTGTCATCATTTTATCTCCAAAGTTTCAGCTTTATTTGTTTATACTGTTGATACTCCAACTTTCCCTCCTGAGCCCAGAATTAAAGGTTTTTTCTTCACCTCTGTTTATGCACAGACTGAAAAGGACTTAAAACAGGTGGATTTTAAAGCACCTGATGTGCCTGAGATCTCGCATGTTCAAACTTGTAATCTCTGTTTTGTGTCTGAGACAGAGAGAAAGAAACACGTGACTCTGGACACAGAGGTCATCAATAAAAGCTTAGATATGCGGTTTGTTAGCTAGGAACATAGCTAGGTATTTTACCCACAAGAATAAAACCAAGGCATGAAAGTCTTTGATGGCCAGCATGCATTTTTCTTCACAGCTCTCATTTTAATGTGCCTCTGAGTGTGCGCCTGTAGGACTGCAAAGGCAGCTGCTGGCAGCGTGATGGATGAGGAGCGTCATGTTGGAGCTGGAGACGTCCACAGTCGCTGCAGCCTGTAAGCTTTTTAACCCTCTATCAGCCTCTTCCAGCCCGTGAAGAAACCCCACTCCCAGCATCCGCAACGAAATGAAATTCCACACACAACCGCAATCTTAGCACATTAACAGCCTTCAGCAAAGGCTTTTAAATCAGACCACATCATTACATGAGTCAAGACTCTCTCTCACGCTCTCCTTCTTATTCCCCTATCGCACATGCAGATACTCTCCAGGCTCTGGTGGAACATCTCTTTTTCCACTCGGAGAAAAGCAGCAGAGTGAAAATTAACCCCAAAATCAGTGTCAATTTTCTGAGAGTGCCCCTGTTGAGTGTATCTCTGGGTGAACATCCAGAGCCACAGACTGAAAGCTTTTAAAAAAAACAAATCCTAATGCACTCACAGGATGTTGTGTAATTTCGCCCAGATGTGTTCCACAACTCATCTAACTAATAAAGAAGAAGGGAATGTTTCCACCATTGCTGTGATCTCAGCTTCTAGTGGAGTTGCTCAGCCACTTTCAGAAGGCCTGCGAGCTTTTCTAAATGTGAATGGTGCATTATATCATCCCAGAGGACCTACAGAGAGTGGAAGAGTCCACCTGCACTCTGTTAATACAGGCCTATCTAAAGAAGGGCAGGGGTTGCTCCTTCCAGCGGATTTGAGGTCAGCCCACGGCAAGGGAAGCACCTCACCCAGATATCTAAAAATACTGTCCCACATACAGTTTTGCTGCATCCAGCTCAAGCAGGAGATGGACTGATGAAGGACTCCGAGTGTAGCGCTGGTTTGGTGGGCATTCCTGTAATCTGTCTACCTCTAAAACAAGCTTTAATACCAGGCGAAGGAAATGAGCCGACAATTTAATCTAAGCTCTGAGCCTGGAGTGTGGCAGGATTCGTAAATGAGACTGTGTGAGAGTGTAAAAAACACGAGCAGCACGTGCATGCCCCTGTGCAAACCACCACACACGCAGCTGATAGCATCGTGCTCTCTCTCTCTCCCAAACAGGGCCAAACAGCCCTGTGGTCTGCACTCACACACACATGCGAGTTGAATTTACAGTCACTGTCAGCAGTTGAACATTTCTCTCACCACTATCTGATACGTGATGAAGATCTGCTGCCAGCAATAAAAAAGCCCTGGGAAACACGAGCTGGCCAGCGCGAACAGAACCGATGCTGGCACGAACTTCTCCCACCGAGGGCAAACTGACGTGGGATGGGCTGAGATTACAGATTTGTGTGTGTGTGTGTGTGTGTGTGTGTTTGTTGGGGGGTTCAGGTGGACTACAGTAGGGATATTGTTTGCACAGGAATCCTGATTCTCCAGTATGGACTTTGTCTTACAATCAAGGACATCAACAGGATGAACATCTAGGTATCCAACCTGAACCTTAAATAAAAGTAAGAACTGTGAAAAGTTGCACATGGTTGACACTTCCACCTTACATGTCAGAGTGGGAAGAACAAGGAAGAGGAAGCTTGTTGTGCTTCTGCACAAGCTGAATTAATGCGAAAACACAAAAAAATCAGCCGAGCTCGGAGGCAGTGCATAAGAACATGCAGGAAAAGCAAAGCAATTAAGTGAACCTTGTAGTAGTTGGGAAATTATGATAATTAGCATCAGATCAAGTCTACTCGAAAGGGAGTAAGTTAGTGGGTCATGACAGCCTTCTTTAGGCTAATGAATTCTTAAAATAAAAAGGAGACAGGATGTTTGTCCACTCTTTTTTTAAAACACACAAGTGGATCTCTGCAGCAGCAAACAATGAATTCTGCGCGTAAAACAATCTCACGCAGAGGCTAACCAGCAGTCCACCTGTGTCTGCATCATTTCTCCTGCACGCTTTGCAGAGGAGACTTATGCACGAACTTGGCTCTTTAAGGCACAGATCTCAACTCGGTCCTAGCAGGTTAATGCCTGATGGCTAACGCGGTCTTCTTACCGTTACTGGCTGTGATCTCGGCTTGCACATTCCACACACACTGCAAAACTAAAACAACTCCAACAAAAAGGTCGAACGTCTTCACAGGCGCCATATCCAAGTTCCCGCTGCCGATTTCTGCTCAGTATCCCGATTTTTTTCTTCGTCTTCGTCTTCTTTTAGAGTCCGTCTCTGTCACGCACAGACACCGCTTCCCCGAGAAGACTCCGTAACTCTCCTGCCTGTCCTGCTGCTTTTAAAAGGGAAACCTGCCTGCGCTGCACTGAGCTGTTTTTTTGTTCCAGCGTGTGCCACGCCGCGCGCTTCTGGACAGTAAACGCGCTCTCCGCCTCCAAAATTAAGCAAAAATAAATACTAGCAAACAAAGTGACCGCATAAATACGAATCTCAGTCCTTGCACTGTAATGTCATCCCACAGGACGGAGATGCAGAGCGTTAGTCAGACAAATAAAGGCTAAAAATGCGCTCCTGAAGAAGAGTGCGCTCTCGCCGTCATCAACTCCTCAGAGCCAATGACCCTTCTTCTTCTGTTTGATGCTCCGGGTGTGCAGAAGCTGGGGAGGCAAACCCAGCGAACTGTCGCGGACACAGGCAGGTATTTGAGTGACGTGGGAAAATATTGCGAGCAGAAATACTTTGGAGGTTCAGGATGACGCATTTGTCGACTGAAGGCTCCCCGGTGGACAAAAGAGACTTTCACTCAGAGGGGCTTGTTTTTATGAAAGATGGAGCAATAGACACAGCAGACTTTGGCTGTACAGAAGTACAGACTGGCTCTATTTTTAGTGTCCGTCTTACGTCTTTTCCTCCTCGTGCATTTCTTTCAATTAAGAAAAATCTGTAGACTCCACTTCTGTCCCATCGCTCACCTTTCCCCTAGACTCAGGTGATTGAACTGTGAGAGCGCCCTCTTCAGATACATAACATTAACACTTTTGTTCTATTGGAAATAGCTTACTTCTTCACTGATGGTGAAAATACATGAAATAGAAACCTGACTTTTTCTGTTTAAATGCACATTATCTTTTCCTGTGACTAAATATGTGGAAAACTTTTGAAACCATAACCGATAAATAAAATGAGCTATGCGTTAACTCCAAAGTGATGTTACTTAATTACACTTAATTAAGCTTAAGCATCAGTTAGATCTTAGCTCTAGAGGTAAAATTCCGTATTAAATCTCCGGTAAACAAAGTTGCAAAATACTACAAGCAAAAATCAAAATAACATGGGAGAGATTTACTTCAAAGGCAGCATGCACGTTTGCAAAGGGGTGTGTGTGTGTGTGTGTGTGTGTGTGCCTACAAACCTCAGTGGAGAAAAAGATGAAAACAGTTGTAAAAATCTGAGAGGACAAATATTTTGCACAACTCAGGCCCCTTAAACAAAACAGATCAATAAATACCAATTAACTCTATAGCTTTGTCAGTAATTAGTCATTACCTTGATTAGCCTCCCTGTCTACTTAGATTCATACAGAGCAGCATCTGCCAACAGTGCAACAGTGATGAGATGGGGATTTGTTTCTGCACTAAATACATTTTACTGTGGCATCAAAACAATCAGATTTTTCTCTTAGAATCATCACTTTCCCTTTTTTCTCTAGAAATATTTCTGAAAACGTGATAATCAATCATAAAATAATTAAGAAATGAAACAGATGGAAAACAGTAAAAAAATATGAGACACGTGCAATAACTCCAGATCTCCAGATATCATGTTTTAATCCTTCTTCAGTATCAAAGTAACTTATTGACAGCTGTACCGTCATGATGATATGGCAAAGACAAACGGATAATTGTTAACTGAACATATTTATTTGGGCCAAACTGGTGAAGTGTCACAAAATCTTCTAGTTTACTTCCCTGAGACATTAAGCAATCCACAGTTAAAGCTGCAAGAGAAACTACCAGGAAAGGTCAGGAGTAGGAGGTGAACTACTGCCTAACTCACAGCAGTCAGTGAAGTTTTTTCATTCAGTGTCTTTATTACTTTTAAGAATAGGGGACAAACCTGTTTGGATTCATGTCAAAAACTTACACTGCACTGAAATAACACGTGAAATGTCCTTAAAAGCAGTGTGTGATGAAAATGGCATAGAAAGAAACTGTTCCAGGTAAGGTATTTGATGGACTTTAGTTTGGAAATAAAGAGAAATAAAGTTAACATTTGAAATCTTAATATATATGTCTTAGTGTATTAATTGTTTTGAAAGAATAGGAATTACTGAGGTACGGCAATGGCATGTGTCATCAGAATCAGAATCAGCATACTTTATTAATCCCTAAGGAAATTATGTGGGTTACAGTTGCTCCAATACAGTACAAGAAAGAGACTAAACTATCTGACAATGCAATGTGTTGCAGATGTATTGTCATGTGCCATTTATGTGGCCCAAAATCATTAGCAAGCCAGGCTGAACATTGTATCGTGTGGGCCTGAAATTTGGTGGGCGTGTGACTGACATGCAGAAGCCAGTGTGGCCCATAAACTGCAGCTGTGGGGAACATCTGGGCCAAAAATTCATTTTGATCTGGGTACCATGATCAACTTTATTTATATTTAAATTTTGTGTTATAATCTGGATATTTCTTTATTAGACCTATTTTTATTAGTATGGGTATTTTGTAATAATTTGTATTATTTAGTATTGGTACTTTAACTTGTTTGATCTGGTCCTGTAGTAGAGAGATCCTTCAGACGCTTAGTTCTGAAGGATCCTTTTTCACATAAATGGAGGCCATTTATGTGATAAGGGAAAGCCCATCTCTGAATTGAGGAGGGGGCCTAAGGGTACATCTTATGTATTGCAGCCATTCCCCAACTCTCTGTGAATGGTACCAATGGCCATTGATCAGTGGTTGTTCATCAGCGGTGATAGTTTCAGTCATTATGCAAATGTACTGTTTATAAGATTTGGAGAAACCTGCAGTCAGCTGAGACTGAAGAAGTCACTTGGATGAGTGACGAAACGTTTCTCCCACTGAAAACTCTACATCCAGATGAACAGAATCAACTTTTGGGAGCTTAGTTCTGTTATTTGTGTGAGCACTTCACTTTTAGGGATGTGCAAAAAAAATGACAAAAAAAGAGGAAGAATGTTTTGACATGCATTTTCTCTACTTTCCTCTAAAACAGCTGTAGGAGACATTGTTATGATCATAAGACTCAAATAAATTTCTGCTGACAGCACCTGTCCACGATTGTGGCACATTCATTTCCTCAGATAAATCCCAATCACCCCCGGCACGATTGGTTCAAACACACACCCCTTCTCCAGTTACAGGGGCTTACATCAAGTGACTGCAGCGCAAACACAAACAATCCCACCCAGGTAGGGATACACAATGCGCTGCCCTGTGATGTATTCCCTCATAAAAGGAGATTATTGCTGACACGTGCAGTGTGGCCATTTAAGCCGTAAAACATCTTTTAATCAGATGCAGTCCAGTGTCACCATGCCATGTGATTTAGCTCCCGAGGCTCCACACAGGCTCTGCAGCTCTAATCGTCACAGCACTCGAGTCTCAGCAGCCACAGCTCTGCTGCTGTAATCGCCCCCTTCCCCAACTTCTGCAGAAACAAGCTGACCACTCTGAAAATCTCCCACAGCATCCTCCTTCAGTATCTCCCTAAGCCACCACCCCCCCTTCCCCCAACCCCTTCCAGTGTGACATAAAGCAGGATCAGACACAGTCACTCAGTGAACTTTTGCTTGGCTGCACACCACACCACACTTTGCCTCTCCAGGGGGACTTTAAAGAGCATCAAAACGTCTGTGACGAAATCAGTGAAGTGAAATGGGAGGAATCAAGAGCTGCTGGTCTGAGGGTGGTGGAAAGTGTGAATTTTCCAGCGAGTGTTTGTGCCTAGAGACTGTCCCCACATGTTGAGTTGCAGCGCAGCATGTCACGCATTTATGATGTTTGGCCACTTAAAAAAGCGGAGAACAAAGAGGCCATGTGGCAGTCAGACACCAACAAACTGAGAAGAACAAGCGCCGCTCTGTTTTGGCCTTTCCATTAGAGCATTGCTTATTATTACCTTTTCCGTCTCGCTGCAAATATTAAGGAGACCCGAAAGCACACAATAATTGCGCTTTGCTTTGAGTGGAAACTTGAAAATGCTTTGCTCTATTGCACAGTCGTATTTAGAAGTGGTGAGCCTGGATAGCAGGAAACTTATAATCACATGAATCAGACAGACAGCCTCGCCTGTGGCACAAACAAACCTGGAAATGCACACAAATGCAATTTAAAAGTTCAATAAAGAAACTGTTTATGCTTGTTTTTCTTCTTCTTGTGACGTCTTCTCCATCCTGGTCCATTCCTGCTCTGTTAGGGAGCGGGGCCGGACCGCAAAACTACACCTGAGCAGCAGAGGCTTCGAGCCATGTTTATGTCATGTGATTAGGTCCCCCTTGTAAACAGGGGCAACCGTGTCAACGTCCAGGCTGTGAAAACACATTGGTGGATTTGTACTTTTCACACTTCATAATAAGAAAGCGCCAAACAAACATGGCTGCCACAGTTCAGTCAAAACAACTGATCAGTAAGATCATCTCTACAGTCACACAGCTGTGTGTGTTAAATTAAGCATGGTAACTATGGCAATCTTTCCCATCCTTTCCATCCATCTGACCACAAATAAACATGGCGGCTGCTTTTTTCCACTTTTTAATGCATCCACTAGCGAGTTGTTTTTGTCTTTTTTTGTTTTTAAACCAAAGCCAAAAAACAATAAAAGTGCCTTTTCTAGACCAATATTCAACAAAAATCTAACTGAATTCATGTGCATATTAGATAGATAGATCCTCCTCCTGCAAGTCACATGGTTTGTTATACATGGACTCTTTTTAAAGAATATATGAACGTCATCCCTGTAAACAGCTTGCAGGTGTTTGGATAAAGCATCGATCTCTCAACCATAGGCTATCTTTAGCCAATCAGATCAATTAATCAGGATCTGGTGAGGAAAACCAGCTTGCAGTCTGAATAGCCTTGCAAGCCAGCAGCGAGTTCATATAGCCAGCTTGGGAGTTACAATATCATTAGAAAATTACTGCAGTCTTTGTAAGAACACTTTATGCATAAATGCAGGCAGTCACATAAATAAAAGAGGAGATGACTCATCTGTTGCTACAGAGCTTAGCTGCAAACGTAATGACCTTTAGTTCCTCAGAGGAAGCTGATTTGACCACACAGCTTGTGATCTCACACGACTGTGATCTTGTGAGGCCTCACGGGGCAATCATAACATCTGAACTGTGACTGGTTAGACTTGACAAACTGTACGGCTCATCAGGAATGAGATGTCAGAGGCAGAATACCCGAACAAACAACGTGACTGAACAGTGGTATTTGGAGTGATGTGAAGAAAATATAATATCAGCGTTTCCTCTCTTTACGAGTTCTGCGCAGTAGAAGCTGTCAAGGCCACATTGTGGAAGTTAACAGAAGAAAGACAGCAAGAAAAAAAGTGGTTTTATTTTGTATTTTTGTACAATACAGGTGAAAGCCTCAACTATCAACTGCTGCAACTGCATTTTGTGGATAAGCTGGTTGTTGAAGTCTGCTTTTCAAAGCAACCGTAATCACTGCAACAGGAGTCACTATGACGTCATTCTGCAGCTCCACTTATCTGTATAAGAAGGTTTTTGTTGTGCATTTTTCTCTGTGTTTGTTTTACATACCAGAAATGTTTACTGCCAGCTGCTGCACGCATCTGTGATTACCAAAAGACAACGGAGACCAAATCAAAAGTTAAGAAGAGAATGAATAAAGGGATGTGAGTTATGTGCAAGTCTTGACTCACACTTCTTCTTTTGTTCTCCACATGTATGGCGTTATTTTTGTGCCACTATTCTGAGCGCAAGTAAAAAAAAAAATTGCAGGTGCAAGTGTTGCATTTTGAGGAGAAATTTATTTTGAGCAAAGAAAAGCTAAATTTGCCAATTTGCGCCAGAAAGAGGAAATCAGCGGATGTCGCGCTAAACAACAGCAGCACGTTCAAGCTTGATAAGCTGCTGTTAGAATTTATTTAATATTACTTTCTAGTATCAGCTGATGTTTGCTGGAGCCACAGCTGTAAAAGCTGCTGCTCATGATATCGGTTTGGATATGTGGTGAGAGGGAAACATGAAAGTGATACAAAGCATACATATATACCAACAAGACAGTGTACGTCACTGTCACAACAGCGTTTGTTTTAGTTCAAAGGCTTTATGGGTTTTTTTGCATCCAAGTCTGTGATTGGCTGGTTTTGTGGCACAAATATAATGGTGTACAGAAAGAGTTGAGCGCGCACGGGCAGAAATGTTGAGAGCGCAAGCAACACGTTGCGAGCGAGCGCTAGTGCAAAAACTGAGCAAGAGGGGCTGCTATTGTGTGTGTGTGTATGGACACCAGCAAACACTGAAATACATTTTTTGCACGCAGCAATGAATTTTGTTCACTCAAATTTAGCTTTTCTTCACTCAAAATTAATTTCTCCTCAAAATGCAACACTTGCACCTGCAATTTTTTTTTTTACGTGCACTCAGAATAGTGGCACAAACATAATGCCATACCACATGTCCATTTTCCTCAATTTTGTAAGGTCACACTGCACACTATGGTGAAATATGCCAAATTTTCATGTTGGGGATAATCTTGTTTGTACAAAAAAATGCAATTTTAAGACTGTAAAACTGTTATCTTTGGCATTATCTTTGACCTTCAGAAAGCCTGGAGAATGATTGCTCAAGACCAACATTGGAAGATAGTCTGGCTCCTTAGAGGAGGGATGGATCAGGAGTTTTGCAGCAAGAAAGAGTTGCTCCGTGACCATAAATGTGCAAATATTTCAACAATAATGTTTTGCTACTTTGTTTTCCAATAGGTAATAATACGGTGACATTTTTTCTGTTTCAAGCTTGTTTGCTGTCAAATGTCTGAATAACTTTTTGATCCTGTCACTGTGAACAGTCCACCACCCCCCAACATGATAACCACAATGAGCATCAGATTGTTCAGAGAGACATTTAGAAAAATGTCTTTACTATCTCAGTCAAAGAGAAATGTGTGGTTAGTTGCAAGCTCCTCTGAATACTGAAAGGATTACACAGAAGATAAATATAAAAAATGGGTTGCAGGGCTTTTTTTATAACCTGCTGCAGTACAACTATTACATGTTACATGTTTTTCAATATTGTATAAAGAAACCTAATTAAGCAAGCAGTAATGCATCGATGTACTGGACAGGTCGACATTTACTGCATATCAGAATAACGGTGTAATCGGTTGTACAAGGTACATAAAACTCCTCTTTCAAGTCATAATTAAGCTTTACTGTACAACACAGGAGGCAGTTAAAGTGTAGATTAAACTCTTTCAGTGCTTCTAAACCACAAGAGATCCAATCAGAAAAAGCCCGCTAGTGTCTTCATTCCTCAGCCGTCTGTGGATGCAGACCTGGAGGTTTTTCTGGAAACTCAATGATGAACGGTCAGGATGGCCCCCTGGGCTCATCGCCATCCACTCCTACTGAGAAGAAACAGACAATTTCCTCTGCACTCAGCCAGAGAGGATGAGAGAACCAATTCTGAGCCATCTTTATAAGGGAAAGAGATAAATTTCACCTTGACCTGACAGGGTTACTTGGTACCTCAAGCCCACAATTGCAGTGAGAGACAAATCTAGGATAACAGCCCAGGAGGAGAGAGCTCGGAAATGTCTGAACAGGTATGCAAATGATGCACAAGTCAGCTGGTGTTTTGACAGAAAGTGTCCTCCAAGGCTATCACAGGAACTCTGCAGGAACATTTTCACTGTGTAGGCCTCTCGAAGCGGAGAGGTACACAAACAAAACGGGTGACCTCTAGATGGACTCTGCTTGGTGATTAGCAAAAGTGTGACAACAATGGCCCCGGTGAGAAAAGCTGACTAACG
The DNA here is from genome assembly GCF_057382095.1 of Aulonocara sp. 'chitande type north' Nkhata Bay. Lineage (NCBI taxonomy): Eukaryota > Metazoa > Chordata > Actinopteri > Cichliformes > Cichlidae > Aulonocara > Aulonocara sp. 'chitande type north' Nkhata Bay. The sequence goes on along the minus strand of NC_141352.1, from coordinate 21,062,928 downwards.
TTGCTTCAGCAACAACACAAGGACAAAGGCTGGTGGCGTGTAGCAGCTCTCCTGCGCGCTATTGAAAAGCGCAAATAACGAAAGTACCAGAGAGATGCTTGCCCCGGACAAAAAAAAGAGATAGCTGCACATTCCCTGTCAGCAGGCCCTCGTATGAGAGTGCGAGGCAAGGCAAGTAGAAGGCAGATTTGTTTGCGCGAGCATGTGGTGGCATGTTAGTAGGAAAGGTTTTTGTGTAGGGCATTGATTGTTGTCATGTCAGGTCAAAAGTCAGCAGAGTGAGACAAATAAACGTTGATGGAGAGGCCGTGAAAAGGCTGAGCTGGTGATGTTTGTGATTCAGAGGGAGATGGAGGTGCATTTGTGTGGCTTGTTGGGGAAAAGCAAGTAATATAAATGTCAGTAATGATACATCTAATGCATAACTTTAACATCTTTTTAACTCAAAATTCTGAATTTGTATAGTTTCTGCATAATTAGTGAGGAAAATTAAACAGTAATTAGGGCAATTACTTATGTAAGCTATAACGGCTATAGAAGCCACATGTTAAAATGCTAACACAGCACTTTGCCTTTGGAGCAGCCTATCTACAATTACTGACTAATACAAATTAGTGATTAAAAAGTGATTAAACTGTCCAACAGTTAATATTGCACATTAAAATCAATACATTAATCTTTGGAGGTGTTTCTGCATCTGTTTTTTCTTCTCAGCTATGATAGTAAGCATTAATTTAGCCATTTTTTTCCTGTCATGATTAAGTCTGTCACCTCATTAGTTATTTGTAAAATAATTCACCCGATGTGGACTAATAATAAAAACTGATACTCTTTGATTAATGAAGTAATTACAGCTAAGGATCAATAGGTTAAACTGGTTTTGGGGCAAGGGTACCTAGACCTGGTTCTTAGAGTACGCTTGGGGAGTGTGATTGTGTGTACAGTGTCTCTTTGTGTCTGTCTCCACGTTGGGTGAGTGTTGAGTAATTGCATATGAGAGCATGAGGGTGGGAATGGATGTTTGTATCTGTGTGTGCCTGTATGTCTGTGTCTATATGTCAGGTTGGGTACCAGACGCCACCTCTCTGGGGACATCTCAGGCCCTCCAAGGTATGGAGGCCTATCTCCCCCCACCACCACTTCCCCTGCCAGTGGCAGACGCCCTCAGACATCGGTGCGTTGGTGGTTCTTGGTGTCCAGGGGTGGGCGTCCAGGTACACACCGGCTCACTCCTTGGTGGCTGCTTGTCGGGGCCTGGAGCCTGGGGCTCGCTCGGGCCACTTTGGGGGTGGGGTGCCCTCAACCTCTCGGCCTGAGGCTCGGTCACTCTGGCACAGCTGGCTGCCGGCGGAGCTCACGGGCACGTCACTGCAACCCCCCCTGGCTTCTGCTCCACGGCTGCTGAGTGACCTCTCATCTGGGACTCTCCTCAGCTCTTTCTGGGACAGTGGCGCGGCTGCCCCTCTGTTGGTCTTCCTTGGTCTCTTGTGTTCTGGGGGCCTCTGGATGTCTGGAGTCTTGATCTCCTCTATACCTGCTTCATGCCCTGGAGGACGGGGCTGTGGCCCCCCCACACCCTCTAGCAGATCATTACATGAAGGAACTTTTTAAATACAAGCGCGTCCATGCTCACAGGTGTACACACGGGTGCTCACACACACAAACTACACCCTTTTTGGCTCCTACCTGAAAGCACACTGTGTGCTGTTGATCTCACGTGCTGCACAATAATGTTTAATATTTAGTATTTACTGTTATATTCCCATATATCATCGTGATGTTGTTTATTATGTTGCTCTTTTTTTTCTTCTGCTTGTTTTCTCTTTTTTCTTTCTCAACAGGTGATCCAGATGATTGATATACGGTATGTATTTTTTGTTTGCTTATTTTGTTGGTTTTTGTTTTTTGCCCTTGTGCCTCTTCCCCACTGTTTTTCTTTCTCCCCTTTCTTTTCCCCAGTCAAGTCTGTCCCTAGCAAACGAAATAAAAGGTGAATCAAATAGACCATTACAGCAAGGCTGGGATTGTCCATTTGGTAAAGTAAATCCGTTGGGCATCTTTCTTCGCCTTTAGACAATAATTCTGATGGCAAAAGAGCCAAACGGGACAGGCAAAAAAAAAAAAAAAAAGGAAAAGAAAAATAGGTTAAACTGGTTTTAGTTTCTAGCAAAGGCAACCCATAGCTATTTTTTGCAGGCTAGCTGTCACTCGATATCCTCCGTTAGCCTCACTTGGACAGGCTGTGTTCATGGACTGGATTTATTATTTCTGTACACAGTACAATATATTGAAATCCGAAATTTAATGCAAAGGTGTCACAGTCCGCTGTGACGGACCGAGTGGAGAATGCGTGTAATGGACCCAGGTGCGTACACGAGTGAGCAGACGGGAGTGAGCTTTAACAGAAGGCGAGCCTTTAATATGGCTGAAAACAAGGTGTACAAATACAGCAGGGATAACGTGGCTAAACAGAAACCTGAACTGGGAACTGTGGTGTAATTGCATTGTACAGTAGATGTTAATGCAGCCGGTCAGTGTAGTTAGGCTGATGGCAGCTAGAGGGCGAGACCGGTGTGTTTCTGTATAGAATGTTATGTTATGTGGGGCAGAGAAGAACAAGAAAATAAAGTGTGGTTATGAATCGTACAGTGGACCCGCGTATAATTGAATAACACGACATGGTGTCAGAAGTCCTGTACTGATCCATATAACCTCGACTGAACGAACCTGTGTCTGGCGGAGCTCGCGGGATAACGAGGGGAGAATATGGCGGATGAGACTGCACAGAGAGCACCGGCGGGGCCGAGCGCGACATTCAGCATCCAGCCACCGGAATCCTTCGACTTTTCAAAACCGCAGGAGTGGTCCAAATGGATACGGAGGTTCGAGAGATTCCGTCTCGCCAGTAATTTGAACGTCAGCTCGGAGGAAAACCAAGTCAACACGTTGATTTACTGCATGGGAGATGAGGCGGACGATGTGCTTCGCGGTCTGAGTTTAACAGCGGAGCAAAGGACAACGTACGAGGGGGTACGTGATGGTTTCCAGGCTTTTTTCATTGTGAAGAAAAATGTGATCTATGAGCGCGCCAAATTCAATATGCGCCGACAGGGAGACAATGAGACAGTGGATGCTTTTGTGACAGCACTGTATGCGCTAGCAGAACATTGCAGCTATGGAGTGCTACATGATGAGCTGATACGTGATAGGCTCGTTGTCGGTCTCACGGACAAACGGCTGTCAGAACGCATGCAGCTTGACCCAGATTTGACTTTGCAGAGGGCTATCAACATGGCGAGGCAAAGTGAAGAGGTAAAGCGACAACAATCCTCCTTGCGAGGTGACTCTAGAGGTGAGGCTAGCGATGCTAAGTCAGTAGATAGAGTGCATAAAATCAGTCGTAAGCCTGTTAGAACCAAACTGCTCCAGACTGATAGTCGTCAAGCTAAAACACGTGGATTCCGAGAAGATGGCAGAAAAGGGCCAACCTGTCAGAAATGTGGTGGCGCTCCATCCCATTCAAAGCAGGATTGTCCAGCGAATGAAGTGAAATGCCATGCATGTGGAAAGAAAGGACATTACAGGCGTGTATGCAGGGCACCAAAAACAGTGCATGAGGTTGAAGAGGATGAACATGGTTTGTTCCTGGGCAGTGTTAAGTGTGAGGGTGAGCCGTGGACTGTCGACTTAAGCATAAACAACAAAAACGTGTCATTTAAAATTGATACAGGTGCCGATGTGACAGTCCTACCCCTTAAGGTGTTTAAGGAGCTCTACAGACACAACCACCCCCCCAGTCTCCACAAATCAACCAAGGCTCTGCTGGGTCCCGGGAGGAGTCGTTTGGATGTCGTTGGTGTCAGTGAGCTTGCACTGAGGAAGGGAGACAAAGAAATACTTGAGGATGTCTTTGTCATCAGACACCTGCACACTGCTTTGCTGGGGAGACCTGCTATTAGCAAGCTGGAGCTTGTGGCTCGTCTGGAGAGCATAACTATAGAGACGCTTAAAAAGTGCTACCCAAAGCTGTGCAGTGGTCTCGGTGAAGTACGTCAGCCGTACGACATCAAACTGAAACCTGGAGCTCAACCTTTTTCCTTGAAGACGCCACGGAGAATCCCGTTGCCTCTGATGGACAAAGTTAAGCAGGAGCTGGCCCGTATGGAAGAACTAGGGGTGATCAGCAGGATTGAGGAGCCAACTGATTGGTGCTCAGGCATGGTGGTGGTACCGAAGAAGACAGAAGATGTACGCATATGTGTCGACCTTACACACCTCAATGAGTCGGTGTGTCGAGAGAAGTACATACTGCCATCGGTGGAGGAAACATTGGGCAGATTGGCTGGTGCCAGCATATTCAGCAAGCTGGACGCTAACATGGGGTTTTGGCAGATACCTCTGACGGAAAACTCAGCCAAATACACCACTTTCATCACACCGTTTGGGCGTTATTACTTCAAGAGACTGCCCTTTGGGATTGCTTCAGCACCGGAGCATTTCCAGAACAGGATGGTCACAGAGGTCACAGATGGTATGGAAGGGGTGGTTTGCCACATGGACGACGTGCTGGTCTGGGGCAGAACGCAGGAAGAGCATGACTCTCGCCTACACGCTGTGCTGGGCAGGATCCAAAAAGCTGGCATCACCCTGAACATTAACAAGTGCGACATCGCGAAACAGCAGGTGACGTTTTTAGGGCATGTTCTCTCAGCCAGCGGTATCAGCCCTGACCCAAGCAAGACCCAGGCTGTGAGGGAGATGAAGGAGCCACAAAGTGTGAGTGAGTTAAGGAGCTTTCTGGGAATGGTTAACCAGCTTGGAAAGTTTATCCCACAGCTCGCAGAGAAGGACAAACCTCTAAGAGACTTACTGTCTAAGAAAAACTGCTGGAGATGGGACATTGACCAGGCTAGAGCATTTCAGAACCTGAAAGATGCGCTCACATCACCGCCAGTGTTGGCCATGTATGACCCAAGCCGTGACTGCAAGGTGTCAGCGGACGCATCATCGTATGGCTTAGGGGGTGTGCTGCTTCAAAGATGGGACGAGGAGTGGAGACCCGTTGCCTACGCGTCACGCTCCCTCACTGCAACAGAACAGAGATACGCTCAGGTTGAAAAGGAGGCTTTAGGTCTGACCTGGGCTTGTGAGCGGTTCCGCAACTTTCTTATTGGCAAACACTTTCAAATGGAGACAGACCATAAGCCGCTGCTAAGTCTGCTGGGGGCACAAACTCTGGATGCGCTCCCTCCCAGAATTCAACGCTTTAGGATGCGCCTCATGCGATATTCCTACTCGATTTCGCATGTACCAGGCAAACACCTGTGGACAGCTGACACGCTCTCACGATCTCCAGTGAAAGCAAAAGAAACACTTCAAGACAAGGAGTTGTTGGAGAGCACAAATATTTACGTGGACATGTTGATGGACAATCTGCCAGCTAGCAACAATTTCTTGGAGCAGCTGAGAGAAGAGCTGGAGAGGGACAGCGTATGTGCTCGCGTGATGCAGCTGCGTGAGGAAGGATGGCCCACACATTTCAACAGCGAACCAGCGCTAAGACTGTACTGGGCAGAACGGGCGTTCCTCACCGTACATGATGGTCTGCTAATCAAAGGGGACAGGTTGGTTATACCTGCAACTATGAGAATTGATGTGCTCACCAGACTGCACGAAGGTCACCAGGGAGTGGTTAAGTGCAGACAGCGAGCACGACAGTCGGTTTGGTGGCCAGGGCTAAGCCAGAAGATAAATGAGCTTGTCCTTAACTGTCGGACATGTTGCCAAGTGAGAGAAAACCACACAGAACCGCTGATGCCATCACAGTATCCGGGGCGGCCGTGGCAAAAGCTAGGAGCCGATCTGTTTATGCTGAGAGGGAAAACCTACCTTCTTGTCGTGGATTATGCCTCAAGATTTGTTGAGATTGCCCCTCTCACACCTTCAAGGTCAGAGGACGCGATCCATCATCTCAAAGGGATTTTTGCACGACATGGGATCCCCGAGCAGCTGGTAACAGATAATGGGCCACAGTTTTCAGGGGCAGCTTTTGAGACATTTGCAAAAGTGTATGGCTTCTGTCACATTACAAGCAGCCCGAAATATCCCCAAAGCAATGGCGAAGCCGAACGAGCAGTTAAGACTGTCAAGAATCTATTGCGGAAAGCTGTTGATCCACACTTGGCTCTGCTCGCTTACAGAGCCACCCCACTGCAGAATGGCTATAGTCCAGCCCAACTCTTGATGGGGAGACGGCTTCGCACCACAGTGCCAATACTGCCATCTCTGCTAGACCCCGCACTTCCTGATAGTGTGGTTGTCACCCGGAGGGAAAAGGAGAGGAGGACTAAAGAGGCACAGTCATATAACCTTCGTCATCGCGCACGCAGCCTCAACAGGCTCACTCCAGGCCAAGAAGTGTGGATAACAGACCAGAGAGCCAGCGGCACCGTTATTGGCAGCCACTCCACACCACGATCATATCTCGTGGAGGGACCTCGTGGGACAATTAGGCGGAATCGTCGGCATCTTGTTCCCATGAAACACTCTCCAGACCAAACTGAGAGCAATAATGGGGAGCCAGAATCTGCAGAAGCCGGGGAGCAGTGCTCCACGGACATGCCAGAGACAGTTTCTCCAGAGCTTCCATCTACACCCAGAACCAGATCCGGAAGAGTGGTTGTGAGACCAACCAGATTGGACTTATAACGGATAAGATGGAAAGGACTGTTTTATACAAGAATACCCCTCTTTCGTAGTATTGTTTGCACAATATGGGTAAAAGTGTAAAAGCTAAAAGGTTGTCATTTTCAAATATGCATGTTCAGAAGTTGGGAAATGCAGGGGGTGTGACAAGTTAGCATGTAAGAATTTGTGTTACTTAACGGGTTAATTAGAGTTAAGATTTTCATTATATAGTATTCCTTACAGGTAAGCGCAGGACCAGACCTTCCAGCCACAGAGGCAGAATAACCCTCTAAGGTCTGGTGAGTCAATGGTAGTCTACCCATTGATTCTAGAAAGGGGAGATGTGGTGTAATTGCATTGTACAGTAGATGTTAATGCAGCCGGTCAGTGTAGTTAGGCTGATGGCAGCTAGAGGGCGAGACCGGTGTGTTTCTGTATAGAATGTTATGTTATGTGGGGCAGAGAAGAACAAGAAAATAAAGTGTGGTTATGAATCGTACAGTGGACCCGCGTATAATTGAATAACACGACAGGAACAAACGATGGTGAGGCTATGGCTTGGAAGACAACAGACCAGGCATGGAAACACGGAGGGTGGGAACACAGCTGACACAGATAAACATAACAAGACATGGCAGGAGTAAACAACACTGACGGGAGACTGTCAAAGTAAAACAGGAAGTACACAGAGGTGCAAACAGGAGGAGAGAGAGAGCACGGGCATAGTGGGCTGGGGAAACATGGAATGAAACACGAGGGGAGATGAGGGCTCACAGATACATAGAGGGGCACACAGGGGATAAAAGTCACAAGGGGAAGTCAAATAAGGAACAACATAACAGGACAACTCAGGAAACATGACCTAAATAAGGAACGAAATACAAAAATACAAGAAACTAAGAATACTGGGCCCACATGGCCCAGGACCATGACACAAAGGTAAAGGTTCAATATGCAAAAATATGTGATTTTTTTGTTTACTAATATCAAAAATTTCAGGAGCTCTTGCTTTTTACATGCAGTTTCTGAAATCATTTTTGGTCAAGAGTTCAGTCGCATTCACAAATCACAGAGTACAATCAGGGATATCAAATTATCTATTTGCCATCTCTTAAACTAGTTTCCACTTATACGTGTCTTTAGTCAATTTCAATTTTTTTATATAAAGAAATTTTACATTCCTGTGGCATAATTTCTGTCGGCATGCCTAAACGTCTCATAGCATTCACAATATGTTTAAATCTTTTATCATTTCTACTATTTAGTCTCAGTCTGGTAGTTTGACTGCTGCTTCATTAAGTCAGGGATCAATATCTGTTGGCCTTTCTAAACAAATGCTTTTTAGTTAGAGATTAAAATTTTGAAAGAAATAGCCAGTATGTTTAGCTTTTCTTTTCTTTTGCTGTTTTAAATTAGTAAGTAATACAATGAGTAAATAAATTCTGCATCGGCATGACATAACAGCCTGTAGTCACTGGGGACCAAACCCCTGTTGTGCTTCTTTGGCTCTGAAGGGCAGAAGAGTGTGCTATAGTAAAGGCTGATCCAGAAGCCACCTACAGACTCAGCAAAGACTCTGCGCTGATGGAGAACAAGACTAAACAGTAACGACAATGGAGACTGCGGTCATATAAAGTCTAAAAATGAAAGACTCATAATTTGAACCAGTACGAAGGGGTGGGAGTTTGTTTTGATGGGCTTAGACTGAGTGCAAAGGCTCAGAGTACTCTGGCTCTGGTTACCAACACATATACCTGACAACTGCACTGGCTTTAGAGGTATGTACATCATCGCTCAAATTCCTCATAAAAGCTGCCATAAGAAAATTACAAAATGCAAACTTTAAAAAATAAAACCTTGAAAAAAACAAGTATTTTGTCAGCCTATTAAGTCTGTAGTCATGAAAATATAAATGAGAGGGTATTAAAGAAAGTCACTGACATTTATATTATTTGTATTTTTGAAAAGACAAGCTCTCCTACAGTCATGCCCATACGTTAGATTAAACAATCTGTTACCCGGAAGTGCGCTAAGCTAGGGTAACCGCATGTTTAACAGCAAGCTGCCTACATGCTTTCTTCAGCATGCTCGCTGTACATGTCCTGATCTTGTAAATCAAAGTGATGACTGTCAAATACGACAAGACTATTTATGATGGCACACGTAAAGAAAGCAAACCTGAGCTCTCATCAGATTTATAACTGGACCGGATATCTATGATCCAGCTGTCCTGTGTTGGTTAATGCAGAGAGTTAGAGATTCACTTCACACCACACACACAGCAGCCAGAGAACGACAACTTGCAATGGATTTTAATTTGCAAATAAAGCAGGGCCAAACTATTTTATTTGCACTTGTGAGGATTTAAAAAGATCAGTAATGAACTCGGGACTCCAGCCTGTTGGAGGCTGTTGTTCAGCAGAGCATTTTAATTCAGTCAACTGGATGTGTTCTGCTTTTGCCAACATGAAAAAAAAAAAAAAACTTTAATCACCATTCACAACCCGTTCTAAGACTTAGAGTTACAGCAATTTAAAAAAAGAATATTTTTAACTGTCTCTGCATACTTGAGACTTTTTAATGGGATAGATTAACATGACAATGACTGAAGTTATCTACTTTCTTGCCACGATTTTGGGGAGAGGATCATGACTACTCATATCTTTGCAGGAAAGACAAAGCTGTGGTCGGTTAAATTTCAATTATGTTTCTTTATAATAGTACCGAGTCACAATAGTTGCTTTCTATTGTAAGGTAAAGACCCTACAATAACACAGAAACCCAATATTCAAACGACTCCCTTTGGGGAAGCACTTGGCGACAGTGGGAAAGAAGAACTCCCTTTAAACAGGAACAAACCTCCCAGCATAACCAGGCTCAGACAAGGGAAAGCCATCTGCTGCAATTCGTTGGGGATGAGGAGAGGAAAACAGGATAAAAGACACGTAGCAGTTACCTTTTAAATGTAGGTTTTTTTTGTTTTTTTTTACAGTTTGGCTTTTGTACAGATTAAAAAATATATATCTAACACAGTGTTAGGTTAACCTCATTCCACAACCCCTGAAATCAGCTGACAACAGCTCAACTCAGTGCCAAAACATATCAACTGATGGTTACCTCCTACATCTACAGTGTTGTCTCTTATAGGGAATACTTTTGAAAAGGGCTGGGGGGGGCACTGTTGACTCCCAGCAGAAGGTCCTGGGTTCGAATTCAGGCTGGATGCCTGCTGCTTTCCAGGTACACCAGCTTTGTGTCACAATCTAAACGGGGGTTGATTGGCAATTATAAATTGTCTGTGGGAATGGTTGTCTGTCTCTCCGTGTTAGGCCAGTTAAAATGGATTATCCAGGGTGTCATGCCTTTGGCTCTGTGACAGCTGGGATAGTCTCCAGCCATCCCACAACACAGAATTACCGGATGGTTGAAGCCTGGATAAGCAAAGGATGATGAATGAAATAACCTGAGTTTTATACTAAGCAGATAAGCAGCAGATATGCTAACCATTAAAGTCAGGTTAAGCCTCCGGCATTATCCGCTATTTTAATTGGGCCAATATGCAAGTCTTATTGATCTTCTCATTGAAGTCTCACCAAGAGAGTTTGGTGTCCGTAGAGCAGAACTCCTGTGGATAAATACGCAGTGCTGTTTAGTCATATTTATGTGCATGTCTTAGATTGAACAATCAATTATTCTGTGGGCTTTAAACCTTTATTTAAACATGTAAGTATCACATGAAGTCGAGCTGGTATCGTGAAATATATCCATGTCACCGCGTTTGCATCCTCTCCCCCACTCTGGACTTGAGTGCAGTGGGTCAAGACGAACTCCTCAAGAGTGTGTACGCACAATTCACAATTCAGTCTCCATGTTTTCTGCATCTCGATGGTTTTGTTGCAATGCTCTTAGTTGGCATTTACCCCAAAAAATATCTTTAAAAAAAATAAATGTGATGTCCGTTGTTTTTATGCATCAGAAGTTTTGCTGTCAGCCTCATTATGATTAGGGGGGTAAGGGTACATGGGGTTGGAGAAGGACAGCTTGGCATCTTTCCAGTTCAGACCCTGTATGTATGAATACGCACAAAAAAAGACATATCATTTCCTGTGTGCTGATTTCTGCACAGGAAATTAGAGTGAATGCCAAAAGGCTGTGTACAGACACCATACCTCTACCTCCTTCCTCCACGGGTAGACACTGATGGAAAGCCCGTGACCATCACTCCTCCTGGGGTTCACACTGGGACAGCCGCCCGCTCTTTCATCCTGAGGTAACGAAAATCATGTACATGGGTTTAAAATGAGATGAGGCTTAATGTGCGAGAGTGCATGAAATGCAAGCGCAATTAAAATCAAATTGCCTTGTTATGTGTACATAATTACAACTTTAACCTCCATAAAATATTTCATCGTCTTGCAGAGGTGGAATAATCACCGACTGTTTCCACTGCTGTGTAAGTGCTGAAGCGGATCTGTCATGGATATACTGGTTTGGCGCTACAACGCTCTACTTAAAATTGCCAGTAAGAAAAATGAGTGTAGTTAAACACATTTTGTGTGCTGTGCTTGTGTGTTTTCAACATGCACTTTAATAATGTACTGATTAGAATTCATCGACATAAATTCTTTTCTCGTGTACATGAAGATGAAAAATGGCTCATAAAATGATGACGAAACTGTACATGAAAGGTTTGTGATCACACATTCATTTGTGTTTATGTGTTTATGAATTATAACTCTTACAAACATGCCACATGCACAGAGCAAAGTTTTAATCCAGAGTCATCAGAGCAATGAAACATCACTCTGACTTGTATTACTCGGTGACACGCCCGTGTAGCTAAGAACAAAGTGTGTTTGTGTGTGTCTCTCATTCCATTATCCAAATGGAAGAGCTGTGCTTGCATCATGTCCTACGCTTGGCTCTTTCTCATTAATAGCAGGAATAATAGCAGAGATCAAAATTGCAGGAAACAAAACACACAGTGGGCGGACAATAATATGAGCGCCCGTGTAAGGTAATGCAAGCCAGTGAAGAAGCAGTTTCTAAAGCCTTTCATCATGTGATCTTGATTAAATTGGATATTTTTGGCATCGCAGCTTGTGCTGTTGCATTTGATCAGATTATATAGTTCGGTTATTGTGTCTACCTGCTGTATAGGCACTATAGTGTGTACATACAACACTCGGAGAAATACAAACTCATAGCGACACACAAACTGCAAAATCAATGATCCTAAATCAAAAATCTAATTTTGCAGAAAGGCTTCTGGCGAGCACCTTCTGACTTCTTCTAAAATTAAATCCACTTATTGAACAAATGTGAGAACAATGGTAGAAATATTTGATTTGTGTGGCTGAGAAACTTAATGTTACTCAAAACATGACTGATTGGACATTTCTGTCTGCTGACCTCTGCTTTCCAGTCAAAATTTGGGTTATCCATCACCCCGTAGTCCGTCAGGTTGGGCTTTCTGTGGAGCCGGCAGACAAACTCATCAACACATTTATCATGAACATAATCGTTACACGAAGGATCAGCAGTGAAACAGCAGAACGAATGCAGCTCCAACTCACATTAAGTGGCACTTTCTCTTGCGCAGAGCCAGAACACACACAGCGACTCCGAGTACGAGCAGCAGCAGCCCGATGCCGATGCCAACGTACACAGGAACTGCAGTGACATTAACGGGGTAAGTAAGGATGCAGTAATTACACTCAGGTGAGTCATTTTAATAGAGGTGAGAGAAGAGGTGGGCTTCTTTATTACCCATCTGCGTGTCCTCTGGTTTCGGGGAAGACGTGGAGAGGGATGGTTTCTCTCTGACATGGCAACGGTTTCCTGTCCATCCCGGCTGACAGCTGTGACCACGCAAGGAAAAACAAACGAAAGATGAGACACGGATGCTGAAACCATATGTCTTGTTTTATGTAGCACCGTTTTGTGATCACATGATGAGGAGTCTGACTCAAATGTGCTTCCCAAATGTGAGTCTCTACTGGCCCAAAGATAAGAGGAATAAATGAACACAATATGCTTGTTTTATGATCTCCATCATGCTCTTTTCTTTTAATAATCCAGCACAACAACATGTTTTATAATCAGATTTTGGGTTGGAGGCCCTGAGCTACACTTTAAGAACCACTGCATACCTGTATATGTCTTTATATTTCTTGTCTTTAATGAAGCAACTAGTGGCACTGTCATCCATTACTAATGAACTGCACATGCACATATACATATAACACTTAATTAAATAGACATAGATCAAACCTTTGGTAAGAACAGGATAAGACTTTGAAGCTACATAAAATCAAATACTAAAACAAAAGAAGTATAATCCTGACAGTTTCTATTAAGCTTATTGAACATACGCGTCTTTTCCATCTTGACAAAAAGTGCAAGGTTTATCTGCTGGACATCAAGCATGGAAACACAGGCTAATTGCGAATTGTTTGGCCGGTCTGTGGAGCTGCATCTGGAAAGAAAGTAAGTTCCTCTTTTTCAAATCTAAGACTCTGCTCCAAGTCAACATCTGTTCAGTATCAGCTTGATTTCAGAGCAACATTGACCTTCTAATTCGAAACACACAGCTCTCAGCAAAGCCAGACTGAGTCATTATCATTCAGAGGGGGTCAGCGTGCATATTGTGCGACTGTCTAGCCGTGGCAGTGGGCTGCTCCTGGCCTGGTTCCCTGGTGGATCCTGCTCAGCAGAGTGGAGGAACGTGAGGCAAATACTGAGCCAGAGGTGCTGGCCATGAGTTCTGCTACAGCAGGGCTGTTATCAATGCTGGAACAGCTTCAGGAAGTCCATACCACACTGCAGTGTGAATGACGGCGGTAAGGTCCTCTTACATAATGAGAGGAGGCGGTGGTGGTGGTGGCGCTGCACTGAGGAATGTTGGACGGGGACATGAATAGGAAAGGGGAATCAAACACAGGAGGACTAAATGAGGGAATGAGGCAGCATTTCTGAGACAAAAAGCATTAACAAAAAAATCTTTTGACATAAAGCAGGAAGGAAAAGGAAGAAGAGGTGTCTGGAGAAACAGATGAAATGCTCGCTTCTCCTTTTTGCTGGCTGGGCAGGCGTGTGGGTGCACTTGATTGACAGCAGCTGAGCTCTGTCAGTGAAATTGGACACAAAGTAAGCAAATTTGCGGTAGTGCCCACATGTCACGGGCAGACAGCTTGTTAGCAGTACTGAAAAGCAAAGACCACACCAGCATCTAACCTGTCTGGACTGATACCTGCGGGTACATTTATATTCTGTACGTGTCGCCGAGCCTACAAACCGACATTAGCAGCTCGCTTTTTGTCAGGATGTGCACGACAAGACGTGCGTTCATCTTTGCAAGTTAGATAAGAAGCAGACAAGCCAGTATGGGCTACTTAGCATTCAAAGTGTGCAGCTCTTGTGCAGCAGTTCCAGCTTCCTGTAAAAATGGTTTAAAAGGAAGTGAAGTTGTTGAAAACCAAAATTTGGATTAATCCAGTTTCTCAGTTTTGTCTTAACAAGAGATTTCCATCACAAATTCATATCATGCAGGAATTTAACTTCAATTGAAGGTGTTGCTTTTCTAATAACGTGAGATTTATTGGGTTGTTGACATGGCGTGCAGTTAGTCATGTGACTTTAGGGAAGGTGTATCCACCCCGCTGCATGATTCACATTCATGTGTTGGAGAATTTAACCTTTGGTGAAAAGAGAATGGGGGAAATGTGAATCTCCCAGAAAGGCTTCACTGGTGCATAATGATGTTAGCAGATCCAGCACCAAGTCTTATAATTGCATTCTTTCTTTTATAATGAAAAATCTCATTGGAGACATTCCAAGCTGCTGATGCAGACAGCTAGATTCACGGGCTTAATAAAAAAAAAACCTCCAACAGAGTGTCTGTCTTGAATGTGTTTTTGAAAGGTAGACGGCTGTATTATGCTGGCAGGTTAATCTGATGCATGGCTTTTTGGGGGTCTACCCGCTATAGCTATTCTTAGTGGTGACCACGATTAAATATTGACCAGGAGAACCTTTCAGAGATTCCCAGGAAACACTATGCTGCGGTTAAATGAAGGAAGAACCATCCTGCTTAATCTGCAGGGGATAAGCAGATTCCCACATGCTTCACGGAGCGTGTCTTTTCCAAGGAAAGCAACAAGACTGATGGGATTTCCACGTTTTAGAGCTCACAGACAGATAAAGGATGAGAGGGGGAGTGGGAAGAACAGACAAGATACTTATCTTTCTTTTGTGCATCTTAATGAATGTGACTGAGTTTGTGTATTAGTCTGCTTATAGATGCATGTTTGTGTGTGTGTGTCTGGGTGAAGTTCAGCTTACATGCAAACAGGCCCCTGTGTCATCACATGGCATGAGCCGTGATACATGCAATACATCGGAGGACATTCTGCAAATGAAGAAAGGAAAATGCAGCATCACCACACGTTGTACGAAGAAGGCAGGATACTCAAATCCTCCCTGTACTCTGTCAGTAGCCACCATCTCTCTCCTCATCTGACAGGAAACAGACATGTGGCTGTTCAGCAGATGAAATCAGTCAAATATGTTTGGGGGGGGGGGTACTGTTGAGTGTCATCCATTAACCTCTGCAGAGAGCATGAGCAGTTAAGAGACCATGCATTCCAGCCACTTAAAGTGAGTATGTTTTCAAAAATAAAGACACCGATGGCTTTTATTTACTAGTAAATGTCAGACAATCATTTGCTTTTAGTTCATGTGTCAGTTATTCAAGGCAGGTCACTCCAAACATCTTAGAGTTTTTATGAGGTCTTTTCAAGGTGCATCAGAGAAAGAGAGTGATCCCTAAGTGCCATCTTTCTTCTTCTTCTTGTGGCTGTGATAAATAAAGTTGCCCACATGATTTTTATCTGAAGGAAGCACCAACTTCACGTCTGGTGTTGAGCCAAGACTGTGCTGGCATATCTAAAATACTCCAGTCTTTTCAATTTGCTTTCCACCACAGTGCACGTCATTAATGTGGCCAGTGTCTTCCCTTAGTTGTGTCTGAACATTACAGTAAAACTGTTTTGGAAGAAATGTCTTTTGTGTTGAACACTGAGGAATCTTTGACTTAAAATAGCCGTTTGGTCTCTGAGTAATAGCTGAAGGACTGATTCTCATCTGTACCGATGTCCATGGTGAAAGAGGAGTCCGGTGGTGCCAGTGTCCGGCAGCCTCGCCTCTGTCAGTGCGCCCCTGGGTGGCTGTAGCTACAATGTAACTTGCCATCACCAGTGTTTGAATGGGTGGATGACTGGGTGTGTAAAGCGCTTTGGGGTCCTTAGGGACTAGTAAAGCGCTGTACAAATACAGACCATTTACTTTAGCATGCTTTTTTCCCCTCGCCCACCTAATCTATCTGATGATGACTGCTCCTGCCTCCATAGGTTGGATGAGGGTTATTAGGGTTGCCTTTTAAATAATCATCATGCTGGAAATACCATTATGAAACCCTGAAGTGCTGCTCAGCCCTTGATAAAGTGACTTTGGCTTGGCAGCAAATGCAGGCGGAATGGGAGGTTTGGGCTTATTTCTCAAAGATGCAGGAAAGCAGAGGTTTTAATGGATCACATTTTGGCAGCTTGCAGTAACACCGTAAGGTGTGCTTTGAAGACTAAACAGCCAGACCTGAAAATGTCCTGAGAGTCCCTCGAAATGGGCAAATATGAGTGAAGTACTGGAAGCACTTAAGGGAAAACTGACTCATGAGTGGGCAATATATAGAGAAAAAAGGCAAAGGTATGTGCTAAATTAAATGTGAAAATACTTTAAAAGATTACTTTTTCGTAAATGGATACAAAGAAAAGACGTGTCATTCGAATCAAAGCAAATTGAGATGTAACAGCACATTGGAAGTAAATGTCACAGTGATTGACATCAAAGCTTTAAAAGAAGCTAAATTAAAGCATGAAGTGACTAATGAAAGTAGAGACATTTGATCACAGCTAAATGCACAGACAGACGTGACACAGAGGTGGTAGAAATGACACTTTAGAGTAAGTGCAACCTGCGACATGTCAGGAAATCATACAACAGGGCTACAGTTAATGGCAAAAAAGGGTAAGGTAATAAAAGCGTGTTACCATGGCAGCTGGATTCATCTGAGTGGAATGGCAGGCAGTCGACAAAATGGTCACAACGGCTCTGAAATGGGATACAGCTAGACGAACTTTCACACACCAGTTCTCCCAGCTTACACTGGAGCCAAGCTGGTGGAAAAAATGAGGAAATATGAAGAGGGTGAGTGTTAAATTCACAGACTATAATGAGTGTATCGTAATTATAGTAGGAGAAGTGCACTGCTCACTGCCTTTTTAAAGCATTTTAAGGAGATATTCTACAAGCAATTGCACAAAATATTCAAAAAGTCCAGCTTCTAACTCCCAAAACTTTCATTTCTTCTTAGATATAAACTGTATCGACAGGCTCCGTACAACTAATGCTGTCAATCAAATACACAGTCAAATTCACTTTATCAAAGGAACATATTTTAACACAACAAACACTAACCAAGGCCCATATAAACGTAACACACACTAAAATAATCAAGTAGTTCACTGAGAGTGTTGGGATTTAAAAGCATGGACTGAGACCACACTGAGACCACACCAGCAACTCAACAGGCCTTCATAGTACCCACAGTGATCCTCACTCACACATCCTGTTATACATCTTCGATTACTGCGTTTACCCCAGTGCAGATGAGGTGTCTGAAATTCAACCTATGGTGCTAAAAACTAAATAAAAAATGATTAAACAGGGTCTTTAATCTGTATGCAGTACCCACTATAACCTGCTCTGTTTAAGTAAGAACTAAGTATAGCACCAGTAAACCTTTACCTTTGGTAGAACATAATATCTATAGCTCACATCTACACTTATGACCTGTAACCACATGAGCACCCCTCATCAGTCACCCCTCATTTCTTTACATTTATCTTCAAAGAAGTCAGACTTTTCATTTTTAAAGTGGTCTAGAGCAATAATCTTGTAAGCTTTCTAAAGGTCTTTACATTTTTTATGGACATTAGCTGCTTTTTCACACATTTGAGTTTTTCTAACTTTTTTTCCTAACCATTTTTAAGGAAGTGAAGTGGGGAAAAAAGCTGAGGTATGCCAAATTACACAAGAACTGGACTGAAAATCAGCATCACTGAACTTCCTGATTTAAATAATTGTCAACATATAAGGAGGAGGTCAGAAGAAGGTATCTCTATCATGGTTTAGGGCTGCACTTCAGTCAGTGGTCTTGAGGATCTTGTCAAAACTAAGAGCTCATAAAGGCAGAAAGTTAGCACAGATATTTGATCCCACATGTCTGATTAGCAACAGGTTCATTTTTCAGCAGGACAATGACTCCAAATGCACAGCTAATGCAGTAAAAGCACACCTGGGTGAAAAAACACACAGTGGAACAGTATTGGTCATGGATTGGCCTCCCCAGAACAGACCTCAACGTTAATGAAGCAGTGTGAGGTCATCTTGATGGAGAACAGGACAAAAGGCAGGAACTTATAAAGAAGAGCTTTAAGTCTATTTCAAGAAGTCTGGAGAACTATTCCTGAAGATTACTTAAAGAAACTACAAGAAATCTTGTCTGAGAGAGGTCAGCCTGTTAGGTAGAATAAAGGTGGTCATACAAAATACTGACTTTAAGCTTGTTAGACTCTTACAAACTATATTTTTGTCCTATATTTTGCATTTCCATGTATGTTTGCAGATATTTCAATAAATTTCTGACCATTTCCCATATATATACATATAAGAAATGAGGGGTGGCCGAAGAATTTTGCACAGTACTGTAGATAAAGCTGGAGGGGGGGGGGGGGGGGGGGGGTGAACTTTTTCAGCTTTTGAAGTGGAGCATGCTGCAAATGAGACATATTGCTTTAGACTCTTGGAGGAAACCAGAGGACCCAAAGAAAACCCACGTAGGCAAACTAAACACAGGAAGAGCCCAAGATGGTTCAAACACAAAGCCACAAAGCTGACAGGACTAACCACTGCATCAAGGTGCTACCCACGACACTAAGATGGAAATTTAATGGAAAATGTGATAACCTCTTATAAATCTGAGGTTTAATGGCTTATCATTTTATGTGGAAACAGCTTTACTATATATACTGTGACCCCATTGCATTTTTTGCCGTTTGCTTTAGACATTAAGATTTTATCCCAACACTTTTTATATTGTACCTGTTTTTAAAAATCTCAAAGATGTTACATTGGATGATGACACTGGATGATGAAACTGAGAAAACAGTCATTGTCATTACAGTTTAAAGGGACTATTTATTCAGTGGACAGTAGTTCCAGTGAAAGCAGTGAGGTTTGTGGATTGTCCACAAGTTGTTTTTGGTAAACACGTGTGATTTTTTGAACTATTAAGCTCTATCAGAAACATGTTTAGGGGAATTTGCGAGAGGTTTTCATCTCATCTGTTACTTATTAAACATGAATTCATGGGATCTTGTCTAAATATGGGTCAAACTGCCAATTATTTCCTTTTTTGCTAGCAGTGCACTTCAGTTTTCCAGCCATTCATCCTCAGTGAAAAATGAAGAGGTGCTAACTTACGGCAGCTGTATTCATCCTCTCCTGTGGGACAGTCAACGACTCCATCGCAGCGCATTATGGACGGGAGGCAGTTATGATCTGAACACTGAAAATAACCAAGAGGACAAAGGACCTGAGGAGGAAGAGTTCCGGGTACAACAGTGGGACAATGCTCTTCATCAGACTTATCAGCACAGTCGGGCTCCGTGTCACACAACCAGCTCTCTGGGATACACTGGAAGGAGTATGCACACTGAAACTGGTTCACACCACAAGTCAGTGGCTGAGGAGTCACAGGTTCTGAGGTGGAAAATCACAGTGGAGAGATGCATGCAAAAGGGTTAAATAAACTTGATTTCCAGTCAAATACAGTAAAAATCCCCCATTGATAAATCCCAGGATTGTTTTTGAAAGTATGTTAATGTTTTTTTTTTGAGACCACAGAGGCTTCGTCAGAAAGCCAGTGAAAGAAACAGTTTGGGGTGGTGGGAGGACAGAATGGTGAGGGTGAGGAAACAACACAATATAAATGTAATTGCTTTTCCTCCCCATTGCCCTCCATGCTGTCCCTTGGCATTGACCCATTCTCTGCATTGAATTCATATGGACCTACAGGGCAACAGGCTCCATTAACTCACTACACTTTCCCCGAGGGTTCACACTATTTATATGGAAACTGAGGAGACGAGCATAGATGTTGGAGGACAGGGAAAAATTGGGAAATGGGAGAATGTGAAAATTGGAGGAAATGAAATGAAAAATGAGAAGGGTGCTAGAAGGATAGGAAATAAGGAAAAACTAAATAGAAGGGCAAAGAAGGCGAAAAACTTTCAGGTCTTTACCTCCAACTATACACTCTGCAGTGTAGGAAATGTCATCCAGGGCGATGTCTGTCCACATGTCTCCACCCACCTGGGCCTCAAAGGTCACTCTGAAGGGTACCGTGCTGGACACGATGACATTAGCGTATGTCCACTGTCTGCCATGGTTTCCAGTGGCTGCCCACATCAACAGACGGGTACCACTGGGTCCAATAGTAAAGACCTGGTGAGGTCAGGTGGCACAAAGTGACATTTCCATTTGATGTGTAACAATATGTTTGAGTGAGAACATGTATCATCACCATACAAAATTTATTATAATCAAACAAACAACATAAAAAAAGTTTCTTTTTCAGTCTTTAAACATTTTTCCTTCAGTGGTGACAGGGTGTTTACACATCACCGTTACGTGCAATAGAAGTATGTGCATTCTTTGCTTAAATAAAACCAGTAGAAATGCAGTGTAGAAAAACATAAACAATTGGAGTACTAGTAATAGAAGCGCTATAAAGCTTCAGTGTTTCCGTGTGTCATACTTTATGCATTTACGTGCAACATGTACATAAAAGATGTCTGTAGCCACTGTGATGTTACTGAGGGCCTCAGTCATGCAGGTCTTAAGACCAGTCTGCAAACCTCTAAAAACCTCTGGTCACAAGGGAAAAAACTGTATTCCCCAACTGGTTGGCAAGTGATTGCTGGAGGTTGCTAGCTGTTGCCAGGTAAAATTGGTCTCAAAAAGTGTGCTGCATCAAAAAACTCCAGATTATTTGTACTTCTCTCACTGCAGCCAGCTTAGGCTCCAGTCATAGGCCATCCTCTTGAAAATGGAATTGAAACGTCCTCTGGTTCAATTCAATTTTATTTACATAGCGCCAAATCACAACAGCAGTTTTATATTGTGAGGTAAGACCCAACAATAATACAAAATGGTTGTTAGGTTAAATGCATATTCTCCTATCATTTAACAAGTGGTTGTTGGCAGATTGCTGTGGTTGCTGGTTGTTTTCAGACTTGTTTGCAAACACTCACAAACTAACTATGGAGCTGTAGTGAAAAGTGTGGCATAAGCTGGAAAATGTTGGCTCTCCGAGTAAAAGTAGTGCTTTTCTGTTAACAAACTACAGATAATCTTCACACACTGCTAGCAACCAAAGCAACTGAGAGGAGGTTTCCATTGGAGCACTCCAAATACAGGCCATTTTTTGTGACCAGTTTCACATGACAACTGAGACCAGCATCGGACAACCAATTGCCAACCGGTCAGGAAATACAACCTTCTCCCCTAGCGATTGCTGGTTTCCAGGGGGTCGCCAATCGGTCACTAACTTTAGGACTGTGTGGCTGGAGCCTAACTTATTTATGAGGTTCTGATTTGAAACTTTAATCTGAGTTATTTGGCTACTGTCATCTTATGTTATTTTCCTTTATTTCTTCTTATTCTTTAAAATTTTAAATGAAATGAAATAAGTGAGTGATGGATCTGGCTGAGAAACTGAGGACACTCACTCTCATAGGGTAGCACCTTGACTACAAAGTCACATGCTGCTTAATCATCGTTAAATTACTCTAGATTGTAGCATAATTTTAAAATTGTTTTATGAAACAACTAACTAACAACTTGGAACACAGCTACACACACATATACAAAACCAAAGCAGTTGCTACCTGCTTGTCAATAAAAAAGACAGGTTTAAGGCACTTTACTGTTAGCTTTATTGAACATACCTTAATTTTACATTAACTTGTAAAGATGGAGAGCCCTTTGTCTTTGTACACTTACAAAACTTGGCTGCCAAACTGATCCAAAACTAAAAACACCATCTCATCATTTTTTAAAATGTATTTTAAGATTTTATTGATTAGTACAAAGACCTGAATGGCCTCTTTTCCAGCTACATCTCTGATCTCTTATACACACACTGCACTTTAAGGTCCTCAGGCAGTGGTCTGTTTTGTGCTCCAGAGGTCTGGCTGAAAACTAAAGCATACAAAGCATGTTCAGTCAAGGCTTCTCCAACAGTCTGCTTGAGTAAATCAGGTCAGCTGAATCACTGACCTCCTTTGTATCGTCTCTTAAAACAGACTTTTATGGGAGAGTATTCCTTTGTTTAGTTGAGTTTCAATTTAAAAATACACTTTTCAATATCAGAGGTGTAGTGGAACAGAAGCAAAAAGAAGCACGAAATGGAAAAACTCAATTAAAGTACCGTATCCTTCCTTACAATACTTTCTGATGGCTTATTTCAAAAGTGGAAACTCTGAAGGTTTAATAGTTGTTTTTGATTAGCAATACAGTAATTTATGCATAATTTAGAGCTGTGAGTTTTTGAGTAGTTTTGTTTATAATTCATGCAGATTTCTTGTAAGCGCCTCATCTGTGGCTACGCATGGAGTACACTTCCTGTCTAAGTAGAGCTTTTAGCAAATGCTTATTGTTTGTTGTTTTGAAATTAACCCATTTAACAAAGAGACCTAAAAAGACATGAAAAGACTGATATGATAATGACGTTTGTAACCTGACATGCTTTGATGGATTATTTGCAGGAAGAAAGACGTTCATTCCCTCCTTTGGGTATCAGGTGACTGACAGTAAGCAGAGCAAAATATGTTGATAAGCTGAGTAAAAGAGGAAAGAAATCTCTGACAAATCCAAATTAAGCCTTCATTTTGGATCATTTCTTAGCAGGTGACAGTTAAAAAAAAAAAAAAAGCCTGATGCCCAAAAGCAGGAAACAGAAGAGAAATTTGTCTGAGATGAGGTCACCTTCAATGTTCCCATCCTATCAGAACCATGCATGAAGAACCAGAAGCGCAGGTGACACAGGCCGATGCTGGCAGGAAACGGACTCCTGGTTGTCACCTTGGCAACATCGCCCTCGTGCTGAATGGCTGAGTTTATATACAGGAAGTTCCCTCCACCACCTTTGGAGATAAACGCAGTACTTTACAATTGCAGAACATTTATGTAAGGCATGAGTAATATCTCAGTGCGATGAACGATGAAGCTGAAACGGCAAAGGAAAAGCCACAGCCAAACCCAGCTCAACCATCAAATTTCAGCTTTGCTGCAGGAAAGAAATCCAA
Source organism: Aulonocara sp. 'chitande type north' Nkhata Bay (assembly GCF_057382095.1). Lineage (NCBI taxonomy): Eukaryota > Metazoa > Chordata > Actinopteri > Cichliformes > Cichlidae > Aulonocara > Aulonocara sp. 'chitande type north' Nkhata Bay. The sequence continues at coordinate 21,039,754 of NC_141352.1, read as the reverse complement.
TAACCTTATTCTGCTGGTTCAAATATGCACGATATTTAGACGGAGGAAGGCTGTCGTTAAATGTATCCTGCAGCCAAAAGCTGCAGAGAGCTTCTTCAGCTCGGCTAGGCTTGGAGATGAGACAGCATGTGTGCGGTGCCAGAACAAAGTGGGAGTTTTCCACATGAGTTAAGGGGGATTTAAGGCCATCACAATCCACAGTGCACAAAAAAACCTGCTCACACCCACAACACAGATTCCGCTGCGGTGAATCAAATCATAAAAGTCAAAACAAAGTCTGTGCATCTATCCAGGCAGAGCTCGTTTTCCAAGAACGTGTACACGCATGTGCTCCATTACCTGATCCTATAACGACAGGATATTTGCAGAGTCATGCCTTTGTCCATGTGTTTTTAAGCTGTAAGATCACGAGTCCATCCAGCCCATCATTCATCCTTCCGATCAATAACCTCAAATGACCGATCAGGAATAGCAACCTAGTGACAGCCAGTACAAGGTGGAGTTACAGCTGCAACTCAGAAGACAACAGCTGGTTCATTGAGTGCACTGTCACCCATGAAAAATGCTGCTTTGTCCTCAGCATTATGGCTCTCATGTGGCATGCAGGGACAAAATAGCTGCTGCTGTGTGTGTTTCTTTACCTCCTTACTTTCTCCTTAACAGTTTTCACCCGTGCGCTCCACTCATGCTGCTTGTCGTCCTCATTTCAAACTGGTCCGTCATCATTCAAGGCCTTAAATAAAAAGGGCGTGCTTGGAGAAGCCACTCGCTCATTTTCTCTACCCCTTACACAGCCTGAGACAGGAGTGAGCAATTGGTACAATTTTATGTTGCTCATGTCTTCAGAAACAATAGCTGCTAACTGTGCTGTAGCAGACAGATCTGTGGACGTGCACTCATGCACATCTGTGCACAAGGGGATGGAGGAGAGGGGAGAGTTCCAGTTTAATCTTGGAGAGATGCTAAAGTGTATATTTACCAGTTTACTCATATTTAAACTTGCTCACATACAGCAATAACTGATTTAATCCCTGGGTAACAGCATATCAGTACACAAGTTAATATTAATAGTAGATGCCTGAATACATAAATGCACTGAGTTGCTGAAATGTGATTGGCTGATTAGATATTTGCATTAATAAGCAGTCGAGCAGGTGTAGTCAACAAATGTATTTTCAGCTGGTGAGTTATTGATGCCTTGAAGTCTTACGGAAATTTTGATTAACATTGCTTCGCATAAATGTGGGTAATTGTTGCCAAAGTGTCGTTACCTTTCAATTAATCAGTTTAAAAAACAATATTTGAAGCAGCTTTGCTTCATATGATAAGCAGGAATGCTGTTAAGCTCAGTTTGACTCAGACTGATATTGATCAGGAAGTATTTTTAACCCTGCCTTCATGTCGGTGTCACACAGTCCTATTTTCCAGCTGTCAAGTTGTAATTACAAAGGCGCTGCCAGAGAGCTGAAAACATGGACGGTGTCAGGAGAATGCAGATGTTGTCTGCTCCTAATTTTGAGAAATTGTTTGTTTTTTCTGCCAGTGTTATTAACAGGAACAAACTAGGAGGCTGGCAGAAGCATCCGATCCGAAGATGCTCACATTGTAATTCTGGGTATCATGTAAGTGACACAAGGATGGAGGATTTTTTCAGACAAAGCCAAACATGAGGAAAACAGAATAAAACTACCCCTCGGTGGGCTTTTCTATAGACTTTTTGGATAATTAAAGGAAATAAGTTCAGGGAAAATCAGTTTATGATACATTATCATAAACTATCAATCGTGGCTCAAGAGTTGGGAGCTCGCCTTGTAATTGGAAGGTTGCCGGTTCGAGCCCCGGCTTGGACAGTCTCGGTCGTTGTGTCCTTGGGCAAGACACTTCACCCCTTGCCTACTGGTGGTGGTCAGAGGGCCCGGTGGCGCCAGTGTCCGGCAGCCTCGCCTCTGTCAGTGCGCCCCAGGGTGGCTGTGGCTACAATGTAGCTTGCCATCACCAGTGTGTGAATGGGTGGATGACTGGATATGTAAAGCGCTTTGGGGTCCTTAGGGACTAGTAAAGCGCTATATAAATACAGGCCATTTACCATTTACCATTATTTGTTCAGTAAGATGATGCTCAAAAATTCTACTTTTATGAACCTCGACGCATAAATGGAACAACTTTTGTGTAGTTGGTTAGCGAGCGCCTTCTGTGGGTTACATAAAAGAACTTAAAAATACATTAGTGGAGTACTTCTATGTATTTTATGCCGTAAAACAACACATTGTGCTAATTGCAGACCTTATTGCAGCCAACCACCCAAAAAGCCATTATAAAAACCTTCGACTTACTTTGAGAAAAGGAAAGCAGAAGTAAAAGCACATTTTTCTTGTTGTGTATGGTCATATTTTTGGTAAGATTTTAGCAGAGAGCAGCTGCAGACCTTGGCTGTGGTCGGTGATAGGTCCAGCCCCTGGTGTCTCAGTACTGGAACCAATCCTCCAATCAAAGTCATCATCAGGGTCTTGAGAAAGTTGGCATCTCTCTTTCCACTGGTCTCCCTCCATGTTGAAGCTACAAGCACCTGGCGAGCTAATTATTTTGTCTGCCAGAAAGAAAGAAATTGAAAGATGAAAGGAAAGAGTTTGCAGTCCTGTTTCAAAGTTGTCCTTCTGCTCTCCAAGAAGGGACCTATTTATCATTTCTACTCACCGCAGTCAGCTTCGTCCGATTCATCAGCACAGTCGGCCTTGCCGTCGCACACCAGGTGGGACTCAATGCAGTGGCCGCTGCGACACACAAAATCTGTGGGCGCAGGACATTCAACGGCCTCCACAGTGGCTAAAACACACAGATAATTACAATGAATAATCATAATTTCTATTATTCCTCAACAATTTCATCCCCATTTTCTAATCCAGACAAATTAAATCTGACATGAAATAAAATGCTGTGATGAACAATTTATTAATAAAACACAGACTTCCTGTGCTCAGCACCAAAGAACAGCAGCGGAGAAGAAGGTAAACAAAAGCAGACAAAGGCCTGTCAGGGAAATCAAAGCCCCCTTCCTCCTGCACCGCCTTGTTTGAGATGGAACAGAGAGCAAGGAAAACAAATCAGGTGGATCACAGACAGCACACACACACATTAGCCACGTCTGTGCAGATGTGTGTGTGTGTGCGTGGTTAAACTTCAAAGGCAGCGACATTAAATGATGAGTGAAATGAGGAAAGAGTTGAATTTCATTCCGGGAGGTCAGTGGGGTTAAAACCCATCATATAATAAACTGAAAATCCATTTTAGCGAGCACTCAAAGTTGATGGAAGTTGTCTGTCTGTGTCATTTGGCTTTGGACAGACAATTTGTCTGCTTGTGTGTCTGCAGTCTGTTTTGATCTATGCCTCCGCTTAGATCTGCAGGTCAGTATTTATGTTCTCCTGTGTGTGTTTGTTTATACGTGTGCACTGGAGATGGAGATGGAAAAGAGTCGGCAGAGCAGGAAACATCCCCCCTGGTGCCCAGCCTTGTGCCAGGTCCTGTTTAATGTACAACATCTGTCTCAAACATAAATATCAAACGGCGTCTGTCAGCGACTGTCGTCCCAAAGACAATCAAACTCTCCTCTCGCTTCGAGACCCAACAGTTCTGCCTTTCTTTTTCTCTGAGTGTGCCGGCGGCAGAATCAATTTCATACTCCAAACTATCAGCTGGAAAGATCATAAAATAATTTCACAGCATAGTTATATCGCGCTTATGAAGCTTATTGGAAGAATACTTTGATAAAACGAAAGCAGAGAGGAAGGCTAGAGAGAAACTGAAAACAATTGAATCCACTTTGTGAAATTCAGGCTGAAATCTTTTTTAGTTTTTATTTTCTCAACCACTCTAACTGCTGGAATTATTTATTTTGTTGCGTTAAGGCACCTGGGTTGGTGCGGGTTTACATCATGCATTGCTTTACTTTAATCTCACATTTACAAAGAGACTGATTCATGGGTCCAGCTTCTTTTAAAGGCGAGATTACGGCTATTCTCCAGACTTCAGCAAACATGAGCCGCTATGAACACAAAGTTAATAAAAGACATTTTCCTCATGCTTTTAAAAGTTTAGTTGAATTGAAGCTGCTTTTTAAATTTAAGAAGCAATAAGAAAGATTTGCACTGCCACTGTGCACAAAGCGACGGTAATATATGTGCAGGGGTTTGCCGAGCGCCAGCGAGCCTGTGATTACTTTACCAGGTGGTGAGATTTCCAGCTTTTGAAACTTTTCCTCTCCACTGCTCCTTTTTTTTAGGACAATGAAATTTAAAGACCCTTCCTATCTCCTCTGCTCACCTACGATAGTGCCTGCAGTGTGTTATTTATCATTTACCTTTGCTGGCTGCAATTCACAGTTAATTAGTAAATTACTTGTAAACTATACCATTGAAAACTGCAGATGCAGATACATGTACATAAATAATATGTGATATAAATACGCTGTCCAGCCCAACTAGATTTAACTAAGTAAAAAAAAGTAAGAGCCATTGATGACATACCCAAATCACTTCTCCAGGTCGCTTGTTTTAAGCTAAATGCTAACAGCAACATGCAATTTAAACATGCTAGAATTTGCTGGTTATCAGTCATTTTCCATATATCTGCCAAAAGCATCTTTAAAAAAAATTGCACGTTCATAATTGTACGCAGGCATTTAATTGACATAACTAATTTTTACATCACTACAACTTTTACATTTTTATTAAAGTCCACAAATGCTTTGATGCTGGTTCAACCCATTTTAAATTAGTGTTCAAAAGCGTTATATAATCAATAGCTTTTTAAAAATGTACATTTAAAAATGACATGTAATCATAATAATATTGAACAAACAATCGTTTGGCGCAAAACCATCAGTGACAAAATGAGCAGTAATAGAAATGCTAGTAATATTGTCATTAATCTCCCCAGGTGTATGAAACATGGGCTTATAGTGACCCAATTTCACCTGAAATTTGCCTTCATAGTGCTTTCATAATTATTTTATTGTAGTCCAGTCTATATGCAAAACTTGTTGTGTACTGTTTGTGCATGCTACCTACTTGGGGCACAGTCTATGTACTCCAGGTCATCTAAGGCCGCTCCACCGCTCACGTCCTTTAGGCGCACCACCTCAAATATGACTTCAAAGTTCCTGAGCTTCCTCAGGGGGATCTCTGCTCGGTTCCACTTATTGCCCTGATGTCCCGTTTGATTCCACACCTCCTTTAAATTATTCTCCATCTGTGGAGAAGAGCAGCGATGAACAAAAAGAGGCTCATGTGGTAGCATTTCACATACTATGGTGCTGCAGTCTCATTTCAAAGAGCTACAGCAGTCATTACTGTCAGAAATTTTTTTTTCAAGCTTTAAGCCTCATGTCGAGAGTGAAGAACTTCTTGGTCAAAACGTGCTGAATCAGATATGTGGACAGAGTGCTGCTGCTGAGAAAAAGGGAATGGCATCTAAGAGAAGTCATTAAACTCTCATTAGCATTAGCATAACATTGTAGTAACAATTTCCCCGCCTTGAGACCTGCGGCTCACATTTAAACCCTGCTTTCTGAGTATAGTAATAGATTTCTCTCATGTCACATATGGAACATATTAAAAGACAAACTGACGTGTATTCCTCTGTAAGCCCACTATGCCTTTTCCCATGGTACTTGCCAGGCACTAAATCATGACTAATACAGCTTGGAAACAGCAAATTTGACTTTGGGTTTAGTGGACGTGCCTTTTGACGAGCCGGCATCTCATCGCTGGTTTTTATTGTCATGTCAAAAGCATCAATGGGACTTTTATAAAGCTCTCTCACTTCATATTAAAATACTTTGGGCATAAGAGTAACAGGATCTAGCGAGGTGATGGTGAAGGTAGTAGAAAATGCAATGGAATTTTAACAATAGTGTAGTTCAGATAAGATAAAACAGAACCGTACTCTACATATACCGATTTTAAAAACTAATGCTGAATGTTAGATGAAGTGGATTAAAGAAAAAACAAAACTCGAGAAACTAAAGAATAAATATATCAAGACAAAAAGTATCAACAAGAGTACAATGTCAAAGTAAAGTCTTCAAATTGTTGTTGCATGCTCCGGTCAAGCCAACAAAGACAAATAAAGTAACTAAGTATAATTAAAGATGAGTAAAAAAAAAAAATCCTGAGAAATTAAAACTCGGCATGAATGTTTGGGATTATTTAAAGATTTCTCACCTAGATTATGTAATAAAAAGATAGCACTACCTGAAGTCTTTGGGCTCATTAACTGTGGGGACGATGGTCCTATGATGGTTAAGAAAGAAGTGTGATCCGTGTTCAGCCTGAAAAAATGTTTACTTAAATAGAAGCGGTGGTGCATAAAACACTGTGTTTTGCTACTGTATACAATGTTGTACTTATGACAGATGATCCACGTCAGTAAAGTACTGCAGATCATTTCCTGAATTTGTTCATCTAATGTGATCCTCGTCTTTGCTCAAACACGAAACCCTTAAAGCTGAAAACCTTCCCATAAAATATCTGCATCTGTATGTCGCTTGTGGAAGATTTTCTTTTTATTTGAGTATTTCATTTGAGGATGAATGGTTACATTGTTGCTCCTTGTTTAGCCAAAGGGGATGAAACAAATCCCTGACTGCATGTCTAACCAGCCCCACTCGATTTTAGCTGAAACCTTTTCTGTTTTCAATAACGGGACCAGAATGAAGCAAAACAGACTGCTTAGCAGAACGCTTCTGTGGGCTAGCAAGACAAAAATGACATGCTTGGTTTATCAGAAATGTTTTCAAACTGTGTAACGTCATCAGGGATGTGGTATAAGTGTTTAGGTTGGCAACAGCGTGTCTGAATAACTCGCCCATCTACAATAAATAGCAGCACATGGCCACTTTTAAAACTTTTTTATTGAAAGAATGTGGAACCGCTTGGAGTTGGTGTAGCTGAAGAGTCTCTGATGGGGTTAGATCTGCAAAAGCATTGAGCCAAGAATAAGAATGAAGTGTAAGAAATGGCAGCTAATTGTTGGCAAACTGAGCCAGTATGGATCAAGACTGACTTTGTACAACTTTTAAGAAAAATACCCAAACATCTATAAGGTACTGAGCAAAACTTATACAGCAGCACTTCTCCAGACCTTCCGAAGGTCTTTCAAAGTTTCTCTTTTTCTTTGATCTACTTTTTTACTCCTTTTCTGTCCAGTCCTTGAACCTCCCCAAGGTCATGGTGAAGAGAGAGCTAAGTGTAAAAGCGAAGCTCTCAATTTACCGGTCGATCTACATCCCTACCCTCACCTATGGTAGTGACCGAAAGAACGAGATCGTGGATAAAAGCGGCAGAAATGAGCTTCCTCCGAAGGGTGGCTGGACTCTCCCTCAGAGATAGGGTGAGAAGTTCAGCCATCTGGGAGGGGCTCAGAGTAGAGCCGCTGCTCCTTCACATCAAAAGGAGCCAGCTGAGGTTGGAAAGGCCTTGGTGTTCCCCTGGAGAAGCTGGAGGAGGTGGCTGGGGAGAGGGAGGTCTGGGCTTCTCTGCTTAGGCTGCTGCCCCCACGACCCAGCCCCGGATAAACGGAAGAAGATGGATGGATGGATGTTTTTTATTTGTTTGTTGAGCCACTTAACACTGACCTGATGAATCATTTAAAGGGATGAACCAGTATTATGTATATACAACTTAGCAAAGAACCAATTTTTGGTATTTTTAGGCACTTTGTTACAGCAACCATGAAAACATATAATTAGTTTTCTTTATTTTTCAGCTAAATCTTTGAAAAATACCAAAAATAAGCCAGTTTGGAATAGATAAAATTGTATTTTTCACCAACAAGATGAATCCAGAAGAGCTGTTAGTCATTGGCTATATTAGGACACACTACACACCATGAAGAATACAGTCCTTGAATAAATGGTTCCCATTTTCCTAGAAAAATTTATATATATCTATATCTCTATATATGTATCTATCTACCTCTCTATCTCTCTATGTATATATATGTATATATAAAGCCTTTTGCATAGTATTGTATATTCTGCTTTGTTCTGCCTCTAGGATATCAGTTATAGTTGCAACTCAATCTTAGGTTCAGGTCAGTACGGAGAAGAGCATTAATGGGGGTGCATATAGATTTAACTACCTATTCTGCAGAAGCTCATGAGTCTGATATTAATACTGCTGTAGCTCTAATAATTTACGACGGCTTCCTCGTCCTCTGCTCTTTGTAAAGGTGATGGGAAAACTGCAGGTCTATAGCGTCACATAATTATTCAGTTTTAAGGGCAGTGCTGCAGTGGGGAATGAGTCGCAGGAGTGTGAAATAAACACCACCCCTGACAAAACAAAGCAGCAAACATGCTGCACTTGAGGTGGCAATATGTGACCAGAGGCTCGACTGCAGTGAAAGGAAACCTGGTGTAATATACTCAAACGCAGAGGACAAGCAATGTCACTTTCTACTCTGCGGTTGGAAAGCCTATTAAAATGCACCCTTGGGTGAGGCTTGCACAGACTGTCTTCTCTCTTTATGCCAGTGAAGCCCTGGCTTGAAATAATCTTGTTACTGTGAGAGTAGAGCGTACATTAATAGGCAGCGTCGCAGCAGGACTTATCCAGATTTATGCCACGGAGTAAAGGCCCAATCCATAAAAGCAGCCAGAGAGCGAGTGACGAGCGTGCGTTACAGGCATACGTAGCTCACATTTGATGCCTGGGTGGCATATCAGTCGAGGCATTTATTCAATCAATTTGAAGCTTCATTTCCTGAGCTTGCAGACAAGGCAGCGCAAGCCGCCAATTCGGTTTGCTCAAAGTGAAGAGAGGATATACATTTGCATAATTTCTTTTTATTATCCCTCAGTAAAAGTCAGGATGCAAGAAACAGAAGAAAGAAACAAAGTTGTGCTCGCAACAAAAAGCTTCTTTTATTGAAACTGTGAAATCCTTGACGTCTTAACCGTATACTGAATGTTCCACAAAACTAAAATCCAATTTGTATTCATGGCTTTTTCATTTTATGAAACTGCTGGCAGCTGTTTTCTGTCAACTTACCTTTTAGTCAAATCACAAGTTTTTTTTCTTTACACTCAGTCTTTCCTTACTTAACAAAATATTTCCATGTTTCACCAGGGACAGATTTGCATATTGTTTCCGTGACGAGAAACACGCACAAATGATTAGCCTCGTCATGCTATATTTTACTCGAGCAGAACGTCCTCTCTGTGGCTGACCGGCAGATGTTTGGCTCACCATAATCGCAGGCTGCATCTGAACCCACAACACCATATATAACTATATTAATGAGCAAACAGCTAGCTATGTAGTAATTTTGCTGTCATCGTTATGGTAGGCTGACTCAAAGTGCATCAGTCAGTAAGGCAAACAAACAGCCTATTATGAAAAATACACGGCAGGGAAAGTAAAATATTTCTTCCATGAAAAGAGGACGAGTTCATCTCTCCAAGATGAAACTTTTATACTGCTGAGACAGCCAAGGAAATGGGGTATAACGAAAAATACGAATTACATTATTTTCCTTTGTTAGCATAGTCCCATTTCTGTTTTAATTCTGTTCCAGACTTTTTTTCACCAAACTTTAATTGCCCCATCTCATCCCTGACCCCTCAAAAAGTTGCAAATGTTTAAACTTTAAAGTTGCACAAGGCAAAAATTAAGAAAAAAAGGCCCGACTTTGTAAACAGGGGACTCTCCTTCTGTAGTTTCTATCTCCCTCTAAGCCCCGCCCACTAGGAAGTGGCTAAGGTCAGTGTTACCACCGGTAGCACGAGGCAATACCTGGACCCTACATAGGTTGCACAGCTAGGCCAACTCCTCCAGGACTGCACATCAACATGTGTCATTGCCAAAAGGTTTTTTGTATTTCCCAGTTCAGTCTGAGAAGCATGGAGACAAGCGGTTACTACAGGTCTGTATAGGCCAATTAGAGGGACTGTTATCTGCTTCATTGTGCAAGAAAGAACAGGATGAGCACTGCTAAAGCTATAGAATGACCTCCACCAGGCCACTGGTGTGATTGCCTTTGACCAAACAATGAGAAACAGAGGTGCACACAGACCTCTACACCCTAACTGCAATTAGATATCAGGATAAAATGCTTGAGCAACTCTGGGACATTATATATTTCAGTCCTTCCGATACTGCCAGGTTGCACCTCCGACTGTCCAGGAGATCAGTGATGCCCTGGTCCTATCTCGGAGGAGATCCTCTAGGACATCATCCATCATCTCATAGGAGAATGCATGTATACATACATACATAAATGGATGTAGACACATTAGAAGGAGTGTTGCTGGAAGTTTGAAGATTGGCAGGTACATTAATGCTACTTAACTCACTCTTACACCCCATCTTTATTCAGTTTGCTCTGCTGCTGAGGACAGACACTTCATTAGTGTGATGACTAATGACTAAAAGAAGCAGTTCACACGGCTGGTGATATAAATAGAGCCGCCTGTTGAGCCCCTTGTGAACTTCATGGGATGGGGGGAGGCTTGCCATGTAAATACAATCCCCTCCCTTTCACTCTTATTATCATAAGCTTTTTTGTTGTTCAGTCACCCTTTAAAGATGCATAGTATACACTATATTTACACTGTGATGCTTGCAGAGAGTGTGAGCGTGTTTGTGTGTTTTTATTGCCCTGCCTGTGCAAATGTGTGTGCATGCTAGTATTTATGTAGCTGCAACATCCGGACTATAAAAGTGCTCTAATGTTGTAAATTATAGCACAAACCAATAATCTGTAAGTGCTTATGTCTTTGAACCCTCTAGGTCATACATGTACTTATCATCATTTATGTGTCATAGGAAGCTATAGCCACATAACACTTGAGGCATTTTGGTTTTATCTGCCTGTCTCTCTCCCTCACACACACAGAGACACCAACCAACACACAAACACACACAGAGGGCCTCTGAACTCTCCACCCACTACGTCTGTGTCTCTAAGTGTAAATGAGTCCAGCACCTCATTTTAAAGCACAGAGCTGACCTTCTTTAAAAGGCCAAATTTTACATTTTCAACCCATACGTGAAAGAGGGTGCACATTTAAAAATAGTCCACATGCATTTATCATCTCCTGCCTCTCGGAGAGCCTCATAATCAATCCAACAGCCGGCTGGATGACTGGGGGACTGGGCAAATCCCATCATGATAGCAGTATCCAGTCTACAGCAGGCTTTAATGTACAATCAATAGCAAAGACTATTTATCTAATGATTGAGACAAAAACAGCATCAGTAAGTGTAACGTGTCCATCCAAGCATGTGATCAGTGAATGAGTAACATAACGAGGTTGTTTTTTTTGTTAATGTGCAGCCACAATCATTCAATGTGTTTTAGTTTTTGTTCACAAATGAAGAACAATGAAACAAACAGCAAGGGATAAAAGTAGGTTTTTAAAATTACCATTAGAAAGAACTATATAGAAACAACAGGCACACATACACAATATACACAAATTTCACCACATTCCCATAGGGTCTTAGCAGTGTTTTTTATTTTCTAAAGACACCTCAAATGTGTTTGTATGTTTATATTTTTATAATTAAAAGTTAAAGTAGCAGAAACATGTCAGAGACAGGCATAAGCCACAGTTTGCTTTTCTTCTGTTTCTCTCTTCATGTTTCTTGTGTTTTGTTTTTCCCGTTGCTGATGTTGTTTACCCCTGCCTGAGTTTTTAATTGTTTCCTCTACGTGTTTCCTCTGCGTATGTATTCCAGTATTGTGCCATTTTTTTGGCAGTCATTTCCTGTTTTATTTGTGTAATCACTTTCCCTGTGCGTATTAGGGTGTTTTATTCCTCTTTCTGGTGCTCTTGCGATTGCCTGCTCTTGTTTCTTATTACCCTGCTCTCTGGAGTGTGTAATTTTTTTCAGGGCTTCGTAGTTGCTCTGGTTCAGTTATTGCTCCCATTAGATGGCTTTTCTCTTTGGATGTTTTGTTTGGTTGGGTATTTTTTTTTATTTTTTTTTGCTTTGCTTTCTTTCTTTCAGCTTCCTACCAAAATCTGTCTGCCATGTGTGTTTGAATGTGGATCCTCCTTGAAATGAACTTGAACAGCCTTTTATTTTGCATGAGCAATGATATGTAAATGTTTGAAAAAGGAGGTACTACAAATAAATAACTAAATACATTTATATTAGCATTTTTGTTGCAGATGGCATAAAAAGTTCCTGAAGTGCCACACATGCAGAAAAATGATCTGCTACACCTTCCTGCAGAGGAATGAATCTTGTCAAGCACAGCAGCAGCACCTTCTGCTTGAGTCATACCTGATAAAGTGAAATAAAGTTTAGAGTAAATAGACTAGAGGATGGAGGCCAAACCCACCAGAGTTTATATGGCAGAAAAGTCCAAATAGAAATTTTAATCCCTCAGAATCAGCCATGTGTACAGAAACTTGATGGGTAAGAAGAACTGCAAGCTGCCAAAGAGAGAATCTTCCCAGATGCTCAGAACCAACTACAACCTCCCTCTATAGATCAAACACCTCCTGTCTTTTTTACAAATACAGACACCACGATACAGCTGCACTAATTTGATGTCATTTCTGTCTATATGCAGATGCATTACCTTGATCAGAAGCCGGATGCTTCCCGAGGCCTTGTGGGAAATGTAGTACCAGAAGGAGAGCTTGCAGATGGCGCTAGACTCTTTCCACACAGAGCTTCTAATATGAGCTTTATCGCCTTTCAGTCCCACTGGTGTTGCTTCCAAATAGACAAAATGCCCTAAAGGGAGAGAAATGAGGGAAAGTGATGAAGGAGAAAGACACTGAGCCAGCAAGTGAGCACAGAGGTTGAAAACTATCTCTGCACTGGTGGCTCTGACAAATCACATGAAGGTCACAAAATGTGTTGGGGGAAGGAGGGCCAAGAGTTACGGGGTAATCTCTGACACATCTTCTAATGTCTCACTGCCTTTGGCACAGGGGAGCACTCAAACTTTTTCAGCCAAGTAGAGAAAGGAGAAAGTAGGAAAATGAATGAATGAGAAATAAAGAAAGTGTATCTTCTTTGCACTCAGCATTAGCGACATTAATAATAATAATCTTACATCGGGCTTTTTTGTAGTCTATGGCTTTTGTATCGCTGTTACTGAATATTTTAAACACACTTAAAGTTTAAATATAATTCTTCTGATTTTCATGGAATCAAACTCAATTTTTTATGGTCTACATTTTTCAGCAGAATATTAAGATTCAGTCGACCACCAGTCGGTTTTAAGTTGGCTTTTCAAGAAATGATGCAGCATGTAATCTGGTGTTCCCACAGCTAGATCAGAACTGTATTAAGACTTTCACTGTGAAGCACTTAGTGGGAATGTAATATATTTCTCACCACAGTTTGCAATAAACATGAATGCCTCTGCAAGACATCCTCATTTTTGGTGTTTTTGCAGATAACAAAGTAATGGGAGAAGAAGCCACAGCAGGGTATTCTTCTTCTTCTCCTCCTCCTCCTCCTCCTCGTCCTCTGTAACAAACTCCCTTTTCTCTGCTCTGTTGTTGTCTGGTTATGGCTGTTATTGCTGACTGACTTCTTTATTAGAACATTATTTGTCTGGCTGCACAGTAAACTGACTCAGAAAAAGCTTTTTGTTTTGTTTCTTCGCAGAAAAGCTGTTTAGCAAGTGTTTCCTGTAGTATTTACCCACACTTGCTGTGACTGTTATTCTGTTTGGCAAGGTTTGAAATGATTTATTAAAGCAACAGATATGTCTCTGAGCTCATCACTCCCTGCACATATCTTACACATAGAAATTGGAGAGTGATGGGAAAAGTTGCCCCCAGAGCTTGCAGGAGGATGCTGGCGATGCAGGACAGGAGCGCTGACATGCCAAAGAGAGGGAGATGGGAAATCGGCAGATGTTAAATCCTAATTTGAGGGTGTGTTTGGTAAATGACATGAGGAAAGTGCGGCATGTTACGTGTGCATGACACAGCACGCACGGGGGTCAGCCAGCAAGCTAGCAGACTTAGCTTCAACAGCAGCTCGTGTCACATTTGAAATCTTTTGCACATCCTTAAGAGCAAATGGGTGTGGACATGAGACCTCTGACGGGAGTGTCCTGCAGTCACTGTAATGTTTGCAGCACATCTTTTGGGTTAAGTTTGTTTGGGGATGTGACCTCCATGCAGGGACGTGCAGAGGGGGGGGGCTAGAGGGGCTTGAGCACCCGCCCCTTTCCTGATGAGTGCCCAAAGTGCCCTTTTGTTGAGGCAACTTTTAAAAAATTTTTATTTATTTTTTTATGTGTGTGTGCGTGCGGAGTCCTGTCTGTGCCCCTCAACAATAATATTTAACTATTAATCACAGTTTTGCTAAATAAAAGGATCTGGCTTGCATCAGTCACATGATCACTATTAACCAATGATCGCCCTCGACGGCAGAACGCGCTGGTTACGAGCCGGGAACGAGCTCACAAAGAGCACGCGCATTTTTTGCGGTCCGGAGCTGTAGGAGAAACACAAGTTAACTCAGAGACACAGACTGATGCGACACAACCAGTAAGTAGGTGTACAGCGCACACTGTAGTGTGTAGCACCCAGGAGTATTAGCTTATTACGTACACGTTGGTAAGTTGTCTTGTTGCAACTGACGAACTGAAACAAACGAGCGTGCTGTGTGTGCAACAGCGCGACAAACATTACCTGTCCTTTTATTAACTGCACAAGTAGTGCTGGTCATAGCTGCTGGCTACCTGTGTAAGGCTGTCATGGGTCTGTAGCTCTGTCACCGTTTTAGGGAACATATTTAGTTTTAAAGTATTTAGAACATATTTAGTTTTAAAGTAAGTTTCCGGGCATTTCCTGCCTTTCTGGAGGGATTATATTTCACTAAAAAACGATCTAATATGCATGTCCACATAATAATAATTATAATTATAATATATTAAAAAACACAAGCTGTATTTTAAAAAACATACATTAAGAAGCAGATTATATTAGATTTATATTTTAAATAAGACAAAAGTTGGATTTTACAGCAGTAAAATGATTGTATCTCTACAGTTTAAACATGTAATAAGCTTTGCCCTGCACAGAGTGGATAGTGAAACAAATGGAATCATCATAAATACATTATTTCATATTTATTACTTCCCCCTCCTCATTGCTTTATTATTGTAGCTCTAGTAATGAATAATAATGTAAGGATTCTGGATCAGCACCATGATGCCCATAGTATATACAGTATTCTGAAGAAGGTCTAAAATGTCACTGTGTGTGCGTGCATGTGTGTGTTTTATTTAGCTGGATTTAAAAAAAATATTACTCATGATATAACATTGTCCAGACATGGCTGGTAAGGACATGAGGAGGAAACAGTAGGCGCTGTATGAGGCTACTAAAGGCAGGGCTATAACATTTTTCTGTCATCATTTTATTATAGATTAAGTGCAAGGGTTGTTAGGTGTGGATAATTAGATTATAGTTTATTGCAATAGCAAGTTGTGCCTTGTTCTCAGATGGACAGCAAGTGGAGAGTGATATATGAAATGATGGGAAGGAAGGAAGAAGAGAAGCAAAGAGTGATTCACAGGCAGAGCCGAGTTTATGTCACAGTTTTTTGTTGCCTTATGGTTCCAAGCGCTGTCACCAATCTTTGCATTTTGTTATTATCTCATGACACTTGTTTAATCAGCTACCATCTCTCCTGTGGACTTTTTAATGTCTACAGTCTCAGATCAACACAGCCCCGCCCTTCCCATATTAGATTCTTGATGAATGTGTGTTGTTGTTATTCAGCCTGGTTCAATGTGCCCCTTTTTAACTTTGAGCACCCGCCCCTTTAAACCTCTCTGCACGTCCCTGCCTCCATGGATCAGTCAGGGCACACAAACGCTCGATAAGATCAGGGTCTGGAAAGTTTGCAGGCCGGGTCAAGGTATCTGCCTTTTTGTTGCATTCCTTGAGCTGTTTTACTTTTTGTGGAGGCTGGAAAGGCTGCAGCCATCCTGGGAATCCCTTCCCTGCACACAATCTGACTTTTAAAAATAGTTTCTAAATGCAAGTTCACATCGAGCAGGCGTCTTGGACTTCTTAGTAAAGGAAGGTTTGTGTGCAAGATTTGCTATGCATTATCCTTTTAATAAAAAAAAGATGCTGTCAGAAGCTCTGCATTTTTTTATTTTATTTAGCAGTGTTTCACCAGATGCTCTTCATGAAGTAACCCCAAGGGGATTTGGACCTCTGGATTCAAAAAAGAAATCTTTTGCTTCCCAAGCGAGTGTGCTAACTAATGATTAGAACAAAATAAAAAGATCTCCTGCTTTGCTGTCCATTTCTTATCTGATCAGTTAGCTTCACCTGAGGGTTATAATGGGAACATTGGGAAGCACGGAGGTGATGGCTATGCAACAAATGACAGCTAATTTAAACTCAAATGGCATAATTGCATTGCTAATTGCTAAACAAATTAGATAACAATGAAATGGCATATTAAAAAACAAAATCATGTGCATTTGTTTCTTATTGCAATCATCTGAGGCTCTAAGTGGACCAGTATGGTATGTGGAAAAACATCAGCATCTGTCCAGTTTTGATTGGGGAATAATATTAGCCATGTTTGCTGGGTTGCCACGAGGTGCTGGTTTGGATCAGTATCAAAGTAGGAGATACATGCAGGAGACTGCATAATAAAAATTAGCTTAAGTGATAAGTAATTTATGTGTATTGCTTTTTTGGCATGCACAGAGTAAAGTGGAATTTTAGCCTTGAATAAATCACCTGGTGCGCTTTCACATGCTGAGAAGAAACTCATTGATTTTGTCTCTAAAGTTACAAAAGCGTGAATTAAACATGGTGGAGAGCCATTTGGCCCAAGCAGGTAAAATTTGAAAAATCATTCATTCTGATTATACAAAGCCACTCACAGCACAGATGCACCTGCTAAATTATGCAACGGTGATTAAAGAATCGTTCTTTTTAATGAGAAACGGTGGTAAAAAGAAAAATCCTACAACTTTAAATGTGTACAGAGTTCATAGTGTACCAGAAAATGCAAACTCATACCATACTCATTCATCAGCGTGTGATCATACGGAGGCCGTATGCTTTGGACAGACCCAGTGCCCAGCACCCAGTGAAAATTATCTGCAAGGGAGCTCTTCCACCCACAGCGTCCGTTCTCAAAGGTGCACGAAGTCCCACAATGCTTCTCATCAGTTCCATCGTCACAGTCATCCGTGAAGTCACAGCTTTGCCATGGAGCGAAACACCTGCCATTTTCACAAGGCAGGAAGCCCGAAGGACAGGACCCTGACAATAAAAAAAAAAAAAAAAAGAAATACAACTCAGACGCGAATGTTCTTAAATGTAAAGTAGCATGCTTTTTCTAAAATATATGACAGGTCGCCAGTCGTCCTGGATCTTTGGAACTCACTACCACTTCACCTCCATCAGCCAGACCATATTACACATTTTCAATCACATGTTAAAGCCAAACTGTTCAGCATATAAACTATAACTCATATTTTTTATATGTATTATTCCGGGATTTTAAATATTTCTTGCTATTGTGTTTTTTGTGGATCTTGTTAATTTTGTGGAGTCAGGCCAGCTTGAGTGTTTTGAAAAGAGCCAACAAATAAAATTTATTGTCATTATTATTATTATTGAGCGTCCCATAAAATAACACCACCTCTGGATCCAGGGACGTGCAGAGGGGGGGGGCTAGAGGGGCTTGAGCACCCGCCCCTTTCCTGATGAGTGCCCAAAGTGCCCTTTTGTTGAGGCAACTTTTAAATTTTTTTTATTTATTTATTATTTTTTTTATGTGTGTGTGCGTGCGGAGTCCTGTCTGTGCCCCTCAACAATAATATTTAACTATTAATCATAGTTTTGCTAAATAAAAGGATCTGGCTTGCATCAGTCACATGATCACATTTAACCAATGATCGCCCTCGACGGCAGAACGCGCTGGTTACGAGCCGGGAACGAGCTCACAAAGAGCACGCGCATTTTTTGCGGTCCGGAGCTGTAGGAGAAACACAAGTTAACTCAGAGACACAGACTGATGCGACAAACCCAGTAAGTAGGTGTACAGCGCACACTGTAGTGTGTAGCACCCAGGAGTATTAGCTTATTACGTACACGTTGGTAAGCTGTCTTGTTGCAACTGACGAACTGAAACAAACGAGCGTGCTGTGTGTGCAACAGCGCGACAAACATTACCTGTCCTTTTATTAACTGCACAAGTAGTGCTGGTCACAGCTGCTGGCTACCTGTGTAAGGCTGTCATGGGTCTGTAGCTCTGTCACCGTTTTAGGGAACATATTTAGTTTTAAAGTAAGTTTCTGGGCATTTCCTGCCTTTCTGGAGGGATTATATTTTACTAAAAAACGATCTAATATGCATGTCCACATAATAATAATTATAATTATAATATATTAAAAAACACACGCTGTATTTTAAAGAACATACATTAAGAAGCAGATTATATTAGATTTATATTTTAAATAAGACAAAAGATTCTATCTCTACAGTTTAAAAATGTAATAAGCTTTGCCCTGCACAGAGTGGATAGTGAAACAAATGGAATCATCATAAATACATTATTTCATATTTATTACTTCCCCCTCCTCATTGCTTTATTATTGTAGCTCTAGTAATAAATAATAATGTAAGGATGCCCATAGTATATACAGTATTCTGAAGAAGGTCTAAAATGTCACTGTGCGTGCATGTGTGTGTTTTATGTATATAGATTTTTTTAAATTATTACTCATGATATAACATTGTGCAGACATGGCTGGTAAGGACATGAGGAGGAAACAGTAGGAGCTGTATGAGGCTACTAAAGGCAGGGCTATAACATTTTTCTGTCATCATTTTATTATAGATTAAGTGCAAGAGTTGTTAGGTGTGGATAATTAGATTATAGTTTATTGCAATAGCAAGTTGTGCCTTGTTCTCAGATAGACAGCAAGTGGAGAGTGATATATGAAATGATGGGAAGGAAGGAAGAAGAGAAGCAAAGAGTGATTCACAGGCAGAGCCGAGTTTATGTCACAGTTTTTCGTTGCCTTATGGTTCCAAGCGCTGTCACCAATCTTTGCATTTTGTTATTATCTCATGACACTTGTTTAATCAGCTACCATCTCTCCTGTGGACTTTTTAATGTCTACAGTCTCAGATCAACACAGCCCCGCCCTTCCCATATTAGATTCTTGATGAATGTGTGTTGTTGTTATTCAGCATGGTTCAATGTGCCCCTTTTTAACTTTGAGCACCCGCCCCTTTAAACCTCTCTGCACATCCCTGTCTGGATCGACGCACTGTAAAGGTCAGTGTCGAGCTTCATCTCCATATTCTTCTTATATTTGTCTGTACTGCTATCACATATATACTGTATATATGAACTGTATATGATTTTTGTTTTATCCATACAAAACAGTTATAAGAACCAGACTGCAGAAAGTCACTGCTTCTCACCAAGAAATAATATCGTTTGCAAAACTGAAAACTGTTTTCCAGACACTGTATGTTAATTATGTATGTTCATTTAAGAAGTTTACATGTGCAAAGCTAGCAGGCTGCTGCTGCAGGTTAATATTTAAAGTAAAGCAATTTGTGCATTTCCTAAAACATCCAGCTTTTCTGTTATGAATTACAAAGTGCAATAAAAATGTTGTGCCTAAAGGAGTTTCAGCAAAATAACTACTGTGTGCTTCACCAGATTAGACAGCACCGCATGAGTTGAGCATTAACTTCGGAGCGTAAGCAGTCAACTCAAGAGAGGGGGACCGTCTGCATGTGGCATCGGGGGCTCTTTAAGAGGCTTAGGAAGACAAAAGGGCATGGGGCTATAAGAATGAAACACTGTATGATCTGGTGGCTGGAGAAGGCTGGAATCTGCTTCTTTTGGAGCCAAACATTCCAGTGGGGTCAGTGCTTAGCTTAAGGGAGTGTTACAAAGAGAGATGAGGCGTGATGAAGAGGGGCGGTCCTTGTAATTAAAGGAAAGAAAGGGGTATAAGTCCTTCCTAATCCTTTGTTCCTCTTCAGATGCACAGGACCAGAAGCAATGTGCCCCACAAAGGCATATAGGAAGCCAGGAAGCCACAGCTCCCAGCTGCTCTGCTACGTACTGAGCCTGTAGGTGGATTTATTTCAAAGATCAGCTAACAGCATACTGCTAAACCCACAGGAGTGGCTACCGCTCTGCTCCTGTGAATGCACACTAATTCATTTGTCCTCATTAATTCCTGCTTATATCTTGTTACTTGGATAACTCAAAGAGCTCGAAGGCTGCTGGCAATGTGACCTTCTCACCAGGCTGCTCCTGTCCTTACTTACATACAGTATGTGGGCAGGCGCCTTGAGCGGTATGCTGCCCCCTTGTGCAGCAATGTCATTCAGGTTCAACATTAAAGTTTAAATCTCAGTGAATTATTTCAGGATAGGAAGTTTATTGAAGGTTTATTGAATATAGAAGGACACCCAGGTTTCAGATAATTCACTGGAAAACTGTCCTGTTTTTATCTAAAATATTTATAACATTTATTGTTAATTAGAAACACTTTACTGTAAAATGTGGACCTTTATGAATGAATTTCCATAATAGGAACATTGCACACAGCCACTTACTTGACTGCACAAGTATTAAAGAGTAGATGACCCTAAATGTTCCAGTTTGCAGCTTTTATCTTTTACAGAAAGAGCCACAAAAAATATAAAAAAGTTTCGCTTTCACTGCTTTACTAAAGGATTTTAATGGAAAACTTATTTGACTTGTATTTTCCCAGTTCTATTGCAAGTTCAACACAATAGTGACTTGAAGAAGAAGATCGGCTCAAATCTGATTTGCATTTTGTTCTGTCTCTCCTTTACACACGCTCACATTTACATGCAGTCTACAGATGCAAACGAAGAACTCCACGTTAACATTATTCATGTGTGTTGTTCTACAGTTTTGGGTATTTTTTCCAGGCAGAGCTATAAAACAAGTGCAAGTGGAGAGTAAAAGCGGTCGGTCTTTCTGCTCCATCGTGTGATGGTTTTATATAGATTGAAGCTGTGGAAGAAAAAGCTCCTGAGGGAACAGCAGTATATAATTACAGTTCCTGCTGTCTCTGCTCTCATCAATATTACTGTACGTCCTCTGCAGCCTGCAGCTGCTGAGACACAAAGAGAAAAGGTTTCTGTTTCAAGTCTTCTCCCTCTTGTCTCATTAATGGCCACTTGGACTCACCTCACTGTCAGGGCAGCGGTGATACTCCCTGACTTAACCTTCAAGAAACACTTCATATCACCGTGTTCTTTACAATGCCTTTCTTTCCTGTTTTCACACTACTTTATTTGCTTCTTCCTTCTTCTTTCAGAAAATTATCCTGTCATGTTTAAAGGGGGAAAAAAGCATCTTCTGACCCTTTTAATTTTGCTATATGTCTCAAACTAGTAGTCCTATGCACTGGATTTCAGCTCCTTATGGCCTATGTTTAAGCCCTTAACATATATTGCATAGTGTAAACTGTAAACCTTTCCATGCATTTTCTTCCACTTATATGACTCAGTGCTGCAAGAGGAACTGGAGCCTATACCAGCTGCCAGAGGGCGAACGGTAGCAACTAGAGTGTCACAAGGCCAACACAGAGTGTCAGACGACCACTTTTAAGTGTCTACCAGTGTAATTAATATCTATGAAAATAATTAAAAGCAGAATAGATTCCCATTCCAGCATACATAGACGTTCAGTCTGAAAGGATGAGTGACCTTCTCAAGTTTAAATGAAATAATTTTAGACAAGCTAAATAAATAAAGTAGCCACATATTTCACTTATCTTAACTGCACTACTGCATAATTCTGTATAAACAATCATTCTGTACAATACGATAATTATAATTCTACAACTGTTTACAACTGTTTATAACTTGCATATTTCTATAGCTTTATATTTATATCCTGTTCATAGCCTGTACATAGCTTGTATACCCACTACAGCCTGTACATACTTATAGTTATAGCATATTCATAACATACCTTCATACCGTGTACATTGTAACATACCCATAATAGACCCATTTTTGTACCCTCATACCTATAACAGACCCATTTCGGTAATATATCTATATTATTGCTAATATAAATTTTGTAATATATCTATATCATGGCTAAAGCACTTCTGGATGGATGCAAACTGCATTTCGTTGCCTTGTACTTGTGACATGTGCAATGACAATAAAGTTGAATTCTATTCTAAATAAACCTAAAACGCATGCACTTTTTTAAAACCATCATAATGAGAGGAAACTATATAAAATGAGCTGCATGCTCAAGATGGATATATAAAAGTTTCCTCTAAGTCTCAACAGTATGAGAAAAATCACCAAGCAGAGCAATGGAGTAAGCTGAAGGTAAGCATCATTAGCATGCAAACCTGCAGCGACTCTTATTGACACCACACTACTTCTCTAATAATGTCTGATTAATATTGGAGCACAGCTATTCACTGTAGGCACCGAAAGAGACGAATGCAAACAGACAGTGAAACGAAGAGAGAGGTAAGAGAAAGAGACAGCTGTAAGGATAATCCTGCACATCACCATGCAGCTGGATACAAACCCTCTACAGCTCAAAATGACAGGGAGCTTCACAGTTTTTATCCCTTTCTGCGCACAGGCAATCAGATTTTCTCTTCTCCCTCGACATCAGCTGCATCGGAAAGGCAGTACGTTTAATAGGCCAATTATAGCCACAGTGACAATGCCGATAAATCAGCTCTTGTTGTTTTCTCTTGCCTTTTAAAGGGTTCGCTCGTAAAAAATGCAAGGGATGCAGAGGAACCTCTACATGCTGAACATCTCCCTAGTCTAAAATTCAAACTATGATGGGTTCGCTTTGGTCAGAGCTTCAGCCCCGAGGTGAGCAAACGTTTCAGAGCATTTCTCCTTAGATTGTTCGTTTTAGTTCAAAACATCTTATTTTTTTATATCAGCAAAACTCCAACTTAAACTGGATGTTACTGTTGAATTGCTCAAAAAAACAAGAAAGGAATGTTTTATATAGGTAATTTAAATTAAGACGAGTGTCTAACGGAAAACCGAAGATACCGAAAAGCTTAAAAATGGAAATGTGCAACGTTTGACAATGTTAGTCCAAAGAAAACCAGCATGTTTGATAGGACACCTCTATTTTCAAGAGCTCTAAATCTGGATTGGTTGAGCTTTTGAGCTCATTTTAATCCAGTCCTCATCAACTCCAGTTTTCACCTCCAAATGAAGGTGGTGTTATAATAACCCAGGAGCCATTATTAATTCTCCGATTGCCCATATGAGCAAACTATCAAGGTGAAAGTAATCAAAACTGTAGTTATCGACATCTTAGTGAAATCTTTTCTGAAAATTCACCAAATAGTTTAATTGGGAACTCGGGGCTGTGCTGTTCCGTTCTGCCTCAATGACAGTGATCTTTAAGCTTTTGTGATAAAATCCTCATATAAAGCAGCCCTAGAGGGAAACAGTTAAACAGCTTTTCACAGAAAATGACTACAGTCCCAGAATTCGCCTTGCCACGGCGGAATTAAAAAGTCATTATTAGAATAGCCGGGTCTTTTAGAAGCAATAATATAAAAACAGCTTTTTCCTGCTACACTCTGGCCTTCGTCTGGTCATTCAGTCTTTTGCAGAAACACGCAGTCCTTTAATTTTGACTGCAGAGCAAACATGCCAGGCATTTATTGCAATACCTCTTGTTTGGCAAGGTGAGCGCCTTGTTGAATTTAAGTGCTTGCAACTGTGAGATCTGGCCCCTGAGTTAATATTGCACTGAAGCTCTCAGAGTTCACCACTTTCATCTAGTAAGAGTACATATATTTAATGTCTCACTGGAATTTGAAGGCCCATATTAATGCATTCTTCACAGGAGGCATTTGACATGATGGAAAAGATGGTGGATGTCAAACCTCTGTGCCCAAAGAGCCAATAGAGACCAAAAACTGAGCCTGTTGTGTTGTTGCACTGGCACATTTTTAGCAGAGCCGTTTTCACTGTGTTTTGGCAGAAATACCAACTTGTTGTTATAGTAAAGATGGAGATAAGCTTTCTGGGCTTTCTCTGTACATAACTTATATGACGTTTGCTCGGTAGTCAGCTTCTGCCTGAAGCTGTTACCAAGATGGCTGGAGAGTACTGACACTTGTTTTCTAGAAGAACTTTGGTGTAAATCGTGAGAGTAAACCAACTGGGATCAAATTTGAAAAGTGGAGTCAGCTGCTATGGCATGCAATAAGATGTGCTTTGAAAGAGATTTATGCTTTATGCTATGCTTTCCTTCACTCATGAAATAGTCTAAACTACAGTATTCATGAATATGGCACAGTAGTTCTTGTCATAAGCATATTATGTTAGCCATATTTGCAGTATAGCTTGTTGCCTTAATATTTGCTAATGAGTACTAAGAACCATGAGCAGATGAGGTTCTTGTCAGCAGTATTTGTAGCTGTTCCACATTTTTACCCCAGTGTTGGCAATTCTCTCTTATAAAAAGAGAGGATTGCCAAAGTTATTGCAACTGCAGATTTTGAGACTTTTCGCCTGATAGGTGAAACAGGGAAACAGCAAAGTTACAAGGATTCAGTAAAAGTCGTGCCTCAGTGCTGCAGTCAACAAGCATCAAAAGTAACCTTTACTTTAAAGGCAAACAATCTCTGTATCTCGATTGTGTCACACCTTTCACCGTTGCTCTACCGCTTGAAGAGTAACTGCAGGCAAATCCACGTGATTCAAACTTTGAGGAAAAGCAGCAATCTGCTGGTGACCAAAGGAAATGCTTTGAACATTCTGCAGTTACTGTTTGCTTTTCTTATTAGAAAACCACTCACAAACCAGTCAGGGAATACATGTTTTTCCACTTACATCTGGTGGTTGTGTCAGGTACAATATGGCAGACAACTCTCGAGCAATATGTGACGTCACATGAGAAGACCATGATGTAAAACGTTTGTGATTTATAGAAAGCTCTAGTTTATTTACTACCGGTATAAGCAATATATGCACTATATAGTTTTTGGTGGCTTACAGTTTTTCATATTTTTGTGAATGATAGGAGGGTGTACAATAACACGGAAAGAAACAGCCAAGGTCGAAATGAAACATATGTCCAATAAAGTGAACTGCGTACCTGGAGGAGGTGAAGGAGTGTTATCGGGCGATGTAGCTGAGGAAGCGAGAAGGCATCCTGGAGAGAAGGTAATGTCATCCAGGCAGATGTCAACCTTTGGATTTCGGCCTACCTTGCCCTCGAACATGACCTGGAAGTCCCTGGAGCTGCTCAGCGGGATCTCCTTCATCTGCCAGTAGTTGCCCTGATCTCCCGTCAGGGTCAGGAGGAGATGGAGATGGCCTTCACTTTTGCTGAACACACTGAGAGTCCCAATGCCATCTCCAGACATGTGGAAGTAGAAACGCATCTGAGAAAAGGAGGAAAATGAAAAAGGTGTTAATTTAAATAGCACAAAAAAAGATCAATAGTTTAGTAACTGTAATGTCTAACCCTGAAGACTTTAAATTTTTTGATGGGAAATGGGGAAAAATGTTGGTACGGACTAATATCCGTACTGTAATAAAGATGTCAAATAATTCAATCGCTACTATATCTACACTGGTACTCTTTCTAAATAATAGGCTCGGATCTTTCAAAGGTCGCTTGCTTGACACACTGATACCACTTTGTTCTCTTCTTTTTTGTTCTTATATTGGTCTACTGTGGAAAGAAACAAAAAGTAGAGGCATGCTAAGGTGATTAAGTTTTAATCCACTCGGTCTGTCACTGGATCGATGTGCTTTTCCCTTCAGTTGTAGCCTTTATTAAGGCACAGAGAGAAATTGTGTTTTTCCATCACACATCAGTGAGTTAGCAGTATATTTTATGGGCTTTCTCTCCAAATAGAGGCTTGTTCAGGAGCTGTGGCAGCACACCTCCCTCTCTCGTTCGCCAGAGAGAGCATTTCCCCCATAGCACAGCCCTCCCTTCAGTTTAATTGGAGCCTTTTTGCTAACCGTGTGATTGATTGACAGGTCAGGAGCAGGATAAGACAGACACGACACACAGAGCAAACCAGGCAGTCAATCAAGAAATCATTTCCCAGTAGAGCATGGGGCTGACAGCTGGGAGGACACACACATACTACCAACCAAGCATACACACTCATACAAACAGGCTAATTGCCTGTTTAGTTGCATCACGTTTTCAGCTCTAATTGTAAGAACAAGAAGGTCAATATTTAAAAGTCATTTCTTAAGACTAAAACTTGCAAGCTGACAGGAATTTCTTAATTTTAAGAAATACGTTCATGTCCTTCCTAATAAACGTTTTCCACTCATCTCTGAAATACATAAGAAACTAAAGTCAGCAGCTGGTTGGGTTTACATGAAAAGTACATCTCATCTTTACACTTGTTTGAGGACTAAATGACAAGAAAGACTATTTTCATCTCCATCGCCTCTTTATGCTAAGCTAAGCTAAGTTAGCTTAGCTACAGCTAGCTCTTAGCAGCAACTGAGCGTATTTTCCAAAAAGTTGAACTTGAATCTTGATAGTGTGAATATACCAAAACCACTGAATTTAGCTCTTCTTATATATATTAAATATATATATTTTACATTAGTTACTACTGAAAGTCAAACATAAATATATTATATTATACACTGCTGTGCAAAAATTCTCAAGACACCCTTTATTTCTTTATATTTTACTAAGAAAACTGAAGGTAGAAGTAGAGGTTTATTGAAATGTGCACTTCAACACTACAGCCACAAATCAAGATAAAGCCTCCACTGTGTTTTAGAAATCACTGTAAGCACTGTAAGCACATTGGTGGGAATTACAACTAGAAATTTCAAATCTGGATTCATAACTTCATAAGACCTGTTTTCACTGTTTTTGAGTGAAGTTCTTGTGTAATCTGGCATACCTCAGCCTTTTCTTCCTGTTTCCCTTCCACTGACACCTACAAAAGGCATCTCTTGGGTCCTCTGTCAGATCTTTGTTGGATATTTTTCCCCTATTACTTAAAGATATTACTTAAAAATACTATTAATCTGCTGTAGATAGGTTTTCAGGCCAGTTAATTGTTCATTTGTCCTCTATCTGTCCAGTTTCCTCATACTGCATACCATGCAAAAAGATGGCACATTTTCAGTTATTATATCTTTGGGAATCATCTTGTTGGTGCAACTATACAATTTTATTAGTGTCAAACTGTGTTATCTTTGGCATTTTTCAAAGATTCAACAATAGAAATGGGAATAAATTATGCATTAGTGCATAAAGTTGAAAAACAGCCAATGTCCAAAGAACAACTTCCAAGGATCTTCAGGAAGTTTGGAAAATTATTGCTTGAAATCATTTAAAGTATAAGAAAGTTTTGCTGATTGGAAGCAAAATATGTAGAAATCAGTTGTAGTTCAAAGGTTTTGCACACACACAAGTCCCAGACAATTATCTGAATAACATCAATCATGTTGTTATAAAGCAATGTTTCTTAAGAGATCTAATTAGGAATCCACTGACTCACAAAACCCAAAGATGGGAGGATTCAACAGGGCATGATGATTATTAATATATTGTTAAATAATGCATATTTTATAATATTAATTAAAAATACAGTATTTTATTATATAGCTCAAATAATCCATCCATCCATCCTAGGGTTAAATGGAATTTGTGTTAGTGGTCTTGGTACCAGGACACACCTGCCTACCAACCAGCCTACCAGCTCAAATCATGCCACATCAAAACCAATAGAAACGGCCAAATTTTGATGACCTCAGAATTTAAAAATTTAATCTGTGGTAAAGTGTTTTTTAGCGTCTTCATTTAGCTGTATTTTTAATCATTCTCGTACATTCTGTCCTTTGACCTTGACCTGACCTTGCACTGTGAGCTCCTGCGGCTCAGTAGGGGTCCTATTATACGAGCGGTGGTGCCATCTTCCTGAGGAAATGAATTTTCCAAGTAGAGGTAGTGTCCCGAGGAGTTTCTCAGGGTGTGGTCAGTTGATGGCCTAGTTCCAATGGTTGGACTGCTGCTGATCCTCCAATCAAAGTCATCCTCTTGGCACTGGCGCCAGGAACAGAGGTCAAACTCAAAACTGCAACGTTCAATAAAACCCTCTGAAAGATGGCAATAAAAGAAGAACTCAATCACAGCTGTTCATTTATCAGAAAATTAATCTTCCACTTAAAGTCATCAGCCAAACATTAGAAGAGGCCTCACGGCAGATGTAGGGGTTCTCGTCTGAGCTGTCCCCGCAGTGGTTGATGAAGTCACACAGGTTGTCCTGAGGGATGCAGTGGCCATTTGCACAGGTGTACTGCTCAGGTGTGCAAGGCTGGTCTGAAGGAAGAGGAGGGGAGCAATCCACGAAGCCGACGTCATCTATTACCAAGTCACCCATGTAGCTGATCCCTCGTTTAGCAGAGAATACCACCTGAAAAAGAACAACAGACCCGGGATCAACTCTGAGTCCTCACTTTTTTTGGAGAGGTCGATGCTTAATGTTATCAGGCAAGCCGCGGAAACAGAAGAGCCGATAGCCCCTGTCCTAATGAGTCTTGTTATTCCGCGTCTAGTGGCAGTCAGCTGATGAAGTGCTCGGAGGGGAAAGGAAAAGGGCACTTGTAGTCTCAAAAAGGGCTCTGAAGGTTTGGTGTGTAAAGCCTTTCAGCTGCTGATTGTACCATCAGCTCTGATCTGACTCTCTGTTCTGACAAAGGTTAATGTGCATCAGTGGGATGACTTCTCCGGTGCAATCAAGCCACCGGGGCAGGCACTGTACTTTTATCTGGGTGTGGCAGTTTTGCCCCTCAGATGAAGACATTGATTATCTCTTGTTTTGAAAGGACAGGCACTTCTCTAAAGATTGCCTTAGGTCAAGTGGCTGTGAAGAATTAAATGGAATTTAAATCATTGACATTTTTTAGTAAAACTCTGTTTTCACTTTGACATGATTTTGAATTAATTTTTGTCAGAAAAAAAGCCAAATTATATTGTCCAGAATTTTACTTATTAAAAACAATAAAAGGGTGAAACCACAGCAAATCATCTGCCTTCATCTCACTCTAGCCTCCTCTTCTGTGGCACCAACTCTTTTCATATCCTTCCTTACTACATCCATGAATCTTTTCTGTGGTCTACCTCTTTCCTCCTGCTTGGCAGCTCCATCGTCTATATCCTTTGTCCAGTACATCCACTACTCTACTGCACATGTCCAAACATCTCTGCCCTGCCTCTCTAACTTTGTCTCCAAACCACTAAACCCGAGCTGCCCTTTTGATGCTGCTGATGAAAATCTGAGCATCTTCAACTTCACCTCCAGCTCAGATTCGTTGGTTTTGTCAGTATCACTCTCTCCAAATCCACACATCATAGCAGGTGTAAATACTATCTTGTAAACCTTCCCTTTCACTTTTGCAGCTGTTGTTCTGTCATTTTATACTTTTACTGTATATCATTATAAAAATACCACTGTATAAAATGTCTAAATTGTTTAAAAATGACTATTTTATATTATTTTTTATATAAAAGTTGATATGAACCATTTCATTGCATTAAACTGATTTAGATATCTCACTAGTTTTCTTAGGGAAAAATTATGTAACAGACCTGGACATTACTCAATAACCCCAAAAACACTTCTCCTCGTCTCCATTTGTTGCCTTGGTTACCAGTCTCAGTCCAAACCTCATGAGTGATGTTTGTTTGCTTCAGCAGCACCTGCAGACATCAACATATTTCCGTGACTCAATTCTGATGACACCCCATACACAGAAATGATCTGTCTGCTCTCTTTACCTTCAGTGTTCCCACGGTGAAGCCCCTCATGTGGTACCAGAAGACCAGGGTGCACTGCGGCCCAGTGGAGGAGATGACAGGAGTCTGGAGGTCAGTGGTCTGACCGTATCCACCGTTTGAACTGTCTGCATACATATACCACCCCTTGGAGCTGTTGCTATCAGAGGAATATCAGGAATACAGAATAAGATCTCAAATTCAGCTGCGGATCTGAGACGGAAATGAGGATTTAAATCAGCTTTAGTAATGTCTTTAGCCTGAGTGCCTTGGATATACTGAGAAAGGGCTCTGCATTGGAACTGACAGCTGTATTTTTATTTAGTGTATTATAGTGCAAAAATATACACTTTTTTTCAGTAAAACATTTGTCTTAAAGGAAACAACCCATTTGTGATTTCTTGGCATTTCTCTTGGGAAATATTCGTTTATGATTTTTACCCTTCAGGCCTAAACGGCTGATGGGATATTGTTATTGCCCTGCCAGGCAGGCGGGAAAGGTTCTTGACAATGACAATAAATAAATAAATACTAATACCCTTACAAATACGAATGCAAGAAAGAGGCGATGTAGGGCTTTCAAATTGATACTGTTGGGGTTTCTACTAAAAATCTCAAGGATGAGAATCTGGTGAATGCGATAACGAGAAGGAAGTCATGTAGGATTTTTCAATTGATACCATAGCTGCATCTACCAGGAGGCTGAGGAGAACCACTGGCAGCTGTCTGTATATTTTGTAGATTGTTACATTTTCCCAGAGGGAATAAATTGCTGAAGAAGTAAGAAAGTTCAAAAACACTCAGCTGGGAGAACATCTGGCAATTAATTAATTTAATTGGTAGAAGTAAAGATGGGCAGAGGCTCTCCAATCTGTGAAAGGGTGCGTAAGAAGATGACTTCAAAAACAATGTTCCTAAACGTCAAATTGCAGAGCCTTTGCAACTGTCATCGTCTACAGTGCATAACATCATCAAAAGATTCAGAGAAACTGGAAATGTCTCTGTGTGTAAGGACAAGGCTGAAGACCTTTATTGGATGGTGCTCCGTCCCTCAGACAAGACTGCAACACTCATCAGCATGATTGTGTCACTGACATTACTAAATGGGCCCAGGAACACTTCCAGAAACCACTGACGGTTAAGATGCGAACTAAAGCTGCAAAAAGAAAGCCATATTTGAACATGCTTCAGAAGCGCCGTCGTGTCCTGTGGGCCAAGACTCATTTGAAATGGACTGTCTCACAGTGGGAAAGTATTCTATATCCAGATTAGACAATCTTGTTGGTAATCCCGGATGCTGCGGAGAAGGAAGCCCTTCCAACATGCTATCAGCGTTCAGTTCAAAAGCCAGCATCTCTGATGGTATGGAGGTGCCTAAGTGCACATGCACGTTTTGGAAGGAAGTATCAATGCTGAAAGGTATTATAAAGGTTTCAAAATGAACAATAATACTGAAAAAATTTCAAAAACTCTTAGGTAGGTGCTTACAGGGTGTGGTCATTAGTAGGACGGTGGTACTCCTCTCCAAAATGATTGCTCTCCCCTTGGTCACATGACCAGCGAAACGAGTGATTTAGTGTGAAAGAGGGTTTGACGATCTTCCACCCACAAGTGTCACCTCCTTCAAAATCACAGCTTTCCTTCACTGGAAAAGAGGGGACATAAAAATAAAAAATGTCTCAAAAACATTTAAGAAGACTGATAATGCAATAGTTAAAGCCTTTTAAATGTTTTACCACAACTTATTTCGTCTGATCCATCAGAGCAATCATATCTAAAGTCGCACACTTTACTGAAGGGAATGCACTCCCCATATGTCCCACAAGGAAACTCTCCATAATGGCACATATTGGGTTGAACTGTGGGGGCTGGAGTCGTCACTGCTGGAGTTGTATTATTCAGTGTGGGGAGCTCTCCTAGAGCAAGAGACAGTAGAAAATAACTAACACTGGAAACAGAATTTCACTGTACAGTTTTGTGTTGTAATCATTTACCTTCATAAGGCTCACAGTTGAGGAAGGAAAGGTCATCAATAGCAATGTCTCCAGTAAAATCATCTCCAACTGTACCTTGAATCAAAATCTGGGAAATAAACACACGGCATATTCAGTCGACGAGTTAGCGTATAAAGTCCGTCCAAAGCTTTTAACAGTAACAGCTGTAGCTGCTGGTGTATTAATTTAGGAACCAATTAAAAGTGAACTCAGGATTTTGGTATTAAGTACATCTGCTGGGACACTTTTGGTTATTTCGAAAATGTTCATATAACCTTTTGGTTCACTCACAACAGTCTCTGTTACCTTGCTAATATCTACTGAAGTAAGCCCAATTAGATAGCTATACGAAGGTCTAAGTAAAAATTCTCTGTTAGAGAGAAGTACGGTGGCCCTGAGAGGCCAAACGGACTGCAACTTAAGAACACCAGCAATAAGAAAAACGCTGCAAAAGCACACAGAACACAACGGAAATAGGAAAAACAAAAACCGAAATAGGAAAAACACAAGGGAAGTGTCTCTGGCGAGACAATAACCCGACAACCAGTTGCAGGAACCAAAATATGCTAAGAATTGCGCTGGGAGACACTTAAAAGAAGGGTAGGATCTATCGGCTCTGTGAGGAACGAAAAGATGAGAGGTAAGTGTGTTAGCCAGGGGCGTAATGTCCAGGGGGGTTAGGGGGGTTATGACCCCCCCCAATAATCAGACCAAACCAATATAACCCCCCCCCAATAAAATTATGAATTATCTTGCATAAATAGGCTGTTGATTTTCTTTACTAGTTTCAGGTATTACCAACCAAATAGTTGCATTAGCCTAAAAATTCATTATCAGTATTATATGAATCATGATAAAACACACCTACCATGTTTTGTGTTCCTGCAACTGGTCTGTCGGGTTATTGTCTCCCCAGAAACACTTCCCTTGTGTTTTTTCCTATTTCGGTTTTCGTTTTTCCTATTTCTGTTTTGAATTTTTCCTATTTCCGTTGTCGTTTTTCCTATTTCCATTGTGTTTTGTGTGCTTTTGCAGCATTTTTCTTATTGCTGGTGTTTTCTTAAGTTGCAGTTCGTTTGGCCTTTCAGGGCCACCGAAGAAAAGATTGCACACAGACAGATTACACACAAGTTTTACGGAGGAAACACTGAAAAAAACTTTTTTTTAATGTTTAATCATATCACCTTCAGTCTGAGCAACATGCTAAAATTTGCTAACATTAGCTTTGTGTGTTTGTTCTGTAAGGCCTCAGGCACAGAGGCCTAGGGACTAGTTGACAAGGTGAAACTGGTCACACCAGAAACCACCTCGCGATTGATCCTCTGCCTAATCACACAAGCTTATCATGTGACTTAGGGTTAGTCACATGAGTGGGGCAAGGTCTCACAAGGGCTCACCTGAAACCTTGGCTGATCGTTACCCACAACTGTTTTCCCACCTTGACTCGTGTGATTAGGCAGAGGATCAATAGTTGGTCCACGACCCTGTTAGGGACACTCCCAATATGGCTTAAAAATCTGGGATTCTCTACCAATTGCTTTTAGAACTGAAGAAGCTTCTTGGATCACAGGTTGAAACGTCTTCAAGAAACTTAAAGAAGTCTGGAGGCTTTTCTTTCTAAGCTCTTGATTAGTGCCTTACTGTTGCTTAACAGTAAGGCACTAATTCTCAAGTTTTTGAGTGGCAGCAGCAATCTGCTAGCAACCAAATGCAACCTTACATGGAGGTTTTTGTTGCAATGCGTAGCACCTTGGTACCTACAACGGACAACTTGATTCGATATATTAGTGGCTCAATAATGCAAATTAACAATTATCAATACTTGGCAAAAGCCTCCTTTATCTAAAACTGCCGAAATGCCAATAAATTAGACGCATATTTCTTCATTTAATTATTGACTTGAATTTTCCTTATAGAAAGCATTGTTATCCAGGTTATATGTGTTTCCCCTTTTTTAAACAATTTTCTCAGAGATGTTGTTTCAGCAGTCACTTGCATGCTTGTGACTGCAAAAAAAGGGAAGTATCATTTAGAAATACTCTAATACAAAGATTCTTATCAGGTTTTAAAAAGAAAACAGCTTGAACGTGAAAAGTACAGAAATGTTTTTACAGATAATTTTGCCTCTATAAGATCCTACATACGTGCAGAATAAGACACCTTAATAGTTTAAGTTTTCATATTATCACATTTGGATAATTTAAGCAGGAAATGCACTAATGTATGTCTTTTTGTTCTTACATTGACCACATTAAGTCTTAATGGAAATGTAAAAGGATGAATTTGACACAACTGACTATTCAGATGCCCGGTTTTTAGAGTTTGTCATTTCATGGCACTTTGCCTGCACTGGGAGCAAATGGATCAATCTGAATTTGAATTTAATTCATCAGTGTCTGTTTTTCTCCCACTTTTACCCTTTCTGCAGTCAATTGACTTGACACACAGAGTTGCTGTTTTCATTGCCATAGCAGAGCAAAATTCTTTAACTGCCTGTCAAGTTATACTCACTCATGAGTAATGACAACAGAACATCCATCTTGAGGGATCGATGTTAAGCAGTGAAGCTATTAAATGGATCTTCATCACGCAATGGTGGAGTGCACTCCATGCAGACGCTTTGCTTCACTAATGTCTCGGCGTTGTCTGCAAAGGGAACTGTTTTTACCTAGAGCTTATGTGTGCATATCTACTTTGATTACACAAGGGAGCCAAAAGCAAATGACTCACAGTGGGATGCCAAGACTGTAACATCACAGGGTTTACCTAAGAGTTATATCTTAACCACTGTGTAAGCAGAACTTTGAGATATTTTCTTCCTATTTCCGTATTTTCATTTTGCCATGTATTGAGTGTACTGTCTGAAAGTCGGTTTTTTAAAACGACAGTCACAGATTAAATTGAGCACATCACATGTTTTACCAATTATACTCTTAAAATGATGCTTAAAGGTTAAAACATCCAAGAAAAATCCCACAAACGTGAAACAATAAATACCTCACTGAAAATGCCACACTGCTTTATAATGATGTCTATGTAAATGCTACCATTAGCTAACCTGGAAAGGCTGAGCGCTGCTGAGGTAAAGAGTCTCCCTGTGCCAGAAGTCTCCTTGATTTCCATATTTCACCCACAGCATCTGGCCACGGCCTGTAGCAGTGGTCCTCAAGTACACCGCCAGGTAGAACACATATTTTCCAAACATGTGGTAATAGAAGCGGAAAGCACAGTGGTTGTACGACTTGCCACCGTGGTGGGTGGGTTTGAAGACTGGACTGAGCAACACCGCCGTGTCTTTGAACTCCCGAGGGGCAGATGCCTCAATGTAGAGGTAGTGGCCATAGACAGTGCCCAATGTGTGGTCCTTCAAAGGGCCTGTGTTAAAGGATGGAGTCGGGCCTTGGTAGATGGTCCAGTCAAAAACATCTTCTCCAGTCTGTTCCTGTTTCCAGTTACACAGCCCATGTTCAAAGTCACACTGCAGCTCTGGAGCTGTGACACATGGCAGAGAGAAATTCACTACAGACAAAACTACAACAATAAAAAGCAATAAAAAGCAATCAACATCTTGTCTTTGTCCATTTAATTGTATTTATCTACCGTTAAGAAAACTTGAATTTTCCAGACTGACATTGATAAACATTGATAAACACACAAAAAAGTGCCAGAATCAGTGCAGCAGAGTCTACTGGCCACACATGAAAATAATAAATATTTTCATATACAGTCTACAAGCAGAACTTGAGAATGTATGACTACGTTTTACCCATAATTTAACTTCGCCACAGATAGTGCCATTTCAGATCTACTGCTTTAACACAGCAGCAGCAGCTAATGTAGCGTTAAGCAGAAGTAAGGAGCTTCAAAATGCTTTATGCAACTTTTAAAAACTTTTTTCATATCTGCAGTAACGCTACCCAGGACCTGCAAACAGATTTTAATGTGTGAAATTAGAGATGAGCAGCTTTATGTAAAATATCTAAACAATTCCTCCACCAAAGAATATAGTCCTCTTGGAAGGAGAAACAGATATTTTTATGAGCTGAATGCCTCAGATTAAACTTGTTTATTATTTCTGCATTTATAAACCAAGTCTGTTGCAAGTGAAATTAAATGAAGTAGCTTCATCTCAACAAGCTAAGACAGGGGAATGCCCTGTAGACACTGATGCAACACTATGACGAGTACTTTTACTTTTGATCCAGAACAAACATCAAAAACACTCACAACATCCTGCCTCATCTGATCCATCCCCACAGTCGTCCACAAGGTCACAGAGCTGCAGATGCTCCACACATGCCTTGGTGTGCACGCAGTGGAAATGTGTGTGGGGTGGGCACTCATCCACCGCCGGAGGCAGAGAGCAGTTCTTGAAAGCGATATCGTCTAGAGCGGCGACTCCATCGAACACGCCGAGGCTGATTTTAGCCAGGGAGATCTGGAAAGGCTGGGTGATGCGTCCCAGCTGTACGGTGACCTGGTTCCAGTGGGGTCCTTGGTCGTACAATGTTCTCCATATGACAGTGTGGTTTTCAACTCCTTCGATTCGAAGTGACATGTCAGCAGCTCCCACAGAAATGCCTGAATTATAATGCCTGAGGGGAATAAGACAGTGATGGAAGACAAAATGTTAATTTTGAATGGATGCATTCCCTCATGCTATACCTGAAACCTTTGCCTTCATCCACATACTGTAGTGAAAATACTCAATGGACATAATACCTGAGGACACTGAAGGAAAAAAATGACCATTTATAAAGCTCCTGCTTTCTGCCTGGAGAACTTCTCCAATCACCCAGGGGAAAACTATAATCTGTTATTAGACATAAACCTTCAGGGGCCATAAAACTGTCAGAACAGGACAGATTCAGATACTTCTTATTGTGTGTGATTGTGAAAGATGAGATATGCTTAGAGTGCAAAACTGAGACAGGTAAAATGATGAGTGGAGGTAAGAACGAGATCAAACAAGTAGTAGAAAGCAGAGAGGACAGCAAGTGGAAAAGCATGTTTTCATAGCAATGAATCTTGTCAAACTACTTTGTGGGCTTGACAAAGAAATGAAGACTGGTTGTGATGTGCTGGCTTTAAAGTAGTGTGACTCTAACCAGAAGGTCATGGTGCAGGCAGCAGCCGATTGCTGGAACCGCGGTCCTCGGAGAGCAGCGTTTGGAAACAGACTGCTGCTGTTCTTGAATATAAACATGAAGTGACCTGCAATGAGAAATGACAATTACTATTCAGCATCTACTTTTTTAAAAAGTTCTGTAAACAACTTGCTTCACCAGACAGTCAGTGAGTCACTGACCAGAAACTCTTATGGAAGTTCTTTTAGTTAAACATCTTCCCACGTTGTTGTTGTTGTTTTTGCTCCCTTACGGGTCTATTTTATCTGTGTTTCCTTTGGGATGTCTGTGAAATACAATGTCTAGTGTAAAAGAGATTATATATCTTCTTCTTTTAAATTTCAGCACAGAGCAAGATGTTGTGGATCACACAGGTTGGCTTGCTGGCCAACAGCCAGGAGCCAAATATAGAAACGGTCAGTGCAGCAGCATTCACACAAATCATAAAATCATGCCGTTCTGCAAACAGCACAAAAATAATAATAATAATAATAATAATACAGCTTAAAAAACAAAGCTGAGAAAAAAGAAGTTTTCAGCTGGAAGATAACTGCAAGTAGGCACAGAATAGAAAAGTTCTTTAACTTGATTCTAGTTCAGGTTCTATCTTTTCTTTCTTACCAGAGATGCAACAAAAAAACCACATAGTGGCTATAATAATACAGCAGTGCTGTTTTATATGCTTCAGCCAACAACTTAAAACAATCTTTGCTGTAATTAAGAGCTTGAAGATATTTAATAAGTGGGACGTCAAAGATTAGTGTCACTTACTCTGGACCAGACTAACTGTGAAATATGGTCACAGTCTCTCCTTGGTGATTAAAAATAACTGCTGCAGAACAGTGAAGCTGACCTTTGAGTATTTGAACAGATAATGTCCTCGTCATTTTGCGAAGTGTTGTGATGATTAGTTTGGTAAATGGAATGGTTCTTATATAGAGCTTTCTACTCTATCTGAGCACTCAAAGCACTTTATACAACTTACCTCATTCAAACATTCACAACTATTCAATTCATACAAGCAAATTCTTTCTACTCTCACACTCACACTCACTCGTTCAACTTGGGATTAGTATCTTACAAAAGGATAGTTTTTCCTTCATGAAATCGATTAAACATTTCTACAAACTTCTGTAAAATTCCCTCAACAAATCTTTCTTTACCTATTTAAGAGAAGAGATCACAAGCTTCTGTGATGCCTGGTGTGATTAATGGGAGTGTTGTGTCAGGAAAGACTTCTGGTGTAAAATCTGTGCCAAATCAAACATGGATCCATCTGCTGTGGTGATCCACTGGGAAATGAGGGAGCAGCTAAAAGTTTCCAATTTTTAATGACAAATTATAACAGAAAAGTTATTTACCATGCTTCTCTAAGTAAATTAAAACTTCATAGCATTGGTTTCAAACACACACCTTTAACTGGATTATTAGGTATGGCTTGCCAGGTTGTGGATACAGATGGGCTGAAATTGTATGGATGGATGGATGCATGAATTAGTTATTCATATTAAAGTTTGAAGTAATGCAAATTATGGTGATTTCCCATGAGAAACAGCAAAATGTGAGGGCACTAGGTTTCAAAATATGGAAGAAACCAATAAAACCATGAAAAACATAAACATAAAGGCCAAAAGACTCACTTTGAGACTTGATAAACAGGACTTTCATAACTAATAGCTGATGTAATGGTGTCCATCTTTTGCATAGTCTAATATAAATCAGATTCCTTTCTTACTAATACATTACAAATATTTAGAGTATAGAAGACTGGAATAAGAGATGCAGTGTTTATCTTTGCAGAGCAAAGCGTTGGTGGTTCTCATGTTTAAAAAGTCTAGAAAGGCACAAACAGCTTGAATAGGCTGGTGAAACCATGCTGTCTAATGCTGTACAGTTTGAGGCGGTGGTGTGATGAAGTTGAAATGTTTTCTTGGCTCATATAAGGTGTCCCACTGCCAAATAATCACTCTTTGAACACACCACATACCTGCGCATTGTCACACCCGAGATAAGTCTTTGAGCGGTCACAGTCATCTACATCCTCAAACAGATGCTCCCACCAGGATGTGTGTCATTATTTCACAAAGCTTCAGTTTAGAGTCTGCACAGCCACCTTACAGAGCAGTTTTTTCACAGCATCTTCACACAGCCTACGTGAGAACAACAACAGATGGCGCCTGCGTGGAGTCCGACTTCAAGAAGACTGCTTTTAAAATCCATCCCTATAGACTTAATTCTCCTCAGGGAAGAAGATGCGACGAGGCATAAAAATACAGTTGCATGTTGTGCCACATAAACTTCGAATAGACCTCTGCAGAGTCTTGTATATTTCTGTAAATAATGTTAATATGCATAATGGGTACAAGCATATGTCGATTTCCTTTCTATTATTCAGACGGCTGAGAAAGCGTTTCTCCATGAAGTGCTTATCTCACAAAAGACAGTGCGGGAATCTTCTTCCACAAAACCTCAATTTAATCAGTGGATAATATTATCTTTTTTTCTGGCTAGAATCCAGTGAAATCACGTTATCTCACATGGTGGCATTGCTACAGCAGGTTTGTGGTGTGTTTGTTTCCCTTACCTTCAGTGCTGTTCGTGGAGTGGTCCAGTGGTGGTGGGCGACCATAGTAGTCTGGAGGTACCTCCATCGATGAGCCCCTGACCCAGTCAAAGCCATCGCCGAGGGTAAGCTCGTACCAGCCACAAGAATCACTCTTAAAGTCACACTCAGAGGCTAAATATATTGACATAAAGGACAAAGTTACATAAAGGTGAGGCTTGGATGTGAAATTAACATTAACAGATGATTTTCAGCCACATCCCATGATGTTTCCCAGAAGATTTATCAGACTGTAGTGTTCAAGTGATTCTACTGGGCCTTGAAATGAGCATGCTTTGTCAAATTATGAGTAAAAGGTCAATAATACAAACTTAATCCCAAGTTTTACTGCAGAGTAAGATTTTTAATACGTAGATTAATCATTTGAATGGATTTAACTTTTGAAAAAAAGCTTCTACATTAAACAGGATGATTTCCCAAAGATTAAACTTACAATAGGAAAACTGGAGGCCACAATTTAAAACGAGACGTTCTGATGAATTTCAGTTTTACTTCTCCTCCTTTTTTTTCCCTCCACCTGTTTTGTGAACCACCTGCCACCAATAAGTCTTCTCATATATCCCTGCTGTTTCACCACTCAGTTGCCAGGTTCTCTTTGTATTTCTTATGAACCATTTCCAATCTGTTTTCTCCGTCTGTTTTCTTGTATTGACTCTGGCATCCAGTTTCTACTGTAGGTCTGCTGTTGGCTGTTGGTGGTGAAATGTGCAAACACACAGCTGCTTTTTTATTCTCTTCTCTGTCAAGATGATCTCACACTGCTTTAATAATGTTGCGGTCTGGAGAGGCCAATCCATGATTAATGGTGTGCTATTGTGTGTTTTCTGTCCAGGTATGCTTTGACTGCATTGCCAGTGGATCAGGGATCATTGTTACGATGAAAATTTCAGCCGCTGTCGATCAAATGCTTCCCGTGTGCTACTGCATGTTGCATCCAAATCTGAGGGTAGTTTTCTTCTTTCATAAATCCACCCTGTTGTTGACACTCACTGTGATGATTTGAACTGAAAAAAATTTATTTTCCTTATTTTGCTACCTTAAGAGTTGCTTCTTCACAGCCAACTTTCCACTAAAACTATTTCTGGATTGTTGCTGGATCGACTTCTTCTTTTGTCCTTCACTTTTCTCAAATTTTTTAGGAGACGCTGCACAGATTTTTCAGCTAATATTTTGTTGGGAAACACCAAAAGTTGCAAAAATCCTTTTTTATTTTTTATTTTTATCCTTTTCAAACTGTGTTATCTTTGGAATTTTTTTTACGGGAACAAATGATCTGTTTTTGCAACAGACTGCTAATAGCAAAGTGACCAAAGAAGCAGTTTAAAATTGGTTCTTTGCTAAGTAGTCTGTTATGTGCAGACACAATGCTAGTTCCTCCTATGAGTTAGGTGCCTTTGGTAATGAAAAGTTGAAAAACTGAATAATTCATAGGTCTGTGTTAAGTGGCTTAACAAGTTTTTTTTAAAACTCCCCAGAAAATGTTCAAGTATAAGAACTTGACTACAAACGAATAAGAGTGAGAAAAACTCTGAGACCTTCAGAAAGCCTGAAGAGCTGTTGCTCAAGAGAAAGTCTGGTTTCTTGGAAGCAAAATATAAAGAAATGAGTGCCTAAAGACATTTGGTACTGTAAATGTGATTTGAACTAAAATATTTATAATTTTTGTGGTTTTTTTTCACTTAATAAGAAATGTATCATGCAAAAACAAAAACAAACTCATTCGCCACAAATATGAAGCTTAAAATGTGAATGTGGTATCAGATAATTAAAAAAATATAAATCATATTTAACTAAGGTAATAAAATGGTTCAAAGTGGATGAACAGGAATTCATGCTGCCTGTCGCTCAGTCGAGCATACCAGTGCAATTTGGTTTGTTTTCACGTGTGAACTCAGAAATAAGATCCTTACGGCAGCTGGCCTCATCCTCTCCAGAGGAACAATGCGGGGTGAAGTCACACACTTTGCTCTCCTCGATACACTCCCCATCATCGCACACGAACCACAAGGGAGGGCAGGCAGGAGGAGAGGACACCCTCCTCCCTATAAGAGGACCAGTAAAACACGACATTAGTACATTTGGATGAGAAAGCAGTATTCACAGGCAAGACGCTCTTTGATAGTCAGGAGCTAATAAAGAGTTACAGTTGCTACCACAGTTATTAATAAAGATGAACTTAACTGTGTAGAGATAGAGTGCATTAGCTATGTTATGGAAGACTGGATACAACTGTTGAGTAGTTTGGATATTTTAATCAATATCATCTCAGACCTTATCACTCAAATGAACTCAGCTTCATTCCTCTTATTAGGAGTATTGGAAACATTTGAAAAATTGCCTAATTTGTAAATGGCTTCTGGCTGGCTACTGAAATGAA
Organism: Aulonocara sp. 'chitande type north' Nkhata Bay; assembly: GCF_057382095.1. Classification (NCBI taxonomy): domain Eukaryota; kingdom Metazoa; phylum Chordata; class Actinopteri; order Cichliformes; family Cichlidae; genus Aulonocara; species Aulonocara sp. 'chitande type north' Nkhata Bay. The sequence continues at coordinate 20,997,821 of NC_141352.1, read as the reverse complement.
GTCTTTTAAAGGCTGCTTTGCTGCTGTATTGAGTTTTTAGTATCTCTCTTTGAAAAGAAATAAGGAATAAACTCAGCTGAAAGGATTAAAACTGAGAAGGATTTGGATTAATACAGCATTAAGAGGTAAAGCTGTCAGGTTTTGTTACGAATTTTAGTTCATGTTTTCTCTTGGCTGCATTTTAAAAGTATTTCATACTCTGAAAATATTAAATACGTTGCATGTCCCACTTGTTTTTGCTTCCCGTGCTTGTCTTGATTCCCACTTTTCTGATTTGTTGCCCCACCCTAATTTGTTTTCACCTGTGTCCAGTCAGCCCTGTCAGTCTTATCTCTCCCACTGTCTGCATCAGTTTGTCACTACTCGCTGTTTCCAGAGTTCTGCGACTTTTCTCATTTCACTGCTTATGTGTCCTTGTCTCCTTTGTCCTTTGTCCTCCTGCCTGTGTCCTGAAAATCTGTCTCAGTGGTCACTGAAGGAGGACAGAGGAAAAATGAGGCTTGCTGTAAATAAATGAGGATGCACAGGTGACTCATTTGCTGAAGTGATTTTACTTTAAGATGTTCCAACTTTCTGGTCTGCATTGCTTCTGTTTGTAACTTTAAAAAGCGTATGGTATCACTTCACATTAAGCCGCGTTGCGATCCTAAATATAAATCATGTCGCGAGCACTGTTGCATCAGAAATCATGAAATGCAGGAATATTTGATGCAGTTGCATCAAATTTAATTGGCATCGCTTTAAAACGAGGCTCACAGGCAAGGATGTCTCATTTTGTTAAATGCCCGCTGTCTTTCTCTTTCCTCGTGTCTCTCCCTCGCCTCATCTGCTCGTATCTTTGTGAGATGGAGTAAGACGCGAGGAGAGGAATCAAGGATAGGCATTTCTGGAAATGAGAACTGGGGGTGGTGAGTATGTGTGCTGTCTTTCTGTTTATCACTCCCTGCTGTTTCCAGAGCTTGCGTTTCCTGCTGGTGTAATTTTTTTCTTTTGGATTGTCTTTTTGTTGAATTCAATTTGGAAAATCACTCAGCAGCAGTTTCTTCTGTTATTATGCCTGCCAGTCCAGTGTGTGTACACACTCTAAATGGCACATAACAGCTGCTTACAGATTGCTTTAATGTTCAACTAATTTGCAATAAGAAGAATGAGACTGTCTCGCTTAGAGATAGGATGAGGAGCTCAGTAATTCAGGAGTGACTCAGAGTAGAGCTGATACTCCTACACTTAAAAGGAGCCGAATGAGGTGATCCAAGCATGTCATACTGGGAAGAGGCCCTGGGATAGACCCAAGATACATCTCGCGGGTAGCCTGGAGACACCACAGTGTTCCCCTGGATGAGTGGGAGGTCTGGGCTTCTCTGCTTAGGCTGCTGCCCTTGTGATGGATGGATAGATGGATGGATGGAGGCTTCATAGCAAATAAAACCTATGTGGATACTTTTCTCTCAAATAAATGGGATAATTATAAAAATATTGTTTAAAGTTGCACAAAAATTATGAGGATATTTGAGCACTATTTTTTTTTTAAAGAAAAGATCGGTCTACTAATATTTAACTCAAAACTAGAGCAAAGCTCAACCCTTTAAAATGTGAACCATGAAATAATTGTAAGAAATTAATTCAAACTTTTGAAACTGAAGAATTTATTAAACCCTCCAACTGTTTTTTTTTTTTTTAGTTAATTAAATAATAATTTGCATATATGAGTTGTAAGTTGTATCATATTTGCTGTACTGGGCTTCTTTTTTGTATCAAATGTGTCAAATATGATAGGCTAGGCATTAAAGGGTTAACCAAAACTGGTGTTTTCAAAACTGGTCTTTTAACATTTAATGTATAACTGCAAAGCTTCACCAAGCGGCTTTGTTGCCTGAACTTAACCAGAGGTCCAAGTCATGACGTTAACTCTGTACATCACATACCACAAGCATAACTGAATATTATATCATTTAAAAAGGTTTGCCTGAAAATAGTTTTCTGTCTGCAAACTTGTGCACTCAGTTTGAGAACTATAAAATGAACTCCTGTGCAGAACATAAATGAAAAATAATGATTGCAACACAACGTGGTAAACAGTTACAGCAACTTAGTTCCAAAGCCACATCCACTCGATCACAGCTCAGATATACTGGTTATATTTTGATCATGTGAAGCCGCCAGTACTGAGTCTAACAAATAAATCGGCCATAGATGAGACAGGATGAATAATAAAGGATGTATAAAAATCCTTGTGGTTGGCATGATTAGATGTCGGACACTTTTCAAAACAGTGTCTTAAATCGTATATGTGCAGCTCAGGTAGTGTTAGCAGAGTTTTGACTGTAAAAGAAAAAAGTATTAAGTTGATTTGAGTTTAAAATTTGACTAATGAGCTGTCTGTTATGCACTATTTAGCATTTGGTTTATTGGTTTTTATGTGATTAAAGGGACACTAACAGTCCTCTTTTGAAGTCTGGAGCTTTTAATAAATCCACTGTGAGTGCAGAAGACAGATGGAAGCAAAGGGACCATGAGCCAAGGTGACACTGAACTGTCTCGTCTACTTAGACATGCCAAACTAGGCTTGGTGATGCTTCACCACACTCTTAAGAATACGCAGTGACAAGATCTTTTGCATTTATTAAATACTCTTTGCCACTTTTTCCCCATTTGGGAGCAGCAAAAAAAGAAAGAAAGATAAAAGGCTGTAAACAAAAAACTGACAACTTTAATATTATATAGAAAGCATGTTGAAAACAGTTGCCTGTTTATACAGCACCAGCATTCACTCCTCCCCTGTGCACAGTTTAGATCTTCACCATCTCCTGAAGAAAATAATGTCTCATTAGCTGCCGCTCTGGTGCCGGGTAGGTAATAAATAAGTCTACTGGGATTGACCAAAAACAATGAGCTGAAAATGCCAAGAGCAACTCTCCACATACAGATTGCAACTAGATTTAATGTTTACATGAAAAATGTACATTTTTGAAAGTTTTAGTCACAGAAATGAAGCCTAGTTAGGAAGGCTCTCTTCCTTAACATACAATTTTGCTACAACCTCTATGAGTTAATTTTTTAAAGGTTATTCACATTCATCACAAACGAGCCGAGCTGCCCTGCTCTGCATCCTTCTACACCAAAGTCCCATCATAAGGACCTGTTGTTATTCAGTTTGTGGTGAAAATAAGCTCAAGGTTGTAGTCAATAAAAAAGTTCAACTGCTGTTTATTTCATGATGAGAGAACATGAACAGGCTGTGGTGATGCTATGCTTTGGGCTCGCAACTGTATAAAATAATGTGAAAGCAACATGTTCAGATTATGTCCAAAATGCCAACTGGACAGTGCTTTATTGAACGCTCCCGGTCAAGATATTGAACCGCATCAAATTCATCACGGAGCTGCAGGCGGCACGTTACAGCCGACACAAATAAGCCAACACACACAAAAAAACGCTCCATATTCAGAGCAAAACATGCACTAAGCACTATTTTAACGATGCAGTTATTCTGTTATGAATGCCATCCCAGGTGTTTTAGCACCCTACCTCCCTGGTATCGGTATTCAAAACAAGTTTGTGGGGGTCTGTTTATGTGCGGCGATATTTCAAAATGTCAGGGTGTGAACTTGTGCTGTCTGTGTGGTGCGATGTTATTAATGGTACCAGTACCAGACACAGCCCCGCAGCCGGGGCTGAAGGATAAGTCATCGATGGCCAGGACCTCAGAGGCCTCGCTGTCAGCTGAAAGTTCTCCTCGAATCACCACCTGGTAGATAAAGAAAGAAAGAATTGATAAAAGAGTACTCAGCCACCACTTTTAATTTACACCATTGGTTTGCTTTGGTGGTCATGCATGCATATAGTATGTGTAGAGCATCTGTGAATGTGGTGTTTACTGTGCTTAGACATGTGTAAGCCTATAGCTCTTGCTCCAAGCTAAAGCTGTGAGCTTATTCACATGTTAGTGGGAAACTAGTGGGAAGAAAGGACAATGAAAACCAGAGAAGAACAAAATCACCAAGAAAGAAATGAGGCACAAATAAGATTGTTATAAGTTGTTCATAATATAACTTATATGAGCTTAATCTTCTTATTTTGGTGTGTTAACTTTCTCACATTTACTTGCTGGCAGCATAAATGTGCAGTTTAAGGCTGATGTGATGTAACCTCTGCAGTTCAGTTAGATGTGATCTAAAGCAGCGGTCCCCAACCTATTTTGCGCCACGGACCGGTTTATGCCCGACAATATTTTCACGGACCGGCCTTTAAGGTGTTGCGGATAAATACAGCAAAATAAAAGTAGTACCGGTACCGAAAAAAAGAAGATTTATTCATAACACACGTGAAAAGACCAAGGAAAACCGAGTTAACGATCAAAACGATAACAAAATAACGCTGAAAACCGATAAAAACCCTGAAAACCATACATTTCACACCCGAGCCTCAACTCTCGCGGCCCGGTACCAAATGACTCACGGACCGGTACCGGTCCGAGGCCCGGGGGTTGGGGACCGCTGATCTAAAGTGACCTGAGATTTTGAAGCAATACAAATAAAGCTGATTCAAATCCAGAGGGGTCTGTTATTGAGAAGCGCAGCCATAAACAAACCAACCAGTTAGATTTTCTTCGGCAAACATGGGCCAAATCTGTGATTCATACATTTACCAACCACTTCTTTAGGTACACCTGTCCTATAATTACTCTTTAACAGCCAATCACATGGCAGCAGCCCAATTAATTTATGCAGGTAGACTTGATCAAGATGACATGCTAAAGTTCAACAGATGGTAGGGTCAGAATTTGGTGTAAACAGCACGAACTAATCCATCCTATGTTGTATCAGTGGTTCAGGCATGACAATGAGTTACATCTGAGAGAGGGTAAAAGGTCTTAACATCCAGACTTTATGTCAAAAATGACACAGAGTGCTATAAAAGAGTTTATCTACATGTGCTTTTGCTAATTGTAAATCATCTTTATTCTTGGTTATGAAAGTCACGAAAGAAATCTAATCAATATGCTGTATGAAAAATGCAGTTCGAGTAATGAAAATTATTGTAGTGTTTGGATTTTGTTTGCATAGACAAATAGACATGATCCAGTTTAGATTTGTGTCTCTGTGTGTTTGCAGGCATGTGAAAGATAAGAAATGTGTCACTAACCCATCATTATACATGATTGTGAATAAGAGAAATGATATTAAGTGTCATAATTGTTGAACACCGAACTATAACTCATAAGATTTTTCTGACAGTTAATGAAGCTTAACTGCTTGATACTGATCAGATTATAATCAGGTTTAAGTTTAATCGATATAACAAATAATAGTAATATAATAATAGCAGGCCTCTCACTGAGACTGGCCTTGGAAGGCGTGATGTGTATATGTGTGTGTGTGTGTGTGTGTGTGTGTGTGTGTGTGTGTGTGTGTGTGTGTGTGTGTGTGTGTGTGTGTGTGTGTGTAAATTGTGAATGGCAAACAGAGCTTTGAGGAGAAAAAGTGAGGAAAAAGTACTCCTCTGTATTAGAATTTACAAGAGATTATATTAAAATGGATGTAAAAACAGGGTAATTATAAATTTATGTTAAGAATAACATAGAAAAAAAGAAAATGTAATGAAGTGACGTTAAAGTTTTTTAAAACTTTAAATCATATATGTGGAAAAGTCAAATAATAAGAGGACGATATAGTGTGGCTGGACATCGTGTGATTAGACGCTAAACAAAGGTAACTGGATGTCTTCATGTGTGGGGTCAGATGTAATCTCAGAAGATGTAATGACTAGAAGGAGAAGGGGGAGAAAGGATGACCAGGTACTAAAGTGTTGTGCAGAAATAAATGGTTCTTCTGTGAGATGAGCAGTTCAGAAGATTGGATCTAAGAAATTCCAGCAGAGACTGTAGAGCGATGAACTGCTGCCCAAACTGTGAACGTGCAAATTAGTTTTGTATTTTTTGTTTTTTTCTCTGCTCAGTTTTACTATGTTAGATTACACATTCAAGAGAGTTTGGATTTCCACTGTATTCCTGGGGGATTGAATTTCCAAGGGCTGCTGCTGTCCTGTTGGACTATTAGTATCAACACGGATCAGAGATGCGTGCATCGTGGTCGAGGTGTAGTCATTCTCTTTTCAACTCGTTTATCAAAGATGAGAACAAAGTCAGCATTAGCTCAGAATAGGTTAATTAAACAAGTATAATTCAAGTGATTTTATTCTTTTTTTAATTCTGATTTTGCTTTGCTCCTTGCTTTTTAACCCTTTGTGAAACAGTAAAGGTAAAAACCTGGGTATTAATCTGCATTAGTATAATGCATATATTACAGCTCACTCCAGCCTCATGCAACAGACTCCTGGAGTTTCGTTTTCCAAGTCACTGCGCTGATCTAGAGGGGAGCTGCCATTAACAGGTGTGGCCATAGAATTTATTTTGACTCCCTAGGCTACTCAGGGACAAGGGGACCATGGAGATATGTGGGGTAGACACATGGAGGAGAGAGGCAGCTTGAATGCATTGAGTCTCCTGAGTCATTGGCTCCATCTAAGCTCTGCACTGCCTGCTGGGGAAGACGTGTAGTATCAGAGATTAGGACTTTTTAAACAGAGAGCTGCTCCAGACATCCTGTACAAGAGTGCTGATCCCACAGATCGACATTCATAGTGTACCTAATGAAATGGGCAGTGATTTTATATCATATGTGACTTCATTTGTATTTTATTTTATTTCTGACAGATAACCAGATACAGTTCTTATTTATTTATTCAATGTGAAAAGAGCTTTGTTTAGAGCAGGGGTGTTGAACTCCAGGCCTCGAGGGCCGGTGCACTGCAGGCTTTAGATCTCGCCCTGGGTCAACACACCTAAATCAAATGATTAGCTCATTACCAGGCTTCTGGAGAACTTCAAGACATATTGAGGAGGTCATTTAGCCATTTAAATCAGCTGTGTTGGATCAAGGACACATCTAAAACCTGCAGGACACCGGCCCTCGAGGCCTGGAGTTTGACACCTGTGGTTTAGAGCAGCGGTCCCCAACCCCCGGGCCTCGGACCGGCACCGGTCCGTGAGTCGTTTGGTACCGGGCCGCGCGAGTTGAGGCTCAGGTGTGAAATGTATGGTTTTCAGGGTTTTCAGCGTTATTTTGTTATCGTTTTTATCGTTAACTCGGTTTTCCTGGGTCTTTTCACATGTGTTATGAATAAATCTTCTTTTTTTCGGTACCGGTACTAGTTTTATTTTGTTGTATTTATCTGCGACACCTTAAAGGCCGGTCCGTGAAAATATTGTCGGGCATAAACCGGTCCGTGGCGCAAAAAAGGTTGGAGACCGCTGCATTAGAGTCATCGACAGATATAAAAATGTCCCTTAGCATTCTAATATTTGGGATAAAGTCTTTTTCAATTAAATAGTTATTGTCACAGTCCCACCACTCATAATTCCAGCTCTGTATCGACATACATACAGAACATTTGTGCTTCAAAAAGCCTAATTCAACCGTTAGCTCTTTTAATCCTCACCCTCTTTCTAATCCTCTCACAAATGTATTGGCTTCTACTGAATATTAACTTATAAATAACACTTTATGGGCTTCTTATCAACAGAACAGGCTGCTGCAGCTCTGCTACACAAACAGAGCCTAAATGAGCATGTTGGACCGTGAAGCTTTATTAAACCTTGTTTTTGCAGAATGCTGTTATATTAGCTGATCCTAACGTTTGTGGGTTTTGTAGTGCCTGTCTTTCTTAAAAATGTCAGGATCCATTCAGTTCCTATTAAATTATTTAGAATTTGAGCAAGCCTAATATTATTAATGTCTTAAAAATCGTAATCGTTATTACTGTTAATATTCATATACCCATTCAGTTTTCATATTTGTTCTCACTGATTATTCCTGATTTCTGTTTAAATACTTGTTTCTAAATTTATTACAACAGGTTGTAACAAGTATGGGAATAAAATACAAAAAAGAAGCAACAACAAAAATAGGTGGATAGATGAAGGAAAAAAAGGAAGAAGAAAAAAGAAATCTAGCAAAGACCTGACACATGACCTGAAAGAGACACCTGTCCCTTTAATAAATCCGTCTACTGTTCACTGAAGCCTCGTCAGAAATGGTCTCAGTTGACGGGAGCCTTTGAAGAAGCCCTTCTTAAGGATGTGAGACAGGGAAAAAAGGCTAATGTCAGCCAAATTACACAAGGCTTGATATAAAAGTGAACAGCATGAAATAATGAATCCAGAATTTTGGCTCAGATTGTTGTCAATGTGTACAGAGGAGGTCAGGAAAGAGATACAACAGTGAGTGTCCACAGCCTTTTAGACACAGTGGAGGCTCGGTCATGGTTTGGCGCTGCATTTCAGCCATTGGTGTCGGGATCATGTCCAGTTTGATGGAATTGTTAACAATTCATCTGGAAAGAGTCTGATTGACAACAGGTTCATTTTTCAGCCTGACGATGACCCAGAACACTCCTGCTGATGCATATTTGGATAGAAAAAAGCACAGAGGAGCAGTATCAGTCATGGATAGGCCTCCCCAGAGCTCGGACCACAATATTATTAAAGCAGTGTGGAATCATCTTGACAGAGAACAGAACAAAAGGCAGAAACATTCAAAGAACAGCTTTAAATGTCCTTCAAGAAACCTGGAGAACTATTCCTGAAGACTTAAAGAAATTACAAGAAAGCTGCCTAAGAGTTCACGCTGTACTGTAAAATAAAGGTGGTCATGCTAAATATCGACTTTTCAGCTCATTAGTATTGCAAAAAAGTCTGTTTTTGCCATATATATTGTAAATCCATGTCTGTTTACATATATTTGACTAAATAACTACATCTATTATCCCTTTTCCTAGATGAATAGGAAGAAATGCTCTGTGCACCCTACTGAACATTACAACACATTAAAACAGTAATGTGTTGTTGTTTTGGTCAATTTAGGACCTTAACTGGTTCACACTGAAATCTAATAAAGTAAAAATATATATCAAAACTACAACTATTACAAATAAATTAGATCTGATCAAATGATCAGAATCAAGCTCACAGATTTGCAGTGTAAATGAAGCCTTAGTCAGAGTGCTATCAGAATAATATCATAGACACGCTGATCAAAGTCCACAGAGCAGCGTTTATCTGCACCGGTGCAGTTTTACAGCCTGTCATTTATGACTGATCTCAGCAAACAGTAGATTGCGTCATCAAGACTGCTCAGAAAAGTAGAATTTCCATCAGTCACACATCTCAGATGGTTTTTCTTTTACCTCCACAAGTGAAAATTGAGGTCACAAGGGTAATATAATCTTCAGCAATGAGTTTACATAACTGTTTATTTAGGATTTCACAGCTGAGCCGGAGTGTTTATCTGATCCAGACAGTGTGCCCCCGCTTTCTTAAAATCTTGGGTATTTTTATCCACAGAGTCATGTCGTTATTGTGAGTAGAAGCAGCACAACAAAACACCCTTAATCATATCGCAGATTAGATTTTCATCCTCCAGCTTCTGGAAAAAAATTTTATATGGGTGATATATTTTTTGTTGATCTTACAAGATTCAAGCTGACCAAATGAAAAGTTCTTCCGCTACACAATTAAAGAGCAAATCTAACCTCAAGGTGCAGCCCATAAAGCAAACTGACTGAAACTGAAATCACGGCAAATGAAAACCCAATTAACCAAACTACCTTGGAAACAGGAAGTGGATTAATGGAGGGGAAAGTGAATGTTAGCAGAGAGGTGGCCTCTCTTTACTCCCGCTGCTACTGGTCGGCTACATCACAAAACTGAGCGGGCACTCCTGGGTGACAGATGGTGAAGGCAGAGAAGAGGGGACGGTGACACACTGACATTGTCTCAGGATACTGGAAGGACACAACAGCAGGCTTCACAGGACTCCAGATGGCCTCTGAAGAGTAGGTCACTACCCTCGCAGTGGATATAAAAAGCTCCTGTCGTGAAGCTTACTTCTTCTGTGACGACTTCGCTAGTTACAATAAACCCTACACTGCATTATTAACACTGTATACCATAACACCTACTAAACCTGTGAAAGCCTTTGAACCAGATTATAGTAAAACATCAAGAGGTTATGATGTAGGCCCAACGTCATGACAAGCATGACTTTTGACCATTTATTGGGATGACCTCCATATAGTTCAGATGTTTTCTCCACCAGCTCCTGATGAGGCAGCACCGGCAAAAGCCAGAAAGAGCCTAAGCCTGAGAGCTCATTTATGTGGTCAGCTGTTAGCGCCTCTAAAGTAGAATAAGTAGAATATCAACCAGGGCAGGTCCTGAGCGATTAGCTAATTATCTGGCTTTCTCTGTTGGAGGGGCCCCAGGCCACAATATGGCTGCTAGACACAAATTATTTTAGTTTATTATATGTTCCCAGGCAGAATACTTCACTTTATCAAATTAGGTCTAGTTGCAGGGCTTAATGGGAACTTGATGGCATCAGCGCTCACAATCAAAAAGGTGTGCTTTCCACAAGAACATCCCGAGCTCTGGTGTAAATGTTCGACTCCTTAACCGCTAAATGCACCATCCCTTATGTTGCTAATTTTGTTTGTGTGCTGCTGGGGTCGTTTTTAAAAACACCTGTCTGCTGTGGCTGAAAAATGACTCAGATAAAAAAGATAGTGAATCAAGGAAGCAAAAGATGTTTGACTGCAAAGCCAAAGCAAGGGGATGCACAAAGTTGAGGGAAAATGCAATCATCTGATGATTCTCTTAAATGTTATTTAAGGAAACAATGATAAGAGCAGCTTTAAGATTATATTGTTTAAATTAAAGACAGTAGGTAGATTGTCAAGTTAAAAAGACAATAAATTATATGTTATAGACCCTGTTTTCATTCATCAGTCAAAGTGCAGCTCACAGGAAAAGGATCCAAGCATCTAATGGATATATTTTTCTTTTCTTGTGCCTCCAAAATCTGCTCTCGGGTTTTGCTCCACATTCATTTTTATTGTGGGCTCGAATGAGCTGCATTCTGACTTTTTCCTTTTGTAAATTCTACTCAGGAGCAGTGCAGAGTACGAGACACAGCTAATGCACTACAGTGATACTGAGCTACAATACGAAAGCCACAGTACAATTTAGCACATTTGCTATGGGCTCTTACTTTAAAATATTAAAACTACAATAAAAAAAGAGCTTTTTCAAATACTGCACAAAGACTGTATAGTATCAGAAAGCTAAGAGAAGTAGCACTGCTGGTGCCTAAGGTAATAATACATTTGATTAAACGCTAACAAGTTGGAGTCGGGGGTATTTTAAAGAATGGTTTAATATGTATGAATTAGAAATTAAATACTAATATAACTGAGACCATTTGTGACACCATGATCTGATACGGGACACGCTGTTAGTATTAGACAGTAATTACACTGTTACAGACCTGAAAACTGTCATTCCTGGAAAAGCGAAGGATTTCCCGCAGCCACGTATCCTTCTGTAGTTGAGTTGAGGGTTTCCACACTGCTGTGCTCCGACCTACTGGATGAGTTTGAACCAGGACCTGAAGATCTCCGTGAGTTGTTCCAAAATAATAATAGAAACTCATCTGACAAGCAGAAATGAAAAGAAGGTGATCCGGTGATGTCACATTGGTGGAGGCTGTGGTTTACTGTAGATTCTGTTACCTGGCAGGTGTGGCTGGGTGGGAAGACTGGACTTTTCAGGTCTGCTGTGGTTTTGTTTCCTCTGACGGGTAACAGGGACAGAAAATGTGCTGACGGGAGAGAGGAGGAAAATTTAATGGAAAACTTTCATAATAGGTGTTGTTATCATTCGGAAATGACAGCTGCTCCAACCTGATTTGTTGTTTGTGTGGTCATGTTTGAGTCCAGCGACCTCAGTTGTTCTGGACCACTGAGCCCTCATTTCTGAGCTTTGGATCAGGTCACAGAAACCCTCCTCAAAGTCACACCTCTCATACATTGAACCTGCAGCAGAAAATGGTAACACATATATTTCACTTCTGCTCTTTTGTTGTTAAGCCTCTGATGTAGTTCACGTCATTAAAGATTTAAGTGTAAACTGCAGTTTATAATTCAGAAGTGCCGTGGCGTATTTTCAAGATTAGCAACCATACAACAATCACCGCCCATTTATAGATCCTTGTCGACAAAATTTTATATCCATCATAAAAATATACTCAGTAAAGCTTTCGATTAGATTAAACTTCTATTTGTTTTATTCTACTGATCTGGATTTTAGAGACCAGCCCTAAAGCTACAGATTTTTAGAACAAGGCTTACTCCTAAAGCGCTAGTAAGATTAATGATCAAAAAAAAGTTTTGTAACTACAGTACACAATAAATGAACAATAAATGACCAAAGATAATAGTTCTTAATTTAAGGAAGAAAAAATATTATTTTAGAAAATGTACTTTAAGACAGTTGTTTATTCTTTTAGTCCCATTATTTTGTTCAGTTGGATATAAGCCTGATAGTTCAGAGTGACATGTCATGATGACACATAGAGGTGGAAAGTAATGAAGTTCATATATTTATTACAAATATCTTTGCCTCCATGTCCTCCTTAATTACATTTGTGAATCCTCTCTGTGGTCTTCCTCTTCTCCTCCTGCCTGTCAGCTTCATCGTCAACATATCAGCACATGTCTACACCATCTCAAACCAGCCTTGCTTCTCTAACCTTGCCTCCAAACTGCTCGACCTGATCTGTCGCTCTGATGTACTCATATCTAATCTCGTCTGCTCTCACTCTAAATCAGAATCTTAAAATCTTCAGCTGAGCCTCCTGTCTTTTTGTCAGCCCTCCAAACCACACGTCACATCAGGTCTCACTGCCTCTAACCTTTCCTTCCACTCTTGCTGCTATCTTTCAATCACAAATCACCCCAGACACTAGTCTCCACCCACTCCGCCTCTTCTCTACGTCTTTTGTGCAATGTCCAAATAACTGTACTTTCTACTCCTAACATCTTTAAAATAGGTTTGTTACTTTAGGCTTAAGACATCTGAGGGGCATTGTTGATTACTTCACATCACTGTGCACCTCCCAGACAACAGACATCAAACTGATGTGAAGCTAAATGGAAGGATCAATAACATAAAAGGCAATCCTATTGGTGAATCCACCATTCAAGGTGCACATGTTAATGTGTTGTGGTTGCAGTACTTCAGCATCTAGCTTAGCCATACTGAAGAGGAGTGAGCATAAAAGGAGTAATATTTTCAGGTCATTTCAAACGCAATGCTTCGAACTGCTCAACAAATATCAGTAAACACACAAACTGTTTCTGTTTCGGTGCATTTTGTTACACACTTTGTGCAGCTTAAAGCGACAGGAGTTCTCAGGGAGAGAAAAGAAAAGTAAATGTGTGATAAGTTCGCTCTCAAAGATGAAAAAGGATGAGGATAAGTTGTTCTCCACTGCATTTAATATAAAGAGAAAATGTTTGATTCACAAGCAAATTTACAAACTCTATGAACTGAAACCAGATCGTGGATAAAAATAGATTTTTACTCTCGCATTTTTCTACACTGTGTGTCCATTTTCACATTTTACTCACAATTGTTTTCATCGCTGCTGTCTCCACAGTCGTCGGTGAAGTCACACACACAGTCCTCAGACACGCATAATCCGTGAGAGCAGGAAAAAGCCTGGTTCGAACAGGTGTTGGCAGCCACTGGCTTGAATACCAAAGTGAAGGCTAACACCAGCCACACCAAGCCAAGCGGTGACGCCATCAGCAGCTTATTGTTTAACCTTCAACTAAAATACCTAATTTTCACCTCTAAATGAAGCATTTTTCTGTCAGGACATGAGGAAGAATTCCTGGTGTAGAGCGGCTTTTCCTCACTGTGTACAGCTTACTCGGCTCCTGGATTGATACCGTACGTGTGCTCAGCATTCATGCTGTAAAGAGTAATAAATGGGTTTTATTGCTGTTACTCAACAAGGTCACTGTTCCTGCTCATGTGTTTAACATGGACACATGTCATGACAAGGGGACAGAAATAACCAAAGTCTCCTAAGCCCACATTTTATTGCCTCTATTTTTTTTTTAAATAATTTGGATTGAAATTAGATTCAGAAATGATCTTTACTCTGTACGTAAGTGACTGCATCTTGCATAATTGTGACAATACTTCATCTTTTGTGTGGTTTCCCTCTTTTCCTCCTGCCTGGTAGCTCCATATATAACATCCTTTGTACAGTATATCCCCTATCCCTCCTCTGCACCATGTCAAACTTGTCTCTCTAACTTTGTCTCCAAACTGCTCATTTCTAATCTTGTCCATCCTGGTAACTCCCAAATGAAAATCTGACCCTCTTAAGCTCCGCCTCCTCCAGCTCCGCCTCCTGTATTTTTCTCAGTGCCACATCTCCAGACCATACATCAGGTCTCACTAGCATCTTACTCTACAAGTCTGAATAGTGGAAGGGAAGGTCTACAATGTAGACCTTCCCTTCCACTCTTGCTGCCACCCTGTCACAAATCACCCCTGGCACTCGCTTCTTCACCTCTCCCCTGCAGTGCCCATTTCTGCAGATAGTCGACCCAGGTGCTTAAACTCTTCCACTTGTATTATTTCTATTCATTCCATCTTCACTGTTACACCTGTCACTTTCCCATTCCCATAAACAGGTATTCTGACTTGCGTCTACCGACTTTCATTCCTCAATCCTTTGTTCTCTTCTTCTTTCAATTTAGAGATTTGGATATTTTCTTTTAATAAGGACGATGTCTACCATTGTATGCATGAAAGCTCTCTTACTCCCAATAGTGATCATCGCACTCATGTTTAACTGATTTTTACAAGTTCAGCTGGGAAGGAGCCAGTTACCTACTATTATGTCAATAGTAGGTAACTTTAATAATCAAATGCAAATGAGACTTACAGAAAAGCCAGCAAAAGAAATATGCCACAAGATAAGATACATTATCTCTAATCAGTTAGATGAGATGAGCTAGGGAACGTATGAAGTGCTATAAGAGGATCATTAACTGTGTTCAGCAGGGCTCAGCTCCTCTATACAGTGAGGCATAATTTTATTTCACAGCAATCAATAAAGACAGCAACCTTAACACAGGCAAGCAGCAAGCCAGTACAAGAGTTGGTGTGGTTCAAATGAAATTAACCTTGAGAGAAAAGGCGAGCTTGACGGCCCCATTGTGGGATGAGGAACCAGTGGAACAAGGGAAATATCACGTCTGAATTGACCCCTGTTGGCAGCGGGCGTGCCACATGTAACACAGAGGCCTGCAGGCTGTTGTTTCTCATAGCAAACAGCAGTCAATCATTTTAACAGTGTCAGGATGTAGAAGTGGAAAGCATTTTGAGGTTCCAGATTTTTAACATGTGGTAGGAAGAAACAAGAGTACCAATGTGGTCACTAATGGTGATTCATAACCACAATTAGCTGATTTCAACTAGAAAGATTCATTAATATCTGCCAGCAAAGAACCGCGCAAAAAATCTTCACTGCTCTGTAACTCAAAGTGGGAAGTCATTAAAGAATATCTATGTTTTTTCATGCGGAACATAATATTCAGAGCAGCTGGATATAAAAGTAGTGTAACCAAAACGCTGATACTGCTCGATTAAATTTAACCTCACAAAAAGAACGGAGGAGGAAATTATACTGGGACAAAAATACATAATGACGTGATTACACATGCTCCCAGTGTTAGCATGCTATCATTTAATAAGAATGTTTAAAACTGATCGGGTCTGCACCTTGATTTTTTTTGTTTTTCAGTCACTCTGTCGTAGATTTGCTGCAGTGCTTTAGCTGTCTGACAGCTGGCCGGCCTCATATTTGGCTCTCAGTGTTTTTCTAATTGTGCTGTCATTAATTTTAACATTTAACATGATAACTGAGGCCTGTAGAGTCTGACATGTAGCTCTTGAGAGAATTTCTCATGCACAGTTTGACCTTAGGGTAAATTTGTTGGGACATCCGCTACTAGGAAGATGGTGGCACCCTGTTAATACACATGCGCTCATGCTCCAGACCAGAAAACTGCCTAAACTTCTACTTTTGTAGAGGCCTCTAGTTACCCTTTTAATTTCTATGGGAGTACTAAGTCTGTACATATAGAGTCAGGTTTCAGAGTACATAGAGCCCCATGAAAACCTCTTTCACATGACTGGTGTTCATACCTCTTTTTGATTAATTCTAAAGTCTGGACATCAGTTAGTATTTTCATCAGTAGCTCTGAGGTGTGGATTCATATATGGGAACCAAATACATTTAATTATTAGTTACTATTAATATCTAGCTCTCTTCCATAGCATGTCTTTGTGCTGTCTTCATCCACTCACCCTCGACCGGTCGCGGCAGATGCCTGCCCTTCCCTGAGCTTGGTTAAGTTGGATGTTTCTTCCTGTTAAAAGGGAGTTTTTCCTTCCCACTGTCGCCAAAGTGCTTGATCATAGGGGGTCATCTGGTTGTACGGCTTTTCTGTTTCCTTTGTATTATTCTAAGGTTTTTACCTTACAAGATAAAACGCCTTTAGGGAACTGTTGTTGTGATTTGTCACTATATAAATAAAATTTAATTGAACTGAATTAGATGACTTCAATGACCAATCCAATATAAAGTTCAGAAATGTAAAGAAACAAAGAACCACAGCACGAGCAGCTAGGAGTAAACGGGATATCAAACAATGCAACTGAGTGCTGGACATAAGGGAGTATTCACAGATGCTTTGAAAAAGATTATTTACTCCCATCCATGGATTCAAATCATCAGCATGACTGGAAGCGGGGATGTGATATATTTTCACAAAATTGTACCTCCACACACCCGTCCTGCATTTGTTCTTTGTCTTCCAACTAATGAATTCTTAAACTCTTGTGATTCATTTCACCTTAACTGGTGAAACAGAGGTCAAAGCAAAGCTTGCCCGTAAGTGACTTAAATGAGACAAATTTATCGTTGAGTCTGCCGGTCCTGGTGGGATTGATGCAGCCATTTGTCAAAGATTCGAACTAATCTGTTCCACACAGTCTTTTACATATTAATACAAAGCTGTGATGAAATGCTGTTCCTATTTGTAAGCAGAATGATTTTCCTTGACATCAATTTTTTTAATGTTTCATCTGGGTAATGGTGAGGGGGAGGTTACCTTCACACACCAGCAATGACCTCCGATTGGAAAATTAAGTTGCAAAACCCATTTTTCTACAGGATTTACAAGAAAACTGGTGATTGCACTGAGGAAGGAGTTTATATGCAGATCCGCAGTGTCATTTTTTAAGCAGAGCTGATACAATACAGGAAAAAATGGAAAACAATAAGTAAAATCTCCTAGAATTTCAATGAGGTGCAAACTTTACATTGGCAGATACTCAGTGTTCTTGTTCAGCAGCTGAATGAAAGCTTTTGCATTTTTAAAGGAAGTCTTCCTCTCTAAGAGAGAAAAAGTAACCAAAATCAAGTCGTGTTGTCTCATAATTCATAATCGTTTTTCTCACATCCCACCGCCTTTTGACACTTCGTTAATTAGGACACATTGACAGCGGAGAACATTTGCATTTTGAATGCAGCCAATCTGCTTTCACATCCTCACTCAAGCTGCGGCGATGTGCAACACCTGCTAATTTTCCTCAGACCTGAATCGAGTGATTCACTGCTGAGTCAAGTGATCATAACAGTTGGGGTTTAATCTTAACAGTGTACCTGTAGGAGATGGATCACTCAGCACCTCCAATCAACGCAGCATGAGCGCGAACATCCTGCAGAGCTCTGTGACGTGCCGTTGTGTATGAAGCAGTCGGCAAAGTATTGACAAATGAGCTCAATAAGCGCAAAGTGAGCCAGTGAACCAGACCGCATTCAGCACCTGAGTCTTATGCATCCTATTTGGCGGATCCTTGTCCCGCAATAATGCTGCCACCTGTCAGTATACAAGAGGCACACTGCAAGAATACTCAAGGTAAGTTGAAGGGAACCTGTTAGCTCTGCCATGGCTGCCATTAATCGTGCTGTTCATCTGAAAATCAAAAATAAACACACAATAATGAAATAAACCTGTGACTGTTCAGAGACATACATCATTTTAGCACTTCTGAAGCATTAGTGTAGTAATGTTAATGTTTTCAATGTTATTAACTTTGTCATTTTTTCTTTTTTTTTCAATTACATGGATGTAATTATATAATATGGGGATATTTGGCAATACTAACACTTGTGAGATCAGAATGATTTCTTATTTTTATCTGCAGTCTTATGAACTTTAAGGACACTGAAGGAAAACTAAAAACAGACGCATTTGTTGGTTGTCGCAAAGAGAGAAAAATGTGCAGTACAAGTAAAAAAGCAAGCCCCTCAAACATTTTCATTTTATTTTGAGATAAATTGACAGCAATATGCTTTGACATATCTGTGGTATCACCTTCTGGTTTGTTTTCTCTTTGTCAATGTCAATCACAATGTGAATGCAAACAAGTTGCACCGAAGTGCTGCACAGCAACAAAGAAAATACACAGAAAATATGAAGAAAATAATTCATTAATTTACAAAAAAAAAAAGTTAAGATATCAAGCTCTGTTTAATTCGAAAGGCAAAGCGTAGAGGTGGGTCCTTAAAAGCACCTTAAAAGTCTCGAGATTATGAACAGCTCTCCATTTTTTTTTAATGGAGAGATGATTAACATATGAGTAAATCAAACAAACTTATACCGACTTTCTCTGTGATAGTTTGAGAATGAAAAGTCAACACAACATATTGTTTCTTTACCACACAGACAGATGTTTAAAGATTCAGTGGAACAGATGTCACAACTTACACTCTGTTACGTCCCTCTGCAGCCCCTAATCATCTCAATGTTTTCAGCTGGTGCTAATTGGCCACACCTAGTCAGGTGTGGACAAAAGCATACCTGAGGCAAGCTTCCCAGGAGCTCGCTTGTCTTTGCCTTGGTGGCACCAGCCATTTTAGCCAACCTCGTATTCCATTTCAAGAAAAAAACCTCTTCTCACTAACACTCTGGTATTCATCTTTTTTTTTTATGTTGTGGCTTTTGAGCCGGGTCATAACACTCTCATCCTAAACCGCCAGTGTACCACCTCAGTATCAGTTAGCAAGCTAGCAATGGCTGTGAAACTGAAGAAGTCACTAATCCGAGTGACGAAACGTTTCTCCCTCTGAAAGCGCTACGTCCTGATGAACAAGTCCTGGATGATGGAGCATGCACATTGACCACACTAACAATGGCTGGTACTAGCAGTCTGTTTGAGCCTTTCCAATGACTTTGCTATGCAGCCACACCCGCTTTAAAAGTTGCTCTGCATTCTGCTCGACTCATAAGGTGTATGAAAATATTTATTGAATATATAGTCTCATTTTATTACATATAATTTGCAAGCTGTTTTCATTTAAAATCAGTATTTGAGTGAATGTAATTCTTAGTTACATCCCACCTTCACAATAAAGGAATATATCTGCTCTTTCAATATGCTCATTAACTTGTTGAGAGTTGACATCTTTAGATGGCAGCGTCTATAAATAACGCATGCAGCAAAGACTGTTCTTTTCTCCCTGTGGTGATCAGCTCTCAAAGCAAATCACCTGAATAATTTCAGCTTGATTAATGAATAAGAGAGACAAGGTTCATTGGCAGCGGGGGATGTTTTATAACAAAAAGATTAAAATCTGACCTGAATTAGAAGATATTTCTCCTACTGCAAATTCAACCATTAAAGCAGAAAGATGACGGTCTTTCGATTGGAGCGTATAATTCTAAAGATGAGAAATTAAACGTGTACGACAGCTTGAACCTTTTTAATATTCAAGTGCTGCAGAGCAGAAATTAAAAAGGGAAGTTGGCAGAATCCTTGACCTCGACAGCCATGTATATGTATGTGAATAATGAGCTGACACCGGGCCTCATATTCACAGAGCGGTTGCTGTATATGAAGCATTTACATACATTCATCAGAGCAGAGAGGCTGTGAGTCTCTGTTGTTGTAAATATTTGCTGCTCAACACACAATGTTTATCATTTGTTTAAATGCTTTGTGTGGTATATACAATTAAACTTAGCGCAGATATTGTCATGGGTCTGACGGCACGTTTAACTCAGCATCATAAGCCATGTAGGGAGGAGAGCATCGGCTGCTCAAAATATTCTCTCGGGTACTGGAGACCACGGAGAATAAAGCCAGGTTGGTCAGACTGTTACGAAAGTGTAATTACACACTAGATTATACAGATTCCACAAATTGCCAAAATTTACTCCCATCCAGCTACAAACCCTCAGTCCTGAGAACCTCTTCTCTCAGACATTCAGCCTCTTCCATCCTTAGTCTCCAGTCAACACACAGCTGTCTACACTAAAGATAAGCCAGGTCCAGCCTCATTTTTGACCAGGTTATAGTCAAGAGAAGGGGTCTCAGCCTTAACAGAATAAATCTGTCTGGTCTGTGTGTAATCTCCCTCTACTTTCAGCCAAACCCATGAACTTTTTCTTCCACTATCCAAGTCTTTCTGTTTCCTGTGTCCCTTCCTCAACTCAAACTGTTTTTCTTTTTCCTTTTTTCCAGTACTTGCAAGCATGATAAAATACTTGTCATGCTGAGTCATATCAAGTGAGCTGATATAATCTAATATCCAAACTTTGAGATCAAAGCCACTGTGAGATTTTGATATATTAGAAATTGTTGTGATAAGTATTTCCAAAACACCCCTAGAACTGGGTAGCTCCAGACTGGGATGACACAGTATTAGGATTCAACAGCAGTTATGAGTTAAACCTTACATACTGTTCAGGTCAAGACTGACTTATTTTGACATTTGACAGCATTCCAAACACCATAAATGTCTTTTTCTTTTTTTTTTTCTTTCTTTTTTTTAGCTTAAAATGTGATTACTTTTCTTAAAGTGGTCTAAAATTTTAATGTGCATAACGTGTGACAAAATTTTATGTGCATTGAGGCTGTTGTAGGACAAATTTGACCTAAATGTACTCAGATGGATTTCCCAGTGTGGAACTAAACAAGGAAAGTGGGGGATTTAGGACCTCTTGAAAATGTATAATATTCTAATGTATTTGTGATTTCTCTTCTTTTTAAATCAGGCAGCGGTGACAGAGTTGAACAGGGAACTTGACACTATCATGAAAAATGTCTGTATTCTCACCATGGACAGAAAAAAACCATCCAAGAAATTGCTACAATATTAGGAGTGGCAAAATCTACCATTTGGTACATACTGAGAAAGAAAGAAAGCACTGGTGATCTGGATCCCCACGCAATACAAAAGTGGTGGATGATCGCAGAATCTTTTCCATGGTGAAGAGAAAACCCTTCACAACAGCCAACCAAGTGAACAACACTGTCCAGGAGATAGGCTCATTGATATCCAAGTCTACCATAAAGAGAAGACTGCATGAATTAAATATAGAGGGTTCACTGCAAGGTGCAAGTCATTTATAAGCCTCAAGAATAGAAATGCTCAATTGTACTGAAAAAACATCTAAAAACCCAGCACAGTTCTAGAAAAAACTTTCTTTGGACGGATGAAACCAAGATCAACCTCTACCAGAGTGATGGCAAAAACAGCTCATGATCCAAACAAAGCATACCACATCATCTGTAAAACACAGCAGAGGCAGTGTGATGGCTTGGGCGTGCATGGCTGCCAGTCGTACTGGGACACTATTGTTAACTGATGATGTGACACAAGACAGAAGCAGCTGAATGAATTTTGAGGTGTTCAGAGACATACTGTTTGCTCAAGTCCAGCTAAATGCAGTCAATTTGATTGGGTAGTGTTTCATAATACAGATGGACAATGACCCAAAACATACAGTCAAAGCAACCCAGGAGTTTATTAAAGCAAAGAAGTGTAATATTCTTGAATGGCCAAGTCAGTCACCTGATCTTAGCCCAATTGAGCATTTCACCTGTTGAAGACTAAACTTCAGACAGAAAGGGCCACAAACAAACAGCAATAAAAGCTGCTGCAGTAAAGGCCTGGCAGAGCATTAAAAAGAAAACCCAGCATGTGGTGATGTCCATGAGTTCAAGACTTCAAGAATTAGAAATTAAAATTTTATTTTCAGTTATTTAATTTGTCCAATTACATTTGAGCTCCTGAAATAAGGGATTGTGTTTAAATTGCTTTAGTTCCCCCACATTTTTATGCAATGTTTTTGTTCAAACCACGGCATTAAACCTAAAAGTCTGCACTTCAACTGCATCACAGTTGTTTCATTTAAAATCCCTTGTGGTAATGCACAGAACCAAAATTAGAAAAAGTTGCCTCCAAATATTTATGGAATTAACTGCATATGGTAGGCATAACAAACAGGGACATATAACAGTCACGAGAGATGCACTTGCAAGTACAAGCACATGTGATATCTGGAAATCTAAAATTAGGAAAATTAAACTCAATTTATTCTGAAATAACAGAGAGCTAACTGAGATTAACATAGAGGTCAACCCAGACCATACTATAAAGGAATGAAATATGAATACTGTGTAAGGGCAAAACAGTTTACTGAACTAAAAATGGATTTGGCACAAGGAAATCTAAACAGCCTAGCCAAGATGAACAGACGGAGTCAAAAACATAGAAAATCTAGGAAATTGCTGCATCACTAAGTACATATTAGGCAATCTGGCAGAGCAGGGAGGGAAAACATGCTCCTCAAATACACAAGGGAGACAATTAGACACAGGTGCGATCCATTAGGGCGGAGGAAGCAATCACGCAGGAGGGCAGGGAAAAGGTGAACCGGAAACATGGTGACTAACAAAATAACACATAAAATTTATGAAAGGAGATGCAAATGTTAGAAAAACATCATATAATTTATGAGCCAGAGTGGGATCTCACACATAGGACAGAAAACAGCTCTAGCATAAATTCTACTTCTCCTACATAGCAGAGACCTCACCAAGTTCATTTGGTCCATGAGAGGTATGAAAAGATCAGTGTGAGATGTTACACCGAATTTGTCTTTGTTGGAAAATTACAGTTTACAGTTCAGGAACAAGGATCGCTCTTTCACCTTGCATCGGGTGGACAGCCAACCATTATAGCCTTGCTAAACCTAACTCCAGCCTCCAAAAGCAACCAGTGCTTCATAGGTAGTGTGAAACTTGACTGCCCTGTTAATCTACATTCATCTGTCAGTTGTCATTAGCTATTGTACATACTAAAATATATGCAGTTTTCAAATGAGATTCATCTTTATAAATTAACTTCATTAGGCTTGCCATTAATAATGATAATATCATTGATGGTCAGTGCAATAATAAAATAGCACCAATGGGAACCATTCTGGGTTTTTTGGGGGGGGGGGTTGAGTTAGTTGCACTACTCAGAACTTATTTTGTTTTGCTCCTTCTCACTTGTGCCATAAAATATGTAACAAAGAGAGTTTAAAAGGACTCAGTAGCTATGCCCTCTGCAACCCCTACTCTTCTTGCATTTGCAGTCCAAAAGTCTTTGGATGTCTGGGCATTCATGGCTGATTGTCTATAGATTATGAGGTGTGGATAAATGCATCCCTAAGGTCAGCTTAGAGGGGAGACACCACTTCTTGCCAAAGCTTGTTATGGTCTCTTGGCTGTCATTTGTAGCTGAGCTTAGTAAGTAATATCTTTGCAAACTCTAGTTTCAGTCTTCACTTCACTTCGTGCAGAACACAGTTTGGACAAAACACATCAAATTGTCTCTGCATCATTAGATGTGTTTTTGCTCCACTGGTTTGATGATTCAGTGGAGGATACACTGGAAAGTCTGACGTGGATAATGAGTTTAAAAGGTTCAGGACATTTGGCAGGAAGTTGTCTGTTGTGCATGAAGTTCACAGAACAAGTTCAAGGAGCTTTGTGCAGGTTCTGGTATACACTTCTTGTCCAGGACATTCTTACCGTAACTGACAGGAGGAAGCTGCTTTTAACTTGTCAGACTCAATATATCACTTTTGTTAAAGGCCCATTGCAAGGGCACTGTTCACCAATATAAAATTAACGGGCATATTTGACATGAGGTAGAAAGGTTGAAGGATTATCAATTTAGCATCATACCATTTAGGTATAATGCAAAACTCTCAGTTTTACACAATTTTAGTTTGGAATTTCAGTGTCGGGTAGAAGATTTGAGTTCATCAAGATTTAGTCAGCCTGTATCAAGAAGAACTGAAAACCACCATCTCTATGGAAAAATCAATTTCCACATTCTTTAAACTTTGAAATATTCTGAAGAAAAGAAATTAACTGCACTGCACAGTCTACATATACTCATGTCAGCTGTGGTGGTAAAAACACTCAGCGCATGCCATTTGGATTGGGTTATTTAATCAGTATCAACTGAGATTACATTAAGTGTTAAGTGTCAACATGTTACTCAGTGTGTGTATATATATACCTACATAATACTCCTTAATCAAATTATCATTTCAACATAGGGATATTATCTGCGTGTAAAAAGACTTATGTAGATATTTTTATCAAAAACGGGTGTTCAAAGTGGGACGGACAGCAAAGCAGTAAACTAATGAGTTAATCCAACAATGCTCACACAGGGTTTTGAATCAGGTGCAGGTCAAAGCAGCTACAGTAAAGTATGCTCTCCTTTCAGCTTATCCAGTTATCAGTGTTATCAGACATTTGTTGTTCTATGTTTTAAACTTTCTACCATTGGTGAGGCAATCAAATACTCTTTAGAGAAATTTCCCAAAACAATTGCTGTTAAATATGCTGTGGCAACAAAAGATCTCCTATTTTCGTTCTACCTCTAAGAGTAAATGAGTGACCTCTAAAATGTGTCACTTCTTTGTTGGAAGGGTTCAGTTTTGAATAGTTTAAATGGGTGCATGAAGCTTTGGAGAATTTGAAAAATGCTTTACTTTTGCTTTACACTAGATTTTTTTTTTTTTTTTTTTTTCATTTTCGTTCCTTCCAACAACCAGATTTTTTTTAAAGTGACATTTTTTGTACAGTGTGTAATTTGACAATTTCATAGCAGCAAGGAAATATAACATGACATCTATTGACTGTTTTCAGTTATTAATTATAGGAATATATAATATGCGAAAGCCTAACAACCAATTTATCCGTGAATAACTGAGAAGAAAAACTTGCTTTTCATTGCCATCAATAATTTGTCCCTTTTTTTTTAATTGACTGCCTGTAAAGTGATGTACACAAGTAAATGCTGAAAACAAAAGGCAAATGGATGAGGATGTTGGCTGTAACAGCAAGAAGTAAATTCAAGGAATAATGGGCTTTTGCTGAAGAATGAAATATCTAAGCTACCTATGTACAGCTACAGTCAGTTTACATCCACTCAGTATGGGCATAAATGTCAATGTCAAATACCAGTTTGGGCTTTTAAAGATTTCTTTGAACTGTTCTTTTCCCAAGGTGGAATGATAGTACATGATACATCTATAATGACTTGAACTGGATATTGAATGAAGTTATTTTGGATTTTCTCCACACAAGGTCAAAATTATACTAAGGTTTAAAATGTCCCTTAGCAAGTTTTACTTCAACCAGAGACTTTTGGTATCCATCAACAAGCTTCTGGCATAACTCTGGCTGGATATTTGGCCACTCTTCTTGGAACAGTTGAGGTTTGAGTTCAGTAAGGCCAATCCAGAAGCTTAATGTTAGCCTGCTTTATCTACTCCAATACTATTTTCTTTAATATGTTTGGGATCATTGTCTTGTTGGAATGACCAATTGTGTCTGTAGCTGATTTGAGGTGAATTTGAAAAATTTGGAGGTTGCCATCCTTCATTATTTCATCCCCTTGTATGCACCAGTACCAGTGACACCAAAACAGCCCCAGAGCATGATGCTACCACTACCATGCATGACAGTTCGTATAATGTTCTTAGAGTTGAAACCCTCCCCTTTAATCCTTCAAACATACCTCTTGTAATTGAAATTGGTCAATTTTTCTCTTCCTTATTTGGCTTATACTTGTGGGCAGCTACAACTTCACTGAAGCTTGACTGTGTCGATTCTGGAGCAGTGGCTTCTGTCCTGGTTGGGACACTCTCAGTTAATGGTGATTTAAAACATGCTTCACTGTCAACAATGTAGATATTGCTCCAGCAGCTTCCAGTTCACGGCGGGCTTAAGCCTTGGTGGTTCCTGGGTCATTCCTGAACATCCTAATCAATTTCCTCTCACTTGAGGGTGACAGTTTGCATCTTCTTCCCTACCTTGGCAAAGTGGTGAGGCATCTGAATAACTTACTGACATACAGTTGTTTGAACTGGTGATCTTGCAATTTGCAGTTGTTTAGAAATGGCTTCAAGAAACCTTCTTAGATCTTCACTGAGTTCACTGAGAGCTTCACTTCATTAAACATGTATGCTGTACAATTATTCCATCCTGAGAAATAAAGATTCCAAAGAAACATTTAAAAGCCCCCAAATACCACGACGTTCATGTTCATGACAAGTGGATGTAAACGTCTGACCACGACTGTGTACATCTACAAATGCTTTATATTTATTTTTAAATTTCATTGTCCTGTGAGACTTAAGGTAGAGATCTTATCATCTTGTATTGTTAAATAATTATTCAATATGTCTAACGCATCTTCTGCTGGTAATATGGATAGGCAGTCAGGGCAGTTTAATTGTTTCAGAGCAGAAGCTGGTAGTATTAACAGAAATGCATAACTGTGTTTCTGACTGAGTGATGGGAGGAGTCAGGGAGATAAGTGTGGCTGTTTGAGGGTTTAAAAACTGCAGGAGGGGTTTTGTGTCAAATTAAATTACATGAGATTAACAACAAAGGCAGCAAGAATCAAAATGTCTTCAATCAGCACCAGAGAAATCCAGGAGGGAATTAAAATACTGAGAGGAGAAGCCACAGCAAGCAGAATATCCCTGACCGCAGAGCATACAGCTGCGTAGTTACTGATAAATCCAGGTTGCACATTGCTCGCATCATGTTGCATATAAGAGTTTTTTCAGGAGTTTTTTCCTACAGTCTTGTGTCATGATTTCTTTGGGGCACTATTAGATTAATAAGCAGAGCGGTGGGTTTTTTCTAATGCAAAAGAAGAACAAAGGAATGTGTTTGTTTCATTTTGGCTTCCCTGCTGGCAGTCTGTCGAGCATATTGTGTTTATTTCACCATTTTTAATACTTTCTGTTGACAGATCCGCCCTTTACGAAGGGAGAAAAACAATTTTAAAAAAAACACACACACACACATTGTGTAACATTTAACAGTCAGCACGTGTGAAAAAAGAGGGACTGGATGTATTGAGCACAACACATTTCAAATAAAGGGAAGGAAACCAAAGAATCGGTGGATATGTATAATGGTGTCAAAGCGAATGTGAGTAATGGTAGACATTTTTCACTGAAGACATTTTGACAAACTATGAATGATAATAGTAATTAAAGCTGGATACTGTGAGGACTTAATGGTTCTACTTCTCTGTTTTCTAATCCTCTATTACAGCTGTTGTTACTTTGACAGTGCCTTTGATCTAACGCTCATTTGCAAAATTGGCTTTTACTGTGGTGTGCCATTAAAACTATTGTCCGATACTTTTGAACACAATGACACTTTTTGCAATTGTGTTTAGTTCAAGTCATTAGCTGAAGACATTAGCTGAGGAGATGAGCAGTCTTGCATGGGAGGAGGCATCATCCAAATCACTCTTATTTCATCACGTTTTTTAAACTTGATGAAGGAGCTGTTTTATATCAAAGGGAGGAGGAGTAACGAGACGGGGAAAAAAGATCCTCGCTGTCATCTGAAAGGATTTAAGCTTTTTGTGTGTGTGTGTGTGTGTGTGTGTGTGTTTGTGTGATTTTCGAGCATATTAATAGCTGTGCATACTCGTGCCCTTTCTAAACAAAGCAGAGTGATTACTTTCACAAACAAAGCATCAATTACAGCAGAGAAATGCATTTAAAGCCCGAGTGAGCAGAGCAAAATCTGAGCTCTTTGCATGCACCATAAAATGACTAACACAACATTCATCTTCATCTTCATCCTAATCAGTACCGAACAGAAGCACTACTGAGGTTTACACTTTCACCTGAACCACCAGCAGCTTTAAAGTGAATTTAATTAACAGCAGAAACAGCTCTACAGATGTGGCATCAGCTCCACAGAGCAGTACAGTCACAGTGATGTAATAATGGTTGAGTGAGGAAAAGTCACGCAGTGATAACTAAGATAAAAAAAGAGCACATGTGAAAGACTAATTGAAAGCAGTTGATTGCTGTGTTAAACTCAAAAACGTGTCTTGTTTTATATTATATTTTTATGTATGAGGACTGTACAGATAAGGATGTTTATCTCCTGTTGAAATCAAGAGCGCTCCTCGTCCATGATCATTTAGCGCCATCTACTGGCTTATCCTCTCGTTTCAGCTCCATGAGCACAAATTAAATATGAGCTGTGTTTTTGGATTTAATATTTACAGCATTTCAAGGGGCTGTAGATACTTTGTACACATTTTGCGCAAAGTAAGAGTGGAAGTGAATGTTTTTTACTTGAATACCTGTAAGCTGTCTCCTTCATAGACAGCTGTACAGTATCACTTCTTAATCTGTGCCAAATTGATATTTATTTAATTGGTAAAATGCAAAGAGCTTAAATTATTTTCTTTCTCATCTGGCGTTTCAGTTTTAGTCAGGGAAAGATGATGCAGATATGATGTGACTCTAGAATAGGACACTGGCAGGTGTTGCTTCGCAAAGATCTGTGATGCATGTTAAAACCTGTGATTATTCACACTATAGTGCACTGTATGTGATTTCCTGTATTGGATACAAAGCAGGCTGCTTCAAAGTAAGATGGGATTATACACTGAGAAAGAGGAGTACTTTGCGCAAATGTGCATTATGCATTTAAATCCACACAAAGAGAGTTTGATGAATTGAAGTTGATGATGTTTTTCTCTCCTTTTTGGATAATAGTAATGTGATTTTTTTTTTTTTTTGGTGGTCCCCTGTTCTCACTCTGAAGCCCCTGAATGTTATTTATCGATCTTCCTTCGGGCATAATACAGATGACGATTTTACAGCCTGAAAGATCTGAGAGGTATGAGTTATTTTTTCTATAAGGTTGCCATTTACAAACTTCCAATGTACACCATTTGTTTGCAAGTCTGGACCATAGCAAGCTTGAGCCAATGGTTTACTGAAAGTCCCTCAAAATGTCTACTGAAGAACTGCTTAAGCTTTTAAGCTCCAATACCCAGAACCCTTTACACTTAAAATTTTTTTGTTAATCCTGGTCTATAAATCCATGCTCAAGATCCATTCAGCTTCTGTTTGTACTCGTTTTAACTAGTTGGTCTCTTATTGACTTATTCTACTGAATCTGTTGAGGTACAGTGTGGACTGTACTAGAAGTCACTGAAGCACAGACTCTGTGATGTATCACTATCAGCCTGAGCACCAGCACTATATGGTGACTCATTCCAGGCCTCTTTCATCACTGGCCTGAAAACTATTTTTCGGTTTGTACACATTTTTGGACACCTCTGTTAGAAGGCCGAGTGCACTCAAAACAAGATAAATAACATCTACAAGTCTGAACAATAAATCAAAGAAAATTGATTTATGACTCTATTTGGTGAAAGACAGAATAATCTGGGAATCGTTATGTGCAAATGACAGAAAAAACAAGAAAAGAATAAGTTCGATATTCCAGTATTATTCTGTATTATACTACTTTGTACATCATCCTCCTTTAATTCTAGAATGAAATATTATACTTTACCATTAATTTTTTTCATCAGTCTAATGGATTCCGATTGCCAGAAATTATCAGAAAATACATAAAACATCCACCATACCATGGCGCATTTCTGTTATATTAGTGTTTTCCTGTTGACTCTATGGTATATCTCGTAGAACTGATGCTCAGAATTACTGGTGAAAAGGACCGTTCCAAACATCCATCAGGTTTTTTCCTCTTAGGCGGGAATCTATCCTGGCTGTCATGGGATGAGAGGCATGGTACATCCTGGACTGAGACAACAACCATTCACACTCACATCTACAGTGCATTATTCTGCTTTTAAATTGAGTTTACGATGGTTCTGACTAGGATGCATGTTGGGGTGAGGTGTTCTGGGTATGTCCTACCAGGATGAAGCCCTGGGGTAGGCCCAGGGCACTGGTGGGATTATGTCTCTTGGCTGGCCTGGGAAGTGTTCTCTTGGATAAGCTAGAGAAGGTGGCTCGGAGGATGGAGGTCTGGGTTTCTAAGTGGAAGAGGATGGATGGATAATTAGACTTAAATTTAGCAATAAATAAATACTTGTGGTATATAAACCTAAATTGCCATATTGTCATCCAAACTTTAAAGGAAAAGGGTCATGAAACTGGCCTTGTAGAAGAAAACAACCTGTTAAACGCTGGATGGCATTTATGTGCATCAAACACAATCATGTTATGTAACAAATCTGAACTATGTTATGTGTTGTATTGTTCCTATGTCTTTGGGTTTGTTGTTGTTGTTTTTTAAATTCACATACACGTGTACCTGCGACTTTTATGACTGTTTTGTGCATTTCTTCCCTGTTACTTCTTAGTTCATGACTTTAAGATCAGGGACCTTTTAAAAAATAATAGGTATTTTTTTTAGATTTTTGCCCAAGAAAATTAGAACTTTAATCGAGTTGTAACCTTTTTTGTTTTTAAATGAATTTTAACCTCCTCGCCTGTTCTCTTATTTTTATTCAATATTATTTGCAGTTTGCCACTGTAGTAAGTCTGCTGATAAAGGTCTGTCTACAGTCATCACTTAAAACTCTACAGCACTGACGTTTCTCCTGTGCGTGCCACGTCACAAGCCTGCGTCAGGCTCAACTGTAATTGTAAACAGTTAGCAGCAGTTTTAGCTAACCTTACATCCCAGCGTTCAGTTTGTCAGCTGCGGGGAGCTTTCAGTCGTCCCGGCAAGTTTTTACTATCAGTAAGGGTAACGGTAGCTGTCAAGTGATGTTGTAAAATCTTTTTTTGAGGCTTTATTAGACGGCGTCAAGTTCCTGTCATAAAGCTAATCCTAGCGTTGGAGCTAAATAAGCTAGTTGACTCTAAGATGCAAGTCTGCTTCGCACCAGTTATCTCTTACTTCTTTGAAGCCTAAAGGTGCTTTGTGCTGAAATGGTGCTTTCCTTGTTGAGCCTTTGTGCCAAGGAGGTGGTTCGTGACCACAGCTCGTCGCATTCCTGGCTGAGGTGGATGCCCAAAGATCTGTACAGAGCACTGCTGGAGGCCGCCTTCTCCACCTGCAGACCGCTGGCTGTGGGAGAGCTGGTGCAGCGGTGGCCTGAGCTCACACTGCGGGTCGGAGGTCGGAGGAAACCGGGACAAACTGCGCCAAATCGACTCTGTATTCAGTCTATGTTGCTTGGTGTGGTTAGAGGACTGACAGACCACAGGTGAGTAGTAGTAGTTTGAATCACGATGTCTAATATCAGCATTGTTTCTGGGAGTAACATATCAACTGTCATCTAGGTGTGCACTGGAAGTCTTGGACCTCTGTGGAGTGCAAGGAGATGAAGGAGGAATGGGGGACCCGATGGGAGGCTGGTCTCTGACAGTAGCTCTTTGCACCATGGTCCTTAAGGCCAGAGTTAGGACAAGAAGGCCACAAAGGACACGAAGGGAACAGAAGAAAGAAAGAGACCAGGAGAGAAAACGGATCTCAGCTCTGGAAAGGGAGAGGGATTTAAAAAGAGAGAGGGGACAGAAGAAAAGAGATGGGGAACTAAACAGTAATGAGTCAACCAATGTTGGTGAGAGGACTGAATCTTCAGGGTCTGTGAGTGAAGAAGACCTAAGTAAAGGAGTCAGGAGGAGGATGGAGATTGAGAGGAAAAGAGAGAGGACAGTATTAGGGAGCAGTGAGAGGGACGCTGAAGAAAAAGAGATGGATCGTGATGTGGTGGTGCATGTGAGAGCTGATCTTTTTGTTAATGGCCGCTCTTGGGAGCGTGTTCACTCAGCTCTGAGCACATCTGGACCTCTAAAGCTTCAGTGCAGATACCTGCGTGTGGAAGAGATTTCAGTGCCAAGTATCAGTATTCTGCTAGATCTGCTCCCCCGCAGAGGACTTCTGGGCGTCGACATACGCTACAGCAGCCTTGGGGTGGCTGGCTTGGCTGAACTGCTGCCTCTGCTCTCCACATTTCCTGCACTAAAATCCCTTCGCCTGCACTACTGTAACCTGGATTTTCGCAGAGTCCATCCCAGCCAGTCAGAGGCACTGGGGGAGCTGTCGCAGGGTCTGGCACGCCTGCAGGAACTGCGACACCTCAGCCTCACTGCACTGCGCCTGCCTGGTCAGCTCCGTGTGTTGCTCAGGTATGGCCTGTTTACCTCATTACATTATTTTGCATTTAACCCACTGACAAACACAAAGTCAGGGATTTTTCAAAATGCCATTGGCTCTTTTCTAAATTTCGTTACAGTTTAAAAACTAAACTTATAACAGATTAACTAAGTTGACCAGTTCAAGATCAGCATTTTGCCTATGTAATAAGTCACTATTTCAAAGAAAATGAGCAGACATCTTTAAAATAATGCTGTTAAAGCTAGAACACAAACAATGAAACCTAAAGTGTTTGATGAGGTGACATTATTTAAATGTTTTCTTCTATTGTCTGTTGATACAGCTCTCTGCCTCAGCCTCTGGAGATCTTGGAGCTCCCCTATTTGTCCCTGAGTCCAGCTGACTTTGCCTATCTGTCCTGCAGTCATCACACTTCCACGCTACAGCAGCTGGATCTAAGCGAAAACCGTCTGGATGAAAACACTCTGCCTTCCATTCGCCGCCTCCTCTCCCAGGCTTCGGGCAGCCTGCAGCACCTGTCTTTAAGCGGTTGTGGTCTGACTGATGGCCTGCTGGGGCTCTTGTTGCCCTCACTAGGAGGTTGCCGGGCCCTCAAGAGCTTGGCTCTGGCATTGAACCCGCTCTCCATGGCTGGTCTCATGGACTTGGTGAAGATGGCTGTAAGAATGCCCTCCCTACGACAGCTACTGTACCCCAACCCCCTGGAGGACTACCAGCCAGGCCTTCCCGACCTGCCCTCCAGTGCTCAGCTCTTAGACTGGCCTCTAGATGAAACCTCAGACATCAACCTGACCAGCAACAAGCTCAACGGGGTTCTGATCGACAATGGACGCTCTGACATCTTTCTGACCTGTGACTTGCTGAATTATGATAAAGACATGGTGGCATAAAGCAGAGATGCTTCTTAAGCTCATTCATCGACAAACGATAGCAATGTACTGAAGCCTTACAATCAAACTGTCACCTGAGAAATGGTTGGGTATTCTTTTTAAAAAAAAATTTAAATAGCCTTTTCCTTGTCACTTAGTCTTATGGTAAATGTAATGCATTTAAGCTTTTACAGTCCAAAACAGGCAAATGAAGGTAGCAAGACATTACTCAGTAAAATACAGATATCCACCAAGGCCCAGTAATCTTTGTTAAGTGTCTGGGTTTGAGAGAAGGGATCGCATTGTTGCCACTCAGCCACTTTCTCTAAACAGATATGGACATAAAAATGCTGACTCTGTGGCAAGGGTCAAAATTTTTAGTAGCTTTCTGATCAGTGGCATTTGACGAGTCTTTGATTCAGTGCAGGTAAAGAGTCCATGTAGACAGCAGAAGAGGGACTGTATTTTTGAAATCCATTTGTTGTCAAACAAACGGCACACTTTTTGTTAATTTAAAAAAAAAAAACAACAACATTTAGCTACAATCATAAACGATGACCAGCAGACTGAA
This sequence comes from Aulonocara sp. 'chitande type north' Nkhata Bay, assembly GCF_057382095.1. Classification (NCBI taxonomy): domain Eukaryota; kingdom Metazoa; phylum Chordata; class Actinopteri; order Cichliformes; family Cichlidae; genus Aulonocara; species Aulonocara sp. 'chitande type north' Nkhata Bay. The sequence continues at coordinate 20,964,103 of NC_141352.1, read as the reverse complement.
ATGGAAGTCTTTCCTCACATATCTTCTGGTTACATCAGAAAATTGGATGTTGCTGCTCAAGTCAGCAGGTTAGCTGATGGTTTTCCAGATTTCTCAGCCACCAGATCAACAAGTGCAGGTCTTCAGATGAATTTCGCTCCTCTTGACTTTTGGTTGTTCTAAATAAATGTACAGGATGAGGTGATAATCTCTGCTGAAAAGTGACAGACACTAATCTGTCATTCAGTCAGAACATGCTGCACTAATTTAATTGATTTGCTTGTTGACTTTATAAGTGTTAGTACAGCATAAGTCAGTGCAGGATTCGTACTGGTGATCACTGGCGTTTTAATAATCAGGTTACAGCTGGGATGCAGCAAAATACTTTTGTATACAATTCATTCACATAGTGTCTGATCAGCAGATGTATGTGCAACCAAAACTACAGGATAGTTACTGCTTACTATCCTGTTATATCATCATGTTTGTACCTTTTGTAGTCACTAAGTCATGCTGTCTTGCGTCTCTGCTGTTCGAAGCCGCATTACTGTGTTCCTTGAATGTTTGTTTAAAAATATTTATAATCAAATCTTTTCAGTCACCAGCATTAAGAAATAAGTGCGCCAAATCAGCTTTATGTGCATCACAGATGCACTTATACATTGAAAGTCACAGAATAAATCACTTATGAAGCCAAGGATATTATTCGGCTGTTGGAAATTGATTTACAACAAAGGTGGGTTACTGAGCCTAATGGGGTTGTTACAGTCTGTTACAGACTGAAAGGCATCATCTGTAGTACTCTACCCAAGACTGCTCTTGAATAAAATAGGACTGAGTCAAGACCTTCCACCAGTCTTCTTCTAACGGCAAAGTGATGAAATTGGGGAACTGCATGAGGAAGGGACGGTGTCGCACGGGAGGCAGAATTCAACCTGAATGACGATCAACATTAGACGGTTATTTTCTGAATGTAAATCACCCCATTTAATGAGAATTTTTTGTTACAGTTCAGTAACAACTCCGCTGGCATTCTCTGTATTCTGAACATGCTGAATGTTTCTAGGCGAAGAATTGGTTGAAATCTACTAAAATAAAATATCAGAAATGAAATGTTTTAGCTTACAGTGAAGAAGTGAAACTAATATGTGCACTAATTTCACATACCTGTGATAAATAGGCAAAAGCACTGTGTTTTTGTGACCAGGAGGTGTGGCATTTCTGGGTTTGTTGTGCTCGTCCTTTTGCACACAGCAGAAATAATTGATCACTTCAACCACACTGCATGCCGGGGGTGTCCACTTGGTGTTACTGCTCAGGTAGAGATACCTGCTATGCTCCTGGTGGTTTGGAAATGAAAGTGGGAATGTAGTTAACCGCTTACACTAGCAGTCAAAAACATTAAAGCAATTGAGGTCACAGTAAATGACCTCAGAACTGATCTGATCTTTTGTCACACTGAAATACTGAAAATATGTCAGCTCTAACCAAAGACAGAAACATTTCAAATCAATAAATTACTTTGTATGTTGAGAACCACAAGTCCAGCCATCATTCTGCTTTATTGTGGAGACTCTTCCAGGTGTCACACTGTTCCTCCAGCTCCGAGTCCCAAGTGTCCACCTTGGGCCACAGCCACTGCTAGACCTCCACGTTCAGTTCTGTCAGCACGCGCATTACTGTCTTCCTATGTTAAAATCAGAAAAAAAAGATTTTAGCTATACAAACAAAAACTACTTGTTTTAGCAGTGAAAACTCACCCAACCCCTAGTTCTTTATAGGCTAGAAGAGTTAAAAGAATTTATCAGCTCACAGCCTGCAGGTTTCAGATGCATCAACAGATTTAAGATCTCAGTAAGCACAGCTCCACAGCTGACTCAAACACACATAAAATTAATCACAACCTAATAATCCTCTACTTGTAAACTGCAAAGTCTGGTTCTTGCTGTGCCATATGAGGCTTCACAAATGTGTGCACGCAGTCAGTGAGGCCTTGGTATAGCTCGTCTGTTCTGTAAGAGTCCCGGCTGTGCAGGGCCTTTGTTGATGCGAGGATCAATATCTTGAATGAGATGCTGCAGATTTGCAGATATTTGAGCAGATCTAAGGAGTTCTCTGGAAACAGCGTGCTTGGGATTCTCTCAGACACACACATGCACACCTCGGTATAAAAATGTTATTACTGTGCATGGCAGTCCATTTTTGTTGCACTACCTTTTTGTCAGGGTACAAATCACAAAACCATTCCATCTCTACGAACTCTTTAAGGAACGTTGGCAGTTCAGGTGAGGCTTCCCGTGGTGGAGGTGGTTATGGGGTCCTGAATTGACCACGAAATGGAGTCAATCTAGGTTTGGGTTGCTCCACTAGAGCAACTATCTTGGTCTAGTGGAAAGCTTGAAGTTTGCTGACTGTAAATGTAAGCTTTTGCATTTGCTTTACAGTACTAGATAAGTGAGGAAAGAACCTTAATATTCAGTAGCAGGCCATATATTAGTTTCATGTAGCGCTGAAATGCTTCCTTCCTGGTTTGCGCTGTACTTGGAAGTTTCCCTTTTTTGCTCTTTACTGCATCTTGCAGAAGTGCTTCCAGGCTGTTATTTAAAGTCACCAATATGTACTAAAACAAAGGTGAAAAGGAAACAGCTGAGATATCTGAAATAAAATGCAACTGTTAGACATTCAAGTCCTATCATTTACACACACCTCTTGCTGCATGTCTCCCCTCAGTTCATCACTGATGGCTTCCTCGTCTTTATCTCTGCTAGAAGTCCTGTTTCCACCAACAATGCTCACAGATAATAAGGCCACTGTTTTGCATTATCTTTAATATGAAATATCTGAGTCTTACTATTAGTTAGCTATGAAAAAGTCCAAATTACACTCCATTATAGCCACAGCCACACAGCCAGCTCTCCAGATGAATGTCTTACTGTTTGCTGGTAGTTGGGTGGCAGGAACTTTGTACAGCTCATCACGTACAGGCCCTCTCTGATGCCCAGGAACACATCTCCTCCAAACACGCTGTACGCCAAGCGTTCAGGCACCGCATTCAGCTGGAGCGTCCTGGAGGAGCAACACCCACAAAGAGGTTGAAGAACATAGACGTACCTGTCTGAAATACACACAAAGGCTCGGACTGAAAGGCTGCTCCTCACATCTGTAATAATCACCAACCTGAGGAGGCGATTCTCTTCATCCCACATTTGCCCCTTCTTATCCAGACTGCTGGAAACAAACACCTTCAGATGGGGAAGCACAGTCCTGCAAGACACAAGCAAACATGCACATAGAGACATACAGAAACAACAACAACATAACTCTGCATGTAACTTGCAATAAAAACTGTGACCTGTTAAGTGGTCTGAATCTCCTTCTTCAGGCTTAAAATCTGTTTGGCTTTGAGTCAACAGACTGACATGCTTTAAGCCGTAGGAGCCGTCATTGGGCTCTTGAAAGGTTGCAGCCAGTTGGGACTTCAGTGCTGCCAGGTGGGCTAGAGGCTGGCTGTAGTGCTTAGTTGTCGAGTGAGACACTTCTGGATGTAGGGATTAACCCTCCAGACCACCAATGTCAAGTCCTCACCTTGGCGATTGGGATACAGTCATCAGGTAATGAGTGATAATTATTCAAAAAGGCATTGCATTTGTAAATACTTGTGAGGGGAGGTAGCTGCTTGTTGTCGACATCCACCTGCACGGTGGTGACTCTCTGACCATTGTATGCTGGCATCCGGCATAACACCTTTCCATTATTCATTATTCACACAGCCTCCCCTTTTACCAAGAAAGATCAAAAACCTGTCTCAGACACAGAAATATATTCGATTTCTGGCAATCCCGGAGTTTTCTATAGCACCATCGAGTATTTTCTTTGTACTGACAATGCTCACTTGTTCTTTGGGTTATTGAGTGCTGCCTCGTCTCTGAGACTGCAACCCCTCGTCTCCTGTAACCTCCACTGCTCTAAAGCTCTCTCTTTAGAATAGAATAGAATTCAACTTTATTGTCATTGCACATGCACGGGTACAGGGCAACGAAATGCAGTTTGCATCCATCCAGAAGTGCTTTAGTGATATAGATATATTACACATATTTGTCTACCACATAGCTGTATATTGCCAAGCTGGGCCAGGGATTGTCAGAGTACCTGCATCATCATTTTCTATCAAGCTTTCAATGTCCTTCGAGGGTCCCTGGCCTTTCCATTCCTCCATCAAGTGATTTGATTACTTAGTGTGTTGGCTTGAAGCACCGTGACTGCCTCAGTCAAGGCCAACAGAATCTCTTCGTGCAGGCAGTAGTCATCACACAAAATCCTGTTCCTTGCCTTGAAAGAGGTCAACACTGCTCCAGTTTCTGCAGCCACCAGAGTGATATTTCTGTCCCCCCTTGATGCAGAAGGACTTGCATAGGGTAAGGAGCAGCAACTGACGGGACTTTAATTTGTCTCAATGGGGAGCCTTCATCACCTCTGAGTGGATGGTGTACAGTCTTCTGATGGTCCAGAAGTGCAGCCCCTGCTTTGAAAAAGAGATGAAGGTGTCTTCTTTTCTAGTACTTGCTATTCACAATAGAGGGCTTTTCTGATCTGATCTATATGGATGCAGTCAGTTTCATTACACTTATCCAGATCCCAGCGGCAGATGGTACCATCCACTGAGGAAGACATTAGCATCCTTAATCCAGAGCGGTAAAACAAGGACTTTACCACATGTAAAGACAAAAACAACAGACAAGAAATGTAAGAAAATTAAGGTGATAACCAATCAGAGACAGGCAGAAGTAGATATATGGAGCAGTTCAGTCATAATATACCTTTATGGCCTAAAAGGGTCCTATGTGGCCACCAGTTTAAAATCCATACCTTGATGGACAGGTCACGGAGAGCAATCATCAAACAGTCCAGCTGAATGCAGTGACATCACTGTAAAACATAATTTGTCAATATTTATGTTCAAAAATTCAATTCCGTTCATTTTAGTTGAATTTATATAGCACCAAATCACAACAACAGTTGCATCATGGGGATTTATATTGTAGGGTAAAGATCCTACAATGAAACAGAGAAAACCCCAACAATCAGATGACCCCTTTTGAAGCAAGCACTTTGGTTACGGTGGGAAGGAGAAACTGTTTTACTAGGCACAAACCTCTAGCAGAACCAGCCTCAGGAAGGGGCAGTCATCTGTCGCATCAGGTGGGGAGTGGACTGTAAACGACCACGGCAGACCCGGGTGCAAATCCATGCTTTGCAGCATACTTTATTGACTCACACGGTTGCTGTTCACAATGTTCATAATGCTCACAGAGCTGCAGCTCTCCCGCTGCCCGCTCAACATTATCACAACAACAACCCAACCACAGGACCCAGTACAATATTTAATTCGACGGGGCATGATTGCGGATGCCGTGCAGGTGCGTCCGCCTCCTCTGCACGGCACCGCAGGCCACGCCCCGCCACATGGACAAATTCATCATGAAAGTTTGAAAGATATCAGTCTCCTACCTCTTACTCTCCTTGGGCTATTTTATTAAGCACACCTCAGCAATCTACTGCAAAATAACACAGGTGTTCACGAAATTTCATCTTTGCTCACATCAAAATGTTCAGTTTTGTTGTTGTTGGATTTTTTCCCTTCTAACATTGTAGGATCTTTAACTCACAGTGTAAAGCATCTTGTTATGAGTTAGAACTATATACATAAAAATGACTTAATTTGAGTTACTGTTGCAAGGGACTACATTATGTTGACAGGTGTTTAAAGGTTTGTTGTCTCTATTTACTTACATCAGAGTGCCAGACCTTTGGGACAGCAGCCTCAGGTTGGGAAAGAGCACAGTACTTGTGTTTGTTGCTCTTGGGCACTCCATCACGATCTTCTTCTACACAAGACTGTTTTCCACTCATACAACTTTAGAACAGGCCAGCAGTTTGGAGACAAAGTCAGAAAGGCAAGGGTGAGATGGTTTGGACATCTGCAGACTAGGGATAGCAGACATACTGGGCAAAGAATCTTGAATATGGAGGGGATTGTAGAAAAGAGGAAGACTGCAGAGAAGATTTGTGGATGTAGTGAAGGAGGACATGCAGAGGGGCTGGTGTGACAGACGGGGAGGCTGAGGGTAGGGTGAGAAAGAGGCAGATGATGCACTATAGCGACCCCTAAAGCATGCAGTCCGAAAAGATGTCAAAACATACGCTGCTTTCACTTGTAGAGCCAGACTAATACTGCTTATACAGATATTTACTAATTAAAAAGTCTGGTATTTGCAGAGCATAGCTGCCAATATTGTTAAAATCCTAACGTATAATTAAATAAGTAGCGTAGAAAGTGTGGTGCTCTGTGGTGTGTTTTTTTAGAGGTCCTGTGCAGTATCTTAGCTGTTCCTAGACTGCACACTTCGAGAAAAAGACCTCTGATGTTGTGCCTGGAATTTGTGGGAGTCACTTTTCCAGTTTGGGGGTTACAGCCACTAATGTTTCTATTAGCACTGCAACCACGCTGAACTTTACCTTAGAAATCGGATCCAACTGACCTTCAGTCTATGATGCCACTATATCATGCTGATTAACCGGAAGCTGTTTGTCCCAGACAACCTTAACCCTGTTGTTCTCAAACACTGTGTGGTGTCTCCCATCAGGACTTGGTGACTTCTAATTTTATTGATCGCAGCAGCAGTTTTTAGACTTAGCTATGATCATTTTTACTACTTTTAAGTTGATATTTTAGAAATAATATTTTCAACAGAAAATTTACAACCAAATCAAAATATTGTGATTTTTTTTTTTACATTTCCTCTGGGACCCTTTCAAAAGCAAAAGAAACTTTTATTATTAATTCTTCTAAATTTTGCTTCTTAGCCAATTTTAATTTTTTTAAGATAAAATACAATCAAACTGAAATTATTTGTTGGTTTTGTTTGTGTTTGCAGGAGTTTAAGCACTTCACTCTCCATGGGAAAAATTCACCAAACCATTCAACAAAACAAGCACAGCTATATATAGTTTATTATATAAAACAAAACATCATAGAAATATTCCATGTAAACAAAAAGTACAAATATTTACACCAGCAAATGTGCATATGTTTTATATACTATATTTATGGTAATGAATGTGGAAGATCCTTGGTATTTAATTACATCCTTCTCACAACTATGTTAATTTTGTTTCAGTGCGTGGTGACATTGGCTCAAATAAAACAAAACAAAAAAATAGGACTTCTATTATAGAAAGTAACTGCAACAGAAAACAGGGTTATGAAATGATGTATTTGCTCTCACGAACAGCACATTTCAAAAGGCTTCAGTCGTCATTCTCTCCAACAGCTTCTCCTCTTCTGCAGTGCTGGACACAGTTAAACTTCTTTTGAAATACTGCATTTCGATTTTCCCTGACTCATGTGCCAGTGCTACTCCTGAATATGTGTTTTGTTTTCCAGATTGTCCAAACAAAGCCATGTCTGTCACCCTGACAATGGAAAAAATGAAGAAAAAAAAAAAACCATATAAGACAAATATAAACTAATTTGCTTAATTATCACTTGCGTGTGTGTGACATTACCTGTCAGCACTCATTCTCTCAGTGACCACAGGCTGTGTGTCATCTTTCAACAGGTCCCATATGTGGAGGTTACATGCAGCATCGAGTACGCAGAAGACCGTCGCTCTGGTCTGGGCCCACTGCAGGGAGACCACCGGTTCGCCAGCTGTACTGTTCTTCCACTGTGCCACAGGCTGCTCATGGCTGACTGCATGCAGCCTGATGCTGCCATTGCCACAACCCACCTGAAACAAGGACAGCGAATATTTGAAATATACCCTTTCGAGGCTACAGTGGTATAAATCTCCATGGTTTTGTTTCTTGAGTCTTTGCATGCCATTCCTTTGAAACTCCAAACTTTTCTTTTCTCTATAAAAACTAGTCACTCAACATATTCAGTTACTCACCCACCTTTTTTTCTTTATACAAACTGAATTTACAGTTCTAGTCAGTTTTATGTATATATTAGGGCTGTGCAATATGACCAAAATCTCATATCCCGATATAAGAATTCTATCGTCCAATAACGATATAAATCACAAAAATGTAACATTTTCTGTAAATTCTGTGAATCTCAGGCAGCTCGACTTGCGGGAAGTGTTTCCTGCTGCGTCATGTAGCTGGAGTCGAGTGTTTTAACCGACGCATGAAACTATACGTTTTTAGGCATAAGTTGTAACGGCCGCCGTTTTCTTCGTGAGTATTTATTACACGGCGTGCGGCGGGGAAAAGCCTGTTCTAACGTTTGAGTCTAAGGTTTATTTTTTTTAGCACCTGACTGCTCTTTTTTTACTTCTCATCCGTAAATAATCTGCTCTTTCACGTGATTCAGTTTATTTTGAAAAGTCTCAACAGGATCTTGAGCTTTATTGTGAAAGGTTTATGTGGAACATAAACAAGCAGACACGCGATGCTGTTACCGTCGTTGTTGCTAACCACAACGCATAAAAACAGGCGCCTGTCCGTCTGTAGTGTGGCTATATAAAATATAAGAGAAAGAGAGAACTTTAAGAAATTAATATCGCCACTACAGTGACCATCAAAACGATGAAAAAAATATTGCCGTAAACAATTTATTTTGTGACACCACGAAACAAACGATAGTGTAAAATGAAACGATAGACGTTTTTATATCGTCATCCCATATATACAGCCCTAGTATATATAGCACTAAATCACAACCAGAGTAGCTTCAAGGTGCTTTATATTGTAACGTAAAGACACTACAATAACAGGATGTGTTCATTTTTGAGCTTAAGAGCTGCAGGTACATTTCTTGTCCCTACTCATTTTATCTAAGCTAATCTAAGCGGTCTGCATATTTCCCAAAATAGATGTGATGTAAATAAGCATGACTCTCACCAAGAACAAGTGTGGTCTGAAGGGAGAAAAGTGGATTGAGGTGACATCGACAGGCTGCACTTCAACCTCCTGAAACCTGTAAAATTTGGGGGGTGCTTTCAAACCGTGACTCGTTCCATGGTGGACCAGCCCCTACACACAAGTCACATTAGTACACTTTCACTAAATTACAGGAGTATAATTTTTTTTTTAATATTTGAGAGGATTCATTTGAAATTACATGAATTAAGCTCACCATGTTGGTGCCAATAAAGAAATGATTGGAGTCTGTTGGAAGGAATTTTAAAAGCAGCGTGTGCAGCGGCCCTGTTTTAACTACATCTCGCGGTGACCCCCTGAGACTTTGAAAAGAGGCATAGAGGGAGGAAAAATAAAACAACAGGTCAGAAGTTAGATTACTCCCAAACAAACAACAACGGAACAAACTGGAAGAGAACACTGCATCACATTGGTGGGCCATATGGGGAAGTTGCTGTCTGTATGTGCAAGAGATTGGAAAGAGACAATAAAGTAAATACTTCAGTTAAGACAGAGTGATGTCTGAGGTTTTCCTCACCACACCTCTCTGCGTAACACATGTATAAGAGCGCAGGTATGTTTCCATCAAATGTTGAGGTGACAAAATCAAGAGCATGCAGCATGTAACAAACAGGATTGAGTGGCAACAACATAACAGCTGTGTTCCACTGGGCCAAGACTCTGCGGTGTATTTTAAGCCCTGCGGCTGCCAGTGACAGATGATCGTCATGAGCCATTTATCAATCTCACCTCTCAGCAGCGAGGACGGACGAGCTGTGAAGCAACTTCACTTTGCCGCCAGGCCGGAGGCCTGCAAGAGGGGAGAGGGGAAAAAAAAGAAAGAAGCGGGGCTGAAAGCAATGCCACATGTGTGAGAAAGGTGAGCCCACTCAAAGAAATACTGTGACTGCGTTACCCAGATCTGTTGGAGAGCCTGCCTCGTTGCCTTTTGGGAGCTCTACCACCACCTACAGGACACATGGGAGAAATCATGACAGGCAATTCACATTTTTACGGTGCAGCTGTCCCCAAACTTCAGAAACCGATCCCCCTACCACTGAGTTAAAATGATAGGAATTTTAGTGAACTGAAGATAAGAAACAATAGAAACAACAAAAACTATTTTCCCCACAAAAATCTCATTAATTACACTTAGTTTAGCACGTTTTCTTTTGGTCATTGTACCACCCATCTGCCCTGCAGTGACTCTTTTAAGAGTATAAAACAGATGTAGAATCGTTGGAACAATGAATACTTATGGACATATTTTATATCCTGGAGGAATGCAAGTCACAATGAATCTAAAATAACATCAGTAATCCTCAGTGGGCTTTCCAAACTTTCCAATTCATGTATCTCTCTCCATGACCTCTCTAATAAAATCCACTCCCAACTCCTGCTCCTTGTAAAGAAAAAAAAAACATACATGTAAAATATGTACAATCTACTTAGTTGCTCAACCTACCCAAAAATTTAAAACTCCACTTTCATCCAAAGAAGCCAGCTGGAATGACAGTCCTGATGACTCTACAATTGGAAAAGAACATCATTTAATTAAATAAACAGTACTGTGCAAAAGTCTCAGGACACTCTCCATTTCTGTATGTCTTGCTTCCAAGGAGCCACACTTTGTTGTAATGTTTTTAAAGTGCAATAAGCTCCAGGTTTTTCTGAAGGACAGCTTTTCTTTGGTTAATGGCTGCTTTCTCACTCATTTTCAGTCCAGTACTTGTCCCAGTACTGACCCTTTTCAGAGGATTTTTCTTTTGCTTGCTTAGCCACTTAGCACTGACCTATGAATCACAGAAGCATAAAAAGGCTCCGAACTCAATGGATCAAATGGCCTTGTGTCTACACATAACAGACAACTTAGCAAAGAACCATTTTTAATTGTTAATTAGTTACTTTGTTAGTAGCTGCCTGTCAGAAAAACACATAGTGTCCCCATTTCTCTAGCCGAATCTATGAAAAATTCTAAAGATAACACAGTTTGACAGGTATAAAATAGTATTTTTCCACCAACAAAGTGATCAATAAGGTGATTGCTGTAGCTTCATTAGAAATGGTCTAAGCAAAGCTGCTATCAAGAAGCCATTCTTAAGGAAGAGAAACATGGATACATGGCTGGGGTATGCCTTGTCTCTGAGTGAATATTCATATGAATATTGACTTTTAAGCTCATTAGAATTGTGCTAATCGCTGCAACTATTTCCCATTTTCCTGGCAAAATATGAAGAAACATGAATGGCAGAAAACATATAGCAACATTCACACCTCTGGTTAATCATTTCATACCTTCCTCGGATGCCAACAGTGGAACGTCTGCCCTCAGCTCCCCTGCTAGTGCAGAGGGGACAACTTCTACAGAGGTCACAGATGACAAATGGCCTGAGGCGGCCAACACTGCATCTGTGTTGAAAAGGTGACAAATAAGAAGATAGCTGCAAAACTCGAGTTCAAAAACCAAAGCAAAAAACAATCAGCCTCTCAAGTTTATGTGAGAGAGGGCAGGGGAGTGCTGACATTCATTTTTCCTTAGGTCGGGTGCAAAGAGTGAAATTTGTGTCACTGTGTAAGTTCAAAGGGATTTATATTCTTAAAATAAAAAGATGAATAACAGTCTGGAAACAAATGTTAGGTGTAAGAGGAAAGAAATAAAAATGCTTTTTTATATATTTGGCACTAGGGCTGCCACGATTACCTCGACTATCAAATTCGTCGACGACTAATTTAATAGTCGACGCGTTGTTTGAAGCTTTGTAAGATCCCAAAAGACACAGGAATAAGTAGTAGGATTAAACCCCGAAGAAGAAGTAGCTCTGTCCCAGAATTTATAGCGCAGCCCAGCTCAGTTTCCAACAATGGCGGCAGCTAGTTAGTTTTAATATTACTCTTATTATTCTTTCTGGGTCACAAAATAAACGTTTAACATATTTTCAAGCGAGAATGTAACTGTGTAAACCTCAAATATCTGCTCAGTTTATCAAGACACCACATATTTTCAAAAGCGCTCCGACGTTTTCGGAGACGTCTGTTACCCACTAGCTCGATAGCTAGCCGGGGGCAAGGCTCACTGGAGCCCGTGAGAACACCGGACTCCCAGCAAATCGTTTTCAAACCCACCGCCGTCTTTCACTACTCAGGTTAAACATATATAAGTCACTTAGATAACTTAAAAATGTTATTGTTTGTCTTTTTTCAGTATTTATTTGTTCCTGAGTAAATCGGTTTGGCTGAGATTAAAGTTATAGTTTTTACACAGCTGAATAAACATCAAGCAGACAGCTGATTATCAGAAGTGTGAGATGCTGGAGAATATACTCCGGTGTCCTGTTATATTTTAGATAGCAAGGAGTTTATTAAACTTCACCGAAACAATCTGCAAATTTCATTTAAATTTAATAAACTATCATTTTGTCTTTATTTTTAGTTAGCACCTACCTTAAACACTAAAAGCTGTAAGCTAATGATAGTTATATAAGAGCAGATGCTGCTGGTGCAATAAGCTGTACGTTGTACATCTAATGGATGCATGATCTGATTAGTCGACTATCAAAATAATGCTTGTGGCAGCCCTATTTGGCACAGCTGGAATTTAATTCCCTGCTGACATACCAGTGGAGAAGGTAGGCTGCCTGAATGTCCACTCTTCCTCCCCCATCTTTAAGCTATAGTGGTTACTAGAATGCTCCCTAAGGTCCCACAGCACCACAGAGCCGACTGATGTGCCTGCAAACACCAGCGTGACCTTTCCAGGGCTGAAACAGCAACACTGGATCTGGAACAAAGAAAACGACAGGGGATTAGTGTAGATGTTAGAGGTTCAGTGGCTTTGGTTTCACTAAGAAGCGATATGCCAAGTCCACAAATAACATCAGCTGCACTTAGAAGGACAGATTCACATTCCTCATTAGAGCTGAAGTAAATATCGCCATTTAGACACGTAAGGACAAATCAAATGTTTATTTTCCATCCTTACGGTCTTTTCATAATATTGCAAATAATGTTTGATGGAGGCTTTACAGATTTTTCTAATGAAAAAGTATCATGTTAAACAACTATGGGGTTTGTGTTTGATCATTTACAACAAGATTGTACATGCTGAGGAAGTTTAACCAAATTTGAAGTTAATGTGAGACAGATGTTTTTGTGGGACAACGTGCAGACAAAAGAGAGTTATAGGTTAGGTTTCCTCACATCTATTAGAAAAGTAAAGGTCATGCAGTGTTAACTTTTGAACGTAGTGGGACGAAGGTAACGGGACTGCTGTCCGTATGTGGGTCACCCAAGAAGGAGGAACAATTACAACAAGCAATTACCCTTCTGATGTGACCAACATGTAAGACAAGCCTGATTTGATTGCTGATTTCTGGAGGGCAAACAAAGCACTGATGCTTCTCACTGAATTTCAAGACTGATTAGGCTCCTCTGATTAAGTGATGCAGAAAAAAGCTACAGTTTAACACAGCTTAATTTTTATTCATGATAAACAATAATGCTCTGGAGAGTAAATAAATAGAGCCTGACTGACACAGGATTTTTAAGACTGATACCGATTTGTTGATTCCAAATCTGATATTCCCATATATAATATGATATTTTTTCCTTTCTTTCAGAGACATAAAACATGAACCATTGTTTTTCTGCCACTGAATTTTTTTTTCATTTAAAATTTCAGGTTATTTTCTCAATTGTACATTATTTTTTTCAGAGGTTTGAGTTAATAAGGGGAAATCTTGAGATGAAAACCCCCAAATTTTTTCTTTCGGCTGGCAAAAATTGTTTTATTCATTGGCAGAAACAAGCTTCCGTAAGTTTCACTGATATTTGTCATGTGTATTTATTTTGCTACTCATTCGTGCTCTGCCTGACTGGTGGTTATTGTTTGTGACAAATGTGCAGCCAACAGGGAAGTTGAAGAGTGCCCTTTAGTGTACAAACAATATCAAAACTCCTTACATGGCTGAATGGTGTTTCTCTCATGTCTGATATTACTTTTTAAATATCCACTTTGCAATTGGCTAATAATCGGCTGATACCAAACTCTAGAAATTGTATAAAACTGAATACTAGAAGTTGTAAATGTCACCTCAGACTCATAAACAAGGATCTTCTGAGGCCTGGATGGCTCCCAGATGTTCCAGATGCAGATGATGGTACAGCTGTCAAGATGCTTGGCGTTGGGTTTAGTCGTGGGCATGTGAACTGACAGCATGGTATGCTTTTGGACCTGAGAAAAGTGCAGCATGCTAATCTGGCGATCTGCAATTGACAAGACAAAACATGAACATCTAATAGGAAGAACTGTCTGAGTTTTTGAGAGGCTGCTACTGCTGCCACAGAGGACAAGTAACAACTAACAAACTAGCAATGAGAATAGAGCAAGATACAAGTCAAAAAAACAAACAAAATGAGTTTCTCTGGTTGGACTTTGTACCATAAAGAAAAGGCAACTCAGTGATGAGCTGTAAGCTTCCATCGCTGAAAGACAACGTGTCTGACTGAGTGCTCAGTTTCTCCAGGGATTTTCTCTCAGCTTGATCCTCTTCCAGCAGGACAACCATGACCTTGATTTGGAATGACAGCAGTGAGAACTAACAACAAGACAAAAAGTTCTTCATGCATACACTTCTAAGAAATAGTTTAAAGACCTGTGAGGCTGAGCGAAGAAATGATGCCAGACGCTGTGAATCATAGTTCATTTCACTTCTTTGTTTGTCTCGTGCTTCCTTAGAGAGGTTTGGATCTGTCAGTGCAGGGAAATTCTATTAATAAACTCACCATATAGCCTACACACTTAACTTATCAGAAGCTTATTGTTTTATTACCCCCACATGCTCCACTGCGCTCCGGAGGATGCTGCGTCCACTTCTCAGACATCTCTATTTCCTCTGTCTGGATGTCTCGATCTGTGTTATCCTCATTACACTGAACGTAAGCCTAGAAGAGAAGACGATCTCACGTGTTATAAATACATATGCAGTTTCTCTTTATAATTTGGATTAAGAAGTAGACAACAGAAATAATCGCTAACCTGTTTAGTGTTTGCATTTCCAAAGTTTCTGATGTACATGTCATACTCATTGACCGGCGGCAGATCCAAAAGGGAGAAAGTCATGGAAAAATCCAGATCGATTAAACGAAGCAGCTCTGTACTTCTCTTCCTGTTGTCAGCAACAAATATACATTCAAGGTTTAATTAAATAATAAACACACTGTCAGGTTGCCTGAGGTTGCTTTATGCTTATGTGAAAAGTATTACTTAAGTGACCACAAGTGTCCATTTAATATAATATGTTTTCTGCAAATAAACGTACTTTTGCTTACTGGCAACTTTCTTGCTGACTTCGCGTTGCTTTGCAGCTACAAAGTCGATAAACTTTCCGCGTTGGGAGGCTCTGCTCTGGATCTTTTCAGTGTCTGTAAACAGGGCAGTAATGATGCTTTAAATCCAGGATAATCCTGCACAAAACACCCTGGATTTAACAGGAGTGTGCCTTTCAGTTATACACAAAGAAAGAAGCACGCTTAAAACATTTATTGTTGGTAAGAATATACCTCTGGACCATTTAGGCCTCTCCTCCTCTTCTTTGCTTGTACTTTGTCTGGACTTTGTTGTTCCAATTCTCTCATTCTCTTCATCCATGGCTCTCCGAATAGCTTCAATCTCCTTTCTCCGCTGTGCTGAAAGCTCCTCCTTTGCTTCACCCGACTGTGGATGCAATGGCTCCTTCTCGTCCTCATCTTCATTAGTGCTCTCATTCAGTTCCTCAAAATCCTCTTCATAGTCCTTTAAATAGAGCATTCCCATTCATCACTGAGCACATGCAACGCGTTTTTATTTGAAACAAGAAAAATAACCACGATGAACAAAAACTAGATCCTAAAAGAAGAAACGTGAAGCGACCACTCACCATTTTCTTACAATGTAAATCGATTAGAGCATGCCAAAGTAACACAAAAAGAAATGTGTAAACAACACTGAAATTAAAATCAAAACTGGCATATTTTGTAAGAGCAGCCTCTGTAATTACCTCAAAATCATCTTCATAATCCTGATCAGCCAAATCTTCATCATCGACAACTTGCTGAAGTGATCAGAAAGCATAAAGTGGGAAAATCGTTTAAGAAACTTTGATTATTTGTGCACAGACTCGTGTTGCTTTAACTCCAATTCCCCAAACACTTGAATGCAATACTAATAATTTCCAAATTGTTAATGTAATTAAAGGTAGTTCGGTTAGAAAACATTCAAAGTTAAGCCCAATCAAAAAAAATGCAGATTCATTTTGAATTTGATGTCAGCAACATGTTTGAAAAAGGCTGGGAGCGGGAAACATGTGATAAGAGGGATAGTGACACATTTCACAACTGATCACGTTGTCTGGCAAAAGGTCAGTACTGGATATAAAACCAGCATCACAGAGTGTTTCAGGAGTCCAAATAGCTACCCTGTGTGTGGGCATACAATACAGGTCAACAATTTAACAACAGAAATGAAAACACATGTATGAAGAAAAAATAGAGTGACATCTATGTGTCTGTGTTACATAGCTACAAATGGGAAATTCTGCTTAGTATATTTTATGCTTATTAGGAGAAATGATGCAACATAGTGGGAAACAGGTCCCTGTGTCTGCTTCTCTCTAATGCTCACTGTGAGCATTACAGACAAACCAGCTGCAGACTGAGCTTAAACCTGGTTTGTTCTCATGCAAGCACAGAAAGGCCCTCCACAAAGGGTGCCAAGACACAATATTCCTTAGGCTCAGTGACTTATGAAATAAATGGAATAAGTAGAAACACACCCCCATGCTAAAAAAAAAAGAAGTTTAAAGACATGCAAGAGTGCATTTGTTGCCTTTGAAGGCTATAACCAAACTGAGCATCTTACAGGCTCCTCTGTGTCTGCTTCATGTTTCACAGCAGGTATCCACTGCTCAGAAACCAAGTCAACTTCCTATATTGTGAAAGGATATAATGCAAGGAAAGGGTTTACAATCAGATAATCCATAGTATTGGATCAGCGTTGTGAGAGCTATGAGGGAAATTTACACGCAAACTAACCACATTCCTCTCATGACTCTTGCCAGATGATGATCTCTTGTCTCTGTGATCGTCTTCCTCCCTGTGCTTTCTCTCTTTGTGTTTCCTTTCCACGTCAGCTTCATGTTTGTGCCTTCTCTCCCTGTGTTTGTTTTCTGGGTCTTCTCCCTCTTTGTACCTTCTGTCTTTGGGTTTGTCCCTCTCAGCCAACTCTCTGTCAGCACGATGATGTCTGATCTCTTCCCCTCGATGCTCTCTGTATTCACTATCGTGCTTCTGTTTCTCCTCCTAAATAGCAGGAAAATCCCAGTAAGAATGTATGTAATCAAAGCCATTCCTTAAAAATTCAAATACGTGAACATTAATATTACTGTGGAAGCTTACATGATGTCCTCTCTCTCTGTGCCTCCGTTCTCTCTCCTCTTTACGTTTTCTATGTTCTTCTTTATACTCTGAAATCAAAGACATTCAAACATTAAACATCTCATGGACATGCTACTCTAAATAGGCACACTCCTGTATGTTTACCTCTGTCCTCTTTCTGTTCCAAATGCTTCATGTCTCTTTGTCTCTCTTCCTTGGCATTCCTTGTATCTTCATATTCATTTTGGTGTCTCTCCCGATGCTGATCTTTCTCCTCCCCGTGGTGCTGTTCTATCTGCGCTCCTCTTCCTTCCCTGCTTTCCTTGTGTCTTCTTCTCTCCCCATCATTCCTAAGCTCTCTGTCCTGCTCCTCTCTTTTTCTTTCCTTATTTACGTCATCCCTTCTTTTACTACGGTCTTCCTCCCTGTGTCTATCTCTGTCCCTTATCCTCTCTTTCTCCTTATCTCTGTGTCTTTCCTTATCCCTCTCCCTGTCCTGTTTTTCCTCTAAGTCTCTTCTCGTCTCCTTATTTTCTCTGTAGTCATCACCATACTTCCTTACATCTACAAATCTCTCCCTTTCCCTTGTCTTCTCCCTTTCATTTCCTCTCTCAGCTCTCCTATCTTGTGAGCCCTCTTTCCTTCTGTCTCTTCTCCCTTCATCTCTTCTCTCTCTCTCTGTGTTCTCTCTTTCCCTGAGCCTCTCCTTTTCGCGTCTAGACTCCTTTTCTTGGTCCCTATGGCGTCTCTCAGCGGATTCCCCACCACGGTACCTTCTATCATAGCCATCGCGCCTCCTGGCATCGTCACCACCGCGTTCTTCCTCCTAGAATAAATAAATACAACCAATAAAAATACGATTAAATCATCTACCGTTGCATTTAATTGCTACAAATCGAGCTTGAATCAGAAAATTCTGCAACTTACCCTGATGTGTCTCCTCAGGTCTGCAGGTCTCCATGTGTCTTCCTTTGTTATTTTCTAAACAAACACGTTTCTTAAGGTTCATTTGATGACATTTTAATTGAAAGACACCATTTTATATAACTTGTATGATATCGAACCAGACCCATGTAAGTCAGCGGGATAACATTCACTCTTTGAGATAACGTTTGACAACATTCATAGCGAACACGACTTTTTCTACTAAAAATAAACGCTTCTCAGTTTTGGCTCACACACGGTAAAGTCAGAGCTGAAGCACGTACCTTATCTGTGTACATGTTCTCATCGGCGCTTGTTTTTTTTCTTGGTTGTCTTCAATCACCGAATATTAGCTCTTATTTTTGTAGAGACACCGCCATGATGGTTAAGACCCAGCGCGCAGGCGCAGTTTGCCGAATCCAAGGAGAACGCGTCACCTCGGCTTGACAACAGCCGTATCAATCCGCAGCAGAGAAATCGCTGAAATCAACAGCCAGTTGCCATGGCAGCGGCTGAAGATACTGTCCATACATTTTTGTTTTAGCGAAATATCTTAAGTTTTGGGCTTTAAACGATTATAACCGTTAGTTGTTTCGCCCTGTTATGTCTAGTTGTATGTGAGTTCATATTTCTATCAATAAAGACTGAGTAGCGATTTATCAGTGCTCATCATTTCGGGTTTAAGGGTAATACTGTACTAACAAGCTAGCGAGGCACTATTAAATGCAATATTTCTTTTTCAAATATAGCCAATGCAGGATGCTATTTAAACATTTACTTTTAAGAATATCTGTTTCACTGGACTTTGACGCTTTCTAAGTGATAACAATGTAGTTGCCTCTAGTAAACACCAGATGGCGATGTCTTAGCTTTATACATAGCGCTAGAGACGCCGCTGGGATCGCACACAACTGGATGCCTGTGCGTTTTTGGAAATGGTCATACCCACCCTGTGTGGGCAGAGTAAGTAGAGCTGTGGACTGGACTATCTCAAGCAGACCGATTTAATCAGCGGAATGTCTTCGCGAGCTGCTCTTCAGAGTGGAAACTAAGACGGTGAACGACAGCGGTTCCTCCCGGGGCGATGGGCTGGTGTGCAGGTGAACCAACGTGAGAGCAGGATCCCCGTATGAAGACTGCTTTGGTCCGCTGGCACATGGGAGCTGTGACACTCCGCATTTTCAGATTTTAAGGACACTCTCCTGAGGAGGCCACAGAGACATGTCAAGAGACAGCATGACAGATGTACGAGGAAGCCATTCACAAAATGCTAGCCCAGCTCTACCCAAAGAGAACGGGCACACTGCGCCGAGTCCACCTCAACCCAACTTTCCCCATCCCTCAGAGACGACCATACCCGACGATACCCCAGCGTCATCCACCAGCGAGCTGACCCAGACCTGGGTCCACTTTGCTAAGACATTTGTGCTCATTTTCCCCATTTACGCACTTGGTTATTTTGAGTTCAGTTTCAGCTGGCTGCTTATTGGACTTGTGATCTTTTTCTGGTGGAGGAGGAACACAGGAGGAAAGCAAAGCCGACTGAGCCGAGCAATAGCTTTCTTTGAGCAAGAGGAGCAAAGTGCCAAATGTGCTCTCACCACCTCTGATTTACCACCATGGGTAAGGCACAATTTGAATCAGAGCAGGACGGAGCTGTTTATCCCAACTGAGCCACTTCTCTGAATAGGGCGTGTAGTATTGTTGTGAACAATATTTTTGAGCTTCCAAGAAAACACAATCAGCTGACAGGATCAGCAGAGCAGAGTTGAGCTGTAAAGCTGTGATGGGGCAGCTGTCTCCGCAGCAGTGACATTAGACCAGAGCCCCAGTCTAAATACAGCAGGGTACAATGGTAAACGAGACACCACGCTGGGAAGGAAACATGCCCACGGGGTCTCTGTTATTTTGGGATTCAGACTGGCTATGTCACTTGTAGTAAGTCAGTCTATTTCTGCAGCACGTTATCTTGGCAAAATGTTAAGACAGAGCAGAGGTCCATCCTTGGGTTTAACAATTTAGGGTTTAATTTGGCAAACCAGTTTATAAACCAGTAAGAAGCTATACTTTGGGTCCCACTTAATCAGTCTAAATTCAAATGAAAAGTGGATAATTCCACAGTTATAATTTATATTTAGAAAAAAAATTCACAGGTTAATTCCAGGCTTTGGAAGAGGGCTAATTTTTTTCACACATGGATTTTCTCACGACTAGTGCTTTTAGGGTTAGAAAGTCTCAACATTAAAGGTTGGGGTCACTTGAGAGAAATAATGTGACTGTAAAAGATCATATATGTGAGTAAACTTTGTATCTTCCATAAAACTCAAAAGGGGAAGAGAAATTTGCTTTACTGAACCCTCCTATAGGACCCCAGAGAGTCTGGGTGGTCCAGACCATTCATGTAATTAGTTTTGAGTGAATTTGAGCCGTATTCTCTCAGCAAAAAAATGAAACTCAAATAAACTTTAAATGAAATGACTGAATAACTTGTAGGTCTTCAAAACGGAGACTTTCTGTATCCGACTCAGAGGAAGTTTGCGGCACAGCCTCGCTAAAAGTTAAAAGCCTATTCTGCTGACACACGGCTGAGGATGCATTGATGCCATTAAAGGGGGGCGGAGGAATTAGATGGGATCGAGGGAAAGCATCCCACTTAAAGGAAAGAGAAATTATTAATTGGCTTCAGCACACCCCCCCCCCCCTGTTTTAAGTCTGTTCTTTATGAAACTGTGATCATACCAGCAGCAGGATTGTGTCCTCATGGGAAATCAACATGGATCTTCTGGGGCTTCACAATGATTGACAACCTCCAGCCTGACAAGCTGAGCACATTTCACTGTTTCCAGTTATAGCTCTTAAATCTTGGCTGCTGCAGATTTCTCCCCACTACACATATAAAGATGACATTTCTTTCACACTGTTGGGTTTTTTGTGCGTCCACACCCCATGCTAAAATGCACTTCTGCCAGTTCCAGTTTCTCCAGTTTAGTTTATGTCCTGACCTGCATTTGTCCAGAGTGACTCAGTAGTCAGCTGGTGTGGCAGCTACTGACACTAAAAGTGTCCGTGGAAGCGTCACAACAGTTTTCCACATAGCTCTTGGCTAAATTTTACAGTCTGAGCGGCACAGACTTCGAATGAAAAACCTTGAGCATTCAGGTGAAAATGGCTCTTCTTGTTTAAAAAGCATTTTGCTAGATGAAGAAAATGGTTATAAAATGAAAGGTAAATGCATTCATATTTGGTGAGGCCCGAGGACTGTACATAAAAGATGGACCGTTATGGCACCTGGAGCTGAATATTTTAGCCTTCATGTAGAGCTCATTATTATTGGCATTAGTCATTAATATCTGATATAAACAACATTGAATGCTCTGTCTTAGTTTTTAGGAATAATGAAAAAATCTTTTCACACGTAGACCGCCATTCAGGGTGGTGATGTCATTGCGTTGATGTATCTGTTCAGCTATTTCATTTTGTAATAGAGCATAATGAGGAAAACATACCAGACATGAATCAAAACTTTATATCAAGATGAAGATAAAAAAGCAAGAGCATCAGCTGTTAGAGGTCAACAAATAGATCGCCCTGTCTTCTTCTACTTCTTTATAGAGATTAGCATCAACTGCCATTATATAGTCCTTGCTTTTTTCTCCAAGGTAGTTTCATTCTCATTGTTGTAAACAATGGCCATTATTCCTAGCTTGCGCGCACCTGCTGACATGCGATGTGTCTCTATCTGTCTGAGCCACGGAATCAGATTTAATTTGAAAACACTGAACACGTGTGCACTGCTGAGCTGATTGAACTGGCAGATAGTCACCTTGGTTCAGTGTCGGAGAAGATGGCTTGCTGCCCAGCTGGATTTCTCAAAGCAATTTTGACTTGCTATCAGGCTACTTATGGGAGAAAATGGGTGACACGGTGCTTTGGTTTGTTCTTTTAAATGGACTTAATGCATCAGGAGTGCAAAGAACACAGATCTCGGGATTTTGAAAGTTGTTGATTTCCACAAGCATGTTCTGCACCTCTTTTTGTCAGCAGGAATACCGTGAAGACTATTATCGCCTGCCTTGTTTCTCTTGCAGTGGAAAACAACAAAAGCAGCACGCTGTGGCATTTATTTCATGCTTAGAATACTTTAGCTTGTTAGAGAAAGTAACGTAGCTCTGAACTGCCACCGGTTTACATCACTGACCTTGAATGCATTGCTTATGCCTTTTTAAATCAAATTATCCTTTTAAAATTGAGGGTTTTTTATAACAATTCCAGTATATCATGTGTTTTTCATGATGTTGTTTAGTAGCAGAGCGTATTTAAACTATATTAAGACCCACAAGTTGAAATAATTAGTGTGTGTTTTCAACAAATGAGGGAGTTATTAAAGAAAAGTTATCACCCGTACAGTTTATATGAAGGGAATATAAGCTGTAAATTAGAAAATGCAAACATATTTATTGCATTGTTGAAGTTGGCCAGTGAATATTACAGGCACAGAACTGTACTACAGCTGCAGTAGATATAGTCGTGTTTTCCTTGAACCCTGTGGTCACAGTTTATTTGTACAGTTTGTTTTCTCTGATCTTACATAGCAGCAGTGAAAGAGCAATATGTGCTGTACAAACTGAGATGGACCTTAGGTGTGTGGAGGTGTCGTTCAGAGGGCTCAGATTGTCTGCATTATATGAGACCTTAACCCTTTAAGACCTACCATAGAACCAAGTCCGCCAGAGCTTATATTATATTTTTACATGCTGTAGTGCCATTTTTGGGAGCATTTCAAGTTGCTATACATCAATACAACCATTATAGCCCAAATTTTAATAATATGTATGCATTAAGTGCATAGTAATTACATAAATTGCAAAAAAGTGCAATAAACTACAAAAAAATTGAAAATCGTTTTGTTTTTTTTAACATATATTTCTAGTTAGAGAAATTTAAGAAGCTTATCCCTCAAAACTGCAAATACAAAAAAGTTGCACAAAATAGTTTTCCATCACAGGAAATTTATTTTGAGTGTCTTTATAGTTTTGTTTTTGAAATACACCAATTTTTATATACTGCAGGAAAAACGAAAATAAATATTATGATGCAAATTTGCAAAAAAAAATATTAACTATTTCCAGCAGTGCACTTTGAGTCCTAAGCATCCCAGAAATGATACAGAAAGTCTTAAAGTCAAACATAACTATTAAAAACACCAGTATAGGCTCATAAGGCCCTGAAGGTAAAAAACTACATTTCCGCAAAATGACGTCACTTCCGGTTTCACGCAGGTCATGGCGGACATGCGATAGTTCGCGCTGATGGAGGTAGGAAGTGTTACGAACAGCTGATCGGATCGGCTTTAAAGGGTTAACATGCACCTTCTGCCAGAGGACGGCATTACTTGGCTGAAATCCTGATACAATATCAGCTGAATTAAACCCCATTTCTGCTGCTTCTGCTGCTGACATTGTGTTTAGACTTTAATATTTTCCTGTGTTATTAGCTGCAGGACGTGGACTCAGCGAGCCATGATAAGCAGTCTGAAGACAGTGAGAATAACCATCTTTTATTCAAAACCCAGGCAAATTGTTAATTATGTCTTTAAGAGGCAGGGCTCAGCGACTCTTCGGCATAACACGAAATAATTAAGATATGTTTCCCTGATTCTTGCTCAGCGCTTAAAAGGAAACATTTGCTGCGAAGTGACTCATCATTACCTCACCTACATTTGTGAATGAGGTCACTGTGTCAGGGGTATTAATGAGGTTTTTTCCAGCATCTCCTCCACAGGATTATATTATTTCTGGAATCTTTTATGATAGCTGTGACATTTTCTTCTCTGTCGCCCTGCTCATGTCACTGCTTTTCTCACACTCTGACATAAACGCCGGATAAGCACTTTTGCTGAATCCATGAGAAATGATGCTGTCTCTTCACACATCGTGTCTCACCATAGGTCCAGCCAGTTGCCTCACTTCATCTTTATTTTATTTTTTACATCTTTATAGTGCAAATATGTAATATGAACCATGCCATGCATCACAGCATTTATACCTTGAGCTAGTTTGTAGTGTACTTTCCTAGATGGGATTTTGAAACATAAAAGGCACTAAGAAACACAATCGATACTATAAATGCTAAGAAGCACAAAACTCGAAACACAGCAAAATATAGAGAGACAGCCCAACACGAGGCACAAACTGCAGTTTAATGAAGCACCAGGGAAACAGGAAGTAGGGAAATATTCATGAAAGCATGACTGACCCCTCTTTGAAAACTGACTGAGCTGCTGCTGCACATCCATAATGTCAATCTGCCGTTCCACCTATGCTGCTTCCAAGTAGGGCTGCCACAACCGATTATTTTGATAGTCGACTAGTCACCGATTATTTTTGCGATTAGTCGACTAATCAGATCATGCATCCATTGGACGTACAGCTTATTGCACCAGCATGCATCTGCTCTTATATGACTATCATTAGCTTACAGCTTTAAGTGTTTAAGGTATTTGCTAACTAAAAATAAAGACAAGATGATAGTTTATTAAATTTTAATGAAATTTGCAGATTGTTTCGGTTTAATAAACTCCTTGCTATCTAAGATATAACAGGACACTGGAGTATATTCTCCAGCATCTCACACTTCTGATAATCAGTTGTCTGCTTGACTTTTATTCAGCTGTGTAAAAACTATAACTTTAATCTCAGCCAAACCGATTTACTCAGGAACAAATAAAATACAAAAAAAAAGCCAAACAATAACATTTTTAAGTTATGTAAGTCAGCGGTCTCCAACCTTTTTTGCGCCACGGACCGGTTTATGCCCGACAATATTTTCATGGACCGGCCTTTAAGGTGTCGCAGATAAGTACAACAAAATAAAACTAGTACCGGTACCAACAAAAAGAAAATTTATTCATAACACACGTGAAAAGACCAAGGAAAACCGAGTAAACGATAAAAACGATAACAAAATAACGCTGAAAACCGATAAAAACCCTGAAAACCATACATTTCACACCTGAGCCTCAACTCTCGCGGCCCGGTACCAAACGACTCACGGACCGGTACCGGTCCGAGACCCAGGGGTTGGGGACTACTGATCTAAGTGACTTATATATGTTTGACCTGAGTAGCAAAAGACAGCCGTGGGTTTGAAAACGATTTGCCGGGAGTCCGGTGTTCTCACGGCTCTAGTGAGCCTTGCCCCCGGCTAGCTATCAAGCTAGTGGGTAACAGATGTCTCCGAAAACGTCTGTTATTTGAAAATATGTGGTGTCTTGATAAACTGAGCAGATATTTGAGGTTTACACAGCTACATTCTCGCCTGAAAATATGCTAAACGTTTATTTTGTGACCCAGAAAGAATAATAAGCTGCCGCTTCTGGGACACAGCTGCTTCTTCTTCCTCGGGGTTTAACGGCAGCTGGCATCCTTGTACATGCAGTGCTGCCATCTTCTGTTTCAGTCCGTTATTACACTCTTAAATCCTACTATTTATTCCTGCGTCTTTTGGGATCTTACAAAGCTTCAAACGACGCGTCGACTATTAAATCGGTCATCGACGATTTTGATAGTCGACGTAATCGTGACTAGTCGACTAATCGTGGCAGCCCTACTTCCAAGGTTCGGTATCTTGTGCATTCAGAGATGCTCATCTGCATACGTTGGTTGTAACAAGCGGCCCCTTCCCATCTGCTCTAAGCAGTCTGGCCATTCTCCTCTGAGCTGTGACATCAACAAGGCATTTTTACCCAGACAGCCGGTCACCGTGACCATGTCTGGATGCCTAAATGCATTAAATCGCTGCAATGTGATTAGATTAGATTCAATATTTACATTAAGAAACAGTTTCAAAGGTAAACCTAATGAAGTGGCCATCAGTATGTATCACCACAAGAGCCTTAATTAGGGCTTCTGTTGAAGTTAGGGTATAAACACCTTAAATTAAAATGATGAAGAGGACGTGGTTCATTTGTTTTCTATTATGCTGGTGTCTGCAGTGCTGAACACCATTATGCATCGTATTGACTTTGTTTCTGCTTTAGCTCCTGTTAAGTCAGTGATTTACGTTTGTCATTCAGTAAGATTAGTTAAACTGCAGAGCAGACTCAGACCACAAATTATGTAAAATGTTTGACTAGAGAAGGATGGAAATACTATCAGTCATGTTTGATTTATTTCAATCCTCAGCTGCGTATCCGTGAGTGTAAGTTTAGTTAGAAATGTGTGTTTAGAAATGTAGCATGGCTGCATGATGATAAAGGGAAGGGCATATGATGGAAACATTCTTTAGGTAGAGAAGAAAACATGGATTGCAAAACAATTGATCTTTGAAGAGCATCTTCATCTTTTTTCTTCACCTACAGCAGTGACTGCAAAGCAAAAATCGAACCATAGTAAATCTCATGCATCAGAATAGGAACACGTTACTCCATCCTCCTCCTCCTCCTTTGGAAACTTTTAGTAGTGAGGTTATAAACAATTAAACTGCCTGAAAACACAAAAACAACATTTTAAATTTCTGATAGTCAAGCTATTGCTTCTCGTTTGATGTGATATTACAGCCTAAAAGGTCTTAAAATTAAATATGACATTAGCCACAGCCACTAAATTGCCATTAGATACAAATATTTTGAACAGCTTTTACTGGAGGAGATGGGTGCTCTTTACTCTTAGCTTCAGTGCAAACATTAATAATAAATAAGTATCTAGACCATAATCTTTTACACTGGTAAACTTAGCTGTGCTGAAATAGCAGCATGGCTCTAAAGATGGTTAACGTCAGGAAGTCTGACATCTACTTGGGTTCACAAAAATGTTAACAAATCGTAATCGAAAGTGTTTGGCTGATTAGTTTTAATTACGTGCTGCTGTTATATAATGCACATGGGGTGAAGACTCTCATCTTTAACATGAGATAGGTTTAGAAATGACAGATCACACACTGAGCGTGGTTTTTACTTCCTAAATCCAAAAACTAAATATAGGAAAAAGAAAAAAACCAAAAACTGTAAAAACACATCAACAGACAACAACTGGAAACAGCTTCAGCTGCCAGTCATTAGGCCTTTGGGCAGTCATCATGTTAGTTATGATTATGGTCATTTTATGCACTTGGATGCGCTTTCGTCTCAAAGCAAGAAGGTTCCTCTTGCCCTGTGATTGCTGGGTTTGGCTCAAGGTCCACAGCAACCCTGAAACTGCATACATGGGTAAAAGTTGGATGGATGGATGACAGTTTTAGGCAACCCTGCTATCTGTCTATGTGCCTATGCTCTATTAACAAACAGCATGTTCCGTCTTTTCTTTAAAAGGCTTTCTGAAACCAACCAGGAGATGATCTGTTCTGTTTTCTCCATTGCAGGTCCACTTTCCAGATGTAGAGCGGGTGGAGTGGCTGAACAAGGTAACGAATCGAGCAGCTGCCTTTTGAATTTGCCTGCTTGAGTGAAGCCCTCCTCGTTTTTCATGCCTTGTAAAAACTGTGGGAAATGGGATGTCTGTTGCCATCTGCTAACTCTCCTCTTCTTGCTGTCTGTTGCCACACTGCAGCACATCTGACTTAACATGCAGGCCCGTTCCTGCAACGCTGTGAAATGCATTAACCCTTGCGAATCCCATGATAGCAACCAGGATGTAAATTTGGAGTCACTCCTGAGTATACATTAAACTGAGCAAGCTGGAGATTTAAAACATTCATGTGTTAGTCTTTTTGCTTGATGTGCATGGGTTTGACAAATAGAACTAGACTTAAATAGAACTACACTTTGAATATTTTACTGTAAAGGATGTACCCCTCAATGTTTAAAGTCCTGGAGCAAATACATTTTTATATCCTTTTAGAATAATCATATAATGAATATTTTTCTTTGATTTGTTCCAAAACTCTTTGATTTCTCTCTTTCTGTATCCCCTTAGACTGTGAAACAGATGTGGCCCTACATCTGCCAGTTTGTGGAAAAACTGTTCCACGATGTGATCGAGCCGGCGGTGAAGGAGTCCAACGCCCACCTCAGCACCTTCTCCTTCACCAAGTTCGACATGGGAGACAAAGTGAGCATCTCGATGTGATAAAACAAGCTGCTAGCAGCAGGTGCCGTGGGTCAGCTGATGAGGGTGCGCCGTGGCTAGAACACGAACGTGCATGCATGTCGCTGACATATGCTCTCGTTGCACAAATAGTTTCCGTGCGGGGGTCTGCAGAGGGGTCGACCTTGTGCTAACCACGTGGGGGTTGGGAGGGGTGACGGAGTGGCCGTAATGCTTCCTTATGTTATGTTGCAGCCGCTGAGGATCAACGGGGTCAAGGTTTACACGGAAAACGTGGATAAGCGACAGATCATTATGGATCTGCAGATCAGGTGAGCCAACCTGTCTAAAAATGTTTATCGTCTAGCGTTCTCTCCTGCCATTATAGTTATAGACACTACTTGCTTGGCTCTTTTGTTAAAAATACAACACGAGAACAACTGGAGTATCTGTTTTCAATGCAGCTAAAGAAACTCACATTGCTTTCATGCAGAGGTCAGTATGTAAATAGCCTCTTTCCACTTAGGTCTGTGCAAGTTAATATCTTCTGCTTTGTGCACACGAGAATCCATTGTAGGAATAGCATACACAGCAAACAGCATTAAATTCACATTTCCTGGAAAGGATTGGAACTTCAAAGGCCTGAATCAAAGTCTTAAAAAGTGATGGAACCCTGATAGAGGGTTTTTACGAGACATACTTTTGCTTTTTATCACCCAGCTTTGTTGGCAACACTGAGATCGAAGTAGACATCAAACGCTACTACTGCAAAGCTGGCATCAAGAGCATCCAGGTGAGGAAATCCCTTTTTTTTTTTTTTTTGTTTCATATCCTCATAGACAGAGCGTTCTCACTCCCGAGGCGTAACATGTCGACGTTTTGTCACGTCCCGCGGCGTTCCTGAGGAACGCGAAAGGAGACCTTCGGCGTTCCTATGGTACGCGGCGGGTTATGGCTGGAATCCAGTGCAATGACGCTCCCGCGGTAGTAGACGTTCCAGCCCTGTATTCCAGCCCTAAACCTAACCTTATCCCTAGCCCTGACCATAACCTTATTCCTGACCTTAACCAGGACTTTAATGATGTTAAATAGCGTGTTTCTAAGCGATTTGAAGAAAAAGAGCGAACATGTGTAGGTTCAGTCCAGACGGTTCTCATATTTCCTCTTTTTCCGAGGTCGTCATTTAGGAACGTGGTGGGTAGCCGAAAACGTAATATGGTGACGATTTGTCACCTAGCGTAAAATGTTACGCTTTGGGAGTGAGAACGGGTTGTCATAGAGGTACTTTCCCTTGGTAAGAAATAAGGACTGCACACTGGAAACAGAAACACAGCAGGAAGCAATGCACAAAAAGGCTGTTAACTCAAGTAAGAGGTGATCTTGTCAGGTCTAAGTGTTCAGTTTCACTAGACTGGTGAAGGTGAAGACAATCAGAAAAACAGCAGGTAAGACAGGAGGAAGGAAAACAGGGGAAATCAGAATACTATCAAATCAAAACAGGAAGTTTTCATGTCTCTGTGATTAACACAGATAACCCAACCAAAGAGACAAGGCAGAGAGGACAAAGGGAAACACTGGGGACACTAGATGCACAACAAAGAAATAATAAAAGTGAAATAGAAACTAAAACTCATACAAATAACATACAGAAACCTAGAACCATGACAGGTATATCTCCCAAAAGAAAAAAGCTGGTGAATTTACTGTGTGTCACCACCATTACCACAGTTTCTCCCCAGTTTCCAGTCATTCAGCTGTCAAGTAAATGTCCATGCTCTTGTTTTTATTATTACAGGATTACCGTAATTGTCGGGCTATAAGCCGCTACTTTTTGCACAAGCTTTGAACCCTGCGGCTTTTAGTCAGGTGCGGCTTTTCTATAGATTGTCCATGATTTTTGTGATATCGTAAGACGATTTGTTTTGTTTGTTCCGCTGTTGTACGGCACTACGTTGCCTGGCGGAAGGATCGGGGTTCAAGAGTGGTATGTTGGTCACATGTCCATCCGCCAGGCAACATAGTGCCGTACAAGTAGCGCGAAAAACAAACTTCAAAGTAGCGCTACGCGTTCAGCGGGAGTCGTGGATGACGAGCGGCGATAAACTTGCGAAAAGCAAGTTGTGCTCAACTCCACCGGTGGATTCTGACAGCGTGGAAAAGTGTGAAAACATCCACGATCACCAACGGATTTCGAAGGGCTGGACTGCTGCATGATGGAGAGGAGGACACCGCCACGGCCCTTCAGAGGGTGTTCGACTCCGACACTGACAATGAGGATTTCTTTGGTTTTGAAAGTGACAACGAAGGAGAGAAGAAGAGAGTGGATGACGAAGCCATCCTGATCCTGTTCGTATCCGACACTGGAGAAGAGGACTTTGGTGGTTTTAGAGCGCAGGAAGATGGTGGTGAATGACTGACTTTTCTTCTTGTTAAAGCCGTGTCACTGCACCTGAGCCTAAAAGGTAGTCCGAATCTATTTTTCTGGTGTGCTGTAGGTTATTGTTATGTAATACATTTGTTACTCATTTATGAAGCACAGCACATGTGCAAATATGTACCCATAACTTGTTTTTCAAAATATTAATAAAAGGGGTGTGTCTCCAAACAGCCATCTCTTTCCTGACAATTCCCTTTGTGCATATTCTCTTACATATGATAAGTCAACATTGAAACACCTGCGGCTTTTGGTCAGGTGCGGCTAATGTATGTACAAAACAGGATTTTCCCCTGATTTTAGCTTGTGCGGCTAATATTCAGGTGCGCTTTGTAGTCCGGGAAATACGGTAATAATCCTGCTTTTCTTATATATATATATATATCAACACCTATCAGGGGTTTCTGATGTTGAGAACTACTAGTGTTGTGCTGGAAAAAAGGAAAATGACTTATAATGGAAGCCGATTGTTTCTTATCAAAGTCCAGTAACAAAACAACGTAAATAAAGCAATCCAGAAAACTGCAGGCGCTACCACAAAGACAAGACATAATAAGAAACAATCAGCATACCAGACATATGTGGAGAAGATACTAACAAACTCAAGGAAAGATCAGTGGGAAAAAATGAAGCTATCACAAATCCCAACAAGAGAAACACAGATCATAATTCAAAGGAGACATTCTCAGACTTTGAACAGACAAATAGTGTTTTCAAAAGCTTTACTGTTTGTTCTGATTTGATCACGAGGACCTTTATTTTTAAAAAGTGTCTCTTAAACAAAGTTTTAAACAAACTAAAACAGCTAAACCTTAATTATGTTGCTTTGGAAGATTGCCTTTGACTACACAGCCCAATTACTCTGAAGTATTTTGTGTCTGTGTGTTGTTGTTATTCTTGCTGCTCCTTTCTCCCCTTTGTGTATTGCTGTCGAGTAGCAGCAGGCAGAAAAAAGGCAATCTGTGCTCCTCCTTGGAGACCCAGTGCCGTCAGGTCTGTCCCTGGCCCTGTTATGAAACCCAGGCATACTGTATCTCTGTAGACTATAATCATCCACTAATACATTAGTCAACATTTGAGCTGGATTATATTACAAAAATTACAAAGGTGGGTTTGGCTTCATATTAAGCTTAGATGGGTTGGATTAAACTTTTTAACCACTGCTGCTTTACACTAATAGCCCATTAAACCTGCAAATAAATCACGTGTTGTATTAAATTGCAGTATTTTTTAGCAGGTCCATTATTTTAAATGTTCATATTTTGTTGTTTCCCCTGCCAGTCTCCTGGCAGCCTAGGTCACCATGCCTTTAAGCCATTATTATTCCTTTGGACAGTTTTGTCAATATTGCTATAAATACTCCAGAGTCCAGCAAGAAACTGCCACGGCTCTGTGTGAAATACACCACCACTTACTTTTGGTGTGATCTTTGCACAAGTTATTGCACCTAAATGAAGCTTAACTTTTTCTACCTGTTCTCTTTGACGTTCCAGGACTTGATTTTACCGTTCTGGCTTTGTGTAAGTTTTATGTTCTAAGGAGCTGATTAAATCTCACAGTTAACAGAGCGAGAGAGGAAATAGAGAAATACATTTAAGTCTAAAGAACTGCCTGCAAACACAAAAACAAGAGTACTATTGGTTTTTAGTTTCACAGGGGCTTTAGTCATTAGTATCGGATTTACTGGCGTAATTCACTTTCCATTCGGACAACATTTTCTGACTGTCATTCCTCCAAAAAAGGAATATAACTCCACAACAAATATACTGGTGCTAGAATTCAAATCTCCTTTGTTCCCATTCTGCAGGATTAGAGCAGCTGTGTGGTGTTCCACATGATACATCTAAAGCACTAAACCATAATCCTCATAATTGTCATAATATGTTTTGAAGAAGGTGGAGGATCACACAGGGCAGGTGTGAAGTCAGGCAGCGATAGAGTTTCCAACCTGTCATGCGCTAGAGCTCCAGCGGCACTGCTGCTGACGAATGTCAGGGGTCAGCAGGGTGTGAGTTCCCTTAGGCTTTCTGTTTGTGTTTGTGGATATCAACGTGTTGTTCCTCTTATGTTTCCATAGATCCACGGTGTGTTGAGAGTGGTGATGGAGCCGTTGCTGGGTGATATACCTCTCGTCGGAGCTCTGTCTTTGTTCTTCTTGAAGAAGCCAGTAAGTGCATAAGCTAATAATGTTGAACTGAGTAACTTTATCAGTCAGACTAACTTAACAGAGGAGCAGCTGAGGTTATAATGACACTGCAGTTTGATGAAATGCAGCATGAATAGAGTGGAGGCTGTTTAACCACAAAGCCAAGATGGCATCACAGTTCAGCACATTACTAATTCAGGGTTATACTCTCAATTGACATTCAGAAAGAATGACAACTTTGTGTTATTACATATAATAATACTACACTGGCCAAGGTTGGCATGATTATCCTGCTGTCCTGAATATTTAAAATGCTCCTCTGAGTATTTCACCGTTCTTACTATGCCTAACATTTCACCTCATAAAGCATCTTGTTTTTGTGCTTTACTTATTCCCTTGCCTTTTAATGCAGATACAATGGACATAAATTAAAGCTAAAAAGGGTCATTTGAGTCAAAGTCAGGACTGGATCACAGTAGGACGTGTTTCTTATTATTTGCAGCATTAATTTCCAGCGTAATTTCAGTCTCTTTTACTTCACTGTGCTTACCGTCGGACATTGTTTGTGCTCTTGCGGTGCAAGCAGTGTTCACATGATTTGCATTTACATTTCCAGTTGCTTACGCATCGATTATTTTCCAGTTGAGGCTCCATTATTCTCCTGGTTCAACCCCTAGACAGAGCCACTGCTGCACAGCTTAAAAACGCTTGACCGATTTATATCAAATGCGAGGGCCCAGTGGAGCTGTAGCGGTGCTTTAAATAGCTGCAGATCAAGCCAGACCTACTTTGGCATATTTTTTTTTTTTTACCCCAGGCACTGAACTAAAGCTCAAGGTGGAGACATTACTGTTGGAGACTGAAGGAAGAAGCAGCTTCCACTCAGTAAATTCCCCACATGCAAAGATATCCGCACATGCATTTAGGTGCTTTAGTCTTCTTTCAGCTCCTACACCAGCAACATCACATTGGGTTCCTGGAGGAAAAAGAAAAAGAATTAATAAAGCAAATTATTGACATTGACATATTAACATTGTGTTCTCTGGACTTCAAGTAAGTCATGTTCTTTTGCCCCTTTGTGTTATACAAGATCTGAGGCTGGGTGCCAAACATAACAGACACATTTCCAGACCATAAGAGGTCTTGGCCATGTCTGGACGGTGTGATTGCACTGATGCAACTCAGCACAGCCTAAATAAAAAGATGCACCACATTCTGCAGTGAGGCAGAAGATATTCATCTACTCCAACTCAGATGACAGTTTTATACTTTTATGTAATGAATGAACGATGAAGCAGTGAAGGACCTGACGGAATCGCAAACACTGTTATTATTGAGCACTTTTGAAAGCTTGAAAGTGTCATGATTAAACTTAAATTGGACTTACTGAGCAGATTTAGGGGATTTTCCAGAGGTTGCGAGGTGGCACAGGCAAAGCGCCAGAGTCCTTCCTGTGCAGGGCTCAGCACATAAATGCAACAGAGCGTTGCTGGTGACGTCCCAGCCCAGAGAGGAGTAACGGTTCGAATAGACAGGTTTCCAAGGGAGATTCTAGGCAAGGATAGAGGCAGTGGCGAACAGGTGAGGAACTGTGGCACCAGTACACCAATCCACCCAAATATACTCATTGTCTATCTGCTTAATCCCAGAGGTGTGTGAAGAATAGCTGCATCAGAACAACTCGTCTTCAGGGTCGAGCAGTGATGCCAAACCCGAGCAGAGCAGCAGCTTCACCTGTAAATAGAGAAAAGGGGGCAGGCAACCAAACCCAGCCCATCCATCGAACCCTGATAAAAAAAAATTTAAAAAAAGCTGTAAAATCGAGTCCTGACATTGTCTGCAGTTGCTCTTTTATCACATGTAGCATATATAAGGAGAGGGTTTGCTTTAGATTTACTTTGCAAAATATATATTTGGTTTCAGCAAGGAGGTCCAGTTGGATATGGAAGAGGATTAGGGCCACTGGGAAAAAAATGGGCATGTCTTTTTTTTTCTTCCTTTACAGAATTCTGACTTTTTTCTCAATATTCTGAAATTCAAGTCAGAATTCAGTCTTTTTTTTCCAGAATTATTTTTTCTCAGAATTCTGGGATTAAAGTCAGAATTCTAATTTTTTTTTCTCAAAATTATTTTTTTCTCAGAATTCTGACTTTTTTTTTTAAGCAGAATTCTGACTTTTTTCTCAGAATTCTGAGATTAAAGTCAAAATCCTGACTTTTTCCTAAGATTTATGACTTTTTCCTCAGAATTCTGACTTTTTTCTCAGACCTGACCTAATCTCAGAATTGGGAGATTAATCTCAGAATTCTGGAAAAGAAGAAAAAAAAGACGTACCCACTTTTTTTTTTCGGTGGCCCTAATCCTCTTCCATAGCTGGATGATGCATGAGCATGCAGAACACATGACACATGAGGTTACCTGCTCTTGTCTTACATTGTCTCACATGGTTAAAATCTTTTTTTTTGTCCAATCCACAATGCTTCTATTTACTGTGTTTTCGTTTTCGCATACTGCTCTGCTGGGTAGTGTTAGAAGAGTTCAGGGTTGCACTGCGAGTGTAAGAGCAGCTCAAGAAAACTGGCTTATTCTGTGCAGTTTTCTCACTTTTCAATAGTCTTACACCCCAAAGGCATTAAAATGATAATGTACGAAGGGGAGGAAAACAGGAAATACTCCCACTTGAGAAGCTTTTCAAAGCAGATATTATTTTATCATTTAATCGTTTCACTTAGATTAAAGACAGTGCCCTTATCAACAGTTTTGTTATTCATATATACATCAACAGTCTCTTGATGACTCTTTGAACACAATATGCAGGGATAGGTGTGTCCTTCCACACCATCCCCTACATCATTTACAGCCCTGCAGTGCTTTCCTCGTCCCTGCAGAGCTCCGTGCATCTGCTGCAGTGTGAGCAGGTTGGACAAAAAAGTAGGGTAAATGGCCTGTATTTATATAGCGCTTTACTAGTCCCTAAGGACCCCAAAGCGCTTTACATATCCAGTCATCCACCCATTCACACACACATTCACACACTGGTGATGGCAAGCTACATTGTAGCCACAGCCACCCTGGGGCGCACTGACAGAGGCGAGGCTGCCGGACACTGGCGCCACCGGGCCCTCTGACCACCACCAGTAGGCAACGGGTGAAGTGTCTTGCCCAAGGACACAACGACCGAGACTGTCCAAGCCGGGGCTCGAACCGGCAACCTTCCGATTACAAGGCGGACTCCCAACTCTTGAGCCACGATCGCCCCAGGGTGGGAAAGGCTCATTAGAAAAAAAAGTCCCTGAGCTTGGAGGAAAGAGCTGATCAAAGCCCACTGAGCGGAGCAGGATATGCCTCCGTCTCAGGTCTCTTTGATTTACTTTGACCGCGGCACCTCATCAAGATTTGACCTGCTGCTAGATTTTCACAGTGCACAAAACTAGAAGGTGCAGTGTTTCCAGCCTCATTATTCTGTAAACTAACAAGACCCCAGACAGATGCTGCTGCTTTAATAAATCTTTCAGGAAGCAGGTGCTTTTGTATTCATTCCCATTCAAGGATCACTGCTTTCTGTGCTTCCGTTGTGACTCATAAACTAATTGTGCACACCGTGCATGCATTTAAACACTTACAGGTCAGTGGACCCCAAATTGAAAACTAAAAGGTAAAAACAATTAGCTTTAATATATGACAGGAAATGTTTGTTTTATACTTTAAGTAGCAGTGTGACGCCATCCTAAATAACCAGTGCAGTGTTGCAGCATAATAGAGGAGCAGGAAACAATAACATCAAGTGTTCTGACTCCATTTAAAGTCATTCACACTTTCTATTCTTACCGTCTAACCCATGGCCATGCTCTCATTTTTACTTCCTTTTCAGCTTGTGGACATAAACTGGACCGGCCTCTCCAATATACTGGATATTCCTGGGCTCAAGTAAGTCAATTCAAACTTCAACTTTTCTTTTCCCTCAAGAAACAAAGCTTAGATTTTAAAGGATTTGAGGACTTCTAGTTTAAGTGAAGTTAACACGTGCCTAGATGTTTGCTGTATAATTTCAGGGTTTTGTTTTTCTCATTTAAACACATTTTATGTTAAAAAAAAAAAAGCTTAATTTTCAGAGTTTCATTCGCATTTAATTTATTAATATCTTCAGCATTGATGAAACCAAAAGTATTATGCATACAGTAGTATCTGTCTCCACTGTTATATTTAAAGACAATATTGTCTTATTGTTCAGTTTCTGGAAAGCTAAATCTCACCAGCTGTAGAGAAAGTATTTTCCACTAATGAGGTTTCCTTACGTGCACGAAGCCTCGGGTGTTCCTGTCCTCGTTACTGCTGTAGTTTATCGCAGAGTTTTGCTAGACTGAGCTGATTTAGATTAACATATCTCTTTCAAACATTTGGAAGCAAACAATGAGATCAAGTGAAACGATCCAGCATGTCTGTTTGCACACACATCACGAAAAACAGGATTAACACAACAGTTTAATGCTCGTACTGGGATAAAACAGGCCGGCTCAGTGGTGTTTGTCGCCGCCGTTTTCCTTATCCTCACCCGTTTTGTTTTGTTTGTATTAAGTGTCTTTTTCCCTCGAGTTGTTGTGTGGGCTGAGCAGAAAATAAATGAGAGCTGATTAAGAGCTGCTAACAGCCCGACGCAATTACACGCTGCCATCTTGAGTGGTACTTTTTTTTTTTTACAGCTGAAAAAGAAGCTGACAGATGCATGAATATTGAATGTAGTTTTCTGGGATTACAGCTGCCTGTTGAACGCCCCCCTGACGCTGACAGACATGTTGACACAGGCAGAGCTCAGTGGACTCTCTTCTGTTGAGTTCTCTGTGGGGGTGAAATGGATCCACAGAGCTTGTGTGCCTAGACGTGGGCGTGTTAGTCTGGGTGTTGATGTGGGTGAGGGGTTAGCTGGGTCTTCGTGGTCCAAATCACAGCTACAGCGCACGCAGCGTCAGCCGTCCACTTGAAGACTTGCCCAGTGGGCCTCTTTTAAACCTTGTTAATAATATTAAGACTGTCATTAATTAGTAGCTGTGATAACATGTTGTTGTTTAGTGGAGTCAGTATTAACCATAATCAACTTCTTAATGTTTTGTATTAGCACAAAACAAAGCTGAGGCTAATGGAAATGTGATTAGCTTTGCTCCCTTCATCTGTACCC
Source organism: Aulonocara sp. 'chitande type north' Nkhata Bay (assembly GCF_057382095.1). NCBI lineage: Eukaryota > Metazoa > Chordata > Actinopteri > Cichliformes > Cichlidae > Aulonocara > Aulonocara sp. 'chitande type north' Nkhata Bay. Next base: position 20,926,091 of record NC_141352.1, on the reverse strand, counting down.
TCAAGTATAATTTAATACAACGCAGTGCTAGCCTCATAAATTATGCTCCCAGTTAGAGGGGGAAAAAAGGATAACCTGGGATATCATTAACAGCAGGCATAACTGAGAGTTTACAGGTTGCTAGTGCAGTGATTCCCAAAGTGATACCCATAGATTTCTATAAGACTGGAAGTCTTTTTGTAACTACAAGTATTGCATCTGGTGGTGTTCAGATAAAATGGAGGTCTAAGGCATTTCCACGAGGGCTTCATTTTTCAAAGGTGGGTAATATTGTCTTTGTTTATTTTTGTTTTCTGACCTTATTTTTTGATCCTGAACTCATCTCATATCTCAACTTGTATTTGAAAGGAAATATTCAATTTGGTGCTCTCGCGATGCCAACGTTGTAATTAAAGGTTTCTCGGTCAGATCGTCCATTTTCAAAACACCAAGACAACTCGAGACAGTTTGAGACTTCACTGTGGGTTGTAATCAAACACAGTATCCATCCATCATTAATACACAGTCAGTTGTTTTGCTGTCACAGTATAGAGTAGTATAAACTTCTGGTGATCTCTGAAGTGATTTGCAGTTAACGTCTGTGACAATTACTGTGTCGATCTATCCAGTAGCTGCTGGCACATTACTCCAAATTTCAACCTCATTGTGGAGGGAAAGTCACTGATCATTAAAGTCATTAAAGTCTTACTCTGGGGACCATGAATATTTGTAGAGTCTAAAGTGCTAATCTCTTTAGAAGATGTGGTAATAATTTACTGGATCAGTGAAATCCTTTGCCAGCTAATTGAGCAAGAGAAAAAGGCAGGGAATCACTACAGTTGTTAGGATTCATTTCTTAGGGATCACAAATGCTTGTGTAGAATTTAATGGCAATCTGTTTAATGGTCATTTGCTTCTGCAATCAGCCAGAACAAAGTTAACATGGCTGAAGCATTGCTGTACATCGCAGTGATGGATATTTGCTGTCGATGTGAGTCAGTGGAAGGTAAAACACATTACCAGTGTGCATTATGTGAGCATTATAAGGGTTGAGTGTGCAGTCTTGAGTGTTGAGAGTGCTAAAGTGAATAGATAAACACAAAGGCAGGGACAGGGGGGTGTTCCAGTGTTTGCGCTGAGGGAGCAGCAGAAATAGTGCTGATGTGGCAGGAATCCCTTTACACCCTCAGCTCTTAGATGGAGAAAAGCTCCAGCTCTGATCAGCACCCTGCCACTGAATCCTAAAGTCAATGCGTGTTTTTCACCTAAAGAGAAGCTGAGGATTGATCAAATGAATGAAAGCTAAAATTATGTTTTGTTTTTTCATCTGGTGTCTGTGCAGCTTTAGTATCACACCAGAGTTTTTTTTTCCTTTGAAGGTTTTTATTGGTTTTGCAGGACAGCCTGAGATTCCTGACACATTACATGTATTCCTGCAAGGTTATAATGAATTACAGATATTTATAAATGAGCTTTAACTGTCCTCTAATGTAATCTGTTCATAACCTTCGCATTGTTAATTACATGACAATCCAGCAAACTTGGGTGCTCTTTTTACTCAAATGGCAAATAGCTCGTGACGATGTATAATTTTCTGAAACCTGAGTTGTGCGATATTTAGAAAGTAGTTTAATTTACTTCTTGGTATTTGAATCTTTTGCTTAATCAATGTGCAGCCTATGGCTGATACAAAAAAGTAATTGAGCCCAGCGTTTGCTATGGATTTTGGGCTTTGTGCTGACCGATGTTTTCAGTTGATGGATCATTTGGCCTTTAGCCTGTGTTTGGTGATGCTTGTTAGGGTTAGGTGTGCTGTCACAGGAGTTAGGAGTTAGAGTGTTATAGAGGGGTTGTGAGTCTAATAATCATGGAAATTAAATTGTGTGGCACCTTTGAAAAGCAAGGAAAGGAGTTAACCTAGCTAATATAGAGCAATTAATAATCATCAAAGCCTTTAGAAGAAGCAAAATGAAGAGCCTAAAAATGCATTAAATACAAATGTGGTTTTTCAGTACGTTAAGAAAACCATTTTTATTTTATTTTATAACTTTATGTTAATTATAAATTCATTTAACTAATGCCTTATTTATGTGGTATGACCACCTAGGCTGTTTGAGCAATAGGTTAAAGTTTTTAATTACACAAGAGAAAAGTAGGTGAATTAGCCTTAGCTAGCCTTAGCCTAGCTTTCACCAGCTAGAATTTATCATTTATCCCCAGTGATAACTTTACATTATTTTCTTGATTGTTTCAAGATTGACTTTGTTTAAGTGGTAGAACTTACTTTAAATAAAATTTAATTAGTGCAGTACACCTAAATATTAAGTTACAATAAACAGGAAACGGATAATGCTGTGGCAAGCTAGCTATAGTTTGATAGCTTGTCACTGCAGTTTTTGGACTTTATGTTTCTGTTTGTCTAAAATTACACACACTGTTAATTGTTAAAGATTACACATTTCTGTGTTGTTATTTCTATATGACAAAACCAAAGGTTAAACTTTGACTAAATATGGAGTTTACTGTAGTTTCTCCATGCAGTGATCACTGTAGCAAGTAGAGTTTTACTGTTAAAACTGAAATTTTATCACACAATAACATTTCATTGAAGACCTGAAAATATCTTGGGCCTAATTCAGTAAGACACCAATGATGCAAGTTTCCTAAATTTATAAGACCAATTACATAGAGGCTGTTACTCAGCTGCTGTACGTATTCACTGGTGGGCACCTAGAAAGCACAGAGCACAAGTACATCAGGTGTGTGTTAGCAAATGTCTAGTTTAAAAAAAATTCACCCACTTTTCATCAGCTTACATTTTTGTACTTTTCTTTCTTTGCAGACTATTTTAAAGATTGTGTTTATAGGTGTCCTCAGAAAACATCCACTTCCAGGTGATGTCTTAGACAATTTACAAATGCCCCTGATTACAATGGTCACATTATAATATATATGGACATCTGGCCCATAATAATAATAACCATTCTTCGAGGGACATGCTGAGCAATAACCCAGCACGATAAGTTTTATTGTAATTTGATTTTTTTTGCTAGCCATGATTGCAATTTTCCAGCTGTGCCACAGTAAGTAAATGAATAAAGGAAACGTCTGATGGAAATGTCATCCTGTGACCTCACTGTCATTGTTGTCATTCACCATTGAATCATTAGTGGATCAGACAGACATTCAGACGTTTGTTGGCTAACAGCAGCAGCATGCTTGAACTCACTCCAATTTTCCTGCTGTCGTCGCGCATGTTAAACAGAAACATGCTAAACTATGCTTAGATTAAAAGAGAACATTTATAACCCAAGGGCACCCTTATTGTCTTTTAAATAATTTATCGCTTCATTCTGTTTATTTTCTTTTTTTTCTCCCCTCTCTCATCATCCCCACCTCCTCCCTTGTATTTACAGTGGCTTCTCTGACAGTCTGATTCAAGACATTATCTGCAGTTATTTGGTATTGCCCAACCGAATCACTATCCCACTGGTCGGAACGGTGGAGCTGGCCAAGCTGCGCTTTCCAATGCCAAAGGTACAAATGCACTTGTTACAATACATCCAATAAGGATGAGCTGCTCTTCTAAGTGTTTTAATAGTTCGTAAGCAGACAGTTTCACACGAGGAGCTCATGGTTAGTACGTTAAAGCTCGTCAGTAGTAAAAAATATCTCCCAGGGTTTTGTAGTTAATTCTCAGTGCTAACGCAGAATAAAACTAAAGAACCATAACAATAAAAAATGCAGCAAAGGTTGTATTCCTGGAACTTGTATCCATGGCAACAAAATGAAAAAAGTTTCACTGCAGGCCACATCCTTATTATATTTAAAAAGGTTTCAAGGGTTCAAAACAGGAATAAAAAAGAAACAACTAAAATCTTACCACACATCATATATTCATTACAGCCTTTGGAAAAAAAGGAGACATTGAAAAGATAACAAAGAACTTGTCTTTCTGATATCAGACGGCAGGATGTTTTGCCAACATACAGTACTATGCGTCACATATACAGTACTTTGATAAACTCTGAGTCACCCCTCATTTCTTTATATTTTACTTCCAAGGAGCCTTGAGCAACAGGTCCTACCTCCTTGACTTTAATGGTCATCTTTATTTACTAGACTTTCATCTGGCAAGGAAGCATATGTGATGGAATGATTTCCATGATAACAATGTAGCCTTGTTATATCCACCATCACTTTTAGGTTAATAAGGCCTTGTATTTTAAAATAAAGACATTTAATATGTTAATCCATTAAAATCTCAGTAGGAAAATTAAAAGTAGATAATGTGCCGCACAATAATTAGGCAAGAAAATAAGAAAATAAACGCAGGTCTGATTTTATATATCAGTGGCAATTCTTACTGCTTTCTTTCAGGCAAATGTTTTTATTAAATATTAAAGAAAGGAAAAACATTTGACAATGGAAAAATTAAACAAAATAAAAGCCCTATTCTGCAGTAGAAAGTCTAGATTAGTCCTCTATTTATCCAGGTAATCATGGGATATATATATATATATATATACACATACATATATGCTAATACATTCTAGGTATATGTATGTGTATGTAAGTAAAGGTTAGCTTATTAAATTTACATAAATTTGCATTTCTTTTTCTTAAATATTAAAGTAGCTGTTATGTTTTATTGTGGTGCGTTTTTTACAAACCACACATTTAAATAAAGTCTGCTAAATTATGAATTGTGAAATGAATTAGTATTTTTGTTATTACTTTATTGTGGTAATGAGTCATGTTTCCTCTTATACTACTAATGTCCTCCCATTACAGAAATCTTCACGTCTTATAAACTCTATAAGCTTTTTCAGACTTTAACACATGTGTCTGCATGGCTCCACAGGGAGTCCTAAGGATTCACTTCCTGGAGGCTCAAGATCTAGAAGGGAAGGATACATTTCTGGGAGGGTTGATCAAAGGCAAGTCTGACCCCTATGGTATCCTGCAGATCGGCAACCAGCTGTTTCAGAGCAAGACAATTAAGGAAAGCCTTAATCCCAAGTGGAACGAAGTGTACGAGGTGAGAGTTGGGGATGTCTTTTAGAGCAGGAAGAGCTTTTACGGTCGTTTGTTGCCACCGAAAAAGCTAGTCTGTTTCCCATTGTTATGTGCCATTGTTTTCCACTTGTCTTATTTATACCTCCTGCTGGTTTGCATGACAGGTAATCTATTTATTGACCTCCTGTGCCAGTTTGAATGAGCTTCAGTTTGTTCTTGTGTTCATCAGGCACTGGTGTATGAGCACTCAGGTCAGCATCTTGAGATTGAGCTATTTGATGAGGATCCAGACCAAGATGACTTCCTGGGGAGGTGAGTGTCTTTGTCATTTCCTAACCCGCTGAGATGTTATTGCACTTATTTCATTTAAAACAAAGCTCTGGTGTACCAGCGCTGATAACTGGTAAGAGCAATCTTTGATGTATTGCGGGACATATAGTCAACAAAATTAAGATAAATACAGCTATGTTTACTCATAATGGAAGTGTAGAAGTGTTATCCCCAGTTACCGGCCCAAGGGCAAATTTCATTGATTTTTACCCCAAGGCTGTAATGCTACACCCAGTGCTATTAACACAAAGCAGTCAATCGATATCTGGACCCCCTGTGTTTAGATTAATTGGTGCGATTTTACTGTTTGCTGTCCCAATTTCCATAATTATTTGTCCTTATTTACAGCCTCATGATTGATATGACAGAGCTGCACAAAGAACAGAAAGTTGATATGGTAAGCTGCTTTGTTCACAATAATATTATCAGTTTAATTACTTTAAAGCGTATAAATTATACATCTTAAAGTAACCGTCAGGCTCAGTCATATTGCTTTCTTGTAAGGAGTAAGATGTGACAGGTAAACAGCTAACCAGACTTTAGCCATGAATGACACCCACCAGCAACTCTAAAGTTCACTCGTTAACACTTTATATGTCGACTCACCTCTGCCAGCCTTAAACGAAGTTACTTTGGTGACACATAATCCCTGTAAAAACTGGGATTATTGGAGAGTATGCCGGCTTAGTTTCAGTTGGTGAGCACAGCAACTTTGCTTGTTTGAGTTTATTTTGTTAGTTTTACTTCAGCTTTTATTAAGTTGAGTTTTAGTTTTTAGTTTTTTAATCACTATGGTATGGTAGCTATATGTCAGAGGCAGAACCTTTTGAAAGCAGTTGACTCACAGCCTTGTAGACATCTGGAGTCTGATGAGTAAAAACGTCCATCAAAGCCTAATCAGGCAATTTCTGATAAAGTTTTACTAAAGTAACAAATATTAAAACTTCCACTATATTTTTTTTAACTTCCATTAGTTGCTTTTCAAAGTTCACAAAAGTGTTTCAGTTACTTTTTTACCAAGAGTCTGTTTCTATTTTTATTGTAGTACTTAAATGTTTTATTTTCACTTCTAGTTTTACTTTTTAGTTTATGTTTAGCTAACTATAATAACACTGGATATGTTGACTGATATATAGTAATGATAGAAATGATTAGGTAATTATGAGTTTGTTACCTTTGGATTTAAGGTGTTTGAGAGTCCATGCAGATTTGAGATAGGCACTGATCTGATCATCTAAATCTTCGCAGTAAACTAAACCACCAAATTGTTCTGTTTTAGCACAGCTCCTAAAAGCTTTACAAATGATTTTTAAGCCTGGTTTGTTCCTGTCATCGACTGAATGGAAATATTGACGTACTTGTTTGGCCACATTGTTGCAGTGGTTTGATCTTGAAGAAGCAACTACTGGGAAACTCCACCTGAAACTGGAGTGGCTATCGCTGCTCTCCACTTCTGAGAAATTGGACCAGGTACTGCATGTAACAATAAGGCTTCATCGCTTTAACACAAGGACGTGTTCTCTGCATTTGCAGCTGTAAAACATGTCTAACTTGTCCTTCATGTTTAGGTTCTGCAAAGCGTGCGTGCAGACAGAAGCCTTGCCAACAACGGACTGTCATCTGCGCTGCTGGTGGTCTATCTGGACTCGGCAAAGAACCTGCCAGTAAGATGATGCAATGCTCACTTTAGTTTGACGCTGTAGCTTGTGCAAAAATATAGCTTTAGGCTTACACAGGCTTCTTGTTCTTTACCCAAAACAGTAAAGATTAGTGGTCTGTGTAGTAAAGATTCACATACTTTTACTATAGTTTTTTTTTTATTTGTGACTGAAGTGATTGCATTAGTCTACTACAAAAAGCATTTTCATATTTTTTCCAGGACATTATATACTTACCAGACACTTTATTGGGTACACTTGTTTAACTCATTTATATCAGCCAATCACATGGCAGCAGGTCAGTGTATATAGGCAAGTGCACATGGTCAAGTTGACCTTGTCAAATTCAAACTGAGCATCAGAATGGGGAAGAAAGATGCTAGGCAGGGTTGTCTGAGTATTTCAGAATGTGCTGATTTACTGGGATTTTCCCACACAGCCGTCTCCTGGGTTTGCAGAGAATGGTCTGAAAAAGAGAAAATATCCAGTGAGCTGCAGTTCTCTGGGTGAAAATCCCTAGTTGATGCCAAAGGTCAGATGAGAATGACCAGACTGCTTAAAACTGGTAGGAAGGTAATAATAACTCAAATAACCACTTGTTACAACCAAGGTGTTCAGAACAGCATCTCTGAATGCACTGAGTGCCACTCCTGTGACCTAAAAAAAAGGAAACCAAGATTTTCTTGACACACTTTGGGTTCCTTAGTACCAAGTGAGCATCATTTAAACTCCACAGCCTACCTGAGTATTGTTGCTGACTATGTCCATCTCTTTATGACCATAGCGTACCCATCTTCAGATGGCTGCTTCCTAGATGATAACACACCATGTCACAAAGCTCAGATCATCTCAAACTGGTTCCTTGAAAATGACAATGAGTTAACTATACTCAAATGGTCTCCACAGTCACCAGATATCAGTCCAATAGAGCAGCTTTTTTTGTGTAGTGGAACAGAAGATTTCCATGATCGGTGTTCAGTCAGCTGGTCTTCAGCGACTGTGTGATAATATCATGTCAGTATTTACCAAAAATCAGAGGACTGTTTCCATCAATTAACGCTTTCCTGAAGCCAAAATGAGGTCTAACTTGGTACTCACAAGGTATACCTAATAAAGTGTCGGTAAAGCTCAAGGATTCTGTGTTAGGGCTATATTGGGCAATATTGTTTTGCTTTTGTTAGAGGATAAACTTGAACCTTCAAATTGCTGACTAAATGCATTTTTGACGTTTATGTAATGAGATTAGAAAATGTTTTATAATACCCAAATTGGTCAAATTGACCTCTTGTCTGATATTAGTTTGTTTGTTTGTTTGTTTTTTTACCTTTATTATATAAATACTTTAGCTCTTTCAGTTCTCATAACTTCCCCGTTTCCTCTTAATTTTCTTTCCTCTTCACCCAAGAGCGTCTTCTCAGGCAGCTTAGGCTGTGGAAACTTAAGTGAGAGGAGAGCTTCTGGCCTAGTCTTTTGTGAGAGCAATACTTCAGAGTATAAAACAATATGTGTGAGTTCCCCGGTACTTTTCCATCTTTATAGTGCTAGCAGTAGCGGTATGCAATGTTGGGTTGGGTTGAGCCCGTGCAAACATGAATCTTAAAGCATGCGTTAGCTGCATGGTTGTGAAGGAATGTTTACTGAAAAATAACCAGTAACATGAGGCAGACACTTCACTTCAAGGACTCAGCTATACTGTGCCTGCTAGTTAGCCTGCAGCATATTCTTCTTAATCAGTTGCTCAGTTCAAGGCCCAAGTATAAAATGTCAGGCGTAGAAAGAGCTCGCTGGCAGAGCTCATAATGATGTTTCACATTAGTGTATAGCTGTACAGATACAGAAAGTCTGTAGCTTGTTAAAAAAGATCCAGCACCTTTAAGTCTCCCCTATAGGGAACATCCTCATTATTTTGACATATGTTTTCATTGTTAGCTGTATGCCCTGCTCCAATATCAGCCCAATATCTGCTGCGTCTGATTTATCTAACAGTTATCCATGCTATTCATATTTCAGCACAAATTTCAACACGTTTTTTGTGGGCCTTTCCCCCCCCCCTCATGTCTCTTACCCATGCCGAGTCATTCCCGTCCTACTAACTGTGGGTGTGATTTTCTCCCCCAAATCTCCTTGTGGCTTAAAGAGCAACCTGTCAGATTTCACCTATGACGGGTTGAAGCAAGTCTCAGTCTTTAAGGCGCTGAAGGTAATGTGGGAAAAATGGACTGCATGTACAGAACGTACACCCTGTGTCTCACCTGTGCCGGTCCTCAAGTGCACCATCCAGTCATGTGATCGTGATGGCTATCAGACGTGCAAAGTGAACTGTGGTTTTTGAAAAAATGTGCATGAAGATGGATGATCGCACTGACTGTCTGAGCCTTTGTTGTGCCGTCCTGAATTGTTGTCATATTTTCCCTACTTTTGCATGCAGAAGTACAATATTGGTTTCAGGTTTTTCTAAAGTGAAATGATGGGTCACTTGATTGCTTTAAAAAGGCAGTTAACAATGGCACATCTATAGAACAATACAGTTCTGAGAACACCTTTTGTGCCTTTGTGTTGAAGAACCCGATCATGTTAAAGCTCAGGAATTCAGGATAAGGACTTGATGCTTGTTGGGCCAGCATTTCCACATTTCTTCTTCTGTAGCTCATATTTGCCAGACAAATACACAGATAAAGTAGACACTAGGTAGTGACACAGATTAGTCTAAGTAAATGTTATGTGAATGCAGCTGTGAGGAGACTGGTAGAAGTAGAAACCGGCTTTCATTATCTTGTTTACCAGTGATCAGAACAGATGATCTAGTGTGTTACAAAAGATACGTTTCAGGTTGCACCATTCCAAAAATCAGTGTTGCATAATTCTAGTTAGCACGAGTCGTTTCCTTTTATTTACCTTCCTACTTCTAGGCAGTTTAAAGCCTCCTATTGTATCGCACTGACTGTGACACTCCCTTTGTTTGATATGAGCCAGTGAAACTCACTGAAGCATTGTGCTGGAGGGCAGCAGGAGTACAAATGTTTTGTTGTTGCACTCAGTCGTTCAGTCTGTGTCACCGTGGCAGCAGGGCCGGCTGCTAGCTGGATGGTAGACTGAGCTGCTGCATCTTATTTTCTTACTAATGAATTTCAAACCACTGTGAGTCTGACACCATTTTACGTGTTGTTTCCTTCAGCCTGTCCATGCTGAGATAAAAATCTATTCAAGTGAAATTGTTTTTGTGGGTGCGTTACCCATATAGTGACTTAGAGCTTAAAGCATTGGAAGCTGTGGGATTTTTTTTGTAAACTGCCAAACACACATAGCTTCACCAGCCAGTCCGGACAGCAAGGTTGCTGAAAAATAGAGCTAATACACCATGCTGCCTCTGTGTAGTAGGTCATGTGTTAAATCTTAATGGGCACGTCTTCACATGTTTGTAATGCATGCAGAAAACAGGAGGAAAGAGCAGCAAGTGCCAAAAATGTCTGCACTATTTTCACATGTGTGTTTAAGACAAACAAGAAAAGGGGCAACTGTTCTAGGGCACATTTCATACCTGACTTATTTACATTTGCACTTCAGTGAGAGTCTGAGGCCCCGGGTTATGCTCCCTTGTGATCGTGGACAGCTGAGGACACCAGGGATACTTAGCTGTTTTTATTATACTACTTTCTTGACTGCTCAGAGAACATATGCACAGTTGGTGCCCTTGCAGTGTAGAGTCTGTGCGGACGGGTCCTAAAAAAATAGTGGGTATAGTTTTATCTGCACACTGTGATTATAAAATCTATGAGATGAAGACCTTTATGTCCTCATGTGTGCATCAAGTATAGCATGAGTGTAATGGGACTCCCTAATGCACAAACCCCGTGCTGATTGGCTCATATGTTTCATATTATTTAAAAAAAAAGATTTTATTTTATTCTTAGTTATTATTTAATTTGAAAAAAAAATGTAGAAACATATATATGATTTGGTTATAAGTTAATATGTATCATTGTAGGCTGTAAAAGTTTTTATAATAGACAGAATGTAAAATCTCTTACTGGTTCTGTTAGTGCATAATAGAATCACTATGAGCATCGTGTCACAGTCTGAAAATGATACACACAAAATTCTGATTCTCATTTATTAATAACAGAGCAATAATAAACAGCAAAACAAAAATACTTCATACAAAATCAAACAATGCATGTCAGGCATTGCTGCATCTTCCACTGTCTGATACCGCATCAGTCACAGGAAACTGTTTCCTCCTCCGATAACGTCAAAAAAGGAAACAGAATCAGTCAGTTATAACTGAAAAGATGCAAACTGTAATCCAGCAGAGGAGAAGAGATTTTCTCTAATCACACATTTAAACTCATGCGTGATGAAGGAAAAACAAATGAAAATGGATATAGAGGAACAGCAGAGATTCTACCTTCACAGAAAGAATTTATTTTGTTCACAGTTCACTTTATACATAGAACACAGAATCTCTACTATACAGATAAAAGTACTAGGGTGCCTACACTTTACACCTAGAGGAGCTGCTTGATCATAGAAACCCATGAAATGAAGCTCCCGGCATACAGTTTATATGCTGATATTAATGCCAGAGGAGGATTTGGACTCTTATAGAGCCAGCAGAGCATTTGCAACGATCCTCCTCAGCAGTCAGAGACCCTGCTCTGTAACTTTACATGCTCATTTTATGACTGGCTGACTTGCTGTGATTCCTAAAAACTTCCACTTTGCACAATACTCCTACAGAGTTGATCTGAGGAAGGAAAATTGTTGCAGTGGTGGCATGTTGTTACAGCACCACCCTTGAACTAAGCGAGCTCTGTAGAACGACTCGTTCTTTCACAAACGCTTGTAAAGATAGACTGCATGCTTGATTTTAATCACCTGTGGCTCTGGGGACTAAAAACACCTGAATACAAAGATTAGGAGGCGTGTCCCAATTCTTTTGGACATGTAGTTTAAACAAGTTAAAAACAGATATTGTATGAATTATGTAAAAACTTGTGAAAGTATTTCTGTGTATTTCTGTTCAACACGTGGTGCGTTAAAGTGTCTTTATTATCAGCCTGCATGTTCAATGGGAGGCTTAATTGTAATGCTGGTGAGAAACATTTGTCAAACTCAAGCGACATCCTCAAGAGAATGGATTAGATGATGAGAAAATGAAGGCTTTTCCTCTGTTGTCACAGACCTTGGCCTGTAGATATGTAGGGTATTATTATTCTGAGAGGAATACTGAATAATACGTAGCTGTCAAAGCCCAGCATGCTAAATTTAGCCCGCAGAGGAGACAAAGCTCGGCTGTCTCCTTGGTTGCCGCTCTGCCTGCAGCCCTGCTTGTCAGAATGTACGGTAATGCTCCTTCCTGTTTGAACTACAGGCTCTCTCACCGTTGTGTGCTTGATTGAGTCTCCACTTGAGCTGCTGTTTGAATGTTTGAGTGCAATTATGTTGTCCCTCAGTTGATTTTTGTGCCACAGTGGGGTACATGGCGCTAACACTCTTCTGTCTGATTCTCTATTAGTCTGCTAAGAAGAATACCAGCGACCCCAGCCCTTATGTTCATTTCAGAGTTGGACATAAAACTCTTGAAAGTAAGGTGAGTCGTGGAAGTATCCATTAAAGTTATTATGCTGTGTCATTGTATCGTGGCTCTGTATTCCTGGAATGTTGTGTCGATTATTTTTTTTTTTGCAATTGTGCATTTTATTCGTAGAATAATGTGTCACTTAGTAAGTCATAAAAAAGACTTCTGGGCAATCAAGCTGTTATATGTAATTACATATAACTATTTGTGGCGTTCTTTTAGCGATATACTTCCTTCTGACTGTAGCATTAAAAAAGAGATGAAATGAAATTGTTGTTGTAAAATAAAGAACGTTAAATGAGGAATTGCTACCACCAACACCCAGTTAACTGCACAGCTTAAGAGCTTTCAGTCTGACACGATGATTGGCTGTTTCTCACGGGAAATTTCTATCCTAGCATTCAGAAGGGAAGTGTAAACGAGGAAGATCTGCTGGGCTGATTTTATTGCAGGCGTGAGCTGTTGGAGGTTTACTGCGATGGAGCCTGTTTGCACTTATGAAAGTGTTTGAGTATGAACACAGTCCTGCGTTCATATTCAAACTGGCTCTGTGCTCCAGGACTTTGGATTTAAAATGAAGCAATGAAACCATGAGCCCATCCTCAGCTTCAGTATGAGGCTGCAGGAATGACTGCTGTTTCACTTTTTGAGAGGAAGTAATTGGATGAGAGCTGTTAAATTACTCATTAGACCCTAATTTAGACAGAGGTGAGAAAAATTTAATCAAATTCAAAAGTTTGTCATTACATTTGGGATGAAAGCGGGACACCCGAGTTATTGCTTTTGTGTAAAACGAACCCCGTGGCACTGTGTAATCTTAATTTTAACTCTGTGATTGCATGATTGTTGACACATGATTCATAAAGAAACTCAGCCACATTTTTAGATTCACAAACTTCCAGTCCAAGCCAAAGAAGTGTTTGATGGATTTGCACTTTTAGATCTCTTTATCAGATCATCTTACATCTTCAGCTTATGTCACATGACTGATACAGTACAGTGGTAAAGTTGGTGGTTTAGCCATAAAAATAATCTCTCCTCACTTAGTGTGAGGAGTTTGGTTGTCTGGGGTTAAATGCATGTAAAGCTGAATAATCAGGCTTTTTAGAAACCTCAAGGTGTAAATCAAGTACTGTTAGGGGTTTAAAAGAAGATGCAGAACTGCTGGAGTGGAGAGTAGAAGACCAAGCAGAGGATAAATGTTATATGAGATATAAGATCAGATTTGTCATTGTATTAACAACCAGCAAATGGCTACTTATCTGCCCATAAAGATCCGGTACAAGACTAAGGAGCCCCTGTGGGAAGACTGTTTTTCATTCCTGGTCCATAACCCGAGGAGGCAGGAGCTCGAGGTGGAGGTAACTCTTCAAAATGTCACGGACAACATCTGTTTTCTTTATAAGATCGTACGCTGACGCAGATTAAGTAACTGACATTTCTAAAAGGAGATCTTTGCTTTTTGCACAGGTAAAAGACGACAAGAACAAATGCACTCTGGGTAACTTGACGGTGCCTTTGAGTAGCCTGCTGGTGGAGAAGGACATGACGCTGAATCAGCGTTTTCCCCTCAAGAATTCTGGGCCCAGCTCCACCATCAAACTTAAGATGGCTCTGAGGGTAAAAACAGGCTGCATCTCTTCTCTGCAGCTGCGTTGAGGATGGATGGGTTATTCATTTCAGGCTTAGGAGACCAGAACAGATGTTCACAATCTGTTAATTCAAATAGAACTGACTGATACAGTATGTCTAAATTAAAGATACAGCACACTGAGTATGTAATAAATTGAAAAAGCTTACAATAGTGATAGATTTACCTCTATAAACATTTCATTTCTAGTCCACAACCAGGTGAAGTAACGGCTTGGTTCATTCCATAGGAAGTCAGTCAAATCTGAGAAAAGCTCCCAGCTGAATCCAAATACTGGACACTTTAAAGGCCCGGCAATTTTTATAGTGTTAATATAAAGTTATTTTTAAGTGGTGCTCACTGATTTTTCATGGAGTAATCCTCACCTTCCCTGGCAGATTTAATCAGTTGGAGCTGGTTAGTTAGCCAATTAATCCAGCCATGTCATGAGGTTGGTTGAAAACGTTTTATCTGACGCATTTTAGACTAAGCAGAGAAACATTAGCGGCAAAGGTTTGGTTAATAATCATCAGATTTTAAAAAAATAAAAAGAGAAAAAATCAGACCCTAACCTAACCTCTGCGGCTCCTCTGAGTATTTATATTTAACGCAGTATATTGTAATGCCGGGCTTTTTGGGACGAAGACTAATGTCTTTCAGCAACACTGTCTTTACTGCAGTTGCTGGAGTGTACTTAACTCCCAGTTAAGAGCAGAAAAGAGCCGCCTCACTGCCCTGAAAGCCCGACTTTCACAAAGTGTGGAAACACAAAACAGTGGCTGTTCTTGCAAATTGATTTTTACTGAAGTGGCAACCTGGAAACCGACTGTAGTTAGTTAATCTAGTTAACAATGTGCCCCTGGCTAGCTTCAACTGTAAATAAATAAAACTGTAAATGGATTTGCTTATAGCATGTCATGTTTGAGAAGATAAACTGTTTAATCTGTTTGCAGTACATTACAATATATCTTATATAGTGTGAATTTTGGGAATATTCTGATTATATTTTTTTTCCTGTGATAATGATTATCATAATAATTCAGGAAAGAGAGCGGTCCTGCATACTCTGAAGCCTGTTAGGATATTTGCTATTGATTACTACTGTCAGTGTAGCAGTTACTAGTTAGTAGTTTGCAACTCTCCCTACAGGGAACAAAGTAACCCGGCTCATTAACTCAGTTCAGCAGCAGACTTTGAAGTTTGAGAGTCGATACATATAGGAAAATGACTCGGCTCTGTAACATGTTCCACATGTCTGCAGGTTCTAACTTATGAATGATGCAGTAAAAGACAGTCAGGTTGGGCTTGATCTTTTCACACAGGTGTGTCTTTATCAGCCCATCAGTTGCAAAGCCAACAAGTCGCGTGCGTAACATTCCTTCAGAATGGGGCAGATCCAGGATGACGCAGAGACAGCCCTGGTGTTTAAGTGCAGCTCAACAAGTTTAACCTCCTGGGACCCAATGAATGAGAGCAAAATTGAGTATTTTGGTCTAAATAACCCAAAATGTGATGCCCACATACATGGACTCCAGGTCCTAGGACGTTAAATAAGAAGCTGCAGGATTCACATTTATAGGGGACTGTGATGTCAGCGTGTTTGACACTCTGGAGGAATATTTCCAGGATTCATTTGTGAGTCTTCTGTAAAATCTGAGACTCTGACATTGATTTATTTCTCTTTTATTTAGTTAACAGCATTTTTCACTCTGAAACTGTGGGGCTTAGTGGCTTAATGAAAATTGGAACAGGCGTAGCGTCATCTCTGCTGTCACGGCATCTCGGCGGTGAAAATTAAAGTCAGATTCTGATTTGATTGCTGTTTGTGCTGTAGACGTTTTCGAGATGCACCACTAAAATTATATCTCTTTGCCTGAGGCACTAAATCCAGTGATTTGACAGGTAGTCTTTGGTGGTTTGCCTAATTGCCATCCATAGCGTAGTTCAGCCTTAACTAAAGCCATTACTTACTGCTAATGAGGATATTTTCTCCTGTTCCCACATGGAAACACAGGAAGCTATAACAAACAAACTGCATTGCCCTTCTTGAGACCAAAATGAAGCGTATTATACTGAATGACTGTGATCCAATTAAAAAAAGGAATGCAGCTACATTAAAATATTGACCTGCTCTAAAACAGTTTCTCCATATTGAAGCACAACCAACATACATTTAGAAGAGAAATTACTTTGCAGACTCTTAAAAAAAACATAATAAAATTGAAAAAAAACACGGTTTAGAAAGGTCTGCTAAATTTAGAGACTTTTCACGTGAAATGACAGCACTTACATTAACTTTAACTTCTTATTTTCTATTGTCAATCAACTAAACATCTTCATGTCTTTGTCTAGATCCTGTCCTTGGAGAAGCAAGTGTCCCCAGACCAGCCTTCTTCAGTCCAGGTCAACAAGTCCGGCGTGCCACAGGCACCCCCAGCCTCGTCCCTGAGACCATCAGCCTCAGATTCGCCGCTGCCTCCGCCCACGCATTCGCATCCTATAGAAGCTTCCACTCTCAACCTCAAGGACAGGGACGGCGAGCCGTACGGAGCCAGCCATCGCTACAGTACCACCAACCTGACCACCGCCATGTCAAGCTCCCAGAAACACCTGCCGCACAACAAGTCCACAGCCAGCCTGGCATCGGATATCTCCCTGCCTATTGCCACTGTGGAGCTTCAGCAAAGGCTTCGTCAGCTGCAGAAGTAAATGGCAGATATGATATATTACTTTTATTATTGTTTATTTTTCCAGCTTGGCTCATCTCAGGGTTTCTTATTGTTTTTCCATCAACTTCATTTAAATTCTGGCCTCCATCTAAATGTCATCGTGATTTTTGAATATTCATCTTTATAAATATTTTATCAGCCTACCTGTCAAACAATTAATCAGTCCCTGTATGCATGCACTTTGTAAATTCGACCGCAGCACCTGGACGTGACACTGACTGACTTTGGTGTGTTTATAGCGGCTCGGCCCCCAGCCAGTACCCCCTGGGTGAGATCCAGCTGACTGTTCGACACAGCTCCCAGAGGAATAAACTCATTGTGGTGGTGCACGCCTGCCGGTGAGCTCCAAACTACTACAATACACTGAATTTACACAAAGTGGTTCGAAGGACTTTTTGTTTTTGGGCTCTTTGTGCCATTAACTTGAGTTTGTGGTATTCAAATCACTTTCTTTCCTGTGGAGCTGCTAACTGTAAAGATTTAACAAGCAACACGTGCCTGGCAACATGTGAGTGAAAACACCTTTGTCCTGTGTGTCCTCAGCAACTTGATAGCCTTCACCAAAGATGGCTCGGACCCCTTCATACGCCTCTATTTGCTGCCTGACAAGAGCCGGACGGGGAAGAGGAAGACAAGCACAATGAAGAGGACTCTTAATCCTGTTTACGATCAGACGTGGGTTTGCATCAGTACTTGCTGAGATTCCTTGCAGATTTGTAACGTAATGTGACTATTGGGGATCTGTTGTTTTGCTTCACCTGTGTCCGATTGTTATAAGCTCTGAGAATATTTCTGCCTTTAGCTGCAGTTGTGCCGCTGTACTAATTGGATAACTGGCTGTGTTTTGAGAGTCCTTCAAAGCTTTCCTTTTATTTCCAGTTTTAATGTTCAGTTATATTTTCAGGGTCCTTCTTGAATTCAGACCGACAGCAAGGGTGCAGTTGTGGAATATTTAATTTTTTCTAGCAACAGAGCTTTTTTATTACTGAAGAAAAGAGCTTGCACAGACAATATGACCCTGCTGAGCTGAGATTCGTATCACATGTGGCCGCTGTGGATCCATCACCTCGAGTTTCTGTTTGTTTTGGACACTTTTGTTTGCAGTTGAGCTTCAGTGCTCAGACTAAATCTTTTAGCCTCTGGGATGAAAGCCGATCGCATCATTCAGCTCCTTCGTGTAGGCTGGAGTTAGCACGTCAGTGCTTTCCTAGTCCCGCTGGCTATTGATGCAGTTGTATTGATTATCAGCCATCTTGAGCCTGCAGGGGTTTTCAAAGTTTTGATGACTTAGTGCAAACTTAGAGAGGCAATATGCCCATGTCAGAAACACTTGATGCTGGTTTGCAGTTTAACTATTAGCAGGGGAGGCTGATGAAATTGTTAACAATAGCTGTGGAGGGGCTAGAACAGAAGACTTGAGGTCAAAGAGAAAGAGATTATGGACTCACACAAACACTTAAGCACCTGCTGGCACTTACTTAAACCCCACTGGCACCATGTTGAAATCACAAATCACAAATACCAACTTAAACCAACTTATCTGTCTCTCCACAATGTGGTTAGCAAGCCAAACAAACCATGCAAGGCCTCAAGTTTACACTAGTGTATGCTGCTTTGTTGTGAATTCAAAGTCAAATAATTTTCTACAGTTTGCAAAAGCTAAGGCAAATTTCTTTGCCTTAGCTTTTGTTTAAAGGACCAGAACAATCCCCATATTTGTCATAGTCTGGCCACTAAGCCATGACAAAGACCCAGTTTCAACGCACTCAATCGCCTGTTTATCCATCCATCCGTTTTCTGCTACTCTGTTAGTCAAAGCAGTGATAACCAGGCCTCCCTCTCCAGCTCTTCCAGATCTCTGCAGCATGTCCTGGACCTGCCCCATTGCCTCCACCCAGTAGGACAGTACACCTCATCCATGATGCATCCCAGTCCGATAGTTGAACTATCTCATCTACCTTCTTTTTGTGTGGAGGAGTGGCAGCTTTACTCTACCCCCTTACCTCAAATGAGCCAAAGGCTGAGCCAGACACCGGAGAAAGCTTGTATCTGTGATCTCTTTCTTTCAGTCATTACAGAAAAGCTTGTGACCATACGTGACTGAGTTAAGTCCTGTCCACATGTAAAACAATTCATTTGTCACACATCAGTTTGTTTGTTGACAGTTGGTCACTAGTGGACATCCCCGGCTCCAGTTTCCTTGGCATCCCTGTACTGTATTCACCACCTTGTCTTATATCAGTCGATAGTATCCTCTCATTGGTGGTTACTTTAATGGCTTGCCCCAAATTTGAGAAAAAGTTTAACTTGGGGCCCGTCCACTTTGCGCTGCCAGCTACAAAGTTCCTAAATGTCTTTGTTTCTGTTCATCACATCGCTGTTAGTCCCCACTCTTTTTAGTCAGCATTGTCTGAATCTTTAGGCAGCCGTAGAAATTGCATGGTGCTAAGTGGATGGAGAACAAGGTAGAGCAAAGCCTGAGACAAGCAGCTCTTAAATGCATCCAGGCAGACCGGCCGGGTGGTCCCATTTACACTGATTCACTTCACCCACCAGGACCCTGCAAGAAAATGCAGAGGGACAAAAGGGATACGTAGAGAAGGCCCAGACAAAGACCACGCACAATCTGGATTTTATGCTAAACATAAAAAGCGTATGCTTATGTTTGTGTGCGTGTGTGTGTGTTTGCAGGTTTGAGTTTAGTGTATCTATTGTGGAGCTCTACAGGAGAACTCTGGATGTTGCTGTGAAGAATGGAGGGAGCATCCTGTCCAAACACAAAGGGCTTCTGGGAAAGGTATCTCCTGCAGGTTTTCCCTGTAGTGGCTTACGCACTGACGTTTTTATCGCTTTTCGAGCCATCAATGCAGGTGCTGATTCTAAACATTTCTTGTTCTTTTTCTTTGTTTTTTGCCTAAAATTACAGGTTCTGGTGGATTTAAGTGGAGATGACATAGCAAAAGGAATCACACAGTGGTAAACTAGCATTTTATGTGTTTCCTGTACAACATTGAGTTGATTCTTGGGGGTAAAAAAAAAAGGAAGCAAATTTCTGTCCTTAAATATCTAATTTCATCATTTTCTGTTGCAGGTATTATCTAAGTGAAGACGGTTTGTCGTCTCAAGCCACAAAAAGTATTCAAGACCCCGTCGTCACGTAGTGGCACCACCTCTCTTCTGTAACATAGTTATCTTGTTAACCTAAGGGCACATCCTTCTGTTGTATTCATATATAATTTCCATTTAGTTAACAGGAATAATTTCATCATGTTTAGTTTTATTTTTGTCAAAATTTCCTGTTAATCGTTCATGAGCCTGATTGGAAGATGTTGTAACATATTTTAATTTGTTCAAACACACTTACTGCCTTGTCTCTGTTTTCAGTGTTTTAATGTAAATATATATAGTTATAAGAATTTGCAGGGGTTTTCATGGCATTATACTTACCTTGGAGGATTCGTGTTGAAATCTGTCACGATTCTTATGACTTTGTATCCGGTTTGTTAAAATGTGAAGAATTTTCATTTGTTGTCTGAGAAAACTAACCAAAGGAACTGATGCACACAAATATATGCTTAAGTAGCAGTCCTGATTTGAGATTTTGATTTTCCTTTGGCACGCAGTGTTGATTGATCGCTTACCTCTCGTTATTAATGCTTGATTACAAACATGGAATGCCGATATGCAAAGAATAAAACGACTGCTGTGCTGTGTATATTTTAGGAGATTTGTGCAATGGTGGTTGATTCTGAATGAGACTTGGGGACATTTTAGGGCTATGAGCAAGCTCTGTGCATTATGCAAAGGATACTTGAATAAGGGTTTGACTGTTTTCAAACTAAATGTAAGTTGAAAAAACTGAAAAACATGAACAGGGACAACAGTTTTTGCATTTTATGAGCAGGGCTGCCAGAGTCTGTGTCAAGATGATGCATCCTAGTCATGCTTGTGTATGTTTTTGCCTTGCAGTTATGAGTTTCATGGGAGCTGTTAAATACATTTCTGGTTATCTATCCTGTGCCTTAAAAAACTCACAGAAATATAATTTACTTGCCTTCTTATTGTTATTATTTTGGATGGCTTTTGATGAATACATGTTTTATCTTGTGAACGTTGGTGTGCTTTTTTTAATACCCCATTATCATGTGCTTCTGTGATGTTCCCCAAATTTTGCAACTTTGTTGTGCTTAAAGTTGTGCTTAAATTTGGAATATGAAAATCAAACGGATGATGTCTTGTATTTTGGTCTCGTTTGAACAACAAGATATATTTGCTAAGTTTCAGGTTGGCTGAAGCTCAGGAGGTCGAGCAGGTCATATGGGAAGGTTAACAAGGACCAGTGACCTGTCGTTTTCTGCGTACCTAAAAAGCAATTAAGGGAATTTCCTAATTGTTTTTTTTAATCTTCGGTTGGCATTGACGTGATTTTTTTCGAGTTGTCCTTTTT
Source organism: Aulonocara sp. 'chitande type north' Nkhata Bay (assembly GCF_057382095.1). NCBI lineage: Eukaryota > Metazoa > Chordata > Actinopteri > Cichliformes > Cichlidae > Aulonocara > Aulonocara sp. 'chitande type north' Nkhata Bay. The sequence goes on along the minus strand of NC_141352.1, from coordinate 20,904,721 downwards.
CCGATTATTCTGAAATCACTTGAATGCATAGTAAATCTAGCAAAGACTGAATAATAAACACGTTGAATTACGATATATTATGTGAGGCTTGGTGTGCGCCTTGCAAATAAATGTCTCTTGACTGGGGTGTAATCCATAATATGAATCATCCACAGAAAAAGTAATACGAAAACGCGATAATGTTACTCGTTTACGCTTTTTGAGACACAGAACATCTGTAGTGGTTTGCCGCCATCCAGTGGCAAAAGCGGGAATTGCAACTGTACGTCGGCGTCGAAACAAACGTGATGACGTGTGGAACCGACTTTATCCAAATTTGCGCGGGTTTACTGTTGTTATGGCTCGCTGTCATTTCACTGTTTCCTTTCACAAAATCCTTAATAAAAAGGTAACAGACGAAGGAAATGCTGCTTAATTCAGATGCGCATCATTGTGAGCCTTAATACCAGCCAACCCTGAGTCTGCAATTAGCACTTTTGACGGTAACAACAAACGGACTGCCATATTTGTTGTTGTGGAGTTGTTACAGCGAGACAAGCTAACGCTATAGTGGCTTCATAGCAGCATTACAGGAAAACTTACGGTTACCTCGGATCACTGTGGAAGCAGGAACCATGTCCAAGCGAGAGGCATTTTTAGAAGCAGTCTGTAAAGAAAATGTGGAGGACTTTCTTCGCTTTATTCAGCTTCACGTAAGTAGCTAACTCAACTAACTATTTGACAATGCTGGTTTCGATCCCAACTTTGACAAACTTTTACTGTCTGTTGTAAAGTAAACATTTTTCCCTCCTACATGTTTTTTTAATACTCACCAAAGAGGTTTTGGCCTATAACCAAAGGAAAAGTCACCAAGACGATAATAAAAATCTTTCAGACTATTTTTTTAATAGGCTTTGATTTACTCAAGCATAAAATAAATCAGAAATATCAAGAAAATGCATGCACTCCTGTTCAATAAGCTAAGACAGGCTCATCGTGTTAAGTCCTGTTATTATTAGGTACACCTTGCTTTTGCCTTCAGAAATGCTTTAATTATTTGTGGCAGAGATTTAAGAAGATGATGGAAATATTCCTCAGAGATTTTGCTCCATATTGACATGACAGCAATGCACAGTTGCTTTAGATTTGTCAGCAGCACATCCATGATCTCGATCTGGTGACGGTTTGGGACATTTGAGTGCAGTGAACTCACTGCCATGTTCAAGAAAGCAGTGTGAGATGATTTGAGCTTTGTGGCATTGCAAGCAGCCATCAGAAGATGGGGACGCTGTTTTCATAATTGGATGGAGGTGGTCATCAACACGAATCCAGTAGCTGTGACATTTAAACCATACTCAACTGAAGCTGATGGGTCCAAAGTGTGCCAAGAATATATCCTCCAGGCCATTACATCACAGCAGCCTGAACCATCGATGCAAGGCAGGATGGATCAATGCTTTCATGTTTTTTATGCTAAATTCTGACCCTGCCATCTGAATGTCACAGCAGAAATCGGGACTCATCAGACCAGGCAAGGTTTTTCTGATCTTTTACTGTCCAATTTTGGTGAGCTTGTGCAGATTGTAGCCTCAGTTTCTTGTTTTCGGCTGAAAGGCCTGGCAGCTGGTGTGGTCTTTTCCTGCTGTAGCCCATCTGCTTACGGTATGACGTGTGGTGCATTCAGAGATGCTCTTCTGCATACCTTGGTTGTAATGAGTGGCTATTTTACTTACTGTTGCCTTCCTATCAGCTTAAAGCAGTCTGGCCATTCTCCCGTGACCAAGGCATTTTCACCCAGAGAAATGCAGCTCACTGTAAAGCCTAGAGATGGCTGTGTGGTAAAATCTCAGCAGATCAGCAGTTTCTGAAATACTCAGACCAGCCCGTGTGGCACAGACAACAACGCCAGATTCAAAGTATTTTAAATCACCTTTATTCTACATGCTCATGCTACATTTGAACTTCAGTTGTGTGTCTACATGTCTAAATGCACTGAGTTGCTGTCATGTAATTGGTTGCTTCACCCTCCAAAATCTTAGACTGAGCAGATGGAGACGAGCCTGGAAAAAGGTACAGGGAGGAAAACTCCCAAACTGCAGGATACAAAGTTGTGTATAAATATAATTTAAGCCCAACTTTAAAGCAGAGAGGCTCTGCCCTTCCTGAATCCAGCTGAATGCTCTGCAAATGTACTCTTTTATAGCCGTAGGAGGCCTGTACTCTGAAATAAAAGTGCTCAGTTTTACACTGTGAGGTCTTTAAAATGTGATGGAGCTCAGTGATTAAAGGGTTTTGAATGTGAGGAGGACAATTTTAAATTCTGCCTTTGGTTTAACAGGGAGTCAATGGAGAGAAGCCAAAATGAGAGAAACATGACCTTTCTTTCTACTTCCTGTCAGTACTCACACTGCAGCCCGAGCTGAGGCTTTTCTCAGAGTTATGTCACAGATGGATATTAAGCAATCACAGCACATAAGTCCACAAGTGTTACAGAGAGACAAGGCAAAACCACCCAGCATAATTTATTGATGATAAGCCTGTTTAACCCTCATGTATGGAGATTCCCCCCATGACCGTTCATAGACCAGCAGGTGTCTGCAGGAACCCGAGCATGGTGGGAACATAGACAGGTCCCCCTACAACTCTGTCACCCATGCCCCATTAAAAAAAAGAAAGAAATGAAAATAAAAGAAATGTTAAATTAGGTTTGACCTGAACAGTATGTAAGAGTTAGCTGTGACAAATTCAGAATATTAATATCAGGGTAGTTTTAGCATCCGGTGGGGTAAAAAAGGAAGAAATTTGTCCTTTGTGTGGTTTGTCATTAAGGCAGACTTGAACTTTTAATTATATTTCAAATAAAAATAAATAAATGTGACCTAAACTAAGTCTGACTCAGCCTGGTGAGAAGTAAATTGTGGATTTTTATGGAGAAAAAATGGATGTGCTGAAAGGTGAAGTGAGAAAAAAATGCATGATCATCCTTTTCTCTCAAATATCTTTTTTTAATGTGGCGGTCACAATTGACATTGGAATTACAGACAAAAATCATTTCTTCAGTTATTATATTTTTATTAAATGTGCATAACACATGGCTGTCCAGTCAAAGCTGCGCCTGTCTGTCTATAAATCTGAGCAGAAGGACAAAGCCGAGCCCTTCGATGTGGAGGAGGTGTTGCAGGAGATGCCCAGAGAGCAGAGGGAGGCCCTGTGGAGAAGACTGGCATCTCTGCTTCAGGACGTCCTGCTGGAGTTTCCCACAGAGCGCTGGGAGGGCAGGAGGGAGGAGGAGGGCATGCAGGAGGAGCCCACTGCAGACTCTGTGAGTAAAAGGATCAGCTCACTGACCCCATGCTTAGTCTTTGTCAGTGATATTATTCGAATATTAAGGACTAGATGTATGCAAAGCACTCCTATGTTGATTTTTGTAATATCACATTGCTTTTAAGCTTTTTCACATTTTGCTTAATTGTATTTTTTAACATCTGGTTCATTAACTTTTTTCCCAGAAACACGCTGTGGCTGTTGTGGACGGCGTGACGCTCGTCTCTACAGTGTCTCTGCAGGTTTTACAAGACGACCCCTATAGCCCCCTTCTGGAAGTTACCCGACGTCTTCACGGTGAGTGTTTGTGTTTTTTGCACATTTTTACAGCAAATGAGTTGCATATGATGCTCTTCCCATTCAGATAGATAGATGGATAGATATTTATACCTAACTTATAAATATATACATTATAGAGCTTTGATTATCCTGTAAGAGTAGAAACCAGCTGTTATAAGTACCAATTCTTTTACCAGCTATGAAAAAACAACCTGAGAAACCATCATAATTGCTCAGTTTATGAGATGAATCGTGGACGTTTTCAGAAAGCTTAAATAATAATGAGCATCTGTGTGTGTCGGTGTCCTTCAGATGTACTGGTGTCGCTTCCTGTCTCAGAGGCACCTCTGCAGAACCACATCCACGCGCTGTGTGAGGCCTGGTGGAAGAAAGGGCTGCAGGAGAAAGAACGGTTTGGGCGCACTGCTTTCTTTGTGTCTCTTCAGAAGAGCTTCATTCTCAAGAAACCAGTGAGTGTAACCCCTCAGTCACATGTCAGCTCCTCAGCTCTTTCAGCAGGTTTTCACTCTGAAAGAAATGTTTTCCATCAGTATCCAGTGCGTCTCACAGCAGTCTGCTGATAACTGGTAACCTTTGTGATCTCTTGTCAGGGAGCTGAGATCCAGAGAGTGTGGAGGCTCCATGACGTGCTTTTGAGTCTTGACTACACATCAGAAGAAAACAAGCAGATAATCGACTTGTTGCTTCAGTGCTTTCACCGCCCTGCTCACATTAGAAACGATGATGTGAGTTATGCTCAGCCGCTGCGTGCTTGTTTTCACGATTCACTCCCTGCTTTATTTATTTTTATCGTCGTGGCTTCCCTCTCGAGCTGTCAGTCTGATGATGTGTATATTGTCACAGGGAAAGCGATTCCTGGTGTTTCTTTTCAGCTGGAACGTCAACTTCATCTGGGTTATTCACGGCACAATCAAAAACCAGCTGGAGTTTTACAGCAAGTAAGAACCCCAGTCTTTTCTCGCCGACACGCTCACTTTTCTTTTCATGTTAATAACAACTAAACTCTTCCATTCAGGCCCATCACTGCTCATATTGCAGAGATCTACTTCAGAGCATGGAAGAAGGCTAGTGGGGAGTTCTTGGAGAAGATCGAGAGCTTATGCATTCAGGATTTCATGCAGAATGCGATCTTCCTTCATAGAGCTTCTCCTGTGCATTCCAAAGTCCGACAGGTAGACTGTAAAATAAAAAATGTTTTTAGTCCTCATATTCATCGTATGGAGTGTCATTCTCTGCTCTCTTTGTCTCATATTCAGATTGTGAGCTATTTCCACATGAGGAAGGACTGCCGCAACGTGGACAAGATGCTCTATAATCTCTACAGGCCCATACTTTGGAAAGCTCTCAGTGTACGCGTATTTCATACAAGTTTTAGCCTCGCTTTCAAGCAAAAGAAACCAAGTAGAATATTATTAATTAATGAGAGGACGATCCACACATTTAAGTATATACAGACCAGTTGAGATTATGTGCACAGTCAACCCTCAAAAGGCCCATCGTGAGCCAGCTGAACCCTGAATTTTTGACATTTAATTCTAATCTAATGTGTTTCTGTTTGATTTATTCAGGCTCCTAACTTTGAGGTGCGTGCAAATTCCACTTTGCTTTTCACCGAGGCTTTCCCATTTTACGACCCGAGTGAAAGCAACGAGAAGATAGACGAGAACATTCAAAAGCAACTGGACACAGCAATGGTGAGAACCTTTCAAACCCCCGCCAGGCATTAAGGGAATATTCGGTGTATCTCAGTAGCACAAAGCATTTCTAAACTAGCGTTGTCTGAGCGCAGACAGAATCGTAAATGTCACCTGTTGTCATCCCAGAACCTCCTTGATGATCCTCACCCGACAGTGCGCTCCAACGCCACCCTGGGTGTCTGCAAGATCCTGGCTAAATGCTGGGAGCTCCTCCCACCTACAATCATCACAGACTTCGTGAAGAAGCTGGTGGCGGAGCTGGCGGCTGACAGTAGCTCCCCTGATGTCCGCTGCTCAGTGTTCAAGGTGGAAAATGTGGCTTCTTTCCCTTCCTGAAAGAAGAGAAAGAAATCGCTGTCCTGACATTTTGCCAGTTAATTATGCGGAATAACTATCGTTGGATTTGCATGAGTCATGGATAATTTATTTAATGACTTGTGGTTTGTGTAATTACCCTCCTTCTCCAGTGTCTGACTATTGTCCTGGACAACGCTCTCAGCCATCCACTTCTGGAGAAACTCTTACCTACCCTCAAATACAGCCTTCATGATAACTCAGAGAAAGTCCGGATAGCTTTCCTCGACATGCTTATGAAGGTCAAAGCAGTGCGTGCTGCAAAGGTAATGTATGTGTAGGTTTTTTTAAAAGCTTTAACAGGCTGTCGCTGTCCCTCATTGAAACAGAGGAATCCAAAGACGCCTGTTAACACAAATTTTACTTGTCATTTATCTCCTCTATCTACCAATCTCCAGTTCTGGGACGTGTGCAACATGGACCACCTGCTGGCCCGCCTTGCCATTGACTCACACTCGGTTTCCAAGCGTATCGTCGACTTGCTGTTCAAGTCGTTCTTCCCGGTCAACGAGTCGGAGAAGGAGTGGTGTAACCGCTGCATCACCCTCATCCAGATGAACCCCATGGCTGCCAGGAAATTCTACCAGTTTGCTTATAGACACACAGCACCCACTAACTTAAGTAAATGCACAGCAACAAAACCTGATTTATTTTTGCATGCTGTGTTTTGGATATTTTAAATATGCTTGTACCGTTTTATCTTCTCCTCCAGTAAAGCTGATGTTGGCCATTCGTCGTGTCCTGAACAGCTGCATCCAGGTTGACTGTGACATGACTGACATCAATGACAGCAACAAAGAGAACAGCGCAGTAAGACGGAAACACACAGACTGACTTAATGTGTGCGCATTAAGTCAAATCTGAATTTATTTAGATGACTTTTTGATTGATTGAAACAGTACACCATGGAAGTATGTATATAAAAAAATAATATCCTACCTCGTTGCCACCCACTGTTTGTTTCCTGTTTCAGCAAATTGGCTCTTGCTGTTTTTGTTTTTCAGAGTGTAAAGTGTCCATAATTAGAATAGAAAGTGTACTGCTTAAAAAAAAAAGAAGCTGCATCCACAAACTGAATGAGTGCCTCACACAGACACCTTCACATGAGTATTAATATATTTTAAAAAATAGTAAAGATTTACTCAAAAACAAAACAAAAAAAACCTGAGCAGAAACTTCTTGGGCCAGCTGTGCCATTAACTCCACAGGAAGCATTATTATTAGTCACATAATTACATGAAAACACTTCGAAAGCCACAAATGGCACAAACGTGTCTCTAAGTTCACATCATTGACTTAAATTAGTGGAGGAAGCCTAGCAAACAGGTAGTGCCTACAGCCGCCGGAGATGTGTAAAAATAACCACCGATGCAGTTATCAGGATTTCACAGAGGTGAAATTCTTTTGGTTCCAGGGTGTAAACATGTTTATTTCTGCTGTAAAGGGTTAAATCCAGCCTCGTGTGGCCACTAGTGGAACTGCAGAGATAAGAAGAAAATGTGCTGAAACACGAGCTCAGGCTGTGTCCTCTGTGTGTCTGTTCATCTCAGCAGGCGGCACCTGCCTTGTTGGGGAAAGACATGACCATCGTGTCCAGTTTGCTGGAGGTCGTGGTCATCCTGTGGAGAAGTGTCTCGAAAGCCCTGAAACAAAATGAAGAGGCCCAGAAGTATACGTGTGCCAAGTTTGGCTCTGTCATGTCCAAGTATTTCCAGACCTTTGAGGTACATCCACTGCAGTGTGGTGCTGTTGTATTTTTTATATATTTATTTTTGTCCCCTGAATAAATGTAAGCAGTCATGATTTGTTTTCCAGGATGAGCGAGCTACTGTTCCTCTCATACAGCTGGCCTCGTTTATGCCCCCGACTGCAGTGCCGATGTTCAGGTGAGCAGCTTTTTTTTTTTTTTTTTTTTCCTGACTCAGATTTTTATGTTTTTGTTGCTTTTTCTTTTACCAAAAACATCCTGGATAATCCTCTCCTTCATCCTGCTTTCTTACTCCTAGCTGTGGAGTCATGTCTAGACTAAGGAGGATGGACTCGGGAGCTGCTCCAGCACAGTACAGCCAGCTGCTCGACTGCCTCTGTAGCTGGGGCCAGGCTGCTGACATCCTGGAGCTCATCACTGACTGGCTCACAGAGTCCCTGCCCAAAAAGGTACTCGCTTTATGCAATGCCTGACATCTTTGCAGTCTTCTTTGTCTGTCTCCAGAACACAAAAGTTTAAGATTAGCCTTAAACTTTTTAATAAAGCTTATGATTACAGCTGGATCAGGTGGCCCTTAGATATACTGCTCTTTCACTCCTCTGGCATTATCTACAACGACTGCCTCTAACTTTTGACCACTTTCTCACAAAGTTTGTGTTATGTCTCGTTTGTTTGTGGTCTCTCTGTGCTCCTCTTCTTTCGTCTTTTCTTTCCTTTCATGACAGATGACGATTTAACTTTCTGTCAAGAGTGTTCTTCCTCACCACTGTCACCAAATCTTTGCTCACAGCATTGTTGGGTTCTCTCTGTACTATTGTAGAAATTGGCACTTTTCATGAAAAAAAAAGTTAGATTTTCTATTCTTTTAAAAAAAAAATTCTCTTTTTTTGTGGTCATCTTAAGGACAAGGCGACCAGTGGTCGAAAGGTATGCATCATGGAGACGGTGGAGACCAAACCCGACCTGGCGCTGGCTTACCTGGAGCACATTTTCAGCCACACTTCAACACGTGAGAAGGTCCTGGCTCTCGGTGCGAAACCACTGAAGCAGCTGCATACAGTTCTGGGGAACTGGAAGGTATTATGCATGTCATTCAGTACGATATTTGAACCGAATGACAGAAAAGTGTGAACGGTTCCTCCATAAGAAGTGTGTTTTCTGTCATTTGTGTCTCCATAGTTGGTGCTCTACAGTCATCTCAGCTCCACCACAGAAGACCCCAAACATGCCAGCGTGGAGACGGCACTGAACGCCTTCAAGCACCACGGCCGCCTCGGCGCACATCTGCAACATAACGTGAGGCTTATAGCACTTTCTGTCATTAGACTCTCCACCTTAATAGTTAATATTTCAGGCAACACTGGACTGTAGTAACACATCTGTAGTTTGCCGTTGTATCCCAGAATGCAAAGCTTCACGGGAAGGCTTTTAGCTCAGATTAGCAGCAGATATTTTGTTGTTATGTTGGATCAAGTTCTCACAAACTGCTCTGGAGTTTGTTAGGAGCTGGACTCCTTCAAACGGTCTCAGCTCAGGTGTTTTGTTCTACACCTGAGTGTAATTACCATGTTCGCATCCGCAGGAATGACCTACGCCAAAGGGGAAAAGGAGCCAGAGTTTGATTTCAAAGGCGCAGGTGTGAAAACACCATTAGATTTGTGAGCTAAATGTGGCCATGGGTTGATTTGTTTTTTTTTAAATTCCCCTACCCCCCCTCTTGTTAATTGTGAAAAAAGAATTAAAAAAAGAAAATGAAAGCTTTTCTCTCTCTTTCAGCTGTCAGATGGCCGTGACTACCTGCTCTCTCTGGAGCATGTGGCTGCGTGGGTAGCCGACAGGGTGCTGCCCTTTCTAGCGAAACGTAGCGATGATGACAGCGAGGACTCTGAGAAATCTCAGCCACAGCCGCTGGCTGCAGAGATAACCGAGGTGAGCTCCACAGTTCATTTTGTGAACATGTGTTTGTATCAAGAGCTACTTTTTTTTTCTTTTTTTAAGCAGGGGTTTGAAAATATTGAGGCATTTAATTTGGTCAAACAAGGAAAATGTGTGCGGTTTCCATTAAAAGGAGACGAGGCTCTGGTTTCCAATTCAGCACAAATGTGTGATTTAGGCTCACATGATGGGTCATCAGCCTGTCTGTTTAAAGAAATACCGATTAGCTATTTCAAAGAAGAGCAAAGATAAATTCAGATGCGAGGTCGGTTTGTGACGAATGGTTCTGGTTTATCTGACCAGTAAAGTCAATCCAAGCAAAAGATTTCTCTCACAGGCGAATTAAATCACATCTCCTCGTGCATAAATTGCCACTTTCGATTGTTAACTCACTCATTTTCACCCGGGCACACAGCGCCGAGGCTGAGTTATGTTGTTATCCAGAACATTAGGTTTTTGTGGAGCCTTTTTTCCTCCTGCTCCCAGGACTTTCTGTTCTGCTTGGTAAATTTAGACTCTTCATTGATTGTTCTGCCTCAGTCCACACACACTCTGTACATGCCTCCTCCGGTTAATACTGCCGTGGTGAAATAGCTTTATTATCTCATTTTAGCATTATCTGTTTGTTTCCATTTTTTTTTTTTATTAGCCTGTCACTTTGAGTGTTGAAAATAAACCTGCTTGTGTTGGACATAAAAATGAGCGTTATGCTAACATGTAGAGTGGGTGTAATCCCTATTTGTTGTTTTTGTTTTGTTTTCTTCACAGAGCTTCCTGACAGTATGCCGTGACGTTTTGCTCGTGGGTTTGGGCGATGAGACATTCAAGGGTCAAATCCTACACCTGTGCTCGCTCATCCTCCTCTCAGGTGAGCGTTTCAGATGGTCTGCATGTCTGTATTTACGCCGAGAAATGCCAGGACTTTTGTTTTTCTGAAAATAGCCTACTTCACCCAAAGTAGAGAGTTGCTCCACATGGTTTACAAAGCATCTTATTTTTAATGAGATCAAATGCAAAATGTATCCACATGTCTACTCTTCTCTTCCTCCCATCGCGTTTTCATGGAAAACGAGGAGAGTGGGACGTAAAGCGTTGCACTGTTTTCCCCGGAGCAGTTCTACACAACTTAATAGTGCATTCCTTTTTTTAGTTATCAATCTTTTTTGTCAGAAGAAAAAAAGGTTGTTGAGAAAAACTGATGAAATTTGAAGATAACGCTGCTTTGTGTTTTCAGAAGCGGGCTACCTGTGCATCCCTGCAGTGTTGCCAATTTTGAAGGAGGTGGCAAACAGCTATGCACCTGAGGACAGCAAGGAGCCTGAAGAGAATCAGGAGGATCCAACCACTGTTATTTTAGGTGTGGTGTCTAACATTTTCCAGAAGATTATAGAGCTCTTGGCCCGTCGCCTTAGGAAGGATCCAGAGGAAGGAAAGCAGGTTTTTCAAAATTTTTATTTATTAAAGTCTCTGATGGACCTGGCTGTTCCGGTAACTGAGCTTTAACCTCCATAAAATGTTCTCTTCCTGCTCTGATGCAGCTCTGTCAGTCAGCTGTTCCCGGTCTGTCGGACTTCCTTCAGGTGGCCCAACTCTGGGACCGAGCACCTCTCAGCGGGGTCTTCTCTACTTTATTTGCGGTTATCGTTGTGGAGAAGAGACATTTGCTTCAGAAGGTGTGAGCTGACAGAGGAGGGTAGCAGCACAATGGACGCACTCAGATTATAAACAGCTATCCTGCATTTTCTGAGACTGATGTGGGACTTTTTGGAAATATTAACGTTCGTGTTTTTTTTTAAAGATTGAGCATCCTGAGGCGGTGATCATCCCAGAGTCAGTGGACGACATGCCTCCTTTGTCCAGGATCTTGCTGTCTGTCCTCCTCAAGTCACAGCCTGTTACCAGGTCAGTATTGAAAGTTTCTTTTCATTAACTTCCATGAATGAGTATTCCAGAGTCTAATGGTTTGCTGTTGCTTCTTTTAGGGCATTTCTGGCAGAGGTCTGCACATCTGTGGATTCCGAGGCCATCGGCAATCTCGTTGAACTCGCAGCCGTCCTGCACGTCTTGGCGGTCATCAAACACGGTGAGCTTCCACTTCCAAAAAACGGAAAACTTTAAAACTGAACATTTTTCCTTCTGGTCCTAACGACACATTTCACTTGCTGCCTGTTAGCCGGACAGTCTAAAGCGGGCTTGAAGAGCGCAGCTGTGTCCGTCCAGCAGCAGCTTTACAAACATGCAGTCACCTTTGCAGACAGCACAGACGTCCAGAGGTAAGCGAGGAGGAAATCTGATGATTTTGTTTTGATGACTTGTGAATAATAATAACTAAATTTGGCTAATCATCTTTTTTTTTTTCCCCCAACAGGGTTATTTATGAATCTTCTGTGACGACTTTGAATGAGATTCTGCATTTATGAGTTCCAACTTTAAAAGACAAAAGTGTCGATGTGATGTATTTTCTGCTTTGTTTTGTTTTGTTTGGTCTGCTTTCCTGAAGGTCGATTTTCCCCAGCCACCTTTGTTTTAAGGGTTTGGATTAATACCAGGAATACAAAGTTTTCCAAGGCTCGCTAAACTCCTGCATTGTATTTATTTCTTGATGGCATACAATACTCAGTTCATGTCTCAAACTTTCTATATTTATGTTAACAAATACAGATTGAGAACTTGACTTAAGAGATATGGTGGGACTTTTCTTTTAAGCTTTCACTCGCCATATATTTTTTGAAAACAATTTGAAATGCATATCTTCATCGTGTGTCTGTTTATGTGTCTGCTGCTCTGTCAGCTTGCAGTTTGCTGCTAATCAGAATAAAACAAACAGTATCAATCAGCCTAAATTTGATGTTTATTTCCTCCTCAGATGTTTTCTTGCCCGTGCGGCGCTTTGCAGAGTAATAACAGAGAAAACAAGCCGTAAATCACCCTCTCACTTCCTTTCATTCTCAAAGAGGGAACCGCTTCCATTTTCAGACTTTACATACGGTTCTTAAATATTTGTTAACACTGCAGACAGCAAAGCTTCTAGTCTCAAAAAGTGGCACGAGGTAACATCACCTGATGAAGTGGTTAGATTCACCGCTTCATCTTTTGTCCAACACAAAGGAACAAACTATATGCTTTTGCCATATTTTGTTGATGTCACCAGTTCATCTAAATTCCAGGGTTAAAACGAACGTAGCAGATTGTAATACATAATTGTGTGGATGCTTTAAGCATCCACACTATTGAGTTCCTGTTTCTCTTTATTCTTTATTATTATTATTATTATTATTATTCTAGTTGCTTCCGTACACTTTTCGCCGTTTAACTACTTCCACAATTTTCAGCCGATTTTCACCGTTCAAATTTTAAACTATTCAGCTATTTTTGCTCTTTCCTGCTACGATTTTTGCTATTTTTAACTATTATACTTTTTAAAATATTAAGCTTTTTTCCTTTAATTTGTCCCATTGAAATGAATGGGAAACTTCAGCAATTCTGCTAAAATTTGCTTGTTTTTGAAACTTAACTACTTCCTCATATTTTCACCTAGAACAACCATTCAAACTTTAAAATGTTCACAAATTATTGGGCTATTCAGGTATGATTCAGCTTTTTCAAATCTTTTACTGTTTTACTTTTATGCCTCTTAAAGTTTTGAGTTGCAAAATTGTGATTTTTCACAAAATACATGTGTTGTTATGGTTGCTATGCTCTTGGCTTCCAGTGTGCCACTGAAGGTTTTGCAATTTTCACTTCATGTCCGAACAACTTCCTGCTACTTGCTCAATTTTCACTCAACTTCCACAAATTATACATCAAAACGTAGGTATTTTTGCTGGCTTTCAGAAAATGTCACCATCATTGTTGTGGGATTTATAGAATTTTTGCAAATCTCCTCAGACTAACACAAGGTCAGAAAACTCTCCATATAAAGTGAATGGAGAGCTTGTTCAAAATCACCGCTGGATTTCTGTAATGAGAGGCATATTCGAATCGTCATATCTCCTTAACGAAGCAAAGTTAAGACATGAGGCTTGTCCCCGAATATCTTCAGACACCCCTGACGCTCACAATTCAAGAATTTCTTTCTCACCTATTACCGTTCTGAAATGAGTTGGACTTGTTTGAGGGTAGGAAATTCGTCCTTCGCTCAGATTTCTTCAGATTTCAAACTGTGGAAATGAACCACTTTTTTCTCTCGTCATAACTTTTTGTTGGATTTCCACAGAGACCTGAAAATTTCCATGATTGTTCACCAAAGCCTGCTGTCTCTTACGGTGAAAGAATGATATCAATACTCCAAATAGATTTCGAGTTAGAAAGCGTTGTTTGAGGGCAAGTCAAGGCAGTTTTTGCTTCGCTCTACTCAGTTATGGTGCATTAGAAGTCAAATATCTTTAATAATTCATATTTTAATGATAAATTGTAAACACTGGAAGATTCCCCCATCTCTTCTGAACAAAACGGTGTAAGAATGACCGCTCTAGCCCCTACGGTTTGGAAATTATGGTCATTTATTTGAGGGGAGTCCTCACTATGAGAAATAGGCTGCAATAATCCTGTGCCTCTCTGTGCTGCGTGTGTAAAAAGAGGCACATGTTTTGGCGGGAAAAAGTACACAGGCTCTCTGATTGGTGGATTCAAATTCAGCAGCTCCCAGGCTGACCTAGAAACTTACTTCTCTCTCCCTGTGCATTTTTTTGCTGATTTTTTCATTTAACAAGTATATTTGAGGGACCCTCAGCATGTTCAGCATTTTTTCAGCTGTCCATTTTGCTTTTCCAATTTTTCTGTTTAACTTATTACTATTGTGCTAAATAATACTATTTCTGCTATTTTATAAGATTTGTGCCTAATATAGTATTTCTGCTAAATTACAATATTTCTGCTTTTTATACTATTTGTGCTAAAACATAGTATTTCTACTAAATGTAGTATTTATGCTTAATCATACCATTTCTGCTTTTTATGGGATTTGTGCCTAATATAGTATTTCTGCTTTTTATAGGATTTTTGCTCAAACATAGTATTTCTACTAAATGTAGTGTTTATGCTTAATCATCCTATTTCTGCTTTTCATAGGATTTGTGCTTAATATAGTATTTCTGCTAAATTATAGTATTTCTGCTTTTTATAGTATTTGTGCTAAAACATAGTATTTCTACTAAATGTAGTATTTATGCTTAATCATAGTATTTCTATATATATATCTGCCAGGTCCCCAGGCAGCCAATCCTCTGTGAGGACTGAGAAATTCAAATTTTCAAATCAGGGCCTGCACGGCTTCCCAGCCAATCATATATGTGTCCTGAGGCATTCAAATTTGCATATTGGGGCCTTCATGGCTTCTAAGCCAGCCAATCATATCTGAGGGCTGAGGAATTCAAATCCACAAATCAGGGCCTGCACAGCTTCCCAGCCAGCCAATCATGTATGTGGGCTCCAGGTATTCAAATTTGCATATTGGGGAATTCGTGGCTTCTAAGTCAACAAGTCATCCATGTCATATATCTCTAAAAATTCATATTTTAATGATAAATTGTCAACACTTGAAGATTCCCCCATCTCTTCTGAACAAAACGGTGTAAGAATGACCGCTCTAGCCCCTATGGTTAGGAAATTATGGTCATTTGTTTGAGGGGAATCCTCACTATGTGAAATAAACTGAAAGAAGCAGGTCTATGTCTCTGTGCTGCGTGTGTAAAAAGATGCACCTGTTTTGGCGGGAAAACGTAAACAGCCTCTCTGATTGGTGGATTCAAATTCAGCAGCTCCCAGGCTGACCTAGAAACTTAGTCCTCTCTCCCTGTGTGTGTGTGTGTGTGTGTGTGTGTGTGTGTGTGTGTGTGTGTGTTTAGTGGGAGAGAGAGGACCCTGCCCTTATTTGACAGCATGTCATTGTAGGATTTAAATTGAACATAGTTAGACTGGTTGACTGGATTAGAGCCTGTGTTTGTGTGTCCCTCTGTGCATTTGTGTTTCAATAAGTTATTACTATTCTGCTAAATCATAGTATTTCTGGTACTTTTCGGTACTTGTGCTAAATACAGTATTTCTGCTAAATCATACTATTTCTGCTTTTCATAGGATTTATGCCTAATATAGTATTTCTGCTAAATTATAGTATTTCTGCTTTTTATAGGATTTGTGCCTAACATAGTATTTCTGCTCAATTATAGTATTTCTGCTTTTTATAGGATTTGTGCTTAACATAGTATTTCTGCTAAATTATAGTATTTCTGCTTTTTATACTATTTGTTCTAAATTATAGTATTTCTGCTTTTTATAGGATTTGTGCTTAATATAGTATTTCTGCTAAATTATAGTTTTTCTTCTTTTTATAATATTTGTGCTAAAACATAGTATTTCTACTAAATGTAGTATTTATGCTTAATAATAGTATTTCTATATATTTCTGCCAGGTCCCCAGGCAGCCAATCCTCTGTGAGGACTGAGACATTCAAATTTTCAAATCAGGGCCTGCACAGTTTCCCAGCCAATCAAATAAGTGTCCTGAGGCATTCAAATTTGCATATTGGGGCCTTCGTGGCTTCTAAGCCAGCCAATCATATCTGAGGGCTGAGGAATTCAAATCCACAAATCAGGGCCTGCACGGCTTCCCAGCCAGCCAATCACATATGTGGTCTCAGGCATTCAAATTTGCATATTGGGGAATTCGTGGCTTCTAAGTCAACAAGTCATCCATGTCATATATCTCTAAAAATTCATATTTTAATATTAAATTGTCAACACTTGAAGATTCCCCCATCTCTTCTGAACAAAACGGTGTAAGAATGACCGTTCTAGCCCCTACGGTTAGGAAATTACGGTCATTTGTTTGAGGGGAGTCGTCACTATGAGAAATAGACTGCAAAAATCCTGTGTCTCTCTGTGCTGCTGCGTGTGTAAACAGATGCACCTGTTTTGGTGGGGAAAAGTGCACAGCCTCTCTGATTGGTGGATTCAAATTCACCAGCTCCCAGGCTGACCTAGAAACTTACTTCTCTCTCCCTGTGTGTGTGTGTGTGTGTGTGTGTGTGTGTGTGTGTGTGTGTGTGTGTGTGTGTGTGTGTGACAGAGAGAGAGAGAGAGAGAGAGAGAGAAAGGCTTTTAATGGGATGATCTCATTCTAAGATTTAAATTCAATATATTTAGACTGGTTGACTGAATTGGATCTTGTGTGTGTGTGTCTCTGTGCATGTGTGTTTCCTCATGTGTACATATTTGTGATTGTGTGGCTGTAATAAAATTTTTTGCAGATTTTTGTCATTTAACAAGTATATTTGAGGGACCCTCAGCATGTTCAGCATTTTTTCAGCTGTCCATTTTGCTTTTCCAATTTTTCTGTTTAACTTATTACTATTGTGCTAAATCATACTATTTCTGCTATTTTATAAGATTTGTGCTTAATATACTATTTCTGCTTTTATAGGATTTGTGCTTAATATAGTATTTCTGCTAAATGTAGTATTTATGCTTAATCATACTATTTCTGCTTTTCATAGTATTTGTGCTTAATATAGTATTTCTGCTAAATTTAGTATTTCTGATTAATTATAGTTTTTCTACTAAATCATAGTACAGTATTTCTGCTTTTTATGGGATTTGTGCTAAAACAAAGTATTTCTACTAAATGTAGTATTTGTGCTTAATCATACCATTTCTGCTTTTTATAGGATTTGTGCTTAATATAGTATTTCTGCTAAATTATAGTATTTCTGCCAAATTATAATATTTGTGCTAAAACATAGTCTCAATTTAAAATTACAATATTCATAGTTCATCACAGTGTCTCTGGTAAATCACAATATTTCTGCTCTGTTGTACTATTTTTCTAAATCATAGTGTTTCTGTAATGTTTAAGTATTTTTGGCTAAATATATTCTTTCTGTTATCTTATACTATTTCTCCTAAATTCTTGTATTTTTGAGAAGTTATCATGTTTCTGGTAAGTTACAATATTTCTGCTAAATTCTGCTATGCTATTGTATTTCTGCCAAGTATTATGTTTCCTCTAAGATATTGCAGTTCTGCTAAGTTATTCCATTTTAGCAAACTTCTTTTGCTTCTGCAAAGTTTTTACAATTTCTGCAACTTTTCAGCTTTTTCAGCTACTTTTTGCATACAGCTTCAGCTTTAAGCATCCACACTGCATTTTCGCAGGAAATGCAAATTTTTCTAGTTCACTTTAAGTTTTACTAAATTTAGTTTCTACCGGGTTGTTTTAGAGAATCTGATGTGGATAAAGAAAACGAATACAGCTATGATGAACACAAATGGAGACATTAAAAAATGTACTATATAAAAGTTTAAAGCTAAAAAATTTAAGTAAATTAAATAAAATGAAATATATGTATATATATTTTGTTAATATTAGCCCTGTATTTATTTTATTATAAATATCATATAAATAATAAATTTATATTGTATTATTTTAATGCACCTGTACTCTAGAAATGTAGTAGCAGCTCATTCATTGATATTCATGTGCAGTATTTCTGTAACTCCCCTGCAGTGCGCGTCATTTGTTTCCCCCAGTCATCTATATCAGTCCTATCAATCAATCTGAACATGTGGGGGTTTTCACCCCCCACCCCGGTTTCTGTATGTTGGCTGCAAGCCTTTCGGGCAGTGATCATTCACATCTCTCCTTTCCATCCATGCACCCCTCCCGGCTCGGTTGCATGCTGCACGCATCATCCCTCCTCACCATGTGTGTTTGACGTCAGAAACTTAGGAGGGGCTCCTCCGTGAGGCTGGTAGCTGTTTGTGGTGCTGAAACAACGCCTGTATTGTGTTGCCGTTTAGCCACTTCGGCTCCAGTTTCTACCCGTTTTTTCCGTATTGTTATTATTATTATCTGAGCCCTCCGACATGCTCTCTCTGTGAGTCTCCTCCGAGCGGCCGACACTTTGAGTTTGGGGTTAAACAACATGCTGTTTTAGCGGAGGTGAGCGATGGATTGGAGTATAGGCAGGAGCGGTATGGATTCAGTCTGGTGTCCCGTCCTCTTCGCGGCATTGGCTGTCAGCCTTTGCTCCTCACCTGCCCTCGCCGACAGAAAATTTGGTAAGCAGCTGTGCTCCACTTTCTGTTATTGCTTTTTTTTTTTGTAACATATCATGTGTTTTAGGTTTTTAGTTGTTTTTCTTTTGTATGTACGCTCACAGGCTCTGTCCGTGGTGCTAAATCCTCCCGAGTTGCCCTCTTTTGGCTCGATCTCTAATATAAACAGTTGCTCTCTTTGCAGAAAAGTTCCTAATGCATGCTGAGACTCATAATGTCGGTATTTGCAAACAGTGTATCACCGTCTTGGTGCAAACTTACCTGTGCCGTGGGCAAGACTGGATGAAACCTGAACAGGGAAAAGTTACATAACCTCTCAGGCCTCATGGACACAATCTTTCCTGCACACTTTTTGTATGTGTGACCACCTTTTACCTCCTTCATCTCTAGCAATGCATCCCATTTCATATTCCTTTAACAGTTTCCCAGCACATAAAAATTACTCACACGTTCCCTTAAGGAGCATGCAATTTTAAACTCAGTTAAATATTTGATGACATCCTATATGCTCCCCGGGAAAAGAGGGCATATTTCATATTGCTATGTTTCATATTCAGACTTGGCTGAGGTAAATTTTCATTACCCTTGATTTGTTCTTCCAGCCCTGCCTCAGACACTGCTCTGTGATTTGAAAGAAAAGAGTGGCAGATGTCCAAAGAGTGATGTATTGGAGCAGCCGCAGTGATAATTGTGTCCGTTTAATGAGACATATGAGAGATTAAATGATTCATTTTCCTGCTTCAGTAGTGTGTGAGCTCATTTACACTGAAAAAAAAATCAGATGTACTGATCCAGCATCAGGAGGCGGAGCACATATTTTCATAAACTTTATCATGAGCTAGAGGCGAATATAGGTCTCTGGTCGCCTCTTCTGCTCTGATGATTCATACAGACACTGAGCTGCATCATATTCTGTATATTTAGAACAGGAGGAAGCCCTTTGGTAACCTGTTGTCTTATTTTCTCATATAAACACATATATTCTAAGTGATCAGATTAACAAATACAATAATATGGAAAGCCCAGAACTTACCCTTTTGTTCACTGGGTTTTTCTCTCTGCAAGTTGGCTAATTTATTCTTCAAATTCTTGTGAATGAGTCAGTGCTCATATTCCCCGAGTGCATTTCTCTCATTGAATTCTCAGAGTGTTTTTCTGTGTGTGTGAATGAGGTCTCCATTGTCAGAGTGTGGCTGAGAGTTGGGGATGGTTATTGTTTTTAATGAGCCCCACTGCGGATTATGCCATGTCATAGGGAAGATTTGGATCAAAGTGCACTCATGATGTGACTCTATTTATATAGCATATGTAAAGCTCTCTCCATATGTGTGTATATATATATATATATATATAAATATATGTGTGTCTTGATCTAAAAATAACCACATCGTTGTGTTTGTGTGGGAGAGACGGTGAGAGCACGCTGTGTGTGGGTGTATACATCCTGCATGTCTGAGAGCACATGAAAGCCAGACGGAGAAAATAAGTCTGCAGCTACAAGCTCTGAAAATGCAGTTAATGGCTGTGATATTTAAGTAGTGGTGTGAATTTATGTCCATACGCACAACATTTTCCACATTGGCTCAAAGACTCCACCCTTGAGACACTTCAGCAGTTATCCAAACCTATTATTTGCTGTGTGGGAATAAAGAGATGAGCATTAGTGATCATTAGTGTTTTCATCGATTCTGCATACAGGTCAACTCAACTACTGATTCCTGATAAATGTTCTTTGTAGAATGAAAAGAAGACGCATGCCAAAGACTGTATATAAAAGACTGATATGGCACTATGACATCACTAGGTAGGCACAGCCTGTTTGGTTGTTTTTCAATAAATAGGACAAAAATGTTTAATACATCAAAGAAGAAGACTTAAAACTGGTGACGAGACCATTGACTTATCGGGGGAGTGTTACTGAGGTCATAGATCAAGTAAAGCTGTACAAGTCCCCCACTGCTAGCTATTAGAAAGAATGCAGGTTTAAGCTGCATTATGTGGGGGGGGGAAAGTATCTGGCTAACATCACCTAATCTTTGAATTCAGGTGTTTTCAGTCCCGTTATCACAGGTGTATAAAATCAAGTACCAAGCCATGAAGTCTGCCTCTACAAACATTGTGAAAGAATGTGTTTTTGTAGAGAGCCCACTGAATTTGAGTATGGTGCTGTGGTAGGAGGCCAACGTTGCATCTCTAGAGATTTGATGTTTCACAATCAGCTGTAAGAGATATTCTTGCAAAGTAGGAGTGTTTAGGAAGCACAACAACTGAGCCACAAAGTGGCAGATCACGTTGTCAAGGTTTGCAGGTTGTAGACCCGAATGCAGACTTCATAAACAAAAAACAAAACAAAGTAGAAAAAAATAAATAAATAAAAGTACCACAGAATTTATGTTATTTCATTTCCCACGCACAAAGATGGATGGACAAGAACGCCTTACGATTCTAGATTCTAAGGAAAACGGGGGCTTTAATTAAATATTGGAGGTAATCGGGGAGACTGGACTCAAGAGGACCAGTAAAACAGAGTAACTGCATAACAGAGACAAACACTTGACAGCGATGTATGCGATGACACCAGGAAGGCTAATTTGAACTAAAATGCAGGGAATCAAATATAAAGTAATCTAGAAAAAAATTTACAGGGCAATGGATTAGAAAAGTAGCAAGAACTAAAATCTAACCAGATTCTAGAGTTCAAACAGAAAATAGAGACAATAATATAATCTTTAACATCAGCACCAAAACTGTGTGTTGGGAACTTCATTACATGGGTTTCAATGACGGAGCAGCTCCAGCAGGTGAAATGTGCAGGTGCCCCAGTATGTTTGTCCATATAGGTCGCGTCATTATTGGCTGAAAGCACCTTTTTTGTACACTCTGTGGCTTAATCAATGAATCAATGCAACTGGCAGAAAAACATGCCAGCATTGTAATAAGGGCCTGATAAGCTTGGAAGCAGAGGATTTTGATGGTTGGACACCTCTGAACCTACTTAAACTGATTCTGGATTCCCACCACTGGTAATAATATAACAACAGCAAAACAGAAACACAAGATTAGAATAAACTCATTCTTTGCTGCTTCGCTCGATGCACAGGTAATCATCCGTTTTGCAACATACTATGGCCAAGATTTATAACAAAGACAATTTTTCTTTTCATTATGTCCTGAAACGAGTGACTGGGCCCATGAACTTAGTAGAAAAGTGTTTTAGATGTCAAGATTGAAAGCTGTTTTCCAACAGACTAGAAGTGTTTTTACAACCACAGCTATTGCCATCAGCAGGTTTGTGGCTGTTCTGAACTGAGGAGCTACATCCATGTTTTATACTGTCTACAGATAGGAAGAGAAGCAATATCTAGTAAATATTAGTGGGTTTTAAATCGCATTTTAACTTGTGGAGGGTTTACAATCATAATTATTAAGCCTTAACGAATTGGTTGCAACATAACTGTGGAGTCAGAAATGCATCTAGCATAAAAATTGAATGTCTACAAATGTAAATGAAATGTAAATAAGAAAAATTTAGTTAATCCATCTAACAGCTTTGTTGGTAGATGGACTTTTCCCCAAATACTTTAAAGAAAGTATAAAGCCAACTCTAGGAAGCATTTTAACTGATGTTTTGTGGGTTCGTGTTGTAGTAATTTACTAAATTAATCAGCTTAAAGGCAGAACGCTAAACTAAATTACAGCAATTCTGTTTTCTAACCTGAACTATTTTGGCTGCAAAACTTGAATCCTAAAGAAGATAAAAGTAAACTTCCCCAAAGTTAAATGTTGTTTTCTCCTGGCAGCTACAATGCCTAAAATAGCCTAAAACATGCCACCATTACCCATCACTATTGAAACTTTAAACCCTTTATTCCTCCTGTATTTGCTGTTCGTCGTCTCTGTGGTGCACTAAAATTTTCGATTGGTTTAGATTCGCTCACACGGCGTGCCATTTTGTTGCCTTGACCCAGCTGCTGACGTCTGAGCGGCTTCTTCTGGGAGGACGCTCTGGTCTTCCAAAGACTGGGAGAGGTCATGGACTGGTTAACGCGTTTCCAACTTGTTCCCACCAAGGTGACTCACTAACCAGCCTTGAGTCTGCCGCCTTGAAAGTGAGATGTAATTCAAAAGCACAGCACTTGTAAATTAACCAAAAGGCAGCGGCATTTAAAAAGCTTAACAGCACTCTTACACTTTAATTTTGCCTCAGTGTACGCGAAGGCCTGCTGTGCTCGTAATTGATGAAAGAGGCAGAAAGATTTTTATCAAAGGATTGGCAACTATTCATCTTTATTTGAAGAGTGCTGAAAGGTTAATGCCTTGTTTACACAAAGTTAGAAAAAACATAATTTAAATAATGAATTTATTGACTCCAGCACAGATTGTAGCCAATAGAAAATTAGCAGAAACACTCTAGTGCCTTGCGATCAGTATTTCCATCAGGATTGTTGTTAAAATTCTGTTCAGCATCTCTGCTTTGTTTGCAGAGGTTTGGCAGTGACAAGAATCCCAATACAACTACTGAAAAAATCCCAGTGTTTGT
The DNA here is from genome assembly GCF_057382095.1 of Aulonocara sp. 'chitande type north' Nkhata Bay. Classification (NCBI taxonomy): domain Eukaryota; kingdom Metazoa; phylum Chordata; class Actinopteri; order Cichliformes; family Cichlidae; genus Aulonocara; species Aulonocara sp. 'chitande type north' Nkhata Bay. The sequence continues at coordinate 20,881,830 of NC_141352.1, read as the reverse complement.
TAGCTACGCAGGTAGCTTTTCTCCAGCTTGCAGGTGCTGTTTATGAGAAAAAAATGTACTTTCAGCAACATTTGCTATATGTAAATAATAAAAGAAAGAAATATTAATCCTTTAAAGGTTATGAGCAGCTCCAAGGATTTAATAAAGGGAAAGCAGAGCAGTCTAGCTGCTATCGAGGTGTTGTTGCGATTCTAATAATGCACACACAAATCTAGCAGGAACACTGAGATCAGACTGAGCAGAGTTTAACATGGACACGCGGGGCTTGTGACAGCCTCTGAGCAAATCTGTTCCACTCCCCCCTTCAACACACTTTTTACACACAAATTAAGGAGTGTTAGAGGATATATTGATTGATATGTGACCTTTCTCCAATGTGTACATTGGAGATGTGCTTTAAGGCTGCACTGTCTGTCTGTTGTTTTTTTCTTTACAGCTGGCTCTCAGCAGCCACCGCCTAACATACCCAGACAAGTGGGATTTGATTAACTGGCTGCTGAGCTGTATGTATTTTGCCACAGCCCTCTGTCATCCAATAGATATCAGGACTGAGTGGTAATCAAGCATCTCATAGTGGTAATAAATCAACAGAGGCGATCGAAATGTGCAGCAGTATTAGGATTGATATTTTACTACAGCACAGATTATGAACATGGTGAAGTCTGCATCCACAAGCAGGACATCTTGCTTCAGTGGAAGTTGTCTTTTTTCATCCTTTATGCTGCGTGGTTTAGGATGTCTTCTTTTTTGTGGCACTAGGGCACAAATTGTGCATTCCCCCAACCTGTTGGCAGCGGTTTCTGGAGGCTGCTCGGTGTCACTGGGTGAACTGGGTGGCAAACAATGCAAATCAGCAAAAACCTCTTGACATTGCTTTGGTTGCAGAATGCTGTGGTTGTCTGTAGTTCTCTCTTAGTTTCTCTGCAAATACTTGCTAACTAAAAACTCAAAAAAGTGTCAAATGAATTTTGAAACAGGTCGGCACAACTTTGACTCGCCATTTCCACTCTCACTTTTCACTGTTTTGCTATAGTTCGGAGAGTAGCTGGACAGGGTTAGTAGACAAGTCACTTCCATTCAAACTATGACGTCAGCAACGTGCTAGCGACCAAAGCAAACACAAGGATGTTTTTGCCACCAGTTGGGGAAAACACATCATTCCATAGCAACAGGTGGTTGCCAGGGGGTGATCACTGACAAGTCTGTAGGTCTGCGTGACTGGGACTTCAGCAGTGACTGCCATGAAGTTAATGCCACATTAACTTGTCCACCAGTGCAGTATGCAAAACCTCTATAGAAGCAGGTGCAATGTATTTGAAGCCGTTACCATAAACCAGGGGTGGGGAACTCCAGGCCTCAAGTGCCGGTGTCCTGCAGGTTTTAGATATCACCCTGGGTCAGCAGATCTGAATCAAACGATTAGTTCATAACCAGGCCTCTGAAGAACTTCAAGACATGTTGAGGAGGTAATTTAGCCATTTAAATCAGCTGTGTTGGATCAAGGACACATATAAAACCTGCAGGACACCGGCCCTCGACGCCTGGAGTTCCCCCACCCCTGCCATAGACTGTATATGAAAGATCAACCCAGTCATCACACAGTAGAAACGCTTTGGACGTTTTTAAGCCTCAATTTTAATAATTTGGCTGCTTTCATTTAATTTTTGGGGACAATTTTATTTAGAATTTACAGAAATTTCACTTAAAAACTAGAGCGTCCTGTGCCGTACCATATTGTCCCCAGACATACTGGTATAAATACATTTTTACATGGTCACAAAAAAGTGTAATATTATGATATCAGTGGTTTATCAAGACCACAAGTTTGTTTCATAGCCCACACAATGACACAAGCCCGAGAACATCTGAGAGCGAGAGCGGGTGCCAGTCTTGAGCGGTACTGCTTCATCAACCTCCAACAAAGTAGGCTACACTTTGTACACTATTAAAAAAAAAACCTGTTCCTGATAAAGGTGGAAACAACAAACTCGTTTCACCACTTGAAAAAAACAAAAAACACCAGGAGTACCACTAAGCTATGAAGACACACGAGGAGGTGCTAGCAGACGGTGATGTGCGACCCAAAAGTAAACAAATGACTCAGCAGAGTGTCACCGGAGCGCTCACTCACTGCACTCAATATGACAGAAAGACCAAACGATGGATGGGAATTACTGATGCAGTTAAATGATGGAAAAGCAGCATTATGTGACAATATAAGAGTTGCAAAGTTCAGTGACTTTAATTACTCTACACTAAAGCGTTAAGCTGTTGTTTTATACTTACAAATTTCCAGAGAAAACACTACCTGGGCTACATTTCTGCTTTTGACGTATCCTTTATCACTATAAATAATGGTGTGTCACTACTATTGCACTATAATACTGCTGCTGCTTGTGGCAATAGATGCGAGTTCAGATGAGGTAGTCTGTCATCACTGACAGCAGCTCATTGGAAATGAAGGATGGAAAACGCCCTTATTTTATTTGCACTAATAAATGCTGCTGCCTGCAAACTGCATTCACCATAATTATCATCATTGCAAATTTCCTTGAAATTTTGTGATATAATTTTGGGGCTACAGCCTCCACCCCTAGCTGTCAGTACAATTAACTACACAGAAAGTCATATTATTTATTGGATAATTCCTTGAAAAACACCAGTACAACTTCCGACACCCACCCCAGAGGTCCTTGTCAGTAGTTCGAATTAGCTCGCACACAGCAGCCACCCATCAGATAAAGTGGGAATGCCCCTGAAATTGACATGCGCATTTTTGAAAATGAATGTGGATAAAGTTCATTCATTCATCTTGACCCTAAAATTGTTCTGTTACAACCTTTTACTCCTTTTGGATATGCCAAGTAGGCAATACTTCCATAAATACATGGACGAAGAAAATGTAAATTTGATGCAGAAATATCTGCTGCTGACAAAAAAGTATGAAGAAGAGGAGTTGGGAGGTTCTCTTTGGTGCTTTGAATTAAACCACAACAAGTTCATAGTGCCAGTGTGGGCAGTTATGTTTACAGGTGTTAAGCTACTAGATAACACATTAAGGGAGCAAACAAGTGATCAAAGACCTTCTTCTGCACAAACATATCTGCAACAGATTTTCACTGTAAGATATTTTACTCTGGGCCAAAGCAGAAGAAGGTATAGTCAAACACCTCATGCATGTATGTATATGAGTTTTCTAGTAATGAAAACTCCTCTGCCACCAAAATTGCTAATTAAGTTAAAACTCATATAAGGACGAGAACTAATATGACTGCCAGACTAATAAAAACCCGGCTTTGATGGCTCTCCTACTCTCAGTAAAGGTCACAGTGCATTTTTCGTTTCTCTCAGGATGTCTGAGTCATCTTGACTGGTCTGGTGGAGGGTCAGGCCGAAGCGCCGGCCTTCAGCTCAGCCTTTATTGACACTTCGTATGAGGAGCCCTTCTACAATTCACTAAGGGCTTTGACTCATCTAATAAATGGCAAACCATTTATTGGATGAGTTTTCATTGTGCAGTACATCCCCCTCTTCGTGCACATGGCAGCACATGATGGTTAAATAAGCATTTGGTGTGCTATTTGCAAAGCCTGTTTTTCCAAATTAATAAACTCAACAGCTGCAGCATTCAGTACGAGTGTAACTGATCTGACATTAACAGTTCTGCCATCATCTGTTGCTGAATATAATATATATCTATTGATTCTCGCTAATAAAGCGCATACGGTGTTGTAAAGGACCTCTTCTCAGCCACACAGCTGCTGGAAGTCTTGTTTTCAGGATGACATGAATCGCAGACTGATAAGCTATTCGAGCGACGCTGTTTTTCAGATAGTCTGGGAAACTGGTATTTTTGAGTTTTTAGTTGATTTCACAATTGTACCCTTGAAAGTGCAAGGAAAAAAACGTAAAACAAAGCAGGCTGTGTATCCATGGCTTGGGTTGCTTCCACGGCTGGTGTGATAACAGGCGGAGGGTGGATTTTCTTTGTGATTCAACAGATGCTCAGAGGAGTGTGTTGGGAGCACGGCGGCTGGCTGTTCCTGTGTCTTTCCAGACAAATGTCGGCAGCTTATGAGAGGAATGAAGTCAGAATTGTGTCAAGATAGACGTGTCGAGACGATACATCTCGTTAGGCTCTCTTCAGTTCAAGGTGAACCTTGAAGATATTCTGGGTCAAGGAGGAGGAGTGCCGCCAGAGAAGCGAGGAAGGCGACATGTTCCAGGGGAAGTCTGCTTTTCTTTTAGACGCTAAAATTAGTTTATAGTTCAGTAGAGGCTCTTTCTTCCTCTGAGACTTGTCAGGTGTAAGAACATGACGCATTTGGACCTTTACGTTGATTAAAAACACAAACAAAGAAGGTGTTTTCCCGCTTGCGTGCCAACAACAGTGCAAAGAACGTGCTCCTTTTTGCACTCTCTCTCCTCTGCACACACCTGACACGGCGAGTGTTAAAAACGTCATCGGTTTTTACAAGGAGGAGTGGACGGCGTTTCTCAAGGTTCAAATTAACTGGTGTTGGTAAAGGGGTTAGAGTGAAGGTCACCTCTGTGTGGCGGAGCTAAGATTTATAATGAGGACAATAACACAGTAATGAGGATTCTGAAAGCTGTGAGCTGAGCACAGGAATTAATCTATACTATCTCAGCTGTGATTAAAGCAGTAACGTTCCGGTTTCGCCTTTGGGGGATGCTGATTAATACTCTGGGCCATTTCTCAGTGCAGCAGGAAAGGAAAATGACTGTTTGAAGGGAAAAAAGCAACAGAAAGATGGGTGTTTTCCTATATTTGTGACCAACTGTCTCATTTGAAGTACATTAGTAACATATATGAAGAGAAGAAAAAAGGTGACGGTGAGACAGCGGAGGCTCGAAGCGAGGAGGAGGTTTAAACCGTGTCTGCCGTCTATCGTGATGGGTAATGTGCGATCGTTTAGGGCCAAGAATTTGGCATTTTGGTCACCACCTTGGTGTTTTGTTGGTGTCAGAAGTGGTCGTGTTTTGATAAGAAGCTGTAGTGCTAAGTTAACAGCTATCATAAGCTAGCTCAGTATATCATGACTTTAAAGCTTAATACAGTTTAAATAGGGGACTAATGAGAAAAAACGACTGTTCGTACGTGCATCCCTCCATCTTCTGCCACTTCTCTGGGATCAGGTTACGATGTTAACACTCAGCAGAGACGTCAAGGCCTCCCTCTCCAGGCTACTACCTCCAGCTCATCAGGGGAAACACCGAGGCTTTCCCAAACCTGCTGAAAGATACAATCTCTCGACTGAGTCTGGAGTATGCCCCGTAGCCTCCTCCCAGTCACCTTCCCTGAAACCCATCAAGGAGACATCCCAGTCAGATACATAAACCACCTCAACTGGCTCCTTTAAACCACAACCATCCATCGAGAGAAAAACGTTTTTTCTAACAGGACATAAACATCCGTATTTCTGTTTATGGCACTAGTTGGTAGCATAAATAGTTTAAAATGAATGTGTTTTAACCCCCTTTGCGGTCACCCTGGGGGCCACAAATTTAAATAATAGGACTTGGATACCGCTGAATACCTCAGCATTTAAAATCCACCTGAATATAGACTGCCTTTCCTTCTCAATAGCCTAATATTGATATTCATCTTGCAATGGGGGTGATTATGCAGAAGCACGTAAGGTAAAATATTAGAGGAGGAATGCTATTTGTTCAGTTTATGTTGCGTTATATTTACTTGGTTTTTCCAAACTTAAAGTCAGCTAAGAGAAGGGCTTTATGTGTTTTTGTATGTGTGATTATGTGTGTTTGTAGCCTTGCCACTAAGGGCTCTCCTCAGTGTAAAGAGGCCTGGCCAGTCCCAATTTATACACACACCCTGTTTATTTTGCCCTTTGTTACGCACTCATACACATCAATGCCCGCTCCGCTTTATGTCGTCATTCTTTTCAAAGGTTCTCTCAGCGCCTGCTGTGCTCATGCCCTACTATATATAAGAGGAGAGGTTAATCAGCAGATGCACACCAGGTGTGCCACCCTCCTCAAACGAATCACTTTCCCTCCTCTCTTCACAGCTGAGCCAGAAAACCACACCCCACTGCCACAGTGTTTTCACTGAGTCAGAAATGTGATGCCTTTGGGTGTCTGCACCAACTGCAGCCATAAAAATCCAATCCCTCAGTGATGAGAGGTGTTCTGACCAGGGAGCGGCATGGAGACAGTTTCATATCAATTTCCTCTCATCTCATCTGCATCTTAAGGCGTTTAATTCCACAGGTGGTACAGCTGAGTAGTTTCATTTTAAGCTGTGAAATTACCACTCAGGCACATAAATGACTTGAGGCCAACAAAGATGTCATTTCACTCCCATTTGCATGTCATCGATGTCACATCTGCAGGACAGGAAAGTCCAAACACCGAGGCGTGGTACTGACCTGCACTTTAATCGAGGTTCAGCTGGCACTCAAGAGTTAAACCTTTGTCCTCACCTGCAGGATTAGATATTCCCCTCAGGGCAGTTTGTGCTGGTTCACTTCGAGCTCTTTGGAACATAAGAAAGAAGAGGCTTAGCTGTTTCACTCGCTCCACTTCTGCTTTTCAACACTCAATCACACCTCAAGAGAAGGGAGAAAATCAAATGTCTGAATCACTCAGTGCAGGTCGGGAAAAAGGTCAACCCGGCCTATTTCTGGGTCCTCTGTTGCCGCAGTGATGCTGCCATCTTTAATTCATAGCCGTTGTCTGGGCTGTCGCCTGGAGCTGGCAGCTGAGTGACTGAGAGTGACCTGCCTGCCTGGGAATTCTGAGGGAATTGTGTCTGGTTACACTCCTCTGGATGCCAGGTGGTTTCACATCAGGATCTCTCTTCAGTCAAAGTGACCCCAGAGTCCCCTCACTTTGACCCCCAAGCTCCTAATTCAGGTTAAAAACTTTTAGATTTAGTTTCTGTTAAATGCTTTGAACTAAAGAAAAAGTCCCACAATATCTATATGTGCCATCTTGCTAAAAGGAAATATTTTACCAAAACACAATAAAAAAAAAAGATAATTACGCTACAGGTTAAAAAAGCTACGGCTAAAAGCTAATTAGCTTCGCACAAAATCTGTAAACAAGGGCAAACAGCTAGCTCTGTGTTAACTAAACATGCTAAGCTAAGCTACGCTAAGCTAACTGGCTGCTTCACAAACATTGGGCACACAAGAAAGCTCTCACCTTAGCCTTGAGAAGAAAACTGTTCCTTTAAACATAAAAAGGTTTTTTTTTTTCTCTAATGCAGTGATAGAAGTGAAGCCTCAATGGTAGAATTACTGTATTTTCTTGTGGTGTTAAAGTGAATTATTCATTTTGTCCTTCACCCCAGAGAAAATAGTTTCCTGATGAAATATGGGTGAACAAAATGTCACTGTCTTATTTAAACAACTGTTATAGCAGCGTCCTGCCATGTTCAGATGAAAACGTGTGTGGGGGGGGGGGGGAATGTATAAAAAACATCGAGGATCGTGATAAGGTAACCAGAGCTCAGTTGCTGACACATAGCATGCAGCTTTTGACAAGAACAGACCTTCTGGAGCAGAGAAAAGCTTGGAGCCATCTTTAATTTTAGCAGGAGAGCACCTTAATGACACAAGCTGTTTAAATCTGCGGACATGGTGTCAAGCTGATGCTAATTTGCTTGCAGGTGATGTTCTTCTCTGCTGTCCCCGCTCCAGCCACGCTCCCTTTTCAATTCACTTGCACTTTTATTGCAGTTGTCACCCGCCGCGCTGTTCTAAAATGGCTTTTTTGGCTGACGGTACAGTTGTCTGTGATTTACAAAAAATGAGCCAGGCGTCCTTGGTTGCACCTTATATCTATAATAAAAGATACTTTGGTGGCCCCAGAGAGTGAATGAAATATGCCCTTAACTGCAGCAGGCCTCGGGATTGGCTGTTCTCGCTGCCAGGCTCCCAGCGTTCTCCTTGGCCCCTCAGACATCGCAGATGGTACCCGAGCACCGGCCAACCACCTGTGAGGGAAAGTGGATGATCAGGCCTCTGACTTCTTGTTGAGCTTAGGGTTTTGCCTCATAGGGACATAGTTAATGTTCCGGGCAAGGTCAGCCAATCACAGCCAAACGTTTAGAGACCTAAATGTGCACTGGGATGTGTACTTAATAGCATTATAATGCTCAGGTGGAGATTGACTGTCGGATAATGTGGTTATATTGTTTTCTAATGAGAAACGTATGTAATTGCTTTTCCTCAAACAAGCCTTTCACTCCTCTCTGATTTCACACTCCCAAGGGGAGATACGCACGCTGCTGTGTCCCAACACGCAGGTGGTTTTAGTTATAGGTGAATAGTTTTTTTGCATGTGCCTGTGCTGCTCCTTGTTTACTTACACGGTTGGTGCACTTGCTGCCCTAAATAGCAGTTACTTGTAACAAAGTAGACAGGACACATCCTCGTAAAGTGTTTCTGTGCTGCATGTAGAGGTCTCAGAAAGGGTAATAGATCCCGTCCAAGTTCCCATTGTTGCATGCTTTTCTGAAGGTGTCATTTATGCAAAGTCTGCACAGCATGTTTTAATGTCATTTTGAAAGGCAGACAGAGACAAACAGTGACTGTAGCACATGTAGTTATGCACTTCTGTCTGATACACCTCCTATTTTACCGTCTCTTGAGAATACAGACCTCTAACTACCGCTGCATCTTGTTAAAAAACTGAAGTAACTCCTGTGACCTTCTGGAGTCTCCCTTCATACAGCATTTATAAATTAGGTCACAAAGCATCTATTTTGGGAGCAGAAACTTCTGCATATTTACAGCAGTTGTAGTCGGCTCTTATCTAGTGCAGCTACTAACAATTACTTTCATTATCTTTAAATATTAATATTAGTTTCTAAAGAGTCCTGATTTCTTGGTTTTTTGCATATTTGTCACACTAAATCTTATAAATCATCAACAAAGATAACCTGAGTAATACAAAATGCACCTGATCCTGTGTAAAACCTAAAGCTAATCAAACGTTTGTGGCTGTGAGTCTTTTATATCACTGTTGGGGGGATTGTTTAAAATTCCCCCACATTGGAGGGTTTTGGGTATGAACGGGCTCCAAAGCATCTCAATCAGATATGAGTCTGGACTTCGACTGGGGCGCTCCAAAACCTTAATTTTGATTGAAAACACAATTGCTGGTATGTTTTAGATCATTGTTATAACCGGCATAACTAAGATAAGTGATAACAGTGTGAAAGGTGAGCATATATGACATGTTTTTACTGCATTGCTCACATGGGTCGAAGGAAAAAAGTCACATGCTTAAGTTAAAAATCGTCTAAAAAGCACAAATCATTTCCCTTTAAATCCGTCTGTAACTGCACTTACTTGACTTGAAGAACGGCTACAGATAAGCCATGATTGATCTGTGACGAGGCTGACACGGCCTCAGTACTTAATACGAAACGTAACACTTTTTCATAAAGGTCATTGTGTTTGTGAAATTATCTTGTAGGCCTTGGGTTGAATAAAAGAGCGTGGCTGTTCTTTGTCAGGATGCGTCATCAAGATAAAGCAAGGACTCCTTTTTTTTTCTCCCTCAGCATCGACAAGTCCTTTTTTCTGCCTGGGGTAATCAGCAGCATCCACTGTGATTGCATTTTAATTAAAAGGCGCCATTTTAATCATCTCGCACGGTGTTGGAGAAAGGGGCTGTGCTGTTATCAATTCTATGTCCCTGCCTATCTCACACGCAGACACACACACACATACTGTCTGACTAACTATGCTCGACTGGACGCGTTATTAGTGGAAAGTTGTAATTAATATTGAGAGCTGACAAGGCTTCCCAGAGAACCCCATGAATTAAACAGGGAAGTGATGAGGAAGTAAAGTTGAATGGACTGACACTAATTGCGGAGTGCTGAGATGTGCATGGTCAAGAGGGATTGACTCTTCCAGCTCTAAGTGACTGCTTTATAAGTTTGGTGTAAATTCTTCTTTCACTTACCTTCAAGCTAAATGGGAAAGTCTTGGTAAGTTAAACAAAGTCGTGCGAAAATTAGGGCTGGCAGGTGAATATTGTTTGCACGGTCTATAAAATGTCAGAACTTCATTTTTTCTCAAGCCCAAGGTGACGTCTTAAAATTGTTTCATTTGTGGAAACAACAAACTGACAGGAAGTGATGCCTAATTAGAAAAAGCAAAAATCCTCTCAGTTTAGAAGCTTTAACTGTAATCGTTAATCAACTATCCAAAATGTTTTAGTTAATTTTTTCTGTTGATTGATTAACCAAGAAATTAATTGAACTCTAATTAATGTTCATCATCAGAAAGTCAAATGACTCAGTCGAGAGTGGTAATGGCCCATGCTTCTCCAGCAAGCACTCGGCGACAGTGGGAAAGAAAAACTAAATTTTAAGCTTTTAAGGAAGAAACCACCAGCAGAGCCTGGCTCAGTCATCTGCCCAGACTGGATGGGGGTGAGGGGAGAATAACAACATAAAAGACACCCTGTGGAAGAGAGCTAGAGGTTAATATGGTGATACAACAGGTGCAGGCTACTGACACGATCCAGCACATATTAGCAGGGTGCAACACGCTAGCAGGGAGGGCATACATGGTACTGGAAATTGAACATCCGTGCTGGGTATGGCCTGGAGATCCCAAGGTCAAAATAGGCCACGCCCCATTGGTTGGTTGAGAATGACCGAGCCCAGATGCTGTGGCACTTCCACAGAGGATAGAGCTGGACAAACTGTTGATGGCTAACACAGTGGACATAGCAGTGGGAAGACAGCCATAGCGACAGATGTAGCTAAACCAAGTGATAGCACCGTTAAGAAAAGGAACATGACAACATTCAATATTCATTCACTCACAGTATACATAAAGTTTTGAAATATATCAAAAGATATCAACAGAAAAAACAGTATCAGTATCGGTTCATTTAATTTCTACTCAGTTCAACAAACAGCTGTACAGTACAACACGTGCAGGTGTACGTCAGTCCTGGTCCTCACTCAGGTTGTGTCATTTTGATATATGCTGGGCAGCCAGATAGGCCCCGTGTCCTTCTCCTTGGACTGCTTCTAATTTTGTCATGTTGTTTAGCTCACTGAAATACAGATCTGAATTGGTTGAAGTAAGTGGTCCTCACGTCACTGAGTAATTTACATCTTAAGAGGAAATGCATCTCTGTTTCAACCTCACCTGTCACAGTTTTGTTTCTGTTTGTATCTTCCATTGCCGGTTTATGGTCACTGACCTTATGCCTGGTTAGAATGTTTCTGATTTCTGCCTCTGACAGTCAACGGATTTTCTGCCATTTCATAATCTCTCTAATTTGTTTTGGCTTTTAGTCCATTCTCTCCAGTCTTTCTGATAGATTTCTTCGCATTGTGTGATGATTTGGTTCACTCTGACTTGTGTTTGGTAAGCAGTGCTGTTGTGAGACTTGTTGGGGCGTGTTTGTGTGGACACAGTCTCAACACCAGCTGGCATAAGTGGCTCTTGAGGGATTGAGGGTGTCTTGGGGGGATGGAGCTCCTTTGAATGTTAATTTTGAGCAAGTATCTGCCTAATTCTGCTCGACGGGCATTTGTTGAGTTTTTCTTTGTACATGATAACCAAATCTCCATAAACGTTTCATATATAATAAAGCATGAATGTGAAGAATATGTTTGCAAAGGACAACATTTGTAATCCGATGAGTATTGACCGCCTGCACGATAAAGAGTAACTTGAGCAAAAGTGTAACTGTTTGGGGCTTTTTTAGATTTTTGTTAGCCTCTTTAAATGTATCTGTGTTGATAGTAAGCAATGATTGGAAAGTGTTAGCCTGGATATGATTAGACCCAGTGTTCACTTGCATTTCTGTACAAGTACAAGTACAACCCTGCCATATTAAAATTGATAAAACTGTATGAAGTTTACCATTAACATTCATATGGATTTTTGTTTCAGGCCTCTAGTCTGGATGATTCACTCTACTTGTCACTCTGTTTTTGGTCTCCACCAACTCCACCAAATGTGGAAATATTTGGCTTTTTATCCGTCAGATCCATCAGGGAGCACACAGAAAGTTTATCATCTGTTTATTTTCTGCCGCAAACCTTCTGATATAAGACAGAAACCCAGGTTTTAAACCATGAGCATTAGAGTTGTGGTTTTAGTTATTTGTAAATTGCAAATATAACTGAAAATGACTCTTCCAAAAATATATTGGTGCATATACAGGCATCCTTTAGCCTATAATGTGTCCATTAAAATGAGGTATATACTCGTTATGATGCAGAATAATATTCAGGTACAATGAGTTGGAAAAGCAATTCATGGTCTTGGTTTTAGAGCAGTAAGTTCCTTTTCTTCAGTTTGGGACATTCTGCCTTTTAGTTTTGTTCCAGAGAGCTGAGCGACCTTACAGCTCTGTGTTGATGCCCCACTCTACATCGTTAAATAGCAATTTTGCTGACACATTGAAGCCATTACCTTGCAAAAGAGTAATTTCATAAAATGTGCCCTCGACTCCTAAACAAAATGGCTGCGCACTGTGCCTGTAAGTTCCAGTTCCCACGCAGATTAGCCTTTAATAATGCAACAGAATAATGACCTGCACGTCCAACTGGGAGAGAAGAAACTTGAACAAACTTTGGATAAGTAAAGCCTGAAAAGTTCCTCTCTCTTCCACACCTGTCCTTATTATCTGCCCTTTCTGTGCCAATTGATTATCCGACATCCCGCAACTATCTCTTCTCGTTATTAAAGAAGTCTGACAGACACCTCTCCTCCTACTCAGCCTGTTCTTCATTCACGGTCACAAGCTGCTCGTTGCTGTCCATCGAGGCCACCGGGCCAAGAGGGTGCATCCAATTCCGTCACTCTGCATGATGAGTGGAGGGAGGGGAAAAACAAAGATAAAAGAGTTGGAGAAACAGGACTGAGGCTCAGCCTAGTTGTTTGCAGACTCTCTGTGTGTTACCAGCACTGCAAACGCCATGAAGTGGTGTATCATGAGCTCAATGAACTAGCCTAAATCTTGTGCTCGGTGTAGTTAATTTTGATCCTGAATGTGCGAACACCTCCTCCGTACAAGACAGAAAATTACACTTTTTTTTATTTTGTTTTTTTTTTGTTTTTTTTCACGCCTCAGCCTTTTCCTGGAAATGTGTAAATGTAGAGGATCACCTGTGCAGATCGGCGAGCAGAACAATCAGTCCTCTGTTCGCCGCAACTCCCACATGAGAGAGATATGAACACAGGGAACAGCTACTCATAATGCTTCTGCCATCTGTTCATTTATTAGTCTGGAAGCATTAAAGCTCATTAATATTCATGCAACATTCATAAATGGAAGCGCTGCCCATGGATTTGGGGTGTCAGTGTCAGAGACAGGATAGGGGAAGTCACACTAATTGATGATTGATGGCTCTGCCATTAGCGGCAAAGCCTAGGGCTAGAGTTAATGTAGTCCTAAGCTGCACTTTTATAGCTCTGCCACATATTTAGAAAATGTAGCTAATTTGGCATTGCATTTTCTCCGCAGCAAAGACAAACACTTTAACGACTTGAGCTGCTTTCATTTCTTGTCTCCTCTTTGTTTCACCTTCTCTGACCTCCAGGTTGCCTGTTTGAAGATGAGCTCTGTACACCCTATGAGTTCTGCGTCAACGGTAAGTCCACCTTCATGTACACATACCTCTTTTTATCATATACAGGACACTTGAAAAGTTTTATCAAGTTTATCCAAAATGAAGTCCTTAGTCCAGTCACACAGGCATAAAGACTCGCTGGAGACTACCAACTGCTAAGGAAAGTTGTGTATTACCCAACATGTTGGGAAGTGGTTGGTGGAGACTTGCTGTGGTGACGTGCAGTTTGCATGGAAGATGCTCACTTGTCAAGAGTGCTTGCAAACTGGTTAGTAAAACTGTGAAGAAAGCAATACAAACTGGAATCAGAGGCCGTCAAAGTAAAGGTTGCACCTTTTGAAACATGTTGGTTCAAGCAAAAAAGCAATACGGGTAACTTTACTTTAAAGGCAAATGCTCTCTTAGTGAGCAGTTGGCAAATGTTTGCAGACAAGTTGGCATCTTCCATGCAAAGTGTGGAACGCAATCACAAAGAGGGTTTTGATGCAGCATCCACTTTGCGACCAATTTAACCCGGCATTCAGTGAGGAAATAGACATTTCATCCCTAATGACTGGAGGTTGCCAGAGGGTTGCCAACCAGTCTATAGGCCTATATGACTGAGACTGTAATTATCATTAAAAATGACCATAAAGCTCTGAAACCAATCATTAAAAAAGGTCTTTAAAAAAATGCTCATTTGGGTTTCTCACATCTAATCAAACAAATTGTGGGAGGGAGGCGTGGTTGCAGACAGAACAGACACCTCAATAATCGGCTGGATATTTATCTTTTTATTGGTTTTTGGTAATGTCACTTTAGGTTGGTTGTGGGAGATTCGATATACAAAAGGTCAACAAATAGTCATAGCTCACTAAACTTTGTTTTAAACTGTGTGTGAGAAATTATTTTGACTTTTATATCACAGCTTTTCCTCCATGATTTCTCTTTACGCCTAATTTTTTCTTTACAGGGAATGAGTACCAGAAAACAAAGGTCTGGTCACTTGATCATAACTGAATCACGAACAAAAATAATACTCTGGTATTCTGATGTGTTTCGGCTTTCCTTATTAAAAGCAGCTTTCTCTAGGCAAGCATGCTCCATATGAAGCTAGTACAGTATTGTGCGTGTCTGTGTTGCAAATTGGACTCTGTTTCAGAGGAGGAGGAAGGAATTCAGACCCCTGGTTTCTTATAATATTAGCTGGTTGTCTGTGGTACACAATATTATAGGAAATGCAGTCTGCTAACTATAAAGCTCTCAGTACGACGGTGCTGTATCTACACCAATTAGCTGCAACAATAAAATCCAACACTGTAGTTTCCTTCATAAACCAAAACAGAATTGGCCTGTAGACATGGACGCTTGCTCTCTTGGGGGTGGCCCGGGGTGTTGGACACACTGACACTGGCCGTGAATCCCTTGGGTCATGAAAATCCTGATGGAGTGGAGCCTCCATGAGTCAAACTTGTGCCAGCAAATCCTCGTATGGCGATCGCATTGGGATGCCGGGTCAATGCCTTACACTCTTTACTGTGGTAAAATGTCAATTTATCTGCTTGCAATGCAATGTTTAAGTTACTGGTATCTGTCAGCATAACATTGACGTGAATGTCCACATCCAAGATATTCAAGCGAAACGTCGCATGGGAACAAAATGCTATTGGGTCCACCTGTCAGCTGTTTTAATGTTGGTGCTGATCATGAAACTGGAGTTGTGCACCAAGTGAAATTTTGGAGTCATTGCTGTAAGTGCTTGTGTTTTAAATTTTGTAAATGTGAGGTTCACCAAAGTGGAGTTAAAGTCTCAACATCTCCGAACCTGCAGATAAAGCCTTAAGCTATTTTTAATCGCTCACAGATTTATATATAGATAGATGGAGACTGAAGGTCCCGCTCACAGCATTCTTCTTAGTTTAGACATACAGCATGAGTCATACTTAAGAAAAGCTTCAAAATTGAATGTGAGTCAGGCTGCAACAATAATACCACACAATATAAACACACAGAAGCTCTCTGATCTCATTCATCTAATGATTGATGCCGGCGTCTTGCTTTCCCCCCTTTCGATTCCGAGGTTTCTCCAAACCACACATGATCTCGACCTCATCTGCAAACCTTCTCGCCATGGAGCACGGACCTATCTGTCTCAGTGGTTGCCATGACAATGCATCACCGGATGAACAGAGGGGAAATGTCATAGCTTTTCACTGTGAGGCATTCAGGCGGCTCACGCAGCGGGCTGTAATTTTAAAGGGGATTGATAGCGTGTCGATATTGAGGATCGTCTCCGCGGAAAGTCGTCGGGAAAGGTTAATGTATTCAACACAGCAGCAGCAGGAAGTCAGGGAAGGGTCAAACGTGTATGGAGCGGTTTCATGTCCACGTGTTTGTTTTTGTCCTTGCAGGCATAATGATTAAATGCCTGTGCTTTGAGCCTGTTTGTTTGTCTGCACCTTTCAATTACTTTCTGCAGACTCATCCTGAAATCTGTATCACAAACAAGATGAAGGCAACGAGAGAAAGACGAGCACTTTCTCAGGCAGCAGAATTATATGCAAAACATGAACTACAGCTAACAGAACACAAAGTATCAAACTGACTATTAATATGCTAATAAGAGGAAGAGGATGAGAATGACCCGAGTTAACATTCGATTTTGAACTTTGTGTATGTCCTCAGATTTTTGTAAACATGATTACGAAGCCAGCGTGCATCATAGATAACTCGTGCATGATCTGATTACATTTTGAAAAAACCTTCCTGCATAGTTTTGCATACTGTTTAAGGAACACTGATTTGAAACTGATGCCAAAACTCCTTCACACTTGAAGCTACCAAGAACAAAATGATACCAAATAATTTAGCATGGAAAACAACTGAATTTACAGTTTACTTGTAACGAAGCTGATTTTTTTTGCCTGTGAACAACGTCCTATAAGAGTGATACTGTACATGGGAACTATTGCATATTGACAGTAAACAATCTGATTAATGACAATAAACCACTAGTACTGTAAAGTCACAATATGTGGTCTTTTATCGCGGTAATAAATGGACTGGTAGTTTTTTCTACTCTGTTTGAGTACTCAAACTGCTTTCTTACTACAAGTCTAATTCACCAATTCACACATACATTCATGCAAGCTCTTTTTTCTAGTATTAAGTGCTTTTAATCTAACTTTGACTATGCATCAGTTACAACACCGGTTTCAATGTCTGGCCCAAGAATACTTTGACATGCTGGCTCGAGGAGCTAGAACACCCTACCTCCATATCCACAGCTGGCCCTCAAAAATGGACATCATGCTGTGACATAACACCTCTTGTTTAAGTAAAGAATGACTTTTAATGCTTTGATACACAGGTCAGGACACTTTATTGGGCCTGCGACTAATTGCTGTTGTCATTATTGATTACTGAGACATTTTCCAGCCCAGTGAGTCATCCAGTGGCTGGTTTTATCCAAGTAACAGATAAAATGCATCCTAATTGTTTTTGCTTTACTTTTCTGTCAGCTAACTAATCAATTAATCAACTGGTTTTTGCACTCTGTGGCAACACTACAAGGGTTCAAAATTAATAATTGTGGCTGCAGTAACCACATACCTGGAGAACAGAGACGTATCATTACAGATTTGTTCAACATTTTACAAAGATGAGACCATTGATGCCACTCATGCCTGCACTATAAATATCAAGCAACAACTAGCATCTATAGTTAGCTTACTTTAACACAAAACTACACCTAAAATGCCACATAATTGGGTGGGTGTCTGTGATCTCATGCCTCCGGCAATGACCCTCGCAGAACTCCACACTGCTTAAAAGCAGAATCTGCAAAAGATCTTTTATTTTGAAAATCCACCACCAGTTTCTCTAGGGTGCTCCTGTTTTTGACTTCCTGCTCTCGTCATCAGTCCCATCTACGCTAACATGGCTTCCATAAAAAACAAAACAAAACATGACTTTATTTAATACAATGTTAAACTGATGGCTACTACTGCTTCAATCTTCGAGGCCATGAATACCCGAAATCTTTAAAGGGTTGGAAATACTAGTTGGCTGATTGTGTTGACTCTGCACTGAAGTGAAAAAAAAAACTAGATAAAGTTATTTCTAGAAATGCTGAAACACTGTTCTGAGATGTGTGTGTGTGTGTGTGTGTGTGTGTGTGTGTGTGTGTGTGTGTGTGTGTGTGTGTGTGTGTGTGTGTGTGTGTGTGTGTTTTAAAGGGTTGGGATTATCTTCTATTGAGAGGGAGTGGGTAGACTTTGGAAGTTAGCACAAATTGGGAGACCTCCTCCTTGATTTCCATATTAACCCAGTTTCAGAGGAAATGGGGAAAAAGCAGAGAGTACAGAAAATAATATATTAAAAAAAAACCCTTTAATTACACGGCCTGCTTTGCTAAAAGGAAGAAAAATAGAAAAAAAACTGCTGACACCTTCACAATAAAATACCCCGAGGTAGACAAGAGTGTCTTAGTGTGGATACATAAGAACATGAAGACTCATGAAGAATGTAATATGATCCTTGAGGCACCTCGAGGCAGGAACATCTAAATATGTTTTTGAGTACTTTGGCAGGTGTTCGTGTGTTTGTTTGTATGGAAGTGGACAGATTTGTGACCGGATACGCAAAATTTACCAGGCGTGTGAGTTCAAAATGAAGACCAAATTCAGCCCACGGGTACCGAGTACTCATCTTATCACGTAACAGTTTAGTAATAAACTGGGTACTCACAGGCTAGAGCGTCAGCATGTAGCCGGTGTGATCCCCATGCAAGATTGGCCTCTAGTCGTATTTTCATTTTAGCTTTTATTTATTTATTTTGCCGTGCTCACAGAATCCGTCTCCAACCGAAATGCAATTACTGCGCTGTGCTTGTTCACTGTAGGAAAATATATACAGGCAAAAAAGACTAATGTTAGATTAATGTTGTACCTAATATGCAAGTAATGAAACATTATTTAGTTGCCTCATCGGCACACTCAGTCTTGCTCTGTCATTCTCCATTGGACTCCTGATGAGCAGCATCTACTGCACAGACACATGATGTGTGGGAGTAACTAGGTCTGCCACATCAACTCTTCCTCAGGTCCCCGAAGGAGTAACCTGGTTTATTCTGGGCTGGGCCAACCGTTCTTCACCCGGCTTGTTGCCATGCAGGGTGGCTGAGGGCAGGGAAGGGTTGCATCATTTTATATGTGACTGACTATCGTTTTCAGTGCTTATGAAAACACATTCTTATTTTTGCACTCAAAAGCATGAAAACAGCTCTTTACTAATCAATCTCTATTCATCACGAACATAAGACCCAAAATTTACCGCATCCATAGCAACATATTCACCCCCTTTTAAGCCAAACCTAAACCACTGGTGCAAATGATTGTCTAAACGTTTCAGCTACGCTTTCTTTGATCACACTGAGCTTTAGCATGACAATATTTTATAATTTAACATTAATTTGTCAGCTAAAATCACAATTAACTGCTTCCTTGCAGATTTTATTAACTGTAGCTAGCGAGAATGAGCTAATATGTGATGAGACTTTAATTTTTTTTTAATTGTTTGTAAAAATATGATATAATAAAAGACTGCGACAGGTATCAGCATGCTCACTAGCTAATCTTCCCGTCTTTTTTGATTTTGATTTTGAACAAAGATGCTTCATGAACTGTAGATTAGGTAGATCATTTAATATCCTTACACATACCATCTGACTTCCTGCCGTCATGTCTCATTTTTAATGCAATGCTTCAAATCTTTACCCTCGTCTTCAGGGAATGCTTTTCTAGACGTTGTTCTAAAAGCATATATGATTACCCGGGAAATGCATTTTAATTTGATGCAGCTCTCCAAAGTCTGTGGCTTACTGCTATCACAAGCTAGGCTAAAGTACAGCGGATAAGTGCTACATGTTTCCCTCGGGGCACACTATTAAACACTTAACCAACAGTGTGGTATCGATTGGCGGTTATCTTTCCTCCACTCGGGCCAATATTGTCTGAAACATCCAGACTTTATTTCAGATTTAAGCTATTTAGGTGATGCTTCTATTGATCAGCAACAAGTGCAACTGCAGCATAAACACCTTAAGTAACCACTACAAAATCCATCATATCAAAACAATACAAAAAAAAATCTGCAAGGACAGAGAAAGAGCGCCAGAGCTCAGGAGGCAAATCCAGGAATAATCATGTATGAAGTGCAGAGTAAAGTAACTGTAAGTATCAAAAGATGCTACAGCGGGTTTAACAAAAGACGCGAGCTCTTCAGGGGAAGGAAAAATGTAATAATAGAGATGATTTATGCCCCACAGCCATATTCAACAGGCGGTATGTTTTGATCTGAAAGTCTGATTTATCTTTATTCATTTCTGTATTTCCATGTGCATTACAGAGCATGCATAAATATAATTATCATTTCAAAGCCACAACTGCCACACAGGAAGCCCAGAATAACCTGTAAACACTTCATTAATCATTTCCTGATCACTTTAGCTTTTGTTCCCATACATTGTTCCTTATTTGCAGACTACATCTGGCCGGACTCGGTGCGTTGATCTGAGTCTATTTATTTTCATAACATGAGTTGCGGCGCTAATACACCTGTTCCAATAAATCTTAATTTGTCTCCTGGGTCCGTCTGCCTCATCTTCTGAATGTAGTCTTTTGGAAATGCTTTGCTGACTGTCAGCTTTAGTGTTTCCTCATGTTATCCAAGAGCATTAGCTTTCACAGTTTAAATAGCTTTAGCAGCAGCCGGGCGTCTCTCTGTCTGTCACAGCGAGAGGAGAGACGTGCCTGGATTTAGAGCGCTTTACCTTTTTCAGCTGAAAATCTTCTTTATTCCTGCCAACGTGCTGCTTATCCAGTCACAGCTTCTCTTGAACATCACTGATTTATGGGATGGTGCATTTGAGGGCTGATCAATTGATTGATTCTGTGACCTACTTTATGTATTATGGATTGGACTTGATTGAGCTTTAATTGCGCTGCAGTCTTGCCACTGCAAGACAGCACATACTGATGTATCGTCAGCTTAATGCTCCCTTAAGCCTCGCAGGAGATGATCAGAAAATCACTGCAAATAGACTTCAGCTGGACGGTTCGGACATTCATAGATCTGTTCCACTCATAGTGACATATTTTAGGAAAATTATTTTGCCGTTTGACTGATTCCCACGTGTCAACCCTCTGCATACCAAACACATGCTGGGAACCTCCAGGCCTGGAATTAAAATGTTGTTTTTATCTGTCAAAAAAATAGAAGGAAAGAAAAATGTGTTTTCCTCCAAGCTGTCAGCTACAATAACCATTCCTGCTTGTTTTGATCTCCTCAATATTGTAAATATACTCACTAAAGTGACAGGATAATGCTTTGTGATTCATTGTGCATGTGGCTCTGAATGGCTCGGCACCACCTCGATAGACCAGTCAACTGTTATATTTGCCAAACAAGGATTTCTTTGTTGTTAAACACCTGACTTCTATATTTAATGCACTAAATCACAGTGTGTGTGTGTGTTTTCATATCTGGTTGCCATCGGGAATGTCCCTGACAACAGAGAAGGAAGTAACATGTGCCATCACTATGGAAACCAGTGAAGGATGCAGAGCATCAAACATTGAACAGTTTTCCGTCACTTGTTATGTCACCAGCCTCCCTTTATTTCTTACATAATAGTCACTGATAGTGTAATAACTTATAAAAATATATCACAAAACACTCTTATTTTGGGATCATATCAACTGCGACACCCGGAAAAAAAAAAGAAGAGGGAATGTTGGCAAAGAGGAAGGAGACAGTTGACGTTCTGTGATGCACACACGTCTGTGATGATCTGAGTCTGTAGGTGGGAAGTTTTCCTCTGCGCCGTTGGAGTTCTCGAAATAACTCCGGAGCGTTGCACCGTGCTGTCTATGCTAATTCACCTCCTCCCACAGGCTTATTCCTGTACAGAGCTGTCATTTAATGATTCACAGGGAAGAGGGGGGGGAAGCTGGAGAGGGACACACCCGCATCTCGTTAAAACTAAGAATTCAATTTAGAGCATCGTTAGACATCACATTATTATCTTTCACGCAGAATCACTGTAGCCAAAAGAAAACTGCTGTTTCCATTTGCAGCCATTTATATTTGGTGGTATGGCTGTGCTGTAGGACACACCCAATCACTATCCACTTGTATATGGAGAAAGACGGAGTTGGGAGAACCGACACAGAATACTAAACATCTGATTAAGCCAGAGAAGGCATGAAAAGAAGTGAAAAGGAGGTTATAGACTGGAGGTGGGTTGTAAAGTGGCTTGCAGTTATGCAGTAACTTCAGACAGGCCCATACAGCTCAAAATATTGAGCCTCATATAAGACTGGATTGCTAATTGGACGTGTAGAACGGTATCAAATGATTGCCCCTGAGCATAACTTATTTACCTGAATTAACATTAAGCTTGATCTCCAAAAGAGATGTTTCACTCTTAATGCAGAGAGACATCCACTGATCATGGTCATTTCGGCTTTTAATGATTTCTTGTGATTTCTTCTGTTTCCTGCGTACAGTAGCTCAATCTTTGTCTCGTCTGACCATATGTGTCCCAGTGTAGGTTACAGGAAATCCAAAATAAATTCAAATTTGTGCACCCAGTTCTTGTTTCTAAAGTCATTAAATGTACAATTATTCCACCCTGGAAAAAGAAAAAGCTAAGGAAACTTCTGACTACCGTCTGTGATTGAAAAATATATCATAAATCGTTTGATTTGCACTTGTCTGTTTTCAGAACCCTAGGCAGAAAGTTGCAGTATGTAGTGGACATCAGTTTTTGCGTATTCTTTGTTTCCCGATGTGTCATTAAATATCACTCATAGCATTGATGTTTGCTGTCATTGTCCGACATCTTGGGGCTAATTAATGGGAAGCTGTGGTGCATGGCCAAGTGCTGATTCACATCATTAAATCACAGCTAATCACAGCGGCATCCCTTACACATACTCTCACGTGGCAGCATAGATGATTGCACACATATGAGTGCACGCTCGTGGAGGAAGTAGCTCAGATTGAAACTGCAGGATTCATCTCCAGAGATCTTCTTAGACTTTCATTTAGTGAGTTTAGCAAACAAGACGCATGGATTTATCTTCCAAGCTGAGAGAAGGTGACAACACGGGTCATTTATATTCTAGGCCTTGCATCTACACACTCCCTCCTGACCCCCGGAGCCTCGGCATCTTTCAGAGGTCTACACCATCCATTGAATTATGGGGCTGATAGGGGCTCTGTAGCGTGGGTTGCCTAGCAACTTGTATTGAGTGAGGCAGGAGGCCTGCTGATAGGGAGATTACTGGGGTTCCCGATAAAGTCCTTCCTGCCATGAACGCCGGCTTATCGTGGTGCTGTCGGAGGAAAAAATGTCAGCTATTAGCTCCCCAAAAACAGGAAATCAGAGGTATGAGGCACGGCAGGTGCCTCACATAAATATAACATTTCACCTTTACATCATCAAAGCCACAAAAAAGGGGCTGTAAAATTGTGGGTGTGCGTTTGTTTCTCACTTTAAGCTGTAAAAAGAAAAAACACTCATGAACCTGTTTTCACCATTTTCCTCTGTAGATGGAGTGTTTGGAAGGTGCCAAGAACTGGCTGGTGCAGACCTGCACACGTATGATATTTCTTCGTCTGCTCTGCAACGTCTCAGGATCCTCCTCCAGAAACTGGCTCACAGAGGTACAAACAGCCTGTCCATCTTTGTCCAACTTTCTTTTTGTCTCTTCGGCATCAGTCGCAGCAAATGCCTGTCAACTGCCATGGTGCAACGCAAGCCAAATAAGCCAAGCTGTCTCTTTGGCTAGGCGCAGCGTACCACCAGAGAGCTAGAACAGGTCATTTGACTCATATCAGGCTATTGTTGTGCCCCCATCGCCTAACTCTGGCAGCCAATCAGACCAGCACGTATGCCGCTCAGACATTTAAAGCTAATTTTGTGGATGAAAGGCTGTGAGGTGTGCAGTGTAATCACTTCAGACAGTGTGTACTGCTCACTCACTGGCAGCTGGCAGTGATTTTTTTTATATATATATTTTTTTCATGGCTATACATCTTCAGAGATATATTACATAAGAACTAACTATATGTGCATCTAATTTAGATGGAAATCAGTAGGAATTGCAAATATCTGTTTCTTGTTTCCTAACATGGAGACATGCCACCATTCCTTTGGATTTTGTATAATCAGTGCATCTAATGTGGGAAAATTGATATTCATGTCTTATACTAGTTGTGGGGAACAAAGTCTTCTCTTGCTGATACAGTGTGAACGCCAGCGCTAATTAGGAAGCATGAATCAGAGGGGAAAAAATAGCTTAAATTCTGTGTACAATGGAAAATATGAAGCAAACGATAGTATTTCATTTCATGGGCCTGTGATTTAATAATTTAATAGCATGTTTCCTGGAAGCAAATATGTAATTTGGTACTCATTATAAGTATAAATGTAGACACAACATGTTCAGGCAGTACGTTCCTAATTAATTACATCCAATTAAATGCCTGAGCGTGTGCACAGCAGGTCAGATGAACATGCAAAAAGAGGAAACATGTCTACAATTCAGCATAGACGGGAACGTTCATTATAAACTCGTTAAAATGAATAGGTACCAAGAAAATACATGTTTGTAACTGCAGCTATGACCCACCAGGGGGCAGTAGACACCTTTAACACAGACCGTGACCGGCCGCTCAGCCCTCCAAGCGTAATTGGCTTTGCAGGCCACTCTGAGCTTAATATCTTTTAACAGGCGTAAACCAGTGTTGAAAATCATTAAGAGTAAGCAGCCGGCCAGAGAAAATCAAAAAAAGAAAGAAAAAAAAGAGGGAGAAAATGGAGTGATGAATATTAAGCTAGGCGAGACCACACATTTATTCTAATTACTGCTTAGAAATAAACAAATGAGAGCGAGGTGGATGAGAAGAGATCCGGTGTGTAAATGTTTTTTTTTTTCTGCTCTGTTTTAAGAGGTGTTTAACTCTTCAGATGGTTTTCATTATGAGACTTCTTCGGTGACCTTGTATTTTAAGACTCCCGACACCACAAACATGACATCATCACTTTGAAACATGCTCGCCCATTCTGTCTCGTAGAATTACATCCACAGACACGAAGCATTATCTTCGGATGAGTCCACAATGCACTGTTAATGCTCGGTGGCACGTTATTCTTATCAGCTCAACAGCTATTGAAGTGTCATCTTTGAGACATCGGGGACCCTTTTTGAGGCTAGACGGGGTTATAGAGACCATTGTACTGTAACCCAAATTGAAGAGATGAAGGGGAGGAAAAAAAACATCAATGGAATCGATTTACAATCCTCTTTATCTTGCAGGTAGAAATCACACAATCTCTGCTCAATGCACAACACCAATGTCATTCAGATCAATAGGAACTGACCCTTGTACAAAAGGGCTTGGGTTGTCTGGATGTGCCCCCATTGGCAGAGCACATTGTCTGGTATTAAATTTTCACCACAATACCTCTTGAATGCAAGACGCTGTCATCCAGCTGCAAATGACTTTTATATTACACGTCATCTAAAGCTTAGTTAGTATTCACCGTGCACAGCTGCAGTCTTCCTACACATTTCATATAGCTAGACTGCTGTCAAACAGCTTTGGGATCATTACGGCTCTGCTAAATATGTGTGCTGCTGTAGCCTTGGATTGTGTGACTATACACACAGGAGCTAATTCAGTTACTGCAGCGATTTGAATTTGATGTTCAATATATTCAAATGATGAAGTATTTAATTGACCGTTCTCTAAAGCCCTCACTGGAACAGCAATTTTCCAATCACAGCAGTGCTTTCCCTACTTTGTGGAGGGCAGTGGGTTCTCCTGTGTTTTTTGTGTCATGTTATATTCTGTCCTCTCCTCTGGTCTCTGTTTCACCGGGTGATGGGAGTGGCTAACAAAGCAGATGAACTGAAGGTAAGGTCACAGAGAGAGTTCTCCCAGGAGAAGTTAAGAGAAATAAATTAGCAAAATTAGGTGCATCGGACAACTTCTAGAACTCAACCCATAAACTTGACCACTATCTCTTTTGTGGTCGTCTGCTTTTGATGCCTGATTTATGCCACTGCAGATGTGTCCTGTCGTTTACAAAGGTATTTGTCTGCGGAGAGTCTACAGAGAGGAGTTTTCAACCACTGCAGACAGATAGGCAGTCCAAAACTGCCCATCTATCTGCCCACGCGCTACCATCACTGGACCATAATTTCCCCATTAACCGCTACACTGCTCGCAGTGCTTCTGCCCTCGCCACATATACTGCTTTTGTAATCCACATCTCCTCCAATGCTGAAATTTCAGTTATATTTTGGAAAGGAGGAAGACGTTGTAGAGAGCCAAATCTGGGCAGTAGAGCAGATGGTGGGTGATGACTGTGTTGCTGTGGCCAGAAAAACTCATGCCTTTTAACTATGCTGTGAGCGGGCGCACAAATGCGTCGAAGTTCAGGTCGTTTGTACTCAGATGTTTTGAGATGTCCACATTGCCAGTGTAATGGTGGGGGAATCCATTTAATCTGGGAAAAACAACAAGCAATCTCCTGGTTGTGCTCCTTACCTGATGCTCATTCTTCATGACTTCTGTTTGCTTTCTGTCCCAAGGCCCAGCTATCATCACCTACGATAATCCGTGGCATAAAACATGGGTTAGTTTAACATAAAAGTTGATACAAGTTTGTAGGCCATGGTATTATGAATACGCGCACATGTGCAAGTGAGGCCAAAACTGGACCAAGGAGCTAGCTAAAGAACAAAGGAGGAGTTCTCCAAGGAGCACAGGACCTTGAAGGGCAGAGAAGGTTTTGCTTTGTTATTAAAGGTGCTGTTACAAAAATTTTGACTGCAACTCATACCTGGGTCTTTTAAACAATCTCTGCCTGAGTCTACCGAAATTCCTGAAGATGCTAGAAGCTCAGTGTCGATAGCGAGCTACTAGCCCTGGCTAGAGCGAGTGTAGCTCTACGTTTACCTCATTCATTTACAGACATAGCAACCGTAGCTATGGAGGAGGAGGGACTTAGCAAGCAGTTGTGCTCCTAGAAGGTGAGTACAGTTCATACTAGGTCCAGATCAGTTTTTATGCTTTCGAGCGCCACAAGTTAAACATCAGAAAGAATTATGTCAGAATGCAAGACTGGTAACATAAAGTTGATGGAGCATATCAAACTGCAGTAACCTAAAGTTGATTGATTTCGTGACCCTCTGTAGAGCAGCACATAGTCTCATACAGACAAGTCAAATAAGATGATGCACTGTGACAGTTGCATTAGTTCTATTGACAAGAATCATCGGTCAGGGAGACTCAGTGACCATAAACTGACATCGTGTCCCTCCAGCGGTACGGAAACAACAGGTTACTTGTGGTCCTGCTTCGGATCCTGCGCAAACCTGCTTTCCTTGACAAACAAGCAACTAAAACTGCTGTTGTTGTTCACCATGTTCCACTCTGTCTGTTCCTTCACAGCCTAGCTAGATAGCAGCGGGGAGAAAAGATACACTTACAGGCTAATGTGCTGCATGAAAACTGGAGTTGTTATAAGGAAAACACGGGGGATCTACTCAATCATTCAGTGTGACTCTGGCTACTTTCTGCTGCAGGCTTTGACTCAGAGCAAATTATTTGCTCCAGTTTAACTACACGTCTTTGCACTCTTGTACTGTAGATGTTCTATGCACCATATAAACATATATTAGCATTTAACTGGGACGAGAATAGCTAAATCTAGGTGGGGCTGGAGCTTTTACGCTTTCATTAAATTTTATTTATTGAGGTGTGAGAGTACTGAGTTCTGAGTACTAACATGAACCCCACAGCAAATGCAGCAGTATGTTACAAATGGCACTCATACAGCATGTGCATTCATATAACAGAGCCTACATTGATTTAATGCACTTGTCAAATTCAGATTGACACATTTCACATTTCGACTAATTAAACAGAACTTGCTGCTAAGTAATTCAAGCTCTTTTCCATGAATGCCTTTAAATCAGTTAGTGCAAAGAAGTGAAGGAAAGGGAAAAATCTGCATTTCAAAAAAACACCACATGAAACAACAAGTCATGTAGACAGGATCCCATCTAATAGGCTTTGAATATTTAGGAGCCCCCCACACACTCCCTCTCCCTCTGTCACACAGAAAACAGACAGGAGGCCAACAGAAATATCTTGCTTGTTTGAAAGCTGTTGCACTAATGGCAAGGCGTTAATTAACTGAGGCATTTGCCTGAGACGGGATGCTATCCTTAACAGGCGAAAAGCGGCAGCACTTGATGATGGAACCTGCTCTTTCTCTGGACTTACAGATGAATTTGCATGACATTTAGCTCCTCAGTGCCAGGATAATCAGCGGAGAGGTTGATTGAGAGGAGCCCAACCGTAAAGGCCCCACCACTTTTCTCCCTGACTTTTTTTCTTTTATAAAATGGCTCATTTTGATTCTGTAATTTGTGCCGGCATACTTTTTTCCTCAAGTGGGGCCCATCGCACGCAGACAAAACATTGGTATGTATGGAAATGAACGCATTCCCCAGGAGACAGAGGGGATAGAGGTGTCACAGTCGATGAAGCCGGCCTCATCCTGTTGCGGCGCCATTGCGCATTTACCACTTGAACCTATTTAACCGGCTACAGTAAACTGCAGGTGCCATATGGATCCTTTAGGGCTGAAGCCAGGCCCGATCCTCCCATTGCCCGCTGATGATGGCATAAATGATGATCACCACTGTAATATATAGCAAGTATACACCACACTGCGTAAGCCACGGGTAGTTAACTGTCATTGTTGTACGGATGGATGGCTGAGCTGCGTTCCAGAACAGTGACAACATACGCTGCTTTGTGCTCCATTCACTGCTGCCAAGAATGACTAGAGGCATCTGTAGCTACTCTGCATTGCTCAGATCCTCATCTGGTGCTTATGAATATCTATGAGAATATCCAGCGTGTATGGGTGAGAAACCCGGCTAATGAAGACATTCTGCAGTGTTGAAACGCTCATTCCTTCACAGATTTCTACTTCACAGTCTGTTTCCTTATTAAACCCAAGAGCAGCATTGGATTCTTTAGGTAGAAACCTCTTTAGAGTCTGGTAAAAAAAAAGTTAGCTGTGTGGCAGCAATTAATTGATTCTCATTGTAAAACACTCTTACTCTGCAATCGCCATGTCGTCTGTGTGTTCTTGTTTTTAAAATATAATATGGTTGGTGTTTCGTCGCTCTCCGCCAGTGGAATCCTGTGTCTCTTGGCTCATTGGGAATGGGGCCATGTTTTGGGTATCTTTTTTGCTTGGGTAGCTCCATCTGGTCTTGGCACCACTGTGCTTTGCCCCTGCCCAGGAGTTCTGCATCCCAACTATGTGTTGGCAATTAGCAAGGATGTTGGCACGGCGTCAGGCCACTGTGTGACATTCTCCCCGTGCTTGTTGATGGGCTGTGCTGTGCGCGCATATGTGTGTGTGCGTGTCCGTACATGTATGTGCAGACATGTGTCCCTACATGTGTGCACGTGTAGTCATGTCTTCAGTTTAGCTTGTCATAATTTTGGACTTCCTCTGTTCTTTCATCCTTTATCCTTGCTGTTTTGTACCATAATGTTTACTCTGCAATGCTGAGAGAACTACAGTATAACACTTTCTCTGAAGTCTTGTACAGTTGAATAGTTCTCCGTGCTGAACAGCAGAACAGTGTAAGCAACAATATAATAAAACTATCATATTTTAATATTACTTCTTTTTTGTTTTTCTTTTTTTTTCTACAGGTTTGACATGGCAGGATGACATCACTCAGCAGGTCATCTCCAGAGAGCTCTCCAAATTGAAAAACATCCCCCTCCACCATCAAGCCACCCCTCCAAGCCTCCTGACCACCTACAGCAGCTCCAGAGACAGGAAACTGAGGCCTGGACAAGATGAGTTGACTAGAAACCTTCATAAGTACCTGACGGGACTGGGCTTCCTGCCTCGGGCTGAAATAGATGGACAACCTGGAGTCCAACATGAGGTGGCCAATATTCAAGTGAGAATCCAGCACTGAGTAAATGTGTAGGAGCCGCTGGGCATCTAAGTGAAATGAACAGTAACAAACACATAAAAATGACCCAAAAAAGCAGAAGGGCTGAAAAAAGGCTTGTGGTAGGATAATGTTAAAGTTAATTGTAACATTTTGCAGAACCTTACATGACAGGTTGATAACGTATGGTGGGAAAGGCATTTAAGAAGCAACTGGATCTAAATGATTGAAAAATGATGAAGAAGGAAGTAGTGTCAGGACTAAAGGTCAGGTTGTCTGCCATTTAATGTGTTTCAATCTAGTCCTTCAACTTTATGGCAGGGACATACTAAACTGAAATATGCTTTAATGGCTCATGTAAAAGTAGGTGCAACATTAAGGTTAGGATTTAGGAATCCATATCGTCCAAGTAAACATAAAGCGTCACATATTCTTGGCTAAATTATAGAAGGGCCTCTTCCCACTTCTTTTGACAAAGTGTCAGTATTCTCCTTCTGCTGGGGTCGCCCTCTTGTCTTTACTTTGCCTTTGTTTCTTGCTTTCTGTCTTCGCTTCCTCTCCCACTGAGCTGGGAGCCTTTTTATACAAAGATCTTCCATCACCTCTTTACATTATTCAGTCCTTATATTTCGGGTGGAACCCGGGCTTTGTGTGAAATGTGCTCCGCATCCTTCATAGCCGAGCTGCTTCCTGCTGCTGTGTCAGTGCAGCCATAATGCAAAGTTGAAGAGTTCAGGACCTTCCTTATTGATGAAATGAGCTCCTTTGTTGTGTGGTGTGATGGAAAAAGGCAAACATGGTTAGCATGAATGGCAGAGCAGCCCCCATCTTGCTGTGCTAATGCCATTATAACCTCTCAGTACAGCGGGGTTGGAAAGACTGACATTTTCTCTATATACATTTGAAGGACGGAAAATGGCAAGGGAGATAGCTAGTATTAGTGCAAAAGCAACATGGATAATGATGCTGTTCAGTGGAATGGATATACTGTATGCTGAATTGAAGTGTGGGCTCTTATGATTCACACGAGAGGAATTATTTTTCTTCCTCTCTTAGAGCACAATCACACATTTTGGTGCCAATATTAATAACAGCTACAATACCAAATGGTTAAAATGCCTCTAAACATCTTTGTATCATTTTAATGTAAATACATTATTCATCATGTGTCAAATATATACTCATATGACGAACTTTTAAATCAGATGACTCAGTTTTCTCTCTCTCTTTAGATAAGGCATTGCTGCTACCTCTCAGATAGAGGGGTTATATTTTTTAAAGTTTCTTGGGTGCTGTGGAAATGCATGAAATTACTCTTTGAGTGACACTATCTCATCTATGATTTCCATAATGCAATTTCCAAGAGCAGTTGTCTTTGATCTGGATTCCACATTCATATCCTGTTCCGTCTCGTCGAGCTAAGGTTGCTTCTCTTTTTATACTGAAGCCTGTCACAACAATGCTGACCCAGTACAACCCATTTCAATGTTGTCACAAAGAAAAAAATACTAGGTTATACTTATCATATGACTGATATGTCGCAACAAACTCTACAGCCATGCTAGCAGTTTCACAAGCTTGTATTTAAGCATGCTAACAGTGATAGCATAGTGACATGGCTTCAAATCATCATACTCCATACATTAAGGGCTAAAGCTAATAATACTTTTAGCAAGATGAAAAGATTTATAATTCTTTATGTCTAAGCACTATTTTAACTCCCAGTGTGTAGGTTAGCTAGTACGAAGATAATGCTAGTTAAGCTAACACATAACTAGCATTAAAAAGACACTTTTCTAATTACATACAGCCCTACAGAAATATTGCTTAAAGCTTGTTATTATCCATCTTTAACCTTAAAAAGCTACATGGTCTTAGCTTTAGCTTAACTTCGAGAAATATATAACCCTACAGCCGACATTTGGAAGTTATAGTTTGTCTGCTGCAGGCTATCCAGTTTTGTCTCCTTAAAGTTTTTCAGTTTGAAAAACTTTTTCAGCTTGTACAATAAATAATTCTGGATAATTTACCCTGTTAGCGCCTCTCAGCACAAGGATGCTTTTAGGTATTTGACACAGCTGACAAAGAGGCACCTTCACATAAGGCGTTAATTATTTTCCCTTCCACTTTGGGGTGGCTGTGGCTCAGGAGGTAGACTTTAAGTTTTTTGTTTTTTGAACAAAACTTTTTGCACAAAATGGATGAAGGAATGTTAAGGAATGACAGCTATTTTTACACACAGTCCCACAATTTTAGGCGCTAAAAATTCAGTTGAGAAGCAGTTTCACAGCGAGGAACAGAGGCAAAACTACAAAAATAGTGTCTTTGCCTAACCAATTATAGACCCAATAGTACATATCCATTCATTGTTGCTTGCATGTAGGGTTTGGGTGCAATGTTAATAGCACTCAAACCCTACTCCTAAGCCTAAGCCTACTCTTAGATGGACCAGGGTGGATCTGGTGGATGATATTACTTAGAGGTTAGTTTTCTTCACTCTGTCATAGTTACAACTTACTAACAGGCCGATCCATTATAGGCTAGCTTGGTGAAAATGTGTGACATATTGACAATTGTCTAAATGTGGTATACTGAGTATATTGTGTTGTGTGTAGAAAGAAGACATCAAATCCGATGACCGTTCAGAGCCCAGCCAGCCAAAGCCCAAGCAGGGCTGGAAGGAGACCACAATCTATAGTCTTCAGAAAGGAGCCGGCCAGCCTCCAATCACCAAAGTCGTTACACAGAGTGGAGAGGGCAGGCATCCCAAGCTCAGTAAAGCTTACTCCAACCAGAACCCAGGAAAGAGCACGCTGCTTTCCAGCCATATGGAACGGCTTCTTTCCGGGGCACCAGGCACTCAGCAGGGCAGTCCAGGTGGCGAGGCGATGTGGCCCAAAGGAAAGCTCCACTACCTCAGCTACGTGCGACCAGCTTTAAACGACCACACAGAGCCACAGACTCGGGTTGCTTTTGGCTCCAAAGCCCAAAAGCCTAATCTAGACCAACTGCTATTCAAGGCTGACTCGAACCGACTCACCGCAAAACAGCCTCTTAGGGCCATGGATGGTACGATCAATTATAGTTGCTTTTTTCTCCTCTACATTTTCAGGAAAATTTAGCATTTTGGTGCTTTTTTTAATGCATTTATAAATGCTCTAGCAACCCTTCTTTTCCTGTCCAGAGCGATTCATCCAGAATCTGGTAAACCAACTGGGGAGGCACAGCATCAACATGGATGCTTTGATGGGCAAAGATTTGGACCAGCTGGCTGAAGTCATCACAGGAGCTCTGCGGGAGGTGGATGTGGAGCGCCCTGCGCTTGAAGCTCAGCCAGGACCAGGAGCCACTGACTCCAGGGGGAACATGGAGGGTAACAGGGAGCCCCAGGCAGCAATGCATTTGAATCAGGACCAGGACCTGAAATCAGATAAAGAGCAGGATCTAAACCAGAAAAACACACTGAGAATGAAACAGCAAGGTCCGTATGTCTACTGGTGAAAGAGAGAATAAAAACTTGCAGCATTCATGGTAGTGATGAGCATATAAATGTAAGACAGAATAAGACATTGTAAGCTGAAGATGCTTTAGTAAGGCTTTGTTTATGTAATTTCTGTTCAAAGTGCTGCCAGAGGTATTTTTGAGTCTTTCATTTTGAGTCATAACTCTTTTTCCTTGCTAAATACAAAAGAGTACTTCAGTTTTCACACAATCTGCTCACATATATTGTGTTTGTTTCCAGGCCAGAAAATAGACGGCGCAGACAAAGAGCCCGTTGACAAGGTGAATGTAAAATTAATCTGCCCAACCAACAAATTGGTTTCTCAGGGAGTGAGACATGTCCAAACTTGCATTTTATTTTCTTTTGAACACTTTTAAAACGGGGATGATTTGAAAGTTGTGCAGACTACCATTTACTTTGGCATTATTAGAACTTGAAAGCAAATTTGCAGCTGCAGAAACGTAGAAAATTCCTTGATTGTTGTCTGACCCCAGCGTTTTCGCTGGATGGAACGTTTTGAAATCAGAATTATTTTGCACAATGTCACAAAACTCTTGTTTAACAATGGTAAATGAGTAAATCTACTAAGCAGCCTTTAAAATTGGTAAAATAAAAAGATGTTATTAGACCTTGGACTGGCAGTTACACTGAGAAACGCTGGTGAATGCAGAACAAATTCATATCTTTTCAGTTGCTGATAACAGACTTTCTCTTGATTAATTCTCTTTTGTAAGGAGACAAAAGTAATGTGTAGGTAGACCTAAAAGGAAAATGTCTCCACTATTCTAAAGAGAATTCATTCTTGATTCACAACAGCATACCGCCTTCTTCTCCAAGCTGCTGGACTACCTCAACATGGAGCCCTTTGGTAACGCTCCAGAGGTCAACAGTGGGCAACCAGCCCCGCTCCAGAAAATGGTAGGACTGGAGAACGTGCATAGCCGCACAACGCAAGACCAAGTTCCCGTCCCCCACCGCTGGGAGGAGAAGACCATGACAGCACCTGCGAAGGAAGGGTCCACTTTGCGGCTGACCGGTGGGGCAGAGGACCCTGACGTTCAGGTCGATTCTGACATTGACAAGTGGATGCAGAGGATTCAAGGCCCAGAAGGAAGGAAGCAGCTGGAGGAGCCACAGAAGAAGGACATGAAAGTCAAAACCCAGCTGGTCCACGTGGGAGTGAAGGAGTTTTCCAGCAGAGGGAAGGACAGACACTTTGGCTACATCATCACCGGCACAGAGTAAGTATGATTCAAACATATGATGTTTATACATATATAAGAAATTACTACCTCTCATATTTTCCTAAACTTGACAAAAGTTTTTTGGTGAAATGAAATCCAAACTAAACCCTAAGCCTTCTGAAGATCACAGTAATGCTGTTGACCAGAAAAACCTGTTTGTCTAAATTAGGATTTATGGATGAGGGGCTCCATGTTTTACTGAGCCAGATGCCCTGATAAGAGCCACCAGGTCACTGAACACCTTAGATGTGATTATTTAGACAGATAGTTGAGTTTATATTGTTAAAGCAAATGTAATTTCCTTAACAACATGACTGCAGCCTTATCTTATCAACTTCCTATTCATATTATTAGTTGCTCAATTACATATCACTAAATTAAGCTTGCTTGATACAGAGATGCTGCTTGGGAGCCAGATATCACCCTAATGACTAATAACTGAATCTGCTTTTGCAACAAAGTGCACATTTTTAATGTCTTGATGCATGCTCAATCATCCAGGTAAGGAAATCCCAAAAAGTTTCTCCCACTTTTTGGAACAATTTTAATATCTTTCTAAATTTTAGGTTGGAATAGTTGACATCTCTAAAACAAAGAGAACCAAACTAGTGCTGTTTTCTTGAATGGGATGTTAAGTGTAAGACAGGAGCTTTTTAAATCCTGCTGTGATGGACTGCAAATGCTGAGAAAATCTTTTCTGCGTAAGTCATTTAAGCATAAACTAAAGAGAAGTGGGCCAAAAACAAAGCCCAGTGGGATTCCTGTTTTAGATAAATGATCATCATTCACACACACTGATCATGGTTGTGAAACCCACACATGTGGAAAAGTCCATTTGATGCTTCTAAACATAAATAATGATATAAATAATAACAATTAAGATTGTATAGAAAATGAAGGATTCTTATCTAGAAAACTTGTAGGCTGGATGTGACTGATGAAATTTGAGTGCACGGATAACTTTTACTTTACAGTAATATGAAATTCAATAGTTTTTAGTACCACCTTTAGCAGTGCTCGCTTTCACCGTGGAGGAATTTTCGCCACTCTTCTTTACAGAGCTTTCTTAATAACCCAGCACAGCAATTCAATCAGGCTGAGGGTTGCAGTTTGGACCATTGTAACACCTTCATTCTTCTCTTTTTTAGCCATTCTGTTGTAGATTTGCTGCTGTGCTTGGGCTGAGGTTTAATTGTGGATCAGATGGCCTCACATTTGACTCAAGAATATTTTGTTATACAAAGTTCATGGTCAACTCACTCACTCAGAGGTGCCCAGCTGCTGTGGCTGCAAAACAAGCCCAAATCAATACCCTTCAGCCACCGGTTGACATCTGATATGCTGTGTTTGGTTTCGTCAAACATGGTGCTGTGTATTACAGTCAAACATTTCCACTGTGGGTCTGTCCAGAGGACATTGTTCCAGAAGATGCAACTTTTCAAACTTAAGCCATGCTGCCATGTTCTTTTTAGATGATTTCTCTTGGTATCCCTTCCAAACAGGCTATACTTGTTCAGTCTTTATTAATTGTTCAGTTTTAATTCTTTTCTTTCTAATGTTAGGGTAAGCACCAGTGCCTCATGCTACTCCACATTATTCGATTCCCCTTAACAGCTACCCTGAGGTACCCCTGAGCAAGGTACCGTCCCTACACACTGCTCCCCGGGCGCCCAATGGCTGCCCACTGCTTCACTGAGTGAATGGGTTAAATGCAGAGAGCAATTTCCCCACGGGGCTCAATAAAGTACAATAATGTACACACTTTCTATATATATAATCTGACTAGCCATAAAAAAACTAGAAGCCTTTATTAGAATTTAAATTAAATTCTAATGCATGATGTGTTTTGTATTTTGTGGTGTTTTTATACCAACCTGGAGACAAATGTCATGGGATGAGACACTGGATGTTGCAGTTTGCATCTCCACAAAAATAAATTGCAGTATAGGATTGAAAACATTGAGCTGTAGTATGTAAAGGGATGACATGATTGTCCCTGACAATGCAGTGCAATGCAGACCCATAAATTTCAGAAATACTTTGTATGTCAGTACAGCCATCATCAATAACATTTGTGTTTTACATCAGCAACAGCACGAGTCCCTGTCTTATTCCTCATTGGGCTCTTATAATTATAACTTTACAGCTGCCTCCATTTACTGGTGATACAGTGACGCACTTCTTTCAAGACAGACTTGTTTAACAGAGCTTGATACTCAGCAAATGTCTTCTTTGTTAGCTTACCTTAAACTGCATGCATCCTCTATCAAAACCACCCACATGTGAACTTCTCTATGCTACAGGATACTGTAGTTAGAAATCCTTTTTGTGTGTTGTACCTGATTAGAAAAGCAGGGCTGATAGATCCCTCAGTGTGTAGGTATTACTGTGTTGTATTACAGCTTTAATGATGATACTTTGTCAGCAAAGGCAGCCAAGTTCTCTCTCCTTCTCTCTTACCTCTCAAGCTCAGCAAAGATAAGTTCCTATCGACTCTGTCTTCGCCCCTGGCCCTTTCTCAAATCCCTTTATAGCGTTATCAAGTCCAGTGTCAGAGGGTTGTCCTTCACCTGTTCAACACACGTACTCTCATAAAGGTCCACTGGGTACAGTCTTTGTCACCTTATTGCCACACAAATAGGAGTAGCAGATTAAGACGTCAACACACAATTTAGTAGGTGAGTGTGTGCCAGGGGAAAGAAACAGGTCACCTTCTGAGTGAAATGTCTGCCCCTCCTCCTTCTTGTCTATCCTCAGCCCACCTAGTGCATGCCTATAGTTGGCCTGTACAGGTGTCTGTGCTTTTGCTGCAGACCTCATGATTGCACAGTTGTTATCCCCAGCTTCTTTGCACCCTGCAGTGACGCTACGCAAACCTGCTTATCTGACAGCTCCTGACATTGTGGCGGTGGTAGTGGGGGGTTTGGGGAATAGCAAGAGGATGGGATGGTGAATGTGGAGGGGGAAATGGAAAGGTATGGATAGAAGAGAAGGAGACAGAGAGAAACCCAAGGGGAAAAGTGCTAGCATCAACAACCAAGTCACTCCTGTTGCTAGAATTACCACAGAGGGATGCAGACGTGTCTGGAATTGCTTGGTTGAATCTTTAACTTTCAAAACCCCTCGAAAAGTGTAGGGAAAAAAAAAAGAAAGAACCTCCCACTCTCTCAAAGGTGGAGTGAATCAGCCGCTCATGCACGGCACACTGTTCTGCTGAAGAAAAGCTTCTGTAATGTGGTGTCAAATGCAGGCTAAACAAAATATGTCAGCATAATTCTGACTAGAGTATGTCCAAAGGAAAAAAAATTTTTTTTTTTAAACTTCAAGATGATGCCGAGTATCTTAAAAAAAACACAAAAAAACACATAAGTGATATTGCACTCAATATCCAGTGCAGCATGAAATTGTTTCCCAGTTTATTTCACATTTCTCCGCAATGAGGTGGTAACAAAATTTGAACGATGTCTCATTATGATCCATGACTTTTTTTTTTTGGTCCTGCATGTCACCTTGCAGTTACTCGGCAGTCTCGGTGATTCCAGGTTAAGCTGTCAACAATAAAGTGGCTTTCTGAGTGGGTCTGTGTGGATGCCCTCCTCATTTCTTCATACGACGCGCTGGCCAGCAGATTGCCTTTGTTTGGTCTATTTCCTTGCCGATTTACTCTCCCAGTGAGAGAGCAGCCGTGGACTGAGCTGAGATGAGGCATGGCTTTATCAGACCACCATTACACTTCACCTCCATTCCATTTGCACCTTATTATTCTCATCTCACCGTGAGGGCGCGTGCGTGCCCGGCTGTTTGTGTTCTCTGTGTTATCGTGTTTTACTTTTGAGTGTGCGTGCGCGTCGGTGAGAGAACGCCAATGTAGGCGAAGAAGAAGAAGAAAGATGAGAGAAGGAAAGGGAGAGAAAGGAGCGTCCATATGATACAGCCATTACACCTCATGCAGGTTCCATTTGCACCTTATTGTTTGTCTCATTGCTGGAAAAAAGCAGGTGATTTACCAAGCCTGAAGAGGCAGCTGATCCCTTTTCCCTCGGCACGGTGCTTTGTGTGTTTGTTTGTGTTTGTATGTGTCTGCAAATGCGTGCAGCACATCCATTCAGACGACCGTAGCATTCGCTTGTGTGCAATGACCCAATTGTGGGTATGAATTGTGACAGTATCTCCCTAAAAAAAATTACATTTTAATGGCTAAACGGTTGTATGTTGTATGGGTGTGAACCTAAAAATTTGACGCCTCTCCGTGTATGTGTGTGTGTGTTTACCCCCAGCTCCCTCACCACTGACCAGGGCACGGACCTGATGGAGCATCTGACCCAGAGATTGAGCCTCCATGTTGCAGACCTCACCCAGCTCTCGTATGTACAGACACAAAAAACATCCCACATTGTTGCAAATAATGATTTACCGTGCCGTTTACAAACCATACATCGAACAGAGGATAATTGGCCTCATTTGAAATGTTTTGTTTTGTGCCTTTGAGGATGAGGAAGCAGAATGAAGGTTGTCCAGTTGCTCTGAGCATTGTGAAAATGCTCTGCTACACTGCCACAAACTGTAGGCGTTTGTTGTTTTTTTGACCTTTCGGAGTGTTTGACTTCTCGCGGGGAGCGAAATCAGGCCTAATTACCTCCAGACACATACTGATGTCTCCATTGTATTCAAAACACTGCCTAGCCGC
Source organism: Aulonocara sp. 'chitande type north' Nkhata Bay (assembly GCF_057382095.1). Classification (NCBI taxonomy): domain Eukaryota; kingdom Metazoa; phylum Chordata; class Actinopteri; order Cichliformes; family Cichlidae; genus Aulonocara; species Aulonocara sp. 'chitande type north' Nkhata Bay. Next base: position 20,842,739 of record NC_141352.1, on the reverse strand, counting down.
TATTGTCACTGTGCGCCTTGTCAAAAAAAGAGAGCAGTCAAGCCATCAAACGATTTTTCGTTAGAAGCAAAGAGAGGAAGCGAACGAAAGGGAAGCAAGCAGTGAATAGAGAGCTGGAAAACGAGAAAGTAGTCAGCAGGAGGCGGTTAATATATTAATGAGCAGGCGAACTGTCCTTGAACCCAGGCTGTTTTGTGCTTGTACCATGGTTCTGCTGTACACTTGGTGTCAGACCATGTAGGAGGCAGAGGAGACATGTTCACCGAAGATCTGACAAGCCTTTCAAGTCACTCCTGCAGGAGGAGTAAAATCTGGGTGGTTCAGTAACACTCGCAGCATATGAACACCAAAGCCGGTGCAGTGCAGCGTGAGGCTGCACTGAAACTGTAGATACAGAGTATTCGGGCTCAGATAATAGTTCCTGAGAGGGTGAAACTATCAGAGCGTTCTGTATCTACTGTTAAGCATCGAAAATGCGCACAGGGGCCTTAAAATAAATGTAGCCAAGGAGGCGTTCTGATCTCGATCTTTAAATCCAACCTTTGGGTTTAGGAGGACGAGGAGGACGTAGCATAGTGCCGGCGCTGATTTCGTTCATTTTGTTATTATACCTGTCATTTCATATCACTCAGAATCAACTCCTGACACTCAAACCCAATTAGAGGGTATTATTGCTGTGGGCTATTATTCGTTTAGAAAGGGGTGAAAGACCTGAGTGAAAGTTGACTACAGGATAGTACAGCACAGGTACCTGCATTTAAAGTGCTACTTAAGGTGCAATTATTATGCTTTTCTTTATTTCCTGTCATATCTATACCATTACAATAGGAAGTAATCACATTACATGTAGCCACATGCTTTCAGGCTGGTCTAAACACCCAATTTTACACAGTTCTACCTTCATCTTGTCACAGAGATGATTAATAATGCTTAATATGGTTATCTCTGGCAGTGAGCGCAGACGTACCTGCTGGTCAGATCTTTGGTTTGTGAGGGGCAGCCAATAAGAAGAAGTGAGAGGAGCCAAAACAGTTTGTTTCAAACACTCACTAAGCTGACTGCACCAATTAAGGCTCAGTATAAAAATGAATACACATGATTATAAACTGTGATTCATGCACAGCTACTCTAGTAGAGTCCAGGAATAGAAATATGGAGTTGAATATGAGCACCACAAAATGTAGTATGAATTAGGATTACACTGAGTTTAATCTGTTTACAGAATTTAAAGAAGTATACAATATTTACAATATATAATGTTTACAAAAGTTCAACTTACAAAGGGAATAAAAACCTTCTTTGATTAATTTGAAGACAAACTATCAGATTGGTTGCTGTGGTTTGATTTAAACGTAACGTAACAACAGGCATAGACATGAGTTCATAAAACTCAAGTTTTCACTATATTTGAACAAGCAGTGAATTTTTTCTTACGTCACAATAGTGAAGTGGGGGTGGGGGGTTCATACAAAGATGTACAAATGACGATGTGTCCTCTTCTTTGGAGTCATAATGATAACACAGAGAAATAATACACGTGTTTTTAGAATCAGTGGGAATAAACCACACATACCTTTGTCCCCAGTGTCCTTTGAAAATCAATATCCCCACGAATGTTGCCACAGATGCTTGAAAAACCATCATCATTGTTTTTTACACTATAAAACTTACCCAGCAGTATTTCTCTGCATGTACGTGAGTTCATTGCAACTAATAACTAATTCATAATATTCATAAAAGAGAATTAAATGTTATATGGTTCAGCATTTCTGTGAGTGTACAGTGTCAATGGTGCCTGCTCATTATAGTCATTTAGCCAGTGTGAAAACCACACAGTTGCTTGAAATAAAGCTTTCCGAAACACATCACGTCATTCTGATATGGAAGAAAGAATACAGCAAATTTCCTCTTTGTCTGACTTGTTTATCTGCGTCCTTTTTTTTCCTTTTTACAAAGTAATGAAAGCGCATTCATGTAGAAATAGCCGAGGCGAAGGACATGATGCAAGCTTATTGTGCCTTGTGCTGTGCGGCCTCGACAGGTGAGTGTTTGAAAGCCTCTGTCTGAATATGAGTCGGCTGGAGTACAAGAGCTGGGTCGGAGCACGCCGCCCTGCTTCGGGGGGTCTCTCTTTCACACTCGTTCTGATGAGCTCTGATGGTAAGAGAGGAGGAGGAGAGATACTCAAATACGACAACAGGCAGGCAGAAAAGACTTTCAGACAGAGAGTATGAGAAGAGGAGGCCTGGGCGCCGTTAAGATTTTGAGATGCCGAACACAATTATGTTTGAGCTTGTTCCTACGATAATCAGCATAAAATATTCCCCTTTTGAAAGAGACTTGAAATAGCTGGATGATGATGGGCAGGGGATGAAATGTTCCTTTTTCAGATGACGTAAGGGTTTTACTCTCTAGAAACACTAGGGGGAGTGGGACACACACTCACTGGTCCATCCTCACACACAGTCTGTGCAAGAACACACACACACAAACACATCCTGCCAATATCCCGCCAAGCGCTCTGCACGTACATACTCCTCGTGTCCCACCAGCAGAGCTAATATGAAGTCCAAGCTCACACATCCGATAACACAGGAGGCAGTGCGAAGTCCTCTAGATAACTTATCTATCTTAACTTCATCTCCCAACTGTGGCAGTCTCCCCCCGCCTCCCAGTATATTTAAATAGGGTTTGTGCGGTTTGAAAAAAAAAGGGAAAAAGAAATCACGTCAGTTCAATTTGAGATGCATTGAGATCTCAGGCAGAACAGCCTCGGCCAAGGAGGACGAAGGCAGGGGTAAAGATTGTGGAAACATTGACATTTACGAGAGCAAACAGAGGCCAGGTGAAGGCGTTAGAGAAGGACATATTTCCTTCAGACCTCTGTGTGTGTGTGTGTGTGTGTGTGTGTGTGTGTGTGTGTGTGTGTGTGTGTGTGTGTGTGTGTGTGTGTGTGTGTGCCTGATCACAAATGCATCAGTGCACGGCTGGGTCCGTCTGTCTGGCGGTATTTGCCCGTGTTATTGCTCCTGGCCGAGTGAGCGTTGCTGCCTCTGTACCAGGCTGACTGATGGTGAGTGGGTCTGGGTCACAGCACTCTGGCAGTCTGATGAATCTCGCTCTCTGTTGTACAGTCTGGCAGGAAGTACACTAGAAATGTACGTGCACTTTCCTGGACATAACAATTCCGACATGATGATGTACTGAAATGCCAAAAATGGGACCCCCACACGCTCTCTTTTCAGTGTTACTTATTGTCGTCTGTCAGTAAATTATGGACAAAACATCTATACATGTGCTGTTATATAAGTCATATACACTAAACACATTTTATCTCCTTAATTTTAGCTCTTTCAGACTCATTGGACTTCTTTAAAGCTGTCTCCACTCTCTTCACTTACTTAGAGAGTAAGATAAGCATTGCCAACTGGTTAGCTTAACTCCGCTTAGCATAAAAACTGGGGAGAAGAAAAGTACAGCCACATACAGCTCATACAGTCTGAATGCAACTAAATAAGTCTATGGTTTTATCACTTTTACTATACACTCAGCAATCACTTTATTAAGAACTTAATACCTCCATTAAGTTCAACATTCAACTGTTCTTTAGCACAGATAGCTAAACAGCCAATCTCATGGCAGCAACTCAACGGATGTAAACATGTATACGTGGCCAAGACAACATACGGAAGTCTGAACTAAGCATCAGAATGGGGAAGACGGGTGATTTAGGTGAGTTGAATGTGTCATGGTCTGAGTATTTCAGAAACTGCTGAGATTTCCCAACAGAACCATCTCTAGAGGTTTCGGAGAATAGTCCTAAAATGAGGCACACCAACCACTACGTTGTTGATGTCAGAGCTCAGAGAGGAATGGCTTTTAGCTGATAGGAGGCAACACCAACGCAAATTAAAACTCATTACAATCAAGGTATGCAGAAGAGCATCCCTGGTGTCCCTCTTGTTAGCTAAAAACAGGAAACTGAGGGCACAGTCAACAGAGGATCACCAATATTGGACAACAGGAGACTGGAGAAACGTTGCCTAATCTGATGAGTCTTAATTTTTGCCATGACATTCGGATAGGGTATGATCACAATATGGGATAAACAACATGAAAGCGTGCTTCCATCCTGCCTTGTACCAAACATTCAAGTTTCTGGTGGTGGTGTAATGGTGTAGGGGATATTTTCTTGGCACACTTTCAGCACCTTATTACTAACTGAGCATTGTTTAAACACCACAGCCTACCTGAGAATTGTTGTCCATCCCATTATCACCACAGCGTACAGGTCTTCTGTTGGCTGCTTCCATCAGTGCCGTGTCACAAAGTTCAAACATCTCAAACTGGTTTCTTGAACATGCCCTCCACAGTAAGCAGATCTCAGTGCAGCAGCTTTGGCATGTGGTGGAAAAGGAGATTCACATCATGGACAAATCTGCACTGCATGGACAAACTTCTAACACAGAAATAATCTGTAACAGGTTCCTCTGTGTACCAGTGTTAAATTACTTCATTATTCCAGAAGTCTTGTTTCCTTTAAACAAGTGACAAAATGTACTCATAAAGAAAGAAGAAATAGAACAATTTTATGTGACGGTAATAATATCTTAAAGAAGACAGAATAAAGCCTAGCACTACGCTAGAAGCAAAGAAAATTGGTCTTTATTGTACAAATTGTTCAAATAAGCAGATTTGTATTAGAGACAGGTGCAAATTTTCGCACCTCGGTGGTTAAATTTTCACTTGCTTAAAAAAAAGAGCCATTTGTGACTGAATGAAATAATAAAAGTACTTGATAATAAGCTGATTGCTCATTCTGGCCTTTTCATGTTTTTACTAAATTTGGGAAGTGATGATCGTTTGTTTGTTCATTGTCGGCGTCTCAGTCGTCACTGCTTTAATATTAATGTTGAGTCTTGAGGAAAATGACCTCATTGCTACATTGGTTACCTTTTCCCACTTTTGCTTTGCTGGTCCGTGTTTAAAAGCGAGCCACACTCACTGCTGTGCAGTCGATGTGTGTTTGCTCTCTTAGTTGTTAAAAATGGTCTCCTTGCTTCTAGAAAAAATGAGTAGGATTTTTTTCTTTACACATTGCTTCACAGGTTTTCTTTTCCCTTGACCATTGCTGGGCGGTCTCGCGGAGTCTGCTAGGGTTGTTAGATTTTATTTTATGGCTAACCTCGGGGACCTTCAACATTTATTCTCCTCCAGGGTGAGAAGTCTGTTGCTGACTCCTGACCACACAGAGGAAAATGGGTGCAGAGAGTACAGGCAGGTTACCGCAGGTGAAGGGAAAACAAGGCGCACCGCTCATGACTGTACTTTGCTCTTTGGCCAATTTCAGGCTTGAAAGGAAAACAGAAATCATGATCACTCCACATATTTTCTGGGGGAGGTTTTGTTTGTTTTTTGGGTAATTTACAGTTTCTCTTCTTAATATTTCTGATCTGTTGGTGAAACATATGCCTGAGGGCTTCTGAGTCAATATTTAGCATCTTTATGATCCTTTGCTGTGCTGCTTATAGGAGTCATTTCCCCCAAAATGTTCTGCTTTCCCAAACACTTAATCACATCTCTGTTTAACATACATATTTTTAAACATATTCCTACATACAACATTGCTTTTAACACTTGGTAATTTTGGCTGTTCCTTTATTACTCATGTGGATGGATTCACATGTTTTGATCAGACCAGAGAATGCGTTCCTGTAATCGGAATACTTTTTTCAAGTAACAAGTAAAGTAAGGGATTACTGTTGCAAAAAGTAATTAGATTACTGTTCCTTTCCCGTAAGCACGCTGCGTTACTGCAATACTGCGTTACTAAACCGTGATTTTGTTTGTGAGAGTGTCCCATGACAATGACGTACAACCGCGCTCCATATTATCCATTGTAGATCTCAACAGACGTGTGTAGATCAACAACGGATAATATGGAGCGTGGCGTGGGGGAAAGTATGACCATACAGCATTTAATGCGTGGAAGTACTTACATTACTTTAAGTTTCAAAAGTGACATAAACATTAGCGTCCACTGTACACTCTGCGTGGGACGAAAACTTCTTTCTACAGCGAAAAATTTAATCTGATTACTTTATGAAAATGTGTGTGACTTCACCGTCCACTAGGGGGCTTCATATTGTGACTCTCACTTGAACAGGTGGCCCCATAGAAGAGTGGTTTACATGTCACAGGGTGGAAGTAATTTCAACGTTTTATTCTGTGCATTTTATAGTTTGGTTTTACAGTTGCATGTTTCTATATTTTTTGAGAAGTTGTTACTTTCTATTCCTACTTCCTTATTAAGGTAACTATCAAAATATCATTTAGAAGTGTAAAAATCTAACCTGCCAGCAGCTGTACAGGCGTTTCATATGACATTTCTTATTTGTGTAATATTACAGTAATCAGTAGTTGTTAGAGATTTTGTAAACATCGAGCTCGAATGGCTGATTCTACTTGCTTCCAGTCTTTATGCTAAGCTCACCCGTAGTTCGATCTTCACAGATCATGGACCTGAGCTGTTGAGCGTCTTCACATTTTTCCAAAAACCTGCTCATTCTGTTTCTCCTTTGCTGTTTATCTGCAGCGTCCTTGGCCCTGCCTTGACGTTCAGAGTCGGTCCGAACCCCAAGAACGTCACCACTGCAGATCTAGTTCAAGTTGCAGGTAAGAGCAGCGGTCCGTATTTCCTCACATGTCGCCCTCACGCAATCGTCCCATTGACAACCTTCACTGCGATTCATCTAATTTTTACCAGCCGGACCACTCTGTGACAGTCTGGGCTCCAGTAAATGAGAGCACAGATTAGTTTCTCCCGATACAGTAGATAGGCTGGTGTTCATCTTGTTCGGACAAACCCCCGTCCCTAAGAAGATTATCAACACCGGGCGATGACAGATGACCATCAGTTACAGAGATGATGAGCTCAGCGTGCACACCTGCTATTTCTGCAAACACACACACACACACACACACATATATAGTACACAGCACAGTTTATTTGGTGGCAGGTTGAAACAGGTTTGCAACGGCCAATCAGATGGAGTGTACACTTGTGTGTGAGTGTGCCTGCATGTATGCACTTGTTTGATGTAGACTGATGGAGAGCTGTCACCCACAGAAAGGAGGTTGTCAGTATGCGCTGCCTCCACTCTCCTGTTCGATGTCTGCACTCCGATTAGCCCGGCGTTGGTGTTAGTGCGTGCAGCAAGTGCGCCTATGTGTTGGATGTGTGTCGATGTCCTTGCTTTGGTCGGAAATGACTTTGAGAAGCACAGCAATACTCCCAACAGTCAATATCATCCAATATCACCCCACTGGAATCAACATGGTGGTGTTGTTATTGGCAGAAATGTGTTGCTGCTCCAGTTTTTCTGCGCGGCGACATTTTTTTGGCACCAACTCGTTTCCCATTAGGGAAGCGCTGGATGATGGCTGATGATACAGACTTACCGCAAGAAAGCCTGAGCTGGGGGCTGAGCTTCGGTTCAGCGGGTTTAAGGGTGCGTTTTCGCACGCGCGTGTGTTTGCCGGATTACGGTGTGTGTCTATCTTTATCCCGCGCCGTCATCCCACTTTTGCAGTGTTTGTTTAACAAAACAATCAACTGAACAAATATCGCGGGCGTTGTATGCACGAGGTATTATTTTTAAACTGTATCGTTTTGGGTTTTTTTTATTCTGTGTTAACGTTTTGTTTTTCTTCTTCATCTCCTCCCTCCCCTCCTCGCTTGTGTGACTGACTTTGATGAGGTAGCGTGTGGCGAGAGCTAATGACAGGCGTGAGCAGGGCTGAAATGTCAGACCAAATGTTAAGTCAACATGATCATGAGCCTGACCCATGTTGATGAATTATGAATACAGCCCACCTGAATAGCAATTTGTAAAAGTGAACAGACGGAGCTTATCAAGCTACTTCCCCTTGGATGCATTGTTCTTTTATCCCAGTAGACCGAAGAGTTTCAGCTCGGAAATGTATAAAAAGTATAGAAATAGCACTTAGAGATAGCTGACTGGTTGGATCCTCTCTCCGTGTGTCCCCCCGGTGACCTTAGATTAAATCCTACCAGAGCTTTATTCCCTGCGCCCCCTCCTACCTTGTTGCCCACCCTCTGTTTCCACCACAGTGTGAAGTGGAGTGGACTTCCCACTCGCCTCCCGATATTAAAAGCAATCTGAAGTGCATGCACAAACTGTCGCTTTGTAGCTGTTTCCCAGCTCCAAATGAGCATGCGTGACACCGAATTCAATGCAGTGCAGCAAAGGCGTGGTGATTTCAAAGCGGTTACCAGGTTGTGGAGCAACAGCATGGTTAAAGTGCAGTCTAAAAATCAAACTGACACCCACATGCAGTGGCCACCTGGGTAATCCTGGCTGACCTTTGCCTTATGTGTGACTGTGCATAAATGACGTGGCCTCCTAATGAACTCATCGAAACCCCTGCTGTACTCTGTGCCCAACCTGCCGCTGAGAGCCTCCACATCCAGCCTGATGGCAGTCGTGAAACTACAAAACCCAAGAACGATGGTGAGAATGTAACAAAATCATCTTTCTTTGAAGCAGATCAATAACCATTAAACAGGTCTAATTAGTCATTTGCCACCAACATGAGAGAAAACAGAGATGCCCGTAAAGACAAGTCAATTTTCCTCAATAAATTTGCTGCAAGCGATGATTGCAGGAGACTCTTTCAAATGCACCAGTAACAGGAAGATTTTCACTTTAAAATGATAGAAAAAGAAGCAAATCTTTACAACTGAGGAGCGAATAAACATAAATGTTCAGGATCGCTCTCGGTAAATGACTTCAGTGGCAATCAGAATCGTTTTTATTCAATTTTACTGTTGACTAAATGGCGGCTTTCATGCACTGCTTTTGATATTTTGCATGAAGAGAAGCTGTTGCCATCTAATTTTCCCGTCGACTAACATCTGACGGTTTTAGCACTACTTGTGTTGTAGACTGGTTTTGAGGGCTTCCACTAACAATTACTATATTTCCATTATTGATTATTCGGTATAGAGTTTGGTCCCAAAAGGAAGAAGTTAAAATGTGACTCACATGCTCCGAGAGTGGAGAGCAATAAAGAAATTAGAGTAATGAAACAAACTGAAAAAGATGCAAATACTCATATTTCAGGCGCTTGAATAAGCGTTGAGAGTGTTTGCTTTGAAAATGACTTGCGATTAATCTTCCTGTGGACTAAAATATTGTTTTAATGCTGTTCAGAAAAATGTTTGCTTACTGTCGGAGCTGCAACAAGTTATCATTTTCACTGTCAATAAATCTTTTCCTTATTATTTTAGATTAACAAGTAAATTGTTCACTGTCCTGTGTGGCTAAATAAAAATGGTAAAACGACTCCAATTTAGCAAGTTCTCAGTCAGGTTTGTTATACGTTAAACCGAGTACCTTTACTGTACTCGGCAGTGTCTGAAAGAGGTTAATATGGCTCTGCTACATTCTGCTGTCCATCTATCTGCCCATCAGTTCTATTTGATGTGTTCAATGCTCCATTGAAAAGAATAGACAAAGAGACTCGGTTGAAAGGCATGGACAGTATAGAGGAGATTTGATAACTCATTGAAAAGCATCTTTTAGGCAGCAGGTTCTTAGCGGCTGTGTGGTGAAAGGCCTGCTGGGAGGTCTGACTGTATTAGTGGAGGTAGAGGCTCTTGTGTTCTGCTCAACTGGAAAACCGCAGGACAAAGGCCCGCACTGCCTAATCCCTGCTCGGCTGCAAAACAAAAGAGAAAGCTGCTGCTTTATCAAAACTACAAGGCATTCTGTGTGTCCGTGTTAGCATGTGCGTGTGGACGTGTGCGTGTTGGTGTGTGTGATTTTGTTCTTTTTTTCTCTCTCTCTCTCTTTTTTTTGCAGCTGTGTTCATACTGTGCCAAGAAAATGATTTATTCAATATTTGATGAAGTGGCAGCCAAGCTGTTAAAACCAGTGTTGAGATGTGTTGTTTAGAACTCCACTTTCTTTCTCTTTTTTGCCTTCTTGTTTCCTCTCAGTGATTTCTAAACATGTAAATCACCTTCAGTCAGTGGCAAATAGATCTGTCAGAACTGCTTCTGCTCACCGAAAAGCGACGTTTTGTAGCTGGTGATGGATTTGATCCACTTACATGTTTGCGCTCTTCACGGTGAGGAGGTGGATTTATGTGTAGGAAGGGTGTTTTATAAAGCTTCTATAATTATGACTTATTTTATATATATTTTTAAATTGATAAAGATGAGATACGATGCATTTTTGCAACACAGTTATCATACCTACACGTTAAAGTATTTTATTGATTAGCTGGGAGGAAAACTAATGCTGGATGACACGGCAACTGTCTGCCTGCGGGGATCGAGGATGTCCAGGCCAAACACCGGGGTGTGTGACTGTGTGTTGAGAGGGGCTGTAGGTGGTGGGTGGGGAGCAGGGTGAGGACACTCCTATTGTCTTGGCTGTCACGGTTGGGCGACCCCGGAGCCCCTCGGAGGCCTCAAAGGCCCCAGAGGCCAGGCCGAAGCAATGAGTCCACAGGCCCCCAGGCCGTGAGAACCCCAGCCTTGGTCAATGAGCACTGAGAGTCTGGGGACCCCGGGAGCAACTTGCTGGGCCATCTGGAGCAGAGAGCAGAGACCCTGACACACGGCTGTCACCCGAGGCAGACACGCAGAGATGTGGACATAGACAAAGTCTGCCCCCGTGTTTCTGCCTCCGCTTCTGTCTATCTGACACACACACTCTTTCACTCACATGTAAGTGACAGCAGAATGGAGATTGCTGAGTCAAACGGAAGATGATGGTGAGAAAACTCCTGAGGATTTTACCAGGAGGAAAACTGAATTGCTATGCACCTAAAAATCCTTCCCAAAATAAAGTGCTTGCCCCTTGATGGGGCAGAAAAGTTGAAAAACAGTAAGTAGACTTGCTTTTTTAATATGAAGACAGGTTCTAAGCAGACTATTGTCATGTATGCTGGTATGATAAACCATTAAACCGCCAACATTATGATCAGTCTTCCCAATGAAAGGCCAGCGGTCTCTGTTTTTGGTCTCTACCATCTCCTGAGGAAAACATCAGAACTCTTCAGGGGCCTAATTCTCAACTTTGTTCACAAGCAAAAAACTGCCAGGGGCGAGCAGATAGTATACAGTTGTTTTAAGTTGCTATTTTTTACTGAATACAGCTGCCTTCTGCAGATGAAAACGATTCTCTAGGAGCCCAACAGCTAAAGAAAGAGTGCAATCTCACTGTGAAGAGCCATAAAAAACCAGGAAGAGCTGCAGATTCAGCTCATAATTCCCCCGTAGGCGACTTTATGAGCGGCCCCTTCTATATTTTCATAAATGGTTATTCGTAAAAAAAAAAAAAGGCATCAGATGTTTTCTGTGTGGAGCAGAAAACATTCAGATTAATACGTGAAACAAATAGAATGTGGCATAATTTCATCACTGTTTTCCACTGTTTGAGATTCGCCTGATGTGTTTTCAGTTACGCCATCTCACTGCGCTTCCTTCTTCTGCAAGACTTTAATGACATCCTATTGGAAAAAAGGCGCCCAGCTGTTTATCCTGTATGCACCCAACTCTATTTTTCACCAAAAAAAAGGCTAAAGAGCAGCGACGTACACTAGTTTGGATTCTTATTTTTCACTTTTCTGTCTTCATTTGGATGGAAATCTGAGCCATTTACCTTAAAAGAAAGAGATTTTTACACGATATGAAATGAACCACACTGACTGGTGTTTTTTCTAAAACCATAAGAGAGCCAGCCTAAATTTAACCGGGTTCCTTTTCCACCTCACTCCACTTGTCTGTCTTCCTGTCTGATTCTGTCTGTCTTTTCTCTTTCCTTTTTTTCTTCTCTCCGCTCTGCTTGCAGGCACACACACACAAACACATACTCTTCTGCACACACACACCCTTGCAGACAACTCTGAAGTGAAAACATAGTAGCTGTGGCTGGATAATAGTGCTAGCTACCGTTCGAGTGGTGAGTGGTAGTCTTTTCCAGCTGAGCAGATTAGCATAGATCTCCCACGCAGACAGAGTTGACCTTCACTCTGGCAAACACTTGTCAAAATGCCAGCGATAATTACCTGCTCTTTTCGCAAACAGCACAATGGTTTATCCACCTGCATCTCAGGCGTGCAGGACGGCTCCGTAGTGCTACAGCCGCCTGGTTTTTTTTGGTGTTTTTTTTCGGTCACACGCCGCCAGCAAAGGTAACATAAGCCGCAGGGATTCCAGAGCGACACGTTTGTGTATCTGGTTTCTGCTTGATATTGTAATATTTACCATTCAGAAGTCAGCAAGCCGCCAGAGGCTAAAGAAATAAGTGTGAATTTAATTTTCCGAACGTTTCCTCCACTTTGGTGTGCTCATGTCCAGGCACATACAGCTGGAATGAAATTAGTTTTGTCAGCATGGGTTTCCACTATCAAGAAACACGTCAAGAAAAGCTGTCTTTTTTTTTTTTTGCTTTGTAGAATCCATGTCGGATGCCTGATTGTCTGTGTGTTCATGCCTTAACATCTGTATCAATGAGCGTAGAGGTCAGAAAACAACCCGATCCCTCTCTTCCCCCACCCACCCTACCCCCTTCTTCCCTCTTTCCCTCCCTCCTTCCTTCCCTCCCTCCCTGGGCGCTCTCTTCTCTCCTCCTCATCACTGGCTGCCCTCTCTGGTTGAGTGCTTGAATGTGCTCAGTTCGGTGATCAAAGTCTTCCTCAGTCTCTTCTCCTGCATTGCCCCTGGCTCTGTGCATGCGTGTGTGAGAAAATGTGTGTGTGTCATTCAGCTACGAGCCCAGCACTCAGTCATCTAAACCGTCACTCTCACTATCTGCTTTCAGTCTCAGTAGTACCTTTCCAGGCTCCCTTGCATCATCTCCCTGTCTGCTAGAGGGCACACACACACACACATGCGCCTGTACAAACATAAATCCACAGTGATGCTCATTCGATATGACATATCTCACTTTTCTGTCTTAACGTTTATGCATTGTTGATCTCAGAAACGGCCGCTGTCCGTTACACTAGGTAAACCGAAATTTATTCACTCCACACAGCGCTCGTGTGCGCGCGCGCCTGTGTGCCTGCTAGCTGCAGGGCACTAGATAACCAGAGTTGTGTTACTCACTGTAAGCTGCTAAATATTTTCGCTTTGTTTTAGTGGAAACTTTCTTTCTCTACGAGGGTATTATATGTCTTTTTAATTCCAAGGTCATGACGCCTCTTCCTCTTTTTCTTTTCTTTTCCTGCCGCCTCAACTGCCTCCAGTAAAAAAAAAAAAAAAAAAAAAAAAAAAAAGCACTCAAATTGTCAAAGACAGCTATTACAAATGCTTTATCAGAGCATTTTGGTGTCTATAAATCGGTTTGAAACATCTAGTTTTTATCCACGTCCCTGGCCCAAAGAGCGAGCTTTCATCATCGCTGACTTTTGTGTTCATCTCATACAAAAAAAGGTGTCAGGTACAACATTTGCTACTGCGTTGAAGAGCCGAGAGTGTTCCAGCCCACGAATCGGGCCGAGTCTTACACTTGTCTTTATCCTGTATATCCTTGCCAGTCGTTCGCCTGTCCTTTCTCCATGCTCTCCTCCTCTTACTTATTCTTCTCTCCTTTGCATTATCCCTGCACCTTTAGCGTAAGGTCAGGGCTGCGCTGCTCCCGTAAACACATTTACTGTGTCAACATTGCTGTTGCGAAGCAGCTGAAGACAGTAACAGGTGCCTGTCAACAGCCGGCCTGATCTCCAGTGCATTAAAGGATCTTTGCTGTAGACGAGGATTAGTGTCGCCTGGCATTGTTTGTTTGCTAATTCCATCTCCAAGGTATTTGTGGTAAATAGGCATGAATAATTGAAAGCGATTTCTAGTGGACCAAACGAAGCTATCAGCGAATGGAGGGAGATTAATGAGTAGGGGGTGAAACGCAACGCAAATTGGAACGACGGAGCAACCTTTCTCAGACACCCGCAGAGACCCTGAGTTCGTAAACAAAAATTGAATATGCATTGTTTCGGTGGTGGGAAGCAAAGCTTTGAATCGGGAAACGGACATGGATCAAGAAGGATGTACAGCGATACGTTTGAATGTGAAGTGTGTCAGGGCATGACGCTGAGGCATTAAGGTGCCGCCTCTCTGCAAATCATCAGCTTTTAGCATTTTTAGACTGAATCGACGTATCTTCTGTCTTAACGTATAGTATAAATGGATAACAATCTCATGGATCTAAACCCTTTAATTTGTATTTGGAGAAAAAATATCCGTCCACATAAATCTATTTAAACCAGACAAAAACAGATTTTGTCTTCCTGCTTTTTAGTCTTTTAAATGCTCTGATGCAGCAATATAAGCTGCTTCATATGTGACGAAAGAAGAGAAATTGGTTGCTTTAGTCTCTTTGGTAGTGAAAAAAGTGAACATGGTTGCACTGGTTCCCAAAACATCTGATGTGGTGTGCACAAAGCATCCACACACCCGCCAAACTGGATGAGGTGCCACTGGAAGATGGATGGAGAGCTGGAGAGTAACTAACCGAAAGGAGCTACTTGAGCTGGTTCATACAATACCATCTGGGAGGAGACCCTGGAAAGAGGGACATCAGGGCATCTCAGCTTGCACCGCTTCCCGTGAGACCTGGACTTGAACAAGAGGCATGAAATACATAGACTTAAGGGTAATCTAGATGTGTAACGAGTGTATAACTTTATATAACCAGGATTTTCAGCCAGTTTTCTAAGCAGGATATAGCATTGACTTTATTGCTCTGCATCTTTCCACTTCCAGTACCTTCTTTTGTCATCATTGCAGAGAACAGTGGTCAACATAAGGAAATATGAAATATGAGGCAGACCTTAATTAGTCAGAAAAGCGTTCCTGATTCTTCACATGAAAAAATAGTTAAAACCCACTGCTCTTTCAGGACAATCACAGCATAACGTGGGTGTAAATGTCAGGTTGTTGTTTTTTGGGGAAAGTTACAGGAATGGTTGGAAGCAGCCTCAAAATCCAACATGATTAACGGTGTGTGCGAAGCTGGGGGTGGGGCAACTTTCCAAAGTAAGACTGAATGTCCCTTTAAGGACAGTGAACACAGTCAGCCTTGCAGAACTTCTGCCACATCTGTGTTTTGCTCCAGCTTCATGTTCATTTAAACGGATTTGCCGATATCAAACCGTCTCATCTTGATTAATAGGAAACTTACCGTGTTGCAAAATATATTATTAATGCCAAATATGATTCTGGAGATAATAATCCGCCACTTTGTTTCTCTGGAGATTTGCAGTCACATCAGGTGTGCAGACACGACTAATGAATATGGCGTTTTATTTGTGTATTAGCTTGTTCCAGTTTGCAGGTTGTTGTTATTAAGTGACACCAAATTTTATAATTGATCTCATTTGGATTTCAGCCAGAGTTGATGATGCAATTTTTTTATTTAACCAAGTACTTTTCCGTGATCTAATTTCCAGCTGAGCCACACAGGACGGCTGGCAACAGCACATTTTCTCACACATGGTGGTGAGCATAATAACAGAATGGCTCACTAGCTTCATGTTTTATGAACTGACAAAATGGCTTGTTTTGCCACAAAGTCGTAAAGACGATTAGTCGTCGCAGTCTTCTGTCTAAACAGATTGTGCCAAAGTGAAAGGGACGTAATTATCAGTGCAGTATCTTTTCCATCAGTGTTGTTCACAAACGCCAGAAAAATACCAACTAAACCCAGCAGAGATGTAGAGTTTTCCCACTACTCTGTATACACAGGCAGTCTGGCCATATAGATGGTGGGTACATGTTTGGTGCTGTGGGTTTAAGCACCATGTTGAGCAGAAAATCCAGCCTCCTCTTCAGTCCTGCCATCAGCAACACTTTTATTCTCCCTTTGGTTCATCTCGACCTCTCCACCCCCATCTCTATATTCCCTCATCCCTTCATCTTCCATGTCTGCCCGCAGTAAATGCTACTCCACGAGAGAGTCCGTGTGCCGATGGCCCTAATGTCAAGATCAGCGGGTACTCGTGTATTGTGTTTGTTGTACGCACAGCAGTCGGTATACTCGATGGATGCCACTTTATGAAGCAGCAGACACAAACAGCTACGGAAATGAGCTTCTTTCCAGCTCCTGCTATGAACCATAATTAAATCAAAGTATTTTAGTTTTTTAATCACTCCCATCATGCAGTTGTGAATGTTTTACTGAGAGAAAAGTTTAGTTGTAGCATTTACATTATGTTTTTATTTTATTTATTTGTGGGGGTGGGGGGATTCCTTTTAAGGCACAAGGGCAAATCTCACCACCTGCAGTTCAGAGCTTGTGTTTGTGAGAGGCAGCCAATCAAAGGAAAGTTAGCTTATGCTACAGTCACACAGGGAAAACAGTGGCTGGAGACTGTGACACAGCCCAATTGGTGCAACCATGTGCGATGAACTTGTGACCTTTGAAGATGAGGACGCTTGCAACCACTTTCAGTCAGTTGCCATTTTCATAGCAACTTTAGTGCATCAAGACGGTGATAAAACAGCAATAAGACATAGTTTGTGGTTGAAAATTTTCCTTAGGGATTAATAAAGTATTCTTATTCTGATTCTGATGAATGGGGTCAAGTTGGCAATTACATTCAATCCGTTTGAGATAATACAGCGATTAACTGTGATAAAGCAGCAAAAACTGCAACTCTGTTGTTGTCTGCATACACAGAAATTCAATTAAATATTTACTTCAAAATCCCGCTAGAACTAAAATTCAAATTCAGATTTAAATGCTACATAAAATAGGCAGGGGTCGACCTTGCTTTTATATAGGCGTGTAACCAGAATACAACCAGTTGGCAACTATTTAAGTTGAGTCTCTTATTGCAAAGAGATGTTTCACAGACAAATTGTGCTCATCAGTGCAGACTGACTCAGGTTGATTGCAATGTCTTGGCAGTCTGTCTGCATTTGTAAATTAGATGGCAATTATTTGCAAACCTTAAGCAATCTGTCTGAGAGTGATTTCAGTCAGTATGAGTCAGACCGCAAATTGTGAGGTGGTAAGTTGCCTCTCAACAGGTGAACAGATGTAATCGCCTTGTGTTTGAAGGTGGTCCTTCAAACACTCTCAACCTCTGGTCATCGCTCCTGCTTTCAGTCGGTGTCTGACAACAAATAAAATTCAATGCAATTGCTGGCCAACCACCCATTTTTCCTACTTACAGAGAGAAGGTCACCTTATTCGTCCCCTAGTGTGACTGAACAATTAAAGGAGAAGAATTCAAACAGCTTGTTTCAGACAGTGAATAAACTGAGGCCCGGCAATAAGGTCCAGCATAAAATAAATAATCTGCAAATTAAGCAAAACAAGTAAAAAATATGAACAATCAGTCTGGTTTAAGTAAACTGGATTTAAACTCGGTCGTTGAGCAAATTTAAAAAGCAACCTTTTCTTCTATATCAACAAAATAAAGAAGCTAAAGAATATTTTACAAATGATGTTTTTACTCTTTGTTACTGTTAAGTGGTTTCTGCTTCTTCAGGAAATTTCCAGAAGTGTTTGATGTATGCTGCCATCCCGTGCTTTAAAAAACTTCTCATCATTATCAGACTTATTTGTAATATCCAAAAATTAAAATAACAAAAATTGGTTCATTCAGCGGCTTTACATGTCATGCTGCTAATAGACTAATAATTTCTATCAATAGACTATGTATATTGCAATAAGAACGTTACCTTCTTCCTTTCTTTACTTGTTTCCTTCCTGCTTCTGCTCTGTCTAAAGACGGCGAGCCTTAAAAAAGGTAAACATGACTAAGCTGACTAAAGAGACGAACAGGCACAAATCAAAATCTACTAAAGAGGTAATTGGTATTGATTATTTTGTGCTACTCATCTCCAAATAAGCAATGCTTTGTTTAGAAAATAATGGGAAAAAGATCATTTACATTTTTACTGTCATTCATTTTGACTGATTTCACCGTGCTTGCTTTTCACCCTCACTCCGTGTCCCCCTAAATAAGCTCTACAAGATTCAAAACTGCGTCAAGGGTGAGTTGCAAAAATGTTGAATTTGAGTATACTGAAGCAACATAAATCGTCACTGTTGGATGTGGCTGTTAATGGACTAACCAGAAGGTACGTGTGTATCAAAGAGGCGGCAAATGACACTTAAAGTGCTCGAAACTACAAAGAGACGGTACAAAACAAAGGGAGATGGCCATACGTATGCTGTACAATGTCGCCTTTCCAGGTGTGTGTTCACCTGTGTTTGTGCGCGCTTGTCTCTTTCGGCCTATACAGTATATCACTGTCTGAGCTCATGAGCATGTGTTTGTATGTGTGTGTGTGTGTGTGTGTGTGTGTTTTCTCCCTTAATGGTACATCCGCTCTAAATTGGCCCCTGAATGCAGTGTGCTCTGCCTGTGGTTTTGTGAGCTACAAGTGTAGAGAAACAAAGAGAGCCAGGGAGCTTCAAAGCGGGTGGGTGACATTTCGGGCTTTCCATCTTCAAAGCACTATTTGCTTTTGTAGTTCCTCTTTGAGTATAATTTTTTTTTCTAAAGGATTACAGCTGTCTGAAAACATAGAGTAGTATTTGAGGGCCATTTCATAACATTTTCAATAGAGGGTGCACAATGAGCTGTCTGTTTTTGTATTATTATTTTTTTAAATGTGTCTGTGCCACTATTATTTGCTATTATGCATAATTTAAAGCAACTTTTTATGCAGCATATACTATATCACTGTGTCAGTCCTTATTGGCAGCTATTGGCAGTGAATTGATCATTGACCCATTGAGCTCCCTTGGTGAGTGTCTCCAGATGGGGGAGACATGAAATCCACCCTGTCCCCTCATTTTCATTCACCTCTCTTTCTCTTCTCTCTTTCTTCCACCCACCTCATCCAAGTGCCTCTCTATAATTCATGTCCAGGTGCAGCACCAGCTTTCTTTGGCAGGGGGCTTGAAAGGGAAAAAAAAGACAGATGTTCAATTTTCACTTCCTTTGTGCATCTCTTTATATGTGTTTGTGTGTCCACGGGCCACTTTTGCCCCCTTTTACCTGTAATGCAGATTGCGAGGTCCCTGCAGTTCAGCAGCAGCAGTAATTAAAGCTAGTCACGGGCATGACTAACCATCGGGTGCAGCTTCGTGTTGATGTGCGTGTTTCGGTTTGCATATGGTCAGAGTGAAGTGTTTGTAGTTGCTGTTGAGTGCAGTATTTTAAATAGGAAACAATACAGAAAGCTTTACCCAGGAAAAAAAAAAAGAAATCTGCAAATAATGAACCATAATGAAGCATTCTAGTGTTTTCTGGGGATGTTGGTTGCAAAGAGCCAGATATTTCAGTCCTGCAGTCATCATGAGACGCGTGAGAAGCATGAATGCCAAGACCTGCCCACGGCACAGCTGTATTTACATGCAGCTTCTGTACAGCTTGTCATACAAAACACATGAGCCCCCCACTGACAGCAGAGTTGTGGGAGCGACTGAACTCTGCAGGTGGATATCTATATTGCAAAATGACAAGTACTGTGTAGTGAAAATTTTGCGGCTGGAAAGATTCTGGACTTGGGCTAAGATAATGACATAATGCACGGTGATGATAGAAAATCATTTACTTTGGTTCCAATTCTAAAAGCTGAGCGCAATTGATGCTACTTGATGCTAACGCGCCTGATTATTGTGCATACAAGACCTTAGTGCAAGATTAGTGCTCTGGACGGGTTGTCAGTCTATCCCAGAGCTAACACAGAACAAGACAAAACAACCATTCACAACTGCGGCCAATTTAATATCACCAGACCCCAATATGTGGCAGCTGGTTTTAGTGTCATGGATGTATGTGAGAATTATTTACATAATGTTGAACTGCATCAGACTTTATTAACTAATAATTAGTTGCTCATATGCCGTTAAATCCAAAACTAGTAAGGTAAAAAAAAAAAAAGTATTCAGTAATGCCAGCACTTCAGAGTGTATCGCACATTCTTCTAATTACATTCAGTGATTACATTTTACGCATGATATGTCATAGGTAAGCTGTAGTTAAGACGAGGCAGCTGAAGCACTTCAGGCTGGGCTTTAATGAAGGACGCACTGGCCTCGAAGTCTGTAGGGTGAAATCAAAGGCAAAGAAGGAATTATTTTATCAATATCAGGTGGAAAATTATTGTGTTAGAGATTCTCAATGTGCCCCCCTGCTAGTCTGAACTGGATAAGAGGTTAAGAAGATTTTTTGTGGAGGGTTTTCTGCATTATTCTAACAGCACTTACACTGGATTTCTATGAATAAATAAGGAGGTGTTGCAGAGGAGATGTTAACATGTCAAGGCTAACTGACAGGGAAACCATTAGCAGAGGTTGTAGTGTTAACAACCTATGTTTTCATACTATCATAAGCTTTACTAGAATCTCTGCCAACAGGAAACTTACCACAGGCTTTCAAGGTGGCTGTGATTTAATCACAGCTTTAAAAGTTTTCACTTGAGTTATCTTAGTTTAGACACACAAATATCCAGCCTTCCTCTTATTGCAAAAATTCTTGAAAGGTTAGTTGTCAAACACCTAACTGTCTATTTGCAGAGGAATGGTCTACTTGAGGAGTTTCAGTCAGTATACAGAGTTCATCATACCACAGAAACAGCACCAGTGAAGGTGACAAATGATCTTCTTATTGCCTGGCTGTGGACTCATCTCTGTGTTTGTCCTGTTAGACCTCAGTCCAGCAGTCATTACAGTTGATCACAATATTTTATTACAGAGATTAAAATACACTGTTGGTATAAAAGGTGTTGCACTCCAAATTCATCCATGCAAATGTCTTTCTCTTCTTCACACATGAAAGTTAGTCGTGGAGTTCCACAGGGTTCTGTGCTGGGACCAACATTAGTTACATTATACATACTTCCCTTGGGCAATATTACTATAAAATCACTGGCAAAATTTTGATTTGTATGCAGATGATACCCAGCTTTAATCAGGCAAAAACTGAAGCTATTATATTTGGTCCTAAAAATCTTAGAAACATGGTGGTGCAGACATGTGTACATCAACAATGGATAATATGGAGCGCAGGAGAGAGTACGACCATGCAGTGTTTAAAGCTGGGAAATACTGACATTACTTTGAGTATGAATCCATAAAAAGTGACAAAAACATCATCCACTGTACCAAAAAATTAAACTTCAAATCTGAGCAAGCACCTAGCAACTGCCACAGGATTGTGAAATTCACAGAGAACCCCCAGATCCCCCCACTGACATGACCTCTACGGCACTGGGCAAACCTCCACAGGCCCCACTCCTGCTAAACAGGTGAAAATAGATTTAAGAGCAACAGAACTTGTTTCTTCTTACTGTGTTTTACTTGCATCTATTTGAAAGAGTAAGTGTATTATTTTATTTTATATGCTGGAATATGCAGAAAATAGGTTTAAATGTTAAACAAATTTCTTCCAGTCAAAGACTATTGCTTATAATTTAGTTTTTGCTTGATGCAATGTGCATAAAGTTAAAAGATTAAAACTATTTACCGTGGCTCAGGGGGTTGGGAATCGCATCTGTAACCGGAAGGTCGCCGGTTCAATCCCTGGGCTCTCTGTCCTGGTCGTTGTGTCCCTGGGCAAGACACTTTACCCTACTTGCCTACTGGTGTTGGCCAGAGGGGCCGATGGCGCGATATGGCAGCCTCGCTTCTGTCAGTCTGCCCCAGGGCAGCTGTGGCTACAACTGTAGCTGCCTCCACCAGTGTATGAATGTGAGAGTGAATGAATAGTGGTATTGTAAAGCGCTTTGGGTGCCTTGAAAAGCGCTATATAAAATCCAATCCATTATTATTATTATTTTTAAAAAGAGACTTTTCCATTTGATTCAACTTTATATGATGGGTTATGCAGAAAAAATAGAATTGGGCTGAGAGGTCTATTTCTTTATCACGTATTCTGGTTGTGTATCATGTTTTTAAAAAGTAACTAAGTAATAAAGTAACTAACTACTTCTTTAAGTAAGTAATCAATAAATTAATGAGATTACTTCCTTGGAGACGTAATCAGTAATTAGTTACTAATCACTATTTTCAAGTAACTTGACCAACACTGCGTCTGACTCTTGTAATTCATTAATATCAGGTTGTTCTGAAAGTTCCCTTCATTTAACCCAAAATGATGCAGCGAGACTACTCTCAGGGACAAGGAAGAGAGACCATATTTCTCCTATGTTAGTCTCTTTATTGGCTCCTCGTTAAATCCAGACTTAAATTTGAAATTCTTTTCCTCACTTAAAAAGTCTTGAATAATCAGGAACCGTCACATCTGAAAGGTCTCATAGTACCATATTTTCCCGAAAGGACTTTGCTCTCAAACTGCGGGCTTGTGGTTCTAACAGTAGCATGGGAGGCAGAGGCTTCAGCAGCTTCAGACCTTTCTCCTGTGACCCCAGACCCAGACCCCAGTTTGGATTCAGAAGATAGATACCGTCTCCTCTCACATTACAATTTAAATGAAAAATGGAACGACCCACTGTGAATAAAATAGATGTTGTTGGTGTTAATATATCAAATACATAAAATTATTAATATTTCTTTTACATTATGAGTATTAAAAATTAGCTTCTTTACTGTATCTTCTGTGTACATCTCTTCTAGCTGTCTGGCTGTGTAGCCATGGCGTTTCTGTGTGTGTCTGGGTTGGGAATGTATTTCAAAATAGGTTGTCGCTAATCCCCTGTGAAAATAAGCATTCCTCTAGCGTGCACCCATTTGAAAAAGACAGAATATATACGCAATATAGAAGAAAGCAAAAAAGAAGGAATAGACAATGAATTATGGATAAGTTTTAAGAGGGATATTGCTCCCTGGCCTCCTCACTGTTTTTCATTTTTTCCTCCCCCCAGCCATCTTTCTCTTTTCCTCTGTGTCCTCTGCCTCCTCTTAAATCGATACGGGCTCACTGTCATGGGTCAGTGGCCTGTACGCATCAGGCTGGACTGCTACAGAGGAGCACAGTGTCTCCCAGAGCTCTCTTTGGAGGTGATAACTCGTTCCTATCTCAAACCTCTCTTTAAGGCACACCCGCTTTCAATTGAACTCCAATATCCTCCTCAGATTGACTTGGGATGACACAAAGGAAAGGAATATATAGATGTGTGATCAGCATTTCTTCTAGAAGAAATTGAGCATGCCTAAATACCTGCAGCTATACGGTATCTTTGCAATTTGTAATAACATCTTACCAAAAAAGATAATGTAAAATGTTTAATGTTCCAGCTTCTATAAAAGGTTTATTTCAATTGAAATCCTTTCTTTGAAGTTTAATATCATAAAGATGTAGTGTTTTAGTAGCCAGTTGCTGATTTTTGTCAGTTAAAACAGCTTGCTAGCAAATTTCACAAAACTCTGCTAGTTAAGCTAATGCTAGCCTCATGTGTGACTTGTTTGAAAATGAGTATTAAAAATGTTGTGCCGCTTAGCTTACATACATGACAGATGTTACTTTTTTGTATCTTCTAGGCAGTTTGTTTTTGCTTAATGCTAGTTTGACATCACAACAATAATTATGATTGCTAAAGGTAAAACCTCTGATATGACAAGTTTCACCAGTTTTACAGCGGAGATGTTAGTTGTTGATTGACCATTGAAAAATCTGTGTTTAATACATCATTCACTGAAACAGCGACCTCTACGCCAGTCTGCATGGATTCCCATGTTAACGTGTCCTGTTTCACACCAGAAATAAAGAGGGTTACCGGTTCAAAAATCTAGTATTGCTCCTCAGTTTTACCCTCATATTAGCAGATTTTTAAATAGGGATGACTCAGTCATTCGTTAATCCAGAATTAATTCTGCAAAGTTTGGCATATTTAGAGGAATTCTCTGCTTTGTATGTTTTGTTTTAAAACACCTTTTTTGCTAATCAGTCTTAGTAACCATTTAATATTACTACTATAATTCAGAGGTGTGGACTCGAGTCACATGACTTGGACTCGAGTCAGACTCGAGTCATTAATTTTATGACTTTAGACCTGACCTTAAAAAATGTTCTAAGACTTGTGACTTGACTTGGACTTTTACACCAATGACTTGGGACTTGAATTGGACTTGAACCGGTTTACTTGAAAAGACTTGATATTTTACCCCAAATATAAAATTTAACATGCATATTATATAGAGATTGAAAATGTGACGTCATTCACGGGTAGAACCGCAAAGGATTCTGGGAACTCGTGGCAAGCGGTACTAACGCACGCAGGCTTTCAATTGAACTCAGTTACACAGCGATAAAAAGAAACACAAAAATGTCAAGAAGCCGTTGTATTATTAACTGCAATAGCCGGTCGCATGACAGCCACGGGAAGCCGACGAGTAAAGAGATCGGTTGTTATCGGATTATGTCGTTGAAGAGAAATTGTTCAAGCCATGTTTCCGAAGTAACAAAGACGCGACTGGATTGCAGCCATTCAAAGACCAAATATAACGTCCCAGAACACTCCAGCTCACAGGTTAGTCTGCTCCAAGCATTTACACGAAGGTCAGTGTTTTTTAGTAGTTAATACGTCATTTTCATAACATAATTAGTGATATAGGTTACAAGCAAGTCTGGCGCTGAACAGAAATTGTCGCGCTATGCTCCTTTATTTATTGTGCATAAATAGTGAATTGTCCTGACACAATATTGCGTTTCGCTTCTGTTATTATGGTACATTGACAAAAACACATACTTTTATTCACAGGATAAAACAGGTTTTTTGTATCACTAATTGCCCAGTACGATTACAGCATACAATATTGTTGTCACTGCTACATTTCTGTGATGCTACCAGAAATTATTTCCACTGCTAATTAACTACCGTTGAGCTCAAAGGTCCTATTAATAAACGGTTAAGGAATGTGTATTTATGACGACGATTTGTGAGACTGGTAAACTTATGATACGTACGATGGTCTTTCGTTCTACACGGTGCATTTCAAGGTCCTGTACCCATCCGTCGGTAAACTGTACCTGGGCTTGTTGCAGTGACCTGAAGTTACTAAACTTCATGAGTGTATGCACTCACTCCAAGAACCGTATGATTATAAATATGCATATAAATATGCTACGATGAGATAGCTGACTTCATCTAACTAGCAAATGTTGTCCAGGCTACGTTGGTGATACAGTTTTTTTTAATGTGTATGATATTTTTGTCATGCGATTTTAAAGCTGGTCCTACAACCGCATCCAAGAATAACATGCAGCTTATCTCAGAACTGTTGGTGAAAATTATTCTTGGAGCTAGGTTTAATTGAGCTGCATTTTAAAGAGGTGCAATTTCACAATTTGTGTATATTTTCTAAGTTCACTATTTTGTCATGTGTTGAGAAAAACACAGATTTTAAAATTACATGGTCTAATATTTACATTTAGCATATAACTGCAACATTATTTTTTCGTTTTTTTTTTTTTTTAAGACTCGAAAGGACTTGAAATTCAAAGTTTCAGACTTGTGACTTGACTCGGACTTTTACACCAGTGACTTGAGACTCGACTCTGACTTGCCTGACATTACTTGAGACTTGACTTGAGACTTGAGGATAAAGACTTGAGACTTACTTGAGACTTGCAAAACAATGACTTGGTCCCACCTCTGCTATAATTACACCTTCTGATCAAGCAATCTAACAGTATATAATAACTTCAAAGTCCAACTATGGTCAGGCTAAACTAACAAACTCAAGCCTAATGTAATGTTTTTTGTTTTTTTTTTTAGTTTAATAATGGTAAATTCAGAAAGGCCAGAAGTCATGACATCACCGAATGATCTGTTTCTTCTTTGAGATGCTCTGCTAGGTCTACTGCAGCCACCATCAGTTGCTGCTTGTTTGTGGGTATCTCAGCGTTTAGACTACGTTCACACTGCAGGTCTTAATGCTCAATTCCGATTTTTTGATCAAATCTGATTTTTTTGTCTGCTTGTTCACACTACAAATAAAATGCAACAGCAAACGCGCTCTAGTGTGAACCCTCAAAGCGACCTGCATGCGCAAAAGAAGACGTCACACGCAACGTGCTCTGTTTAGACCCAGACCAAACAGTACTGTTTGACTGATGGCCCTTAATATAAAGACTTGTTTCGGACTTTACGTTTCCCAATTTTGCTTTAAGTTATAAAGTTATTTTGTTATTTACATATGGCCTAATAATTATCCTTATTGCTGTTTTAGAGAGGAGCGGTGCTTCAAAGGATAGTTGCAGATTTCTGTCAGAATCTACAGATTACACAGTACAAATAAAATGTTCACATTTCTCCAACGTTGTCTTCCCAACAGTTTCACTAACATCTTCACTGGATGGCCAGGAAGCGTTCGTGATGTCTTCTCGGGCGCTGATGATTGGCGTCTGTCTTGTGTCAGTGACGTAAAAGATGGATTTAATGCGACATGACCGTTCAAACAGCAGTCGCTTTCTAAAACATCAGATATGTATCGGATTCAGTACCACATAAGAAAGTGAGGTCGGATTTGAAAATATCGGATTTGTGCTGTTCACACTGTCATACCATGATCGGATATGGGTCGCATAGGGTCAAAAAAAGTCAGATTTGATGCGCTTTCGCCTGCAATGTGAGCCTTAGTTTTGTAATCATTAAATGAAAAGCTGCTCTAAGACCATCACATTGCTTTGCCTTCAGAAACATTATCTGCACTGTGAAGCACTGTCTGATCAGTTTTGCAGCGTTTGGCTGAATCTGAGCAGAGAGTATAGCCCTGTAACACACAAGCCCATGCCATAACATCGCCCCCGCCATGTTTGATAGATAATGGGGTGTGCTTCAGATCACGAGCTCTTTCTCTCCTTCTCCATACCTTTCTCATCCCATCGTTCTGGTCCAAGTTAATCTTGCTTTCATCTGTCCAAAGAGTTTTTCTCCAGAAGCGTGCAGAGTCTTTTAGACACTTTCTTTCAAATTCTAATCTGGCCTTCTTGTTCTCGAGTGTAAACAGTTTGCATTTTGCTGTAAACCCCCTGTATCTGTTTTTATGAAGGCACCGCTTGATTGTAGACCTTGACAATGATACGCTTATCTCCTTCAGAGTA
The DNA here is from genome assembly GCF_057382095.1 of Aulonocara sp. 'chitande type north' Nkhata Bay. NCBI lineage: Eukaryota > Metazoa > Chordata > Actinopteri > Cichliformes > Cichlidae > Aulonocara > Aulonocara sp. 'chitande type north' Nkhata Bay. Next base: position 20,815,679 of record NC_141352.1, on the reverse strand, counting down.
TCCTTGACTTGATTAGAATGCAAATTTAACATTTTGAATCAACTTCAGATGTTATGTCTTCATTTTGAGCTTCTGAAAATAAGGGACTATGTAGAAAACAGGCTATAAAACAGGCAAAACTACCAAAGTATGACAAATTATGACTCGGACTGTATTAGCTCTAAATTAGCTGGAAATGCTAATATCTGCAGCTTACATTAAAGCTTAAAAACAAACAAAAAAACAGATTAAAAACATTCCTTTAGTTTTTGCTCTTCTGGTTTTTGGTTTAAGAAATAGGATAATAAAGAAGCCATGATCTTCTAGTCTTAGTCTTACTGTATACAACATTCTCAAAACACATTCAGAGCTCAACAGGACAGTGTAACATCACAACTAAAGCAGCTCTGCTTCACAAACAAACAAAATAAAAGAGGGCTTATCTCTCTTGAGAAAATGAGCAATTCTGTTCATATTTCAAATCAGACTACACAGCGGTGTGTGTTTGTGTGTGTGTGTGTGTCTAGCCACAGGCTTCCTCACACTCCAAGTCCAATTACCTGTGTTAAGGCCACATCTGAGATGGGGGATTACAGCATATTATTCTAGCACAAACAGTCTTTCTACCCACCAACCTGCAGGCAGACAGACACTAGCAGCTGCGGAAGGTGTGAGAGGTGTTGCATTAGCACCTGGATGTGCGAACAGCAGACTACTGACCTTTTACCGGTGACTGATACACTACCTGGATAACTCTTCTCCTCCTGCACGCTGTCCTCAACTTTTCTCACTGTCTTTCCGCCCCTGTCTTTCACTTTGTTTGCCCTTTTTCGTGTGTCTTTCTTTCTCTGGTGTTTTATATTCTTTTCTAAATCTTTTTTTTCCATCTCCCATTTTCTCTTCTGTGGAAACACAGCCTGTCTGAGTTTGTCTCTCTGTGTTGTTTCTTTTTTTGACAGTTGATACTTTCACCAGAAGATGTTACTCAAGATGTCACCTCTTTCTCTTGACTTGTTGTCACCGCTTGAAATTTTGCATGATAAAAGTGATGCAAAAGACTCTATTTAACTTCCTCCAGGCGCCCCTCTGCTCCCCAGAAAAAGCCCTGAAAATATATCCCCCGCATTGAAACACCTTTACCAAGACTGATCTGTCACCGCAATTCTCAAAACACAATTTCATACCCTTCCATCTTATGATTTTGATATTGCATTTTTGTCATGTGCCAGCCCCCATCCCTGTACAAATTGCTCCGCCTGAACATCCATGAGACATACAACTTCCTTCAAGTCACCTGCCAGGGGCTCTAATTAGACTGATAAGCACTGCAACTGGAATCAGCTCTTCCTGGTAATCAGCCCCACGGAGCCCAGACAGACGGCTAAATGAGGAGGAGATGAGCCATGCAGCCCAACAGGTGTCCTTAAAAAGGCAGCGAGGTGTGCTTACACAGCCTTGTCTTTCCCTCTCCAACTACTTGAAAGTTCAGTCACAGGAGAGCTTGAAACATATAGAGAGATTTGTGCAGTTATTTATGAAATTAATCCTCAAAAAAAACAAAAAAAACAACTGGATGCCGGCGCTGCTGTGGTGTATAGATTTAATCATCATGCTGTGCTGCCTCACTTTTAAAAGCAATTGTTTGAGAAACTCTGCAGTAAGATGATTGATTCAGAGTGGGGAGAATTATGCGAGAGCAAACACACTAGTCAAACTGTGTATTTTGATTTTCCAATTGTGCCCCATCCTGAATGCATTTTGCGTTTTTCTTTTCCTCTTTGCAGCCACAGCTGCTCTGCTTTAGACATATAATAATGATTATCACATTTTATCCCGAAGCAAAATAATAATAAAAAATTTTTTTAAAAAAGAGAGAGCGAGGGCTCGGTGACACGTCAGGCAGGCTGAATGCAAAATGATATCACAACTAATAAAATCTCAAAAGGGAAATGTCATATTTCTCATTTTGACACCTGGCATGAGGCCGTTGTGTTACACTTTCATTTTGCACCCCCCACTCCCAGCTGTACGCGGGAAGGCAGCGCGGCGAGATTAACGGGGCGATCTGACGAGCAGCCAGGGTGCATCACGTGGACGAAGAGAGGCGGGCGGATGGACGTACGCGGCGCTCGGCCGCTTTATCCACTCTCTGAGGAGAGATGTCCGCTAACATCTGTACCGGTGGTTGGAGGGATTTGCTTAAAGGCGGCTGGCAGCAAATGTTTTCGCTTTGACATTAACCTCCCCGAGCTGAAAGCATCTCGACTCTCTCAAATAATAAAAGAAGCCTCGCAAATCTAATCTAGGTGCTCAGACAGTGCATTAGATGGAAATGGGGGGAGCTAGAGTAAACAGAAGCTCTGTATTCTTATATTGTTCATTTGATGAATCTGGACTTACTGTAAGACCAACATTAGCAGCTCAACATATATTTCATCCTGATTTAGCATCCTTTTTGGAAGATGGTGGCAACTTTTAACAGTCTCATACTGGCACATGTATTCAGTGAGAGTGCGGGCCTTACAAGAAAACCTTCAGGCAGAAAAAAATCATTTTAAACTATTGCTCTTTTGTTCCTTCGCCGCTGTTTTTTTGGTTTTGTCTTTTTCTTACTTTCACATAAATTGTGAGATTTCCCTGCTTCTCTTTGCTTTGTTTGGACTCGTTTTGAGTTTTTATTTTGTTTTTAATTTAAGAAACGATAGAGCTCATCTTTTTTTAAAAGTTCACCCTGAGAACTGAGATGGACATTTACCTCTTATTTTTGGCATCTTATAAATTAAATGATTAAGTGATTATCTAACAATGTAACCATCAGAGTAATTAATGATAGAGATACTCATTAGCTGCAACCATAATCAGCTATCAATCAACACATCAGTGATGGGATTTCAGCATATACGTATACACAGGATTGACAAGCATGATAATACACGTGTAATGAGCTCTTCGTGCCCGCTTCATCTTCTGAAGTTCAACCCGAGCATCATGAAGACGAAAGGTGATTTAAGTGACTTTGAATGTAGGATGGTTTCTAGAAAATGGTCTGAAAAAGAGAAACTATCCAGTGAGCAGCCGTTCTCTGGGTAAAAATGCCTTGTTGATGCCAGAGGTCTGAGGAAAATAGCCAGACTGTTACAAGCTGATTGGAAGGCCGCAGTAACTCAAATAGCCACTGTTAACAACCAAGGTATGCAGAAGAGCATCACAAAAAAAACATGTTGAACGTTGAAGCAGATGAGCTCCAGCAGCAGAAGCCCATACCTTGTGCCCCTCCTGTCAGCTAAGAACAGGAAACTGAAGCTACAAATTTGACATAAACAACATGAAAACATGGATCCATCCTGCAATGTATCAACAGTTAAGGTGGTGCTGGGGGTGTAATGAATTTAGGATATTGACACACTTCAGTAGTAGTGCCAAATATTAATTAGTACTAATTAAGGATCATAAATGCCACAGCCTACCTGATTATTGCTTCTGACCATGTCCATCCTTTGATGACCACAGTGTAGCTTCACTAACAGGATAATGTCACTAACCTCAGATCATCTCAAACTGGTTTCTTGAACATGACAACACGTTCAGTGTACTCAAACAGCATCTTTGGGACGTGGTGGAACGAGAGACACACGTCATGAATGTGTTGCTGACAAATCTATAGCAGCTGTTGCCGATCCTGTCGTGTCAATATGGACCATGTCTGAGCGTGGCGTACCTAATAAAGTGTCTAGTGTGTTTGTGTCTGAACTGAGTCTAAAATTTTCAGCCCGTAGCCTGATATCAGACATAATTGTGAAGTCATTACACTCGTTCCATCTTCAGCCTAACAGTAGCTCTGCTCTGTACTCTGACCAACCTCCACGTGGGAGGGTGTTCAGTTTTCCCTAACCAGTCATTAGAGACCAATGTGTCATTTTAAGGTGACCCTATAGCACGGCTTTGCACTAACTTCTTAGTGGCATTTTAAGAGTGGAGTGGAGTGAAAAAGCACAACAGTTCAGCATGTGCCTTTATTTTTCTCTCTGTAGCCTTACCAGAAAACAAGAAAGCGCTGGTTGTTAAAAATCTGCACAGATAGGAAGTAACTAAGCGATGATGACAGCATGAAACAGTCTGAAATCTCACTTTAATGCTCACCTCAAAATAGGGGTGTGGTAGACCTCGATTACACTAGAATAAAAATAAGATAGCAACCTCCATGCAACCAGGAAAAGCTGGTAGTTAATGAGTGATTGCACTGAATTTTTAAATGATTTTATTTAATTTCATTTTATTGCTATCTGGTTAGTTGCAAGTAGTTGTCAACTGGTGGCCCAGATGATGAGAGTGCTGCACGCTCAATCTATGAGCGACCACTTTTCGTTACAAGGCGATTTCACAGTTTGCCTGATGGGACACAACCTCTATTGGTCTGACTTAGACTGCAGGCAGTCACTCTCAGACAGGCTGACGGAGGTCTGCAATTAACTGCGATCTAATTTAATCTATAAATGCAGACAGACTGCCAATATGTTGCAATCAGTCATAGCTGTGATGATTACAACTAGTCTAGCTATCTCTGTTGTTTATAAATTTATAGTTTATAAGTGTGTGGCTGAGAGACAGTTGAGCCTGATGTGTGGATTCTTCACAGTCCACCGGTGGCTGTCTGCTCTATCTCTGGTACAGCGTTACACTTCAGGTGTAAATAGCAACATATTTGACATTTATCACAATTAACTGCATTATTATCACAAACAGATTGCATGTTATTGCAAACCTCACTCTATCCAATCAAAAACTGATAGCAGAGTTTATTTAACTGTCTTAATGGATCAAAGTTGGTTTGAAGATGGCACCTAGTTCTCGTCTTAGAAGCATGAATTTCAAAGGGATCAGAGATCACGAGTTGATTGAACACTGTTGTAATCATTTTGATCATCCAGCAAATTTCCTAGTGTGACTTTAGCCTTAAAAAGAAGTAAATTAATTAGAGTAATTTTGGACACAGCTTAGAAATCCAAAGTTGCTCATTTTAAGTGGTCCTGTAGCTTCTCTTTTGTTTTTCTATGTTCTCATGGAGTTGCCGGGGCAGCATTGGACTCTGAGAGTTAATGGCCCTGATTTAAAGAGCACTGAAGTCCATATAAGGAGGGCAGGCCGGGTGGCGATAAATCTTTTTTCTCAGCCTGGAGATTCTGGTGTTTTGTGGTTGGGATATTTGTGTTTTTCACTCACTGATTAGTTTCCTCTTCGCATGCTTTTTGCCTTTTCTTTGACACGAGCTGATCGGTTAGCTTTAGGAAAAGAGCTGGGTTTAGCTCAAAATATAGCTCTTTATCCATTAACCCTGTATGCTTCAGTGTCACTCCAAAGGAGCTAGAACCACCGCGAGTAACAACAGTGAGTACGTGTTTATTTATCTTAAAGCATAAAAAGGAAGCTGCTTGGAGCTCATGGTTTCAGTTACAGTTAATCAAGTTACAATAGCCACTTGGTTATGTGCAGGAAACAGTTGTGTATCTATAGATTAGCACAAACGAATCTATAACACACCTTGCCCCCTCACCTAGTGGACTTTGCTCCTCTATAATAACGTTGTTTCTTGTTGCCAGTGGATAATTGAGCTACTGTCCTTTTTATGAGGACAGTTTAACATTAAATAGAGTGCACATCACTGTAATATTTCCTTCATTTGTAAATAACCCAGGTTTCTTGCACCTGAGCAGCTGGGCATCATCTTCTAGTGGCTCAAGCGTAATAATGCGGTTTAATGTGTCATGGTCGTGGTGTTAATTGTCCTTTATTGCTCACGCATCTGCTTCCTTGGGCCACATGCGTTCGCCTGGGCGATCGTACCACATGTGTTGATGTTCACTGTCATCTATAGATTGTTTGATGATAGATCTTGTTTTAAGATTGAATCCACTTGATTACTATCAACCCATCCGCCCACCCCTGCTCACTCCACCCCCTCCATCATCCTCTCCTTCATATTGCTGACTTGAGTGATGGCGTTTGTGATTCCTAATGACAGTCGGAACAAATCTACAGTAATGAGGTCACATTAGGTTGCTTTTTTTCCCTTCCCTTTCGCTGAAATCACCCTTCACAGCTCTGTACAGTCAACCTGTTTCTCAAACTCAGACTGAGCTCTGCATTTGAGCTCCAGTGAACCGGCGTGAAACAAGCTTCCTCCAGAAGACCTCCCTGCAGCCAAAATGGACACCCTGCTCTCTTGAGCATGTCTGTTTACCCCCCTTCCAATATCCACGAATTATTTCTTGACTCACTAGAGCTTATATCCTGGTCTGATATTAATTCCACCTCTCATTTTTAAACCTTATGATGGCTTGAGCGTATTTACTTATTTTGTTAGTTTTTCTCATGTATGTGTGTATTTGCAGACTTCTTACCCGTCTCACCTTTGATAACATATTTATCTTTAGCAGAACCCATAAGAGATATGTGCACATGCTTGCATGAGCACTCACATCCACACAATGTTGTGTGTTTCTCCTGGCTTGAGCAGGATGTCTGCACCAACACATCATTACAATTCGTTCGAGCCATTAGCCTGTGCAGAGCGAATTGTGGATGAAAAGCACAACCGCACATACAGCCATATGTGCGTGTGTGTGAATATGTACAGTATGTGTACTCGTGGGTGTGCAGTGTGCCCTCCTGTGCGTCAGTGTGCATACTCAATAAGTGTGTGTGCTCAGTGATGTGGTTAGTAATGTGGAGACCTGCAGGAGACAGTCCGTGGAGAGAGCCTGCAGGATAATTGCTGCCACAGTGACAGGTAGGGCTGCCTCTGTCAGAGTTCCCTCAGTGGGGAAGCTGGGGAAGGAGCGAGTTCGTCAGTCTGTGCGTGCGTGTGTGTCAGCTTCACCATTCTTTCCTCCAATAAGCATTTCCCCAGTAGGCTCCCTTCAGACAGTGGCAGCCTTCCAGATGTTTTCATCTTGTATCACATAAACATCCGAGGAAATACATCAAGCATCATTTAATCATTTGGATATTTTTAACCCCAGAAAAGAGCTCCTAGTAATCCTCCAGCTTTTAGCTGTATGTCACATATTGCATGAGTATATGCAGTGCTCTATATCGGGAGCAGTCTGGCGCTAGATGTGTAAACACTATTCAGTTGTTGAGGTTTCCCTAAAGATCGCAGTAAATGGTTTTTATGCAGAAGGGTTGCCAGCTTGTGCTTTTGGAAAAGGTCACCCAAAGATTCAGCAGCGTGGCTCTGAAGCAGGCTGGACTTCTGATGACCATGATTGCTTCAGATGCGCATTGTTTACCACATCGCTCACTGTGATCCACAAACCTATCGGCTGTTTTTGAGTGATTGTCAGATGTGATTTGCATCGCATATGTCACACATCTGCAGATTGTCATTTCTGAAAGGCGGCGTAAACGATCTAAACGTGTACCCAAGGAGAATGCGGAGTGACATCCGTGGGGTTTCTCCCACATCTGGAGGTGTCTGCCATCCAAGTCATTTGCCAGTACTGCTTCTGTTCGCTGGTCTCCTGCAGTCCGTGAAGAATTGATGTCAGCACCTATCAAAGGCAAAATGCCTATTCTACACAGAGTGTCAGAGCAGCCACAATCTATTAATCAACCAGCCGGCAAAGAAACAGATAGTGTGTATTTGTGTTTAAGCGTGTCTGTGGGCGCTCATACATCTGCACTCATCTCGGTGTATTATTCAACCATCTTTGAAAAGGGTCTCTAATAAGAGTGGATGCAATTATAAAGGTGTCATGTGCTCAGTTTGTAAAAAGGAAAGGGCCTGTAGAGTATTTGATAGCAAAGGCCGCAGCAGGGTCCGTAGCAGACACCTAGTGCCTGCTGATTGCACGACTGAAAACAGGCAGCAAACTACATTTCCTTTATTAACATCACCTGCAATGTGTTAACCGGAAAACAGGGTTTGACTTCGGCTTTGGTTTTCCGTGATTTGCAATATTTTGCGGCAGAGTTCATGAGCTGAATTCAGCTAGATATCAAAGGTTCCCGGTGTGTTGGTTTAGGCTGAATAACAGCAGTTGGTTTGTTTAGGAGCACTGTTGGCTTATCCGCAGGAAGCGATCGATCGGTGTGAATAAACAGCGAGCGAGCCAGGACCCCTGCTAGTAACAGTATGGTCCTACCATGTGACAGGCATGGTGGTATATGATTGGCACTCCTTATTGGACATTAGAGTTTAATGATGTCATAGGTATCGCCATGTTGGGTTTGCTTGGAAGGAAGATTTTTTCTTTTCAGCTCTGTGTAACTCCATATTTACGTCTGAGGGATTATCTGCTATATTATTTAGTGTTAGTAGTCTATATGATCATTATTTGGATCATAGTGTTAGAGTGAGTGGATAGAGTGAGTCTGTTTGAAAATTTAATAATACTTTTAATAAATAAATAAATGTCTTACATTAAATAAAAATTCTCCTTTCACATGTTTTCGATGATTCCGAATCTCTCTTATGTGTTTGGTTCATAAAATGATGAAATTAAAAAATCAACAGATATTCACATTTGAAAAGCATCCGACAAAGATTTTTGCTTTCCTGCTGATCGCCAGAATAATGGGATTAATCATTTCATGTTTTTCTGATTGTCTGACTAAACAAGCAGTTTGAAGACATCTTGGTTCTTGGAAAGTCTGATTTCAATGTTTTTAATAAACTGAACAATTAATCAAGTCTTTGATTAAAACTGGGGAAAAAAAGGTACACTGTAAACGTCCAAAAGTTGGCTGAATTGATAAACAGTCCTAAAAGTTGATGAACTTAAAAGTCAATTGTAATATTCTGATTACAAGCTGCTTCTTAACACATTGTAAACAGTTTTACAAGACTTAGTTGATTGTTTATTTTTTTGATTATACAAAAGAAGGAATTACAACATTTTACGGCAAAGATAAAAGTTAGCTGCTCGTGGCTTTAACCAAATAAAAAAAAGAATAAATATAAATCTGAAGATGAAAAATAGTTCGTTTTTTAATATTTACATGTTCATTGTTTTATTTCCAACTATAACAATGTGTATGGTATATATCGGTTCATATTCACTGTAAATCTACATTTAGATTCATGCTCCATTTGCTAAAAAGTATCCATCTGGGGATGAAAGAGAGCACAACCAGACAGCAAATCAAGGACATCAGTTCAACTCTGGCATTACTCAGTTGCTATATGTTTTGGTTATGTTTCTATTGGGGTCCTTTTAATTTGATTCAGCCAGACAAAGGCAGGACTCAAAGTGTCCTTTGTAGCTTCATGGCTACTCTGCTTCAAAGTAAGACTATACTTGCTCTTAGATATTTTCTCCTGGCAGTACAAATTTTGAAGGTACAGTGGTCCCTCGCTATAACGCAGTTCACCTTTCGCGGCCTCGCTGTTTCGCTGATTTTCTTTGGTGCAATTTTCCATTTTTTTTCTTTCTTTTTTTTTCAGCACATTGTGTTCTGCATCCTGATTGCCTGTAGACCACTGTCAATCAATCAATCTCGTGCCGTGTCTCCTGTACAGTACAGAATGCGTTCCGCTTGTCAAATTGACATAAATCTTGGATCGGTAGCAGCGTCACGCTGAAGTGCTGCACTGTATGTTTGTAAGTTTTCTCCCCAACAAACACAACAGTGTCAATGAAATGTTTTGCACCGTCTAAGGCAGGGGTGTCGAACTCCAGGCCTCGAGGGCCAGTGTCCTGCAGGTTTTAGATATCACCCTGGGTCAACACACCTGAATCAAGTGATCAGTTCATTACCAGGCCTCTGGAGAACTTCAAGACATTTTGAGGAGGTAATTTAGCCTTTAAATCAGCTGTGTTGGCTCAAGGACACATCTAAAACCTGCAGGACACCGGCCCTCGAGGCCTGGAGTTCGACACCTGTGGTCTAAGGCAACCGCGGGTTTCATTATACAATACTGGACTTATTTTTCTACGAAGGTTTGAACTTTGAGAGTTTAAAGAAGAGTGAGGAGTTTTACAGCCTTAAAACATCTAAAATAATTTAAAAAAATAAATACAGCTGGCTACTTCGCGGATTTCACCTATCGCGGGTTATTTTTGGAACGTAACTCCCTCAGTAAACGAGGGACCACTGTATGCTATCCATTCATTCATTTTCTTCCACTCATTCAATCTAACGTCACACTTGGGCCCAAGTGGGCCAGTGGGTTCGAGCTTTGAGCTTGTTGCTTTGAGGCAATGGAAAGTAAAATGTTTTAGACATTTATGTTCCACGATTTTCTAAATTCCACAAAAAAATCATATTATTGTAATGAAATTGCAAAGTTAAAGCTCCAAACAATGTACTAAAATCTTTATTCTTTGCATCTATTAGTAATGTTGATCAGCTAACTTATGTTTAATAGACTCTGTTTCTATGTGAAGTGATGGTTTCATTCAGATTCTTTAGGTCAGAAATGGCTCTTTTGTTAGTGAAGGCTGCTGACCCAAGTTTTAGGCAGATGCAGGTCAGTAATTATACTTAATTATATTAAAATACGTTAAAATTACAACAGTGTTAATAAACAAGTGCGGACTAGAGTGGATGCACACAACAAAATAAATGTACTCCGGACGTACTTTTAAGTGGAGCAAAGTTAGAAGTTGGTAATGTTAATTCAGCTTTTAGTAATGCAAAAGTCAACTACTTCGTTTACTTAATTACTCTGGGATTACTGTGTTACGTTACAGTTTTTTGACCGTGCGATCTTCAGCACACTTGCTTTGATTTTCTGTGTTTTAGTTTTGATGTAACGCTCGTGAGTTAATCTGTTAGCTCGTAATGTCACTCAGCGGTGGCATTAAAGTGTCTTGTTTTTATCGACGCACTCTTTTCTTCTCCTGCCTTGTTCCTCTCTTTCATTTGTAGCTTTCCTCAGAGGTGCAGGTGCTTTGATTTGGCGTCTTGATTTTTTATAAGCCGAGGAGAAGAATAACAATCGGCACTCACGAACGAGGAAAGGCAGAGCAGAGTTTCTCTGTGGGTTTCTCTAAAGAGAAATTGTGCCTGCGCTCAAATACTCGTATTTATTCAGTTATTTACAGGATGTTTGTGTCTCCTGCGCAATATTCCCTTTGATAAATTTCACAGAAGGTTAAAAAAAAAAGAAGACAAATAGAGAGCGCGAGAGACAGGATGAACAAATAAGCTTTCTAAACGCAACAGCAATATCCGTGAGCTGATTTACATTTTGATAAGCATCTGCGTACCGATGTAAAGGGGTCACATGCATGTTACATATGATACGTGTAATGAATATGCTGCCGCACGGAAATCAGCGCCACGGCTCGTCGTACACCGAGCTATGAAGGAATATTATTGTTTTTGTTTCTCCGCCCAGGTTTTTGACTGAAAAATGGGTTGCCATGCATCTTATCTGTCAGGGGGATCAGGTGCATCTCCCCTCCCTCTCCCTCCCACCCCTCTCCTCCTTTCTTCAGTCTCTACCTCTGATAGGTAGAGACAGTCATCATATGTGCGGGGGGAAAGTGATGGGCGGAATGGCAGCTTTAATATCGGAGCGATTGCCTGCTGATAAGGCTAACGGCTGTGGAGAGGCGTGAGCGTCAGCCCTCCCCTGCAATAAACACTTTCATTTTGTTTGGTTGGAGTGACGGATGGAGTGATGGAAGTGGTGAATATGGACGACCTGAGGAACAGAGGAGGGAGGAGGGGCGGATAGATAGATGGAACGGCTGTGGATGTTATTCAATATTAACAGATCAATCAGGGGCTAGTGAAATATGCATTTTGTCAACTGTATACCCCCATTTGGCCAAAGAGGCAACATAACGATCATGTGACAGTGCCGGCTGCTGTGCTGTGTTGAAATACAAAATACTTACAGCCTCCAGTGGGTGATTTGTCTCCTGATGCTGAATTTATATTGCTTCTAACAATAACAACCCTGTCGTAAATCAGGAAAATGAATATATATATATGTATATTCATGACTTTAAGCTCTGATGACTTCATGATAATCATTTCTGAATCGCTATTAGAATCTATGATGAGGAAGCACAATTGCTCCAGTTTTCAGCATATGGTGTAGAAAAGCAACGTTTTAATCAAATTAAATCTCGCCACTGGATAATTTTTGTCGAGCACATGTGCTACGGAGCAATTTAAAGATTTAAAGGTCACATAAAATCAAGCGTAAATGTTTGCTTGCCTCTTTTTTTTCTTAATATATATCTTTCTTTCGGCGTGCTTTTCGAGAAAATGAACCAATTCTTTTGATTGAGTTGGCCTTTTCCTTTTCTTTAACAAGTCCTTGGCAACTTTAATTTGAGCATTTCTTCACTCTTTCTATTTACTTAGCTGAACTGTGCGATTTTTAACACGAGGGTTTAAATCAAAGCACGTGTCCTAGAGTACTTTTACAACCAACTCTAATTTTCAATGGATTTTCCACACAATCCAGCAAATTTGACACGTTATATGAAATCCATTGTGTTTTTTTCAAATACACTTCATGTATTTTTTTAAAGCACTTCTTGAACAGCAAATATGTCAGAAAAACTGGTGTCTCAGTTTACAGAACGGCCAAACTAACCTGCAGTTGTTATTAACTGCAGCTGTGATCGGATTTCATGTTCCATATGGCGCGTGGAGTTTTCCACTCAGCAGTGGGGCACTGAAAAATTATTACCTTACAGGGAAAGCTTCCTTTATCCTCCTTCTTTTACTCCCTCGCAAAAATTAAAAATTTCCTTTGCTTTCCCATACCCACATTACAGTTGTAGAGTAGTAGCTAAGGCTGCTACACAGATCGGTGATTTTCAGGCATTTTATGCAAAAAGGGACATCAAAGGGCAAGACAAAATTTCAAGACAGTGTCATCTGACATGTCGTCAGTCCTTCTGTGGGTTGTATTGTCAGATGAAGGCACTTTTGACAGCCTCTTACATCCTGTCAAGGGGGGCCGTGACAAAAACATGAAAAGCATCCATTTACCCAAGCCCCAAGCAGCCACAAAAGCAACTTATTAACATACAATAAAAGCTGTATTTATTCATCAGCAGTCTTAGAGATGCACAAATATAAATTAGCACTACATGAATTAAGCTAACTTAACTAATAGAAACAAACCAAAATACAAAAGTGAACATAAACAAGAGAAAACTGTTCCAAAAATAAAGGAAGGGCAGTTCAGGTCTACTTAATCCTTCAGTGGCAGGTTACAAATCAGCATCAGTGTGGCTGGTTGAGAGATGGGGAAGTGAATGCTCTTTTGCTGCAGGTAGCAGTCATTTTGGTTTAGCTTCTTATTCGGTCGTTAAGTCTGACGTCATTAGCCGTGTCTGGGCCCAAACTCCGCTGCAGGTCCCAAAGTCAAACGATCACGGCAGCATTACTGAGAGTTAAAAACTGTCTAAATTCTTTCATCTGTAATAAAATGATCAGCTCCTCTATCAGGTGTAACAGTTAAGTTTAACATCCAGGCATCCATTAAAACAGAATTTATTAAATTTAACAGAGTTAGCAGGAAGTTAGCTCGCTAGGTTCACCTAAACATGACATACCATGTTCTGACTGAGAGATTTCTGGAAAAAATTTAAACGTACAGCTCTGCTATCACTTCCAACATAAATGAAGACAGGAAAGTAAACAGCAGTGACTTCTGTAGGGTTACTGAAGTTGGACTAGCTGGTATATAAGACTTTAACTGAACAAACACACACATCCACACATGTGCAATAACACTAAGTGCAATAATCCTTTCTGGCATCGTTGTATTTTTACTCAGTTGTATATAGCATTCGTATTCTATTTTTATCTTATTGTATATTTTTATTCTATTTTATTCTACTGTATATAGTATATTATTTTATTCTATTCTGTACAGTTGTGTACTGTATTTATTCTTATTGTATTCTAATTTTTGCGTCATAACTTTTGCACTGTCCACTTCCTGCTGTGACAAAACAAATTTCCCACGTGTGGGACTAATAAAGGTTATCTTATCTTATTATCTTATACAATGATGTGCTACATGATCGCTAGCTACACAGCTTTATTGGCATAATATAAACAGTGAAGCTGGAGAATGAATGCTAACTTTTTTCCACTCAGTGGTTCGGGACAAATGCAATCCCATGTCGGGATGCTGTAAACGGACCAAACTTCATTCGGGAGAACAACTGAGATAATCCATCTACGAGGTTAGTCATTAATATACTGCTGCAAGGCTGGGCTATCCGATTGTTAAGTGATGATGTGACGAATCCTACTTCCGGGCCTAAAGTAGTCTGCGTTTAATATGGCTTTTGTGTTGTTAACATGTTTAATGTTATGCATTTTCTTCTATTTAATCTCAAAAAGCTCCTAAAACAGTCAGTGATCACTGTTGACCTCCCTCGGCTTTTATTACCACTAATCATTTATTTAAGCTCAGTTTTTAAAACCTTAGGATGTAACTACAGCCCAGCCCATGCAGCAGTATATGAATGACTAACCTCATATTGTGGATGGATTATCTCAGTTGTTCTCCTGGCTGAAGTTTGGTCCTTTTACAGCATCCTGCCAGGCGATTACATTTGTTCCTGACCACCGAGAACACTCACGTTAACTTTTATTGAGTGGAGAAAAAGTTAGCTTGTTTATATTATGCTAACATAGCTGTGTCGCTAGCGGTCACGTAGCACATCATTATATACCAGCTAGCCCAACTTCAGTAACCCTACAAATGTCACTGCTGTTTAGTTTTCTGTCTTCATTTATGCTGGAAGTGATAACAGAGCTGTACATTTTAATTTGTTTCCAAAACCCCGCAGTCAGGACATGCTATATTGTATTTAGATAGAAGCTAGCGAGCTAACTCCCTGCTAACTTCTAACTCCGTTAAATGTCATAAATTCCGTTTTCATGGATGCCTGGATGTTAAACTCAATTGTTACACCTGGTAGAGCAGAACGCTGATCATTTTATTAAAGATGAAAGACTTTAGACAGTTTTTCAACTCTCAGTAATGCCATAGTGATCGTTTGATAAATGGACCTGCAGCGGAGTTTAGGTCCAGACACGACTAGTGACGTCAGACTGAACAACCGGATAGTTACATCCTAAGGCTTTAAAAGTGAGCTTTAAAACGAATAGCGGCAATGAAAATGGAGAGAGACCGACAGTGATCACAGACTGTTTTTAGGGGCTTGTTGAGATTAAATAGAACAAGATACAAAGCATTAAAACATGTTAAAAACACAAGAACCTTATTAAGCGCAGAGTAATTTGGGTCGGGAGCAGGATTCAACACGTCATCACTTAAAGACCGGATAGACCTCAGGATGAAGCCAATCAGCTGTAAGCTGTGGACTGGCTGCACCAACCACATACCCACCTTACCCACACTATGCAGATCTTAAATTAAATACAACAGAAGTTGTAACACGGGTCATTTGCAGCATCTGGACTTACTATAATACTATAGTGTAATACAGTTTTGCTTTCTTTCTTTGTCTTCTTTGAGATTTTCACACAGCCTTGACGCCTCTGACTCAGATACAGCATTTTTTTTGCAGCAAGTTGGTTTCCTTCCCTTGCTCAGTCTTGTTAGCATTAGCTAGCTTCTCCCAGCACAGGATGCCTTCATGGTGAAGGCTATTACCCCCCCCCCCCATTTTCAGCAAAAGGCAAAAGTTTGTTTGCTTGTCTTTCTCTTTTCTTTAGCTGGTGGGTTTTCTGCATTGGTGGTTGGTTGTGGTTTGTTCACAAAAAGATGATTGATTTTCTTTCTCATTAATCTCTGCTGTCAGTCAGGGCCTTGATCTTGATGTGTCTTGCTTTCATAATTCCCACCATCAAGTAACTGCATGACAAGACTTGGGCTCCCTTTGATAGGATATTTTTTAGGATAACTGAGTGCATACGAAGTACTGGTACACTAATTTGCAATTCATTTTTCATTTTTTGTTGAGTTGTATATTGCAATACTAATGAATAGTACTGAAAATCCTACGCTACTCCATTTGGTGACCAGAGTTTGAAGAAAAAGGCAGAAAACAAGGTTTGCAGCCAGTATTTCAGTCTTTTTTCAGTATTTCTAGTCTTTTTAATATTTTCTCTTGAAACTATTGTCCTTGTACATAATTTCTCTCAAAGCCACTTGAAAATGGAACACATTCAAACACATGTGAAAACTGCAGAACATGAGATGATTTGGCTAATATGACTTGGAAACCAAAAAGATCAAATGCACAGCAGGGATCAGATCTCAGTATTAGAGATCTGACTAAATAGACTCAGACAATGTCTATTAAAATGGCTGGAGGAGGCTCTCTGAAATGAGACCTGACATCTCTTTTCCACAGTCTGTCAGGACTATTTGGTGGCTAATTTGAAGTCTACAAAATCAGCGTGTGTGTGTATCTTTGAGAAAAAGAAAAAGAGAGTGAGCTCCAGTGGGAGGTTAATATAAGGGGTGACCAGAAAGAGATCCGGTTGGCTGTTATCGGTGCAGTCGGCGAGAGAACAAGCTACCTCTTGGCTGGATTCTCTCTGCAGCCCAAATCCATCCAGGTGCCAGCTAATTAGCTTGGCAAGTACATTGTATTTATATTTAAAGTGGCTGTTGTTGGACTGTCCTTCCCCTCAGGTTGATTGGAGAGGTTTTAGCTTTGATTCACAAGTATACTGACCTTCAGGCTTCTTTGGTTTCATTGGAAGACGCTTAATGTCAGCTTGTCAGTCAAACCTTGAGCTGCAGACTCTGTGACACGTGTTGATTCCTGGATAATCTTTCGTAGTTTGACTCATGATGTGTTGTGACCCTCAGAGGGGTCCTCATTAGGACCAAAACGCTGCATGACCTTTAAGCAGCTTCACCTCCCTCCGCCACCTACGCCCTCACCCAGCTGGGCCCAATTACCTTGCTCATTACCCCCCTTCTAAACAGCACCGGGACTGAGCAGGTACTGTCGCTATCTATGGAGAGCCAATATGTCTGTGACTAAATACAGGGGTGGCAGCATGAAATGAAAATGAGTTCCATCTTGGAGACATGCCAGCTGAAGACTTTTCTCCTCTCACTAATGGCAGGAGATTTTCTTCCCCTCCTTTTTGTCTTCTTTTATGTGGCACTCTTCTTCAGAGACTTTGAATGTATATTTGACCTTTCCGGCTCTCTCTCAGCCTTCTTTATGCTCCTTTTTAGCCATCTTTCAGAAAACCCCGGCTGACAACTAAAATATAAGATGCCCCCTTCGCTGCCATGTTGATGAGATGATAGGATGATCAATGTTTGCAGGATCCTTAATAACCAGACAGTGAAAAGGCGACAGAGGAAGAGCCAGGGAGATGGATGATTATCCTAAAAGTAGCATCCTTAATTAGATAGAATTCTGCATACATTGTGGACTGAGTGGAATCACTGGGATAGATTAAAATACTAATTAAACAGGCCCTTGCCAAATTTGGAGTGTGAGGTGGGGTTCAGCTCTTCAGGGTCATTTGCATAGCCTTCATCTGGGGAAATGGGATTTAAAGGACCTGCTCTCTTTCTCCCTTTAACTGCACTCTTTTTCCTTTCCCCCTCCCATTACCAATCACATTCACATGCTAACCAACTCAATTAATATTATGCTCTATTTTCCCTTTCACTCTATAATTTGGCATAATCTATTAAGGTCCCCTTTGATTTTGTTTTCCAATATAAATGTTTCTATCAAAGTGAGGAAGGGGTGTTAAGCACAGGGAGGCGGAAAAAGTCGGCAGAACGTGTGATCTTGGATGATGGATATTTAAGATTGCCTCACTTTAGTTTGATTTGCATGAGAATATCCTTGGCGAACAAAGCTTTGGAAATAGCATGCCATATTTGATTAGATCAGTAGATCTGAGGATCAAACTCGGGTGGTGTATTAATTACTGGAAGAACAAAGGCAGGAGCTCAAGTTATTGTGTGCTGCGAATCCACAAGCACTTCATGTGCTGTCTGATAATCTTCAGTAGGTCTGGCATGATATGTTTGAGGATAGCGGTACAATCGTTTTAGCCTTGCTAGCTGTTCATCACTTTTCCCCATTATAAAACTGATAGCCTTGATATTTTTACTTTTATATTTGGGGTTTCTCAAAAATTACAGAGTTGACTTCAGCTCTAGTGTGACTATGGATGCATTGAAAACTTAATAAAAACGTAACATACATAAAAACGTCTGGCGTCATTGTAACACACCCAAAGAAAGATTCTAGGTCTGACCAACCGTCTCAGTCGTGGGCAAAAAGATGACAGTCAATAAAATTCTAAAAGATAATTTATTGACAAAAAAATATCAAGAGATAAAAGATAAAACAGTCCAGTGTCCCATTTATGAATCATATAAAAACACACAGTCCCAAGGCCAGAGCCCGCTGTGCCACACGGCCAGTTGCACTCCACGTGTTGCCTTTAACAGGGTTAGAAGTTGTCCTTGGAGACCCACCACCCTGCAAGCATATAGCCAGTGGTCACTCCAGCCTCTGCAACTCTGCTGCCTTTAGGCTGTGGCATATAATAGGCCCTGGCCTGCACAGAGAGACAAAACGACACAGCAGTGTTTGTAGTGTGGGCTATAAGTAGACCAGTGTATCAGTGCAATCAGGTACACCTGCCTCTAATTAGTCCAACCCCATTCCAGCCATTGGCTCACCAAAAATGTGACACACACACACAAAACCACTCCCAACCCAGTGCAACTTCACACAATAATATGGAGCTGAATTAACACAGGCACATTAGTCTACCATGTTACATCATCATCACTGAGTTTTCCCAGTGGTGTAAAAATGGTGCGACAGGTGCGTCAATTAGCAAATGTTAGCATCACTGACTGTAAATAACAGACTGCCTCAGTGACATCACCTGTCAGTTTGTGTTTTCCTGTCTTGAGTATTTTGACCCTGACGACACATTCGCTCTCACACAGTGTAGCCCTCAAACATGCACACGCAACATTTTTCTTGTAAACATGCAAGAAAACCTGAAACCAGCAATTAAGACCAAAATATTTATACAGATCACATGTCAAGTAAAAAGTTTCTCACAGATTTCTATGCAAACAAATTTTCTGATCTAAAGAGTCGCCCCCTGGTGGCCATTAAAAACAATGCAGATTTGCACAACCAGAAGTGCCGCCTTTTATATGCAATCTATGGTTAACATACACACCAAAATAGGATATTGAACATTATGCATGCCACAGCTTCATTTTATGCAGTGCATGCAATATGCATAAGCCTTTCAGCTACATTATGCTGCCATATCCTCCCAAAAATCATAGACTCACAGCAGATAACAGCTCTACAGACCAAGTAATCAAATGAGGCATTGCATGGTGAGTGCTATCATTATAAACAGGATGTCTGTTCACATTTTGTATTAATCTTAAATATCATTGCACATCACTGTTAGCATGCTGGAACTATTAGTATTAGCTTATACAATTACTGTGTCCAAGTCCAGTCTCATGCTCCCTCAACTCTGATTTCCTACTCCGTGAGACACAGCAGACCCACCAACTCCAAGTTAGCAATCCAAGATGGCAGCAGTGATTGAATCAGTAGTAAAACTGTAAAACCTTTAAGCTATATTTAGAGCAATGACCAGGCCCTAACTCTGTGTTTTGTCCTTTCTTCTTATGGTCTACTTTTTCTTTTCCCTTCACCCCCAAGCAGATGGCCGTCCCTCCTTGACCCTAGTTCTGCCAGAGGTTTCTTCCTGTTAAAAGGGAGTTTTTCCTTCCCACTGTCGCAAAGTGCTCAATTGTAAGAGGGTCACTTGATTGCTGTTTTTTTTTTTTTTTCCTCAGGGTGTTTTTACCTTGCTGTAAAAGGTGTCTTGCGGCGACTTGTTGTGACTTGACACTATATAAATAAATGTAAATTTACTGTATAACAATACAGCCAATACTCCAGTACATTTAGCACTAGAAACTAGGTGTTGTGCATCCTGCATGCTGTATTCAATGTTAAACCACATCAAGTATTTCATCAATGCAATAGTTTGCAATGCACTTTATGGTGCTCTGTGCTACATGTGAAATCCAAAGACCGTGGAAAGTATCCCAAAGTTCAGGTGTGGAAATGTACCTTTTACCTAACCCTAACCTGTTGTTACCTGTTAAAGGCCTACTAATAATTCATTCCTGCCAAAGTACCACAATAGACTGCTGGCTACTGCTGTCTTACCCCAGAGATTGTTTTCCCCTCGCTCTCGATGAAGATTGTCTGGCTCTATGTGTGGGCTGTACATTTTCTATGACCAGTTTGACATCTGACTCAGCCTGATACATCCATTGCATCATTCTCACTTTCACTGTCCACTTGTTCTGCTGCAGGAACTGAAAAATCTGCTACTTTGTCATCCACTGCTCATATTCAACACCTCCTCTGCTTTTGTCTCCCCATGCAGTCCAACAGAAGCAGCAGCTGGAGAAGGAGACGGGCCTGAAGATAGTGGAGGCTGGAGTTAGTGATGTAAGTAAAACTCACTAAAAATATCTGCTATCCAGCTATGTGTGTTTAAAAAGAGAGTGAGAGAGTGGGTGTGCTTAAGTGATTGTGTGCCTTCTCTGTGCTGGGGCTCATCAAACAGGAATAACTCTGATTTCAACTTGTCTTGGCATCCGTATCACACCTGCAGCTTCAGTCGTGCAGCCAAACACTAATCTTTTGCAGCAACGAATTCCAAACACATCTTTTTGAGCCCGCTCCAGTGATTATTGCCCCCTTACTCATTTCCTTTAGGTCTCTAAGAGCTGTTGTCACCATGGAAAAAAAAAACCAAGACAAAAGCCCCAGTGCATTTTATGAAACTTAAAGTGAGTGTTGATCACGTCTCTGAGCAACAATAACCAGATTATCTTGAGTGCTGTCACTTTGTAGGGAGCACTGAAGCTCCTGTGACATATTCATTGGAAGAAATTAAGAGGAGAGTAGGAGGACTCTCTGGATGATCCAGATGAAAGGAGAGCAAATGTGTATTTACTCAACAGTGATAAATATTCATATGTATCAAAGGTAAGGATCTAATCAAGCACCTATTGATGTGTCATAGCCCTCCATGTTTGCCTGGTAAATGAGTTTCTCTATGAAAATGAGACCGACAGCCTCAGACCCCTGAGCTGCCCTGATCATAAGGCATGCTGGGAGTTAACTGGATGTGGTCTGTGCATAGCAGGACAGTTGCCAATGGCAACAACACACTGTATAGACAAGATCATTTTCCTGCGTTAGTCTCTCTCTGCGCTGTCTCTCTTTTGGTGTCACTGCCTTTCTTCGCCCATCTGCCTCCCACTTATATCTTTTTTAGGACCACAATTTCTCTCATCTCATTCCACATTGTGTCTTCATCATGTTCATCTCAATTATGTCTGATTCATTTTTTATTATTTTTTTTGCTATTTTTTTTTCTTCTCCGTAACTTTTGACCTATTCATTGTCCGCCTCTCCTCGCCTCCTTTTTATTCTTATTCTCACTTAGACTGATTCCTGCACTCGGCTAGCACTGGTACAGGGCTGTGTTTGTCATATTGGGCCTATTTGTAGATAATTAGCTGCAATAATAGCCTCTCCGCAGGAGCCAGGGTGAGGGAGGGAAGGATGGAAAGAGGGAGGGAGGAAAGGAAGGATCTGTCTTCCACCTCATAGGGAGAAAATCAGCGCAAGACTGTTTGAAATTCAGGTAAAGGAAGCACAGCATTTAATACAAATCGTGATTTGGCAAAGTATAAATCCTGAAAACTCACTCAGAGGGTGTTTTTGGGGGTTTTTTTTTATCAGTGATGCTCTAATGTGGATGTGTTGATCTCACCAGTTTGCATCCTGGAAGTGGAGAGTTGAGGGTAAGTTGGGGAAAATAGTAGCTTTTGACAGGAGAGCCTGTGGAGTGGGCCCTTCAAATACATTAGTTGAAAAGGTGTTAAACCGAAAGCCCGCTTTCAGTAAATTTGCACTAAATTGACCACAGTTATGAGTGAATGTGTGCTAGAGGTTGCAAAGAGGGTCGTCTTTAGTCTGCTTATTAGTGACAGAAATAGAAACAGGCTGGGTAAAATTGCTCCGTGAAACCATAAGAGGTATAGAGCTGAAAATTAAGCGGTACCACTCGTCTCCACGATATTCTTTCCTTCAGCTTGTATAAACCCATCACAGCGGTTGGTATCATTAAGTCTTATCACTGACAACTCCCACCCGCCTCCGTTTTTATTTAAGAGGTGACAAATGACAAAACAGCTTAGGAAGATGTCCAGATAGCGCGAACGTCAATAGCAGTAGATGCGGACGAGGATAAGCAAATGTCAAAGTGGAGGAAGGAGACATCAATCAATAGGCCGAGCAATATCTACTGCATTATAGATCGCATAGAAGTTGGCTTACCAAGGAAGGCGGGGGGGGGGCAGGAAATGATTACCTTGGTTTTCTTACACAGTGTATGCAAGTGTATTCTTTTCTGAGTATCTTTCTTATTAACAGCTGTTTCCCGAGTGGGAGATGCACGCTCGTGAAAACCCAACAGGCAAATAGAGGTTTCCTCACAGCAATTTATGAGCCTGTAAATGTGTGAAAAACTGAAAGGAAGAAAAGAAGCAAAGTGGAAAAAAATTCACGGTTGATGTGGTCGAGCTCGTACCGACTCCGCCGTCTATATTCATGCCACGCTGAAACCATACAGAGCGAACACATCCACGTTATTTTCAGACTCTTACTACTCTAAGTGTAGAAAATAAACTCCGACAGATCGTACCACGTACTGGCTCCGCTAACATCATCGTTCCTAGAAGGCACACAGAGCTGTGTGACCATCCATCCCCCCATCACCACCCGCCTCCTCGTATCTTCTTCCTCTGCGCAGGAGGTGAGTCACACCCAAAGCTGGCAGCGACCAGACACCATGAAAAGGGGTTGCTTTTGCTGACAGCCGTAGACACAGCATGACTGGTACCAGTAGGGAGAGGCAGGGGAATAAAAGGGAGGCTGAGAATGTTTTTTAGAAGCGATTGCTTGCCAGATGTAAGGTCAAAATACAAATCTAAGGCTTGAAAATAGTAACTTCCAGTCTTTTGAAAAATTGAGCGAACGATGACTAAATCTTACTGCTTGTCAGGCATTAGTTAATTTTTTAAGGGTTCCCTGTAAGAAGTATTTCTCAGTCAATTAGGATCTGATCAAAAACGTAAATCGCAATTAAAGAGTTCGCATCATATGATACGAGTATGCAGAAGCTTTCATCAAGAAAAAAATAATATTTTTTTAAAAATTGCGAGGAAATAACAGTTCTGACAGCTGACATAATTAACACCCATCCAAAGAGGAGCTGAGAAAAAATGCAGCACAGGGCTCCATATCAACATTTTCTTAAATAAAGTTAAATATCCCCAGTATACCTGCTTAATTAGAAATTTCTCAAAACAATCATTCGCAATTAATGCCTAATGACATGTGAAACGTTCTAATCATGTTTTCCCAGTTTTCTGTTCTACTTGTGCCAGTGTTTATAAGAAAACGCACCAAGGACGTAGCTCCACATTCATCCTGCCTGCATTAGATGATCCCCATGTGATTAAGTTGGTAGTTAAATTGAGATTCATTGACATTTTGACAGCGGTCTCATGTTCCAAATAACTCTGGCAAACTGCTTATGTGAAGAGG
Source organism: Aulonocara sp. 'chitande type north' Nkhata Bay (assembly GCF_057382095.1). Classification (NCBI taxonomy): domain Eukaryota; kingdom Metazoa; phylum Chordata; class Actinopteri; order Cichliformes; family Cichlidae; genus Aulonocara; species Aulonocara sp. 'chitande type north' Nkhata Bay. Next base: position 20,792,070 of record NC_141352.1, on the reverse strand, counting down.
TGCTCATTAAGCAGAGAATTCCCTGAGCTACGTGTCAACTGATTATTCAACCACTAAATGTAAATCACATATGGCAGACAGGGAGTCTCTGCGCCGAGGATGTGTGTGTTGTTTATGTGTTTTTTACAGTAAAGGGGTGTATTAATGAAGTGGCCTTACACAACCTCTCACCACTGTTTAGGGCTCAATTCTGCACTTTTTTTCTGCATACTCTTCAGATGTCTGACTCTTTATTTGCACCTGTGTTTTTACATGTTTTTCCATTTTGTTTTTATTTAATAAGTAGATATTAAGAGGTTGTATCCTCTCGTGTCAGTCTAGACGCCCAGCGGGAGAATGCCATCATCGTATGATGTCTGAGAGACCACGATATATTTCTAATGAAATGAATAAGTGCTAAGGCACAGAGGCAAAACTCATTTCAGAGAAAGGTCATGTGTAATGATGACCCCTCACAATGGATTTGAAGGCTTTCCTTCCAATATCCTGAACCATAATTAATGCTACATGAGAATTTTCTGACAGACTTCCTGTAAAAAAAAAAAAAGAAAAAGAAAAGAAAAAGGAAAAATACTATATGATACTTTGGATAGTCACCATTAACAGCTGAATGTGTAATTTCGAGTTCAAGTTTGGCCAGTCAGCAGCATCGATGTAACTTCTTTGATCAGTTTGAATGGGTTTGATAGTTTTATTATTAAATTAATTTATAATTTTCCTTAACAAATAGATTATTGTGCCACGGCTGAATATTTTAAATTATTCATGTTTGTGTTGTTGTTTCAGTTTCAGTCTTTTTCTTTTAAATTTTCGACATCTCTTTGAATGTGTGGTTGAATAGTACCATTAGTCAGATATGGACCTAGTCGTGCAACCCTATTAAACAGTCTTACAAGTTAATCATACAAGTTAAGCAATAGACTGGAACTTTAAATTATTGTTATAGTGTTCAAACATTTAGTGTTAAAAGACAACAATCCATTTGGAGTTGAGGAAATGGAAAATAAAAGAACTGCAACTGATCACGCAACATAATTTGTGCTGAAATTCAGCTTAACAATGGCAAAATAGCTTACAGTGGCATTTTTTTATTGGCTACTTAGCTTATCTTTATCATAATTCAGACATGGCGGCATGTTTGCAGCTTTCTCTGTGTAACCACCAGAAAATCGCACCACAAACCTGCAAAACCTTTCACAACCTTGTCAGTCTTGAAGGTCATTTGTTCTTATCAATACATTTTATGACACTAAACTAACTTTTGCAACTTTTGCACTGGCTTGCCAACCCCAAAATGTAAGGTTTGTGCCACAGCTGACCTAAATTAACTGTAGTGGTTCTAACAAAAATATTTTATTTAACAAAAATTATTATTTTTTGTTTCTGTCATAACCACTAGTATATGCAAGCTCTTTAAAAGCTTTAAATATCTTAAATAATTAAAGTTTTACTTCCAAAAATATGATTATTGTTATTTTGCATGATTTATTTTCCAAATTGCTATTTCACAAAAAAGCTACAATAATAATAATAATAATAATAAAATTATAATTTTTAATTAAGATTAAATGACAGTTATTTGCTTGCATACCTAAACAGAAAAATTAGTTTTAGTGAATGTTATGCTTGATTAATTTCTTGCTTATCAGAGAAGCCTAGTGTTATACCCAAATTTGGGTATAAACAAAAGTTTTTTATTTACCTAAAAATAACAATATTGTTTGTCTTTTTTTTTGTTAAAAAAAAAAAAAGGTTTTTGACAGATTTCCAAGTCTTTCCTACGATTTATCTGGGTCTAAGACTAGACCTACCACTATCTAGTCACAAGTCTATAAATAAATATTATTTTATTAGCTTACATATACTCTGAACACTCATACTAGCCTAATAATCTGAACTTTAGTAAAGGCAGCAAGACAACAGAACAGGAAATTTAACATTAGTGCGTAAAAAATTACCAGCTCTTGGCTAGCTTGCTAGCATTAGCATCATGTGCTGACAATGTATACTTAACCACTTAGTTAATAGTTCGGTGATGGTCCCTGTGTTATACAGAAAAATATACAGAGTAAATACTTAAACTTTTTAGGTTATCAAAAGGTAACATGGTAATGCATAAGACATTTTTTTTATTTAAAATTGATTGCAAGTACAGAAGTAGCCTGGATAACATGAGCATGTTAGCATGTTCAGGTCAGCAGTTAGCATCTACACACTTACAGGGTAACTTAAGTCTTGTGTTAATCTTCATGTCTTATAAATGACGTTTGATTTAATGCATCACTGTTACATCCAGATACAAGACAGCTGAAACTTGAGCAGCAAACACTACATCTTAATGCACTCAACTGGCTCCAATAACTTCTTAGCTCAGAGATAATCACTGTAAATTTGCATTTTGTTTTGGCGGAACTCTCTTTCCACATGAATATTTATTCCCATGTTTTTTGATATGAAGGAAAATCAGTGCATTTTGCTTTCCTTTAATCTAACAAAGCTTGAATATTGTAGCACATTCCACTTAACAACAAATACCATGTGCAACCAGCAGTGACTGCAATTTCTCAGAGGGAATGGGACAAATAATTTCAGCTGAGACGTCAAAGGAAAACTACACTGACCATTTCCTACCAGAGAGAAGAGATACCCTGGCTGAAATAAATAAATAACTGTGACAAGAGCTCTACAAATTGATCTTGTAACGGCATGGGAATATGCTTTACTTCAAAACATATTTTCCCACGTTGGTTTTTCGAGCTGTAAAAATCACAAGATGGGGAAAATACATTTTTATGTTAATTTTGGGATCTTTTATTCTTATTTAAGCATGACTGTAGCTCCTCCAGGGAAATGAGAGTGGCTAAGTTGCACTTTGGAGTACATGCTGTGCCTATGCACGTCTTGTATAGTGTGCATATTGTGTGGCCTGTAAGTATGTCTTTCCATCAGCCAATCAATTCCACATTGGCCTTCAATTGCCTTTTTCTACATTGACAACCTATCCTATCTTCTTTAGAGACTGTAATAAACCCAAACAATCAAAAATTGCTGCCTATAAAAATTTCAACAGTGCAGGAAGGCCAATCTGGCTGTTTTAAAAGTGGCTAAAATGCCATTACTGTGGCAGATCTGGATGTGAAATGTCATATCGGAGCAGCCCCACTGAGCCTGCAGCCCCGTGTAGCACTGCCTCTTTGGAGACTCCAGCTGCCTCCCACTGATGAAAGCCCGTCCAGCAGCCCCGTTTCCCGGCAACCTTTTACCATCACCTGACCTTTGGACTGCAGAAATGCCTTTGATACCAAGCCATGCAGTTTGGTATTTGCCTCTCTCTATATCATGACGTGTGCTCTCCCTCGGGTAAGGGTAGACTTGTCTGTTTTTAATGAGTATCAGAATGTAAAGTATTTACTCTCCTACCTTTCACTTCTTTTATGTTCTGCTGCCTTTGTTAAAGAGAGGCACGGTTACTGTGTGTAGTTGACAGTGGTATTTTTACTCTGCTTGTTGAAGGGCAATTCTTTCACCTTAGGTAAGGTATTGAATAAGAGATTTTTTTTCTGGTGTACTCATCTCTTCTTGGAAGAGAAATAACAAGGTCGGGGTGGCCTTGGAGGTATTATGAGGGTTTAGATAAAATTAAAGGGAAAAAATGCACTCATGAAAAACCTTACACTGTTAGGAATTGTTCACTCAGTAACACTGCTGCTTCACAACCATTAGCCCTGGCACTGTTTCAGTTCCAGTTTCTTTCATGGAGTGCTACTAATTAATTTTACAGCACTTGTACTTTGAGTGTGAGTGATTCACCTTATTTCACAAATTTTACTGATTTTCTTACGTTTTCACAGATCATACTGCCATCGTTTTCACCACCGTGCAGTGACGTCTGCTACTTTTGCCAGCCCTGAATAAACACAAAAACCTGTTTACATATATGAGGATACACTGAACATAAAAAAACGTATAATCATACTCGTAAAACCCATGCAGTTGAGAGAAAAAGAAAGTACGCCCTCTTTCATTTCTAAGGTTTTATGTGTCGTGTCCTTACCATGTAATAAAACAAGTAAAAAACTACCTAGATGATGAACAATGACACATTATATATTATGGCATGCCATTATTTATTTAACAATAATCAAGTCAAATGCAGAAGCAGTGTGTGAAAAATAATTTAAAGTACTGCATTCACAGGAATTACTGGTGCTGCTAATTAAATTCGCTTGATTAATTTATCATCAGCAAGTGTGAGCATCCCTATAAAATCTGAAATTTGTGTTAGTTTGCTGCTAGATCAGAACAAAATGAAGATGTTCAGCCATAATGCACAGTCCCATGTTTAGTGTTTATATCACCACAAACACCTTTACAAACTGTAAAGCACGGTGGTAGAGGGGTTATGATTTTGACTTGTTTGCTGCTACAGGACCTTGACACCTTGGAGTCATTGAGTCCAACATAAACTCCTCTGAGTCAAATGTGTGGAAATCTATCCAACAGCTAATGCTCGGTCCAAACAGCAGCAAATCTAGAATAGAACGACTGAAAAATAAAGAATCAAGCTGTTGCAATGACTTCAGTGTGTTGAAGTCCAGACCTCAACCTAATAAAAATGATGTGATGAGACCACAAGGATGCTTTGAATAAACAAATGAACAGAAGCAAGAGGCCAAATGATGTAAGAGACTAATATAGTCATCCAGAAGGTAAAAGCTATCAAATAATGGGGTGTACAGTGGAACACCGACTTACGAATACCCCGTTTCATGAAAAATTCAAGTTACGAAGGCGCTGAACGGCAATATTTCTGTCCGTGTTACAGCAAAATGCCCAAGTAATGAAATCTGCCGGCTCTGTTTGGCTGAGCCTACAATGCCCACAATGCCTTCTGAATCATGTGACAACCCCTTGGCTTCCGTACTTGCGCTTCGCTGTTTCACTTGAACGATGTATTGTTGTTCTAGTTAGCAATTGGCCTATAGCCTATCATTCAGCCTTGCCTCATTCAAAACGTGCAATAGGTGCTTCGACTTATGAAAATTTTCGACTTACGAAAGACCCTCGCGAACGAATTAATTTCATAAGTCGGGGGTTCCACTATACTTAGTTTTTCACACACTGGTACTGTATTTTTGACTTATTTTTTCCTAAATATATTTAATCAAAATTTATTATGGTATGTTTTATTCTTCATCTGAGTTCATTTTTACTTATTTTACAACCTGATTTCTTTTATTATGCCCTAATGCAAATCTATCTGAATCTGATCACTGGAGTGCATTCGGTTACCTCAAAGGTATACATGCTCCTAAAGCGTACCTTTAGGAGCATGGACAGTACCTACTCCTGGACAGTTTCCTACAGACTAGAAGCACAGGAGGAATAGGGCACGTTATTAATAATAAAATATAACCACCACAGAGTTGTGTTTCTTCTCCTTTAAATAAGAACCAGAATTAATAATCTCCACCAAAAGACTAAAACTGTTGTTGGTATCTTTTGACTGTTTCCACCTAAAAAGTTGAAAATTATATCGAGACCTCAGCTGATAGATGCCCCTACAACTCTTACATTGGTATCCACGCAGATGCAGATTTTAAGAAGCAATAATCACTGTACGCCCTGCCGCTTCACTACAGTTTATTCCCAATATGGTGGTGATTACGCTCAACTACCCTCCTAGATCTTACTAAAGGAGAGGCCTGGTGCTTGTGAATTAATTTCTAAAGGCTGCTTCTGTGAGTACTTTTATTCCTCTTGCAGCCAACTTTGGTTTTAAAAATGTGACTGGAAGACTTTTTAATATGTCAGATGGGGTTGTTTTAAAGATGCTAATGTTAGCGTGCTACCTGCATGCCCAAGGCAAAGCCATACCATCTTCACTATATTTCCATCTTGAAGATGTTTTATATGTTTCGTTCTCTATGTTATGAAGCTCAAACCAAGTTAGTTGTACTACACAGCATAATTAGAAGCTTAACAATGTTTCACAAACAACACACAGGTGACATTAAAAAGGACTCCTGCAGCATACCTGAGAACCAAAATAATATTCTGCACGTTTTAAAGCACAAGGAAAATAATCTGCATCTTTCACTATGAGAACATTCTTCCCTTTAATTTTTTAAAAATTCCACAGTTATTTGAACCAACGCTTTGACCGTTTATGGAAATTAGTTGACTGCTGTCTGGGAGCGGCAACTGTTGGGTTGAGGGCTGGGTGCCTGGGAGAGGCTGAGGAGACATGGGGGGTTAGGCCTGCGGTGTCCACAGCTGGATAGCATGGCAGAGGTTTTAAATGTCAACATTGAAAGGAGGATGTGGCTGCCATTTGGCCTGACAAGCCGCATGCCAAGGGACTGGCAGCAGGATGCAGGGAGAGGGTGCTCCAGGTCCCGGCCACAGAGCTCTCACCTTCTGCCATTTATCATGTGGTTACTTGCCTAACGCATCTGGCACCTTAGCACTGACAGCAGCAGGAAAGGCCCTTGCTGCAGGCTAACCAGTGGCCCGTGGTAATCTCTTTAACATTACAGCAAAATTAGGGCTGCAGTATTTGTTTCACAGTATTGGAGTTTTTTTGGTCTTACAGTCTCTAGTTGTCCAAAAAGGAAGATAAAAGTTCCAGTTACAGGACTGTAAGTAACATTAAAATATAATATCTTAAAGATATAAATATGTGCATATAGTTTCATGAATATAGTTTCATCTTAAAACATTAATGTGGCATGTTTTTAGCAAACACCACAATTTATGATAGCTGTGCGGTCGAATAATTATTGCTCAGTGGGCGCAAAACACGAAAACCGCATTGCTCTCAGTAAATTAAATGCAATCAACTGTCATATCATCTTTTATTGACTTTAATTGAGTGTAATTGTGAATCCTGCTGTAACTGCTAGTTGCTTTCTGCATGGCAAGGTCAACTAAATTGCTTGATGAGCTGTTATGGTCTTTTATATGATGACCTTGACTTGGGAGGATGTATGAATATCTTCCATCTGTGGTGATAAACCATGAAATGAAACTAGACCAGTCTGGTGCAGAGTGGCTTCACAACATCTACCAGTTCTGCTCACTGCTCAAAAAGAGTATGCTGCATTGACCTTGCAGTGTTCAGACATAATGATAAATGTTTAAATTATGAATATTCTATGTTTGGACATGTCTGAAATTCTGAATTTAAAGTAATGTACAATAATCATAATAATACAAAGCCTTGTTTAAAGCAATGTTTAGAGAGGTGTATAGGTTTTAAGTTGAGATAATAAATATTCTCCTTAATCCTTACATTGTTTTTATTGTTTTTGTTGTTTTTAATGAAAATTCTAAATAATTCTGAGGCGTGGTTTTCTTGGGCCAATAACAATTTACATAATTTAAATTAAGACTGTACCTGCATGCATTTTTTTTCTTGCTTGATCTCTGCCAGCTATTTAATTTTCATGAATAAATATTAATCTGATAGCATTCAATATCTGAGTCTAATTAGGCCCTTTAGCCACAAACTGAAGGCCTTTCTTTAATGTGTTTGGAGTAATATATGTTATCTTTCATCCAAATATGTGATGCAATCATTGCACAGCAGACACGTGTAGGTAAAAGGCAGCGGCAAAGATCAGATGCTGAGAGTCGTCTGTGAACTCAAGAAGAGTCCTGCTGTGATGGGATTTTTGCTTTACATATCACAGTTGGCTTGTTGGCAGCCATGTTCGTCTGTATATGGCTGCCAAGATGCCTGTTTACATTTACGTGCAGGCTCGTCCTGTCAGGTGCTGGAGGAAAATACACAGCAGGTTGTGGTAGATACCTGCAGCAAGTATTTCATCTATAAAGCCTTTGTCATATGGGCAACAACGGAAGAATTAAACTGGGCCATTTATAGTCGAACTAAACTCGACCAGACCACAGTGGCCAACAGTTGCTGTAAGAAGTTTACAAACATTCATCATGGGCACGAATATCAAGGTAATTTGGGCAAAAGTAAGAATTGCGTGAACAAGTTTTAATTTATTTTGGATTTTCTCTAATCGACACAGGCTCAAATGCATACATGCACCCAGTCGTTGTTCTGGATCACTGACCCAGTGTTTCGAGATTTCTGGACTTTATAGTGTTTGAATATTCTGTGTTTCATGGTTTCATTTACGTCATGTGTGTTTAGGTCAGCCTTCAGTTACTGGCTCAATAAAGGGGTCGCTTTCTGTTAAAACCTCCGTCTCCTTCCGTGTCTGTGTAATCTATGCTATGACTTGCCCCCACTAATATTCGGTTAAATGTCCCTTAGCAAGTTGTACCTGCTTTTGGTAGTCATCAACAAGTTTCTGGAACATTTCTGGTTGAATATTTGACCACTGTTGTTGACAGAATTGGTCGAATTGATTTAACTGGTTGGTTTCCTGGCACGCACTGGCTTTTAAGCATTGTCCACAAAAAGGGTTGAGGTTGGGACTTTGGGAAGGTCATTGCTGAAGCTTAATGTTAGCCTGCTTTACAAAAACAATGTTGATATGTGTTTGGGATTATTCTCCTGTTTGAATACCCAATCGTGGCCAAGGTTCAACCATCTAACTGTTGATTTGAGTTGAAGTTAAAGAATTTGCAGTTAGTCCTCCTTCATTATTTCATCTTCTTTGCAGTGTACCAGTACTACTGGCACCAAAACATTTCCAGAGCATGATGCTACTACCACCGTGCTCGACACCAGGTACAGTGTTCTTAGGTTTGAGAACCTTACCTTTACTCCAAAACATACCTCTTATCTTGTTGTGGCCAAATATCTCAATCTTTGTCTCATCTGTCCAAAAATATTTTCTTTGGAAGGCATTTGGCTTGTCCATGTGGGCAGGTGAAAATTTCAGTCAAGCTTGAAGGTGCTGATTTTGGAGCAGGGGCTTCTTTTTTGGTCGGCACCCTCTCAGTTCACGGCCATGCTGAAAACTTGCTTCACTGTGGACTTTGCCAGTGTTCCGACAGTTTCCAGTTCACGGCGAGCTTGACCCTTGGTAGTTCCTGAAAATCCTAATCAATTTCCTCTTAGCATAACACTTGTGGTCTTCTTCCAGACCTTGGCAAAGTAGTGGCATATCAGAATAACATCAGAATATCTGTGTTCAAGTCTTTGAACTGATCGTGAAATCTGCAGTTGTTTAGAAGCGCTCCCTTAAGCTTCTGAAATGGTCATTCCCAAACCCTGACCTCAGATCCTATCGGAAATTTGTGCAGTGTGCTCAAAATCCCATTTCTGTGACAGGAAACAAACCAGTTTAAATGAACCAATTATGCCAAGTAGAGTGATCAAATATCTAGCCAGAGTTATTACAGAAGCTTGCAGATGTCCAAAGGCAACTGGTTGACATTTAACTTAACCAGATTTTAGTGCAGCTGTAAGAGAAAATCCAAAATAAACTTCTGCACCCAATTCTTGTTTTGCTAAAGCCATTAAAATGTGTGCTGTGCAATCATTCCACCTTGCAAAAAAAAAAAAAACAGCTCAAAGAAATCCTTAAATTACCATGACATCCCTGCCCTCGATGAGCGTATGTAAACTTCTGACCACAACTATACAATATATATTCTTCTTTCTAGTTTTTGTGTTAATAACTAAAAATATATTATAAGTATGCCCCTGTGCAATCAGCCATCTATTTACAAAACAAGATAATTGATTGTTTGATTAAAAAAAGCCACTGTGATGGTGTACAAACATGAAATCAGTGTCCAAAAACCTAAAGACCTAACTGTGCTAAGGCACAAAGACTGAGCCTGTAAACTGAGGTAATAATAGAGGTAACAATGTTATCTTACTGCTCTCGAGCGAAACTACTTTAAGTAGTAGTAGATCTACTTTAAACTTTCTATACATTTTCATTCCTGTTTTGTGCTGGCAGCATCACACCAGAAAGAGCAGTACATTTTCTTTTATTGTTGTTTTTTCCGAGCTATCCTTTGGGACTTGTTCTAGTCTACGGGCTGTATGTTTGATACCAAATATCAAAATAATTCATGTAACACATGAAAATAGTTACATGCTCACAACTGAAAAATATATAGTATGTCAAACAGTAATGTGCAGTTAATAATAATTACGATATACTAGTTTGATTTTCATAACAGATACTTAGAGTTTAATCTAATATCTGTATATTTCTGTGTATTTTATCTGACATTTGGACAACAAATTTAAAAAAAAAACAATATAGGACAAAGTAATTTTTCACAGCTTAAACAATATGAAGGACAAATAGAAGGAATTACATTTTAATGCTGGAAATAACAAAAGACAGAAGTATCTCTGCAAGTCAGGTCCGCAAAGACATGCATTCACATGTCTGTCACTATTCATTACTTTATTCCTTTTGAAGAAAGAGAAAAAAGACGTCCTCACTGGCTCGCTAAAAAAGCCATAGAGTGTAATTATGTTTGTGGGTGAAAATTGGCTAGATTGATTATATGCATTTATAATAATGAGCCGTCAATTGTATTATTACGTTACAGAACCATCAAAATCTTGGCATAAATCATAATTAATTTTGCCTTCAGAATTTCTTATCAGCCATACTTCGCATTGTTGTCAGAGGTTTTGGTGTGAAGCTGTGGGAGACGTGAGCTGAAAACAGGCGGCTGATACCGTACTACAGCTGTGGCAGTGCTCTCATTAGGGATTCACAGAGGTTTCTTTTGCCGAGCGGTGCTGCTTGGTTTGGCTCGAGGGCAGACACCTCGTATAAAGCTGCCGGAGCTGCGAGACAGACAGACAGCGAGACACACAGGGACGCTGCGGTGCTGGGCAGGCAGTGTCAGCTCTCTCCGTGCAGAGGATTGTTTTGCAGCGCCAGGCCCATGACTCTTCCCCCAGCTGATTGGTGTGGCTTCATTAGCATGGGCTGTGGCTCCTCCGATTAGCAGTAATTAAAGAGAGAAATCAGAGCGCTTGCCTCCAGTCCAGACACAGCCAGTGCCTGTCAAGTGTGATCGCTGTGGAACAGCTCTAGCCTTCCTGGCTGTCTGCCACTCCACAATCCCCCCCCCCGGTCCCTATACTAAGAGCGAGTCCAGAGGAGAGGTATGGGCTGTTGGTGTCTGTGCCAAGTTACCCCCCAAAGTCACCCCCGGGGTTACACAGACACACACGCCTCTCCCTGCGGGCACACGCTGGCCCGCTGTTGTCATGGTGATAACAGGGGAAAATGTTTAATGAAGACACTGATGAGAATTTATGAGGCTGTGGCTCTGTGCATTTACAGGGATATGACCCTTAGCCCATCACGCGCTGCCTCCTGTGGTTCTACATCTATATCTTCACTTATACAAGTTGTAGCTGATCATCGGGGCGTATGCTCAGGCAGGCGGCCTCAATATGCTGCGGGTCCACCAGCACCAGCTCAGGCGGCGACACGAGGCTTTGGTTGTCCAATAAACGTAATCAAACGTGATCAGAAATGTGCGTTGTTTTCATTTGATTTAAACTAGAGGAATAATTGTCTACTAAAGTCTTGAGAGGCATTCTCAAAGGGCCAATTTAAAATCTAATTGTATTAGGGAGGCTGCTTACTATAAACAATATTTATTTTGTTGCTTTCAGACAGGCAAAACGGCAGAAATGTGACCATAAAAAAGCGCCGATTGCCACAACGTGCACAGGCCGGGTGGGTGGCCGATCTCGTTCTCACCACCTGCCAGTACGCCTTGCACTTCAACTGACCAATAGTGTCAAGGCTGGTTATTCACTTTGGGATGCTTGTCCTGGTTTATTTCTTGCTTTGTTTGCTCTGTCTGTGCTCTATCAGGCGTGGATGCCATTAAACAAACAGGCCCAGGGTTTCATTGAGTGTGCTGGCATTTGCTCGGGACGCCATATTCAAGAGCGGCCCAGTAGCGTTTGAGACCATGCCAGATTTGATTCGTTTGAAGTGCACTGATGGCCACAGTGTGAACATTTGTTTAACTATGGGTATAGTGCGGTCATTTACACAGTCAAATACTCTTCAGTATAAATGTATATATAAATGTAGTTTCTGATAGTTTATGGTACCACTTTGTGCATGTCAGCCTTAAGTAAAGTTAGATTTATACAGAAACTAGGGAAAATGAACTAAAAATGGTTATTATGTCAAATTATGCCATCATATTTCCGATGGTTCTTGCTAACACTTTGTTGTTGACTGCAAAAACAGTTGTCGCTTATGTTGATCTCTGATTGACTGCCTCCATCTCACCCTATCCCTGTCATCTTCTTGTGTCACACCAAATTATGAGTAATATTTGACCTTAAAAAAGCTGCAAAACACATCTATCTAAAATCTAAAATATCTATTAGCATGTTTAGGTCTTTTAGGAAACTATTAAGCTTGGCCTTTAACAAATATAGTGAGATACATTCATCAGAGAGTAGTGGTACTTTCTCTCCCTTCTTTGTTTCTTTAAAACCAGGCACCCTGTACGCCTTCAAAGATTTGGAGCTGAGCATATTGTTACTTTGTACCTTGGGCACTATTAGGAAACAGTAACTTTAAAGCTTCGAAGGCCACTTTGAGTCCTAAGGGTGTTTGTGCAAATGAATCAAAGTGAAAGTAGCTCTCTTTGATAAGAAATTTTTTAAAAGTATTGAGCACCCTAATAACTTTAAAAAGAGTAAAAGAAATAGGCTGGTTTTGGAACAGGCATATCAGTAATTTTCACACACTGTTAAATTCTTCGTTTTTCTCCACAACGTTCCTTCTTTTTGGGATTTTAAATCTATACTACTCGGCACTAACCGGTATAAATCCATGCTAACCACCTGCAGCGAAATTAAGAGGATAAAGGCACCAGGCACCTCTAAAGAATCCAAAGAATTGCTTACTCCAAGGATAGATCATTTAAAAACCTGTTCATCTGTTTTTTCTTTTTCTTTTTTTGTCAAGGTCTCCTCAAGCCTGAAAACAGATAAATGTTCAAGACCTCTGGCCCAAACAACATTCTTAAAGTAACTATCCCACACAGGACTTGACCCCCAGTGAACTTTGTGAAAATCCAGCATTTCCCTCGTGTTTCAAATGTAAGCTTTCTTTTTAAACTGCATGATACTGCAAAAGTCACGATAATGCTACCTTACCGGGAGAAAACACATTTCAGCTGAAAAGTAAGTTTAGTTGTGCAGGTTTTGGCTCAAGGGTGATCTACTGAAAAGTACAATTCAACTTATTTTTAGATTGTGGGTGAATTTTAACTCTTTGGACTATGAAACTGAGCACCACTGTGCAATGGTGCAGCAGCTATAGAGCAGTAAAATGTTTCAGGGGCTTTAAGATAGTAGGTGGACTCAGGTGTGGAGGAAACCCATCCTGTTGAACCTATGAAGTCACTCAGTGCTCTCCTCTGAACACTTCCCTTTGTCCCTTTACTGTCAGTCTCAGTATCAGAGGTTCCCAGCCCACTAAGTCTCTTGTGACAGGGGTTTCAATTATGAATGCTACCTTTGACTACCTCTGTTATTCCGCTGCAGCCCACATATCCCTGCCTGCCACCACTCATGTGTGACTTGATGTATTGTCTCACTGTTTTCGCCCCTTTCAAAATTAATTGCAGTTTTATCTCCCTCCAAGATAAAAAAAAAAAAGCCTGCTGAGAACACAATAGTCTAAAAGTAGTGTGGATTCTATTCAAACAAAACAATTAAAACCACAGTGTTTTTTCCTCACTGTTTTTTGACTGCGGATGATTTTTAGTGGTGGCTCTTCTTTTATCTTTTGCCACAAGAGAATGAAGTATTACCTTCAATTACTTTTCCTGATTGGCTTCTGTTTTAGCAAACTCAGATCACACTCTGGGCATGGCCATTTTATTTGGTGTCTAATGACTTTTCACCTACTGTATTATAATATCCCCTGTCAGAAGCTCATTACATCTTGAAAATAATTCTTGTCGTTGTGATTAATGCAAATCTGAGCATAATTTACTTTGTCTCGGGCCACAGTGCAAACATCTTTACTGATACCGAGCAGACTTTTGTAAGTTTTAGCAACGAGCACCATTTGGTGACCTTGTTTAATTAATTCTGGCTGGCATTTTAGCAAACACAATCATCCTTGTCAGACATATTGCTATTGTCATCACAGCTGCAGGGAGAAAGGATCATTATTGTCAGCTACAACCAGTTGGGAATTAAAGCTGCACCTTGACCAAATAAAAAAAAAAATAGAAAGTTAAAATAAATCAGCTCAACTTTCTCAGACACTTGACAGCTTTGTCTTGTCTGGAATTAACAAGCCAGCTTTTTAAAAGAAGATCAGAGCTTAAATGTAAAGCTGCACTTCAGTTTAAGAGACCATTCAGACAGATTTAGCTAGTCATAGCTTAGCAGTAACTAGCTATTCAAATAAACTGGTGTACAAACAAAAATATTGTAACTTTAGAGCTTAGAGAGGAGCCTTTTTTAAAAACCTAAAAACAAGGTCAAAAGTTAAACAAAAGTATTTGATAGTGGTATGTGCTTTAATGTAAGCTGTAATCATTAGCATGTAGCTCTAAGGCTAACTAGCTTTGAAGCTAACATCATACAAGAACCAAGCTGTATTATTACTTCAGTGCCATTAAATAATTAGAATGCTAACTATGATATGCAGCTTTAGCACAGATTTTTAAGAATACAATACACATTACTGTGTAGTCTTGGCCCACCCTTTATTCATTTATATTTTGCTAGGAAAATGGGAAATATGTGCAGTGATTTAAACTGAGACATGTACAAATGCAGTACATAAACACAAAAACAAGTTTTAGCAATTCTGTAACTCAATATTTGGTATGAACACGTTTAGTATTCAACTCAGCCTGAACTCTCTTAGGCACGCTTTCTTGTAATTTCTTTAAGTAGTATATCCAGCTGTATGTTGTATGTGATGTGTAAATACAACACTGGTTCAGCTCTTGGGGTAGGTGCTTATTTTATGCTTGAATGATCCATAGGTCAGTGTTAAGTAGTTTAACAAAAAACAACAACAACAAAATCCTCTGAAAATGGTCAGAGGAAGGAAAGAAAAGCTTTGACAGACCCCTGAAAGCCTGAAGAACTATTACTCTCTTTTTTAATTACAAGAGTCTGGCTCCTTGGAACAAAAATATAAAGAAAACAGTTACTTGCAACTCTTGCAGAGTCTTCATTTTCATATGAACACTGTAAAGAGCAGTGTTAGTGATACAATAATTAAAATATAGTAAGTTGAATTAGCTTACTACAGCAATCAAACTCTGATATTAACACATGTCCTTGCAGCAGACAAATCAATGACTGCAGCCTTGAAAGGAGAAGCTGCTTCTGTTTACCATTTTCTAAAATCAATGACAATTTTCTCAAAGATTACTGACAATTTTAGGTAATCTGCCATCTGACTTGTATGATAAACAGTTAGTGCCATCAGATCGTGATTATCCACAATGTTGACTTGCCTTTCGCTCGACATACAAAAGGTTTAATGAATATTAGATTTAAATGCTGATTGAACAAACAGTGCAAGCGAACAAGCCAAAACACAGAGCTTCAGACTGCATCTGAAATCATGCTTTTCTATACACTAATAAATGAGTACACTAGTTACCTTAATAGTTACCATTTCCAATTATGTGCAGTTCATTTTAATTTCATTTATTCAAAAAAAAGTAGCCTCATTGTTCTTTAACCTCCTAAGACCCGAACTCTTCCACGGCATGCATTTTTAATTTCTCTTTTATATTTGGGCTGATTGCGATCCGTAAAAGCAAAGAATTACCAGATTTGGGGTTTTTTAACCTGATTTTTGTTTCTAAGAAAAATGAGAGCCACATATGAGGATATTCGTTTAAAATTTCAATAGAATAGTAGCAGTATAATTTCCTCGTAAGTGGATATCAGGCCCTTGTAGAGCAAAATTGAATATTTTGGTCTAAATAACCCAAAATGTGATGTCCACATATGTGGACGCCAGGTCCTAGGAGGTTAATCTGTGAAGTAAAGATCCTACACTACAGAATGGAAACCCCCAACAATTAGATTATCCTTTATAAGCAATAACTTGGCAACAATTGGCAACAATGGGAAGGAAGAACTCCCAGTTAACAGGAAGTCCTTCACAACAGAACAAACTCAGAAAGAGGCAGCCATCCATTATGAGACATAACAGACAGCATAGAGAGACTCAAGAAGAATGTTATCACTGCTAGTAATAATCATTATCATAGTCATAATATTATGCCTGTATTTATAAGTGGCATACTAAGGAGTAATCCTGTATAAATGATGAATTAAGAACTCGCTAACACCTTACTAATACCTTAATAATGTGACATTATTTTATTTATTTTTTTATTTTGGTAGATTTTTGTTTTGTTTTGAAGTTTTTTTAGTGTACTATATGGAGCCAAAGCAGCGAGACCGCCAAAGAATTTTCAGACAGTAGGAGGATACGTAGCCACTCATGGCAATGCCAACACAAGCTACAGAGTGTCCTCCTGTCCATGGTGTGACCATCTTCATCTGTGAGGAGAACAAGGAGTCTTGCAACCTTCATACGACCCACACAAAGCCCTGATCTCAGAGCCTGGAGTCAGTCTGGGATGTCTAGAAAGACACAGGGAGGCAGCCAAAATCCACACATATTGTCTCAACTTGTCCAGTAGTCTAGAATAACCTACCTGCCAAGTACCTTAAAAAGCTGAGTGCAGGGGGACTGACGAGAAACGGTTCTGTGTTATATTATTTCGACTAAAACAGTTACAGGATTTTTTTATTCTCCCTCACCTGTAGCGATTGGAATCCATACAGTAGTGTATGTGTACATGATCAGTATTTATAAACCATTTAAATCAAGACATAATATGTATCACTCTGCTTATATCATAATAGATTACAACACTTTCTATAATTTCACAGATGTGCTGTGATTTCATACTCCAGGCTGTGACGCCACAACACTATTTCATTTTTAAGTGCGCGCTGACGTGCATGTGTGTGGGTTTGCCTCTGTGCTTTGAATATAGTCAGGATGACAGGCATAGCATTTACCTTGATGTTTACTGCTTTGAACTACTTGGCATTGGTAAAGCCTGGGCTGGGATTCACATAAGAAAGAGGCCTATTTGAACAAGCTCATCTGGGGAAAATACCAGAATGACATGGCTGACACACACACGGGTTTTGAATGGTTCCTCTCTGAGCAAGTGATGAGCATGAGACACAGCAATTCAAATGTTTCAAGTAAAACCCAGAAATGGGACCTTTTTGGGTCTTTGAACATCTTCCATTGGAACACATGGTCTCTCTCTCTCGCACACACACAGACACAATGCATTTAAAGACGTTCACCTCGCTGTCAACTTTCTGCACCTTAAGTGATGTTTTAAAAGAGGCTTAGACAAGAGCGCAAAGTGTCACCTTTTATAGTCTACCTCTGTGTACATATAATTTTATGTCTGGGGGGCAAAATCAAAGTGCAGTGTAGCGACTAACAATATCCCAGAATGACATCGGTGTACTGTGAATACAAGCAGACAGACTTTCAAACCAAACTTTTCGTCCTCGCATCTCTGCCCCTGCCTTTATGAGAGCTTTGTTTCATGACAAACAGCATAAGGGTAAATGTGTAAATCAAACGCTTAAAAACAGAAGAGTTAAAAACCCAGATGAGCCTCGAGATTTCCCTCTCGCACGTATCGTGTAATATCACTTCGGCAATAACGATAACAGCTGGTGGATCTGGGAGAGGGGTGGGAAAAAAAGGAAGACAAAACCCAAATGTATTTTGTACTGAATACATTTCTCTCCGCGCTACAGTTTGAAGCTAATCCTCCAACACCTTCCCAAATTGAGCAGTAGAAACCACTTCTCTCACATATTATTATGAATAATTTATTGCACCCTGTTTCAAAAAGCCTTGCAGAACATCCCCCTAACTATTTCTGGTGTAGCACTTTCTCACATTAGTTAAGTCTGCAGGTACACATTGCAGCTGTTGGTTTCTTGTGCAGCACTGTAAATGACATTAGGCTCTCACTGATAGCATTATAGTGTGATTGGTATATGTGTGCACCACCAATGTGCTGCCTCCCTGTCCTCTGCAAGGTGGCTTTCTATTCTGTTTGCTAAAATAGAAATATTAAAAGCTTAGACGTCTGTGTGTCCAGATGAAGGTCTTCCTACACCGTTAGATGGACTGTTGAAGCATACCTGCACATTTCCAACAGACATGTCAATATGCCCAGATGTCTGCAGCCTGTAGGTGCAAAGATAATACCTGAGCAAGTTATTGTCTCCTCAACCCGTTTCTGAACTCACACAGAGGCATCAGTGGATGTCTCTGCTCTGCCATCGCAGGTAGCGCACTTGATCCTGGCATTTGTTTAACATTTCTCATCCCCACCTCTCTCCTGGTGACATGGTGAAGTGCCGCATACCTCTGTCTGCCACTGTTTAAACACACTCATTGCTTTTCCGTCTTTTTTCTTTATTAGAAATGTGAAATGTGTCACAGAGGCAAACAGCCTAGCAGCGAGAGTAGAGGAGGACAGATAAGCCATGCAGGACTCAAGGCGGCTGTTGGAACATGTGTTACCCCGAGGAAGTACTTACAGGAGGGACACGCAGGCGAGACAGCATCTACGATTATCACCAGTGACCACGAGAGCGACTTACTTCAGTACGATCCTGAATTTGACTGCTTGTAGGGTTTTGTGTGTGTGTGTGACAGAGAGAGAGAGAATGAATCGATGCACGTCAGACCTCCCTGGTGAGATAACCATTAGCGCTGGCCTCACTGGGGGGATGTGACACGAGTTGTCAAATGGCACTGTGCGGCACGTAGCAGACGGCATGTGTGAAAATGTGTCCATTTACGCAGAGTTCAAGTAAAGGAAAACGGCATGTGCCAAAGTCAGGCTTTCCTTCAAAGAAAAGGTAAAGGTTTCATCCTCTGAGCGTCAGGGGAATACTCTTGTTTGGGTGAGTATGGGTTTAGATAGGGCTGACAGGTGTGTAACCAGGGTGTCTTGTATGAAAAAGCATGAACAGGTCTCTCTTCCAATCCACCAGAGACCAAGACAGATATGATTGCCGACTTAATGTAGGGACTGATTTTCTGGGGATTAACTTCAGGAGCCACTATTCATTTCTTACCAGTAATAAAACCCACACACCGGCAGTCGTAATAAAAGTCTCCCACCTTGCATTACTTCTGCATCTGTCGTGCATTGCTGCAACAGCAAGCCACTGCAGAAAGAATGAGTTAATCTGCTCAAAACTGAATCAGAATCCTGCAAGTTAGAAAAATTTACCTCCATGAGCATTTGCATGCCCTCTCGCAGGGAGGAGAGAAAACAGCGTCTGGGTTCTGAATAATTTTCTGATATTTGCAGATGCAAGTGTGCAGAGAGCACGACGTGAGAAGTGTCAAGCGTATTGTGGCCATGAGAAAAGGGGAAAGCCAAATGCACTCACAGTTTTAGTTTTGCAGCTAATCCTGCTTGGTACAATTACGCATTTAAGAGTTTTTGGGGGATGCTGTAAAATTGTCGAGTCAATCGGAGTGTGTTCTGCTTCAGGTTTCATCCCCGCGGGGCCCGTCTGGTTGGCCCTGCTTTTTTTGGGGGGTGGGGGGGGGGGATGTGGTGGCGTCCGATGTGGCCACAGACCCAGGCTGGACAGCAAGCTCGTTTTTGTTCTCCCCTTCACATTGCCAACTCCAGCTGTCACACTGAGGGACAATAGAGGAGAGGAGGGGGTGCTCTCTGAATGGAAAAAATAAACTGGAGAGCGCCCCGTCACACAGCCCCCCTCCCCACGACTCGTCATCTGCATTTGACAGGACCCCCGTTCTCCTCTCTTCACCGCCCCTTTTCTTTTGCTTTCTCCTTTTCTCTGCTTGTGCTCTCCATAATCCCCCTTTCTCTCTCGCTCTCTCTCTCCCTGCTAAGTGCAGCTGTTACTCTCCATTGGATTTTTTTTTTTCAGACTGATTGCTAATTAGGATAGCATTTTATTGAGTTTTATCCTTAAAACTTGTTAAACTTGCAATTTCCACCTCCTTTTCACTTCATTTTGGCAGCACTGGGAAGGAAGCGGAGAAAAGACTCAGCCAATTATAAGCAATTTTACTTTAGGTTGAGGTTTGGGTTTTTTTTTTCCAGAATGCACCCAATCTATCTCCGATGCAGCATTCATATAGTTTACAACTACTGTACGGTGTGGTAGCCTCCAATAATAGCGCTCACTTCAGCTTTAAATGCAAAAGCCTACTTTGAAGAATAGACTACCCCATCTCCCTTATTCTGCTCACATAACTGAATCCCTGGGAGAGGGAGCAGAGGAAAAGCAGAGCCTGAGAAAACAGCAATTCACACACCAAACACAGAGACCCCTAGTAGCTCAACAAATGAGTGACTAGCCCTATGTCCATTCATATCGCCCCTCGGCCCGCAAGCCTATTAGCCAGGCATCGCTCCTTGAACATTCACTGTCGACAACATGTGGAGGCATCGCTATAGCAACCAGTGGATATGACATGTGCAATGGACGGGGACTCCTGAGCGGCTGAATATAAGGAGGGGCTCAGCCTTAACTAAATGATCGCAAAAAAAAAAAAAAAAAAAACCCAACCCCACCACCTCCCCATCTCTTTTCATTGGCACAGAGGCGCTGAAAGGACTCACTAGTGGGGCTTCTGCACATTCTTCCGAGGCTCGGAAAATCAGGCGGGCATATCCCACATTCTTCTCCCTTTTCTTATTCTCTTCGACTCTCCCTTTTTTGCCCCCTTCTCTTTTTTTTCTTCATCTACGTCTTTTGTTGGCGCTGGGGAGGGGGCACGCATGGGACCATCGCAGGGGAACTTTTGGAGAAGCGGACTGAGTGGGCGGCCGGGACGCGCAAACGCTTCTTGGAGCTGCGGTGAGCGTCAGTGGTTATCCGTGCTCTCTGGAATACAAGACGCAGCATCAGCTTCCGTTTACTGCGAAATGTGCGCTCTGCCCGGCGACATGGATTTGGGTAATTATCTCCTGGCTTGAAAACGCGTGTGTCTGTTTTGTGCTGTAATCAGTGTGCAAGTTTTAACGGTTAAAGAGAGAGAGAAGGATTGGCTTTGGGAAAAAAAATAACAAAAGAAAAAAAAAAACTTGCGAACAATCACGGTGAAAGCCCGTGAGCGAAAATGGTTTTTCATCGAGATGCAGAATAATTTAGGAGCTCTGGTTTCAGTCTGAGCACATTTAATTTCGCTCCTTCTGCGCGATAGTTTGCTGAAGACCGAATCACGAAAAGCTGATGGCATAAATGTGATCGAGAATCGAAAGCATTTGGCTTCCAGTGTATGGAAAAATAAATCTAATCTTACAGAAAGAAAAAAAAAGATTTAAAAAAATCCTAGGAAGCGGTGTGTTGAGTCTGCTGCTTTGATGGGAGCACATCTGGCTGCAGCGGACAAAGTTTCGAAGCAGGCTCATCTTCTTTGGTGCCGACAGCTCCAACTCTTAAATGTTGAGAATTAGAACTGGTAATTCCCCTCTTTGACTGCTCAAATATTCATTTTTAATCATGTGTTTTGTGACATAAATATCTATTTAATTCCTAGATTTATTTTCATCGTTTAAGTCTAGTTTAGGACTGGCTGACTTAAAAAAAATCACATATATTGTATATATAAATGAATGAATAAAAGTAAGTCTAAAAATTATTTTCAATGTTGCCAAATTTAAACAACATTAGACACTTTTATTTTGGGAGATTTTTTTTCTTTTATTAATCACAGGTTCTCTCATGAATACAGCTTACATGGAGCTGATTTCATACCATTCAAATCTGCAATAGTAGCTGCAACTTCAAAAAGAAAAGACTTTGATTTAAGGTCTGGCGTTGTGGTGTTTGGAAGGATTTTCCTCTCGTACTTCTTAAAGGTATTGTGGCGTGAGTGAATGGATGGCCATTTGCCCCGACAGCACCACTCTGCCTGACCTTCCCTCTTATTATGTGAATAATCCAGAGCACCGAAATCCATCTGCCCCTTGTCTCCTCTCAGATTGGCTAATTCACCACACCAGACAGGGGCGATGTGAGCAGAGAGGAGAGCAGAGGGAGAGAGCCTGTTAGAGGCAGAGTTATAACCAGAGATAGGAATGGTGTTAAAATCATTTTTGTGTGTGTGTGTGTTCAAGAGATTTAACAAATACATTTCCAAAAAGATATAAAAAAAACTAAGCTGATGATTTATTCTGTGATGCTTCAACCAGGTGATATTTTTTATTAAATGCACATAAAACAAAAGGGGGTAAAATTCTAAATGTGATAGCTTGTGATTTTTTTTAAAAGAATAATCTCGGTTAAAAATATTCATTTAGTTATGAGGGAAATCTTGATGCAATTTTTAGTTGAACCAGACTCCAATCATGGGGTGAAAAATTAATACAAAATGTAATTTATAAAAAGCTGAAAAAAAGCTGAGGAACAAAACTCAAAAGGTAATTCTTCGCGGCACATCTCCTCCCCTTTTTTCCTCCTTTTCCCCCCCTTTTCTGTCTCTCTTCTAGTTTCCTTCCAGTTCGATTGCCATCTTCAAACACTCTTTTAAGATCACACTGCATTTCAAGTCTGTTCGCTCCCAAACATTTTTATTCATTTCAAGCTGACCAGGTAAATCGTTTTCGAGAATAAGCCACGTATTACGAAGGGCCACGTCCGTGATGAACTTTATAATAAATGTTAATTTATTTTTTTTTCGAAATAAAAGATAGAGTTGTATTATTGTGCCACTGCTGGAAATCGGTTGAGGCAGATCTGAATCAGTAGGCACTTTGATTTCAGAGGCTTGAATCAGTGTAGCATCCTATGGTGCCAGATATGCTGGATGCAAAGTGGAAGGAGGCTTTTTAAGCTTCGATATTTTTATTTTTTGTGTGCGTGTTTATGTTAGAATGCATCTAGCAAATGAAAATAGTTTTCATTTCTAAAACATTGCTGCTGTCCGTGTATTCATTTCAATCACTAAAAATGAGAGACAATTCACTGGATGGAGGCCATTTCTCCCCTCTCTAACCGTATATGAGCCTCTTCAAACCTTTCGGTTGTTGTCCAACCTCTTAATGCTTGATTGAAACTACATGCTCGAGTCACCGCAATTGCAATCAACAGCAACTGTCGTCAGGCCCGACACAGTAATCGAAAAGACCCAGGCATCGGCACAACAGCTAAAACACTGGCAATTACGAGCCACAAGGTCAAACCGCATTGTTACTGGTGTGAGGTGAAGTGTCTTGTTTTGAAAATGGTATAACAAGATGTAGTCATCCTTCAGCCGGCCCATTAGACCCCTCAGGCTAAATGTCAGAGCACGACTGGCTGCTTTTTTTATTTCTTTTTTTTTGGGGGGGGGGGTGGATTTGATTCATTCCACCCATCAATCTTTCAATATTGCATGCAGACAATTAGGAGCCTGCTGATGTATTCGTGCACTGTTATTGATATTGCCCTTTTGCAGATGCATAGCTATTGGCATGTGTGCAGCTGGTAAAATTTGATCAAAATCTGCAGAGATCTGGCTTTTACAGAAACGCCATGTTTTTACGTCAATCTCAGAGGACAGTGAGGATGATTTATGTGAGGCAAATTGTGCTGGGCCAAATTGCACCCCTCTGTTTTGCAGAGCTCAAAGCAAAGACAAATTGACAGGATGCCTATGCAATCAGCACAGGCAGTCTTATTAGCAGCTACATTTTAGGTATCTTTAATTATCCGTCTGCATTATTGCTCCTAATTATCACTGTTATGCTCTCAAAATATGTATCAGCGAGGCCTACAGGGGATTTATTGTTATAGTAAATGGCCACAAGTGGACCAATTATCAACACATAGGGCCTATTCTTTAACCTACACTGATAAAAATCTCTTAGATGATGTTACACCACATTAAACCTGGTCTGCTGTAGAAACTACTGTCTAAATTAACATGCAGCGTTGGTGTGAATCTTTGAAAAGCTTTTTTTTTTTCTTGTTTTTTACTGAACTGGTGATAGTAGTGTATGTGTGAGGGTCCAGTCTGCGCCGCCTGTGTCTCCCCAGTCCTGGTAACCATTAGCTGTGCAGCTTGGGCCAGGGCCTAATCCAGCCAAACTCAGGACCAGAGGAGCTAATTAAGCAACAGCTTTTAGTATCCAGGCCTCCTGAAGCTGCACAGTGCCAGCCCGTGCCATGCCAGCACTAAATGGGGTTGTAAATATCTATAGTGGGGCACAGTGAGGAGACAGGACTGGACAGGGGCTTGTAATAGGGGTTGACTGAGTCTGAATGCATATTATCAAGCCAGAGTTAGAGCTCTCTAATGAGAATGGCCAGTCAGACAGTGGCAGTGGGTGGAAGGAAAGAGTGGGAGAGGAAGTGGAGGTAAGGTGACAAGGCACTTGCATCACTTCTGCATCCACATTTTTTTCCCCAACACAAGCCTTCAGGTGAAAATTGATGCACTGCAGACTTGATATGGAGGTTGCTGTAAATCAAAAGCGACTGCATCAGTCTGGGAAAAAGACAGACTGGCATCATTTACCGCTCTTGACAGCGTTTTTCTCTCTCTGTTTGTGTGCGTGTCCTCCAGAGGGGCAGCCTGACCCAGATCCCCGTGGTGAAGGAGACCAGGGTGGAGTCGGGCCAGTTCCTGCTGCTCTCCGTCCTCTGCATGCTCTTCATCCTGGTGGCCGTGGCAGTGTCGGCCACTTTCTTCTGCGTGCGCCAGCGCTCGCACCTACACATGAAGGAGAAGCTAGCCAGTCTGGGGACTGACACCAGTACTGATGCCACTGCAACCTATCAGGTAAGACCAGCCTCCTTGCTATGAGCCAGTCAGAGGCCGGGATTCTTATCCTGTGCTTTGCTATTGGAGGGAAGCACCCTCTGTTCAAATACGGCCGATCATCCAATTGGTTTGTGAGAGTTTGTCTGCTCATGTTTGAGTGACTCTTGTTCCACCTGCTTTTCGGGACCATTTTTTGATGCAGCGATTTTGTTGTTTTGTTTTATTTTATGTGCTATTAAATGTTTTAGTAGTTTAACAGGAAAATATTGTCATGTGTATTTAAATCTTTCCTTTTTCTTTGCCAGTAGCATTTTTCCAATAGATATGCTTACCCTTTCATGTGAATTGTGTGTGTCTGCGTAGGAGAAAGGGAGCAGACCGCCACTGTGACCTATTCCCTCAGTTCCTCCAGGGCAACAGGCAGCCTGGGCTGTATTGATTTTCAGAGTTGGGGCTCAGCTGTGCCCAGCGTGGCACTCAGAACACATTTATCTGCATGTCACGTTAACATTTTCAATATTTTATCAGGTTTTCACGAGGCTGATTTCCAAAGGCTGAGGTGTTATGGTGATGACCATTAAAAAAGATATCAAATAAAAAAATATTCAAATTAAGAATAGATGCAAAAATATTCTTTCTGAAATTCCACTCTTTGATTATCATAAATTAATGAAAATCGGTGCAAATTTAAGGTGAAATCCGGTACCTGTTCGTCCTCTGCTAGCCACTCTGCTGTCTTGTGGGTGTGTACTCTATGCTTGACATACAGAGTTGTTCGGGGAGAGCTGTCTGCAGTGGGAGGGTGTTATTGTAAAATGGCAGCACGGACTGTAGATTTTGTTTCCCCTTGGCCCTGTTTTCATTCTGATTAGTTGTCTGAAAGAAAGGGGTAACGGGGAGAGTGTAATCTCACGACCTGTGCTTCTCCCTGGGCTCCGTGTGTCTCTCTCCTCTGGCACTAACTGCATCCCACTCCCTTCTTATGGGACCATTTCTCAGCGCTGGTACAGCACAGGGCTTTGCAGAGATGTTGAGAAGTAGGATGAATTATGAGGTGGACCTGGACTGTGCCCTGGGGCCAAGGCCCAGGGCACTGCTTCATGCCTCTAATCATTAAAGTCCGATGGCAGAAAAGCTGATCCAAGACCAGAGCTTAGAGAGGCCTGTGCTCCAGAGGGAAATATCGCTATGATTCATCATGAGATAGCATGTGCTTTCACGAGGCATTTTCACTGGCCCGCCTGCCCTGACTGTTATTAATTGAGTATGGAAATGAATTCTGTGGAGCTGACTGCTTTGCCTCCCAAATTTAAACATGGTGGGGCTTACAGATTATAAATTTAACGTGGAAATATCCAGTGAAGCCACACCTTATTGTGGGGAAGCAGATGTAATATGTAAGCTTGCATAAATTCAGCAGATTTTCTTTCTAATATATATATTTATATATTTTTTTATCATGCTTCAGCGCTGTCAACATGCATGGCCAGAGGCGTTATCATTTCTCGTTGCCCATTTATTCATACATCTTTTTTTGGGTGAACACAATAGCTCAGGAACGCTCTTGGCGAATTTCTTCAAATTTGATAAACTATCATCGGAGTGTTTTGAGTGAGATAGAGCGTCGTCACGGGGTGGAGTTTCATTACATGTGGCGCAAACGTGCGGTAGAGGGTGAAGTTGTGAGAGTTTGATCGTCGTATGTCAAAGATCAAGGTTACATCACAAGAGACTTTTAGGGACAGAATTTCACACAAATGTCTAACAAATACATAATGCAGCAACATTTTATAACCAGCCAGGTTTTCCAGCCATAACTCGGGAAAAGGAGGAAGAGACTGTGACTGTATTTCTGGAATTTACTGATGCAGAATTGATCTTTGGCATCCACCTTTAAAAGTCTTCCATGGGTCTAAACAGGCATGAATATAAACTCCAATGTAACTTGTTGGCCGAGGTATACAACCCTGTGCTGGTCATTTTAGTAGTTAATGCTCAGTCTTGAACTGTTTAACCCCCTGAGGTCTAAGTAACCAATAGTGATGGTCCTAACCATCAGAATATGTCATTTTAGAAAACAAAATAAGGGAAATAACACGAATAATTGTTATTATTATAATAATTATTCTAACTGACATGCATTAAAACTCATTTAATTGAATTTTGTCACTATAACATCAGGGTACAGTTAGGCTAAGTGTTGGGGGCTAGGATGACAAATTAGATCTCAGAGGGTTAATCCTCTGTCTCTGCACTGAGGCATGATGGGAGAAAAACTGACTCATTAAGACTACAAAGATGTGTGGTCTTAATAGAAGTGGCTTCGTAAGCGACAGGAAATGTTTATTCATTTATTTTGCAATAGTGGAACTTCATTTTGTATCTCCTTTGCTTCTCTGCAAAAAAAAAAAATCCTTTAAAAAAAGATTCTTCTTTTTTAAGTAGAGCACTTTTTGCTGTGCAGTTTGAGTTCACCGTGTGGATGTGGGGTGATTATGCTGTGAAAGATCCATTCTTTAGCGTTGAAGGGAGTTGTTTGTGTGGCAGCAAGGTGTGACATACTGAATTTATTCTGTAAGGGTTCCTCAACCATGTATTTTTGACATAATTAGTATAAGCTCCATAATCCACGAGGATAAGCCATTAATCTACAGTTAAGTGAGGACAGATCAACTCAGCCGAGATGCAGGATTTCACAAGGTGCATTTACAGAAACCAGCCCCTCACAGCAAGGATAAGCACATAAAGCTATTGTTACGTGCATGAAAAGAAGATAAATGCACAAGAGCTTGCAAAGAGGAAGAACTGCGCTCTTCATTATCCACTTCTTCACCATCGTCGTCTCCTGTAATCCCCAGGAGTTGTGTCGTCAGCGGATGGCGATACGAACATCGGAGCGCGTCGAGCGGCCGGAGACGTTGCGCCACTCTCGGCTCAACAGCGTGTCATCTCAGTTCAGCGATGGCCCCGCAGCCAGCCCGTCGACCCGCAGCAGCACCTCCTCCTGGTGTGAAGAGCCAGTCCCATCCAACATGGACATCTCCACTGGTCACATGATACTGGTAAGAAGCTTTGCCTTGACTCCAGAAATAATTTAAGTAATGATTCATGAGGTGGAAAAAGGGGGTAAAGAAGGAGATGAGTTATTAAATGGAGGTTGGCTGGTAACATGGCTTGTTGTCCAGCCCTCAGAGAGCATTTGTGGTTCTTAGCGTCTGACTGTTTCAACTGAACAAGCACAAACATCCCTTCATGTCTCATAAATATGCACTTAACCTGCCAGGGTGGGTTTAGTCGAGTGTGTGAGACTCCTAAGCTATGTAAGTAGGGTCAGCTTTCAGTAGACAGTCACAAGTCTACATCAGACATTCCCAGCCTTTGGTATTGCACTTCACCAGAGGATGGTGAGTGTTGAGTTGCTACATTAATCATAAAAGTACAAATCAGGATATCCATAAAGCACGAAAAAGATGGCATCCACAAATACCTGCTCCAACAGTGCACGCGGGATGTCTTTAATGAGATCTGAGTGATCGTTTAGTAATGTCTGTCTAATGAAATAACTGTGATCAAATGCAGAACGCAGACTGTTGTGAAAACTAGCAAGAGAACTTGAGAGGTGAAAATTGTTAGCTGAGAGTGATGGTTTCAGGCTGCAGTTCTCAAGTTTTTCCTGGCATACCCCACTTCAGAAGGACGTTCACACGCACACACACAAACCCCACAGTTTTTAACAGTCATAAAAAATAAAAAGGATCCAAGCTGAAAGTGCAATAGCATCAGCAAACTCTATCCACCTGTTTCTGTCCCTCACCACAGTTTGAGAGCCAGTGGGTTAGGGTTAGTGGTACCTAATGAATGCTTGGGAAAATACTGTTACGGGTCATTAAATAGACAAATCGACAGCTAATAGTGGTGGGAAGAAGTCCGATGATATTTTCAAGTAAATAAATACGTTGACACTAAAGAAATTGTTTAAAATTCTTTGAAAGAATGAGTGATCAGTGACTGAAATATCTACTTTTATATAATTAATAGGTTTAAAAATCTAATTTTAATGTTAAAAAATGAACACTGACTCAAGTACCTTATGATGTCATATGTATGTGATTCTGCGATACTCGATAAATGGCCATAAAGTCATTTACGATACATCGCGATATTCGCACAGAAGAGAGAATTTACTCACTGCATTGTGGGATTAATATACAAGTGTTGGCATTGTGTGTTGCTTCAATCGGTTAGCACCCTGATTTGCTTTCTCTGGCTGCCTGCTGCTTCTCAGCTATGCATTTATTGCTGCAAGCCAGTTAAGACCCTTGCACTCATTCGCTTTTTAGCTCCACCTTGAGGAGCCATGAGGTAATGTCTGTTATACGTCACGCCGCTTAGAGTGCCTGCATGGTTAAATGAAGATTGCCAGTGTAATGTATTTTGTACTACACCTAATTTGGAATATTCTGGCATACTGGAGCCAATCCAGTATAGAAAAATGTTTGCTGTCACTTCCTTTTATTTGTTTGATGAATTTGTATGCTAGTGTCTGATTTTAAGACGTCCTGTATGAATACCAACAGCTTTATTTCTCTCTGTTTATCTGTCTGGGTGGTGTTTTTCATCCCTCTCTCACCTCATTCCCTTCAGAAACCTGTTATCTTTGTTTTTTGTTTTTTTCATTACTCTTCCTGCTGTTTTCTCCCTCCTGCTTTTATCTCGGCTCTGGCGTCTTTATATTTTTTTTTCTCCTCCTCCTCCAACTTTTTCTTCCTACTTCTGTCTCATTTTCCCTCTTCATCATTCCGTCCTGGTTCTCTCTCCTCTCTGTCATTTTCATCTCTTACCGCCTCCGTTTTCTCTTACCGCCGCAGCAAAATAAGGTAGACAATGTTTCGCGTGATGAGAGCGGCACAAAAGTGAAATATCATTACCCATCTGATTGTCATTTGGATGTTTTAGAAATATTGTTCTTTTTTTTTTTTTTTCGTTTGATTGAAAAAGCTCTTGGTTGCCAATACTTCCACAAACACACAATGCATGGTTTGATTTTGCACAACTTTTGCTTCATTCATTTGAAACAAGCTTGATAAAAGAGATGGATAGATGCCTTGCAGTGTTTCCATTAATGGAGAGAGCATTCATCACACTGCATGTCTAGCTTTTATATTGGGAGGCTATAATGAATGAGAGTGAATCTGAGTAATGCCTTGTATTGCTGGTAATAAATGGGTTTTGTTGCACTCGTCAAGGCTTGTTTGTGAAGCCTCTTTTGAAAACATTGACAATAGAAAAGCATTTAGCCTTGCAAATAACAAAAGAGCCACTGTGAATCATTTCTAGGAGCTGTTATTATTAGCCCTAGTTTCTTCGCAGCAGCAACGCAAGCGCTTCGCTGTGGAAAGGTAAAACACTCTGGGGCCTTTACTTCTCTTTCATGGCCGTGATTGACATGGAGATGTCCTATAGGGGCCTCTTCTTTAAAATTCCTCCACCATCTCACATGAAACCATGTGTGAGATTGCCTTGTTATCACTGATCTCAGACCTGTATTTTCCGATCTCTGCTCTCCTCTCATCTCGCCGCTCCCGCTCTTTGGAGCTCACACCGTGTGGAGAAGGATGATGAATACCCAGCTTTCCAAAGCACACATGCTGGGGGTTCTTTTTTTTTCCTTCTTGAGCCCCAAACACCTCACACACACACACACACACACGCACACACACCACTTCTGCGAGAGTGCCGTCAGGATAAATGAACTACGATGTTGTGTCCCATTGTGTGGCCCACCTTAAGACTTGCATAACGACTTCCAACTTCAAAACCAAAATTGGATGCCTCTGTGTGCTGAGTCATCTGCTGTGCTTTCCAGAGCTTTGGCACACCTCTGGTGTCTTACACTTGTTTTTTTTCTTCTGTTTCAGCTACACTGTGATGCCATAACCTCTACATTTTATGTATGTAAAATAATTAAGAGATGTGTAAAAAGGAAGCATGTGCCACTCTGTGATTCTGCAGCTTTTCAGCACCACGGACAGGGGTTCACAGGCACCAAACTTGTTTTCCGGCTTTGCAAAGCAAAACACCCCTCAGCAGGTTCTCCTGCTGTGCAGGAACAGGGTCAAAATGTTGATGCCGTTGCTGTTGTTGTAGTTTTCCCTTGGCTTAATCACCTCTCTCTTAAAAAAAAACTGAAAAAAGAAAAAAGAGGGGAAAGAAATCAATAATTAAGTAGCTGGAGGCCCTTTTTCATTATTGTGTTGAGTTGTTATTGTTCATTTTTTTTAAATGATAAATTATTTGCTCAACAGGATAATAGACTCAGGCAAAGGAAAAATAGCCACTGACTTGTGCAACATGTTCTGCCCTCAGCGTTTTTGTGGGGGTTTTTTCTTTGCAATTTTATATTTAGTTGGGGGGGGGGTTGCAATTTGCTGCCTCATTTAAAGCAACACAATGAGTTCTTTTCATGTAGCTAATATTAGTCACACAAATCACAGTACACGTTAATGCTCTTTTTCACGTCTCGCAGCTGTTCGACATATCATAAAGGTCCCTGCACAAACTGTTCCCACCATTGTTTGTTTTAATTTGACAGCAGAGCCTGACAGTAATGTGTTACCTGTTGTGTCTGGCTCCCCTGGTCGTCCCTTCATCCTGATTTCACCCAGCACCCTCTGCTGCTGAGGAGACTGCTTAGGAAGGATTAGACATTGTTTCCCTGACACCCAGGCCTCCCATCCCAGCCCTCTGATTGGCAGACATAATCCCCCCATTCACTAAACCTTCGTTACCCTGTCTCTGGAATACGCCGTGGTCCACTGCCTCCTCCTAGAAGCAGGAGGCCTCGATAAGGGCCTGCTGGCTGTATTGCATTAAGTTGCGAAAATATGAATTTGGAATGCAATCGATTCAGGGCATCGTTTGAATAGAATGGGATGCAATTCAGAGTGGATATATCAAGTACATGGAGATGTAATATTGGTAGGGGAGGTGGAATGCTGTCAGGCTGGCAAGCAGAGAGTACTTGTACAGGGTGACAAGAGCATAGTGGTGACAGGCTCTGTCAAGTGGCCATAATGGCATGCTGTCATTTTCCTGGGAAGACAGCGCTGTATATGTGTATATGTGTGTGTGTGTGTTCTAGGCGATGCACATCTCAGCACATGCAAATATACATGTGTTAGAACTGACTTTTTTTAATAATTGAATTTTTTTGCATGCATAAAACAGCAGATTCAGACTGGGAAGTAGAAGAGTAGAAATTTACTGCAGTATTTTAGGACGATCACTTCTTGTCATTAATGGGCTCAGATAGGGCATACTGTGCCACCGTTTTCTCTCATTATGCAGCTGCATTAACCACAAAAGCTGCTTTTTTTTATTGTTCTCAGCCTGGTCGTGTGTAACACCTTTTGCTTCTGTGGCCAACAATAAACTCTGATTTCCATTGTGTGCAGGATTTGTAATTTTCTTTTAAGCGCTAATATCCTTCTCAGGCATGCAGAGGACTTCTGAATTCATCACCAGAATAATTGGCTATTGTGTTTTTGGACAAGCTTATTTGTGATTATCATCTATGAATATATATATATTAATGTATACTATGCTGCAAAGACTTGGATTCTCGATGACAGGCAGAAGTGAATAAGTCGGATTTGTGACAATGGAGCGTCGCCTCTCTGCTCGGCCTACCTATACTGCTTTTAATACGGGATGAAAACCCGGCACATCTGGGTATCACTTTCATTGTATTAGCCAGCTGATCCCTGACATCAGTTTATGAGTCTGTAATCTTCTGTCTCACACAATAGCAGACTAAACCATTTAACCCCGCCGAGAGGGGAGCCATGATACAGGAGAGAAAGTGCAACACTGTGCTATGCTAAAAAAGACTCTTCTTGCCAGCTACAGCCTCTAAGCTCCCTAAGACTTGCCCTGGTTTGGGTGAATACATACACACACACACGCACATACAGAGGCCTATACCCCTCCCCCTTCTCTTTTTCCATCTTTGTCTCTCTAGCGAATTCAATTTTGTCTTCTCCAAGCGACAGCTTAAATGCAGACAATCTTATCAGCGGCTGTGCAAGCAGTGAGGGACGTGATTGAAACACCCCTGAAGTATTTCCAATGCAGACGAACCTTTCAGGGAGTCTTAATTGTGTGTGTTTTTTGTTTCTTCTCGGTCAAACACACAAACACACAAAGATGCCAGCATTAGCACACCTTCCCCACCTAGATCTTCAGCAGCCTCCTCTTCATTTAGCTGCCGTGCTGTACAGCAGCTTAGAATAATAATGCGACATGACAGCTGATCAATGCTTGAAGGAGGATGCTGTTGTTTAAGGTTTAGTGTTTTTGCTCTAGTTTATTTATGGGTTAGAAAATACAATGAAGCATTAACATCGAGCATTAACCAGAAACCTCCAGTGAGGTAAAGGTGAAGTGGGGTTTTTTTTTTGTTATTTTTACTTAATTAAACCAAATTCAGTGCAAAAACAAATCAGATTTCTTTGTTGCAGCCATATCTCGAGCTGAACTCTTGCACGGTTCTGGCTTGTCGTTTGAAGTGGTGGCTGAGGTGGTGTCTGTTTTCCTCTAGTCATACATGGAGGACCACTTGAAGAACAAGAACCGTCTGGAGCGTGAGTGGGAGGCACTGTGCTCCTACCAGGCAGAGCCCAGCGCCTGCAGCGTGGGCCAAGGCGAGCAGAACTCCAAGAGGAACCGCTCTGACGCCGTGGTCGCATGTGAGTCCATTCAGGTTGTTTGGTTTGTTTGTTTTTTGTCTGCTTTAGTGTTTTTTTCTGCAGGAATGTTAGTACGATCCTCAAGTCTGGAACAGTCCAGGCAGGGTCATGTAGCTTCATAAATGTTGTTGATGTATTTGTGAACAGATGCTCCAAAGAGGAACATAAAACCATTTGGGTAAACATGCCAAAACAACACTGTGGAAAATATGCTTCAAACATGAACAAATAATTAGTAATTAGTAATCTAGCCAAAGAGCGATATTTAAACTGTTTTTTCCAGAAACCCCATAAGTGTCTGTCAGTGTAGTGAGAGGAGACTCCCTGCTGCATCTCTCGCATCCTCTCGATTAAAGCCAAAGAGGATTTTCAATGGGGACAAATGCATACCTGTTTGAGAGTCACCGAATATCAAAGTTAAAAGTTGTACTGGGACTGGGCATCTCCAAAAAATTTGGATGAAGTGATGTTTTTATGATTTTAAAGCAGTTTGAATGTGACTATAACTGCTTTCTTGGCTAATTCTTGCAAGTGTATCCAAAGGACGCATCAAAACCATCCAAAGGTTGAAATGAACATTGATCCCTTGTAATTAAAGTATTATTACTAGCTAGCGTTACCATGAAGGACAAAAACATTATTTCATGAGAATGTTTTGCTTTATTTCAGCCCACCACTACATTTTAGCATTAGTTCACACATTTTAAAGAAGAGAGAGACGCAATAACACGACAAAAGGTTTGTTAGGCAGAGCTGAGAATTTCTCATTAGTGGAGAAATTCCACTCACTGAACTGTGATTTTCAGTTAGTTCAGAATGAACTGGGACCCAAAAACGCAACACTGGAGGGTGAATAAGTCTTTCTTTAAAGCCGAGCTGCTCTGCTTACTTTTTAAACTCTAGATTTTTTGGATGATTCACAGTTCAAAATGAATATTAAGTATTATCTTATGCGGTGCTTTGATGCAGCATCTCAGTCTGCAACAAGTCATTTTAGCTCCTTTCGCTTTAAGCCAGCTTTCTTCTGATTGGCTGCACCTCACAAATAACCTCTGTTCACAGCTGTGTGTGCCTTAGATGACCATATTAGGGATATCCTCTCTCTTTGAAAACATAGGCTCCAAGACTAGAAAAAAAATGCTCAGAGCAGTCTGAAGTCTGGGCTTCTGGATTAGAGGGGTCACATGCACGTAAAGCGATGTCATTTTTTGAAACTTTGGCCCTTTATAGTATTTGTAACAGTTGTACAAAAGCCTATAATTTTATTGAAGTAAATGTAAATCATGCTTTAAAATGTGACCACCAAAATAAATGAACACAAGCAGACCTGCACCAAAATTTGCTGTAATTCACCCAAATGAAGCTCCTGAGATAAAGGTGAATGGAGCCAAACAGCAAAATTAACTGTTTACGCCTCCTTCTAGACAAACTGAAATTACATTATACTTATGTCTGTTTGTTTATCTTACGTGGGAGCTGAGTTGGCCCATAAGTTGTGAGCAGTGTGCTGATGTATGGCAATTATGGCAGTTAAGGATTTACAGCTCGATGTCCGTCCTTGACAGCACAGTTTTGAAATTCAATTCAATTTTACTTATATAGTGCCAACTCACAACAACATTCACCTCATGGCACTTTATATTTTAAGTTAAAGACCCTACAATAATACAGAGCAAACCGGAGCAAGCACTTGAAAGAGAGCCAGAGAAACGACAACTACTACGAACACTGGGAATCTCAGTCAAAACAGGAGGTTAACATGTGAATAAGTAGCATCAGTGACGCCTCCTTATTTGAAGAGTGAAATCAGAGCAGTGAAAGTTGTGTCACAGCTCGCTTTGCTGGGATTTCCCAGTTAGTTAAAGTTAATCTATTATGAGTCATATATATTCTAATAATCACCAGAACATAAAACCTGCATGTACACACCCACCATTCAAATGTGATGCTAAACACTGAAAAATCTTCCTGACTTTGACCCAAAATAAGGTTCTGGGTGTGAGAAAGCTTTATTTCTGACACCGTCTTACTTGTTGCACAACTGTCCCATAAATTTCCATTCAGGATTCTCCAAGTGCCTTTTTTAAATATATATATATATATATATATATATATATATATATATATATATATATATATATATATATATATATATATATATATATATACATATATATATATATATATATATATATATATCTGGGAATCTCTCACAAACACCCTCCAGGTGACTTTCTGCCAATTTCAGTGCAGTGGGATAAATAGGAAGGAAACCCACTCTGTAGAGGGCTCAGGGCATAGCAACAGTAGCTATGTACCACACGGTGTCATGCGCCAATCAGGATTTAGCTACATTTGAACTGCAATCTGATGACAGGCGGCGTGTTGCTTGGTTACTGTCAAATTTGACCTCACCTGGGCAGGTCTCACGAGCCTAAAGTGTTAAACTCTTTTTAAATAACACATAAAGATGTTTTATTTTCCTTGATTTCGCCTTTTTGTTCATAAATATATGAAAATATTTTAAATCATGAACTTTAATTCCAAGCAAATCAAAGTGGGTTCCGGGCCATTACATATACATTATATGACTCTTGCAACAGCTTCACTTGTTTAGGAAAAAAAGAAAAGAAAAAAGAACGAACAGGATTTGAAAGTTCAGAACTCGCACACTTCTTAAGATGAAACAGTTTATTATTATTTCACTTGGAACATTCCTCGGTTAAGGTGAAGCAATCCAGGACTTTAGAACAGCGTGCGTGCGCATGATGAAAGTCTGGTGAAATTGCAGTCCCCGCAGCCATTTCAGCTTCATATTCCTGTGTTGCTGCTCAAAACTCTGTTGTTATTGTGCAGGGAGTAAAAGCGGGGGGAAATATTTACCGATGAATTATGCATCTCCATTACAGACGATCATTCCAGGATCACCTTGAAAGCGGAGAACAACCACAGCAACTCTGATTACATCAATGCCAGTCCAATTGTGAGTATTCTTTATTCATTATGGTTCTAGAGTTTGGCTAATATGTTTTCTCTGAAGCCCCCCCACCCCTTTTTTAGTATCAAGAGCACCTGTTGTGGTTGGATTTTACTCTGAGAGAAAAGTAGTGATTGATCCAAGCCCATTGATCTTTTTTTTTACTTTGTTCTCCATGCTGAGAACCTCAGTGGGTTTCTTGTGTCTTGCTGAATTGCCTTGCTACTTTTACTGCTTTCAAAATGGCTGCTCCCTGGAGATACCTATCTTTCTTTTTCTTTTTTTTCATTCACACTAAAAAGAATTATGCATTTTTTTTGACTAAGCAAAGGTATCCCATACAAATCCAGAAAGATCTGACTACTGGAGAGGGCTATGGTTATATGTTTTTTTTAAATATCTCTCCCCCAAAACATTGCCAGTCATGATTTCCCCCGAGGCTGCTGAAAAGGGATTCCATCAAAGGGAAACAGGAAACTATGCATTTCAAATACAGTGCCAAAATTTCCGAGGAGATAGATGAGGGAGGGGCGGGGTGCACGCAGCTGCGCTAAAAGCCTATTACTCTTCAGAAACAAACAATGGAGACTTTTAGGTGGTCTATTTATTTCTCCATATTCACTAATGGCATATTCATAGAGGTTTTTAGCTTATTTAAACAGCACTGAAGTGCAACGTCTTATAGAATAATGTCGCAATAACGTCGATCAATCAGAGGAAGAAGGTAGGGAAAGATTTTCGATTAAAAAAAGTTCTGCAAGACTGTTTTGGTGCGGCTTAAAGCAGAAATGCAGGCGGATGTTGAAGATGGGTGAAATACAGTAATGGCAGATGCAGTGGTGTGTGGATGAAAGGACAGTAATTACACCACAAAAGGGACCCCTGGCTGAGCCCAGCAAAACTGTGATAATTATGTCTGTCAATGCGGCTTCTTCCTCCTCATTAGCTTCAGGGGCAGCGGCCTACGAGTAAATAATCTGTCGCTTCTTTCTGGGAATCCGGGGTCAGAGAGGCAAAGGGAAGGGGGCGATCTGAGCTCCCTGCGAAGCACCGGGTGACACGCACACTCGGTGAAAAGCTCGGCTAATGGTTAATGGTTGACCACAAACGGTGCCAGCGCTCCCAGATGTACATCATCATTAGCGCGAGGAATGGTTTGAAGGAATGCGCAGCGGCAAGAAGTGGTCAAAGGCCGCTCGTCTTTGTCTCGTCTGGCCTTTTCTGGCTTTTCCCGATTTCCTGCCTGTTCTCGCTTTTGTTTTCAAACTCAGATGAGCTCGAGCTGGCAGTTAGCTTCTGAGCTCTCAATCTTATATTTTTTTAAAAAGGGATCAAGACACTACAGCGAGGTGTTGAAAGCTGAAGCTTCACGGTGAGCACATATTTGTGCGAGCTATTTTCGAACAAGCTATTTTACTTCAAACCAAAGAGCACTTCTTTGCATTTTTTGCTTTCTTTCGTTGGTTCTTTTTTTTTCTTACTGTAGTCTATCTTCTTGCCACAATGGCAGGGAGACTACAGCTGAAATGCAGGACTTTTCTTTCATGTTAGCGCTTTAGTATTCATGCAGGGATGTCAGCACACAGCTACAGCATGTCTGTGTCCTTGAGATTGGCTAAACGGAGTGCAGGAAATAGCTTTTGACATCACCCTTTTATTTCTGCGGGTGAGATTTGTTTTTTACTTTGTTTTGTTTCAACCAAACCATGTGAGGAATTTAAAAAAGAGACAAAAAGAAAGCGGACATGGCTAATTGACGTGTAACAGCAGGTAATGAATGCAGCTTTTCTTTCACCGATGAGTCCTTTTTATCAACATTTTTCAATTTCAGCCGGTCCGTGTGCGTGCGTTGGCGAGCATGTTCCGCTCCGAGCTTCGTTTCTGCTCCCCAGTGGTTGTTTTCTTACATATACAATGAAAACTGACACCTTGCCTGACATCTTATACAGATAAAAACTATAAATCATAAATAAACATCGACTGTGAATCCCGGGAGAATCTGCTGCGTTAAGCATTTCACTACTCCAAAAAACCAAAATCTCCAAAATAATCATTTACACAACGAATGATTTTCAACAGCTGGCGTCTGACAATGCTGCTTCTGTTGAGGTTGAGTTACATTTACGTCACTGCCTGGGAGTAGATTTAAATAAACAAAACAATTTAACGCATTTAATCCTCCGAAAAAGTACAAAAAATAGATTCCAAACTCTTAATAACAAAGAAGTTGATTTTTCTTAACAATTCAACTAAACTTGCGTGCTTGTTTTTTTTATCAGCTTTTCAAAGCATTAGGAATTAATCCTGTCGTTCAGGATATTAAGCATGAGAGAAGTGTCATGGTAGTATTAGAGCCATGGCGAAATCCTCCATAATTATTTTTCCTTTTAAGGGTGTGTGTCAAGGTCCATGAGCGAGACAAATGAGCTTAAGAAATTTGCAAAGATGTGAAATGAGAAAACTAGATCTTTAACATTTAAGGCCATGTCAAGTGTCCTTGACAATTTGTTCTTCAGCATAAAAAAGGGATTTCATAAAAAAATCAAAACGCCATTAAAGTCGACCCTGTCGCTTGCTGTCACCGTGATGTTCAGCTTGAAGGTGTCTCCCTCTCTCCCAGTTAGATTTAAGGGCGGTGCTGCAAAAAAAAGCACTCAGTTCCATTGGCGGATGTCAGTCAGTGGAAGATTAATTAAGCAATGACTCAATTATACCATCCATTCGCCCGCCTATCCAATTCAGGGGGGCAGGAGACGATCCCAGCAGGGTAGCTTGATGGGATACACCCTAAATTGGTCACCAGTCTGGGCTAACAGAGAGAAATAGGCCATTCATGCTCACATTTAAACCTTCAGCCAGCTAACCAAGAAGAGGTTCGAACCCAAAACTTTCTTACTTAAGGGAGGCAGTGCTGAGCACCAGCGTCAATTTTGAAAAACTCCTGCACTCTTTAGAAAGTCTGCAACATTTGATATTATTCTGCATGTGCAAAAAATACAGCACTGTTTGAGTCATCTATCGTTATGATGTCAAACATACATTAAGAATGCATTGTTGTGAATCTTTCCCTTCAAAATAAGTCACCATGTTCCCCACTGGTATGCCTGACACGAGAGGTTAACCATAGAAACTTAATTCAGTAAAATCTGATTGCTGATTTTATTTTCATTCAAATCTCAATCACATCCCTCAAACTGTGTCCATCACCCCACCTGGGCATTCAGCGCCCTCGTGGTAGGAGACTCCAGGCGTTAAAGTCCACGGCAGTGTCGTGTTTCATGTAGAAACACAGCTAAGCATGAAAAAGAAAGAGCTCTGAAAGCAGTTCATCAAGTCTTTGAGGGCACAAAGATATTGTAAGAGTGAAAAATAACGACAGTGAATTGAAGTTATTTTGCAAATTTCAGGTTAGTTGGAAATAAGATTTTTTTACTAATCCCCTTGAGAAGCTACAGAATCTTTCTTCATAACATATATAGCTTTTAAAAAGAGAGGTTGTTATTTGCTCGCATAGAAAATCGTTGAATATGGGTTGTGTTCAACATTAGAGGTGCCTGTTGCCTAGCAGATAAAGAGGAAAGTTCAAGGTCCAAATCTATTTAAAAGAGTGATTTTTTAAAAGCATTTTTTAGCTACAAACCTATCCTTCAAATATGTGTTCAGCTTGTGTTAACATCCACATTTTTCCAGCGAACAGCATGCAGTTACTTCCATGTCCCAGTTTCCTCTAATCACCCCCGTAAAAATACTCGCATCCTGAATACGACAGGGTTTGCAGGAGGAATGAAAGCCAAGTGTTTACATCAATAGATGCTGATCTCATTTCGTTTCTGCATCCAGATGGACGATTTCATGGAAGTCTTAACCAGACAATATGTTTTCATCCACCAGTCACCAACCACACACTACGTCACACTCTGTTCCCTCTCTCCCAGATGGACCATGACCCTCGCAACCCTACTTACATCGCGTCGCAGGGTCCCCTAGCTTCCACCGTGGCAGACTTCTGGCAGGTAAAACTCTATTAACTGTCCATCCTTCATCTTTTTATTTGTTTGTGTCTACAGCTGTGAGGGAAGAACCACAGCAGAGGTACTCAGTTTCTGTTAATAATTCAGAATCCTTAAGTTTATTTAGAAATCATAAAAGATGCTCCTTTGCTCTTTCCACTGGCACAATGCCAGAGCTCAATCTAGAACTGGTCCCACTCATTTTTATTATTAAAAGACCAGTGCTGGTGCCAAAAAGCTGGCTACGTGAGGGTCTGCCACAAGAAATCCAACAATAATTGGCATATTCAGCTCGCAGATTCTGTAAACCACGGGTCTCAGACCTGCAGAAATGTGTGCAGAATTGGCACCACGTTGGTGCAAAAGAGGTCGTTGTATTCCCGTTTTTCCTTGGATTTGCCAGATTTCTATCTGTATCCAAGTGATCCAAGTGTGATCCCTAATTTGATGTCTTTTTAATGGTGTCACTTTGCCCCAAATGTAAGCAAGCAAAGGTGAGAAAACTCTTGAAATTGTAGCCCATAGTCACTTCTCACCCCACTCAGTCTGCGGAAACAAACTTTACACACTGGAAAGAGTGATAGGAGCCGTGGCTCCAGCACAGCATAATCATCCCTCAAACAGAGGTAAGATGAAGGGTAATTGTATATTTTTAGGAAAAATGCATGCTTACATTCAAATGTAATGTTATTTCATGAGAGGCACAAACTTGGTAGAGAAGTAATGGTGCTGCTGCTGCTCCTACTCATCAATCAAAAAGTGTCAGCAGCTGAATATGTACACAAGACCTGAAGCTTTTTAGTTTTTATAAGGATCTAGTTGTACACGCCTCAGGAGACCTAATGTTATTTAAAATAATCCTGA
The DNA here is from genome assembly GCF_057382095.1 of Aulonocara sp. 'chitande type north' Nkhata Bay. Lineage (NCBI taxonomy): Eukaryota > Metazoa > Chordata > Actinopteri > Cichliformes > Cichlidae > Aulonocara > Aulonocara sp. 'chitande type north' Nkhata Bay. The sequence goes on along the minus strand of NC_141352.1, from coordinate 20,750,684 downwards.
TATTTGCTCATATTAGTGGGGCTTTTCCCCCTCAAGCCTATTTTGCATTCTTTTCCATGTCCATAAATGTCAGCGGGACCTGTAATCAATCAGCAGATCTAGGCTATTGTAAAACGTGTCAACTTGTGCGGAAGTGTGCCTTAAATGATGCATGGTTGCCAAATGGCAGTCTTATGTGTTAATAGGACAGCACTGTTGTAATTAGTGGGCCCATCACCTCCATATGGTGAAGTAACTCCAGCTAGCCGTGACCAGGATGTAAAAGTGTGGCGCATAAATCCTGACAGACCAGCTGGCCCTGCACTCTGCACTCTGCATCTTGTACTGAGCGGATACTCATTTTGAATCATTATGATAGTGCTGACTTTGTGTTTGCACAGACGTTGGAGGCTGCTCGCGATTTGTGCGGTGGGTGGAGAAGCCAAGCTTAGCATGGTCTGGTGCTGTACACCAAACAGAGAATATTTACTTGTTGTAAAATGACTTCTTAAACCTCCCCACAAAACGTAGACGCATACATGCTTTGCCCTCATGTCGTGTTTAAACTAATTAAAAAGGAAAAACTCAAAGGCTTTTATCTGAAAATTGTACATTAATTGCCACATCAGCTGAAATAGGAATAAAATGTGCCTCAAATGAATAAGGCGTTAATTATAATTTCGTTTTTTTTTCTCATATGCCTGCTAGTTTGTTTGTTTGCTTGTTTTTTTTCCCGTACAGGTGAATAAATCCATTTCCATTATCTAATGCTACTTAGCCATTAACTCATCTTTAAATCTTTCCCAATTAAGCAAAAATAATAGAAAATTAGCCACATGTTGACACGCTGAACATCAGCTCTGTGTCTGGGAATGCTTAGCAGCCATTCATTATTCAGTATGGTTAACCTTGGATTGTGGCATGAGGGAAAAACACACTCTTTACCCCATTAAAAGTAAACAAACAGGGGTAACACTGGCAACTCTCATGCAAATGGACCGTGCAGGAGTGCAAATCTTTTGCTGTGTCCTATCTAATCCACACCGGCCCCAGGCAGTGCTCTGAAAGGCAGCTCTGCTCTAATCCTCCACTCCTCATTCCTCCATCCCTTCATCCGTTGCCCCTCCATCTATCTCCACCTCCCTGGCTATTACCTTAGCTCTGCTGGGCCTTCCTCCCCTCCTTCTCAGAATGCAAAAAAAAAAAAAAGAAGCCATGCATGAGTTCACAGAGGCACAACTCAGGTCATTTTCAGTTTGTTTTTTGTCTATGCAAATCAAGTGTAGCTGGTGTATGTCTTTTTTGGAGCCTGTAAATTGCTAATCCCATTACAAAAACAAAAAAAGGAAGATAGGAGGTGGAAAATATGAATACTACCATCAAATATTTGCTAAATTGTACAAGACTAAATGGATAATAAACCCCCCCCCCCCACACACACACACACACACACACACACACACACACACACATTATCACCTTGCCTAATCTCATCACATCCTGGCACAGTTGGCACAGTTGGCGTGTAATGTGTCCACTGGGCTGGATCACAGAAGCTTGTGATTAGTGTATAGTCAAGGCCATTGTGTTTTTATAGCAATCATAAAACCCACGTTTCCTCCTCATTTTCCTAATGGCTGCCGTGGGCCTGTTTTTTTTTTTTTTTTTTTTTCCCAAGGACACATTAGGTTGTGATAAGATGAAATGGAGCATCAGAGCAGTAGATGTTGTGATCTCGCTCAGACGACTGAGAGCGTGAGAGAGAGGGCGACACATGACGCGCCCTCCTGCTGCTCGAGCCCAACATTTATCATTTGTCACACACGGAGAGGTGACATTTATTCATACTTCCTGGATGAAGATTAAGAAATCAATTTCTCTGTAATACAACGCTGCCGTGTATCAGTAACGCTCGACGCGCTGCTCTCGGCGCTGCTCTCGGCGCTGCGGGTTAGGACCACTGGAACGTTGCATATGAAAGGGTTTGTCATCTCAGGGTGTGACTGATGGGTGTCTCTTTTCTGGCGTGTAGATGGTGTGGGAGAGCGGCTGCGTCGTCATCGTCATGCTGACCCCGCTGTCGGAGAATGGAGTGAAGCAGTGCCACCACTACTGGCCCGACGAGGGATCCGACGTCTACCACATATACGAGGTGATTGAGAAAGCGGTTAAACAGAAAGGTCACGAAAGACATGTTTTCCCACTTCAGCTGGTGTCTAACCACGCAGTTAGGTTTGGATTTTACGTGCTGAAATTTGTGTGAAGAGTAGCAATCAAAAAAGGGCGAAAAAGAGCAAGCTATGGGGGTGAATCTCCAAAAGTAAAGAGAAGCATTAAAAAATAAGACAAATCTATTCATACTATTCTTAAAACTCCATGCTAAGCGGTAGCATTTATAAACTGTGGTAGCAGTATGAGAGCCTGTCCCTCCAGGATCTTAGACTTAAAATCATAAAGGGTTATAAAACATAATAATCTCTTATTTTATCATAATAATACCGACAATAACAACGCCCCAGTTCAATCAAAATGGCCAAATTATTCCCACGTGCTTTGGTGTCTTAGTCACATCTCATTTCACCACAAAATGTTTCTAATTTAATAGCAGGAAGCACACAAAACTGTGATTCCTGTATTATTTTCTATTAGGGAAATTCTGGGATGACACCAATACTGATGTTTCACAGTCACAACCCCGCCTTCATCAATCGTTACACCATCTTTGAATATTTAGCCTGGGTGGAAGCGATGTGATGCAATAGATGACAAATCGCCCACTGACACCAAAACCATCCCATTTGCTGACAGGCTGAGGTCATTATTATGTCTGTGAGTTACACCGGTGCACCTCTAATTTCTTTAAAAAGTGAATGAAAACTGAAATATTTGGCATAAAACAAACCCTGACATTTCTATAAGAAGGTGTCCATGTTCCTCATTTCCTTCCTTAACCTGATTTTCTGTTTGTCTGCGTTTAGGTGAATTTGGTGTCTGAGCACATCTGGTGTGAGGACTTCCTGGTACGGAGCTTCTACCTGAAGAACCTGCAGACTAACGAGACCCGCACCGTCACTCAGTTCCACTTCCTGTCCTGGATGGACCGTGGGATCCCCAGCTCAGCCAGGACCCTCTTAGACTTCCGCAGGTAGAGTGGAGATCCAGCCGGTTGGTCCTCAAACAAACACTGCAGCTCAGCAGATTTTCAGACAGATTTCCACCTTTTTTTTTCTAAGCAGCCTTTGTCCCGAGCTTGTTCTTAATCACCCTCCCTTATATTCTGTATTCTGTCAGCGCCTCTCTGGTCCCTCTCCCTTTTGCCCCACTGCCTTTTGGTGTCCTAGAGAATGGCTGTTCTAATAAGGACTGTGTTTCTGTACTATCCCTTTCATCTTGGGCCTATTTCCCTCACCTCCCTCCAGCACATGTGATGCAGCAAATTAACAGCCCCGCACTGCCTGGCTTGGCTTGGGAAGAAAAGAAAGAAAGAAAAAAAAAAACACCACCTAATTCAAACACCCAATTAAACGAGAGCTGTCTCACTAAAAACATGGGAGAGGGGGAAAGCTAGTGACTGAATAACCTTACTATGTTTTCCATATAATATGTTCTGGCAGAAAAGCGGCAGTAGCACTTCTGGGAATACCCAGGAGGGATAGGAAAAGCCCTCCACGCAAGAATAGATGCATCTGATTTGTAGATGGAAGCCTGTCCCTCTGGTTTGTTATGCAGATGAAAGAAAAAGAGGAGCTGTAGTTTTATCGTGTCATCCTCTCTCGACAGAGTTGCTGCCATTCTTCCAAATTAATCTGCTTGCAGTCAGCTACGTTTAAGACACTACTGTAATGGTTTCTCTTGTGTTTTGATTACATATACACTGTTTGCCCTGCTGTTGAGATCTCCCTCACGCTTAAATTGCCGTGAACTCCGATAATGCTGCTGAAGGTTATTGGGAATCTAGAGCTCTCTGGCGATTCAGAGGTCTCAGATCCGCACGATGCACTCAACACTCACGGTTTTGTGGTTTTGGCCAACTCTGTATTTTGCGGTTGCCAGTGTCATTTTTGTGATGTTGCAGCTAGTAATATGAGCCCAGTTGCATAGTCACAAAAGTGATCATTGGAAACTGTGTCTCCTCAGCCAGGCCTGTGCACAAACTGTCTTTCTCTCACTCCACTCTAAGTCTCCCTCCTCCACCTCCTCCTCCTCCTCCTACTCTGCCTCACACTGTTCCTTCCTCTGGCTTGCATGGGAACTCCAACCGTCTCTGTATGCTGTTACACTGAAGGCGTGTTCTGATTTAGTCATGCTTCCGATATCAAACAAGATTATTAAAATGTATGCATTAGTATGCAATGTGATTTCACATAAAAGTGCAAAGAAAAAAAGCATCAAAAAGAAAACACTTCTACTCCCAAATAAGCATCGAATTATATTGCAAAGAGTTCTATCATGTCCAGTTTTTTAGCACATGTATTTTAATAAACTTTAAGTCACCAAGTATGGAGGACCAAATATGGTAAAACAAACAAAATATGCCATTAAATGCACCAAAATAAACCTATAAGATTTTTACTTTTCTTGGGCATTTTTTTTACCTTTGTATTAATATCCATATTTATTCACATATTTGTGTTATTTTATGTATTTTATTAAATATTTAGTTTTTTGATAAATTTTGACTTATTCTCAGATATTAACTCGTTGATAATCTTCATCAGATTTCCATAAATCACTGTTTTGGCAAAGAGGGCATCAGAAATAATGAATATTTATTTATTTATTTATTTTAATTGTATTTTATTTTTTTTTTTGGGGGGGGGGCTGTAATTTTGGCTGCTTTGGTCCTCTATAATTGGAACCTTCACAGATAAACAGCACAGCTCACAATGATGTTACGTCAAACACACCTGTGCTTTTCAATACTGGTAAACATGTTAAGTGCTATTAAGAATTTTGGTCACAAATACAGCATTCAGATGGCAAAACTACAAAAATATAGCACAAGCTATCAATATTTCTATTCATGCAAAACATTATACTTACTATATGTAACATATTAGTGCACGCAAGCTTAGATCAGCTATAGATACCATGAGATACTTCTCATTTTGTCACCGAAAGGTGGGAAACGAGAGGAAATGGAAAGACGCGGAAGCTCTCGGTGTAGTCAGTTTCCATGGCAACGGCGGGGTGTGAAAAGGCTCGTTGGCCTTCGCCGTGCCTGTGGTGTATAACATTCGTAATTGGCTCGGGTTAATGCGTCGGCGGTCGGCAAATCACAACATCGCACCACCACATCCATCACCCACATGTCACAATAACGCCGCCTGAAATGATGCTCAATTTATTTACGAGGGTGCGACACAGATTTCTCTCTCTCTGCGCTCAAATTAACGGGATTGATTGACATGAGGGAGCGTCTTTCGTGGTTGTGTTTGGCCCTTTGATTATTGCCGTCATTAATTTCGTCCAGGCCACAGCGCCCCAAGTCCCTCACGATTCACATTTGTTTTGATTATTATTGTTATTATTCAAGAAAAAGAAATAAATAAAAGAATTGTTTCCTGAATCGATGTAGCAGCCTGTGCACTTAAGACAGCTTAATGCCAAGCTTGCAATGACAATAACTTTTCTCTCTTTTTTTTTTATTTCAGAAAGGTTAACAAGTGCTACAGAGGTCGATCTTGCCCGATAATTGTCCACTGCAGGCAAGTATAACCGTTTGAACCCTGTAACAGCAGCTGACCCTGCTGCTTTGGGACAGAGAGTGTTTGTCGTGGCCTATGTGTTGGAGGAGAGAGGCTGTTTACTTAAACCCGCTCAGTCCATTCACTCTGTCTGGTTCCACCGGAGCTGCTGTTTATTCCGCTCACTGTGTTCTTATGTAAATAACATGGCACAGCCGAATACACTCCCATTTCCCATTTGGTTGAGTTAGTTAACTGGCCTTGATTGGTTCGTATTAAACACCAGGTATCTGTCTGGTCACTTTTAATAGTCACATCCTGTTAAGTCATGTGTGGGGCCAGTAAGCCTGCTCTCCCTCTGAAGGAGCTGTATGGACTGAGTGTCTAGCAGTGGATTAATGAAGCTGTGGCGCTCGGGCCGCTCTCCTGTTTTATTGGCTTTGCCTTTATTAGAGCGATGTCCACGCCTTGTTTGCAATTAACATGCAGAGCCGCTGAATGGCCGGTGGGCACAAAGGAAGCCTTTTCATGGGGCTATCTCTGGAGTAATGGAAAAGCAAGGCTCTCCAAAAAGCTGTTCTCGAACCGCCCCTGGCCTCTCAACCTCTCCTCTGCTCCTGAGGTGCATGCATTTAAAAGCCTTTGTCCCCAGTGTGCCTTAGAAAACCCAATCCCCTCTCTCCAATTGCCATGCAGCTCTCAAGACCACATGTACGCTTGTGTGCAAAGGTTTAACATAATCACATTCATTGCATCATCAAATATTCAGATCTGCTCAGGTATTTTCGCAGGAATGTTAAGTGTGATTATTGATTTTTGCCTTTTAGATTTTTATCCACCACGTGACGCGCGAACGGAGAAACGCACGTCTGTGTGCTCGGGCTAATTTGTGCTTAAACATACTCGACAGTCTTTGCGCAGATGCAGATGTAAATGAGCAATTTGTTTCCTTATAAGAAAAACACTCTGAGATTAAAGCATCTCACTCTGCCGCCTTAATGATCTCTCTCTCTCTCTCTGTGACTCTCTGCAGTGATGGAGCTGGCAGGAGTGGGACTTACATTCTGATTGACATGGTCCTCAATAGGATGGCTAAAGGTAACGATCAATGGCTTCCCTTTCACTCTTTCTGCTTGAAGTGTTGCCCCGGCAACACTAAAGCCTCTCATTTTCCACAGAGGGTCTTGGGGATGCATTAGAGGGTGACTTTTTCTGAGGCCTGGAAAGGCAGCGAAGACCGAAGCCGTGGAGAGGAGTGGAGAGAGCAGAACAAAGAGAAAACAGAGAAAAGGGAAATGAGAAAGGAACCCACATTAGTAATTATCTATTTAAGCTACCTCCACGCCACGCTGACCTGCTTCAGCAGCTGCGACATGAATTTAGATAGCACATGCATGGAAATAAAATGTTTAAAGGCAAAATACATTTTAAATCAGAATCTGCAATTTGCTCCAGTGGTTTGAATCAATATTTAATATTTAATGGCAGCATTGTGCTTATTGAATTTGATTTGATTTATTCTTAGCGGTCTGCGGCTTTCGCTCTAATTTCACTCTGAGAATTGTTGACATTTGTTCCCGCTTGATACCGATGTGAACCACAAACTGTGAACATCATCAGTGTCAGTCATTTGGACTTCAGGCTGTGTTTGTTGTCTCTAATATAATCACAAATTTTAGTACTTTATATTAAAAACGGCCAAAAAAAAAACAACAGGAAAATGACCCTTGTGGTGTGGATGTGTCATTACATGTAAAACAGGAAGAGTCTGAGGATGGATTTGTTTTTTTAATCTCGCTGTGACAAAGAAAACTTTAGTTTTTAGTTGAATCTTTACGCCAGCATAAGAAGAGTCGACCAGAGAGTGTTCATGAATAAAAAAAATGCTCAGTTAGCTTTGTCTATTGAGTTCTTTTGAGACATAAACATCTATTGTTGTGCACCTTAAGCCCCCCCCCCGTAGGTTAGCCTGCCCTTTATCCTTTGACCTCTGCCCTCGCCGCCTGCTCGCCCTCCCCCTGCAATCCAGCTCCATTAGAGCAGGTTAGGCGGACGCAGACCTTCCCCTCACGTCTCTGGAAAACAGCACTATGTTCATGTAGTTCGGTGATGAATTCGCTGTTGTCCGTGCTGATGAAAGGTGCCACTCGGTCTCTTTTAACCCTTTCTTTTCTGCTCTTGAACCAGATATATAAAATATACATAATCTCGCTCTCCAAAGCTTTTTTTTTTCTCTGAGAGCCTCTCTCCAGCCTAACTTTGGAATTCAGCCCATCTAAGACATGAAAGTCTTGTCAAAGCACTGGAGCACTTTGAGTACTAAGTCCAGCCGCATTAAATCCCGCTTTTTCTGTCTCTTTCTCGCTCACCCACACGCATACATACATTCACGCTCTTGCTCCATCTCCTTTGCTTCCTTTCTTTGCCTCACTTTGAAAACCATCTTGAGAGTTCAGGGGCTCTCTCCCTTTTTCTCTCTTCGGGTTTTGCTCTCTACATCTCTCTATGTCAGTTTCCTCAAATGAGCTCTGGCATGCTGCTCGCAATCCATAAATCTGAAAGTGGAATAAGATTTCCAGATTAACTTCACAGACTCGTGAAGCCAAAACAGGCTCAACAGCAGCTGATCCCTGCTGAAGGCAGGCAACTGTTGCATGGGTTAATCATCAGAATGACTGCTGCAGATCTGCTATAAATCATTGTAATTAATTTGCTGATATGTGCACGTGCACACTCTTGGATATTAGTGGACTGCCTACATGGACATCATCTAAACCGGTTTTTGAACACGACTCTCACATGGAAGCCAGTGTGTGGTGTGTTTGAATGCATTATTGCACCAGGGCCCAAAAATATCCTCTTGCATATTTTATCGAGAAACAGTCAGTGGCTCTTGTCCAAGTCTTTCGAGGGATGAATGTAATAATTTTCAATTGCTGCGCTCTTCCAAAGGGAGCCCAGTATAAAGAGAGATTGACAGATGTGAGCTGGATTACTCCACTGCTTTGAACTCAGTCCAATTTTCGGTCTGTTGCAGGTGCTAAAGAGATTGATATTGCCGCTACCCTGGAGCACTTGAGAGACCAGAGAGCTGGCATGGTCCAGACAAAGGTAAGGTCCCCGGCTTTGAGTTAGAGAAGTGTGTGTGTGTGGGGGAGGGGGGGGGGCAGAGAGAAAGGAGAGCGGGAGGAGGGTTTGCAGCCATTCAACACCAAGGATTGTCTGCTTCACGTGCACATGGGATCATTTCTGGGGAAACGATGGGGTAACTGATAACCGCGTCAGGATTAGAACAACAGTCCACATTTCACGAGCTGCAAAAATAAAAGGATGGCCAAGATGTCTCACGGAAATATTTTTCAAACTGCAGCATCGTAAGATTCATGACTTGAGCATGTAACATCTCAAATGTCAAAAGAAATGTCCATCAGAAAGTGTGACGAAGTCCAAAACCAGAACATGGAGAATATACAACCAAATTAAATAGACATGAGAAGATATTGAGTCAGTTTTTAGGAGGAATCAGCTGATATTGCAAAAAAAATGGCAACAAAGTAATCAAAAATGTTCTCTTAGATTCTCTTCGTCTCATACAGCATCTGTCTGTCTAGTCCAAACAGTTCCTAACACAGCGGGTCGTTCACCTCTCACTATTATGTGGAGCAGTTTAGGGTGTGAACAAAGCGTTTCCTCTTATCCACTAATGCAAATAATAGGGAGGAAGGGTCTTTTGTTTCTCTCTTGTAATTGGAAAGGAATAATAATAATAAAAATAATAAAGGCGAACCTCCACGCAGAGCCGGGTGATAATATTTATGGACTCCGGTGCTATGCTAACAGACTCGAGTGTTCCTCGATGGTTCATTAATGCTGCTTTTACGGCCCTGCTCTGCTCAGCGCAGGAAAGCTTTCCGGGCACTCTCTGCTTTTTCTTTTCTTCAAAAGAGTCTAAGTGAAATTATATCAGACTATTGTTGATTCCACTTTGTGGCTTCATACTGGGTCTACACAGAAATTACATTGTAATGAGGTATGAAATTCACAGTTAGGTTTCGACGATTGAGCAACCAGTCGTGTTCTTTTTTGTTTTTCCCTCCTCTTCGTGATGCTGCCGTTTTATTTTTGGACAAAGCTCACAAAAGGGGCATTAATTTCTCCCCTTACTCTGGTTACTAATTTTTGACAGACATCAACACGCAGTAATTACAACATGTGTGACCGTTTTGTTTTTTTCCCCTTCCTCACTAACATCCGTTTGTGATCTGTCGAGCAGAGATTGATCTCCCCCCAGTGGCGTAAAGGTGAACAGCGTGCACAAACCCTCATATTTAGAAGTATCTTTGTTTTTTTCTCTTCCAATGCACAAAACTTTAAACCTAACTTGGGAATAGATGTGGGCACCTGTAACTGCGATGGAGATAAACATGGATGTACTTACATATTTTCTGGCCCCATCACAACTTCAGAAGACACATAAAAATAGAAAACATCGGCACTCCAGATAATCTCCACTGCAAAGCGAGAGGCACGGTCACCAGTGACTCCTCTGTATTGATTTAGCCTATCCTCAGGCCAGACTATGGCAGCCTGTGTGTTGACACATCTAAAGGCTGTTCCCTCCAAACTCCTACGTACCTTTTCTCTGTGAGAGGACCCCGTGGCCCCTCAGCCTGGAGAGAGGAGAGGAATATAAAAACACCAGGTCCATGGGGCAAACATCAATCGGCCTCTTTTGCGCTCCTCGGGGAAAACTATGAGTCGGTTTCACAAACAAATGCACACTCAAACGCGCGCGCGCACATACACACAGGCAAGCAGAGAAAGCTGAGAGACAGCTTGACTCAAAAGCTCCATTTTAAGACACACCTGGCTGGATCGATGCTGGTCCCGGCTGCTCACACACTTTAAGTTGAAAGCTCGGAGAGAGGCTCACCTTCACCTCTAGACTGTGGCCAAGCACATCAGGGGCAGGGTCGGGAGCTGCCAGTCATTCTGAAATGCCATTCCACTTGGTCACACAGTAAAACTTTTATCCTTCCTTTTCCTTCCCTGCGTCCTTTCCTCCTCCCCCTCCTCCTCATCCTCCTTCCCCCTCCTCCTCCTCAGGAGCAGTTTGAGTTCGCGCTGACAGCCGTGGCAGAAGAGGTGAACGCCATCCTGAAAGCACTTCCTCAGTGAAGCCATCGCAACCCACTCCCCCCACCACCTCACACCCAACACACACACACACACACACACACACACACACACACACATATGCTTTCCTCTCGCTCGCTGAGCACCGGTTTCCTCTGCCCACTCAAGACTGACATCTCTCTCTGGCCTGCCTTCTCCTCGCTCTGTTTCTCCCTCTTCTCCCTCTGCCTCCTCTTCACCTCTATATATACTGTATACTTATGAATGTCGTGCCAGATATCTCAGCTGGATCCATATACACAAAATTTCCCTCAGCGTACGGCCGCTGATCCGCGGTCAGTCGGTGCTGTCCGATCAGCGGCTGCGCTGGGAGATTTTTTTTGTCAGTATGAACCCCGGTCCTCTTTAACTGTGACGTTGTTTTTTTGAACATACCATCCTAGTGCCACTGACGAGATGTTTACGTGATGTCAAGTGAAGATTTTTGTTCCAAAATGAGCAAAAAAAAAAGAAAAAAACTGATGCAAAAAGCTTAGAAAATGATCTCCGGCACAATTAAAACATGCTACGGTAAGGCTGCAACTAACAGTTATTTTCCCAGTTAATCGTTCAGTTTAGGAAATGTTGATAAAAAAAAAAGAAAATGTATTTTTTTAATATGACTAACAGTCTGAAATCTTGAGATATAAACCATTGTTTTATCAGAGAAAGGTTTTATTGGCATTTCTTTTCTTCTTCTTCTTTTTTTTGCTTTCTCCCCCAACTAATCACTGCAGCTCTAAACTATAGTGCTATGTAAACTAAATGAACTTCCTGCCTGTAAAACCCGTATTATTGTACAGATTATACCCTCTAAATGAATCGATGTAGCTCCTCACACGTTTCTCCTCTGTGATCTGAATCAGCTACTACATCGTGTGTACAGACGTTGAAGCGTGTGCGTTGTTGTACTTTGGGTCGAGACATCTCACTGTCGTTCTAAACCGCAGGTTATCCGACTCCGAGCCCCCCACACGTCATGATTGTTGTGAAACACATCAGCTGTTCTCTTATTCCTCATTGTATTGTTTTTACATCGGACGCCACCAACTGTTTGTTGCATAAACATCTCTGTTAACAGTAAATGTGAAATATACTAACTGAGATAGTTATTGCTTCTATTTAGAAATACTGTCATGCTGTATGGATAGTAATAATATATTTAAGAAGACCTTATATTGGGATTGTTGCTAAATTTCTTTGTCCCTCCATCACTGGTATGGTATATTGTGACATTTTGTGCAACATGAGCGATTAATCCCTCCATGTATAGACCACGAATGACTTTATGAAAACTTACATAGTGCTATTGAAGATGTATACCGAGAGCCTCAATGAGAACTATATATTTTGTGTGAGAAGTAATATTCAGATTGATAATAAATCCGAACGGACCATACCGCTCTGCCGCCTCGTGTGTGATGTTACGTCTGCTACACTCGCGCACGCACAAACGGCAGCGAGAAGGCCGCCCTCACAGCCAGAGTCACTTGATTGAATGGCGGCCTTGGTAAAGTCACAGAGAAAAAGCTATACGGTGCTCCCCGAGGGTTTGTATCTGGGAGAGAGTCGCAGGTTTGTACAGATGAAATGTTTGGTTCACCAGCTCTGTCAGCGGAGAAAGTGGCTGGGATTTGAAATGAAATCAGTCATGTATTTCACCCACGGAGGTCCTCCTGCAATATTACAGAGAGGAGAAAGTTCAGTCAGTCAGAGTCCACCTCAATCAGTGTTTACTGGAGGATGCCACGTTCAGCTAATTGACAACAGACAGCCTCTTTTCTTATTTTTGTGTGTTTTGTCTGCAGTTTCTCTTGTTGCAGGGGTTTGTCTGTCTGCTGTTAGAAATGGGAGGTGGAGTACAATCTGTTATTAGACCATAATCGCTGGAAACAGCTGCACCTGCAAACAATGGCTGATAAAACTGTCTCAAAGAGTCTTTTGTGAAGACAAATTTGCTCCTAATATACGACAGTCACACAATCGTAAGTGTGCCTTTCGGGGTATTTTCAATCATTTGTGTTTTCTTTCTTATATTAACGCAAATTGGTGACACGCTAAATCTTTAAGGGAGCCCTTCAAGAATCATTTGATGCCAAACTAAAGGACACAGACTGGATTAAAAATCTTTAAAATCTCCACTTACTTGGTTCTCAGAAGCTTTTGGCCACATCTCCCAGAGATCCCCAGTCAATTGATACACACCAAAGAGCTAACTTTATCCATTATTGTGTAGCTTAAGTACATGTGATTACAAATGATTGTTTACTGCATTTGAATTCATCTTGAATTTTGACAATAAACAGTGATACAGGGACAATAATACAAGTGTGTTTAAAGAGGCAGCAACAGTGTTATGTTACAAGTCACAGAGAGTGTGATACGTAGTACACATGAGTAGCATGTATACCTCATGAGTCTTTAATTAAATAATAGTAATATAAGATAAAAGTCTTTCTTTCTAAAAAGGCAATGTTGACTAGGGGTGACTATGATTGGTTTCATAGTTTAAAAAATGCTTTATGGATCAATTTTAACTAAACCCCAACTCTCATTTGATTGGTTGCCCCTCTCAAAGGATTTAGCTGATACTGGTCTATCAGAGGTCTGATTAATATGATTTTTATCAAGCTAAGGTTGCCTAATACGTCCCCATAGAAAACCTTTTTAACACAGGCCCTCTGATCACCCATCATGACAAACATTTGAGCTGTTCTATCATTTCAGTGCAGCTGCCCAATGATGAACACTTGAGGAAGGTTAACTGCCACTCGCTGGTTAGTTAGCAAGTGTTAGCAAGTGTAGATAAAATCCAAAGACGACTGTGCTAATCTGCTCTCAACCAAAGCACTTACAAGAAGGGCTGATTTCACTCGGAAACAGTCGGTAACCTCCAGCAAACGAGCCAGACGGAGAATACACATTTTCCTTAGCCACCTGAGGTCACCAGTGGTGTCAACGACCAGTCACTAGGCCGATGTGACTGAGGCTTAATACAAACCACTGTGGCAGGGTCAGGTGATAGAGTGGGCTGTCTACCAATTTGAAGATCGGTGAATGGATCCCCAGCTCCTCCTGTCCATGTGTCAAAGTATCCTTGGGGAACATACTGAACACCTAGTAGTTTATTGTTGCACCAATCGGAGTGCGGTGTGTAAATGTTAGACAAAAGTGTTTAGATATAGATAAAAGCACCATATCAATGTGTGTGGGTAAATGAGACTTGTAGTAGAAATTCAAACTCAAATTGAGTACAAGACACTATTAGTCCATTTACCATTAGGACTATAAACAGCAGCTAACCAACACAGTGCCGTCATATTCTGTACTTGCATGAGGTGATGGTATACTTCCTCCAAAAGATGTAACTGCAATTACTTTTTTAACCCAGTTTAAAGACAGTGTTAAAGCTGTCATACATTTTTAGGGTGGGAATCCATGCTTAGCACATGTAGTGTCTCATGTCCACTTTAAGTCAACTGTCATTTGATTTGCTGCCCCTCTCAAAGAGGAGATTTGAACAGGAAGTGGGTGGGGCATCAAGTGATGATCCAAAGATCAGGATCCTTAAGGGTTTATAACTGATCCAAATAAAGTCATTGCTCACGGTTTACGAACTTTATGTTAAAGTTACTTTATTAGAAACTGATACCTAAATAAATATCAAAACAAAACAAGAAGTATCCATATGCTGCTTATAATAAATCAGCCAACACACTGGCTGCTTATCAGCCCATTAAAAACTGTAAAACTAGAGGACTTGGGCAGAAAGTACAATAAGGATTATATTAGTCTACAAAAAGTATAGAGAAGCATGCAAAGAGAATATATAATTTCCTGCCTTTCAACAATGGGTGCGTGGGGTTCTTTAAGTGTGAATGGATATTCAAGCATGCGTGCGTTGCCCGTTGACATGTCCCTCCCTCCCCTGACAGTTCTAATAGCCGGGAATGAGGCTTCATGCACTTCCTGAGGCCTCATTTGCATATGATTCGCTGATGAGCTGCCACCACTAACCAGCAACCCCAAACCAAAGCACTATTAATATTCTCCCATTCAGGTTGTAAAGCACACAAACCTAATCAGCTTAGAAATTACTGTATGGAAGCCATAATTACGCATGTTTAATTGCTTATCATCTGATGGGTACAAGTTTATTAGAAAATGTATTCATGGTAATTGCTTCCTGAGGTATCTGGTGTGCTACAATAGCTTGTGATATCCTGTCAGCTCCCATTTGGGAGGATTAATGCGTTCTGAAAAAGTCAAAATTAGATACTGTGCATCGCCTCTTTGGATGCTCGGTTTAACTCAAAGTGATTTTTAATTTAGGGATTTCTAAATTGCTGCTTAAGCTCGGATAAGTCTTTGGAGCGAGATCCGTCAAAATCAGCATATCTGGCTGTTGTAAAAGAGTGCTGGCATATCACAGGGATATAAATGTATGTAAAGTAGGCAAACGACTGTGTAATCATGATGCCACCAGAAAATACTCGCATACCAGCCCTGGCAAGACGCTAAATTCCTGCCACCAAAGAGAAAAGATGTAAGGCGAACTGCAGGAATGACACAAAAGTGAAAAGTCACAGGCATGAAATGAGGAAACACATATTGTAGGAGAGACTTTTGAAGTGAAGCCATCTCAAAGCCGATGAATCGCTCAGTCCTGAAACGAGCAGATTAAAACAGAGCGCCGGTCCCTCGGAGAGGCCTCTACACCGCCAACAACGTCGAGTAGGCCTTTTCAGCCACGGACCTCAGCGAGTCTTACAGCTCCTGCCCACTCTTTGATGATGTCTCTGTGGTTTATTGTAATCACTGCTGGCTCTCAGTGCTTCTGACACACTTCATGGCGTTTTAGAAGAAAATGCAAGTCCTACCATCAGTTTCTCTTTGGATAGCTGTATTCCCAACACAGAGCTACTTTTTTGTGGGACTTTTATACATAATTGATATATTAGATATGCATACATTATGTTCAGTCACAAAATAATTATACAAAAAAGGATTACACAAGGGCGGTATGATTGTGGTAAGAATAAGCAACAAGCCTGGCTCACTTTTCTATTTCCTACAGACACAGAAATGGCCATAATTAACATTTTTATAGGTCCCTGTTTCCCAAAACGCTGGAACAACCTGCAAAGACAAAACAGATTCTAAAGAGTTCAGCGCCTCCTTTGTTGGATTTACATTTGTTATTGTACTAAATGTTCTCAGTGGACGATGGGTCTGGATGGGTCTGGATGGGTTTGGACTGCAGGAAGCACTTTTCTACCTGGACTCTTACCACCAATCCTTGTAGTTTGGAATTGTCTTTGTTAAATGACCCAGATAGTCATTGACCCCGAGATACTTAAATTCCTCCTCTGCTGTGTTGAAAAGCGAGTTGAGTGTAAAAGCGAAGCTCTCGATTTACCGGTCGATCTATGCCCCTACCCTCACCTGAGCTCACGAACTCTGGGTAGTGACCAAAAGAACGAGATTGTGGATACAAATTATGATAATTTCTCCAAAGGGTGGCTAGCCTCTTCTTTAGAGATAGGGTCAGGATGAGTGGGATAAGTGGAAGAAAACCAATGGGTGGATGTATAGATGTATTTTCACTGGAACAAAGACATCATTTTGGGTGGGGGGAAATATTGCAAGCAAGTTTGTTCATCCTAATGGTCCCTTCACAGATGTCACAGTGCCATGGTCTCCATTTGATGTCCTGAAAGCTAAATCTAGCGCAGGACCTGTAGCTAACTTTAGCTTATCTGTCATCAATGTATAAGAAGTCGAGTAAATAAATAAATAAGGGAATACTTAAGAAATAAGGAAAGTACATGAAAGTAAGTGCTAAACATGTACAGTCATGGTCAAAAAAGAAGGAGACACGGTAAGCAAATCAGACCAATGTGCCAATGAATAAAAATACATTTTAAGTCTAGTTTTAAAGGATCAAATTTGACTGTGTTGCTTCACAGTTACAGAGAGTGCACAATCTCCTCTGAGTTTAAATCTGGAGTGGGGGACAGACAGTAGACTGTTGTCCAACAAGCTTTTTTTCACTGAGTGTTTTTTTTAACATTTAAACTTTTAAGCATTTTTGCACCAGTTACTCAGAAAGTACTTATCACGAAGCTATTGACAGTAAACAAACACGTCCGACACTGTAGTTTTATAACCAATAATATCCTAACAGTAATTAATATTGTAGCGCGTAAGCACTGAGACACACGGGCAGCTGGTGTGTCAAATGTCAATAAATAACAAAATGTTTCAAGTGAGATGGACGTATTTTGTAACCGGACAAATGTATTATTTCAAAACAAATAGCAAAAAACAGGTACTACTGAAAACCAACTCTTACCAATCTGATGATGAGGACAAAAAGGTATTTTTAAAATGCTTATGGTGAACCCTCCATCCGATCATGTTACTGACCTGTTTCCAGTTACACTAATTAGCTCTGATCTGTTCCAGTAGTTGTGCTTTTTTTTTTAAATCATTATAAAGTCTTCCAGTCTTCTGTTGTCTCTGTCTCAAACTTATGAGTTGCTCGTGTCAAATTCAAAGTGAGCACATAAACAAAAACATTTCTTAGTCAATATGTTGCCTCTCATAGCGTCAGTTAAATGTGAGGCCTTAATTAGCTGTTTTATTTACATTAAAGTCTTACAAATTATTTTGAACTGGATTTTCCCTCAGCTTTGAAGAGCTTTGAAAGCATCTTTCTACTTGTCATAATTCAAAGGCTTAAGTATTTCATTTTAACACATCACAACTAGTATGAAACAATTATGTACCTGCCATCAAATTTAGGTTAGAAACGAGCAGATTAACAGCACAAAGTCAAATAGTTTTTTTTTCAAGATGGTGAAGAACAAAATTACAGCCAATTGATCAATAGCTGTTTTAACAGGCTGCCATAAAAGGCACAAATATGCTAATATGTTGTCTGTGTAGCTATATTTTTAGCTGTCCATGAGTTTTTTTCAGTTATTTTTCTTATTTTGGTACCATTCTCGCTAATTAAAAAAAAGAATATTTCTGTGTGCTGTCTATTTCCCAGGATGGGGTGCTTCTTCACGTGATTTACTTGATTGTTGCCCCAAGTGGCTAAAAATATATATATATATATGAATATTGTTTTTAAAAGTGAAGATCAGCGAGTTTGGCGCCCCGCATGCTAGTCCTCTTTGATGCTGCAAATTTTGGTCTTCCTATGTTACCAAGTAAATACAGGGCCAGTATTGCTGATACTTACATTTACTCATAAGTGCAGCTTATGTGTGTTTGTGTCATGATTTATAAGATGAATCGTCGTCTTTTTGCAAATTCTGAACACTTTTTAATGACGACTAAATCACTGTAATATTTACTTTCCACAATAATGACTTAATACAGCAAAACACACCTTTCAGCTTTTTGCATATTTTGAAACTGAAACGTAAATGTGTCTGTCTCTGAAGCACTTTGGGTCGGCTCTTGTTGTTTAAGTGTGCTATAGGCTGTAAATAAAGTCAGCATGACTGTCACAGTGCATGTTTGTGGTATATTTTTTCATTTCCATAATAATAATTAATTTAACACAATTTAGGGAGCTACATACCGAACTAAGAGGAGAGAAAGTATCGATCCAGTACCATTACATGCGTTGGCATTGATATCTGCATCGATCTCCACCTCTACCACGTGCATCAAGATGCTTCTTTATTTTTTAAGAGTAAAGCTGATGACTGCATAAAAATGGGCATATTGTATGAACCTATGAAATTAAGTACTTGCCAGCCTAAGTGGTAGTGATGCAAATCCAAACTCAGAGGTTACAGAAATGTATTGGGAACAGCTGCATCAGATGCTTTGAAATTCAGACTTGTTTTATTAGCTCGGATAGGCTCAATGGACAAATGGATATTGAGGCAGCATATTTTTTTAAATATCGGCTTTGGGGTGCAAGGCTTGGAAGCTAATTTAGCATTCCTGTCTGCAAAAACTACACCTGCAGATTACTGGACTTTTGAGTGATAGCAAACAACATGCTGACCAACATGTCATTTCCCCGTGGAGAGGGGTTGGGAAGTCCCAGAGCGTTTGCTTGTTTAAAACACTGTCTGGGATGATTTCCAGGATTTTTCCAAAGAGAAAAGCCTTGTTTTTCTTTGCTGGTGTTGTTGGGAGTGAATGGAGAGCAGATTGCAGAGGCTGTTCTTCTCATGTCTGTCCAAGGCCTCAATACCTTTGATCTTCTTAAGAAACAAACAAGCTTTTTAACTTGGCACTGCCGGCTAGCGACTCTCCTCTTCTACTTTTGCTGCTCCTCAAATTGCTGATCCTAAGAAAACTCATCTTCTTTAACACTCATAGTTAACGCATGCACGAAATTGTGGTCTAAAATATGGACCCCCGCCGAGTCACACAAGCTTCTTTTTTTTTTAGTGTATATGAATGTTAAAAACCTTATTAAGTGTGATGTTTGGCAGCAATGCGCATAAAGTGAGATGGAAACAGATCTGATTTTATTACATCTTAGCACTGCAGTAGTGTGCTGTAGCTTCAGGCTAAATCTTTAAAGAAATATGTTTTGTTCTGTCTTTAACTCCTCTTTCTTTATTAGGTTATAATGATGCAATCTGAATTATTAAATGTCATCCATCTGTTTTCTTAACCACATATGTTATCAGGGTTACTGTGAGACTGTGCAATGACTCGTTAATTTACTAGGAGTGCTACTCGGATCGACTTTGCACGGTTCCAAGTGATCCGAGCAGGTAGTACTGGATTGCAGTTGATCCGAGTCGAATCGTGGTGATCAGTGGTGAGTCAATCCAAGTAGGTACTAATGGAAAAGGAGCTTAAATTATCAGGTAGTACTGGCAAACTTGATTAGCAAGATGCATCCACACACATGCCAAGTATCACTCACGTGCCAAAAATGGAGCGCAGGCTTCTTGAATGTGCTGTTAGTGAAATAACCGCAGCGCGAGTGATTTTGTTTGTCAGATAATTGCATTACAAATGTTAAAGAAGAAGCTACGCCACAAACGCATTTGAGAGGTAAACTTCAGTAACTGCATGAAGTTTGGACGTTTTGTAAAATGCAAATAAAATAAACAAAAACAGAACTCAGTGATTTCATAAATCCATATTTTATTCACAAGAGAAGAGAGAAAATATCTAATGAATAATCAGTGAAATGATGCTATTTAATGAAAATTATGAGCTCATTTTGAATTTAATGGTAGTAATGCATATTAAAAAACGTTGGGACAGTTTACAGTTGGTAAACTGCATGAAAGCCAATTTTCTCCTACTATACTTATTATCATGCTGTAATAGTTTAGCATTTTGTTGCTGAAATATGCAAGGCCTCACCTGAAACCATCTTCTAATGGGAGCATATATTGCTCTAACATCTGCATATATCTTTCTGTAATGATGATGCCTTTTCAGGCACTAATGCACCCTCATACATCAGAGACTTTTGTATGTAGTATGACGCATGAATAACAAGCCCGGTGGTTTAGTCCAGAGGTCCATGTTTTCCCAAAAAGAATTTCAGATCATCAGACCAAGGAACAGTTTTCCACTTTGCCTCAGTCCATTTTAAATGAGGTTTGGCTTAAAGAAGATATTTCACCTTCACACCTTCTTGCATGATAGAGCTTTAACCTGCATTTCTTTAAGTGTTTCTGAGCCCCTGCGGTGATTTCCATGACAGAAATCTGCCTGTTTTTAGTGCAGTGCCACATGAGGGTCAAGAGATCATCAGCCAATATAGATTTTCAGCCTTGTCCCTGGTTTCTCCAGAAATTCTCCCAAAATTACCAGTTAAAAAGTCCAGTTACCATCAATTCAAGCAACTATGACTACCATGACGTGGATGACTGGGAACCTACATAGACACTAGTCTCTATAAACACTAAAGTCATCCTTAGGCCTCAATAAAACTTGAACTAGTAAGTTATAAAAAGAAATCAACCCTGCATAGTTGTTATGGGCAGACAGGGGTGGGCTGTAAACATGTTTATCTCCACTGTAAATCTAGACTTTTCAAGATGGGGGTCTATAGGGATTGATTCACTTTTGGCATCAGCTTTAAGTGGTCACAGTTTTCTGCACTTTTGCACGTTTGGCTTCATTTGTTACCAAAATCAAATGCGTTAAATGAAAGAGTCACAAATTGCTTGTGCAACCCAGTCCAGGTGTAGCAGGGGCAGATGGGTGCTTTAAAGGATTCATGGTCCAGTCGTGACATTTAAAGAGATTTTGGGAAAGGTTCTGAGATGAAGGTGAGCAGTCACAGTCAACGTCTGCCCGAGTAGAAAATGCAAAGACAATCAAGAAGCAAATCTCCTTTTATTGCGCTCATTGCTTCCTTCTCTGTGGCTATTAATGAATGTACAGCAGCCACAATGACATTTTACACAGTTTAATCCCTGTCCCATCATGCATCTGGGGATACCATGGCATTTGGCTGCAATGCTTTATTTTTTATTTTTTTTATCAGTGTCTGCGGCGGTGATGACCAGCACGACTTCAATCCTGCTCACTGTCACTCATCATAAGTGAGTTTATCAACACACATCTAATCGCCACACTCCGCAGGGACCTTAACCATTTGCATACTAAGATTGCTTTCTTTTGCTCGACGCATCTCCTTTGCATAATTATTAATGATAAAGAGACGGCGAACAAATGTGTCAGAAGGTATTAGCATCGAGTATACAACTAGATTCTAAAGGATCCCTTCAGTGACATGACGTGAGGAAAGATGAGGGCAGAGGGTAGGAAAACGGAGTCTTGGGAACAAGACTGTCAAGGGAGACACTTTTGCATAAAGGGAAGGGGTTAATTAAAAGGCCAAAGATGGAAAATATAGAGGTAGTGATGTTGTTTTGTATTTTAAAGTGTTGTTTGACAAGGAGGCTGCATAGAGGCTAAAAGTGTTGTCAGAAAGAATATAAAAAGGGAAGAAAGCAAAAAACAAATAGCAGTCAGATGTGAAGAGAGTACCCGAAGGACTTAAGTTTAGTGGCGGAGCAGCAGGATGCAGGATGAGGAGCTGAGCCTGAAATATAACATATAATTACATCAAAGAAAATATTGCTCCAGTAGAAGGAAAATCCACAGTGGTGAACAACACAAGATGTTTACATACAGCAGAGTCACTGTAGCTGCTCATTGCAGCATTTCTGCTGTGTACCATTAAAGCAGCAGGCCCATATTGTCTGTCATCTGTTGTCGGTAATTACCACTTTTTACACTGTCTTACCCTCTGTGGATAATGTTCATCGTCTATACGAGAAGTGTTTCGTGTGAATAGTTTAACTGTTTGCCACTTTATATGAAACAGCTGCACTCTTTTTACAGGACAGGAATAAATAAGTCAAGCAAGCTACGGTTCAGTTGGGGGTTGAAATGTCCTCCCTGCGTTCTCTGCTAAACACAGGCCTGTATACCGTCTGCACAGTCTAATAGCATGATATTAAAAATGCCCACAGCGATTGTTAAGTCACAGCGGCGCATTTGCACCACGATGGATGACCTTTTGGTAAATCTTAACGAGGCTTTTTCACGAGTTTCAAAAGCAAAACATACGGTGGAGTGTAGAATAATACCAGCCGCGTGAAAAATGTGAGCAGCAGAAAAGTAAATCACAGTTTTCTGTGGAGTCTTTGGCTGCACTCTTTAGCTGCGTTTCTCTTATCTTTCTGACTGCAATTAAAACGATGTGTTGCATCGATACAGCGGCCAAGTTGCACTCTGCGTGTTGTAGTTAACACGTCAGCTGTTTGCACCTGTCTGCCCCCTTTTCAGGAGCCTGTCCAAACTTCACAGCAAGTCACAGCTTGGAGAATAATCTCGGGGGTCAGGCAGGGTCGTCAGTGGTCTCCCTTCTGGCTTTCCTTCAACAAATAAACTGGTAATGACCTTTGACCTTTCGTTTTTGCATGAGAATTGACATCAGTATTCCACAACCCCACTATGGCAACCTCAAATGTCATCCCTTGAAACCCAAACTTCTTTTTTTTTTTATGACCCCAACCAGAGGTGGGGGAGCGGGGGTGGGTGGGTACGCATTTGAGAGGTGGAGTCGGGGGAGGCAAGCTTTGGGCTCATCTGAATCACAAATTAGGGCGCTTAGAGAAAAATCAACCATCCATGATTCATTACATGTTTCCTGCTGAGCCTCTGCGATGGCAACTGTCCTAGCAACAGGATCCTAGCAACAGCAACAACTCTCCACCACCGCAGCAGCCAATCAGGAACTTTGATGCCTGATCAAAATTTAGCCAATGAAAAGGGGAGGGCACTGGGAAAGCATGATGATGCATTTCCTTGTGCAGCTGGTGAGACTGGGGTGTGTTTGTAAAACGTATATGTGTGAAAAAGTAATACTAAAATCCTCACTTTATCCTTCTGATAAAGTGAAGTATTACGTGATGGTGTTTTAGAAGCATTTTTCTGTGCAGTAGTCGTAGCAGTTACAGCACAGTACTGTGCAAAATCTCTTGAGCCACCTCATGTTTCTTTTTTCTTTTTTTTTCTTTTTTTGCTTCCAAGGACCCAAACTTGAGCAATAGTAGCAGCCTGTCACAAAAACACAATTTGTTACCATTTCTTTAGTTCAATCTATGAACACTGGCAAAGATAACACAATTTGATGGGCATAAAATTGTATTTTTGTAATAGCAACAAGGGGGGCTGTCATGAAACAATTCTTAGGGAGCGAAAAGGCTAAGGTATAGGCTGGACTGCAAATCAGTGGCAATATGTCTTATGGTTTGATATTTCTGGTTCAAATAATTGTTGATATATATGGTCAGGATAAAGTCTCTGTGATGCTTTGGGTCTCCATTTTAGCAGTGGCGTGTCTAGAAAATTTTTGTTGGGGGGGCCAGGTAGGGGCACAGATTTGGAGAAGGGTGGCAGATGTAATTGGCAGATAATGTTTAAAAAAAATTCTACCAACCGTTAACCATAATTAAATAACCCTGTAAACCTAATAACTGAATGTGCTTTTAACTCTTATTAGAATGAGATTTTAACCACTACGGTGCAAAGTTTTTAGATACTGCGTTGATAAAGTACAAGAGATACATCAGCGCGAACTATCACATGACCGCATGACCTGCCCGAAACCGGAAGTGACGTCATTTTGCGGAAATGTAGTTTTTTTACGATCGGGGCCTTATGAGCCTATACTTGTGTTTTAAAAAGTTATGTTTGAGTTTATGACTTTCTGTGTCGTTTCTGGGATGCTTAGGACTCATATTGCACTGCTGGAAATAGTTTATTTTGATGCATATGCTGTTATTTTGCAAATTTGCACTATAATATTTATTTTCGTTTTTCCTGCAGTGTATAAAAATTGGTGTATTTCAAAAATAAAACTATGAAGACACTCAAAATAAATTTCCTGTGGTGGGAAACTAGTTTGTGCAACTTTTTTGTATTTACAGTTTTGAGGGATGAGCCTCTTAAATTTCTCTAACTAGAAATATATGTTAAAAAAACAAAAACGATTTTCAATTTTTTTGTAGTTTATTGCACTTTTTTGCAATTTATGTAATTACTATGCACCTAATGCAGACATATTATTAAAGTTTGGGCTATAATGGTTGTATTGATGTATAGCAACTTGAAATGCTCCCAAAAATGGCTCCACAGCATGTAAAAATATAATCTAAGCTCTGGCGGACTTGGTTCTATGGTAGGTCTTAAAGGGTTAAAAAGGTCTTTGTGTCTTTTCTACTTTGTTACAAATGTCTCTTAGGCTGCCCACATGCAACATAATGATGATGGTGTTGATTTACAACAGACTCCTCTCACATGTAAATGATCCAAAAGTGTGGGATGTTTGTTCACCTGCTTCACTGTAATCAGGCATCATTTTTCAAAGAGACCTTCCACCATCATCTGATGTCAGATAGGCCTGATCTTCACTTCAAAGGGACTCTAAGCAGGTCCAAATGCTCTGATAATATTCAGTGTGATAATACATCAAGCTGATGTCTTCCTCTCCACTTTTGAGTAATCTCACTATTTTTTCTAAAGGCTGAGATCCCATTTCCTTTAGAAAATGAAGAAAGGTACACACAAAATGTTTAAAACATCCATAAAGGAAACAATTTTACATGTTCTCTGTTCTGGCAGATAACTAATGGAGTGATCCCAAAAGTTTTTAATCTGTCATATCACAAAAGTACTGTCAGATGGATTTAACATATGTTTGTTTATAAGTTTATAAGTGTTTGAATTCATTTTAAAATACATGTCATCCTAGAACTGATCAACCTGGATACTGGAGTTAGGAGTATGGCCAAAACGATTGACAGGTGTCCCAACCCAGACAGCTGAATTTTCTGTGTCTTTTATACTGTCTTAATTTAACAGCTGCTTATTATATTTATTAACCACATTTTATCCATTATTTTTGCTCCACGCCCTCCGGTTGGATACTATCTAACCAGCACCAGTCATGATGGGACAAATGTATCCCCGAACTGACTGATGAGTAGTTGCTTGCAATTATTTGTGAAATAAGTTGCTAAAGCCCAGCGCAGGCCTGGAAAGCAGTCAGTGAACCCACTGGAAAGTTGTATATGGTGCAGATGTTTGTTGTGCACTGAATTTAGCATATAACTATAGAAATATTCAGGTATTATATTTGCAGTAAGCTACATCAATGCTATATCTTTCGGCAGGAAAACATCTGCACTACCTATTGCTATTCCTCGATGGATCTTCAGACAGTGAAAAAACATTGGTGAAGCAGAAGTTAGAAACGGTGCACTGACATCTTGACAGTGAGGAAGCTACATTAACACCACTGAGACCCTCTCTGTGTGGATGGTGCAAAGAGAGATAGATTGTATTCTCCCCACACATCTGCGCTACATAGCACCTACCACTACCTACACAGAGCATGTAGGTCTGAAATACATTGCTGTGCGATCTGGGAAGGCACAACTTTTGCCTTGAAGTCAATAAGTTTCTATTTATTGTTTCTGTTGTACTTTTTCAACTTTTGCTACCTCCCCGAGGATAATTAGTGAATATTTTTACCCTGCAACAGCCAGCAACTTCCAGGAACCACTTACCAGCTAGCTAGTGAGTGCACATCTTTCCCAAGTATACCAGGGGGTCAGCAGTCGATCTCGAGGCTTGCCTGAACATATTTTCTTTATCTATTCCAGTCTTTTGTCAATAATTTTAGCTAACAGATTTAGCTGCTAGCCATACTATTTGCTAATAAATTCTGACTTTTCAATCCTAACTTTAGCTAGCTGTTGAACCCACTAAAATTAGCAGCTTCTGCATCTGTTAACCATGCTTTTAGCAAGCCCTTTGAACCATTTTTATCTACTGTTTTAACAGTACTTATTTATTGTCTTTGTATTTATACTTCTTAGCCATTGCTTACAATGTAAACATACTTATGTGCACTTAGTTCTCTTTTTTTTTAATACAGCAGTCAAATACATCCTGACTGATGTGTAAGTAGTCCCTGTAGCTTAGTTACACTTTGGGAATCACTGAATAAAAGGGCTGCTTTTTACTAGAAGAGATAAATATAACTGAACAATAAGTTCAATACTTAAATAATTTTTATTTCTTTTATAGAGTAAAATATTGGATTTTACTCTTGTGAGGTTTATGAACCAAAATCCTCCATCACAGCTATTTTTTGCCTGTCAGACTGAGCACTCCTTTGAGGTACAAACTGCAGATAAAAGCCTGTCTGTGTCTATTCTGTGTGATGTTCAGTACATTCTCCAACTGTAGGATCCAAAAGCCATAAATAATTCCTTTTTTTGAAATTTTAAACACAATAGCTCTAACAACAGCCTCTGCATACAATGTGTAAATTTCCGCCTTATTTCAGACGTAACTAAAAGCAATTTACACATCCTTTCTCATTTCATCATCTCACCGCGTGTGCTGATTGCGCACAGCAGGAAGGGACTGTTTTTTGTCATTGAAGTAGCCTTTACAGTATTCATCCCTATTTTTGTCTCACAGCCTGAACCTATACTTTTTCTGGATCCAATCAGCATGCTGTTGTTTTACTCTGTCTCAAACAGAATCTAACATTTGAGACGAGAGACCTCTCCTCTTCGCTGGCGTGAAGGTAAAAGCAACACCGGCTGCATTTCAGGAAGGATTTTGACTGCACTTCCACTACCTTTTCTCATAGCGTCAGCTGTAGGATTTCGTTTCAAGCTGCACTTCTTTCCTTGTGATGACATTGAGTGATACATTTCTGGAAATCCATCAAATAAGAAATGATAGATGATAACGGTGAAGAAGACAAGGAGTTAAAGATGGGATGGGATGATCGATGTCATCAACAAACAGGTGATATCATGCAGTCCCTGGGGGGGATGGAAAAGTAGATAGATCCAAGACTAACCAAAGAAAGTATTCAGGAAATATTTTTTTAAAACTGAAGAAATGAAGGAAATGCTGTGAGGTGGGCGTTAATTTTCTATGCAACTATTGTATCTATGAAAGTTTTGTTTTCTAATCTGCATTTTTTACATTCTTACTGAAGTTTCAGGCAGTTTGCCATGAAATTCCGTATCAACATTTTTGTATGCCAGTAACACTGGTAATCCTTACTTTGCATCTATGCCCACCATGAACTTGAAGTTAAATATCTTACTAAATATTAAAAACAATTGCTTTCAGATTTTCTAAAGATATTTAAGGTCTGTAGAGCAGCCGTTCTAATGAAACTGGTAACTTAGTACAACATTAGGTCAAAATCAATCCATCTTCTTAAGCACTTATCTAATTTGGAGTCACGGGGAGGCTTGATCCCATCCCAAAGTCCAAGGGCAAGATCCTGGACAGGTTACCAATCTATCACATTATTATTAGCTTAAAATGATTGGTTTTACTTCCATATCTTATTCCATTGTCACAATGAGCATGCTTGCACACTGATATTAGCATTCACTGCTGTACAGATTTATAGAGCAAGGCTAGCATCACAAAGGAACTCTTAGGGGTTTATGTACAATGGATTACATGTGAGACATGTGGTTAGGTCCAAAATTAACAATGCAATGAACACCAATTCACTATCATACCAGTTCAGCGCCCTAAGTTTAACCCCTTTAGGTCTATATGAATATCCTGTCATGCCTTATCCTCATCCGGTCACATACCAAATACACCCTTTCAGTCTTGTGGTTTTTCCCTCTAACACATCAGTGCTGCTGCTGTGATGCATCGCTGCCTGCTGTTTCAACACCTCAGGCACCCCACAATCCACCCCTAAGCCCCAGGGGGATAATTACCTATCACTCCCCAATTTGCAGAAAGTGACGGGGATCGTAGATGCCAAACTTGTATTGTATTCTGCTGCTGTAATGAATGAAAGTTTTGTGACAGAAATATCTAAATTGTGAGTAAAATGCCTTCAAGAAAAAATGCAGTGCTGTAATTTAATCTCGTATTGGTTAATGGTGCAAAAACAAAACAATGCGGAGATATAAAATAAGAATGAGACACATATTTCATGAACTTTAATTCGAATCAACAAAAGAACTGCACTGCTTTGCTTTTTTAATCTTTTTTTTTTTGATACCTTGGACCTCGTGCCTTGTGAATAGCAACTTAATAGGAATGTGTAACAGAGATTTAAAGCAGTCCTTTGCCCCTTTCTTCTACTGCCCTTGCTCAGGCCTTTCATTAATTTTAATGAGGCCAGTTTATGGATGCAGAGGGGTGCCAAGAAAAGTGAGTTGTAACCTACAGCAAAAATATGCACTACAATAAAATTCACTCCTATTGTGGTGACTCAGAGAAATAGCTTAATTCAATTTTATTTATATAGCATCAAATCACCTCAAGGTGCTTTATATGAAAGCTATAGATTATTCAATACTAAAGAGAAAACTAGTGAATTACATAACCTCCTATGAGGAAGCACTTGGCGATAGTGGGAAGGAAAAACTCCCTTTTAACAGGAAGAAACCTCCAGCAGAAGCAGAGTGAGGGAGGAGCAGCCATCTGCCGTAACTGTTTGGAGGGGAGGGGGAAACAGGAATTCTTGTACTTTGGTGGCACTTTCATTCTTCGTTTAAACTGATATTGTAGCTCAAGGAAATCTAAACTCCTTTTTCTGAATCTCTTCCAAGCTCTGACCCTCCAACAGTACATACTGTACCTCCTGTTCCACACTGAGCTCCATTATCCTGGGATAAAGTGACACTAAGAATGTCCAGAGAGATTTCTGTCGCTGTCGACAAAGATGCCACCTGAGTCAGATGACAACTGTACTCTGCCACAGTCAGAGTTCTTGCAGGCTGTCGTTTGCTGCTCTGCAGTCATAAAAATTGCCTTACCCGTGCTGGATTTGTGGTGATTACGGTCCAAGTAGTACACAAACCCTTGAGGATTTTGTTTGGACTCACATAAATCCCTTCTCCATTCCCAAGACAAACAGTATTAAGACCACTAATGCAATAATCATCAGCACAAGCAAACGTACACAAACAAGACACAAAGAATCAATCAATGAAGAATTTAGAGATGTATTATGCTGCAGTTGGCTGAGTCTCAGAAAACAAGCTGCTTGCCAAATTTCTACAGATTTAAGTTAAATTATGTGACACAGTTATTCATTTGACATTTAGAAAAAAATGTATCATGCTATACAAATTGTGTGCAAAGCCGTTATCGTGGGTGGAGGTGTGAATCTGCTCTCTTTGCCACTTTACTAAATGGATGCTCGTTATAAGCTGCTGAATACGCCCCTAAAAAAACTCCACCTAAATCCCCGTCTGACAGCTGCACTCAGGTGGGGTGTTTTTTTGTTTGTTTCACTTTTGTATGTTTTTTTTCCTCCTTCCGGCGCCATTAGGCAAGATTTTGAAAATTGTTTTTAAAAAAATCTTCCTGCGTCCTGCTTCTTTTGTCATTATTCACTAAAAGTCTTGAGTCCTTGAGGGGCGACAAAAGCCCTCTGACGAGCAGATGAGCAACAAATTCTCTGCGGTGACGACTGTTCAAAGCTTGTTTGATGCACAAGGATTTATTAGCAATTTCTGCACCAAACCAATTAGGCGCCGGTGGTATAAAAAATCAAATAAAATTTAAGAAACATCTGTGTTTCAGGGTTAATTCAGTTTCATGCTGATTTAATCCAATCAAGAGCCGTTATAAACCGAATTGCATTTATTAATTTTAACCACGCTGTGCATTTGCTGCAGATATGACCTCCTGTTTGAATGACTGCAGCATTTTTTTATTAGTCTATAAAAACAATAAAGAGCCATCAACGCTAAGTGGCTGAACATTACACTTCCCTGCTTTGTTTTCTTGTTTGTTTGGGATTTTTTAATATTGAAGATGCAGGCTTTGACAACATAGATGACAAAGTCTGAGTTTTAATCAAAAAGTTTGCTCTACATACCCCACTTTCTTTATTGGCTACATTTTTTGTTCTGGCATTTGAAATGAAAAGCAATGCTCTGCTTTGAAACCTTGGACCCTGGCATTCTTGCAGATGTAACTTTGACACGTAGCACCCACCTCCATGAAAGTTCTTCTGCAAAACGCATCGACGAAATACAACGTGAGAGCTGCAGCAGGCCTGCAACACCACCTCAATCAAGACCTTACCTTCCTAAAAGGAAAAGAAAACAATCTCCAATAAATCAGTTAAAGGTTGCATTATGTTAATGAATCTGGATTGTAATGAACCTGCACTGCTGTCTAACTAACTAACCCCTTTCTTTCATGAACTAAAGCACCTTGCAGCCCTTGACTGACATATGAAGATATTCATAAATATCAGCATGTATTTGTTCACAATCATTATCAGTCAATATTATTATCCTCTGCCTACTTTAATACAGGCATGTGTTCTAATGCTGAGGCTTACATTCTGATGACTTTATAACAGGCTGCTTTGAATCCATCAAGCAACCAGTAACCTGATGCACAAGAGACAGCAAAATGTGGCCTAATTTAAAATGAATTGTTTAAAATTACACTTAAGTAAACTTAACTTCTGCTCAAAGCCCATCGTGAAATATTGTGTTCAGGCAGTTATTTGGACAGTTACACTCATAGGCAACTTTGTTAGCTGCACCTGCTCAACTGCTCGCCAGTCACATGCAACTGAGTCTGTGACAGAGAGGCTAGTCTGAATATTTAAAGAACTGATGATCTACTGGATCTCCCCACACATCCATCTCTAGGGTTTACAGAGAAAAAGAGAAAATATTCAGTGAAAATGCCTTGTTGATGACAGCAGTCTGAATGCTTCGAGCTGATAGGAAGGCGACAACAGTAACTCAAATAAGCACTATTACAACAAAGATATGCAGAAGAGCATCTCCATGTCCAACCTCAAAGCCAATGGGCTACAGCAGAACACCATATCGGTTTCCAATGTTGAAACTAAGGCGACAATTTGCACAGGTTTACTAAAAGTGTACAACTAAAGATTGGAAAAATGTTGCCTGGTCTGATGAGTCTTGATTTCTGCTACGACACAGGTTAAGACTCTGATGTAAACAGCATGAAAGCATGGATCCATCCTGCTTTGTATTAATGGTTCAGCCTGCCTGTGGAGGTACAGTTGTGTGGGGCATATTCTCCTGGCACACTTTAGGACCCTGAACAACAGCTGAACATCGTTTAAACGCCACAGCCTACCTGAGTGTTCTTTCTGACCGCGTTCAACCCTTTATGATTACAGTGTAACTATCTTCTGATGGCTGTTTCCAGCCGAATAACACAAAATGCCACAAAGCTCAAATAATCACAGACGGCAGTGTTGAACAGTGAGTTCGCTGTACTCAAACGGCCTCCACAGTCACAAGATCTCAATCCAACGGAGTACCTTTAAACTGCTCAACAGCATCTTGTTATTTAGGGGACACCAAAGCAAAATCACTTTTCCTTTAAGATAAGATAAGATCTTATTTAAGGTAAGAAGTTAAGGTTTAACTTTAAGGTAAGGACTAAAAACTCACACTGCGAGGTTTACTGTGAGCATAGCAGACCAATAAGTGACTCAATCCATATATTTGTGTTTTAAACCAAGATATTTCACTGCTCTTTACATTTTTCCTTATTTTTTACAGTTCTGTTAGTATTAGAGGCAAATGGCATCAAACTTTCCCCCTCTCTCTCCCTCAAAATTTGGACTACCCTTTCTTTTTTTTTTTTTTTTATATTCTTTATTTCTACAATATTACCTCATAAAGATGATTACAGGCATTAATTAACACAGTTTACAAGAGAAAAACGAAACAAAACGAGAAGAAAGAAAGACAGATAGAAAGAAAGAGAAAGAAAAAAAAAAAGGAAAAAAAATTATATATATATAAAATAAAAGGAGAAAGCTCTGTCGGGAGTAAACAATTAACTAAATTGGTGGTTTCAAGCTTTAAAGAGAAAATTCGGTTTATAGGTATTAACGTATTGGACCCACTTATCCCAGCACAGATGGAACCAGGCCATCCTGTCATTAACATGAGCTGTTACTTCCTCCATCCTATATATCTCTAACGTAATTTCCCACCATAATGACAAAGTCGGTATGTCTTGCGAGGACCATTTCTTTGTTATACATTTCTTACTTGCAACCAATAAAGCTCTTAACAGACATATGTCATTTTTGGACCAGTTCTGCGGTATACAGCCAAAAAAAATTGTCTTCATATCCTGAGGGAATGTACAGTTAAAAATGCCTTGTAATATACCATGAATGTCTTTCCAGTAAGTCCGTAGCACAGGACAGTCCCACATAATATGGGTGTGATGGGCTCCTTGGTATCCACAGTTTCGCCAGCACACGGGAGGATTCCCATCATAGTGAGCCTTTTGACATGGAGTGATAAAGAACCTTATCAGAGTTTTCCATCCGAACTCCCTCCAGCTTTTGGAGGAAGTACTCCTCCATTGCCATTCCCACATCTGAGTCCATTCTTCCCTAGAAATACACATCCCTCCCTCCTTTTCCCATAACATCTTCACATAATCAGTTGAGTGTGGAAGCTTATTCATAAAAAAATTGTACCAAAAAAAAAAGAGTCTTGTGTCAACATCCCCACTGTACGCCTGTCTAAATAAAGTTACCAATTCCACGTTAGTATTTGACATCTGACCGATTGTTGTCTTTATATAGTGTCTTATTTGCAAGTATCGAAAAAAATCCTGTTTTTCTAGATTGTGTCTCTGTTTCAGCGTGTCAAAACTAATAAGGTTCCCATCCTTTATCAAACTATCATATGTAGATAACCCTTTAGCAGGCCAGCTTTTAAAACGTGAGTCCAATTTATTCGGGGCAAAGTCAGAATCATATGCATACCATTTGAATAAAGCCAAATCCTGTTCAAGTTTGAATTCTTTCACGACTTTTCTCCATATATTAAGTGTGCACGACACCCAGGGGTTATGAATCTTGTCAATATATTTTCGAATATTCGAGTCCATCAGGACAGCTTGTATTGGGGAGGAAAACATATTCTCCTCTATAGTCTTCCAGTGTGCTTGGTAGCTTGTATCACACCAATTAACCACCGTTTTCAACTGAGCAGCCCGATAATAATTTTTTAGTGATGGCAACCCCCATCCTCCCACCTTCTTATGTAATTGTAAAGTTTTAAAACAAACCCTCGGCCGCTTCCCCCCCCATATAAACCGCGATATTATTTTATCCCATTCATTGAAACGACTTGGATCAATGGATATTGGTAGTGTTTGGAATAAATATAATATTCTTGGCAAGATGTTCATTTTAATAGATTCAACTCGTGAGTGTAAAGAAAGAAAGGGGATCATGTTCCATCGCCTAATATCACCCACTATTCTCCTTTGTAGAGAACCAAAATTCTCCTCAGATAGTTTAGTTAAATCCTTGGGAATAACAACTCCTAGATATTTCAATGATTGTGCTTGCCAATTCATTGGATATTGAACAACCATGTGAGCTGGGGGGTTGTAGTTATAGCTGAGAATTTGAGTTTTAGACATATTAATTTTATATCCAGAGAGTTTCCCAAATTTTTGACACAGATTCATCAGCGAAGGCAAGGAGTTAGTGGGCTGATCTAAATAGATCAATATGTCATCCGCATAACAAGCGAGCTTGTGTTCCTGTCCTGCAATAGTGATCCCCTTAATGTCTTTATTTTGTCTAATTGATTGTGCCAAGGGTTCTAAGTACAATGCAAACAGGAGCGGGGACCAAGCACAGCCTTGTTTATTTCCTCTCTGCAGAACGAAGCTATTTGAGAGAGAACCATTAACTTTAATTCTTGCGGTGGGGTTAGTGTATAGTGCCCTCACCATATCAACAATTCCCTTATGTAAGCCGAATTTATCCAGGACTTTATATAGAAAGTCCCAATTTACAGAATCAAAGGCTTTTTCTGCATCAATACTCATAAGCATGGCTGTACTCTTAGATGTCTGTATCTGATGTATTACATGAAGAGTTCTACGTATATTATCCTGGGTCTGTCGTCGTCTTATAAACCCCGTTTGATCATTGCTAATTAAGTCAGGTAAAAATTCTTCCATTCTCCTGGCCATTATCGAAGTAAACAATCTATAATCTATGTTAAGGACAGAAATAGGTCTATATGAGCCACACTCCATTTTGTCTTTCCCTTCTTTCGGAATAGCCGAAATAATTGCCTCCTTCCAACTCGGTGGAATTTGCGCTGTTTTTAACACACAGTTAAAAGTAGTAAGTAGTGTAGGGATCAAGTCCTGTTTGAATTCCCGATACCACTCCGCGGTGTAACCATCGGAGCCTGGTGACTTATTTGATTTCAGCCTATTGATGGCATTCATAAGTTCAGCTTCCGTCACCTCCGCTATCATCGTTTTATTTTGTTCCTCGTTAAAGCTTGGTAGGCATAAAGAGTTCAGGAAGTTGTCCATTTCCTGTTCAGCCCCCCCTGGGACTCCCGCATATAATGTTTTATAAAATGACTCAAAGGCGTTTTGTATCTTGCAAGGATGAGTCATTATATTCCCCGTCTCTGGGTGTTTGATTTTAGTTACAGTATTCTCCGCTATCTTCTTCTTAAGTTTCCATGCTAAAATTTTCATTGATTGCGATCCTCCATCATAATGTTTCTGTTTCAAATATAACAATTTTCTCTTTATCGTCTGTATACTCTGCATATTTATTTCATTTCTAATCATTGTTAGTTTCTGCAAGGTGCCCGCTGAAGGCTTATGGACTACCCTTTCAGCAGAAAAGAGAAACAAATACGGAGCCTTCCTCTTTTCTGAGCTTTTCTCAACCGTATTGATTGCTATACAGTCTATAACTTTGATTGCTTTTATCCTGTCATGCTACAGTTTTGTTTTATATGTTATTCATAGCATCTGTGTAGCTATCTTTCTACTTGTTTCACAGTCAGACTCCCTCAGTCTACTCTATTGAGTGTTCATACTTACATTTGAACATCGTTTGTCTGCTGAAGATGGGTGTCGATAGGTGCTCCGCTTGGTACGGGTGCTTTTTCCTTTAAAAGGAGTGACTGACAGGAAGCTTGACGGTGAGCTGTCACGCTACCGTCGCTGTCCTCAGAGTGAAAGTCGATAGGAGGATTTCACAGTTTTTTTTGTGATGACTTTAGGAGGAGAGGAGGAGAGCTGTGAAATTTAAGGCAATGGAGGGAGATGGGCCACTGCTTTAATTAAACCCTTGGAGACTGCTGGCTGCATGGGAACAAGGGCCAAATGAGTTGCTGGGTCATATGCATGCGTTCTGCCACATGAATAATACAAAGCACTGCAGGCTCATTCAAAATAATCTGAGAGCGCTGCTCTTTTCAGGGCTCTGCTCACAGGACAGGAAAATCCAGGGTGTTTTGTCTCTGCTCATAGCATAGGAAAGAAACACTGCAGCTTAGACGTCTTGGAATTGTAATAGAGAAAAACTCGCAATATATGCTGACGGTACATATAAAGATAAAATGAATACATGCAATGTGTAATGGTCAATCATAGCGACAAAACTTTACAAAATTATCATTTGGCGCTGCATTTGCACTCAGGTCAGCCGAGATTTTTAGTGTGTTTCAAATCACAGTTTGGGTTTTGGGTCAGTCTTACTGTCACAAACCCACTGAAAGCTACCGGACCAGCACCAGACAACAATTAGGTGGCAGGCACTGTGGAGCAATTACCTGCTAAACAGCCAAACATTCCCCCGAGGGGTTTGTGGACAGGGTAGAGCTAGAAGGAGAGTGAATATCTTACTTAAATTTGCCAAGTAGCCCGAGACACACGAGCTCAACTTACCCCGGCTCATTATAGGCGGTAATATGTCATATATTTAGCCTACATGGGTTTTTAAAAAATACTTCCAGTGGAAAGCTTTCAGATGTTTTCTTTCACTCTTTTGTAGCCAGTTGTTTTATGCTAAGAAGACTGTGAGTGACAAACCACAATTAAAAGTCATTCATTAAAGAATCAAATAAACAGAAACGGGTCGCTCTTTTTTCATCATCTAAAACGTCTGTGTACATATTGACTGCTGTGGGTGTTCGGAGTCATTTCCACACATTTAGTGCAAACAATGCACCTGCTTAAATTAGAGCTTTCGTGTGTATTGGTATTTTCAGTTTACTTGCTTGTGGGTGTTATTTGTACTTTTTTCCTACCTACTTGTCTTATTTAATGTGTGCTTGATTTTCTGAGTAAGGATCAGTTCTGCACTGATGACCACAAAGACTCATGGGACTGTTTGGATCATTAATAGACCTTTTTCGCAGCAGACATTTTGACATTAAATGGCAGGTAAACACAGCTGCTGCTAATGACAGCACCATAGCTTCTGCTTTATTTAGGTGCAGGGCTTTAATTAAGATAATTAGTGACACCTGCGCTCACCTGCGTTATATCAACAAGACTGCTGTGGGAAAAAGTAGCTGTGCTTTTTAATCCACTTACAGCGAGTTGTGTTCACGCTTCGATTGTCATGAATGTCTGAGCTTTGGCTTGCAGCTTCTGACCATCGTTCAGAGCTGTTCAAATGTTAAAGTGGATTTTTATATCTTGTTTTCTGTTATATACAAATACAGTGGCTTATATTAAACAGGTTTCACCTCAGTAGCTGTAAAGAGACATGAAGGGAGCTAAAATGACTTGTTTCAGGCAGTGGATGAACTGATGGACTGCCTGAAGCTGAACACAAACTACTTTAATAGAGTCTAAGAATAAAAGTATGGAGCATACGGTTCCCTTTCCAAGCAGTCCTGTTGTAGTTGTGCAGTACGGGGGCCTTTTCTTATAGGAAATATGCATCCGTCCTCTTCCACTTATCCAGTTTAGTGTCATGGGTGGGCTGGAGCCTATCAGCTGTCATAGGGTGAAGGGCAGGGTACACCCTGGACAGGTCACCAATCTGTCACAGGGCTAACACAGAGAGACAGACAACCGTTGACGCTCAGTATCACACCTAGAGCCAATTTAGAGTCACCAATTAACCAGCGTACGTGTCTGGTGGGAAGTAGCCACACAGAGCTCACATGGACGCGAGGGAAACTCCACACTCTTCTTCTCAGTGGCTCATCTGCCTCCATCTCACCCAAACCCTTGTGTCCTCTTCTGTCACACCAACCATCTGCATATAGTTGTCTTCTTCCACTGGTGCTTGTTATTGTCGGCCTCAACAGAATTCATATGAAAATCTTATTGATGAGCCAAATGCTTGATTTGGCACAGATTTCCCTTCATGGGGCAGTCCTCCTCATTTATCCAAGATTGAGACCAGCACTTGGACTACACCGGCTGAGTGTATGTTAGCTGTTTTGCAGACCTAAAATAAAAAAGCAAATCTAACTCATCATCTTAGCCGTACCGTTCCCAATATTTCTGATTATAATACTACACCTCACAGAGCTGAAAGTTGTGCGTCTACAACATGTAAGCCTTTTCTTAATTAACTGATCAGATCAGTACTGGCAATTAGCGAAGATCTTCCTGCGATAATAGTGATACAGAAGGATAAACACTCACAATCTTCAAGGACGTGTTTTGCTTTAAGCATTTAATTTTAAGAGTCCATAAAAAATGAACATTTCTCAGATGTTTTCCACTCACAGTCATCATGAGAACAAGCTGTCAAGGATGCATCTTTTACAAAAACACCCACATGTTGTTGAATCCACTAAATACAAAGAGTCCTACAAAAAACCACAACACTTTGAGAGGGGTTAATAAGGACTTTTGGCTTTGACGTGGAAGCAGAGGTAAAGAGTGGATGGAGTTGTTGAGTTTTCATGTGGGAGTGAGCAAGAAACGTCAGTCCCTCCGTAATAAAGCTCACTCTTCTCTTTCATTCTCATTTTACTCTCTCGCCTTGTCTCTGCTGAACGAAGGATTGGCTGAATAGTTTTGACCTTCGCTTATTCTCACACGCTGCACAGTATTAGCCCAGTAATTTTCATGCTTCTTATAAACAAGGCTCGATACTGTAATTCTACTTCCACTTGAACCCTTTCAAACACAAAATCACTCCCCCAAAAAACACGCTGCAAACAGTGGAAAAGTTCAAGAGAGTAATTTAAGTTCTCTGTACATCCACGCGATAAATACAGCAACAGCTACTAAAATGTATCTCGAACAGAAGAAGACAAAACGTTGAAGTGAGGTCTGCAGCTGATAAACAGAGAGAGATGTGGTGCAACGGTGGGGCTGCTGGGCCCCTGATACAAAGCGAGGATGAACTAATGCCACATGTGATTGATGGATGGCACTTCTGCCGACCGCTATGTGTGTGTGTGTGTGTGTGTAAGTGTTTAAAAGAAGGCACCAAATCCACTGAACCACGGGAAGTGTCGAGGAGCTCTTTTCTTTTTGGATTCTGCCTCCTTTAGCCACAGTTTCTTCCTCTTGTTGTCTGTGTGTCCTTCAAATTAAAAGAAAACGGGGAAAAATCATTAGAATCATCATATTTATTCTCACTTTCACTTTTTAGCTTATTTAAACGTTATGAGTTGTAAATAATAGTTTTATTAATGTGAATAAATCACTTGCAGGACTAAAAGTGGATTAGCTTGGTCACAGTGTGCCTGTCATATAAATTTCCCGAGACATAACAGCTCGGGAGCACAGTGAGCCACCGTTCTTGTGGTGATTCAAGCAAAATGTGCAGAAAAACTTCAACTGCATCAGATTTGGGAAGAGACTGTAAAGAGTTCACGTCACTACACTACACTACACCCCTCCTGCTGATTGTTGACGATGCTTTTATAAGAGTTTTAAATGAATGTGTCTTTATTGGATAGAAGCAGTAGAGATACTGAGGATTTTCTAAGACTTAGTTTTCGATCATGATCAGTGTGTACCTGTGTCCTTCATGAGTTACGAGGCTTTTTTGAGCTCATAGCTTCAGTACTCTTAGAAAATGACTCAGATTTCACTGAGTAGTCCAATTACTGTGGAGAAATACACTAAGCAACACATTCATAATGAATCACAATCACTGGACATGAAGCGTCACAGCTTGCTTATACAGGTTTGTTGTCTTACTTCTGAACTGCCTTAATTGCATTAACTGCATAGAGTCAAACAGTCCTCTGAGATTTTGGGTCATATCGACACAAAGATGCTTCATTGGATTCAGATCTGGTGGCTGTGGAGGCCATTTGAGTACAATGAACTCCTTTTAATGATGTGTTTAATGATGTGTGGTCATAAAGGGATGGACATGGTCTGCAACAACACTAAGATAGGCTGTGGATTTAAATTAATTGCTAAAAAAAATATATCCCATAAAGCATTATACCAACGCCTCCAGCCTGAACTTTCAAAACAAGGCAGGATAAATCAGTGTTTCCATGTTGGTCACGTGGCACCAAGTGTGGTCTTCTGCTGCTGTAGCCTATCTGCTTATCAGAGATGCTCCTCTGCAGACAACTAAGGTATTAAGGTGCTTTCCTTACTGCTTGAAGCAGTCTGGCCATTCTCAGCTAACTAAATACTGCTCACTAGGCAGAGGTGGTTGTGTGGGAAAATCTCAGTATATAAGCTGTTACTGAAATAACGTTCAAAGTTACTTAAATCACCTTTCTTCCCCATTTTAATGCTCAGTTTGAACTTTATCAGCATTTGACTGTTTACATAAAAGCAGTGAGCTACTGCTACGTCATTGGCTTGAAAAGGTTTAGCTAACAAAGTTTCCCGGTGAAAGTAGATTAAAGTTTTTGTCTCCCTTGTATCCTTGGACAACAGTATCATGTCACACTTCTTACTCTTTGAATTCAGGTATTTTCAGTCCCACTGCCACAAGTGTAAAAAATAAAAACTAAAGAAACCTGACAGGTAGCCACACAATGTGCCTTTACAAACAATTGTGAAAGAATGGGTTGTTGTAATGAGCTTGTTAAATTCAAGCATAATACTGTGAGTCAGTTTGTTAAATCTCTTCCCACCTAGATATTCGATAATCACGTGGCAATATTGTAAAGTGGAAGCATTTAGGAACCACACCCACAAAGCAGCAGATCACATAAAGTTACAGAGTGGGGTCTCTGAGTCCTGAGGAGGATGGTGTGTAAAAGTCAGCAATGCTCTGTGGAATCTTTAACATCAGCACAAAAACGGTGTGCAGGGAGCTTCATGAGCGAGTAGCTCCTCTAGGTGTAATGCATAAGTGGAAATTAAGAGAAATCTTGGATGGGCCTATCAGCATTTTTCTCCTGGTTTTTGTTCAAATTAAAGCTGTTAATGACTTGGCGACTAAAAGCTGTCTTTGTAA
Organism: Aulonocara sp. 'chitande type north' Nkhata Bay; assembly: GCF_057382095.1. Lineage (NCBI taxonomy): Eukaryota > Metazoa > Chordata > Actinopteri > Cichliformes > Cichlidae > Aulonocara > Aulonocara sp. 'chitande type north' Nkhata Bay. The sequence continues at coordinate 20,710,100 of NC_141352.1, read as the reverse complement.
AGGATTGATCACCTATCATTAAATATATCAGAGGCTGCCTGTAGCAGTATGAAGGGTTCCTACTCGCAGTTAAAACTCTGAGCTTTAGTTTGCAGCAGCACTTAAAACCACTCCTCTCTCTGAGGACCCATATTTAAGTAGTTTGTGTCATTATCTCAGGGAGAGAATTAAGGCCTTTGTTTGTGTCGCAGCAGGAACTATGTACAGTGAAATTAAAAGTCCCCTCCTTAACTAACAAAGCCGCTATTATAAAGCATTCAGCGGCTGCGTGTTGCAGATAATTGCTCAGCTTTTGTGCATGACTTCCTGACCCCATGAAGGAAAACAGAGGGTGGACTCTGACCCCTGGTCGTTACTGCGAGCTAGAACAGAGCTGCCTAATGAACATCTCTGTCCTCTCTGTTTACATCTGCCAATCAAACACGCCACTCTTCGTCATCCTCCTTTGTGTGGCCATCAAACACAAAAGCAGACAATTAGCTGCGCTTATTAAGACTCTGCTCTTTAAAGGGGGTGGGCCTATGTGTGCTGGTAATTAATCAGCCCTACACGGGCGGGTGGGCGGACCTCTCGTTTGTCCCGGGCTCTCTCCCTCTTCCTCTGGTGGGTTCTGGGCAGAGTTCCTCAGGTGACGCTGGTGCAAGCCCAGGCCAGGAAGCGTGTTCTGTCTGCGGCGGCGAATGTCCTCCATGGGGTCCTCAGCTGAGACGTCTGTGGGTGTGAGCAGAGCAGAATGGCAATGAATCACACCTAAGCTCCTCGCTGTCTGGATGGTTTGCCCGAGGTGTTTAAATCAACATTAAACCCACCCCACCCAACCCCACCCCCCACGTAGCCTCTGAGAATTCCAGCCTTCTGACATGAGATGTGAAGTGAGCTGAAAGGAAAACATATTACCTTCTCATGCTCTTGGCAGTGTGAATACAATCAGGCAGCGAGAGAGAGGGGTGGGGAAAAAAAACTAGATACACACATCTATTACACCAAGTTCAGTCCAAAAGGTATATTGATATAACCAACAAGAAACAAGAAAGATGAGATAAAACGAGAGGTTCAAAGAGTCCCCAAGGCTACACGGACCCCTTTTTCTTTCACACCCCAACCATATATTTCATTCATATTTCATCTGCCCGACTTTATTGTGATTAGTCATGTAAATAAAATGAGATTTGGTTATTCTTTTCTCTAGGTAATTTACATTTATATTGAATTAGTGGCAGGCAGGGTATAGGAGAAGGGAGGGAGGGTGGGTTGGAAGGGGGGGACTTATTATGCTGGGAGATTACAGGCAGATCTCATCGCTATTGTGTTGTGTAATTAAGGCAGTGGAGAGGAGAAGAAAGGAGGCCAGATGCTCGCCGTGCTGAACCCAGTCCCATTTAGAGGAGGGTCTGCAGCAGCACCCCACCCCCCAAAAAATACAAAATAAAAATAGAAAATCCCCTGCACAGCGTGTAACAGTCCAGCATTAAACTCATCAGAAGTCATCAGAGGCCCGTCAGCTTCGTTTGAGCCACCATCTACTGTACCTGCGCGAGCATAAACATAATCTTTCTAAAGGTGTCCTCCATGTTTTCTCTTCGCTTTAGGTCGATGGGATTTTTAGAAGGAGATCTTCAGATGCTTTCAGGTGGTGCTCAAGGGGGTTTAGAGGCAATCAAACACGACTGCTTGAGCTCAGGCCTTAACAGAGACAAAAAACCTTTGCTGGATTTCTATTCCCTCTGAATAGGGACCTTATTACTGCGGGTCATCCATTCTGACCCAAGCCCAATTTCTTTTTTGTCACAAATGCTTTAACCCTTCGCTGACCCTTAAAAATGCATCCCTTTAGAGCCCTGGGGACCAAAAATGGTCCCAGGGCCTCAGAAGGGTTAAGGTTAAAACTGGCTGAATGTAGTTATTTTCTCTAAACTTTAGGCGCCCGTTTTAACCCCAGACTTGAATTTCTTCACTCTAGAGTTTACAAATCAGCTTCTTCTTTTTTTTTTTTTTTTAAAAACTGAACACACACACACACACACACAAAGATGTAAACGAGCTGACCCCCACATGGAGGCACCTGCTCCCAGCAGACCACCAGACAACAGGACAATTGGTGGCTTTATTCTCAAGGCTGCAGTTTGAAGGGAGGGGGTGTGCGGGCGGGGGGACTAATCCCAACCTGCATTTGTCTCATGATCCTATCAGGTGAGGTTAGACGGCTGGATTAAGCTAAAATGCATGCGACTTCAAGGGTGCGTGCTTCGTCCCAGCCTCCTTTACTCCTGGGGATCAATATTTGCATCCATTAGAGGTCCAGTGATAAGATTCCTTCTGCTATCAAGTTCCATAATCCATCAGCAGTTAATTAATTTCAACAACAACAATATCAAAAAGCAGTGATGATAATGAGATTTTTTTGTGTGTGTGTTCATAAAGGCAGCCTTTTATTTTCTGGATCAAGGACTTCATTTGAGTGAACACAGTTGAGTTCCTGGATGCTTTCATTTGCAGCTATTGTCTTGAGAGTGCCTGTCATTTGTCTGCAGGCTGAACAATGGTGGGTGGGTGGGTGGGTGTGTGTGTGTGTGTGTGTGTGTGTGTGTGTGTGTGTGTGTGTGTGTGTGTGTGTGTGTGTGTGTGTGTGTGTGTGTGTGTGTGTGTAAAGCCTGCTTGAAGCACACCGTCTAGACTGAAATGCAGGAGCACAGGCGTAAACGCCCAGGTTAAAACGCACACAGACACAAAATCCATGTGTGACTGACAAAGGCAGCCTTACTTGCAGCAGGCTGGAGCTTTAGTTGTCAACTGTGGAAGCTTAAAATAAATCACTGTTCAGAAGGACGTTAACCCTACATGACAACTACAACCACAGACCAGATTATTTTCAACAGTCCACCTTCCCCAGGTTCGAGACATCTGGTGGCGCGCTGATGCGACTCTGCTGCAGAGCACAGGGAGATACAGTCTTGTAGAGACACAGCCAAAGGGAAACTGGCAGCTTATCTTTGCCATCGTTCATAAAGTGACCAATGGTTTCAGGTTTCATGCTAAGCTGTCAAGCGGGCGAGGCAGAGAGAGGGGGGGGGGGATTAAAACAGGATGCTGCTTTCAGCCAACAGGAAGCCATCTCTCATGACATGGGACAGGAAATCACAGTAACGTGTCATACTGGAATAGATGGATGGAGAGAAAGAGAGCTGCAGGACCTTGGTCTTCACACCTTAATCACTACAATGGCCTGTTACAGAAATAAAGGGCCTTTATTTTTACTGCAAAACTGTTTTGATATTCAAATTATGAACACCGATGGACTTCTTCTGTGTTTTATTTGAATTTAATCTAAAAGACACATATGTCACTTGTTGCTCCATTTATTTCAATAAGGCTCCAGATGTTGTGAGCTTTTGCTCTCAGAGAAATCATGACGTCCTGCTGTCTATTGCTCACAAACAGCGTCACCTAGTGGCCACCTTCACATTGAAACGTGCGGTTTAAAAAAAGCAACAATTAATCTTCTTTAATAGGAAACATCATGAAGCTAATTTAATTTATATTCTTTATTTAATGCGGCATTTTCACCAAATTCTACACATTGAGGCCCATTTTTTAATTTAAATAAAATAAGCAGCAAGGTAATTTATTGTATCTTTTATTGTTGAAATTTTAATGTTTGTCGGGAAAAGGTCTCTCTTGTAAATGAGACATTGCGTCTCAATGGGACAACAAGTATAAATAAAGGTTAAATAAAAAAATATTACCAACACAAGTAGATAATTAATTTTTCAAATTTTTTTTTTTTTTTATCATTCAAGGCGTCAAAATGTGTTTAATCCAAGCATATATTATAGATGAACACATTTTAGACTTGCACCAGGTAAACTTTTTGCTAACAAACAAGAATAAATGAGACTAAAAAAAAAAAGCCAACAAACAAAAATAGGCTTTTTATAGCGGAACCTGATTAAGATTTACCTCATTTTTAGCTTTTCACGCTATCACAATAATCCTCTGATAACCGTCTGTGCATGTATTGATATACCATCAATACAGATGGCTGATAGATCATTCGGCATACTTTATTACTTTAAATAGTGCCAATATAAAAAGAAAAAGTCACTAAAGCAGCGGCAAAATTATACTTCCTGTTTAGAGCGCCGGTGTTCTGGGAACTGTAGTTAATCTAATAAATTACACAACCCGAGTGTCCAGGAGGGGGAGCTATAGTACCACGGAAAATCCCTGCTCAGGTAACACCTTTTTTAGTCGCTTCCGCTCTTCTTTTAAAGGGCTTAATCGCTTAAATATATATATATTAGACCACCACAGGACATCGAGATCACATCAATGTGATCAAATGTGGTGTCCAAATTTTCGTTGCTTCTTGGTGCAGTTTAATAATCCTCATTTACATTAGCAACAACAATCCCTAATGTATGCAGCACATTTACACATACAGAGATATGAGTGGGAAAACGAGAAAGAGAGCATACAGGGCTGCAATGTCACCTAGCAACAGGACTGCGCACGCGCATCTGAAATCAGCGGTTTGCGGAGGGGGGGTGAAAGCGTCAAATAGGATGATAGGTGGTCTTCACAGCACTGAAACAGAAACGCAGGCACCAAATGGTGTGTTTCTGCATCAACGTTTCAGTTTTAAAGCCTCACCCTGCCCTTTGCTTCTTCTTTGCTTTCCCACTCCTGATTGCTCTTTTGCAAAAATATGCAGCGGGGCTTGTGTAAATAAACTAGCCCCGAGCACATTCCTTAACACACACATACTCTGTGCACAGTGACCTCAAAACAAACTGCAGTCATACACATAACCCAGTTTAACTGAGTCTATCATGGCAAATGTTTGTGCAAGCGCGCACACACACACCTACCTTTAATGGCTCCGAACACAACATGTTTGTGTGCTTGTAATCAAGGACTTTCTCTGCTATTATCTGACACAGCTTTTACCAAACTGATCAGCCCAGTTACTTCTACCTTGGATCAGATCAGGGCCACTATCAGCACTTTTACAATAGCGCATTAAACTGCTATAAAGGGTGAGGCAGAGGTGGAAATGAAATAGAAGGGAGGCTGTTGCTTCAATTTCACCTAAAAGTAAAGCTTACCTATGAGAGGGGGGAAAAAAACCAAAAATAAAAATAAATAATCAGGGTGTGTTATCTTTGCTGTTTTCCTCATGATCTCTTGGGAAAATGATTGGGAGCATTATTTTAGTGAAAAGCAAACAGTGCATTGTGTAGTGACCTGCACTGAAACTGAGGCATTAGTGGGTTACAAAATGAAGCACAAGGTGAGCTCTGACTGAGAGTGAGTGTGCGAAAGAAGCAGCCGCTGTGGTTTCTTTTATTGCGGTTGTGTGAAGCAGCTTTTAAACAGTGAACGGGCGCAAGCAGAAGACTCACACATCCAGGAAGAGTGAGGCAATAAAGAAAGTCACTCAAGCAAAGAAAAAGCATCACACAGACACCAGGGTGACTGCAGCAGCACTTCCCTTCACGTTGCACAAAGTTTATTATCTAAATCTGAACTTTTTATTTTGCTGTTCTTTGTACAAAGACCCTGTGCGTCTGGTAACAGTGCTGGGAATCGGCGATCATGCACAAACAAACCAAAAACACACTGTGTGTCCTTTCCCCCCAAAATACACAAAAATGCAAAAGTGAGAAAAATGCACATTGTTACAATTAATTTATTAATGATCTGTTCATATTATTACACACGCGTGAACATGGTAATAGCAAACAGGTTAGCAAGGTGAAGTCCAAGTTAAAGACATTAGGGTGAGGTGGTTAAGCTTTCCTCATTCACTTGTTAAACTGGTCAAATGTAAAGAGCAAAAATGACATGCATAAGTCAAATGTACAGCATCTTGTGTTACCTTTTCCCCCCCTCCAACAACAAAGACAATATACACCCCGAAAGGAAAAAAAAACTATTTATATTTATATATACGTATAGTACGTACCAAGCTCTGTCGCAGAAGTTAAAGTAAAATTCAATTTACTGTAGAAAACAAAAACAATTCCCAGCAAGCTGGTCCCACAAAAATAATGGAATAAATACAAATATACAAATACTGTGGAAATGTCTCTTGCCTCCCCTCACAGCTAAACTAAAATGAGAAAATTGTTCTTTGGGAAATGAGATGCAGGAGGACACAGAGAGGAGAGACCGACTGCCGGAGATTTCCAGATGACAAAACTATGTTGAGGCGAGATAATTACTTGTTATCCAGTCTTAGGAGCTGCTCCTTACCATTAACAGTTAGAGATTTTAACTGACCATCCTCTACCACTTCAACCCGCTCCTGGCCGTTCTCAACGATCCTGTCAAACGTAAAAATAAAATAAATCCATAAATAAAAAGACAAAATACACTTTGGAAATCAAGAAGACGGGATAATGCCAGAAGTCTTATAAAGATTGCAGAGTTGAACATTTGGGTACCGTTTTGTGGTAATCCTTCTGCCGTTGACGAATTTGGTGGAGGTTGATACAGATTTAAAGTTACCCATTCCTCCTCCTCCTCCTCCTCCCCCGCCGCCAAATGATGATGAAGAGAAGGAGGTGAATCCTCCCCCACCCATGTCTCCAAATGAGCTAAAACCTAACAGAAGACAAACATTAGAGAAGAGAACTAAAATAGGGAAATTCTTCCTCTTTTGTTCAATAATCCTCTCTATGTACTCACCTGAATCAAATCCCCCAAAGCTACCTCCAAATGCTGGAAAGCCCCCAAAACCAAAGAGCGATCCACCCATCCTTGGCCCCCTCTGGTGACTGCGACTGCCTCCAAAGAAATCATTAAAGGGATCATCAGCTGTGAATGAAATCAGAGTAATTTGTGAGTAACACAGAACATCTTTCAGGAGCAGGGACAAAACTCCACGTTTAATCTGACATGTTATCACTTTCACCTTGTTATGGTATACATGCTCGCTTAAATGGACACATCACTGCCAAACTGTCTGCTGTCACCCAGTCACCAGTATCACGAGCAGGAGACTTTACTCTAGGAGAGCTGGACGGGTCCGTAGAAGGTCCTTAACCCATCAGCAGGACTATTACTGCTCCTTTGTGAAAGGAGGAGCAGGATAAGCACGGCCAGAGCAAAACGACCTCCAGCAGGCCACCAGCGTGAATGTCTCAGACCAAACGGAAACAGACTTCATGGGGCCGGCCTCAAGGGCCAACATTTTCTAGCGGGGCCTGTTCTCACTTCTCCCACAGTGGAGCCAGACTGGCATGTACCACAAAATACCAGAATTGGCAGCTACACCATATTAACCCCGATTCTTTTGTCCCCGTGACAGAACAGAGAAAACCGACTCAGAGTGTTAAAACATTTTTATTTCTTTTTAATTCAATCATCTTCCGGAAGAGAGAGACCCCTGCACAGCTCAAACGCCAGTTGCAAGAGCTCTAACATTTTTAGCTCAACATGTGTCTTATATGGTGTTATTTCTGTACTTCAGACGTCACACACAGTTTCATTACAAGCGAAACGCCTTTTATTCAGTTCCTTTATTCTGTCTTATTTATTAATATGCCTGTGCACTAAAACTTCTTGTTTTTTTAGTCTGGCTGAGCACTTTTGTGTTTTGTAAGAAACACAACATAATTCCTAATTTATCCCATTAAGTTTACTTCAATTCAATCCAATTTTATTTATATAGCGCCAAATCACAACAAAAGTTGCCTCAAGGCACTTAATAGATACAGAGAAAAACCCAACAATCATATGACCCCCTTTGAGCAAGCACTTTGGCAACAGTGGGAAGGAAAAACTCAGTTTTAACAGGAAGAAACCTCCGGCAGAACCAGGCTCAGGGAGGGGCGGCCATCTGCTGCGACCAGTTGGGGTGAGATAACAGAGACTTTGAAGAGAGATGCCCTTATGCCCTCTGCTTTTCACAGATGAGAGCAAGTTACCCTGAGCACATGTGACAGATGTGCAAGGGTCTGAAGATGACGTGGACAATGTTATGATGACCGCATCATCATCATTCAGCATGACCGGTTTGATGGTAGGTCAGTGATAATGTGGGGATACATATCCATGGTGGACGGTACCCTGACTGCCATCAGGTATTGGGAGAATTTTGGACCCAGTGTTAGTACAGTGGGTCCTGGGTTCCTCGTGGTACATAATGCCCGGCCTCATGTGGGTAGAATATATTCAGGCTGTTCCAGGAGGATGAAGGAATCAACAGTACTGAGTGCCCCCCATGCTGGCCTGACCTAAATCCAACATAACATCTCTGAGACATCATGTTTCAGTCCATCTGATGCTACCAGGGTTCATCTCAAACTGCCCAAGGGTTCAGTGATTACCTGGTCCAGGTCTGGGAGGAGAAACCCCAGGGCAGACACATGGAGGCTATATAAATGACCATTTCTCAGTTGCTGCAATGAAATTTTAGCTAAACAGACTAGCCTGCAGCATCATTTCTTTCACTTTGATTTTTGGTGTGTTTTTTTAATTCAGTCCTCTGTAGGCTGATAATTTCAGACATTCAGCATGTTTTTATTCCCAACTGAGATCTGATGCATTTTCTAGGTGTTCCTTTAATTTGTTGGCTTTTGGTTTGTTTGTTTTTTGAGTATCATTATGCAAAAAATATCATCTTATTCTGAGGAGGTCAGGTGAGAGGCACTTGCTCACAAGAGGATAAAGTCAGGAATATCTTTAGCTTTGCTCTCCTTCCAGCGGTCTCAAACTAAGTGTGGTTCTTTGGAGCTGGACAGGAAGTACAGTTTTTTCCCTCGAGTACAGCCAGCCAGTTGCCAGCTCCTAAAATATTTAAGTACCTGATACAAATTTTTAAAACAAATTAAGGCTGTGGTGAATATCAGAGCATCCGTTTGCAATTTCTGGAACAATCTTATCCCTAAACTGTAAAAGTGCCGACCACTAATTCTCCTCCTAAAGCCCTGTGGACGCCCTACTAATTGTGCTCTGCCAATCTGGGTCAGCCCAGCAGGATAAGGCTGGATCACTGGCACCATTTGCTGAAAGAAGACTCCTCCTTCAACCTTGAATGTACTGAGGCAGTGGCAAGAAAGCTTTGCTTGTTCCCTCTGACTGAAAGCCTAAAATAAGAGTATCTGCTGACTGCTATTGCAACTACATTACTGTCCATTTACCTTAAAGACCTTAGAGGAGACAGCTGAGCTCCTGCAAAGAGGTCAGAATGACAGCAGGCTTCGCTGAGAGAAAGTGAGGAACGGGAGTGCTGAGGAAGGCCGTTTAAACACTCGGACTGTGATTTAATTATTGTTACAGTGGTGCACATACAGATAGCTGGAAGAAAAGCTGAGTCATTCTTAAGTAGAAGGAACACGCTCTCGTGCTCATGTACTCTGGCAGAACTTAAAAAGAGATGTCAAGCGCAGACTGGAGATTAAACAGCCAAGAATGTGCCACGCCTGTGTAACACCTCACAGAGCATGAAGAAAGTGAAAGGGCAGTATCACAGTGTACAAAAGCAGGGGGGGATTTAACAAGGCGGTCTGAATATATGAAAACAGTTTAGAAAACTGAATTATATAAGCTGTGTTTTAAAAGCAGCTGTCCCGAAGTATAAAACAGTCATCTGCTCCTCGTCCACGTCTTCACATTTTCATCTGAGAATAAGAGTGTGCCGTTCTTGGCAGGCAGCTCGGCCCTCAGCACTGTGCGATTCTGTTTTTGTCTCCAAACACACCCCGCCCGCAGTCTGCTGGACGCTCCGCGGTAGCCGAGTGATCCACCGGACCAGCTGCTGGACAGTCAGGACTCCAGGCTTGATGGGCTTTTAAAACATATGTCAATCTTCCTCTGATTTGCCATGTTAATAGAAACCAAGAAACACACCAACACGGAGATTAAATAAACTTAAGACAGATGACTTTAAAACCTTCTCCGGGTGCATACCAATCAAGCAAAATAAGGTTTAAACTCTAGTTTAACTGCAGATAAACTTCACTCTTCTGCATGCAGACTCCATGGTTTGCCATTTTTGCTCTCACTGTTTACCGAAGAGCGCAAACAGCAACAGCTGTGCTTACCCGTGTTCAGAAGGACACAAGTTTACATAATGAAACATGACGACTCCCTTCTAGCTCCAGTTCTGTGGTTCTTATTTAAGCGTCATATTTAATGATTTTTAATATTTAAATTTTTCCTGTCAAGTCCAAAATGCACAGCCGTGTTCGAGTGTTCGAATTATATCGTGTTTTACATGCGCTCTGACACACAGCGCGCACACAGACACACACTTGCCGTTATTACATCTGCTTTTGTTTTAATACGGAAGCTATTTTTGAAAGCATTCCAGTTGAGTGATGCAGACTCTCAAATCCATCGTCTGCCTGCGTCTGAGCTCCATATTTAGAGGCACACAGGGTGAACTACACATGCCTTCCAATCGCAGACAACCTGGTAGAGCAACTAAACGTGTTTTACTAGATCACACTGAACGCAAATATCGGCATCTTCAAAGGATGAACTGGATGGCACCTCAAGACACGGTGACTTCAATCAGTTAAGATCAACTAGCTCTTCGCTCCTTACTCTTTGTTACAAGGCTCATTATAGTTTTATCTCTCATTTAACTCATCTAAACTTGTGCAAAGGAAAATGAAGAATGGAACAATCCTGTCTATAAGTGTGGGTGTATATTTGTTTGAATTTATCATAAAGATTATGTGAACAAAGGCTCACAAAATGAACGATCTAAATCCTAATTAATTAACTAACCGAGGAAATGTAATGAGGTTGAAGCCAACATCCAGCGGGGATACTCAGCGTTTTCTTTCATGCGACATTTAGTGAGGTGAAGTGAAGAGTGCTTAGTGCATTGGAAATGCACATTACAGTCCTGTGGGGGATTAGCAACAGGCTTTCCTGAAGACTTCCTGGGTCTAACGCTCAATCTACACAGCAGGAGCTGTGTGCTAATAGGCAAACTAATTAGGAAATAGAAAAATCTATGTTTAACATACAGATAACTGGGGCCTGGTGGATGCTCTGTGTCTCTGAGCATTTTTAGGTCATCCGTGAATATTCTGGACTAGATAAAAATATGAGTTTAATAATAGCCAAAGCACATCCCCTCAGTCCCTCTTTCAGTTCTGAAAACAACATCCCATCAGTGCCTCTGAAGTGCACGCACAGAAATGGCTTACCGAATAAATCTGTAAATGGATCTCTGCCGCCGAAGAATTCCCTGAAAACGTCATCGGGGTTGCGGAATGTGAAGCTGCTGCCGAAGTGGTCATAATGGCCTCCTATTAAACATTGAAAAGAGGCTTATAAATGGCACCACACTTCAACAAAGATAACACTGCAAACACAGCTATCATTACAAGCTGTCAAAGCACCAATGCAAATACCAAATGTCCAGCTGTTTCCACCTGATGCATGTCGGCATTTCATACATAAAGTAACTGATAAACTTATGAATATGGAAACCTTAACGGATATCTCCTTACCTCCTCCTCCTCCACCACCTGAGAGGCCTTCTTTGCCATATCGGTCATAAACATTCCTCTTGCTTTCTGCAATAGAAAGAGAAGGACTTTACATGAGATGAGAAACAACTCGGAGCAACTGAAGGTGAAGCGCCCTCCTTCCTGCATTATAAACCTCTGTTAGGATCGCGAAAGACTCCAGATTTAACACATGATGGCCTCAAGCTAACAGCCTCTTTTAATTTTCACTGAATAAGACTACCAAGTAATTCCAAGAAAATGACTAGAGACAGTAGTGTGCTATTTCAAACTACAGCTGTCCACTGAATTTTTATTTTAAATTACAATTTTAGCTTCCAATTGTTAAAGCAAGTTAAACGAGATGAATAATACTAAATAATACTCTCACGTAAAAGTCCAGATTCACTACCAGCAGTATGCAGTAAATTTAATTCAGCAGACATTTTTTAATTATAATTAAACCAGATAAACTAAACAGTGTTAAAGAAAATCCAGTCAAAAGCATTTATGATCTTAATACTGACCACAATAACTAATTGAGTGGCTCGGTTTCACACCAAGCTTTTATTAATTTATTATTTATGTATTAATAATTCAAAGACTTGTTCCAACTAATTTAATCAGTAAAGGGGATTTGACAAATCTTGCTTTGTGAAGTCATATAAAAAATAAATAAATAAATAAAATAAAAAAATCAGTGTTAATACATACTATAGACTAGGGATGGACCGATCCAATATACAGTATCGGTCGGACCATACAATGGATAGACTCAAGTTTTACTTTGCAAAACGCAGTGGTGCTGACTAAAGAGTTTCATGGTTTTTGGGGAAAAAAAAAAAAAAAACCCTATGAAACCCCCCCCATACTTGTGTTAACCCCTTATTGCCTAGTGTATCATATTTGATACATAGTTTTGGGTTTTTTTGCCAGTTTTTGGGACTTAAACATCATCAGTGTGAATTTCTCCCCCTGACAAACCTAAATAAAATTGCATAATTTAAGCAATAAAAAAACAAAAAAAAAACAACAACAACAACAACAACAAGCAAATATGATACAAATTAAATGTCATATATGGAAATTTAAACACGATTAATTTTTTAAACAATTACAAAAAATTAAACAAATTAAATTTAAATAAACACTATTTTCAAAAAATGTGAATTTTCTGGCAAGTATTTCCTGATTCAGGCTTTAAATGGTTAAGTTTTGTATAGAAATTTCACAAAATTCAGTCTCAGATTAAATGTGACAGAAACAGATTACACTGACATCCATCTTGATGAAAGATGAGCGTCATGATGCCGTGTTTGTATTTATTTGCATTGCTTTCCATTCTGGATGTCTAACATATGTTAAGTTATACATTCTACAAGCTGCTTTTTTAAAAGTTGTTGAATATAAACATTATTTTGTGCTCATATTGCACTTCTTTTTTTCAGAATCAAAGCGTTTTCAAAATCTGCATAACATTGCATTTTGAATTACTTTTTAAATATAACTTTAAGTACTTAAGTTTAAAGTTATTCAAAAAGTTAAAATAAAAAGATCAGTATTGCTGAACTGCAAAATATTTTGGGTGCAGTGTATTTTTTTTCTTCACACAGGTATAATAGAAAAGCTTCAGTGTTTTGTTTTTTTTAAAACTTGAGTATGAACAAAATTCATTTAAAAACAGTTTTATTGATTATAAAATAGACTATATTGGAATCATATCAGTATCGTCAGATATCTAAATTTATGATATCGGTATCGGACATTAAAAAAGTGTTATCGTGCCATCTCTACTATAGAATAAATTGATAGTTTCAAGTAAGAAAGAAAGTAAAAACTAAACCCATCATCCCAGTTTACATTCCAGTTATCCCATCCTGATAGTGGTGCTACAACTTCTTAAAAATCCCAGCTACCCCTGCATCTTTTGATCCAGTGTCTGCTATGAAACTGAAAAATGATGCTTACATTTAAATTAGAGGGGCAACTCACTACTTTCCTATGTCTTAAAATGTCAGATTTCTGGGCTCTAAATCAATGGCTGAAAAAACAGCAAAAACAATCTAACTTCACATCTGGAAACGCTAAAGCACATCACTGTTTTCTATCAGTTTTACCTGACAGAAAACAGTGATAACCAAAAAATAATCTAAATAACTTACAGCTGTTATAGCTCCCCAATGTGAGGCACAGAATAATTGTGTTTTTTTAGTATTGGTTTCCAAAAATGTGTCACGTTGATGGCAACAACACTTTTTGAACATGTCTCTACCCTCGTATTTATACAACAGGAGCAAAATGTCACTGTTTCTTAATAGCACAAGCTTCACATCTGAGACAGTAATGGCTTCAATACAGCTCATTTCAAACAGTGCACTTGAGATACACCAGCTTCTTGTTCTGAAGTCTCACCGTCTGAGAGAACTTCATACGCCTCTGACAGCTCTTTGAATCTTTTCTCTGCCTCATCCTTGTTCTCAGGGTTCTTGTCTGGATGCCATTTCAGGGCCAATTTTCTGTAACTGAAATACAAACACCATAAAGTCAAAACACACACAGAGTCAAGAACAAGTCGTCATGTCTTGATATAGGGGTGGAAATCGTTTGCGCATGTATGACAGAGATAACATGCCCCCCTCCCCCAATCAGAAACATATTCACACGACTGCAGCAGACACACGCTGCGTGTCCTTCTCGCCACCCAAGCAGAAATAACAAAGACAGCCTGACACTGCATTGACAATCAGCGCGGGCCTCGCACAGCGGCTTACGCTGCATCAGCGGTTTGTTTTTAAGCTCAGCAGCAGCAGCACACACACACAAAGATGTTCGAACAAGACAAGGGACTGAAAGTCAGCAAGGCTTTACACAATCCAGGGATTCAATCCATTACAGACCTATAGCCAGCAGTCTTTGTTGTAATCTGTGACATTATCTTGCTGACTAAAGCCTGGTCACAGTTCAGTTGGACGCGATGCATGCAGCACTGTTGGTAATTGTGCAACATACCTCTACATCTTTGACATCTTTGTAGCCAGAAGTTCACGGGGAAAATCCACAGCAGAAATTTTCTTTACTTACTAACCTTCATATTGTATTATACTTTGACTTTTATCCAGTAAGTTCTTTTTTAGTTGTGCTTCATTTGCACTTCTTTAACCTCGCTTAGATGTGTTTTGTCATATTTTATCGAGTGATTTTATTTTATTAAAAGCCATTTTGCTACAAGTTGCATCTAATGTTTTGGCTGCTGTGACACGGTCATGTCCCAACTTTTGGGCTGAATAAAGTGAACTTTATCTTATTACAAAACACTGAGCTTTGTATTAACATAAGAGCTTCTGACTATAATTTAATACCCACTAAATTTAATAAACAGACACGATAAATGAGTCTCCAAGCATCGCAGCAGCTTTCTGAGGTTGTATTTTAGGCCAAATGCAGACATGCTAATAACCATTACCTTAAACAGATAGTGTTTAGGTTTAGTAAAGTTAGTGTGCCAATAATTTCTAATTAGTAATAAACTTTAAAAAAGACGTAGATCTATCATCACGATATTGGATAAATATCAACTTCATGATAATATAATGATCATTAATGAAAACTGCAGTTTCGCCTGGTTTTCCCACAAAGAGAGCTTGGCTCATCTAGTTTGTACAGACTGATCTAGAGTTAAAAAACGTGATACATCATCTTTCTGTAACATATTTTTGGCAAATGGCTATTCTTGGCTAGGATGATCCATACTGCTCAATAGTTTCCTCCTCTCTTACTTGTTTTCACCGCATTACCCAAAATAACTTAATGGAGCTCCTGGAGCACATGCCTGATTTGAAGCAGGCTTATTTCTGTCCTCAGCATTAGCATTGCCTCTCCTCTTCACATGTCCAAACAAACTGCTGTTATTGAGAAACCACCGAGGAAGTATAATTAACTGGAACGAGCCTGATCAGTGGGTGAGCAGTGGTGGGTGATTGAAGGTGGAAGGTATTTGACAAGAGCACGGTTACAGGAAGAAGAGTGGAACATTTCTGCAGAGCACTCTCTCATTTCTCCCTCTCCCTGTGTCAGTTTATACAGCGACAGAGGGATATAATTAACCTATTACGCCCTACAAGTGGCCGACATTTAACGTCAACACTGGCAGAAAACTGAGCACAAAACACTCGAGGGGGACTTACGCTTTCTTGATGTCTTCTTGCGTCGCATTTTTCTCGACTCCTAGTATATGGTAGTAGTCCTCCATGGTTCTGTCTGTCTGTGGGTGCTGTTTTACTTGAGGGTCTTGTGCGAGTGGCCTCTGTGGAAACAGTAATGTTCTGTTAAGACATGTTACAAGATAAAGCCCAAGACTCTGCAACAGCCATGTGTGACGAGTAAGATACAGCCCTTCCAGTCCAGAGGGGTATGCTTGTAAAGGGGAGGGAGGGGGCTGCTGGCATTAAAAAGGGTGGAAATACCCAACAATATTGCACTGCACTGAAATAGCAATACCAGGGACAGAGAAGGTAAGCTAATCCAACCCAAGCAAAATTGCATAATAACCGGGGGATCATCCTTCACCCTGAAGCTAAAAGAGAGAAAGTATGAAACATGTTTTTCTTTTGAATTTTGGAGCCAGCTATAAAGACCATGAATCACTTTTTTCCCCTTCTTTTTAAATCATGATCTAAGGTTAGAGTTATGAAAAACAAGACACAACTGGTCTGGTTAAAAGTATCAGAAGACATTCAAGTCCTCCAAGTTTAGCACCACATTTACAATTTTTGTTTTGTAGCTTTACAAACCTGCATCAAGCAGAGAGATATAAAACTTCTGTGACCTAGATCTTAGTGAAATATTCACCGTAAAAAGCAGTAGACATTGGACTGTGTGGATATGAAACAAGTCTGCAGAATTAAAAATAAGTCAATGGAGAGAAATAATAAAGGATAAAAGAAGAGGACTAATAAAGTGGTCATCCATCCTCCAATTAAGAGTTCAACAATTGTTCACTGACATGCTTCAAACTGAAAGCTACAAAGGTAATGCGCTGCATTTTATTGCTTGAGAACTTGTTTATTGCCATTTCCAATACACAATAAACAAATATTGCGTAACCTGGCTTACCACTCTTACAGCTAATAAATAACTTTTCAAGTTTAGCTAGGTCACTTCAGCTAGGGCTGGGTGATACAAGGAAAATCTCATATCATGATATTTTATAGCTATATCGTGATACACGATATATATCATGATATGTTGAAAAATTGCACTGGTATACTCATTCCAAATTTTCTACTTTGAATACAAAAAATCTGAATGAATTTAGTTTTATTTTAACCATTTTTAACCATCAGTTGCACAGAGAAGTTTTTCACAAATGACAATACTGTGACAGTAAGTCTCTTTCTGTGGTCAACACTAAACCTTAAACAAACGAAAGATCATAGCGACAAGTAATAATTCACTAGACAAAATAAAGCAAATGAAATTACAGCATATAACATATAAAAACTGTGAAATAAAAAAAAAAATGTGATGAACTCAAATTATAAATCAAAAGTCTAGACAGTGACTATAAAAAAGTCTGACCAAGAACAGTCACAGGTATCAGAGCTGGTTTATTTAACGTTTTCTTTGGTGTGTGCTGAAATGCTGCCATGTGTTTAAAACATTCTTAATTTTTCAGTAGATAAGTTTACAGTTGGTGGAATAAATTTGTGGTACTGCTACCTTTTGCGGCAATAGTTTTACTGCATGTTATGCAAATTACTGCATTTTTGCTCAACATTCTCCTTGTGAAATCCAAACGTTGGGACGGGGAGATTAATGATGCATTTGCACCGTGTGGGAGGGGAAAGAAAAAAAAACAAAAAAAAAACAAAAAAAACACTCGAATTACATGCAGACAGCTTAACATTGCCATGGTAATTTATACTGTTGTACGTGGGAAAACTTGCGATACATCGAGTATATTCGATATAGTTTCAGCTAAACCTAAAACGTATTAGCAAAAAATAAATACATACTTTTCTTTGAGTTTATTGTGGGTGTGTTTATGAATGCACTGTTAACCCTACCCCCTAAAACAAGATGAAACAGGCAACTATGGTTAAATTAACTATTATCTGAAGTAATCGAATACCTTTTCCAAGGCTAAGAAATACATCAAACTAACTTCTACATTCACTGTGTAGCACTTCCTCAATGCATGACAACAGCAGGGAACTATTACCAATGGACTCCAGCTCTTTGATTCACAGCAGCTCTTTTATATCATATGTATACATAGTCTCTACTAGAAGCCTGTTCTTTACACGTGCTAGTCAAGTTGTGAACAAACAGCTGTAGCCTTTAGTTCATTTCTTTAGATTAACTTCAGTGTCTTCATTAATGCCTAGACATAAATATAACGACTCAAAGTGTAAATCAACTTGATTTCGAGCCATGTGTCATATTTTGGAAACCTATGACCAAACAAAAGTTACTTTTTAAGATGCATATATGCAAGAGCGGCCACACGTTTCAAATGAATACTATATTATAAAACCCGCCTCTTCCACTACACCCCGATACTCATTTTTCAGAAACTGACTTTGAAAAGAAGCTATAAACTCAGTACTGATGTTCCAACTAGATCTATAAATATAAGCTAACTGTGAGAACAGGTCCTTATTTTGGATCCAGGGTGATGAAATTACCAAATTTCCCTCTGAAACTCTTATTTTACTTAAAGGTGAGAAACATTTCAGCTTCTCTTGTATGGTTGCATTCAGGTCTTTATTTTATAGGACAAAAAGGCTGTTGCACTACTACTACCACATATTTATCCTTAATGTGTTTGTAAGGAAAACAGGCCAAAATCCTACTTTTCATTGAGGGATGCATTAGCTGTTGTACTGAAAGATATAAAAACAAACCAGTGAGGACTACTGGAGTCCACTGTGTTCTATTTGTTAGCTATTTATAACCTGTGGCCTTTGCAGATAGATTGTGTTTGTGTCTGTTATGTGGGGGGTTGGGGGTGTTTGGCACAAAGTAGTGCCAACGAGTGTCTCCTGGTGGGGACATCGGCACAGGCACTAAACTCTCCTTCATGTATCCAAGTAAGGCAGCAATTCCAAATCTCCCTCTGATACTTTATCATACAACCTCCATCTAACTTGACACTAATTTAGCCCGCAATCTAAATATAAAAAAGGATGACCTTCTGAGTTTTGTAAAAAAAACAAACCAGTGTCCTGACTCATATCTACTTTTATCTCCCTCACTTGAGCCATAACTGACCTGCTCACCCATCACCAGCGCCCTCGCGGCAGTTGGGATTTAGTGGACACAAGCGACTTCTAGAGATGCGCTTTGCAGTACTGCGCAGAGCATTAAAAGTGCATTCATGCTTGCATGTGCCCTTTGCTTGCATTACACAGCTAATGTAAATGAACTTGATTCCTCTTATGCCTCAGAGTAAGCACATGTGGGTCCAGTCAATCCCATAATGCATCAATTAAGCAAAGGTGATGGCTGTAAATGTAAACAGCAGACTACCAGGATTTTTTTTTCTATTTTCCTAAAATAAGCTATTGTAAAAGTGCACTACAAAAGCAACTTTTTCTGAAAAACAAAGATTTATGCAGTTTTTATCTTTTTGTTAAAACTGAGTATTAAACAAACAAACAAACCCCAAAGAGACATGCTGTGCAATGTAATTAAATATAATGGACACAATCTCACAACTGATGAATCCCATGGCATATACAAGAAGCTAACCTTCTCCACAATAGCCATACACTGCAGTAATTTGGTTCCTGCACCATTCAAAAATCAAACCTAATCATTTTAAAGACCTTAAAATATGAATTACAGCTAACTAGTGTTGAAATCATAGACAAGGCATAATAATTAGTTCATTCAACTGGTAAAAATCCCTACGGCAGACAGTAATTGATGCCACAAAGTGAATGTCTTTGGAATTTGACCACTGGTCCAACAAAGTTAACACTATTTGGGGTGTACACCAGGTTGCTGACAGCTTGGCAGCTCCCATGACTTTAAATGAGTCACGGCACTGGCAAATTTTCCATTTTCATTTCTTATCAAAACCACAAGGCAAGGCTCTCAAACCCACCACCTACCCTGTGACACGTGTACTGATGAGGGTCAGGAGTCTAATTTTTGGACAAAGGGTGACAAAAATAAGCAATCAATAATGACCTGACCTCTCGGTGCACCTCTCTTATGTAAGATCAACCCAACAGGAATCAACACAACACTTTGGAGGAAACACATGCAGGCAAGCTGAGCAGCAAGAGATTACAACAACATCGGTTTAAGTTTTCTCAGCTGTGCCATACTGGTGTGCCAACTGAGATCGCCCTTGAAGGAGCAATATTATGTAACTGTCGATGAACGAGACTCTTTACTGAAGAGCCGCAGAGTATTCATCGTTGTTTGCATTTATACTTTACGATACTGCCAGTACGAGCGAAACTGAGCTAGTTAAAAGCTGCTTTTACCCCTTACCAGTGGTTGAAACAAAGTAAACAAATTCAATTTCATTGTTTCTTTATAAAATGACAAATTAAGTATCTTAATCTAAATTTATAAGTGGACCAACTACAGTTGCTGTACTCTGCATCCCTGTAATCCTCAGTGTATTATTATATTTGCACAACAGTCCACTTTCTGGTTCTTTAAATGGTGTGCTTTGAGACATGTCCAGGTATGCTGTGGGACTTTGTGGTACATTATACAGCTACACAAGTGTTAGAAATCCTCAGCTTATTCTGTGTGTCAGTACTCTGCATGCAGTCCTTTCCCCAGGAAAATAAAATCCTTAAAAGGAAGGAAACCCCTGTTTGTTCATAGAGTTACTGGGTTGTGGGAACAATGACATTACAACTTGTTAGAGGTCCTTATCAACTGTGAGAAAGTCAGTCGATCAGGAAGAAAAAATATATATATAGTAAGATGACATATTCTTTCATAACTTACAATTTCTCATTGCAAAGTAAGTGCAGGTTTGATTAGATTAAGGTAGATAATGTGAAGAAGCAGCAGGAGAAGAAGAAAAAGTAGTATCAGCAGAAGAAGTTGCTTTCCAAACCTAAAAGAAGAGTGGATGACAAACAGGGAAAAATTCAACAAAGATGGACATTGCAGATTTTTTTTGTTGAATTTGGTGGAACTGTGATCCGAATTATATGTAAGGAGAAACTATTTTTTCCCCCTATTCGAACACTGGAGTGGTCCTCCAAAGCAGTGATTACAAAGTAGCAGGAGTAAAACAAGCAACGCTATTTTATTTGGACTGTCAGATTTTTTGTGCCATTTGAGACATTATCATTTATTGAATGTGGTCTATTCTTGGTCGTAGTGTATGACTGAGCTATAATCATTCAGGTAAATTCCATTACAGAGCATAAATCATTGCCCGAGTCCAAGTTTCAAGAGCATGTTTCTACAAGTTTTCACTAACATTCAAACACATTAGACTGAAGAGTTAAACATAACGTGAAAACACTTTATATGCAGTACATTAAGAGCACTCAAGGTGTACATGTTATGACTTACTGTTTTATTTGGTTTTGTCATAGTCATTTACAGATATTTATATATTTATAAGTAAATATTGGGTGAATAAGACTAGCTGTTACTGAGGTTTGTATTGAAGCCTGTGAAGATGGAGATGCTCAGTAGTCATCAGGCATATATGAACTGTTCAATTTAGTTCTATTTAGCCTACTGAAGGTTAGATGTCCACTCTGACTGAATAATTTGGGATGAAATGTACAAATATCCTTTTTAAAAAGCACGTATGATCAGAATCCCTTTCATTAGAACGTGAAAACCCAGTTTAAGACCATCATTTTTGAGCATTTCTAGCTCAAAAATGATGACCATCACATACGATCAGTGTTGAAGAAACAGCATATTTATTATACGATTCAGTCTAGTATCAGCAGCTGCCGAGGGTACAGACAGAAGTCTCGTAAATGTTTTTACGACTTCTGTTTCCACAACCCCCCAAGTTATTTCACCACAGACCAGCCCAAGGGTTTATCTGCTGATTGAAATCTCAGATTAGACTTCAGCATTATGGTTTGCGTCTGTGGAAGTCGGGTTATAAAAGCCGTTGTGTTTTTAGGGCAACTATGTAATCAGAAAAAGGCATCTGAAGTATTTCTGTCAGCGTCCAAGAGCACTCAAACACCACTAAAAATGTGATATTAACAAGACAAGAGCACTGGATAAAACAGGCTCTAGGCAGCTGAGTCCAGGACATAACACAAATTACATCTGACAGAACAGAGAATCAGATGACAGCTAAACACAACAGCTAGCCTGTGTCTTACCTGAAACTATTCATGGCAATGACAAAAGCATTTGTTTTTAAGCAGTACAGGAGCGTTGTTCTCCTCACTTACTATCATTGGAAACACGTTTACCACAGAAGACCTCATTTACAGTAAACACTGAGTGTCGTCTTGCTGGACAAAGAAACCCAAATTTCAGCAAATGGGATAATTTTGCTGATCCAGCCTTTTTTTTTTCTTTTTTTTCTTTTTTTTTTTTTTAATAAATAAACCCATCAGCTCATTTAAAATAAAATAAAAAAACCAAACACCTCAACATCTGCTGTACCTCTTGGTCCTATGTGGCACTTTGCAGACGATTTTCTATATATTATAGCTGCATGATCTTGATCAGAGGGCAGTGGCCAAAAAAGAAATAAATGTGGAACAACCGGTAGTGCTGGCTACTCCCACTGCTGGGTTTATGCTATTGTTGGTATTTAGCTTTTCCTCTTCCACAGAAATAACAAACACAAGACGTCTTTGAAGTGAAGAAAAGTGAAACCAGGTGTCAAAGCCTTTGTTTGCTGCTTAAACATTCTTTTCATCCCATCTCCTCATCACAATGACCATCGCTCATGCTCTTTGCTATTCAAGCAACCTTTTCCAGTAATCAGCACTCTACTTGTGGACTGCATGTCTCTTCACCTATGCAACCTAAAACAAACACAGCAACAGGAATTCTGCTTTAGGAGGAAATGACCAATGTTCATTTCATATTCAACAAAGGCTCAATAGTGTTGTTTAACATAGCTTGACAGCTTGATGTCGTTGTAATGGTTCTATAGTTACTATAGTAATTTGCTGGAATCAGTCAGCAACAAAAATCAAAGTCAAAGGTGGCGAGCTACATGCTGTAAAGCATACTGAAAGGAGTGGTATAGAGACTTACTGTATGTCAACAAATAAAACACAAAGCAATGAGAACGTTTGCTTTGATAAGATAACATGAGGGACTTCAAACTGAAACTGCAAGCCATCAAATTGTCAAACTCAGAACAATACAGAACGACAAACCAACAGTGCGTCACTCAACGAAAACCTCATAAGAGGCTTGGTTCATCAGAAGACCGTCAATGGGTAATACGCCCTGATGTGGCAATACCGCAACAAAAATGAAGCCGCCACCTGTTTGAACTGGACTTATTGTACCAATTTGGTCTACTAGTTAACCAAAGGAGGAAGCTGATCCTCACTTAAAGATGACTGGAAATGAAACTGAATTCCTGTAAAACATCTTAATGACTGATCCCTGGCCTGATCCCCCCTTATAGAGGAGACCAGGCCTTTCCTGTAGCTTCCCCTAAAGTCAGGTACAGACCCCTTCAAATTAGGAGTTTTCCAACACTCAACATCTTCAAAACCCATCTAAAAACTCATTTTTATACCCTGGCATTTAAACCAGACTGAGTATTGGCATTTGATTTGCATCCATCCGTTTTTCTGTAATGTGTTGGGGGTTTTTAATTGTTTTTTTGTTTTGTTTTTTTTAAAAACACCAGGTATTTGTGTCTCCTCCTGAGATCAAATAAGCGAACTTCCCTTGTTCG
The DNA here is from genome assembly GCF_057382095.1 of Aulonocara sp. 'chitande type north' Nkhata Bay. NCBI lineage: Eukaryota > Metazoa > Chordata > Actinopteri > Cichliformes > Cichlidae > Aulonocara > Aulonocara sp. 'chitande type north' Nkhata Bay. The sequence goes on along the minus strand of NC_141352.1, from coordinate 20,686,742 downwards.
GTGGACTTGAATAACTTTGGAACCACCAAGAAATGAAATACAAATCAATTCGCACCAGCCAAATTTCACAATAAGTGTATCACTGGTTATATTGTTATATACCTTCTTAAGCAGGAGCATCAATTTCAGTTTATGGGTCCACATGCAGCCCAGAGTTATATGAAATGGACTGGACCAGTAACTAACAGCTTTTTCAAAATACTGAAATAACACAGCATTTAAATGGGAAAACTGGAACAGTTAATGACTTTGCTATATCTTCCACACAAAACCATCCAGTGGGCCAAACTAGACCCTTTGGGGAGGACTGACTCCTCTGTCTTTAAGTCACATGGCTCCTTTTAAAATAATTAATTATTTAATATTAGGCCCTTACTAAAATAAGACAAAACCTGGCTTTGAAAGACCCTCATATGGCAACAGTCAGTGGTTATTTTAGTAACTGCTTAATAAGAACTTGTTTTCAGATGTACTGTGCTGACAATCCAATTATCAGTTTATAACTCTTCATAAACTTAGGAGGGAGGGGGGTAATAAAAATAAAACCCGTTTTATTTGAATAAAACATGTTGGCCTGGTGTTCTTTCAAGAATGGAAAAAGAGGTCACCCAACAACATTAAAACTTGATTAGCAGCAGTAAATAGCAGAAATAGGCTGAACTTAGTCAGTGGCCACTTCCTGTCACCCCCCCGTTCTGTAACCAATAGTAACCAAAAACGTGCTAAACAAACTATAGTCCCCACACACTTTCTGGAAGCTAACTAATGTCAACAGACCAATCTGAGATATCCCAGCTGGAGCCCTAACTTGTGAACCTCTCCCTCCGCATCTGTTTAACAGAAACTTCTAGAAAAGTCTTAAAGCGGAATGGGAAGTTTTAGCCGTCTAAATTTCCAAAACAAATCCACTAATATAAATATATGTATATATTTAAAAAAACAAAACAAAAAAAACAAAACAAGACAGCAGTGATATTACACAAAAGCAGAAATCTCTCTATGGTTGTCTTAACTTCCGACTGTAGACTATGCTGGCTAACGTTAGCGTTAGACTGGCATTTATAGCATCACTGGTACCAAATACAAGTTTATCATGCAGTCATACACCCCTGAATTTACTAAATAGTTTGTATAGACGGACTGGGGTTTTTTTGTTTTGTTTTTTTATTATTTTTTTTTATTTTAGCCTGAGCTAACTCAAATTTTACGGCAGCGAGCAGGCAAAAAGGCAAGAGATCCACTCGTTATTCTCACACGCTAGCTTAACTATGGGGTAGTATCCTGGAAAACAGCCTCTCGGACACAAACGAAAACTACATTTCTGTATAAAAATAATCTTAATATATCCTAAATGATTCCAACATTAGCAGGGGACATACTGGGTGACTCCACCAAAGCATCCCCACATGTACTAGATGTACTCGATGCGGCAACACACGACAAACGCTTTTCGCCGCTCTTTCTTTCTTTCCTTCTTTCTTTCAGCAAACTGAAGCCAAGCGGCCCTCTCACCTAGTTCATCTCGAGCCTACCTGAAAGAAGGAAATATCCGCCACAATAGCCACCTGATTGTAGCTGTTCCTCCTGTTTTCCTTGCCTGAGTACGGAAACTGTAACTGCAGCAGCAGCTGGTAGTGGCTTTCTTGGTAGCTGGTTGAGTGGCCGCTGATATGGCCTAGCCCACAATGCTGCTTTTAAGGACCGTCGGAAAAAACTCACATGTTTTACTGCGGATAAAGGTGAGTTTAAAGTTAATAATGGTGCAATGTATTATATTTACAGACAAGACAAATGCTGACAGCCTGTTTTTACCCTCCCTTATAAGAGGTTAACGTGAAAAAACCTTGAAAAAGTGGAGAGCGCCCCAATGACCCCATAGCGTCAAGGCCGTGCAGGAGCGTGTCCAGATGGGTGTCATGGGGTGGCCCCAGCCCAGGTTGCAATATACCCCCACCCCTTTTGTTTTAGGGAATTAATTACATTTGCTGGTATAACATTTCTACTTTTGCTGGCCTGTTTCTAAGTCTTGATAGTTTAAGTCAAAGTAAAACATTTTCAGGTTGTTGTACGGTGTAGCTTTTCACAAACTGTCTGTGTGAGGAAGTTCTCTAACCTATGACTTCAGACTCCAGAGCTATATGTGGATTTTTAATCTACATTGAGTCTTGCTGACAGAAAACTAATGGTAAATGGCCTGTATTTGTATAGCACTTACTAGTCCCTAAGGACCTCAAAGCGCTTTACACATCCAGTCATGCACCCATTCACACACTGGTGATGGCAAGCTACATTATAGCCACAGCCACCCTGGGGTACACTGACAGAGGCGAGGCTGCCGAACACTGGCGCCACCGGGCCTTCTGACCAGCAACCTTCCGATTACAAGGCGAACGCCCAACTCTTGAGCCACGATTGCCCCAGACTAAACTAGATCAGTGTTAAATAGATTGCATTTTAAATTTTGTTTATCAGTTATTGTAAAACTGTGTAATGTGTTATGTTTCCTCCACTGAAAAAAAAAATTCCTGACTGACAGAAAGAACTAAATTAAAATTTTGATTGAATAATTTTAGTTATTTTCTCAATTTTTAGTTATTTTCTCCAAAAACTTTGATTTAGTAAGTCAGAATTTTGAGATGCTTAACTAGATGCTTAAAATGTTTGAGATAATAACCCAAATTCTAAATTATATATGGCAAAAAAGTAGTTGTTTGTTTTGTTTAATTCAGGGGTTTTTTTTCCACTGGCAGAAATAAGCTTCCAGATTGTGAATTTAAAACAACAAACAAATAATGTTTAAATATTTCATTACCAAAAATGTGAAATCTATCATCTGTACCTTATGGTATTAGTTTTGCTGAATTAAAAAAAAAACCTGTGGATGAAAATAGCGAATGTAGTGCATGGATACATCTGTTTTCTTCGTCCCAGCCCTTTGTCAAAATGAAACTAAAACTTTGAAACCTAAAAGCTGAAATAGGCGGATTTTTATTTGTCTCATTTCCACAGACAGGTAGGTTTCAAAGTGGCTTTCATAGCATTATAACTTCTCCGTTTTGCACTTTATTGTTGTTGTTTTTTGGGGTTGTTTTTTTTTTCTTTTTTTTTTTTTTTAAAAAAGAACAGTTTTCTGTATTTTACTTTTATAAATTTCATAAGCACCCCCCACACTCCCTAGCAGATCGTTACATGGAGAAACCTTTGGAATACAAGCGCGCTGATCCACACAGGTATGCACACGGGTGTTCACTGCTCGTAGACCCAAATTACACCTTTCTTGGCTGCTACTTCGAAGCACATCTGTCCTGCGTGCTGCACAACAACATTGAATATTTAGTATTTACTGCTGTTTACACTTAGCTAGATTAATGCGATGGTGTTGTGTTTAATATGTTGCTTTGTTTTTTTTTTTGTTTTTTTTGTCTTTTTTTTGCTTGTTTTCTATTCTTCTCTCAACAGGTGATCCAGGAGATTTTTATTTTTTTTCTCCCCCCCTTTCTCACCGTCCCTCTCCCCTTCTGTTTTTCCTTTCCTTCCTCTTTCTTTCTCCCTTTCCTATCTCTCACTCATGTCTGTCCCGTCTGTAACATCTGAAAATAAAATATAATAAATAATAAAAACAAAGATCGACCAAATGGACCAATACGGCAATGCCACGAAGCTCCATTTGGCAAAGTAAATCCATTGGGTATCCTTGTTGGTCTTCAGACAACAATTCTGATGGCTAAAGAACCAAATGGGACAGGCGGGAGAAAAATAAATAAATAAATAAATAAATTTCATAAGCACAAAGTAAAGCACCAAATTGTCTTAAAGAGAGGAAGAACAGTCAATGTGATAAACTATTTTAATTACAGCTATTACCAATGTTAATTACTGATTGGTATTTCAATCCTTGTCTGCATGTCAAAGTGTCATTGAGCAAGACATTGAATCCCGAGTTGCCTCCCTTGTAAGTGTGTGAATTATAGGGCAAAAGGTGCTTGAACAAATGTGTGAATGAGGTTTTTAGTAAGACGGCAATTGGAGTGCTCAAATAAGGTAGACAATCACTATGTAAGCACAGGTCCACATAGAGGGGTAAAAGTGACCTTCAGTTTACACTTAACTTTGTTTCTCAGTGACAAATATTATTAATATCAACGGGATAACCTGAACTATTTATAAATGAGTAGGGGGAAAAAAATTTCTGCATTGTTATAGCCATTTTGCCTGCTGAATGAGGGTAATCAGTCGAAACTGCCCTTGATGACTGCCATTGACAAGTGAGAGGATATTTACTAAAAGGTTTTGTTAGGTTAGATTTTTATTTGGGATCACTAGAATCTATAGTTTTTTTAACCAACTGAATAATTACTTAGAAATCTGCAGACATATCAGTATAAAAGAATGTGTGGAGGCAGCTGTAGACACAATAACTGGTGCCTGATATCGGTCACGGCCACCTGTTAGCTCAGTTCCTGCAAAACAAGCATTTTCTATGAAGAGTGGGATATGGCTCTTAACAGGGTCCATTCGTCTTCTATATGTTCAAGACATTCCTTAATACAATTCAAAGTGTTACACAGGTTACATTTCTCAAAAGCTAAACTAGCAAAAATATTTCCAAACGTAGAGCCATTGTGTGATAGATGTAAACAGACTCCAGCTACTTCCCTTTATATGTTCTGGTCCTGTCTGACAATTGCTCCCTTCTGGTTATCATTTTTTGATGTCATCTCTAAAGCCTATGCCTATAACATCTTGCCTTCCCCCTTGGTCTCAATTTTTCTGGTATAATGACTGCTGCTCCCCCTGCCCGTTTACAGAGGGTCATTGCCTTTTCGTCATTATTAGCAAGACGCCTGATTTTATTTAAACGGAAGTCTACTACTGCTCCATCACACCACCACTGGATAAGGGATGTTATGCAAAATGGCAAGCTGGAAAAAATCAGATGTACTCTCAACTGATCCATCAGCAAATTCCACACAACATGGGACCCTCTGATAGCATACGTCAACAATCTACCTGGTCTGAAACTGTGAATGTTCCAGACAAGTTCCTACCACCCAGATAAATGCACATTCTCATATAAAACTCTGTGTAATTCATATAAAACTACATCTATATATCCATTTTTTTGAGCACCCATCTAATTCAAAGTCACAGGGTGGCTGAAGTCTATACCAGGACACCAGTCTATCACAGGGCTAATATGAGATTTAGTGCAGTAAACAATAAATAAATAAATAAAATGTAGGACAATGTTAAAGAACAGAAAATAAAATATTAACATTTACTGTTTAAAATGTTTAATTTCAGTGTAGTTTTCATCACTGTCACTGTTGGTTTTCTTTTAGATCAGTTGCAATATAGATAATATTTGACAGACTGAGATTTAGAAAGTTCAGATGAGATAATACAACACAAGCACTTGACTCGCTGTCAACACATTATTGTTTGTGCCTCAGATTCAACAAGGTGCTGAAAACATTCCTCAGAGTTTTTGGTCCATGTCAACATGATAGCATCGGCAGTTGCTGCAGAATTATTCGCTGCACATTCCTCAAGAGAATCTCTCGTTAGCCCATGTGCCACAGGCGCTCTGCTGGATTGCAATCTAAACTGTGGAGGTAATTTGAGTACAGTCAACTTACTGTTTTCTTTAAGAAACCAGTTTGAGATGATTTGAGCTTTGTGACGTGGTTCGTTATTCTGCTGGAAACCATTAAGAAGATGGGTACACTGCAGTCATGAAAGGATAAACATGGTCATCAGCAGTACCAGGCAGGCTGTGGAGTTTAAAAGACGCTCAATTGCTACTAAGCGGCCCAAACTGTCCCAAGAACATGTCCCCCTCAAGTTTTCAACCTCAATAAACATGAATGCAACTAAAAGATATATAATTAAAGGTTTATTTATTCAAACAATCAATCATTAATGGAGATGCGCTGGTATTAACTAAATGCACACTAATCAAATAATAATTTGACCAGATTCCATTAAATTTAACATTTTATACTGTACATAAATAACAAAAATATTTCAAAACTTACATGTAATAAAATAACTTAATGGCACAATTAAGCCACCAGTGGCCTGAATTGTTGATACAAAGCAGGATGGAGCCACGCTCTTATCTTTACCCCCCAAAAATGACCCTACCATCTGAATGTCACAGCAGAAACTGAGACTCCATAAGCTTGAGGCGACATTTTTTCATTTCATATATCGTCCACTTTTGGTGAGCCTGTGTGAACTGTAGCTGTGAACTGTCCTGTTCTTGACAGCTTCAGCCCACGGTGTGGTCTTGGTGCTGCTGAAGCCCATCTGCTTTAAGCCTTGACATGTTGTGCATTCAAAGATGCTCTTCTGCATACCTTGGTTGAAATGAATACCTTTCTTCTGTTCAGTTCAATTCAATTTAATGTTAGTTATATGGCACCAAATCACAACAACACTTTCCTTAATACAAAGAAAACCCCAACAATCATATAAGCCCTGTGAGCAATCGTTTTGGCGACAGTGGCAAGGAAAACATTTTCCATAATATTTCAACAGGAAGAAACCTGCAGCAGGGAGGGTCGTCATGTGCCGCGAGCGGTTGGGGTGAGGGGAGGACGTCGTTGTGGAGATCTAGATCTGGGATCTGACAAAAACTAAAACTATCATTAAAACTCATTTTATTTTTATTCAATTTAGTTTTTATATTAATGTTTTAATCATTGAAACGCTGAAATTTGCAAAGTCTGTCGTTTGTTTTTATTTCCCGTTTTATGGTAATTTTGATGGTACGCGTTTCACCGAGGGACACCTGAAAGCAGCACGTCATTGAGCGTGGACAGCAGCGTCGTTGCGGTGTCCTGCTCACACATCCGCGATGACACCCAACACCAGACTTTGCTGTTCACGCGCGCACAGTGGATGAAACGAGGCTGTCACGTGCCTCGCATATCCCCTAACAAACCTAGAAACGTGCCGGATCATAAGAAGCGCTTTCACGCGGCATTCAGGGAGCAAAAGAATCAGACAAACGGCTTTTTGCGCCACCTGTCGAGCGCACGAGAAACATACGACCTGTGTCTGTTGTAATTATAAGCCTGATCCAAAACCATTGAGAGGGGAGGGACAGGTTTCCATGTAAGCTCACCCGTTTTCCCTGCTATAAGAGGATACCCACTACACTAGCAGTGTGATAGTGGGACTTTTAATTGTAAATAATTCTCAGTATCACGCCTCTGCACAGATGTAAGAGTTGGGCTGAATTTGATATACTGAAAAAGGCTTAGTGAGCCAGGGCCTAGTTTATATTATACGATATTATAAGACTGTTTATAAGATATTATAAAACTGTTTGATCAAAACTGTCAAATGTAACCAGAAGAAAAGGCTCAGACTCAATTTTGAGCTTATTTTCAACACTAAATCTCAACTATGAAATAAGAAGGTAAAGTTCTCACATTTGCATACTGGCTTTCAATATTTATTTATTTTTTTTTTTAAAAGATGATCTCCCCTTGGGTCACACTCTAGAAATGTAGGATACGCACAGAAGACATATCTGAGGAACTGATAAGCAGTGAGGTGAACTCATCCTAACCCAAAGAAGTCAAATAAAGCAGGGCAGGTTATTGCAGTTTCAAACCGAAGTGAGGCTGAAATTACAGGCCTGCATTGATTTTAAATGGAAGATGAAGGTCGTTTTTGCAGTAAAAGCTGGCCGGAGCTCTTGCCAGCAAAAGAAGACCCAATGAAAATGACAGATAGCTATTAATTATACTGGGCATTAAGGGCAGTCTGGATTTAATTAGACCCATTGAGCGGGAGGAATCACAGCAAAAATAGATATCATGCATAGGTCAGTGCTTTTCCATACTTTGAAAGTCTTCACTTAAGACTCTTTATTTTCTCGCCTTTCTGTGATCGCTGTGGCTGAATTTGACGTGGTAACAAAGTAGGGCGACAACAAGAATGAGACTTAAAAATCGATCAGATTTAATTTAAACGGCAACCACAACTCAAATAAGCTTGGGCTGATCAGTCTTCATGTCTAGACAGGCAGAAAGGCAGCACAGGCACTCCCTGTCCTGATGTACTGCTATGCCAAAGCCACTGAACCCACATTTCCTTCACAGGCTTCAGTGCCAGGAGAGCCATATTCATAAAAACAAATGAATTCATTGCTTTGATATTTCTGTTATTGGTTCGTGACCTTGAAAGGCTTCCAGAGGGTCTTCAGGTGTTTTCAAAGTCGTTTCCATGCAGCACTAAAGGTTGACCACCAGGTGGCAATCTGCTACAAGAAATATGTTAGCAGAGACTTAACTAAGATCTTTTAATCCACAACCTGGAGCTATGTCCCAGTTTTTTTGGTCAGTGCGCTCAGTAAATGGCCAGTTTAAACCTCAGGTTTGCTTCCATGTTAATTAAAATCCATGTTTTCATGCCAGCTTCGCAGGGACACTCACTTTGGTATCTTGTTTTGGAAAGCAGGCTACAATCCCACCCCCCTCAAAACACCCTCAAGTGATTTTTTTGATGCTTCCTCGCTACGATAAACAAGCCTAAAAGCTTCAATTAGCCCTTAAAAATCCTATGAGCAAGCTCAAGTAGCATACGCAGTGAAGATGATTCACAACATCCTGCATTAACTTTGTCAGTTATAATCCATCACTTGGTAATAGTCTTAAATAAATCTTATAGTAATTGAGATGAATCCCTCATTTCAATGACAAGTCTGGTTTTTAAGACCCAATTACCACTTTGAGTTCTCTGGCCCAGAGGATGTGCGGCGTATGAGAAGAGGGGGGCAGCGAGCTGGCTGCTTTGGCGGAGAAGCGAGGATGGAGAGATGGACTCGGTCCAAATAGGGATGGATATCTTCCTCAAGGGCTGCACTGCATTAGAGGCCAGGTAGATTTATGACAAACGCACACAATCTTAATTTGTGCTCAGCCCGATAATGCATCTCAAGGCCAGAATAGTTCTGCTCAGTGTTTCTTAACTGGATGTTTCTTTAATTATATGTCAGAGGCCATAAAACTCAAGAGGAGATTTTCCCACAAAGCACTGTTTTATGTCTCGGTCATTACTGTAAATTACAAGTAACAAGAAAATATGGAGGGAAAAAATCAAAAAGAAAAGTGGGTTTATTTGTTTCCATACACTCTTATTTTTTTTTCAGCCTGTTGGTACACTGATCATCTGTAAGCCTCATCAAACATGACACAGTTGCTGCTTCCCCCTACTAAAAAGCAAATTTGCAGGAGGAAGGAGAGGGGGGGGGGGTCGTTCACCTTAAAGCAGACGTGTGTGAAAACAGAAACTCGTCACGTGAAAAGGAGAGAGGAAAAACAAACCTGTACAAATACTGAATAGATGAATAATACAAGAGCAGCTGTAAACATATACATATTCACACAAAAAAAAAAACCAACCTTCAGTGCTCCCCTCCCCAAACATCCAGCAAGACAAGTCATTTCTATTCTTCAGATGGCGTGTGCACACTTACTGTATCGTTATCAGACACGACGGTTAATACTAGGAATAATAACAATTCGAGAAATCACAAAAACCTGCAGGTTCACCGACCTCTACGTGAAAATTCATGACGGCTGTACACAAAAGCTCCTCCTGCCTCCACAGCCCTTGGCTTTACAGTCCTGCCCACTCTGTCCCCCCCAGTCTGTTGTTATATTGCCTTTTTTTGTTTCAACATGATGCCGCTTAATCTTTGGTGAAAACATTTCTCCATTCAGTTACACATTTGTTTGTTTTTTAAATGTATGCACAAAATACCTTCTGCAAAATTTAACTAAGCTGCTGATCTGTCTGAAGAATAAGAAGGGATTCAACATTTCAAATGATTTAAAAGCACCCTTCTTTCAGTCTGTGGGGGAGCATTTCCTCACCATCGGCTTGGCACGCACGCACGCACACACACAAACAGTAAAATCAGTCAGTGCATGGTTTGCTTTCCCTCGTCTATTTTCAGTCTTTCACCCCAAAGCCACTTCTGTGGCGTCCATGTCTGGAGGCACAGCTCAGCTCAGCTCAGCTCGAACCCGGAGGATGACTCGATGGCATACAGCAGCTTGTTCCTCATCAGGTGCTGGTCGCAGAACTCGGGGAGCTTGAGCAGGTTCATGCAGGTGCTGGCGGTGGGCAGGCGATCCAGGTCAGTCCCTCCGTTGTGGATGCAGAAGGCCGGGTAAAGCTCCTGTTTATGAGTGAAGGGCTTCAATTAGAAACTGATAGAGAGAAATCTCTACATCCCCGAGGCGTTTAAGAACCATGGAAATTAAAAAGAAAAAAAAAATGAGGCGACAGGCAACACGTGTCCGTAATGATCCCAATTTCAAAACCAATTCAGATTAAGCAATAACTGTCAACTTCCACAAGGGGATAAATGTTAAAAGAGAGACATTAAGTGCTAAGCTAATACAGTGGAAGTATAAATTGAGGAAATAATCTTAGTGCTTGAAAGGCACCGAGTGGGGAAATCAGCCCACGGTTTGACCCTTGGATGAGACGCTGGAGGAATGGTCATTTCATGTTGTCTAGCTGGCATTTTTTTAAATCAAGCCTCTCGCCGATGAGGCCACCTCATCCGCAGGCGGTGACACGGACCGTTTCCATCACTGGCCGGGCCAACGCACCAGGTACTCCGCCCTGATTTCATCCTGCTTTTTAAAGTTAGCATAGATGGCTCAGCGGCCACACTTGCCCGATTAAATGGCTCTTTAGGGGTTTGGCCATAATGACCCCATTTTTCTGACAATTACCGTATTAAACTATCGTTGCTTATTGAGAAAGTGTCATTACCGCAGGCATCATTTTGGGGGGGAAAAATGGAGAGTTTCCATCATCTTTTTTAAACGGCTTCTCCTGACAGAGCCATTTCTCCTCTAATGAATCCTGGGCCGAATCACGACAGCTAATTAAAGCTTAGCTGGCTTGAGCTGAGGGCCGGGTCAGGGGCCGCTTCCCTACGAATTACCGCCTTCTGCAGCCCAGAGACGAGCGGAGGCGGGAGGAGCGGAGTCATATTTATCAATGGTGGAGTGAAGGCAACACTCAAACACAGAGAGGAGGAGAGCGTTGCTCCCCACAGCGCAAAAATCAAGTTTTCTTAACCGATGACAATAACAAGGAGTACTAAAACCAATCATATCATGATTACACCTTCTGGTTTGACAAAGTATGACGTAAAAATTGTTTAATGGCTCAGAGTAACACTTTCTCCTTTTTTCTCCTATCTCAAACTACTTAAGTGTCCCACAAATCAAGTCAGTGAGAAAGCGAAACAGCTTCCAATTAGGAAATCATTTCAGAAATAGGAGGTTAGCGGTAATGATTCAGCAAACGGTCTTCAGAAGTAGATGGATGGAGTTTCCTTGCATATTAATCTCGCAGAAAACTGCTGCTTTCTGCCCCGTCGCGCAAAGTTGAAAAGTTCAAGAGGCTACCAAGTTCTGAGCGGCAATATTTGACCAGCCAAGGTTTTTCCAGCCAAGCCCACGCATGCGAAGCTGCAGACAGACTTCTTCTGCAGAGGAAGGTCATGAACTATAAAACAACAGTGGACGTGGTGATAAGACTCGGGTCTTATCGCCAGCTAATTTGAAAACGATCATTTTCTAAGCTGTTATCAGTCTGGGCATTTTCATTACAAGCCTATTAAAGAGGGAACACTCCCTTCTGTTGAGGATGGAGAACCAGAGGATAATGGTGGGCAAGGCAAGTGCAGAGAGAAGAAGGGGGGGGAGTCCACATCACCTTGAAGCCCAGCAGCGGTGGTCTGGAGCAGCTGGTGACAAACTTCAGCAACTTGCGCTTTTCGTCATCTGTGAATCCTTCGACCACCTCCCAGAAGATCTGGATGACGGGATGAGTGGCTGAATACCCGCCTGAAGATGACGATGAGGGTGTAAAGTTAGAATGAAATTTCTCAGTTCTATAAATGAGAATTTGCAGAAAAAACATACACAAGAAAATAAAGCACTTTGTACCTACCTGAGTAATTTGTAAAGTTTTTTAGGTCGTCGAGACAAATTGGCACATGAGCCCCAGATATCAGAACCTTTAAGATGTATAAAGCATATTTTTAGCTTCTTTAACACATTTTATGTTTCTTCAGGTTCAGTTATTTATGTCACGTGTAGAATACCTGAATCTCCTGCTGGTCAAACATGCGCAGCCACTCCAGGTTGACCACATTGGCCAGACCCTGTCTGAAGGCCAGGCAATGAGGCCTGATCTGCTTGTTGAGCCTGTAGTCAGCCACCAGATGGATGTAGGCTATTCGGTTTGCCGTGGTCACAGGAATATCTTTGCCTCCAAGCTTCAGCTCAACCACCTGCATCAGAAGGCACACGAGGCATTTACACGGTTCTTTCACAGTTCTTCATTTTCTCTTTAAAGTTCTTCAGTTGCGAGGTGACCGTTCGAGTATTTATTTGCAACGTGCAGGATTTAATTCAATAACACAAAGGTCATTAAAATAGTTTCAGCAGCACTTTGATTAAAGGTAAAGCTCTCTCCATGCAAGTGTGAGGAGAAGTGCACTTCAGTGTTTCCAAATATAGCCCGACTACTGAACATCTGGTCCAATACAATTTGGCCCAGTGTTCTCTTTTCATTAGCTTTAGAGCAGTTAGCACTTGATAAGATGTGCTCGTCTCAGTTCATAAAGCTGGCAGTGCGATGACATCATAGCATCCGCAGGAGTAAGAAAAGAAAAAAAAAAGTAATGTTCATCTTTTTCCAACGCTGTCTTGGGATATGAGATCTAGTGTTTAGACAATTAAATTACTCACATGTATAAACGTGACTTCAGAAACTTTATTTCCTCTTTCTTTTACTCCAATAAATTGATTACAGGGGTTTAAAAAATACTCACTGCCTTTGTTGCTGCTGCATTTCCTGCAAATACTGCAACACTGCACCACGTGGCAATGTGAAAAGTTTTAATCAGGACGATCCACACGGCGGATTAAATCTCATCTCAAGGTGCTGCAGGACTGGGTTTGCATTAATTTTCCTAATTTTAGTCAGTGTGTTATTTGCAGCTGGCCAAAATATGGATAACCACCTTTCTGTGTCTTTCTACCTAAAGTGCCAGTTATCAGCTCAAACTCTTCCGGATGAAGAAAAATATGAACTTGCACTGATTTTCAGCATCACTGTCACAGATAGCTCGACTAAAATGAGCTCAACATCATCGTTTTGCAGTGAACAACTTTCAGCTGCCACGTTGGATCAGGTTGTCATGCTGGAACCAGTTCCCTTTCTGTTTGTTATTTTTCTCATAAACCTCCAACACGTGGCAAACAGGAACGCCGCTTTTAACAATGGTCGCATGCAGACGGTCACAAAAACTGACCGATAAACACTTTACAGGATATTTGTTTAACTAAAATAAAAACTATTGTCTGAAACTGCAGCGGTGATGAATCAGCACCTCTGACGCATTCTTAACAAAAACTGATCGATAAGCTTCACAAAGGCGTTCAGTGCCGCAATACTCAGCCAGACCGCACTATAATGTAAGCGGTTTTTCTTGTGGTTTTTTGTGTTATTTTTCAGCTTCTACCTTTGCACTTGCTTGTGGTCTAACTTAAAGTTAATCATTTTCTGTCTTTTTCTCACTCACAGTGGATTCTGATTATGTGCTAATGTAAGAGAATTACTATTGTTATCTTGCTTGCTTTGGCTATCTCACGAGGGCAAATGCAGGGCAGACTGCTCCCGGGTGTGTGCCTAATCTTTCACAAATTGTTTTCCCTGTCGTGTTTGCGACCAGGAGGGCTGTACCGTGACTCAACCATTTCAGGTGTTTGAGAAGAGCTAATACGACGCGCTAAGACCCTGAGTAAACAGGAGCTCCGTGCAGAGTGCAGGTCTGGGCTTAGGTGACTCAGAGTGATGGTGGTTGTTCACCTCCGGAGCCTTGAGCTTTGGAGGGGGCGTGCTTAAGAGCAGCTAGCTGCTTCTGTCAGGCGTGTTGTGAGGTAATTTCTCGGGGAAAAGCAGGTGGAACGGTCAACAGAGCTGCTGTGTTCGCTGCACCGCAGCAGGGCTTAGGGTGACAGCGGTGACGTGCTTTATCTCTCTCAGAGCTGAAAAGTGGTACATTATGAGGGAAATGAATTATTAACGCCACAAAGAGAAACCAAACAGGAGGAAGGACAGACGGCTAAGCATGACCAGGATACAAAGAGATGGAAAAAAAAAAGTACACGTGAATCATTTATCCAACTAAATCCCACCCTGTCCCCAACCCCGGTCACCTGAGCTTCTCCCAGATCGTTGTTGACCACGGTGAAGTTAAGGCCCAGCTCTTCCACGTCACCCTCGTAGCTCTTGAGGAAAAGCAGGTTGCGATACATCTCTGGGTCCAGGGAGGCCAGGTGGTGAATGTCCACATCTGCGCTGGTTCCAAGAAGCTTGGACAGGAAGAAACTCGCAAAGGGCAATTCCACCAGCATGTTTTCATAAAGCGCCTGCGGGAAAATGTTGATGTTAATCCCTTAAAGCCTGCATCAAGAAATAATTTGCCACGAAATTCTGTTTTGTTTTGGGGGGGTTTTAATTGAGGGTTTAAACCTTCTGACAAAAACTCAAAATTGATTTGTATAATATTTTCTGCATTCAGCATAAAATCTACCTTTACCGCACCAAATCCATTCAAGTTTAGCAGTAAGCAACATCTCATTAAGGCAACTTTTAATACAGGGAGTTGATTCTAAATTCGATTCCAATTAAAATGTATTTCTCTGTATCAATCGTGCCCTCCCTCAGAGTTTGTATTTGTCCAACCAGAGAAGCCAAATATATTCAAACTACAGTCCAGGTGAACGGGAACACTGTACCGTTTGGAAAACCAAATACGTCGCTTCCTAAATTATTCAGCGTCTTCAGAGATTTACTCACTTTTAGAGGCAACCTCAAGTGGCCATTTTTTCTGCCCTTTTGTTTTTTAGTTTCATTGCATCAAACACCACAATTAAATAACTAAGAGCCTGCTTCCAGCAGCAACCAAAATGCTAGCAAGCACAAATTAAAGAAAAAAATAATAACAAAATATCACATTTGCCTGAAACTCCTAACAATGAATGAAGTGATAGAGACTTCATCTGATCACATCTGAAAATACACAAAACAACCTACCGCAAACACACACGCTTCTGCTTCACCGGACTCAAACTTTATAAATGCCAATTCTCACCTTGACCTTAAATGCCATTAAGTACCACAGCCGGGCAGGTGACTCATAAAACGAAAAGCTAATGTACTTGAATAGTCCGAAAAAGAGCCCATTGGAGACATTAAAATATACAGGTCTTTATAAATGATTGCGCTAAAAACCCTGACCGCATCAGCTAAATGGATTATAAATCTAGAGGATTTCCATAATGCATGCATCTTAAACACACACACACGCAAGCATAAATCACGGCTATTTTCTAAACACAGGTTAATTGTGCAACTCCAAACATTGTCTATTTTTTATGCAAAATAATCCACTTAGCATTTCTCTCGTGGCCGCGACTCATTTCAGACCATATGCGCGGCGTGGCCCCTTGAAACCTATCAATAACACTTGTGCTGGGAAGAGGCAGCATTAAGTATATGGAAAAAACCTGTAGCCTTATTTTTTTCAATGCCATTTACTTTATTTATGAGTGTTTATTGCCAGAAATTGTGCCAAAATGACTTGGGCTGGAAAGAATTAATTATTATGGCCCAGGCCCTTTTAATATAAGTGAGTGCAGTGGCAACGCAATTAAAGCAGATCGCGGCACCATCAGGTGGAATAAATGCCAACAACATTGCAGGTGCATTCTGTTAGCTGCCAAATAAACTCCTTAATTTACAACATTAAAAATCAATAAAATTATAATGCCTTCCAAACGCATCTCTATCAATCAGCAGTGCAGAACTATCAGTCAGAGAGCAGACTGTGCAGAGAGCTGGTGTTTGGGTCGGATCAAAGCAGTTCACAAAGAGAAAAGGCCACTGCCGAAGAGGCTGGAAGAGAATCTTGATATTTGGACAAACGCATGCTCCCATCTAGATTAAACGCAACTTTTTAATCTTTAGGTTGAAGCGATGCCACTGCAGCAGCAAAGTAACCTGTTTTCATGTTTTCCCATTTGTGGCTTAAATCTTTCAGCTTGTCAGCTGGGTGGACAAGTGAGGAAGAAGGATGATGGCCGGCCTCTATTCTGATGTTCAATCCACTTTCAGTGAGTACCCCCAGACAAGCCACTCCTGCCTGTAATACATCACCTCCACAACAATGGCACGCCTCGGACATTAATTAACAATATTAATCTCCTGTGTCCTTTGAGCCGCGCCGTGAACTGTGCACACTGCAGCAGCGGTGATGCAATCCCAATCTATATAAACGGTTGCCTTTTATCCAGGCAATAACGGCACTAAACAAATATCAATACACCTCTCAAGTGGCCACTCAAACGTCCATTTTTATGGAGAAAGAGGAACTTAAGGTAAGGTTAATTGAAAGTCAAATTCAAATTAATTTCCCACCGCCTAATTGCCTGAACCATTAGCTCTGGGGAGCACAATGTTGCAAGACGTAGGGGTGGGGAGCTTGTAACTGCTGATTGATCATGTCTCACTTCCACAGAATGCAGAGAAGAAGAAGAAAGGAGAGGAGAGGAGGGGGGGGCTCAGAGCTCTGATAAGTGGACTGGACCACCCAGGGCCGAGCAAGAGAGAAGAGACCTGGATGTTCCTGACTGTAAAAGAGATCAAAATGCTATTACCACATGCTTTGAACGCTTATTTATGTCCTGTCTCTGACGAGCTGCTGATTTAGTGCCAACCAAATGTGATCACTACACAAACAAGAGGTAGGAATCATCGGCTAATGGAAGATCTAATTGAGAGGCGACCGCTTGTCATGAGGTAATTCTTCTCCAGACTGAGATGGTACCCCCCCCCCCTCCCAACAACGCACACCCCTGAAGGAGGCATCTTGATAAACAATCACCACCACATGCATTAAGGATGATTTAGAAACATTAGGCTCTAATAAATAGTGCCATCAGGCAAGGAAAGGGGCAGAAAAACAATGCTATCAACAGATTACGCAAACTGCTCATTAATGAAAATAAAGCCCACGCAAGTGCCAGATTTAAGTTCTTGACAAACTCCTCCATTATATAGGTTAATATTTCTTAGTGTTTTACTTTGGAGGCTCACCTTTCCGAGGATCCTGCCTAAGAAGTAGTAGTGTCTGGTGAACGAGTCTCCCACCAGCATCTCTGCAGCGGGGCTGGGGTACAGCAGGCCCTCGTTGGTCGTCTTGAAGAAGCCCTGGTTGGGGTTGAAGCCCGATTTGAGGAGCTCATTGAGGAACTCGCGAAAGATCCCACCTCCGTCGATTCCCGCCTCATCCAGACCGTGAGCGTTCAGCAGGTGCACTCTGATCCTCTTCTTTAGGTCCGGTTCTTAAAAAAAAGAAAGAAAAAAAGACACGGGACATCAGGAAGATTTCATCAAGGTACAACAAGAATAAATATTAAAGACACTCTCTGATAACATTCATGGTCACAGTAAACTGAATTTATTTTCCCTCCATAAATGTCACCAACAGCCTCCTGAAGATCTCAGAGATTTTTTATTCTTCACTTCACATTACTTTTTATAGTAATTTCCAGCAGGGAAATTAATTGAGACACACTGCCAGTATCTTCAGTCTAACAGTTAATGGTCATGTTGTCAGTTTTTATGATCACAAACCTATTTCCTGCCATGAAATTGAGAGAACAGCATATAAACAGAGGTTTTCACAACAAAGCTAGCTGCTAGCTTTAAAACAATAGTTTTAGCTTAAAGGCATATAAGGAAACAAACCATTTCCTGTGATATAAGTGGAGTGAGATTGTTATAATTCAGGACAAAACTGAACTCTTGCATCATTACTTTAAAGTTCGGTTTGACCTTGGTTACTCTTGGAAGTTAGGAGACTGAGTTTCTTGTAACTCTTTGGCAGCCCTGTGGATCAGCAGTCACAACATGCTGCTTTTTACATCACGTGTACACTGCATTCAGTATTTCTAATCATAAAAAATACACTTTCATATGTTTTTTAAAGCTTAAAATCATCTGTTGTCTGATTTTTCCCCCCGATTAAACAAACCTTGCTGACTTATTTTCTAAGTGCTTTTATGAGCTAACAAATGAAATGTGACTGTGTTTACCAAACATGCCCTTCCTGGTAATCAGCTGGATGACCCCCATTGTTTAAAATACCCCTATATTTATGTAGTTTTATTTTGTTCTAAGCAGGAAATCAGTTTTGCAAGTAAAAATATAAACTGTTGTGAATAGAAACAATTAAATGCATATAAAAAAAACAGTGATTAACACATCAAAGTAATCTATGCCTCACAGCAAAGGAGAAGAAATGAGCGGAGAGGCCCAACAACTTGTAAAAGTTAAGATCAAAGTCCAGATTTTTAGGCCATTTTGACAGAATCACATTAGTGGAGGTTTGCAAACATTCACTTACATAACTTCCTCTACCTTCTTCCTAACTTTTGCCCTCATTGACCTTCTGAGTAACCCTGTGAAACCATTTACACAGTGACTAAATTATTTCATATTCAGTGCAGCCGACAGGAAATATTCCTGTTCCATTTTGATGTCACCTTTATATTAAAACTAAAACTTGAACATTTTATCGAGCTGACTGGTTCCTTTTTTAAATAATTAATAAAATTGCAATTATTTTGACTTGTTATTATTATCGATCTATTAAATATTAAAAGGTTCCTTTAGAGGGTTGAACTTATTTACCATCAGAAAATGTAAAAACAGTATTAATGTATACACTTGCCACCCACTGTTAGGGAAACTGCTCATTAATCCAAATATGTAATCAGCCAATCACAAGGCAGCAAATCAATATGTTTAGGCGTATAGGCATGGTCGAGACAACCAGCTGATGTTCAAACTGATCGTCAGAATGAGGAGGAAAGATAATTTAAGTAATTTTTAGCATGGTGGCTGGTGCCAGACGGGCTTTTCTGAGTATTTTAAAAACTGCTGATCTGCTGGGATTTTCCACACACAGTCATCTGTAGATTTTAAAGAGAATGATCCAAAAAAGAGACAATATCCAGTGAGCAGTAATTGTCTGCATGAAAATGCCTTGATGAGGTCAAAGTTCAAAGGAGAATGGTCATGCTGCTTAAGGCAGACACAAATAACCACTCATTACAGCCACGGTAGAAGAAGAGCATCTCTGAACACACAACACACTGAAATTTGCAGTAGGTGGGCTCCAGCAGCAGAAGATCACACCAGGTGCCACTGCAGCTGTTTTCTGTCCACTAAGAAAGAGAAACTGAGGCTACAATTTGCATGGGTTTAGTATCGTGGATATGAAGCCGACAAATCTACAGCCACTGTGTGATATAGAAACAAGTCAACATGGACCAAAATCTCAGAGGAATGTTTCCAGCATCTTTTTGAATCAGTGCCACAAAGAATTAAAGCATTTCTGAAGGCAACCCAATACAAGCAAGGTGTACCTAATGAAGTGGACATTAGGTGTATATATTCCCACAAGTCTGAAGTGCTGTGCGTTTTAATCCAACAAACATATTTTGCACTAAAGCACTTTCTTGACCTGCAAAATATTATAATCAAATTCTGTAAAAGGTCATCTTTCAGAATAATTAATGTATGGCAATAAATCAAGACAGCTATAACGTATATACACACATGAATGATATAGATCATGTCTTTAGCCCAGGTCTCCTACTACTCTTTTTAATCAGATTGCTCCCTCTCGAGCACCCTTTCAAATTCAAACACAAAAGAGGTGACTTAAAATAATTGATTCCGCTTTTATGCGCTCCATTATAATAATCGCGACCACAATTACAGCTTTACTGAAATTCAATACTCTGCACAGGAGGAGAGCCAACCTTCATCTTTGCTGCTAACCAAAACCTTGATCCTTGATATTAAGATTTTAATGGAGCATAACAAGAGTTTCGGGAACATTATCGGCATTTACTACAGAATGCCGCCTCATTTCTTGTGCTCGGAATGACGCAGCTGCACGTTTTCTATGGTGTAATGTGCTATGATGTACTCGCTTCACATTGTTTACCCACAAAATAATGCACGTATTACAGTTTTCTTTTATTGAAACTGTAACGCGCATGCAGTACCGTTTTCTGGAGAGAGTTTGTCGTAGGCGTCCTCATATATGTAGTTGCGCCTGATGGTGACATTGATGCCGTCGGGGAACGGGCCGTCCCCCTGCACATCTCGCTTGTCGGCGAAGATTAACCTCTGGAAGATCTACAAGACAGACATGAACCCGGTGACAGGGTCAGTGACAAATCCTGGGAGTTATAAAATGTTTAATCCTGCGAATTATTTTGAGCTTTAGATTTTGAACATACAAACACGAACAATTCCTAAAAGCAAAGCGCTGCTAACCAATGATGGGTAAAATCCAAATATGTAACTGGATAACTGAAACAAATGGATTTTTGCTCCTCTACTTTTACCTCCAATCAATAAAAAAAATATGAATGTAGCTACAAAGACGTAAAGCGCTGCACTCGAGTTGTTACCACAGTGTTAAATACTTACTGGCAAGCTTTAATATTCTCAAAATAACCAGCAAATTTAATAGCATTATATGTATACTATATAAAGGCAATCACTATAATACAACACTCAAAGCCTTATGGTGCAGCTGAGTATGGAGCAGCGGTGCAGTACCTTCACTCGCTCCTCGAAGGGCACCACAAATGGGAGCTCGGTGAGGATGGCCAGATGTCTTTCCTCGGACACAGACAGCTGTGGAGGCTCTAAACCAACTAAAAAAACAAAAAACAAACCCACAGTGTTCGATATTTTAGCGATTGCTTTAATGCAGGGAATCAGTCATTTTCTTCTTGTTTTTATACAATCTAGTTATTTAGTGATTTTTGTCCAAATCACAGTAAAAAAAACTCATGATCTAAATACTTTGTGCTTTTATAAAAAAAAAAAAAGTAACTTCATGAGTCTCAGATTTAACCAGGGGCGTAATTCCCAGGGGGGTTATGACCCAACCAATATAATCCCCCCAATAAAATTATGAATTATCTTGCATAAATACCAGCAAAATAGTTGCATGTTTATTCATCTGGGGATTTATTTATTTATTTAGACACAGATCTTGACCCCCCCAATGTTCAGCACAAAGTTACGCCGATGAATTTAACCCTCAGTATGTGCAATATAATTGTTCATTAATACACAATATTTGTAATTTAACAGCCAAGTGGTTTTTGAGCTGGAAGCACACTCTCCAACATCACTCTGTAACACTCATCTAACATAATCGCTCCTCACTGTTAAGCATTACGATTAAAACTTCAATCGGTCCACAGGCCAACCATTAAATACCCTTTCCACCCTACAGCCTTTTAATTAACCCAGCTGTGACCTGTCCATCCACCTGCTGGGCTTTATCCATTAGGCTGCTGTTTGTTTTGTATTAAACTTGGCATTTAGACTGTTTAGCCCACAGAAGAAAAAAAACGCTACAATAGCTAAACCGCTCTTCACCCTCCTCCGTGTCCACTGCAGCTCAATTATTCTGCCCAATTAGTCAATCTGATCTGCATTTTCCCATCAGGTTTCCATCTTTGAGGAGAAATATGGCCTCTGAGTGGTCAATACATTGCTCATTCATCAGCCATGGGGCTGTCCATTTAAGGAAATGAGAAAAGGCCAGACAAACACGTGGACCAGATGTGGCTGACTTCATCAGGTACTTTCACGCTAATTGAATTTATCCCACACGGCCTCTGAGTGGCACTGGGTAGATCATACACACATTTTTATCAGCTTGTTTTCACACCGTACTTCACAGAAACCCAAAGTGAGCCTGATGAAGCCCCGTGTCGACGTCAGTGTATTTTCCTGAGTGCCTAATTGAGTCAATGAAGAGAAAATGTGGTTAATATATCTTGGTAGGAATGGGGAAGGTTAATGACTTTTCTGCAGCTTCTTTTCACATCCCTGGGAGGCCTGTGAATGAAACATTATGGTACTGGAAATGTACTTCTATCTCTTTATCTCACTCATTGAGGAAGAATCTACTGGCTATCAGCAATAACACTTCCTTTACACAAACATGATTTTACACTCAAACTTCTCTTATCAGATACATTATCAATGCACAATTCCATAATATATGAAAAGCAAACACAGAGAAGGTGACTTTGGACAGCAATTACTGTGATTTCTTGGACTACTTATCAAGCTGACACAAACATTATGTGCTTCTAAACTTTGCCAAATGCCAAAGGAGTAGCTGTGTGGTGTACATTAAACAGCGCTGATGATAATAGGCTTAAGAGTCTAGTCATTCCAGTTGATGACAAATAAACATCAACTATTCTGCGATTTCAGAGCAGGATAAATATGAAGGTCAATTAGATGACATAGAAAAAGGTAAAGGGGCTCAATTTGACACCCATCTTTTTATAAGGGGAAAAAAAAACACCTAACAGCAGAAATTACAGTACCATCCAGTGTAGACTGAAGTGGCCCAATGCGGCCCATCCTCCGTGTTCTCCATACGTGTCTTGCAGATGGGACGTACAGCTGGGTGACCTGGAGAGAAAAGAGAGGAAGATAATGATGAACCTGAAGCTCCTGCCTGTGCCTTCGAGCCAGAATAAGGGTTACAGGTGACTTTACAAGCCCAAAACATCTTTAAAATAAGAAGTCTTTGTAAAGTTTTTCTTACTTTTACAGCAGTGGTGTACACATAACCTTTTTTTTTTTTTAATTTAGAATAATTTTCATTAACTTTTCAGCTACAAACAGTAGAATATGCTGACTCTGTTACCACCTCTTGAAATTATGCTCTTCTGTGCAACGAAAAAAGAAAAGAAAATAAGCTGAAGTTTATGAAACTCCTCTCACTTGCTCTAAACATGTCTTCACCTTGTTAGAAGGGATAAAATGTGTTGTGATGATCATTTTACCCTTAAGAGGGTAAATTCATTTTATAATTCTGTCTATTAAAATTAAACCAATGCAGAACACGCAATGTAACAATGAACCAAACAGCTGTGATGACAGGTAAATACCTTATCGGCCCGGATGTTGACCTCCTCCGAGAGCCAGTGACCTGCCGGACAGAAGGGTCGGCGGATGTCACGAGCTTTCACCATCTTCACCAAGTTAGTGATGACCTAAAGTGGAAATCAAACACAAAGACACACACACACACACATCCATACACATACCACATTAACATCTTTAAGTCTGACATCAGCATCCCTACAAGAATTCTTAAAAACCGCGGCTAAAGTCTATTTTCAGAGGAGAGCAGCTGTTTTTTTCTTTCACATATAGGCTGTTCAGTAGGATGAGGTGCCTCCTCTTGGAGGAAAAAGAAAAAGCAATTTGAGAATTTAGCCATTAGTGCGCCATTTATGGGGAGTATAAAAGAAAAACGACCTGCGCCATCCCTCAACGTCCAGCCCTGTTAATTACTGGCGAGGTCTGCTGACATCAGCCATCGGACAGAGGAAGCAAAAGGCCGAGCAGCACTGGATCACAGAGCTGTAGCAGAAGGGCGAAGGGTTGCAATGATATTTCCATTTGGTTACACTGATATTACTGAACCTTTGTCCGAATGCATAATGCTTTAAAGGATTGAGACTTGTATCATTAACCTGAATTATTCTGACGCCATGTGAATGTTTCATGTTTCAACGGGGCCTCTTTCAGTAAAAGTTGCAACAGCATTTTTTCCTCTTTGAACCTAAACAGCAATAACATATCCCTACTCAGTTGCTAATTTCCAATAAATTCAGACTTTTGATTCTGGTGCCATCATTTGTGATTCTCTGAGCCAGTGCGAGAGGGGCGTGGCCCGTTATCTCTCGCTGCAGCAGACAGAGTAGAAAATAACTTAACTAAATGGTGCCTTTACATTTCACTTATGCAACAAGTCTTTTGCACATTTGGAAACCGTTGCGAGTCTATCTCTGTGAACATACAAAGTGACCTATGTCTGAATGACAGCATGCCCTCACTTTAGCAAACTAATGAGGCCTAAAATGTTACATATCCCATGTCTGGAAAGGCTTTAGAGCTTTTTCAGTCTGCTAATGACTCAAATGTTAATAAGAGGCTCCCCTGTTGCTATGGCAAGTCCGAGTTAGACACCTACTGAACAATCACATGCACGTCTTTGCATGAAGATGTAACGCTCGCAGCCAGTCAATTTCCGTATAGTACCTCAGCTAGATTATTCCAATCGACATGTTCATTTCTAAAGCATGTCATTTACATAGAGTAACAATCAATCTTGGCCAATCACCGGGAGGCAACCAGAGCCCGCAATAATGGCAAGTGCAAAAAGCTGTAAGAGGCACGTGACGATGGGTTTGGAGCAGACCTACCCCCTGACTCTGGGAATGAATAAGCATTCCTTAATTAGCCTATCGGGTTAAGTGCAAACCTTAATGGGCCTTTCCCAAACTCCGGCGTGACATCGTTCTCCAAACATAGCCAAGAAGAAAGTTCCATTAGCAATATTAATACAAGCTTAGTTGATCATTTTCATTCAATTAACTTCTTTCAATTAAATAGATAGCTCGACAATGGAGGTGATAAAAGATGGGGAGGGACAGCTGATGACACGAACCAAACATTAGCGTGTTAGGGGTCAGCAGCGTTAAACCGACTGTAAATCCCAACGTTCAATTTGGAAAATGCATTTCCCCTGCTCCCCACTTCTTTAATGGGTCGTTTTAGCTGACAAGAGGCCTTTGAGCTGATCTTTTATGAAAATCCCAGACATGCGCTTCACGTATTCACCACCTTTCAGAGAACACAAGCGTTCACTTTTAAATCCTTTGTCTAAGGGCCAAGAACAAAGTTGCTTAAACACAGTTTCTCGTGGAGAAAAGCAAAGAGGAGAAGTGGAAGGAAGATGTGGAATCGAGACTAGGATTAAGTTGAGGATGTTTTCTGCCTCATTTCCTCTGGGTAAATAATCAGCGTATGACCTCTCTGGTGCTCCGTCTCATCTTTGCCTGTTCATGCTTACATGCTTAACTTCCACTGGTATGGACAAGCATTAGGCCAATCTTGCCTCAACGCACAGAGGGACTACACAACAATTAGGCCCATCGCTAATGTGCCATGCTTCACGGTTAACATGCTGATGAACAGACTTCAATAAAACAGATTTAGCATGATCATAGGAAAGACTCATGAAGAATATGTAATGCTCACTAAATACATGTGTGCACTGAAAGCTAATTACTGAGATACTGCACGAATCCTTATTGTGCTTTGTGATCTTAACTCCTACTTGCACATGACTGCTCTGGATTTTTCTTATCGATGACAGAAAATATGCCCACACCTGAGGCCAGAAAAGATTCAAAAGTTTCCAATTTTATGCTAAATTTAAAATTTTCTACTCAATATAAAGAAAAACTTCATCTTAAAACACTAGCTAAATTTCTCTCGCTGGTATATCTACTGAGATACATTGTGCGCTCACTTCCTGCCTCATGTTTTAGGGTTAAACACACGTGTAAGCAGGTTAAAGGAAAAATATTTTCACAACAATGAGACTGTGGGGCTTTTTCTGACATTTTACTGCTCAAAACTTCAGTTTTCAAATTACTGGCTTTGCCACACAGTGAGAAAGCAGGTTTCTGACTTTATTTCCCATGATGCACTTAGAGAACTGTAGGAACTGCAAAGTTTGAAAGTTCTGCTTTTTAGAAACTCTGATATTTTTTCCCATTACTTGATACACTTTTGTTTTCCATCAATTTAACTCTTAGCTTTTTTTTTGAATGTGCACTTTGTGTTTGGCAAAACCCTCAATGTCATACGTTTTTATGCTCTGAAAATGAAGAAGATAATAATTTTACCTGGACATAATGAGAAATACAAAACAGACAAACAAAAATGCTATAATATATATATAGGACTACACATCTTACCTTGAAGAGTTGCACCCAGCGCTTCTGTTCGGCCTGGATATGCTGCTGAACCTCGGTGTTCGTCTTCACCCCCACACTACGGAAGGCAGCCATGTACTCCTCTCTGTGCTCTGCTTTGGTCTTAGGGTAGGCCAGCTTGATGATACCCAGACATGCATCTCTCAGACAGCGAGACAAAGTCACAAGCTCTAACAGCGTGAAGGGCATCATGGAGGACTGCGTCTGACCTGTTGAGAGGGAAAATACATTTACAGATATCGATCTGCACCACCTGTGACTGCTAAAAACAAAGGACAAAGCGGGAAATGAGCGATATGGGATGGATATGTATCCCAATCTGTCGTACATTCGCCTGTCCAACGACCTCTGTACAAAATATTTGTCAAATAAAATATGTAACGTAGATATAAAACAGGGCACCTAGAGGACTACCAGAGAACCATAGATACGCCATTATATCAAGTTAAACAGATGTTTATGTCTATTACCTTCCATTGCATGTCCAAAAAACTCGCTGTCATGCACGGAGATAAGAGAGTGGCTGAAGAGAGAGCTGAAGAGATAGAAGACAGGAATGATGCGGTTGGAGTCCTCAAAGGACATGGGAGACCCTCGGGAGATCAGCTGTAAGAGTGGCACCATAGACCTAAAGGAAACACAGACACATAAACATTTGAAAAAATAAGTATAAGGTTGTGTGAGCAGGCAGAAATATACTGCACATGGATACAAGCTAATGGGAGCTTAAAAACCTGCAGTTTGTCTACTGGCCAACTGAGGCCTACTGCAAAAGTCCCATGTTAAAAGCTCAACTTTACAGCATTAAAAAACATATTTACAGATTGCTTCTGGTTAACTGAATCACACTGAATGGCAGGTGGAGCCGGTTGGTGTCTGCTAGGCCTCATCCACTAGTTCAAGTCATTAAACTGGACATCTTTACTGTGCGTGTGCTGTTTGCCTGTTCTGGAGCATTTTTAATATCGGACTAATCTTATGGCTTGTAGTGTGGTAAAGACTGTCCAAAAAGTCTGCTTCTTTGAGGTTTTGGTGGGTGATATTCTGGTATTTTTTCATCTCTTACTGTATGGATGTTTGTGTGTTCCCCTTTCATCCAAATGCCCATCTTCTATACCATCTACGATACAAACGTGGTGCGTCTGGAAAGTATTCACAGCGCTTGTTCCACACTTTATCAAATTACACTCATACTGCAAAATGGATTAAATTAATTTCTCACCTCAAAATTCTACACAAAATACCCCATAATAATATTTACATATATTTGTTATCTTGGTTGTGTGCTTAGGGTCGTTGTCCTAGTTCGAGATCCAGAGCACTTCAGTGCAGGCCATCATCAAAGATGTCACCGTACATTGCCGCATTCATCTTTCTATCGACCCTGACTAGTCTTCTCATTTATGCTACTGAAAAATCATCCACACAGCATGATGCTGTCACCACCATGCTTCACTGTAGGGATGGTCTTGTACAGCTGATGAGGAATATCTGGTTTCCTCCAGATATGACACTGGGCATTCAGGCCAAAGAGTTCGATCTTTGTTTCATCAGACCAGAGAATTTAGTTTTCATGGTCTGAGATTCCTTCAGCTGCCTTTTCATTGAGGAGTGGTTTCTGTTTGGCCACCCTATCACACAGGCCTGATTGGTGGAGTGTGGGAGAAGTGGCTGTCCTTCTGGAAGGACAATGAAATTCTCCTCTTTCCAAAAGAGCAATGCTGATGCTCTGCCGGAGTGACCATCGCAGTTCTTGGTCACGTCTTTATCTAAATCCCTTCTACTATAATCTCTCAGATTGGCCGGGTTACCAACTCTATTGAGAGTCCTAGTGGACTTTTTCCATCTACAGATGATGGAGGCCATTGTTCTCATTGGGACCTTCAATGCTGCAGAAATGTTCCAGATCTATCTGAATGTATCTGAATCCATCTTGGAGTAAAACTGTAACATGACAAACTGTGCAACAAATGAAGCACTGTGAATACTTTCTGGATTCACTGCATATCTATAACAATGCTTCAAAAGATAAAAATCGTATAGTCAATGTTAGAGTAGCTCACCCAGTGATCATCTTGGTTGTCATGGAGGTGATGAGGTGCCAGAGATGTCTCAGGAAGCGTGCATTGAAAGCCAAGCTGTACAGAAGTCTGCAGAGAACAAAGACAAGCACATAAAACAGAAATATTTAAGTATATTAAATGGAACTGAAAAGACTTGAGTGAGATATTTCAATCAAATGGCACAATCAGTGTGAAGAACAATACATTTACCCTTGGCCAACCTGTTTACCCTGCTGAGATTGTCAACTTTGTCCCGTTAATCAGGGAACACCCAGAAAAAGACACTGTTAACCAATATTTCCCTCACACAATTTTCTTAGTATTTTTTCTTTCTGTCCTTTCATACCTTGCGAGGGGCAAAAGGAGATTAAATTAGCCATTAAGCTTTATTTAGGTGAGGCACCTTCCATTAGTAAACTAGTTGGTGGTGAGGGTGCCCATAAACAGCCCTCTGGCTTCCTGCTGGAGCCCCATTTAACTTAATGACCAGGGGACGGGGCGACAAGACAATGCAGGACGTAGGAGGAGGGGAAACCTGGTCCTCGCTGTGACCCTGCAGTACTGGCATGCTTCCACACTCACAGTGAATTACATGATAACGCAGAGGAAGGCCCACATACTTTGCTTTAGTCTCTCTGCACTCAACGGGCTGTGGCACCAAGGTGTGAAGGCGCTCTTTGTTCAAGTGTGTGTTTTTTTTGTGTATGCTCCTAAATTGCATGGCTTTTCACACGGAGGATAAGAACAGGTGACAATAATGTGGTAAGTAAGCTGAAAAGCAACATGAAGTAGCCCTGCATATAATAGGCCTCTGTCTACTGACACCTACTGTATGAGGATGATTGCCGTTAACAGGGCAGCATCATGTGTTCACAGTAACACAGAGGAATAAAGGTCAGCAGAGGAAAAACATAAAAGTTGGTTGAGTGGGAAAGGGGCAATTCCATGTCTGCTAGATAGTCTCATCTCAGTATCAATGTTCAAATTCCCATTCCACCATCCAATCTGCCAAAATGGAGATTAACATTAGGAGCAGACAAACCTCAATATGGCTTGAAAAGTGGTTTGTGTTGATCACAGGCCATCTGTCAGTGCAACAAGACACTGGAGGGAAGCAAGGAGCAGTGCTGTGGGCCCATAACAAGTGATGTGGGTGTTTGATTGAAATGGGAAACAAAACACTAAATGCCAGCTGACATGCTGATTTACAGCCTGAGAGAACCCAAACCCCCATTTCAATCATGGAATGAACCACTAATAAACAAAGTCAAGACATCAGAAGGGGTTGTGTGTACATATGTGTGAGTGTGTGTGTAAAAAGCAGGTTGATGAATAATGTCTGGATCATTTCATTTTGCACTAATGAAAGAATCTCAGTTCAGCAGAAAAAACAAACAAACAACAAACCCCCGAAACATCAGCTGTGCTCAGGTCAGATCTGATACCGTGAGCCTTGAACGCGCCTCAGCCTACAGACAAATTTGTTTTGCTGGCTTCTGTGTCCGCATGAACCAACAGCATTTTCTTTTTTTTTTAATCACACCACCGCAAAGATCGCGGTAACGGTTCAAAAGTAAATGGAGGTCACTTAATCAGAGTGACCCTGTTAGCAGCAGAGTGCTACACTGGAAGAAACCAAACAATCAAAGTGAAATTACACCAAATATCCAACCCTAACAGTTAAAGTGAATTACTGCGTGGTCTCCAGAACAAACCTGAGCTAAGTATAATTAGCAAATCAATCAAAAATCTATTTTGGTCCCAGTTGATTGTCCTGCTTTTAAAGTTACCCTATAGAAAAAAGTGTGGAGTGCAGTTTAATGAGACATTTTACATATTTATTAAAAAGGCAGTGTGCTGGGCTGGCTGCACGACTGGCCGGCTTCTTTTTTTTTTTCCTTTCTTTTTTTTGCTTTAAGACTCGTAAATCAAGACCAGAATGCAATTTGCTCCCCTTAGCCTCTTGTAAAGCTATCCCATCCACTCCTGCAGTGATTAATCTTTCTCAGTGAGCTAATTATTTTGTACAGATATCCAATAATGATGGAAGAGGAAGGACAGGATTTATGGTAAAAGCCGAGAGAAAGAGGAAGCTGTAAAAATTAATAAATAAATTTAAAAATAAGGGCTGAAATTCTTCTAAATTCTTGTCAACCGCTTGTAAACAACAATGCAAAATTACTAGCTGACCACTAGAGTCCAGCTGCACATGCCCAGTTTATATAATTACTTGAAAGGATTTGGGGAATGTTATGGATTCAAATAATAGCAAAATATCTGTCTAGTAAAGCAGAGCTGCTAATGTGATCCCGAAATGCATCCTCACATATAAATGAACTGACAGCAACTGGCTTCAATAATAATTAACTAGAGCTGGTTGCCCGTCCATGAAGCTCAGCCTGATCACCTCCTGTCAGTCAATGCACCATCTAGACCCCCACGCTACCTCTGACATCCTGGCCCTAATGCAATCAACCTGAAAAGGGGTAATTGCCCTCATCCAGAACTGACAGCCTCCCTGACATCCCGGCTTCCTCTGCCGGTTGTAAATGCCAGCGGGTGCGGACCACTGATAACTGCCTGCCTGCCTGCCTGGTTTTATCGTTACTTACATTACTGCTTACAGCGCGGAAACACATAAACACACAGTTTTCCTCTCAATCAGGTGGCTCCTGGGATGCAAGGCTGATCCCGTCGAGATGTGCAAAGTGTTATGATATGCCATTTAAAAAACGAAAAGCTTTTACATTTACTTTGAGGTTGTGTTTTTGATTCAGACACGCCTCCTGGCGTAAGGCTACTTACATTAACTTCATTACATGACACAGGAAGAATGAAAGACCCCCCAAAAATGTGCGTCTTTGTACCTGACTTTTGGCACCATGAGACGATGCTGCACCATCAGCGTGTGACAGATGGACGCCATCATGGTGAAGACCTCCTCGCTGGCTGAATCCCTCCACACCAGGTTGAGCAGGGCGTTAGTCTGGTGTTTGGTGTCCAGTTTGTGGACACACTCTTCTGTTATCAGCTGAACTGAAATCCGGCTGTCATCCTAGTGAAGAAAGAGATGAGTGTTATTTAAAGGACTGTGATTATGTGATTGAGAAGTATGTGTACGAGGGTAAAAAAAAATAAAAATGTTATTTTAGTTTTTTATAGTTTATTTTCGAGATGCAATCTGCAATTTTTAGGTTACTGTTAATAAAACCAAGCGTTTAAATATCAGTTTTTAAACTTGTCGGTGTCATATGAGAGTATTGTGGAGTGTTTGTTGCTACTAATCTGCCTGGTTTGTGCTTGTGATAACAGTTATCTATTTACTTCTCTTTTAAAGAAATGTTTATTGGCTCTTGGTGAAAGCATCTTCTGTGACCACACAAGAGTGCACAACGAATTTCCCAACTAGGACAATAAAATATATTGTATCGTATATTATCGCTTTATTATCGCTAGACGAGGTGTCTGAATGTACGCATTTTTGAAGGTCTGAGGCAAAATGTTTTAAGCCACAGCGGTGCAGAATCCTTCCAAATATTCATTTATTCAGTTTCGTAAGTTAATCATGTTTACAGTGGGCCAACCACCAACTGGTGGTAAATATTTACTCTAAATCCATCGATAAGTAATGAGTAATCCTGCTTCAAACACAAAAACACAGAAACAAACTAAACCAACCACAACCGCCATAGCAAAGCTAATAAGAAATAATTTGGCAAATGTTGTGATTTAATGCCATTTTACCTTCAGTTATTCAGCTGATTGTCATCCTTTATGTTAACTTATCACTTTAAACTCATTCAGCATCATAAGCACATAAGGAATAGTCTGTTAATTCCTTTTATTCCTGAGTTTGGGAAACAAACTCCCAGTTGTTCACACAATGAAAAGTGTGGCTTCTCCATCGCTGCCACACAGCTTACATTAGAGAGGCTGACATTACCTGAGTATAGGGCTGCTCGATTATGGCAAAAATGATAATCACGATTATTTTCACTGAAATTGAGATCTCGATTATTTGACGATATTTATTTAACCCTTACGACCTACTATAGAACCAAGTCCGCCAGAGCTTATATTATTATTTTTTTTTTTTTTTTTTTACATGTTGTAGTGCCATTTGTGGGAGCATTTCAAGTTGCTATACATCAATACAACTGTTATAGCCCATATTGTAATAATATGTATGCATTAAGTCCATAGTAATTACATTAATTGCAAAAAAGTACAATAAACTACAAAAAAATTGAAAATCGTTTTTGTTTTTGTTTTTTACATATATTTCTACTTGGAGAAATTTAAGAGGTTTATCCCTCAAAACTTGAAATACAAAAAAAGTTGCAAAAAATAGTTTACAACAACAGGAAATTTATTTTGAGTGTCTTCATAGTTTTATTTTGGAGATACACCAAATTTTTATATACTGCAGGAAAAACGAAAAAACAATCCTATGATGCAAATTTGCAAAGAAAACAGCAGGTGCATCAAAATAAACCATTTCCAGCAGTACAATTCGAGTTCTAAGCATCACAGAAACTATTCAGAAAAGTATAGAGTCAAACATGACTTATAAAAACACCAGTATAGGCAATTAAGGCCTACAAGTAAAAAACTACATTTCCGCGAAAATGACGTCACTTCCGGTTTCGGGCAGGAAATAGCGCACATGCGATAGTTCGCGACTTCCAGTGTTGCCAACTTTGTCGCTATATTTAGCAAGTTTTCAGACCCGCTAAAAAAAAGACGTGAAAGCCCTTATTGCTTTTACTCTCAACAAGTAGCGGGTGCTGTGACGCAGTCAGTTCTTCTTTTACTCTTATGCTGTTTTGTGGATCACAAGGTTTAAAACTACTTATAAACACACACACACACACAAAGTAACTCCACCAGAGCGCCTATTTCGGGTCACTTTTGCCGGTCCAAGCCCGGGTAAAGGAGCAGGGTTGGAATTGTGACATTAAAAAAAACAATAATTGCTAAAAGAAATTTAATTTGTAGTTCTAAATAAATTCTAAATGCATTTAGGACGTTTTTTACTCACTTTATGTCTCTTCCACGATGTTATTTCTCTCTCCAACAACATAGGTTACAATTAGATTAGCATGACCTATTATGCAAATTTGGCGATGACGTCATTTAGCGACTTCTAGCGACTTTTAGGACAACCAATAGCGATTTTCCTTACTGAGGAGTTGGCAACACTGCTGACTCCGTTTCACTGTGGGAAGTGTTATGAACAGCTGATCGGATCACAAAGCGTGTTTCTGGAATATTATGTTTTTGTTCCTGCAAGCGCTTTTTATGCAATTTTTGCAAAGCTTTATGTGGAAGGAAACCGTGACCGAGGACAAGCTGATGGCATCAGATGTAAGTACAACTCCTCCGGTTTCATATGCAAAACAAATTATTGCGCTAGCTTACACTGTTCAGGTTCTACAGGGATTTAAAAATTGTTACACAAAACGGAGCGTGCTGCTCTGACCGGCTTTAAAGGGTTAACGATGACAACGTATTGAATAATGACTTTAAAAAATAATATAAAATAGTGTGCAACACCACTGAAGTTTTTTTTACCTCTCTTTTCAACCAGCGGCAGTCACTCTCCTCTCCAAATAACTTCTGCTTAGCTTTCCGAGCTTCCCTCGGGTCCTCTTAATCAGCGGTCTCCACCCTTTTTTGCGCCACGGACCGGTTTATGCCCCACGGACCGGCCTTTAAGGTGTCGCGGATAAATGAGGGAGGGGCTAATAATCGGCTCAGTCATTTTTAATGATCGTTGAAAGCCCAGATCGTAATCGTGATTAAAATTCGATTAATTGAGCAGCACTACCTGAGTACAACATGAACCTTGTGCTGGTATCAGCCAACAGGCTAAGTCACATTTCTAGTGAAAACTGTTAACAGACACGAGAATGACCTTTTTGAGATATTCAAGTTTTGCTTAAATCAAAACTGCTTTGACTGTAAGAAACTTTTGTTTTGTTATAGTTAGCCATATTGTTTATGCTATGTAAAGGTAAATGTCTTGCGGAACAGTTTCACATCTACAAAGCAAAACTCATGACAAAAAAAAAAAAAAAATTTAAAAAATGGGGCTTTGCACATGTTTTGAATGTAGAAATAAAAGTAAAAATTAACTGAATTGTGTGAATGCTAGAAATGTGTAGAGGGGCCTTATCAACACTGACATCCCTCACCGAGGCATGCTGTGCGCTGAGATATTTGGACATATATGCGGGGATTTTACCTGCATGGGTAGCGGCTGGATGCCAGTGTTATCGTCATCCTCCGAGTCGCTGCTCACTTCTGGCCTGGTGCTGCTTTCTGACACTGGCAGCAGCGGCAGCAGCGTCTGCAGGGCCCGGAGGTACAACAGGAGACCCTCCTCTGATAGTGAGCCTGCCAACGCGCATCATTCATCATTACCGCGCACATTAACCCATCTCCCACTCTATAAATCAGTCTCATTACCACACAGAGGAATGTACAGGAGAAACAAGTACAGCACAAGCATGAGCCTGTGTGTTCAGCTCTAAACTCCCACTGACCTAGGCGGTTCTCCCCTGCAGAGAGGACAAAATAAAACAGCCATGGTGCTTGGCTCTGTGCTGCTGAAGAGGAGTCGATCGTGGCCTTAAGGGAGCTCAGGAAAGCCTCGAAAGGGAATGAGTGACGGAAGTCTGATAGTGCCGGGATAAAGAAGTGAAAGATCTGCTCAGTAAACGGAGCAGAGATGAACTCCTCGGTAAAAGCCGCAAATACAAACTGCCTGTAACATGACAGACAAAGCAGATATTAGTACACTGTGTGAAATCCTAACAAAATAAAAATAATATCAAAATACTGTTTGCTCATCGATAAATTCACTAAAGTATGGGTTGATTTAACATCTCCCTGCTCTTTCTACTGTGTGACTTCTCCAATATTGTCTCTCCAAACAGTGCTGCTTTGTGTAGCCTGGTCACACACATCTGGTGAGCCAAGTCAGATAATTAGCTGTTAGAGCCAGTATGTACACAAGTTCCTCTCACTCCCGTCTTGCTTTTCTTCAAAGAAGAAAAGAAGTCCTCTCGTCGTTTGTTATTAAGAATGTCTCAAACCAAGAGACAAACAGGCTGGTATTCTGCACTCCAGCGAGCAAGCAAGTCTGGGAAACTTTTATGGCTTGTTGTAAATTGGTCTGTGAAGCAATTACTGCTTCACTATTGACAAGAGGGACAAAAACTGGTGTAGTTTGTCTGATTGGCTTAATGGATGATTTTAAAAGAATTCAACAGAGACAAACACCTTCTGTTCCTGCTATTATGCCGCTATCGTCTCCACTGTTTACTGTATGTGCCGGGCGTTCTGCAGAATTGTGTAACTTTTGAGACAATTCCTTCAGTAAATAGTTAAACAATACAGGGCAAACTAAGTTTTTTGAATGCCACTGCTTATTGTTTTAGCTTACTTTCCCAAAAAGTGAAAATAGCAGCGCTGTCTTCTTTTTTTGGAGATGCATGCACTAATTTCTCTAAAACTGTCCTTCAGACAATCATCATTGTACGACAAATACTAGCAGGTAATCTTTTAGGGGCGTCTTTCTTGTCGCATCCTGTGCAAATGTTCCTGTTCTCCTGCTTTGCTCACTGTACCTTGCGCCTGTTGTGCAGGAGGAGTAGGTAAAGTGCAGAGGTTTGAGGATGTGCTCCAACAGTGTGCTTGCCAGGGGGATAGTGGGAGCGTCGCTGTACTCCAGACTGGAAGGGAGCCTGTGATTCACAAGAATATACAGCGACCTGTAGTATCCTGATGAGAGGACAGAGAGAAGAATTAACACTCAAAATAATTATCTGAGAAAACGCTAATGTAATTACGTATTTAATATAAACATATTAAAAAAAGAAATCTTCCTGTTTGCAGTAACTGAAATGTTGTAAAAATGAGTCCCTTAAACCTAACATTCAGGCTAAAAAGTAGGATTTTTTTCAGATGTAATGCTAAAAAATGTTTCGTGCAGACAACAATGACTAACTTTAAACCGTGCTTTTGAAATGACTCATGCTTCTGGGAAATCGTCAGTACTTGAAATACACTTGACTTGAATGTAATCCTGTACCAGTCACAACATGAACTGCCCTGTACTGATAAAAAACACTGACAAAATTATATTGACACACATTCAAGATCTCTGCACACCCCTTATTGTTTAATAATTTGGTCTCAACAGGTTTATTTGCACCTATGCTGCAGGAATCTGTGTGTCACTGACATTTCTTTTCTTTCTATAAAAAGAAGAAAAAAAAAATCCTGACCGCAGACTCACAACAGAGATAA
Source organism: Aulonocara sp. 'chitande type north' Nkhata Bay (assembly GCF_057382095.1). Classification (NCBI taxonomy): domain Eukaryota; kingdom Metazoa; phylum Chordata; class Actinopteri; order Cichliformes; family Cichlidae; genus Aulonocara; species Aulonocara sp. 'chitande type north' Nkhata Bay. The sequence continues at coordinate 20,650,330 of NC_141352.1, read as the reverse complement.
AAGTTAAGCCAGTGAACTTACCTTTCTGTACCATGTAGTGCAAAATCTGCTCGAGTAATGAAGCTACATTATTAGCATCTGGAATAACGGGAAGATAGGTTCTCTCTGTAGAAAAGATTTCTAGCATTCGCATGGGAACTGCAACATTTAAACTGTCATCCGTGCAGCTCTGCAAGAGTCTAAAAGACAGGAGAGAGCGACAAGAGTGATAATGGCAACTTCTGTTACAGATATCCCATCAGCTTTTGCATTTATGCATCTGTAAGAAAATTATTTATTTCCAATACCTGCAGCAGAAGCCTAAGATCCTCTTGATCTGAAACACGCATGTCTTCTTCTGTGGGCCAACCAACAGCTTCACAAACTGGCCGTTGTGCTTCACCAGGTTCTGGCACAGCCATATCTTTATCAACACACAGGTAGACACAGTTTTGGTCTTTGGCAAACACAACTTTTTAATATATTAGCATCTATTAAATCTATTGATACAACCAAAGGGCCTAAGGCTCGGGGTTTTTTTTGTCTTCTCACCAATCTATGGGCATCCACACTCTGTCTGTAGAAAAATATTAATTGTCTTGATAAGAGGCAGAGACCAACGCCATCCAGGGCGTGTTGAGCTCCTCCCGACTGCGTCTGGCTGACACGCTCGTCAAACTTTGCCCGCTGTATGGCATACTGGAGAAAGAAAGTCACAGGTCACACACTGTAAACACTCTGTTTGAGCAGACTTGGTACAAAAACAGAAATGCTGCTACCACAAATCAATACGGTTCCCAAAACAAGAAAGAAAATGTGATCACCACATTTGCATTTTAACAGAAACAACAAGATGCAGCATCAACTTCTTTTAAGTAAGGTAACACAATATCATTGCTGTAACTGTCTGTGGACCAACCGACTTCCTGATGAGATGCAGAAGTTCACAATTTTGCCTAAAGCCACATGTTTATTTCTGATCTTTGAAGCCAAAAACACTCATCACAAGGACGAAGTTAAGGTTGCGAAAAAACTTGCTATTTCCCACACCATCAAATAGGCGGTGTCATTCATTAGCCAGCTGCAAGTTAGAGGGTTTCACATGTCATCGCATGCAATGTCACTAGAATTATGTAATGTATGAAATGTGCTTGCAGACATACCTGTTTTTTCAAGTCTTGGTAACCGCGTACATAGGACTGAATGATAATGGCGTTCTTCAGTCGTCTTCTTTCATCCTGAGCAAATGAAAGCAAAATTTACAAATGCTTGATTGTGCTACTTGCTGCCAATGGTAGCACAACCAGTTATTAAGTTTAGGGGGCAATTGCTTTTTGACATACTATATGGACAGATTTGGATAACTTTCTTCCCTTAATAAATGAAATAACTACTTTAAAAAAAAACTGCATTCTGTATTTTCTTGGGCCTTTGTTTAATATTAATCTGAAGCATGTAAGTGTGATATACAGAAAAAGAAATCAAGGAGAAAAAAGCTTTGCAGCACTACACTAGTTTCAACGTCATGCTGACTGTCACAAAGAAATGTGACGTTTATATTTATGAACGCAAACAAATATACTCCTTTTTCATTAATATTTCATGTTTCTTTGCAAGACCAAGCTGGGTGAAACAATGAAAGAACTGACTTTTCAAAATTGCAAATAGTATGAGCTGCAAAATTTTAAAGGGCACAAACAAAAGACTTCAGAAGAGACATTACTTCTCTTTTCCGTCTCTCTTCTTGAGTGCGGTGCAACAGTGATGCCTTCTCCTCCTGAAAAGCAACAAAGATTATTATAAAAATGCAACACAACAACACGTTTTAACCACATCTGTTAAGCATAGAGCTATGTGTGGTTTGTTAATGGCAGCAGATGTATTCCCAGTTTTGAGATGCCACTTACCTTTTTACTCGCTCCTCCAAGGGACACCTTGGGTCTTGTCTTGAAATCTCCCTCAAAGCTGAACATCGTTAGATTTTTTCCATGGACTGACTGACTCGAAGGCTTACTCTAATTTCTGAAAGAGAAAATGAAACAGACCAGTCGTGATGACTTGACTGCCAACTTATAAACAATTAACTTCGGCTAACAGTTTCTCCGACCACGACACTATAAAGCTACGTTTGCAGGCCATATTTTTAGTAGCAAAATTAAACGATTATGAACAGTCAAAGCGGACAACAGTTGAACAACATCACAGGAGGTCAAGTTCAGCCAGACCTTCAGTTTGAATGCAACAATAGTTAGCTAACCGGTTAACTTAGCCGGTTAGCTAATGACTCAGCAGCTGCTAGGGGCTTTAACAAGCCTGCTTCCTCTAAACGACCCCAACAATGAGACACCATATTAAAGCTCATTTATTCGTGACATTTCGTAGCAAGGACAACGTATGTGCAAGCAGCATGATTTTGCTGACGTTAGCAATGCAGCTAACTAGCTGGGCAGCTAAACGCTGAGGCAGGCTAACTTTCCGGGGGGGTGTCTTCCTACCCTACCCGCATGTCCTTTTGACATCATTTCTTTTGAAGGACACACATCTGAGAAAAATAAGCAGCAATGTATGAATCGTTTACCTTCGACTTTTGAGCTAAGAAGTGAGACAGACACTACAACACTGAGAAGGATGTTTACGTTTCTCCAAACGTCAAGTCTTCTTTTCCTGCTCTCTCTAGAAATCAACACAACACCGGAGAGCAGCCTGCATCCGCTTCCTGCAAAGCGAGGCAGCTGATTGGACAGAATGTCTGTCAATACCGTCTCTAAGACCCGCCCTTCTACTAGAGCCATTGAGAAGGTTCTCGGGCTACAGCATGAGTGTGTGTTTGGGTTGAATTTGTCATTTTGCGAGGACCTTCGTGTATTTTTTAGGGAAAAAACACGAAAAAACACCATTAACTTTTAACCTGATGAGTCTGGGATAGATGTTTAGATTATGGTTAGTGTCCTCTAAAGTAAGGGAAACATGAACCAAGGTCATTAAAGTTAACTAAAGCTAACCATTTTAGGTAATTAAAATAAACAATAAAACTTAGACTAAGGTAAGGGCCAAAACAAATACAGATTATTAGAAAAAAAAATATGATTGGACAACACTGAATTTTTTTAAAGCATTGGGCAGAGTGAAAGGCAGTGTGGCAGGTGGAGATGAGTGTCAGAGGTGATTTGTGACAGAATGATAGCACCAAGAGTTAAAGGGAACATGAGACCTCCTGGGGTTTAATGTTTGGAGATAGTTGCACTGATGAAAACACAAGACACTGAGCTGCAGCTGTTTAGAACTGAAAATACTAGATTTACCTTGGGAGTGACAAGGATGGACAGGATTAGAAATTAATATGTTGAAGGGACAGCTCAGGTTGAGCAGTTTGGACACAAAGAGAGGAGAGGCCAAGATGGTTTGGACATGTGCAGAGAAGAGACGGGATATGTGGACAAGAGATACTGGATAAAAGATGCTGAATTTTGAGTTGCCAGGTAGGAGGAAAAGAGGAAGGCATGCAGAGGGTCAGTGTGACGAAAGATACTAGGGATGGGGTGAGATGTTGGGGTGACCTCTAATGGCAACCAAAACAACTGAAAGCAGACAACTATATGGTAAATGATATCACGTGCAATAGAATGATAGCTGAAAAAAGTTAATTTTAAAAAGTGAAGAAAAAAATTTAAGGAGTGAATTAACTGACTTCAGACTAGCTTCATGAAGCAGGTCACTGAAGCCTGAGGAACCCTGAGGGCAAAAAGATCAAAGAGGAAATATCCTGAGTTTGGTCATATCTGTTAACAAAACCAGCCTGATGAGGCATTGATGCACATGTTTATTTATATCTGGGATGTCTGTGAGTCAACTGATTTCATCAGGTGTTGTGTTTATATTGTAATACCTGCTCTGAACTACATAAATCATCCACTTATCTCATTCAAGAGGTGTTGGAGTCTATCCCAGCTGTCGCTGGGTGAAAGGTGTGGTATACCCTGACACAGTACTAACAGTGAGGCTGTCATGGTCCTTGGATTTTTTTTTGACAGTGTTTTAAAGCTGTGGACTTGCTTTCCATGTGTTATTCTTGAGCTTTTGTTTTAATAGTTCTGCATGATTTTCATGGTTTTAGTTTGTTTATATTTTTTTATTTCAGTTATCCTGCCTCCTTTCTCCTTATTATAAATTATTTGTCTTCATATTTGTTTATTTCCTGTTTTATTTTGGTCATTCTTTGTCTGTTGTGTATTTTTTTAAGCTTACTTCTCTTGCGTCGTTATCCTGATTTAGTTTAGGTGTGTTTTGTTCCTGTTAGACCTCAGGATGTCTGCATATATTAAAAGACTGTTTGTATTAGTTGCCTGTAAGTGGTCCTGTGTCGATCGCCAGTTTGGCTCAATGGGCTTCAGAAACACCAAAATAAATGTTTGTTTTTTGGTTTTTTTGTTAGATATTTATACATTTGTTGACTTTATCCTGTTTTGTTTTGTTTTTTTCTCCGGGACTTGTACATACATGAAGAGGGGAGGGGAAAAAAGACTTTTGGAAACACATGGAAAATGTGATAAAAATAAAGATACTTACATTTCAGTTTTTCTGTGAACTCTCTGGACTTTTCAGGAATTTTATCATTAAAGAGGAAATTAATAGTTCAATGTTAATAAATATATACTTTTTATCCTTAAGTTATCCTTACCATTGATATAGAGAAAGCAAAATTAAAACCAGAGGAGAGTTCTGCTTTGAATTTTATTTTTGGTCCATATATAGGCTTCTGATGACCTCAGCCCTGCTGCTATTCTAGTAATAGTGTTACTGCATGATTGGTCATTGAAACTGTACTGTGCTTATTTTTATCTGAGCTCAAACGAACTCCCGGAAAAGTAGATTTTCTACAGGAAAAGTACATTTAAATAACAATGTTGACAACAATTTCCAGTAATTTGGCATGCACCTTTTTTAATCTTATGTTTATTTTTGAAGAAATACCTTTTGTTCTCAAAAATACTGAAATTAGTTTTACACAAACATGATTTTTGTGAATGCGGTTCAGAGGTCGTGTTGCTTCTACACTCTGTACCTCTGTGATCTCACACCTGTTTTTTCCCAATATCAGTGCTTTTAATAATCAGAAAGGCTAACATTACTGAAAATGTCAGACTAACATTCATAATAAGAATAATAAGATTAAATTCTTTTAGTAGAGTCAACAGATAAAAAAAAATTTGCGCACATGGCACATAGATCAGATTTGTTTTTTGTTTATTTTTTGGTCAAACTGTTGAAATGCACAAATTTTTTGATATTAAAAACCAAGTGTTGCACATTTGATATGAGGAAAAAAATATTTTAAGCATTTAAATTAAAAATTGTAGTGAAACCTCATTTTTCCATTTAGAATGGAAATTCTGCTTTGAGGACCTTTCATATATTTAGACAAACTTTTTGATTCAGCTGATTTCTTTGAAACTCTGGCAAATTTCGTGTGGAAGGTGAAAGATAACTTTAATACACAAAAGGTCACTGTCGATGATTGTTAATGATAATAATACCATATGATTCAATTCCCCTAACAGAGCCAACAGAACGTGTAAAAGGGACACGCAAGTCTCTGAATGTCATCATTGTTTTAATAAACAAAGAGCAAAAACCTCCCCACTCTGAACATTTCATAAAACGGCACAGTAGCTTTGTGGTGGTTTTGAAAAGTGCACATGCAGTCTGAGATTGAGGTATTTATGAGAGCCGTTAAAGACAAACTATATAGGTCGCATGAATTGACTTAAAAAGATGATGTTGTATTAAAATTGTGCAGGGAGACGCCAAATCCGAAATTAAATAAATTAGATTTAAGTTAAAGAAATAACGTGTAAAATGCTCGAATAATGAATATTTTATTGTTATTATTATTTTTTAATATTTATTATTATCATTTATGATGTTTGTGTTAAAATAACAATCACGAATTAAAGGTCATAAGAAGCTTCCTGTCGTCATTAGACTGGATAATGAGTGTGAACACTGACAATAATTGTCGGATATGGATATAATTGTACTAAAATATATCTATATGACCGCTAATGCATAGTAGTGTATAATAGAAGTACTACCCTTTTGGCACATGTCAACAAATTGCCTGCGCCTTCAGGCTCACCGTGTAACACTTTTGTCTGAAAACCTCGATATCGAATTTAGTAAAGGGGTTGGATCCTTGGTGTTATTTTAAGTCGCTCACTCGTAATTGCACTGATATATCTGACACCGACATCAAAGATTTCCCTTAAATAGAAAACAAATGTCGTGGAAATTGTACAAAATCAGTATAAAATTCCCGGTTTTGCCAGTTTGAGCGAATTCTGCATTTATTGCGTTAAAAGAGACAGGGCGGGTTCCTTTAAACCGCCTTTTCATAATGAACACATTTACCAAAGGTAATTAATATATAAACTATCTCGATTTGTCACTTTGATTTGTATTTTAGTTAATTGTGAAAGTAATTACGGAGCAAATTAACAGCTTTCAGGAAAGAAAAGGGTTTTAGGGTCAGTTTCCATTGGGCTCCTTATTAATTTTCTCCCTGTGATGAAAAGGAGCTATAAATCTGCGTGATCGGCGAAGGCCAATACTAAATGGCTCCATATTTCACCGCTGCTTTAATAGAAATATTCATGTGGGCTCCTTAATGAAATTAAACCCGTGGTGAGGGACAAGGCGCAGAATAAGAGTCCGGCTGTTGTAAAAAATCAGACAGAAGGCTGATAAAGTGCGTTTAATCGTTGAGGAATATGCAAAAGAAAACTTGTGTTTCGGCAACTCGCATCTGCTAAATATTCCGAGGTGGAGATGTTAATTAAACCCATGGCAATATCATAATAATTTTAAACCACCCTCTTTAATGCCTGCTCAGATTGAACGAGAGTTGCTGTGGGCATCTGGACCGGATATTTGGATTGATTTTTTTAATGCGCTGTTTTCAGAAACATTTTGGTAAAATATTCACAAGTCAATACATTCGAGACTCTAGTACAACATCTTCACATCGTCAACATCTGCGCATTTTCTCGCAGAAATGCTCGAAGCGCATTTGATCGTCTCCTCTCTGTCATACCTCCTCTCTCCTCCACGTTTCCACGCAGGCCCGCGTCCCACACACCCACATCAATCTCCCCCTTATCATTCTGTAATTGCTCGTGATCATCAAGGTCCACAATTAAATGGCGATCCTTTACTTCAAAACTACCCGGTGACTTGTTGATTTCCCCCGAGCAAATAAACGTCCCCGGAGTGCGGTTAGCTGATGAATTGACAAAAACTAATCAGCTTTATTGGTAGACCAGTTAAGGGCAACGGGGTGTCAATAATTCTCATTTTGACCTCCTCTTCCATTAACTTTAAGTGGCTTATTAGACCCACGTCACCCGGAGCCACGGGCCGATTACATCTCTCTCCTCATCACATTTTAAGGCTTTCAAATGCAAAATTTGTCGATGCCTCCTTGTTGATTTTTTAAAAAACATCAAACCATCCGTATTATTCGTCACAGTTCAGGGATTCTATTTTTTAAGGTTACAATTAATAATAAGTTATAAAAATCAACAACGTAAACGCTACAAGCAGAGACGCATGGACCTAATTAATTCAGATGCATAGCGCCATTGTAACGTGTCGCTGTGCGTCAGTCACTTTCAGGTTTTGGAGCGACAGAAGGAGGGCTTTTACTTAAATTTCCCTGTTGGCCTATGTGGCTCACTTTTGCCTATGCAGTTTTTTCCCCCTGAATTTAATGGGTCACTGTTGTCAAGACAGCCACAAATCACTTCACGTGTAAGGTCTGAAAATTGAGTTGGCGTCATAATCCAACTCGACCTATGCGCTTCGTAATATCCCCCCTTATTATCACGGCTATCGTAAGTATGCTTTGTTTTGTTCTGCTTCGGCTAAACCATGTCCCGTCCTCAAATGAACCATGAAGCATGCAGGCCCAAAGACAGAGCTCACCTCTGGAAACGGAATTGTTCTATTTTTATCTGCTCTTGCAGTAGTAATGCGTGTATTCGCTCAATTCTAAGAAAACAGGGATTTTAATACGTGGTTTCTAATGAAATAATATATTTAAATATAAATATATATTTGCTGTCTTTCAAAGTTAAACCAATACTACCAGCTCACTTCTAATCGAAGAAGGTCCTGTATTTTATAAATAGTCACACTGGAAACATGCCAGCCTAAACCTGCTGCTGAAGAATTGCGCATATAAGCAAAATTAGCATCCAGCTGACCAAAAACAGAAAAATATTTCTGTCTGCATCGTTTTTTCCCTCAGTAATGGCAATATTTTATGGAAACAGTAACTCTGCCAGCGCCGTGCTTACAGCAGGGAGGCTTTGTTGGGTGCGCAGTGACGCTTCGGACAGCCCCCTGCCAGAGGACTGCACCAATCGCCTCCTTCTGACAGGAATTAAGTGTGACACGGAGTTCCTCTCACACACTCCGGATCCCATCATAACTTTAGAGAGGTGGGGAAACGGCTGTGGCTTCTCCTTCAGTCTGAGCAGCAGTGGCGAGAAGGACGCGCACCGGGTCACCGATGGAGAAATCCAAAAACTTTCGCATTGACGCGCTTTTAGCAGTCGATACACCCAAGGCGCAGACCTCGCCGCTGGCGCTTGTCACTTCCCTGTCTTCCTCCTCCTCCATCCCATCGTCTGGAAGTGTGGCAGCCGCGGAGCTGACCACCAGTGCCGATTCTTTACGCGCCGACACGCCGTCTCCGCCGAGGATTCCCACCTGCGGGTTGATTCCCAAACCGGGTTTCCTCAACAGCCCGCACAGCATGGTTGGATTACATCCGCAGAGCACGGCAGGGATTCCAGCACAGGCTCTCTACGGTCATCCCATGTACACCTACTCGGCTGCTGCGCTTACAGGCCAACACCCTGCCCTGTCCTACTCCTATCCACACGGCTCTCATCACCACCACACCAGCGATCCCATTAAACTGACAGCCAGCACCTTCCAGCTGGACCACTGGCTCCGGGTCTCCACGGCCGGGATGATGCTCCCCAAAATGTCTGACTTTAATTGTGAGTAGCAGTTTCATGACACAATATTTTGGCAATTTCAAATCCCTCACTTTGAGTAAAACCCCAAAATATTATTCAGCCCTTGGTTGTGGTGTAGTCTGCTTTATATCTTGTTTATCAGAATATCTTGAAGAGTAAAAATAATGCTGGCCTAGATGCCCATAAACTGTGATTTAACTTGGAAAAAAAGTTCGATTTGGGAATTTCTGGTGCACAATTTCTATCAGATATTATCGTCTGAAGGGAACTGTGCGTGACACACTGATGCTTTTTCATAGAGGAACTAAAATGGACAGATAATGGACAGTGGGAAAGTGGCAGAGGAGTGTGAAACCCACAGTCGACATGCTATTTGCTCACCAGATACTGCCTTTTTGTTTCTGCTCGTTTTAACAGATTTGCTCAAAACTGGGTGGCAAATAGCTTGTCTGTGGATGTATTGATGGCGAGACAAGCTTGCTGTTTGAGAGAACAAGGACGCATAATAAATAGCCTATACTGCCGACTCCTCTTTTTCTTTTCAAAGTATCCTCTTTGATGATTGTGAATATTTGAATATGATGGCTTTCTTTACATAAAATGCATGACAGAAATTGCTGAATGTGTGAAAGCTGACTTCTTTTTTTTAATATATATATTCATGCAGCTCAGGCGCAGTCCAACTTACTTGGAAAGTGCCGAAGACCAAGAACTGCATTCACGAGTCAGCAGCTGCTGGAACTGGAGCATCAGTTCAAATTGAATAAGTACCTGTCAAGACCAAAGCGCTTTGAAGTGGCCACCTCCCTCATGCTGACAGAAACTCAGGTAAAACATGACTGCACGACAGCACACACACACACACACACACACACACACACACACACACACACACACACACACACACACACACACACACACACACATATATATATATATATATATATATATATATATATATATATATATATAAAAACTAGAATTTTGCAGAATGATTGAAAGAGTTTGTGTTTAGTATTTGATATGAAAAAATATTTTCTAGCATGTATATGAATGATAACTTTAAGTTATGATAACTTAATTTTTCAACTGGTGTTTCTAAACTCTCAGAATGGAAATTCGGCTTTAAAAAAATCTTTTAACTTAAATTTTTTTTATATATATATATCGATTAAAGCTGATTTTACTATATTCTACAGATATTTTGAAACACTGCATTACATTTCAGGCGGAAGGATGACTGCAATACCCAAAAGGTCAATGTCAGGCGCACGGGTGACTTTTACGCGCCGATAGCACCTTCATTCCTGTGCTATTTTTAGTATTTTTGGAGAATTTTATGAGTTCATGCATAGGCTAATATTGCACACTGAGTGTGGTAGAAAATTAAAGGATAGGGAGAAGTTGACGATTTGTTGCCCAAGTTTCCTTCACACCAGTTTAAATCATTTATTCTGCCCTTTTCCAGGTTAAAATCTGGTTCCAGAACAGACGCATGAAGTGGAAGAGAAGCAAGAAGGCAAAAGAGCAGGCCGCCCAGGAGGCCGAGAAGCAGAAAGGTTCCAAGGGCGGCCAAGAGAAATCAGACGGACTCGAACAGTCGGATTATCACAGCAAGACGGACTCAAAAAATGGCAGAATAAGAGATTTCAGGGACAGTGACGACGACGAAGGCGAAAATTTCCTGTACAACTCGTCAGACTGCTCTTCGGACGACGAGAGGAATCACAACAGTGACATAAGTCCGCAGCCTTGAAGCTTGGAGCAAAAGGGCGAAGGCAGCGTTTTCCATTTCTAGTGACTCTGGGGGGGCTTTCGCTGTAAAATGCAGTTAGATGCATGTAATCCAACCTCTAATCACCTACTTGGAATTGTGGAGATTTTTGTTTTTGTTATGAAAATAATAAAATGTAGGTCAAGATTAGACCCTCGTGTCATAAACAAGCAATAAAGCAGAAGATTTGCGGTTTATATCGTGCAGCACCCGGCTATAGGTAAAACTGTGACGTAGCCTATTGCATGGTTATATGCAAACGCTGTAAACTGGCTCAGGATTTTGCAATATCCACCTGCTGTGATGGTTAGTTTATCAGCAATAATCTTTCAATTATATCCTATCCTATATCCCTTACACTTAATAGTGGCTCTTTTATTTTTGTTCTTTGTGATGTTTTACTTCCTCGGTGCCATATCACACTGGAAAAATGTTATGTTTATTTTTCTATCTGTATTTATAAAACGTACATATAATACATCTTACTTATAATACATCTGCATGCTAAATTATTGTTTAGCGTCTTGGCAAACAATGTGAAATAAAGTGTTTTGGGGTTTTTTTCCTATATAAAACTATTTTCTTTCTTGCAAACGCACTCCCTCTGATTTATGATTTTGCTCGCAGTGTGTTTCCGGACAGAGGCTTGTGTTTTCCTCCTTGCTCTGACAGGTCGGGTCATGGGAATTACTGTTAATAGCGCTGTCAGATCTGTGCAAACGTGCAGTGTGAGCAAACAGCAAGGAGGCAGTCAGACGGAGGAAACATTTCACACCACACTAGCAATGGGCTCGTATTAATAAAGCGTTTTAAAGGCGTGTTAAGCGACAAACATGGCTGCTCAGGCACTATTTTCAGTACTGAAATCATTCAAACTCATAAACTCAGCTTAACAAAATATAAATAATTGACTATTGACCTCACAGGATGCGCGTTTGTGGAAAATGGGCAGTATTGGTGCAAATATTTTGAGCAATAATAGTTTAATAATAAGAATATATTCTAATCCGTGTAACATCTAAATTCCATGAGCTAACAGCTATAAATTGTAATCATAGATCATATATATATATATGTGTGTGTGTGTGTGTGTGCAGGCCAAATAATCTAGCGCCTAGTTTTTGGTGAAAATGAGTGGACACCCTCAAATCTCACCGACTGCTAATGTGTTGATATCTAGCCTGACCCTCTTTCAGACAAACCACGTATTTTATTATATTATGTATATCTCAATTAATCCGACTTGGCCTCTGAGGCAGTTTAATAATCCTCGTGTGCGCGCTTTTACGCATGGCTCTATTTCCAGAAAGCAGGGCTAGCGGTGATTTGACGCGTTATCATTTCCTCCGCAGTCATCAGCGTTAATCTATAGCAGGGTCTCACTGATTATGTGCCATTTGTATAGGGATTACTGAAGGATCTGTTAGTTATCTTCTGCTGTTTGCTTTAGCAGACTAAATCAAAGTTCAGCTGAGGGTCAGACCCACACACCAGGTGAGGCTGAAGGAAACTCTCCGGCTCATGGTTGCAGACAATAGCCAGTGTATGGAGTGCACAGTGAGCCTATTGATCCCATTATCTCCACCTCAGCAGCCAAATTCTCAAGCTTTTCCACCAAAATTCTCAACTGACTGAATTGATGAAGTAATTGCGCTCTCTAAAATTACCTGAGACAGCTCGCAACATTTCCCCCGGGTGACCTTAGTGTCCTATTCCTGACCTCAGGGTACTGCTCCGAAGTCTTGGATTGATTCAGGCCACACCAGCGGAGCTAATTAATAGGAGCAAGTATCAAATCTAGCAGATTGATGCTGCTATGCTTACAATGCGGAGAGGCACTGGTGTCAGCTAGCGAACAGTATAGGACAGATTCATGGCTCCAGGTCATTTCATTAAGGCGTGTAAACACCTCTCGGTTCTCTCTGCTCCTACAGCAAATATCCACAAAAGGATAGACATACACAAATATGCAGCAATCAGCCACGTTTAAGGCTGAAAAAGACCAGATTAAAAGTTGCTTTATCATGTGGAAGGTGTAAATAGACTCAGCAAAGCCCAGAAGAATAGACCCAGGTGACCAAACTGTGCAATATGAACTCTTGATGCACACTGCCTCCCCGAGGGCAGTCTCTGAAGAAAACGTAGACAGACTTACGCCAACACAAAACAGTTCTTTTTCCACATAAAGGAGTTGAAAGTTAATTTATTGAGATTTTCTTTGACATGAAGGTACAGGACATTTTCTTTCATAACAAATATACAAGAGCATGAACATTATGTAATTATTTATTACAGTGGATTACCCTTTAAACGCTGGTGTGTGCCTGAGGGAATCAATAACTTTCAAATGTAAAAATCTTTCTTTATTGTACACAGACACACCAAGGCAAACTGCTAGATTTAACCACATCTTCTTCATTTCCTTGTTTCCTTTATAAGTAACACAGTAGGTTTGTGTTTTTGTATTAAAAGGTCTTCTGTTGTTCCAGTTCTTTTTGTTTTTTCATCACAGTCCATATTTTGAGTTTTTGCTGTGTGCGTTTCTGTGTTTTACAGTTTTAGCTTTGTCTCTTTTGCCTCCATGGCTTTGGTGGCGAGTTGGGCACGCTCTGACAGCAATGCTGCTTTCTCTGGTGCTCCCTGGGACAGGATGCTCTTCAGGAGGAAGTGGTCAATGAAAAGCTTCAAGCCCTCCCTCAGCATTCCTAGCTTGGGAATTCCTGAAATCCTGGCAGAAGGGAAACAAAAAGAGTCACAGTTGACTTTCAAGGTGTGAGCTAATAGCAGTTTATAGAAGGTGGATGGTACAGCCATGTGGTATAGCTCTAACACATCTATGCCCCAGTGCAGCCTCACAGGGCTTTAGTCATGGCTGCAGTTCTTAATTTTGTTTTTCTTAACAGAGGTGCACCAGCAGTTCCTGGCAACAAACTCTGTGTGATGTCCGACTGCACCGATGTGAAAACCATAGCTCTGGTGACTTTACAGGAAGAAAGAGTTCCATGCACTCTACAGAGACAACCTTTCTAAATCAAATGGAGAAAACCCTAAACTATCCCCTGCTATGTGTGACATCACTCTCCTGATGTTGTGCAGCTCACCTTCCAAATATGCTGGCCAGCTCCTCGGGCTCAGTTTCTTTCAGCAGTTTGGTCAGCACCTGACGCAAGAAGCGCACTGTGGGCTTATCTAGTTCCCCAAACTCTATTACCTAAAGGCACAAACAGCAGAGGTTAATGCAAAGAATAGGTTTAAAGATTTAATCTGTAAAATCAACTAAATACATGTAATATATACATAATATTAATTACTTTGAGAATGGAGAGTGAGAGGCATTTCCTCTGAAGGAAGCAGGTGACCAGCTGGACCAGATTGTTAAAGGTGCTGCTGGAAAGGTTGGGCAGCTCCCTGAACTTGTCCCAGAGGCTGAACTGGAAAGTCATCTATGAGAAAGGAGAGAGGGTTTGAAGGAACAATTAAATCCAGAAACACACATATCATATAGTATTGTGTAAAAGAACAGGAATAGTCCTTCAGGCTTCTTGAAGAACATTCAAAGCCCTTCTTTGGATATTAGCTGGCTTTTATTTTATTTTTCTGTCAAGATGAACCCACGCTGCTGCTGTGGAGGCCAATCTACGACCGATAGAAAAACACACAGTGGGACGTTATCTAGGTATGCGTTTTCTGCATTGACAGTGTGTTTGGGATCATTTTTATGCTGAGAAATGAAGCTGGTAGCAATCAGATGCTTTCCAGATAGTACTGTATAGTGGAGCAAAATCTAACATGACCCCTAACACCACTGAAAACCAGCTCCAAACCATTTTTTTTTCTTAAGAAGACGCCTTTTAGACACTGTTCATCTGCAGTATATAGTTTTTTTCTTAATGCCATTTCTTCTTTTGTCATTCACGTGTCCAGTTTACTTAAATTTTTAGGACACACTGCACATGATGCCTAAGTTTTTGGCCAATAGCGTTTTGTGATTCACCCCATCGGTGCGAAAAGAAAACTATTATAATCCTGTAAAACTGTTACCTTTGGCATTTCTGTAAATTCTACTAATGACAAAGAAATGGGAACAAATGATGCGTTTCTGCTTTTTTTATGCTTGAATGATTCATAAGCAAGTTTTAAGTGGGTTAAAAACACTTACAAGAACTTGACTGAAAATGAGTGAAAAAGCAGCCAATGACAAAAGATTCCCCAGAAAGCTCGGAGAACTATTGCTCAAGATCACTTTAAAATAAAAGACAAGTCTGGCTCATTGATGCAACACTATATCCGCAATACTGTCATCAGTGATTACCAAATTAAGCACCTTAAATAACCGACTCCTCTAAAGAGATAACCCTCTCATCGAGACCCAGTTTACATGTGAAAAGCAAACATTCCCACCAGCTCCGTTCTGGAGCTCTTTGATGAGGACAATGGTCACCAGTTTCCGATATGAGCTGCTGGCCTACATGACAGCAAAGTAGGAAGTGTGGTCTCAACGCCATTGTTTGTAATCACAGTTTGAGTCAAATCAGAAGCCAGAGGTGTCAGAGGCTCCCACACTGCAGAGGTGAACTGCAGGCCACACACAGATCACACACAGTTTGAGAGACCGGGTGGTCATATGCCCGTGCCAGGTAATTAAATCCCATAATAAACCCTTTTAAACTGATTATGCAAACTTACGAGACTTTTAAACTAAAATATAAGAAGGATTTACAGTATAATCTACCATAACCATTGATTGAACAAGCAGCACATGTCTTACATGGTTTTGCTAATAAGGCTACCTGGAAGCGACGGTCATGTGAGCAAAATTTCTCTCCCAGTATGACGTAAAAGGCGTTGAAGTTTTTCTCTTGGAGACAGCAGTCCATCAGAACATGAACAATCTCTCTCTCCTGCTTGTCCTTCAGACCCATCCTTTAAACATAGCAAATTAAAAATAAATAAAAATTTCAAATGGGCTAAACTACTCCAAAAACTGAAGAAAGAAACAGAGATGTGAGACGAAACAAACCTCAACAGCTTCTCAAATGCATCCAGGTAATCTTCACTGGTCATAAGCACACAGAAGATGTTCCTTCTGACATCGGTGTTCATCCTCTGTTTCCTGGCCAGCTCTAACACTTTGGCACTAAACTAAAAAAAAATAAAACAATGACAACAGTTATAGAACGATAAATGCTGCCATTACTGATGAAGCCATGCTTTCCTCGTACCTTATTTATTTGTTAATCATTGTCCCAACATAGCTGCAGGTTAAGACTTTGATGCAAAGCGGAAAATATATAAAAGGATTCAAATGGAGGGCTGTGATCATAGTACAGTTCCTGAAAATATTCTATAAAAAAGATAAACCGGCTAAATGTCGGACTCATGGGAATGTTGATGAACAGCATAGACGCAGAGTGGAAAGAAACTTGCTGCCTCCTTGGGGCCAACAGAGATACTGCTGCAGAAAAGCATTAATAAGAACTAAGTCCAGCCAACTTAGTGCAACTTACTTATTTTGAGTGCACGGTGCTTAGAATAACTTGATTTTTCTGAGTGAGCAATACTAAACGAATTAGTTCAACTGACATATGTCAATATAGATCAGCTGACATACATGACACATGCCAACTAACATATATGTCAGCTGACATATGGCCAATGTGTAACTTGAAATAATTCATTTAGTATTGTAACTGATATATATTGACATATATCTCAGTTGAACTAATTCATTTAGTATTGCTCACTCAGAAAAATCAAGTTATTCTAAGCACTGTGCGATCACAGAGAACAAGTTCCCCTAACTTGGCTATCTCAAGTCAACTAAGGCAACGAGTTTGGGTACTAATTTTTTGATTACTAGCAACTTATTCACGTTTACAGTGTCCAAATATGCTTAAGTGAAAGGAGGAAAAAATGTTATCTTAATTTGATCTGCCTAGAAGTGCACTAACGTTTTTTTAAGCACATGGCGAGGAAAATGGAAAAAAAAAAAATGGTGGCAACCATCAGGTGGTCAGAATTACAGTGTCAAAATGTACACATTACATATTAGCTGCAGAAGGAAAATTTTAAATCCAGGAACTGTTGGAACTGAAAAAAAAAATCTATTAGTTTTCTTCTTGGAAGCGAGTAATTTAAAGGGTTTATTGTGGTAGCATCATCATTGCTAGAATCTCCTCAGCTGTGCTCATGAGGAGGCCGTTCACTCCGAACATCGGGGTGTCCAAGAAAAACCTTGGGTTTGCACAGGGAGGCTTTACTGCTTCTTTATTAACTGTTCTCATGATCGAAGGAGCCAGAATGAAGTGGTGGAGCGGTTAAAATTCATGATAAACGCTGTCTCCTTTGCTTCTGCAAGGACAAAATTGACAGTTACCAAGTAATTATTCTAGGTAAATATTGTCTTATTCTGTTCATTGTCTTAACTGAACGCACACCCCAGATCTTACAAATAATATCCAAACTACTGGATGTGAAGCTACCTGTAAAACTGGTTATATCCTTGGATGTGTGTTTACTCTAGGTGAAACGATCCATTGCTTCATCAGTGAAGAACACGCCAAGGCCACACACGGAAGATGGAAAATGTCACCTTTGAAAGGATCTGCGGCCCTCTTAGACATCAGATCTGCTTCAAAATGATGATCCTTATAGGAATACGTTTAATTTCTAATTTAATAATGCTTCTGTCCAACTTGTTGTCTTTCATTTTTTTGTCATGAAAAAAAAAAAAAAAAAAATCAATATCCACCCCTCATATTGATCAGTTTTTGCTAACCAATACAATAATTCTTCTAAGGCATTAAGACAAACAGTCATTCTTTGAAAATCAATCAGTGCCTCCCACATGTTTTTCTACCATTTTTGAACACAGCAGACAGCCACGTTGAATTTTCATGGATATACACACATCTGAAGCAGATGTCTCACACTAATCCAGATGTGCTCCAGGCTGCCTAATTTAAACATGAGTGCTGCTATAATAATTTAATGTCTTCTGCAGCTCCGGTACTCTACCTGTCCTTGAGCAGGGCTTTGTTTTGTGGTTGTGTCCTCTTGCTTGCTGATCATGGGAGCGCCGCTCCACGATGAGCCGACAATCCACCAGCGGCCCACCTGCTCTGCTGCCAGGAGACTATCAAGAGAGACCCTCAGCTTCATGTCACTGCCCCCTGCGCTTCTGTGGATCTGAGCATCGCAAGGTGTTAGCCATGAGAAGACTCAGCTGGTTAACACCAGGTATATTAGTTGGTAATATTGTGACAGGATTCCTGAAGGTGTGAACTATTAAAGTAGAAGTTGAAGTCTATAAAAGTGGCACTCTGGGGCCACCTGGTGGTACAAGTGGAGGCTAAGAGAATGATTATTATGTTTAATAGGATTAAGTTCAGGCTTAGACTTATTTTTAATAATGCAGGTAATAAAATCAAATAAAATATGGCTTTCACCCACCAGACTCCGCTGCAGCTTCCTCAGTCTCTCCACAGGCTCGGGATCATAGCCAGGGATCTTCCTCATGTCATTGTTTTTCAATGCCATCATTGTTTCCAGCATGAAACGCACCTGAGGACGGGTTTTCACAAGTCAGAAATGCTTCTAAACTTGGTTGAGAAATCATGACACAGCATTGTGATCAGTTAGGAAATAAAACGTAATCTTGGTTTAAAAAAAACAAAATCTGATCTCATCTCCCTACCCTGGTTTGATCCTGAAACTTCGACCCCATATCGCTGGCCTTGCGTTGGGCTTCAGAGATGAGCTCCTTCAGAGCTAGAGGATCGTCCTTCCTCAGGGCGAAGCCGACATTCCTCAGCACAAACAGGACCAGCTCGATGTCCTTTTCTGTAAATGTTCCCACCAGCAGTTTTAGGATGTCGAAGATGAGGACGGAATGTACCACCTGGAAGTTATACAGGTGAGCAACGATGGCGATCAGGTTGTCGCACTCTTTGCCTCCACTCGGGTTCTTGTAGTGCTCGTCAAACTTTCGCACAACTGTCTCCAGAAAATGGGCTCCTACCTGCAAAAGGAGAGGATATATAAGATATGTGATCAACATGAGAGCAATATACAGCACTATGAAAAAGTATCTGCTTTTTTTCTGCTTTCCTGAATTCTTATTTCTTTACACATGCATTTTTCATGTGAAAGAAAATTTAATATGACAAAACACCTCGATCAGATTGAAGTCCAGACTCTGACTAGGCCACTCCAAAACCATCACTAGGTTTTTGCTGGTCTGTTTTGGATTATTGTCCTGCTGCAGAACCCAAGTGTGCTTGAGTATAAAGGCATGAACTGATTATGGCCAGTGTGTTTAATCTCAGCAGATTAATGATTTAATAAGAGGCTGCAAATACTTTTTCACCACATTTAGTTTAGATAGCATTATTTCCCTTAACAAATAAAATCATCATTTAAAAACTGCATTTTGTATTTTACTCGGGTTATCTTTGTTCAATATTAACATTTGTTTGATGATCTGAAACATTTAAGTGTGGAAAAATATGCCAAATAATAAAAAAGTGCCAAAAATTTAATATATGACAAGGTTTATAAACAAACCCAAATGTTTAAGCCAATAGCACATGGCTTAAAATATCAGCCTAATGTTTATAAAACTATATATAGTGCTACAGCGACTTCGACCAGGAGAAGATGTCGTCAGGTGGTGTTCAACTATTATCGGGTGTTTCTGAAAAACAACAGCCTCAGGTCGTTGGATCAGCAGTGATGGCCAGTCAGTGCCCATCTTCTCCTGGTCCCCAGTTACCCTCCTCCTGGTCCCCAGTTACCCTCCTCCTGGTCCCCAGTTACCCTCCTCCCTCTTATTCTAGAGCCAACAAGAAGCTCTCTCGGCGGCCTCCTCTAACCTATGGATGGCTGCCTTTTTATCTCTTCCTGTTATTCCAAAAGCCGTGAGTGTGTTCCACTCAGACTGTGCAGGGAACCCCATGCATCCTACTTGAACTGGGAATAGCCAGGCCTACCACCCTCTGTTCCCTCTGTAGCTTGTTGGTGATGGAAGGGCGTAATAAACTGAGCGGAGCAAGGCTCCAATCTCCAAAGTTCAGCCCAAGTAATCTCACTTCATCCAGGTTCCTTGTGAACCCAGTGCTTTTGCCCAGGACACTCTACCTTCCTCCTCGAACTCCCGGATCTCAGCTTGAACCATGTCTCTCCTCTGTCTTGGATCAGATTTTACCCATTACTGGAAGTGAGTGGATCCGAATCCCTGACGCCCCAAGCAGGGGTTGCCAGTAACTTCTCTCAATTTCAGCATACTTTCTGCTTGTGCCACTGATGTGCCTGCTTTTGCATCCAGCTATTGTAGTGACTCCTGTGTCAGTCACCTTGTTATCAGTCAAGTCTCTAAGGAGCATTACAACCCTGCACATTGCCACACTGAATTCCTCCACTATGGATGATAAACAAGAGTCTTTGTAGCATGCCATGCTGGAATAGCCAGACCTTAAATTTGCCTGGTAGGCCTGAGTTTAATATTTATGTTTTATGTCATTTAGAGAATGACGTAGACCAATCAAACTGACAGATAACAATCAGTGTTACAGATCCCCTTCCAATTTATTTAAAGGGTATTACTTTTCAACTGAGATGTGCAAAAGAAGCTAGCCAGTTAGAAAAACAGCCTCCTGTAAATAATCTAAGAGCTGATGTGAATCAGGTCAGTGGTTTTTATTTCTCACACACACCAGCAACCGTGTTAACGCTTCTATCTATGTACCAGATCTGAGCATCTCCACAAGTTTACAGGAAGTAAAACCAGCCTACAAGCCATATTTTAAATACCTCTGTGTCTATTTGAAAATTTCTGGCAGACCATAAACCTCAAATTGAGGGCTCAAAGGAGGGGGTCTTACCTCCAAGCCCACAGCATGATGGAGGATGCTGACAAGCAGGATGTGCTCCATCAGTAATCTGTCTGGCATCAGGGTCGGGGTGACGCAGGCTGCTAGCAGCAACTCTGTCAGGGTGTCGTTCATGTCCTTCCTGCTGGAGCTCATATACAGCTCCTCTAGCTGACCGCAGATGGATGACATGTTGGGCTCGCTCAACCTGAGGATGACAAAACAACAATGAACTGTGCAGAATTTAAATAACTTACATTAGTTTTTCCTATGTGTGGGAATTTAAACTACCTACTTCTTTCAGTACCTGCATCTAACTAACCAGGTAACAAGCAAGAGGCTTCCACTGAATAATTCCTGAAGTGATTAATTAATATTTTATAAAATGTTTGTTTGCTTCTAATAGTTGGTTGCAGAAAAGTCTCTGTATAAAACCTGGATTAAAATCCATCAAAATGACCCATTTATAAATTTAAAACCATGAGTAAGTATTACTAAACTAAGACAAACCACCTATGGCTCATATTCTACACTGGAGTCTGTAGGTGATAGTTAGAAAACACTTAAAAGCAAATAAAGTGCTGTATGAATGTGTGTAAACGACTGAACGTGGGTTGTAGTAAAGGGTTAGAGCTATACGAGTACCTGTCCTACCTATGCCTAAGATGAGCTTTGTAGGCTTCTATCAATATTCTCAGTTAGCTGTAGCCAAGTTTTACATTTTGTTTTTAAAAGGGGGAGGGGTGTTTTCAGCCTTTATTGGACATAACAGTCAAGAATACACAGGAAAGTAGGGAGAGCAGGGGGGAATGACCCTCAGGAAATGGACCAGGTCCAAATTGAACGAAGTCCCTGCAGCCTTTCGATATACGGGTCACCTGCTCAACCAGTGGAGCTATAACGTCGCACATCAGTTATTATTTAACTATTTTAGCTGTTATATGTTGTTGGTCCAAGAAGTCAGCGACAGAAAATTCGTTCTTATTTATGATCTAGGTCTCATTATTTTGGACAGTGATTGCAGTTTTATCATATCAATAGGTTCGGGCCCTCAGATTTGCTCAGTGTTTGCAACCCAGTCAGACCTCTCATGTCATCAGCTGCAGATCTTTTAAGCCTTCCCAGAGTTAGAAGGTGTGGTGAAGCTGCTTATAGGTACTGTGGTCCTGTTCTTTGGAACAAGCTGCTAGCTTTCATAGATTTGGTTCTTATATAGCACTTTTCTACTCTACCTGAGCACTTTATATATGCCTCATTCACCACTTTAAATTATTTCTATCTAACATTGACCCTCTGATGAATTCATCTGAGAGCAACTAGAGGTTTACATCTTGACCAACAATGCAGACTGAAGCAGCCAGTGATTGAATCACCAACCATCTGATTAGTAGGTGACCTGTTCTACCAGACATTTACAGCCATGTATTTAAAAAAAAAGACCCAAAATCAATTGATTCATATAATGAAATGTGCTATATAAATAAAATTCCCATTGGGGGATCGACTTCATTGTGTTACCTGTTCATCAGACCTTTCACGTTCCTCTTCAGTTTTTCTAGCTCAGCTTTGCGTTTATCATCTCCCATGTTACGCAAATGAGGTGGCACGTACTTGCCACTTGTGGAGGTGACCTTGACATTGTAAGAATTAGTTTATTATTAGATTAATAGATCAGTAAGCAAGATTATCTAATGAAGTGATAGAAACAACCAGATATTACATATATCTGCACTCACAGTCTCCGTTTTTGTATCGGGAGCGTCTGTTTCTTCCTCTGTTTCCCCTTCTTTTTCATCTTCTGAATCAGGCCCGCCACTATCATTAAGCCCCTCCTGGTCATCCTCCATTTCCTCATCTTCATCCGCTTCCTCTTCATTAGACATGTCATCATCTTCATCTTCACCGTCATCATCAATGTCATCATCGCTGCCTTCACTCGCCATCTCTCCTTCAGATTCCGGGTCCTCGCCTGACCCCTGAGAGTCATCTAGCTTTTTAAAGTTCTCTTTGGCTGTTTCCATGTCAACATCATCATCTTCATACAAGCCCACAGCTGATGATCCAGAGTCAAGCACCCCAAGGATGTAATCAAGTCCATCAGCCACAAAAGACTGAGGGAGACTTTTTTTGTTTTTCCTTTTATTTAATCCAAGACATCGCTCCAGCTTCTTTATTTCTCTGTCCTCTTGTTCATTTGCCTCCATAAGTGCCAATTTTCTTGTTTCCTGAAGCTTATTGACTCGCTTGCCTTTCTTGGAAGGAGGTGGTGTCTCAGACTTGTCTGACTTGTCTTTAGGCTCGCTTGGATGCGACTTCGACCCTTCCTTCTTTGTTTTCTCCATTTTCTTTTTCTGCGTGTGTGGTTGTTGATGCTTGTCAGCCCCTTTTTTCGGGTTTCCTTCATCACTTGGGGGCAGAGAGACGGTGTTTTTGCCCTCGTAGTGACTTTTCATTTTGGCTTTTTTCATTTTCCGCTTTTCCTTGCGTAGTTCCTTTCGACTCTTCTTTTTCACAAATCTCAACCTCTGGTCACTCTCCGCTTCTTCCGAGCCACCTTTGCTTTTAAGGAAAACATCCACTGCCTCCCTGTACTTCTGTAACACGGCATTGCCTTTCTTCTTATTCTTCGTCTTACCTTTATGCTTCCAGTTCCCTTTCATTTCTACGAATTCAACGGTAGCTAGCTTAGAGATAGCTTAGCCTGTAAACTGCTACAAGCACACAAAATAAAAGAAACTGAACTATTCTGATCATATAAATACCTTACAATGCACATGGGCCTCCATGAGGATGACCCAGAAACACGTGACCTTTCCCTTCCAGGGCAGCTGATGACGTATTTTATTTTGGGGCGGTTTTTCGGGGGTGGTTTACGTCGCTCCGATGTAAACTGTCTTTAACCAGTCAGAGCAGTCTATGCAGAACAGTATAGACGAAGCAGGAGGAGTTGCTACCCTGGTTGCTGTCAGTTGTACAGGCGAGAATGTAGGGACTCAGTAGCTTTAATTGTTCTTGCAATATGAAGAATGGAAGAAGACGATGTGACTATTAGAGAGCAGAATTTCCACAGCCAAGTTCGGGAGTACATCGTAAGTAGCGGAGCGGCTAGTCGAGCCTAGCTCGCTAACGGTTGCTAGCGTTAGCTTTGCCTGTCAGTTTGACTCGGCAGTATTCGTTTAAGCTTGATATTGTATTTTAAGACCCACTTAAAAAATGTAAAAAGAAACAATGAAATTTGATGCCCGGTTATGTCACACACCAAGTTGGGTTTAAATATAAAAAAGCGCGTGAACCCGCTAATTAACACGAGCTTCCGTTAACGCTAGCTGCCACCAAGTTAATCACAGGAGAACTTGGCTAACCCACTATATGATGTTATTTGGCATGTAAACATCCCCACGGTTAAGTAGAGGTATCTGTAACTGTGGCATTGACAAAATGTCAGGGTCCTGTCTAATTCAAGCTTTGTGTGTCGCATATGTTTCAAATCAGGATGAAGTGTTTATGTTCTCGCTGCTTGATGCTCCGTTTAAAAACCGTACACTTTTTCGCAGTCACCATATCAGATTTTTATCGCATGATATTGTCGTAATACCTGGTCTTTACATTTTATCGTAGAGTTTGGCTGCAAAGATAAGCTATACTTTATCTTTAAAGTTGGGTAATCTTTGTGTTACAGAAGCCACCATATGACACGTAATCTGTACAAACTAGTTTAAATTAAATAAATTAAAATTTAGTACAGAGTAACCGTATCAGATTTTGACTGCAGGTTTATCCTGCTCACCAGATGATATTGATAATTATAGTGATATCTTTGTGGAAAAATCCATCTTCACTCATGTGTTTATTAATATAAGTTATATTATACAGTGGTTTATTGTAGTTTTTTTAAAAGATAGAAATAACAGGAAAAATGCACCTGCTTTTGTTAAGTGAGGCATGAGGACTAATCATGATTACATTCATAGTCACTCGTCATAGCTCCATTTTGAGCATAAAACCTCTGTTTAATATGTTTTTATTTTTAAACACAGTACCATTATGTTCTTTTTACCTCCCAGCTGTAAAAGGCTGATGGGGTATTATCATCACCTGAGTGGGTAGATGTTGTTGACAAGCAAGTGTGTGACTGCGATAACTCAAGGCGGCATAGGAGTTTGAAATTAATACTACAGGTGTAGCTAAAAATCTCAGACAAGTTTGAATGTCAGTGACCTCAACCTCAAGGTCAGAGGTTAAGTTGTTTTTTGAAAATCTTGTGAAAGCGATAACTTGAGAAGAAGGTGGCGTAGGATTTTCTAATTGACACCATACATGTATCTACTAGGAGGCTGAGGGGTAGCACTGGCGTCCACCAGTATTTCTAAAAACGATCATCAGTCAATATCGGTGTAATGCCACATCCCAGTGTAGACCGTCCATCCATTTTCTTCTGATTATCCAGTACAAGGGGCGGGGTACACCCTGGAAATGTAACCAGTTTGTCTCATATGTCATTCACTGTGTAATTAGGGGTGATTAAATCCCATTATATGATCATTTAAAGCCTTCCTGCTTTAGTAGAATTAACATTGTTAATGTTTTGATAGTTATATCTATGCATTTTATGTAGAAGACCATTTTGTTGACATGTTACAGTCTGTTGAATTTGGCAAATAATATAAAGGTGATTTGTGACAATGCAATATGCATGTATGTTAGGTTCTTATCGGAGAGATGTTTCCCCACTGCAACGGTACATTCTGTCTTTCAAGAAACTATCTAATGCAATCACCAGCCATCTAAATTAAATTAGAGTTCAGTGGTCCCTGGGACCTAAAGGCTGCTTGAATAGTTACCAGTCAAGACTGTCTACTGACTTTTCATCCAAAATAAGGTTTTTATAAACGTTCTACCACTGTATTTGCTGTTGCAGATTTCTTCCATAGATTTCAAATTTGGATTTCCTTGAATGTCATATCTCTCTCGTTAAGTCTCTCTTTCTGTGTGTTAGAGACTGTCCATAGTAACTTTTAAGCTCACAATACAAAAAATATAGCATTGCTAAGTAACACAACCACCTAATTTATTCATGTGGCAGTTATCTTATCAGCAGTGTGTCACCTGTTCTTTTTTACACAGCATACGGTAGAAGCTGTTTAATTTCATTTAGATGTATCAATACAAAGTTTGTCCAGCAGAGTGGCTCTAGACATACCTATTTGTGAAATGCTTTGCTAGAAACTCCATTTCTTTTTTTTAAAACAACTTTAATATACTGTCTATCAGTGTTTTTCCAAAATTAGCCTTTGGGTATACAGTTTCCTGTCTTTTCTCATTGAATTGTGGTGTCTTGATGTCTCCATAGCTCTAGGTGGGAGAAAAAAAACAAATAAAAGAAAACTAAAAGAGTAAAAAAGGTTTCAGTTTTCAGAGGTTTAGAGTAAGTCTCCTTAATTATTCCTGTCAGAATCTTGGGTAATATAGAGACTATCAGATATCTCAGCACTAAGCAAGGCCAACATCTGAGCTTTAGCTTGCACATTTTGTCCTGAGCCTGTACGCCTGGATGTCAGTATCTTATATCAACAACTGCAAATCGTTCTGTGTGATGGATTAACATCAGTGTATCATTTCATCTTGATGTCTGTGGTGAGTCAGCTTATGGATGGATTTTTTTTAATTTTAATTTTTTATACAGGTGCCAGGCGACTGATATTTTCCAGTTATTGTGTGTACTTGTTTTGCAGTTGGGGTTACTGTAGGTTAGGCTTAAAGTCAGTAAACATCTCTCAGTGACAGGACCTCATGTTCTCATCAGGCCCTAACTGGGAATCATTTTTCTTCCACAATGAAACCACTTGTAAATAATAATGCAAAAATTCTGTGCCTATGTTTAGCAAGAATGTAGAAAATTAGGTTACTGAGAAAAATCAGGTTAGAGTTGAATAATTTTGACCACAGTTCACACATGTTTTGGACAGTAATCATATTTCTTTGTCATCTCATCACAAAGCTTGTAGGTCATTATCAGGCTTTCACATTTTTTTGTAGACTATTAACCATTGTATTTTACAAAATAAAAAGTTTTATTATAATTGACGTCACAATCAGCCATTGTTTAGTAGTAGTTATAATAATAATAATAATAATAATAATTATAATTATAATTATTATAATTATTATTATTATTATTATTATTGTTTTATGAGATTGTTACCATTATGAGAAAGTACTTTTTACTACTTAAGTTTCTGAAAAGGCTGGTCTTTTTCAGTATATTCATCTGTGATGCTAAACCAAAATCATATTCTTCCATTATTAAATACCCAGACTAGTGACACTTTAACCAAAAGGAGGGACAAATTATTAATTTCACCAGTTTATTCTGGTTTATTGCTAATGTTTTTGCCTTGTGGTGGTCATCACAGCATTAGGAAAGATCCTTCCCTTGTCTAATAAGCATCTTTCTGATAATCTGGCAATAATTAAAGTTTGGAAATGTGTTAGAGAAGTCTGAAGATAACGCTATTTAAGGTAATGCACACATCAAAAACACACTCAAGCTAATGGTATACAGTACTGCCCAGAATGTACCTCTGTTAATAATATTGTTTTTAATAACTTAATCTGCAAAATAGATGGATATTTCAGGTTTTTGTCTCTGAAATCAAACTACTCCTGAATGAGTTTTATTGCCACAGTACATGAAAACAAGTTGATTATTTATCTGTTAAGCCCCTTTTAGCGGGGAAAAAGGTATTGCTGTTCTTCCGTTCAAGCCAATTTCCACCAATTTGGTAACATAGGATTGTAATGCTGAAACGATTGTTGTGCCAAATTCTGTTTTTCAAAAAAGCTTATTTTTCCCTCTCAGCACATCTTTTTCCTTTACTTTTGCCCTCCTTAAAGGTCAAAATTCACTTCCGGCAAGCCTGTGGGAGGTTTCTTTCACCTCACATGAAAAGGCATTTTCCCTTGTTTTATGGCCCCTAAATTCTGTTGAATTGGCCAAAAATAATTGACGTTATGGATTTTGCCCCAGTGAGTGAATGTATAAAATAAGTTTTTGGAAATGGTTTGCAACCTGGTTAAATGACGTCCCCTTGTCAACACTCGCTGATTTTTCCTTTACATAGAATGCAAATTTAAAAAATTTTTTTGAGGGAAAATGGATTGATAAGAAGGGTAGTAGCACTGGCGTTCACTGCTGTGCCTGAAAGTTGCTGTTATCTCCTCAGAGACTGCTGTGTCTTTGTGTCTGTGCTGCTTTATCAGCTCTGTGCACCTGATGATGTCTTGTTCAGGGTTTGCCACTTTGTGGACATCATTCGGCTTGCACCAGCATCACTACAGAATTTATAGCTAGAAACATATGAGCAGTCTTTCATTTGATAGGGGACTGCATATGATAGGAAAAATATTTTTGTTGCTGCTGTCACATTATGACATTTGGCATTTCTTATTATGCCAGTTTGCCTGTCTGTGTTGTGTATGTCCGCCTGGCATCTGGTTGAATCCTCTCATAACCCCAGCTCGGCCGCAGTGAGCTATGTGGTGTTGACAAGGTGCAAAGTGCTGAAGTGGGAGCTTCTAAGATTAGTTGCGTCCTGGTCACTGTCACAGGAGAAGAAGGGAATGTGGAAAGTGATCTTTCTGTGGCTTGTTTTGAGGCTGTGGTTATCTAATTTGTGGACCACTTTGCATGTAGCTTCGACCTAATTAGTGTCATCAGACAAATAAGAGCAACAATGCAATTCTCACTTTCCTACTTTAATCGAATAAATGGGTCATATTAAACATCTTAGTTGCCACTGTTAATGTGCTATCATGTGGTTGCAATTAAGGTTTCTGCATAAACTTTGCAACTGACATAAGGGACATGCACAATTGAGTTGCAGTAATCATTTACTGGTACACAAAAAAAGTAAATTGCTCAATATTAGAGCATGAGAAGTTATTGACTTGCTTTAATGCAAAATGCAAAATTGCTTTTATGCAAATAATTAGAGGTTACACCATTACAACTAAAAGTTACCTTGTGTGAGCTCAGAATATGTTGGTCATTGTAAGAAATCTGCCATTGCTGTTAAACGGCAGTCTTGATCTTTTAACATCCACACCGTTTAGTCCATTCATATCAGACTCTGGTTTGTTTTTCCTTTTGGTGCAGTTCATTTGTGAACACGGTAATCGCTTTTGGGTGTGGACCAAAACAACTGGTCTCCCGAGGTGGTCTCAGTCTCAGTTCCAAAGAAACTCCAGAGTGACGTGTAGGCTACAAGTTTGAGCTAAATGCCTTCTTATAGCCAGCTATTCTTTGCGACAGACACCATAGACAGTCGAGTTTTGCCTAAAATATTATTCAGATAAATACAAATGTTGGGATTGAAGTCTCCTTTGTTATCTACTAGTTCAGAACACATCAATTTCTTCCTGTATTTACTTCTGTTGATCCTATTATTTTACAGTATTGGGAGAGATGGTCAAGCCTGATAATGCCTTGGATATAAATGAATTCCCAGTGTGTTCCTCAGAGTGGGGGAGCACAGCTTGTACATTTAACAGTGGTATCGCAGTAAAGCTCTGAGAAGAAGGTTTTGATCTTTCAACTTCATCATATAAAAACACAATAACTACTCTGTACCTAAGACCACGTATTACTGATTTTGAGCTGCACACAATGGTATTAGCATTGTATATACAGCATATGGTGTAAGAAATACTTTGACAATCCTTTTAATACCTAAGTGTGTCATAGTCTTAATGTGGGATATTTTGGGGTTTAAAATCTGCTGGGTGGATGGTGCATATGGTGTCTCCAATGTGCTGATTCATCCCTTGTCATAATAAATCCTGCATTAAAATTCTTGTGATGTTGTTTCAGATTTGCTTCCTCCTGTTTGCCGTCCTCTACATCGTGTCCTACTTCATCATAACCAGATACAAGAGGAAGAGTGGTAAGTGCTGTGCAAAATGTGAGTTCAGACTAAAATTCTCGCCTGTCTGTAACACGTAAAAAGCAGCGCTGTGTCTGCGGTGAAACGATTCTCACACCAAGCATAACAGAGGTTTGCTTATTTTGTCATTTATGCTGTGTTTGCTCACACTCAGAACCCATGATTTTTACAGCCAAGGATACTATAGTTGTTTGCTTTGGGTCACACCCACGCCTGAACACAGCCTGCTTTGTGTTGGAAGGGCTGTGGCCACATTAATCCACTTGGTCACAAAAGCTGTTAGGTTAATGCTGACATAACTTGTCCTGTGAGGTTGATAACTTCAGCTACGTCACCTAAAACATTGATTGTAACCTGTGTGACAAACAAGGAGATAAGAACAAGAAGAAAAGAAAAATACAAACATGTAGCACAAAAATAGTCATGTAGATAATGTGAACTCTTTCCCATTTTCCCAAGGCTAATATAGTTTGTCCAGGTCACCCAGCCTTACCTTGTCTTATTTTAAAAGTAGACCACTTCACATCAGAAATCCCTTCTGGAGATTTAAACTGTAGAAAACTAGGCTGCACCCAGTGGTTTGGGTTTTGGGTTATAGAGCAAATAATGTGTGAGTATTTTAGCTTCCATCATCAAATTTTTTTATTTTTTTTATTTTTTTGCTTTAGATAATAGAATCAGAGATTTGATTCAATTGAATTTTCTTTATATAGTGCCAAAGCATTAGCACAAGTCTTCTCAAGGTACTTAACATGATAAGGTAAGCACTTGCAACAGTGTAGAGGAAAAGCTCTTTTAAAACAGGAAGAAGGCTCAGATAGGATGTGTGACCATGTGCATCCAGCTGTTTACTGTCAGTGGAGAATATCAACACTTGTATGGTTGTAAAAAGCATTATTAGTACGGTACAGGTCCAAGGGTTATTCTGGTTCTGGGTGGGACTTCTTTGGATTGCCTTGTTACGCTTAACCATTTGTGACATAGAAATTTCCACTATCCACAATTAACTGAATCCCAAGGTAACAAAACTGGTACATAATATTTAAGGGTACAACATTCTTAGCCTGCTGTTTGACGTTTTTCCCCTGATGACGTATATAAAATCGATGCAGCCTCTTGTTTACTTGTTGGTTTGTGAAATGTTTTCGCTGACTCTTAGTGTTTTGACACTCAATGTGCCAAGTGAGGTATGGGTCTGACTGAAGGTGGAAGCTCATTGGCCGACGTTTGGTTTTTTGCAAAAAGTGAAGGCTGTTGGCTTTAGTTTTCAGACCTGGACGCATCCATTTTTTTTTCAGCTGTCTGAAATTTGTTCTGTATTTGTACTGATAGTTAATCATACATTTTGGTTTTGTATGGTGAGTAGAGAATATCAGATACTTTGAGCTATCTGTATGAAAGCGTTCATTATGTTATTATATCCATGTTGCTGTTTTTTTTTTTTTTTTTTTCTCTTCTATGTTTGCCCAGAGTTTGTTTTTTGTCTTGTTTGTTTTTCGTAGTCTTCCTGTGCTCTCCTGTCTCTTCTCTTTTCCCCCACACTCCCCAACCAGGGGTGGCAGATACAGTGGGGCAAAAAAGTATTTAGTCAGCCACCGATTGTGCAAGTTCCCCCACTTAAAATGATGACAGAGGTCAGTAATTTGCACCAGAGGTACACTTCAACTGTGAGAGACAGGATGTGAAAAAAAAATCCATGAATTCACATGGTAGGATTTGTAAAGAATTTATTCGTAAATCAGGGTGGAAAATAAGTATTTGGTCACCTCAAACAAGGAAAATCTCTGGCTCTGACAGACCTGTAACGTCTCCTGTAAGAAGCTTTTCTGTCCCCCACTTGTTACCTGTATGAATGGCACCTGTTTGAACTCATCATCTGTATAAAAGACACCTGTCCACAGCCTCAAACAGTCAGACTCCAAACTCCGCCATGGCCAAGACCAAAGAGCTTTCGAAGGACACCAGGAAAAGTATTGTAGACCTGCACCAGACTGGGAAGAGTGAATCTACAATAGGCAAGCAGCTTGGTGTGAAAAAATCAACTGTGGGAGCAATCATCAGAAAATGGAAGACATACAAGACCACTGATAATCTCCCTCGATCTGGGGCTCCACGCAAGATCTCATCCCGTGGGGTCAAAATGATCATGAGAACGGTGAGCAAAGATCCCAGAACCACACGGGGGGACCTGGTGAATGACCTGCAGAGAGATGGGACCAAAGTAACAAAGGTCACCATCAGTAACACACTACAACGGCAGGGAATCAAATCCCGCAGTGCCAGACGTGTACCGCTGCTGAAGCCAGTGCATGTCCAGGCCCGTCTGAAGTTTGCCAGAGAGCACATGGATGATACAGCAGAGGATTGGGAGAATGTCATGTGGTCAGATGAAACCAAAGTAGAACTTTTTGGTATAAACTCAACTCGTCGTGTTTGGAGGAAGAAGAATACTGAGTTGCATCCCAAGAACACCATACCTACTGTGAAGCATGGGGGTGGAAACATCATGCTATGGGGCTGTTTTTCTGCCAAGGGGACAGGACGACTGATCCGTGTTAAGGACAGAATGAATGGGGCCATGTATCGTGAGATTTTGAGCCAAAACCTCCTTCCATCAGTGAGAACTTTGAAGATGAAACGAGGCTGGGTCTTCCAACATGACAATGATCCAAAACACACCGCCCGGGCAACAAAGGAGTGGCTCCGTAAGAAGCATTTGAAAGTCCTGGAGTGGCCTAGCCAGTCTCCAGACCTCAACCCCATAGAAAATCTGTGGCGGGAGTTGAAAGTCCGTGTTGCTCGGCGACAGCCCCAAAACATCACTGCTCTCGAGAAGATCTGCATGGAGGAATGGGCCAAAATACCAGCTACTGTGTGTGCAAACCTGGTAAAGACCTATAGTAAACGTTTGACCTCTGTTATTGCCAACAAAGGTTATGTTACAAAGTATTGAGTTGTATTTTTGTTATTGACCAAATACTTATTTTCCACCCTGATTTACCAATAAATTCTTTACAAATCCTACCATGTGGATTCATGGATTTTTTTTTTTTTCACATTCTGTCTCTCACAGTTGAAGTGTACCTCTGGTGCAAATTACTGACCTCTGTCATCATTTTAGGTGGGGGAACTTGCACAATCGGTGGCTGACTAAATACTTTTTTGCCCCACTGTAGCTGCCTCTCTGAATCTAAATTAAAATTAAGTTCTTTTTTCTCACCATCACCAATTGCTCTCTTGTAAGGGAATTATATGGTTGCTGGGATTTCCTGACATTGTGGGGTCTTTACATCATAATGTACCATAAAGTGCTTTGAGGAAACTGTTGTATTACAAAGCTGAAATGACCTGTGTTAGATTATGTTCTGCTGTACTTACATATACAGTGTAGTCTTTGCAGAGTCTATAGTCTGACTCAGGATTTCTCCTTGAAACTGAAGGACTTTTGTTTCCCTCTTTAGATGACCACGAGGATGAAGATGCTGTTGTCAACAGAATATCGTGAGTGTGGGATTTTGTTCCGTACAAAAATTAAAAAAAAATTCTTTATTTGTAGATGCTAACCATTAATTTTCTTAATTAAATTAAATGAATTTTCTGCAATTCAGAATTTACTGCGTCCAAATCAGTTAATTCATTTAATGTAGAAAGTAAGAAGAAGACGAGCTTAAGCAAAATAATCATTAATTACTAATAACCAGAAAAATTTTTCATAAATTTGCTCCCCAACAATCTGTATGTTTCAAAAATGGTTTCATTTTCTAGACCAGTGATGAAGGTATCACATCACTCCAGCTAGGATCTTACATCCACCCTTCATTGTATGACTGCTGTCATCGCATTCGTCCTGCCTGCTTATTTCCAGCTGGAGGACATGGTACCTTAGGGTCCTGCGCACACAATAGATAGCATGCCTGATTA
This sequence comes from Aulonocara sp. 'chitande type north' Nkhata Bay, assembly GCF_057382095.1. Lineage (NCBI taxonomy): Eukaryota > Metazoa > Chordata > Actinopteri > Cichliformes > Cichlidae > Aulonocara > Aulonocara sp. 'chitande type north' Nkhata Bay. The sequence continues at coordinate 20,616,801 of NC_141352.1, read as the reverse complement.
ACATGCTTTTTTAGCAAACGGGTGTCGGGCCCACTGAGCAGCTGGTCACTGCCTTGGGCAGAGTCTGGACACTATATTGTGTAAAAATACCCAGTTTATGCCTTTTGTTGTTCGTGGACTAAGGCAAAGGTGGTGAAGGTTTAGTTTTATTTAAGTGGCTACTGATTCTAAATAAGCTAATATGTTGCTTGCTGGAAATGTTTATCCGTGTGACACACTCCCACTTGATGCAAGTGGCCTTTTTTTATTTTTATTTTTATTTTTTTAGAATATGCAATAATCTAAACTAATCTAATCTTTCAGTAAGTAAACGATTTTTCCTTTTGGTGTTGTTATGTGGAATTGCCCTAACATGAGTCTGTACGTGTGTCTATGTCTGTGTGTTGATTACATTTACAGATTGTACTTGTGCACCTTCACTCTGGCAGTGTCGGGTGGTGCCGTCTCCTTATTGCCTTTCTCAATCATTAGTAATGAGATCCTGCTCTCCTTCCCCCAAAACTACTACATTCAGTGGCTCAATGGCTCCCTCATTCACGGTCAGTAGTTCACACAGTTTATCCCAGTTTTCATTTTCTCTTTTTGTTTATGAAATACTTCACTGTAAAGAAAATTTGTCTTCCAGCGTATTTGATCATAATAACAGTCAGTTCAGCTTTTCACATTAATGTCAGGATAAAAAAGTTGTGCTCATTAACATTCTGTGTACATTACATTGGACTACTAACCACAGATGTGGTGTGAATGTGATCCAACCTCAGTCTGGATCAGCTACTAGTTGTACATTGCAAGTCTGAGGTTTAAAAAAAAAAAATTCTGTGATGCAGCAATGTACTATAGATGTGGTCTGTACAGGCTAGCATTTCTCCGTGTTCACCAGTCATCCAGAACACAGCATCTTCTATCTTCCATTTGTCTTTGTTGCTCCCACTCCACACACATCTGGCCATTAAGTAGACTGAACATTTTCACATGGTTTGTAGTGATGAAATTTGGTTTGCTTGGATTCTTCTTTTTGGAAAAAAACAAAAACAAATTACGAATCGCCAACTAATTCGGACCAACATAAATGAACTGTAGGTGTGAAAATACCCTAAGAGTGTACTTATTGTGTTTTTGTGGAGTTCCTAGTAGAGATTAATATAAATCCAGACAATAGAGTTTTCTAAAACTAATTATAGTAATTCTCACTAAGTAATTATTTGGTGACTCATCAACATTAATAGCATCCGAACGGGATCTGTCTATAGAAGGAATGTCAACCTGGATCAGTGAAACTTGCCTTTCTGTCAGTGTTAAAGTTATACTCCGAGATATCTTAATATAAGAGACAAATATGCAGTTCAAACAGTATCACAAAGTTGTCAGCACAACTTTGGGGGTTTAAATTGTAGGATTAAATGTGTAATACCACAAAAAAGAATGCCAAGAATGCCCAGTACCGTATTTTCACGACCATAAGGCGCACTGTGCTAAAAGGCGCAGTCTCAGTTATGTGTGCCCTTACTGTATTTAACACACACATAAGGCGCACTGGACCATAGGGCGCATACAAGTACCGTATGCGTATTTAAAAATAAAGCGGGAGCAAACCTGAATTCGGTACCTTACTCACATTTCTATTGCCGGTAATCGTCATCATCAATAACACACAAGCATACAAGTGTGCGTATTTAAAAATAAAGCAGGAGCAAAACAAAGTTTGGTACTTACATTTTTATCATCAATCAAACCCATCGAAGTCCTCATCCTCTGTGTCTGAATTGAACAGCTGCGCTAAATCTCCATCAAACATGCCAGGTTCACTGTCTTCACTGTCAGAGTCACTTTCCGTGCCGTGCGGCTCCTCGGAAACGATGCCGGCTTTTGCGAAAGCTCGAACAACAGTGCCAGCAGACATGTTAGCCCAAGCATCTACAATCCATTGGCAAATTGTGGCGTAACTCGCCCGGCGCTGCCTTCCACTCTTAGTGAAACTGTGGTCTCCACCAGTCATCCATCGCTCCCAGGCCGCTCGCAGCCTTACTTTGAACGGGCGGTTCACACCGATGTCCAGCGGTTGGAGTTCCTTTGTCAGGCCTCCCGGAATGACAGCAAGCTCACAGTTCATTTGCTTCACAAGTTTTTTCACATCGGCTGTGAGATGGGCACGCATAGAGTCACAGATCAACAGCGATGGTGATGCGTGGAAAAAACCACCTGGTCTCCTTACATACACCTCCCTCAGCCAGTCTTTCATCATTTCCTCATCCATCCAGCCCTTTTCATTTGCCTTAATGATGATTTCTGCTGGAAACTTCTCTTTAGGCAAAGTCTTTCGCTTAAAAATCACCATAGGCGGCAGTTTCTGTCCATTAGCATGGCAGCCAAGCACAACAGTAAAAGAAGACTTTTCATACCCCGTTGTGCGTATCGCTACCGTGCTGGTCCCCTGCTTCTCCACAGTGTGACTCACCGGGATGTCAAAAGTGAGCGGGACCTCGTCCATGTTTGTGATGTGGCTGGGCTGGATGTTTTTGTCGCCGATGTGTTTGCTGCAGTAGGAGCGGAAGATGGCCAGCTTTTCCTTATAATCCGCTGGAAGTTGCTGCGCTACTGTAGTCCTGGTCCGGATGGAAAAATGGCACCGTTTCATAAAACGAAAGCACCAAGACGGACCTCCTTGGAAATGTTCAATGTTCATCTCTTCAGCTAGTGAAACTGCTTTTAGCCGAATGGTGACCGTCGAAACGCTTCTCCCGCTCGCTCTTTGCTCGATGATCCACCGCTCGAGTCTTTCCTCCAACTCGAGCCACCTCGCCTTATGTCCGCGGAAACTCAGCTGCGTTTTCTTGACCTGCCGGAGCTTGTTTTCCAGCTTCCTCCGTTTGCGAACCATCGATTCGTTAATCTTAAATTCTCTCGCCGCTGCTCGATTTCCATGTTCCTCCGCGTAGCTGATGGCCTTCAGTTTAAACTGTGCTTCGTAAGCGTGTCTCTTTGCCATTTTCAGGGTTGTTAAAACAACGATGTCCTGCATAATGCACATACCTGTTCTTTTATACAGGTATGTGCGATTGTCCCGGTATATACGATCAACGCCCACACTTCACCCTTTAACGTTCTCATGGTGTTCTCTACTACGTCCTCCTTACAACACATAGGGCGCGCCGCACTTTTTGAAGAAAATCTAAGACTTTTAAGTGCGCCTTATGGTCGTGAAAATACGGTAATTAATAAACAAAGTTTTTGTTAATGCACATAAAATGTTTTCTATAGTAGATAAATTACTTTGGTGTAGTATGAAGATCCACAGCTGTAAGTTTTGACACCTGTAGTCTATAAAGTCCTCTATCATACAGTGTATCTAGTTTCAATTTGTGGACACATTAATGCGCGTTTATGGTGACACATTCATTTATCTCAGAGTAACTACGTGACAGTGTATGTTATTCACTCACCTTACACATCTTATTATGAAGATTTAAACACCAATGATGTTAATTATCTGGGTTATGTTTGTGTAGAAAAGATAACATTAAGTGTCCTTTGGTGCACAAAGTCTAAACATGAATCAGTTCCATTGTGTTTGCACTAAAACTAAAAGAAAACATGCTGACTTTGAGAATTTTTAGATGTTTATAAAGGGAGAAAAAAGGTGAAACCTATTAAAAATATCTTATGTGCTAGAATTTTGTAGAGTAAGTTAAAGCTTTGATTAAGCCAAATAATGCATTAGATAATAAGAAATGTGGTCTCTTTGTACAAACACTGACACAGTTTGCTTCCTATGACTGTTGAGAAACTTTGTATTTGTTGAAACATGACTTTGCTATACAAAAAAAAAAAGAATAGATGTGTCACCAGATGGGGTGCTAACAAATGAAAGAAGCCAGTTTGTTTTTCCCCTTAAACCATTTGAGATTGAGAATTATTTATTTGCACTGCCAGTGCTAATTACCTGCTTCTGTTAAGGCTGTTTGATGTTCAAGTATCCACCAGGTGGCAGTAGAGTCCATGACTTAGAAACTGCCAAAAGGGCACTCAACAGACAAAACTGTCTTAACTTAAATTGCAATTTAGGAAACTCTGTGAATGAATCTTTGGCACATGTCCCCTTCATAATGAAACATTTTTTTAATAATATATTGTCTCTGTATATGTCTGTTTGGTTACTGCAGGTCTGTGGAACCTGGTGTCACTGTTCTCCAATCTTTGCCTCTTCGTCCTGATGCCATTTGCCTATTTCTTTTTGGAGTCTGAGGGATTTGCAGGATCGAAAAAGGTACAAACTATGGGTCTTTATCTAAATATGAGAAAAAAGTTGCCAACCTATCCAACTGTTCTAAATCTCTGTTAGCAGCATATCAATTTTTTTTTTTTTGTAATACATGTTTATTGATGCCTTTAAAAAATTATGGACAAGGTAGAATTTCATTACAAAAAATTATTTGGACAATTTTTTTTGGTTTAAAAAAAACAAACAAACTTGGAAGTCATTAAAAACAGTTCATAGTAAAATTTTGTGTGGTACTGTACTCTAGGCTGTTATGTATTTGAATGCTCTAATACCTATGCAAGAGGTTTTCTCTTAGCAACCAGAGCAGCAGCAGGTGCTTAGTGCTTGCCCTCTCCCTGACTCATGCCACTGACCGTAACTGCCACCGCAAAAAGCTCATTAACCATGAAAGTCTGAATCTGGTCTTCACCCAGTGCCACATCCTGACAAACCCTTTCAATATGGCCATAGGCTGCAAACGCTTCAACACTGCTGCATCGGCCCCACTGATTTAAAGCCTGATTCCTTGTCACCTCCTCCCCAGCCCCCTAAAATAAAACTTCAAAAGGACAAGCTAATAATCGAGTTGTAAGGCTCAGCGAACTTCCTTGTTTAATTGATTACCCCCCCCAAAAAATGGGCTGGGGGCTCGTGTTCCAAACGTCCATAAAGTCGCAGCAACATGACAGCACAATAGAGCCTTGCAAAATGGAGGGCCAAAGATTTACTTTTAATACGCCTCTATCCTGTGTCACAGTTTGAAACCTCTCTGGTTTATGTCCCTCCTGGCAAAAGCACATAAAAATTAGTTTGTACTGTAGTGTATAGCGAGTTCTTTTCTTCCTCAGCCCACTAATTTGTTTCGGTTGGATTTCTTCAGTAGAGGGCAAGCCCTGATGTGTAGGAAGCAGGATGAGGGCCTCTTTCACATTTCTCCCTTTTGTTCTTTTTCATTTCAGCAAGACTGTTTCTTGCAATACAGCTTCCATAAATGTGCCTAGAGGAAGTACTGTTCAGTGTTGAGCTGCACTTCCAGGTATATATTTTGTTGGTTCTGTGCTAAGGCAAGGGTGGAAATGATATACCCACTCCTCCATTTAATCGCCCTCCAAAAAAACAAAACAAAAAGCCCGAGCTGCCTGCAGAGTGAATTATACAGCCGACGGCAAGATAAATGTAAAAGCAGATCTGTGTTTTTATAATGTGATATTATCCCTTTATCCAATAACAGCATTAGACTGCTATGCCATAAGGTTTTATGTGGCATTTTAACCCACTGGGCTAATGTTATAGCACTGCGAGTTCCCTTTGAGTGCGGAAATGAAGTGAATGATGAATTTCACTTCTAACGTCGTAAGTCAGCCTTTTCATGTGGCTGTGTTTACTTTTGACGATGTACTAAAAGACGCCAACAGATTAAAGATGTTTTTTTTTTTTTTTTTTTTTTAATGTTGTTGTTTTTTAATGTTCAACTCTTTAGAGGCTCTGTCACCTGAATGATTGATAGTTTAACAAATTGTCCAAATTGTGGATGAATCAAGAGCGACTTAAGGTTTTGATGTCAGATGTTATGATTTAGCTTTATTTGCTGCTGTAAAATGTCTACCGCTTTACTGCTGTGTTCTCAAATCTTTGCAGAAGAGCTGCATCACTGAGGCAAGTAAAGGTTGTTGTTTAGTTTGTTTTTAGGTTCTGATCATATTTAGAAATTGAGATACTACATTGTTGGTGATGTACTTATCAAATATTGTCCACTTTTTCTTTTTTGCAGCATTAGCAAAGGAATTTAGATAAATAAAAAAAGAAAATTGCCATTATTGTCTCTCTGTTACTTGTCTCCACACCACCAATAGGTGGCATTGTAATGATGAGAACCATACATGTCATCCTTATTGAGATGATCAGTATGCTGTAACAAAGACTGAAGATATCAACATAAACCTTTAGTCAGTCTTCTATTTATATCAAGGAAATGTAATCACATTAATAGATAGAATTGATGAGTGTGATATCTCAGCGCTATATTTACTCAAAAACAGTGAAATCAAGGGTAAGGGTTTTGATGGTGACAACTTCCTGTTCTATTTCAACCAAAATAAGTGACAATTATTAAAGCATGCATAAAGTCTGTGAAACAGGATTTGTACAGGAACTCGTGCTTTGCAGAGAATAGTCTTTTGGTCTTCCCCACAGTATTGAAATGTGTTTGATCCTCAAACGAGTTGGAACGAGTCTGACCCCCTGACTGACCCAGCAAAGGGCCAACAGGTTTCATCTGGTAGTTAAAGAAACTCCTCATCAATCTCATCCTAAGCCCTAACCCGCCGATGATGAGAAGTGTGTTTATTGTGGAGGAGGAGGAGGAGGGGAAAGAGAAAACGTCTCGCCGAGTAAACCCGTGTGGTGTTACTAAGATACTCGTCTTTGTTGGAGCTCCACAATAGGGGCCTGGATATTTATTTCAAATCTCCTGCACATGCAGACATTTTTCCCAGGCCTTCTTTTGGGTAGGGCCAGCCGGGGAATATAAAGTGGTGTTTACATACCTTCCTTTAAGGTCACAATGTCTCCCGAAAGCTGCCTGTTACAATGTTCGTTACCATGGCGACATATTAGCTTGAGCTAGGAATTGTAAAAACGAGCAAGCGAGATTTTCCCCTCCTCTCGTGACTCAGTTTTTCAAATCTAAATGCAAAGTTCTGAAACAAAACTGAGTCTCTGCTGATTTTGTAGCTGTTTTTGAAGATTTTAAAGTAATCTGTAACTCACGTTGACTTGGTTACACAGCTTTATTTGCACTGTGGGTTAAGTTAGGTAGAGTATTATGTGTTATTAGGTGTGCTTGGTCCCTACTTTCCGCTTAACAAAACCCAGGAAGCAGCCATCTATTTGAATTCTTATTAATATAAGGATTTTATATAATCACAAGGTGCTGCCACAATAGGATGATTTAAAAAAAAAAAAAAAACCAAAAAAACAAAAGGGAGAGGGAGACTTGACAAACAACTGAAAGCTATGTTATTCATTAAAATGATTCTGTTTTCTTAAGCATCTGTACTCAAACAGATAAGCTGCTTCACTGTGGTTTGAATGATATGACTTGACACCAGCCATTTCCCTTCTGCCCTGTTTATTAAGAAGTCTTAGGAGTCCTTAGAAGTTGATTGCGCAGCTTTACAGGGCAGTGTCCCTCTCCTCTGCTTTCTGTCTTTGACACGGTCATTGCGCTGCTACCGACTGGTTGAAGGATACGCTAATAAGGTCCCTGAGCATCTGGCATGTCTTTAGCAAAGAGGGCAGGTCTTTTTGCTTGGAAGTGAAAAGGACCCTGCCCCCTTCCTCACTTATTACACTCTTGGCCCTTGTTGCACACGTCCCTGACAGTGAGCAGAAGGATGGTCCGTTGGATGATCTCTGCCATCACCTGCTGACCTGTTATGGAATGATCACAGCGACTAGGAAACGCCTGTGCCAACTTAGTTTCGTCCTGTGTTTGATTGCAACTTGATTTTACTTGGAAGTGGAAACGGGTCATGAAAGATTGGCTTTAGTTTGTCTGCAGAATACACCAGGCAACAAGCTTGTGAACTATTTCCAAAGCCCTCTGTAGCTTTGTGTGACTGGGTGGATTGGGAGAAAGATGAACGTTTCTGTGTGTGTGGGTAGATCAATCCATGCATGTTTGTTTGCTGCCGCATATGAAGTGATTACTTTCCTCTCTGGCCACTACGCACATTTCTTAGAAAATCTCCCTTGTCTTGTACAAGCAAAGTTGCAGCCCCTCACTCGATGTCAGTGTGAGGATCGGGGGATGCTGAATATTTCAGAGCTGCTATATTTAGAGGTAGTTACACATTTAGAAAGGCAAGAATAAAAACTTTCAACGGGCACTCTAGATGCCAAGGCGCAGTCTTTTTCTTTTTTTTCCACCCTTCCTTCACCAGTTGACAGTTTTCTTTGATCACTGATGATGACTGACTTGGATTTTCCTATTTTTAAACCACATATTTTGCGATGAGGTGCAAAGGGCTACATTTTTCCTTGCAAGAATGTGTGATCATAAACAGAACTTTCACTGTGCTATATCATGCATGTAAATGGATCAATAAAACCATTCAAATCAGTCACTTTCAGTGTCCCCCGTTCTCTTGACCCCCCAAATCGGTTTTGACACAGTGGATCGTTCTTCCTGCGAAGCAAGAACCAGGGGTGATAGTAAGCGAGGTGACAAGCATTGCCTTTGCCCTAAATGATCTGAATGGGTAATGATTTGAGTCTTATAAATGATTGAGAGACATATCTAAAGGGAATACACCTTCAGCATGGCCTGGACATCTTGTTAAGGTGGACTGGTGCGCTTGAGCGGACACACGTCCTGCCTGTGGTTTCTGCTTGTTCTTATGCATCCTTAAGAGACCACGTGAGGGACGTGGCTGAAGTCCCTGAAAGCATTCCTCTCTCACCTCTCTTACCTCTAGGGAACGCGATATGCTCAGACGTTGACTCCTCTCCTCCACCAGTCTCTCTCTCTCTCTTCCATCTCCTCCATCTTTTCTATTCAGCTGTGTTTAGCGTGCTCCCGACTGCACAGTTGAGCTGATCTGTGATGTGCTTGATTGCAACATCGATATAACGTGCAGACACTGAGCATTAGAAGGTCAGCAAAATCTGTGCTTATGTCAGCTTGTTACTGTAATTGTAGCCTATTAATTTCAATTGACTGATAAATTCATTGCTAAATATCACAACAGAAAGGCATGCGTAGTTCACTTATATGTCACCACCATGATGTCTCTATTAAGGCTCTGTATTTTTCCATAGCACTTATTTCGTGCTGACTAAAGGTCCCACCCCCTCTAACGTTACCTGTGGCTGCAGTGTCCACTTCGGCCACACTGAGGCACTCCAGACCCTGCCCATTTCACTCTCTGCCATGCTAGAAAATTCTACACTGACCCCAGAGGCTTTTCCAGAATAACACCGCAAGAGAAGGCGAGAAGCGGGAGTCATTTCTCAGTAATTGCAAAGGGATGCTACAGGGGATTTTTACTACAGAAAATTAATGAAATCTTAGAAAGAAACTTCCTTCCTTACATTACTATAGTAAATATATACTGAGTAGGTTGGTAGCAAAGTGTAGGGATCACATTTATTAAATATTAAATACGAATATTGACTATCTGACTAATGCATATTTGCACATTGAGCTGTAGAGTGGGTAGTAAGGGAATGTTAAAGTGTTTCCACTTTAAAATGCAGATGCTGAAGGTCAGGTGTGTGGAACTGTGAGGAACTAATAACTGCCCCCCATTTAAAAAAAACCAAAATTAATCTCAAGAATTAAAGCCATTTCCACTCTTTAAATAGGCTTCGTTATTATTCATGGACTTCCATGTAGCTGTTGACAAATACTGAACAGCAGCCACACAGCGAGTGTACCTGTTGGCAAATACTGAACAGCACCCACACAGCCATTATGTTAGCTGGTAACAAATTACTCGTATGTACCTAATTTAAACAATGCTCAAAAGCAGAGAGCCCTTGTTATCCCATGCACGGTAGCCTAAGCTGACGTTTGAGAGTACCAATCTGTCTTACAGTGCTAGACAGTTCAGCTCTCGGGGGTGGGAGGTTATGGAAACTGTGTGTGAACAGGTACAGGAGGACTTTATTAACCACTCAGCAGTTTGTGACCCGGAAAACCCAAATTACCCCAAACCCTCTCTTCTGCACGGCCTGAGACATGACTGTGGTGCTAAGGGAGCTCCTAATCGGCTCCAGATGGGAGGTCTGCTCTTGATCGCAGACAGTAGCTGACCCAGCCAGGCTTCATGCTCCTTGCAACACCCCAGGAACCCCTCCCCTCCTCCCTCCTCTTTTTAATTTTACCTCTACTACCACCATCCCTGGTTGGATCCATTTTTATAGACCACAATATGTGTATATAAACGAGCTGTTTTACAGAGGAGTGGATGAGAGCGTTTATGTTATGTTTGTGTGGAGTGAATGGAAATGATGCTGTTTAGTTTAAGTGAAGGAGAAGGGGTGGAAGTGAGGTTTCCTGTAAAAGTAATCATGTTCAGTTCAATATGAAATGTAGGAAACAGCACTTCTAGCTCCTTTAAAGTTCATTCCTGACTATACAAAGTATTTGAACACTTATACAGATTTGTTTTACAGATGTTCTGCTTGAATTAACGAGAACCATATTAGTGCTTCATTTAGAGGTGGGTTATAGCAAAATAGAAATATGTGGGAGACAGTACTACATGGTACATATAAGGTCAAACAAAGCATTATGTTGAATATTATCTTGTAGTTTTCTGAGCTCCCCGGTTTTAGTGTGGTCCTCAGCAGGTGTAGCTCATGCTGATGTTTTGGTTGCATGTTTAGCTGTGTTATGCTGCTGATATTGAAATGTTGTCCATTGATTGATTGGTGCTTTTGGCTGAATCAGAGCACACAGAAGGTTTCTTCATACCCCTGCATCAATCCTGTTTCCCCAGAGAAGAATAAAGTCATCAAATGCCAACGTGCCAGTTCAGTTAGCAGTCATAGCCATAACGGAACCAAGACCATATTTGACAGATTTGTCATCTCTCTCCAACATTTTTTTTTTTTACCAACTCGTTCTGGCAAATTACCTTCTGATGTTTTTCTGACACATCTTCTGTCTTTCACCTTTTCACTAAGTGGAAGCACTCTGTCAGCTTTGAGACATGTTTGTGCCCTTTTGTGTGCTCAAAAACGCACATCCCACGAAAATATTTTGTAAGCACCAGTGTTTGTTTTGTTGACTTATAAATTTTTGTATAGTTTCTGTCAACAACTTTTTTTTTTTTTCTTTTAACGAAAACGACTACATAAAAAAAGTAATGCTCTAGGACAAACTATGATGAAATGTATTCACACTTAAGTTGACGAATTGAAAACGAGATGAAAATGGAGAGACAAGGTCCAATCAGATTTAATCAATGTGTGTAGAAAGGCGGGACGAGTTTGGAAGTAATCAGAAGTAATCGTGCAGTCAGGTTAAATGTGCACAATTTGATCAGTCGCCAACATGCATGGTCCCGTGCATGGGAGGAAGAGAATAGTAGACATATGGACACATTTCACATTTGATGTTGAGGAAAATAAGACACTTTGTAAACCACATAGAGCAACTCTCACCAATAAAAATAAAACAAACTTTTGCACTTTATACTTTAGATTTAGTCTAAAATAATCTTAAGATATTTAGTTCACTAAAATATAAGAATTTTGAGGCCTAAACCATGACTAAAACTAAATAATGTTTTAGTTAAGACTGACTAAATCTAAATTTAATATTTCTAAAACTCTGGGAATTTGGGTCCTGTGTGAATTTTGTTGTTTTGTAATGGCCAGTATATGTAAACGTAAAAATTTGACATGGTTGATAATATAACTTTTGTGTATCATCATTATGATTTTATATGCATTATTTTAATTGAAATAATTTTCTCTCTTATTCCTGCTTTTTTTCCTGTCAGGGCATTAAAGCACGCATTTTGGAGACCTTTGTGATGCTCTTTCTCCTGGCATTGCTCATTCTTGGAATTGTGTGGGTGGCATCAGCCCTCATTGATAATGATGCAGCCAGTATGGAGTCACTCTATGGTATGATTTTTGTAATATTCTACATGATTGGTCATTTTAAACCCATTGTTTTTGTTTTTTAAATAAAGGAATAGTTTTAGGATTTAACAATCTGACTGTGCATTAACTATGAATCTAGGCTGAGAGTTTGTTTAGGAAGGAAATCAGATTTCTAGCAGCTCTAAAACTCCAATGAACACACATCTTGGCTTGTTCCAAAGTGTTGAGCTGTTCCTAAGTTTCATTTTTACTAAAAGTCTACATATTTTGTAGATCTTTGGGAGTTCTACCTGCCATACCTCTATTCCTGTATTTCTCTGATGGGAGGACTCCTTTTACTAAGTAAGTGTGTTTATAATTTTACAAAATGATGCAAATAGAAAATGTATCTCTATGAGCAGTGTTTTCCCTCAAAGTACCTAAAACTTTGAGTCCGAGAAACCTTTCTGAACAAACAAGAAAACCTCAAAGCTCTGTCTTTCCACCATGGTTTCAGCACCCTTATAGGCTAGGCAGGTTTTATGTTATTTTTGGGTATAAACTCCTGTTAACTTGGTTCACAGGTTTATAACTCAAAGCCTCGAGTTGAGGATTTTCACTATCGCCCGCTTGGTGTTTTGAATGTGATAGGCATGGGGGTGGCCCTCTTCTGATGGCCAAGTTGAGCATACCCTGGATAATTTAGAACTTAGAATGTGCTTCACTCAGTATGAACCAAATCTATTGACATGAACTCCTCAGAGAGGAGCATTAGTGAAGTGTTACTGAAGGGAAAGCTGAGGGCTTTGTTCTTTTACACTTGTGCACAACTGAAAGTGTTTTTGTAACCATAGGAGTCGCCGCCTGGTGTCCACTGTGGACAATCAACTGTCTAAAGGATACTTCTTATACTTCCTCTGAAAAGTTTGAACTAAAAGTTCCAGACCCTATATGTGGAAACATGCCTTTATTATATTTAAACAAATTGACCGTATTGTCCTGTCTCCTGTGTAGTGTGCACTCCTGTGGGGTTGTCCAGGATGTTTACCGTCATGGGCCAGTTGCTAGTGAAGCCGACAGTAAGTAATCACTTGGATGAAGTATTTACTGCATTTCTAAAAGTTGAGTCAATGGAAAAGAGTTTATTAAACAGTTGTTGTTCAGATTTCTTTAAAAAAATGTCTCTACAGACAGACTTGAGTCTGCTCTTCTTGTCTGAAAGATGTCTCATTTAGCCATTTAAAATCACAACAGAGGACTACAAATACATCACCAACTCATCTTCCCATCTGCCACTGCTCCAGTCCCACTTCGGGCCTAATTATAACCCATTTCATCTCTTCCTACTCTGCTCTCTCCCCTTTAGATCCTTGAGGACCTGGATGAGCAGATTTACTGCATCCATTTGCAGGAGGAAACCCTTCAGAGGAGATTAAACGGTATGTCTGTGGGAGACGTGTTGGCACATTATAGGGGAGGGGAGGGGTTGACTGCCCTATTGGGTGTGATGGAGTAGGCCACGCTGGAATCAATTAGCATTGAAAATTCAGCTAGGCACACAGACACACACAGACATTCACAAAATTCACACACACTTGTCACTGGCTTTTCCCTGACACCGTCACACTCTCATAACTTTCTGCTTAAGGTCAAAGCAGCCACTATGGCAAGGACCATATTTTGTTTAGGAAGTTTTTCTTAAGAATCCACTTAAGAAAATCCACTGCCGCTGCCATTATTGGTGAAATGATTGCCACATTTAATGTCAGGCCTCGAATGGCAGCCTGTTTAATAGGATGGAAATGAAATTTTTCACGAAAGGGTTTGGTGCTGTAGACATTAAAGAGCCATAACTCTTCTGAGAGGACACCGGGAGCCTTGTGCTGCTTTTTTAGGGAAAGTTTGAAGTGTTGAAGAATGTTGAAGATGTTATATTTTTTTAGCCTGCATTTCCTTTTCACGTCCAGTTCTCTGTGTTCCCAAATTCCTTGTTTGACGTTAAATAATCTTAAAAAAAGCAGGAAGTATTTCGGCCAGTTTCCAAAACCTACTTTAATATTAACTCAAGCACGCAACCAAGTGTACAGATGTGAGTAAATGAACAGAAAGGAGTGTCCTTTTAAACCCGGGAGGTAAGCGAGATCACTCCTAGATAACACATGTTTTTGAACGCTTTGCCGGCCACCTCCATAGAGTGCCACCAATGCGTACAGTTTCTTAGGGCTCATTCCTCAGTGCCCTGCTTTGAACTACCTGATAGAATAATTGTAATCTGTTCCTTATCATCTCCAGGACTGTTTGATCTTTACACGTCACGGTGGGGCAAAAAAAAACAACCAAACAACAGTGGTCAACATCCCAGTATGTGTACCAAGGACAAGCTGAAGTTCATTTTTGTCTGTTAGAGAGGTGGGAATTGGAGAGAGAAGCAAGGGGAATGTTCAGTGAAGCTTAAAGCGTTGCTTATCAGACATAATGTTTTTATGCAGATACAATATGCATGCAAGTATGTGCACATGCAAATACTCATTGTTCATGGTCATAGTTAGGTGCAACTGAACGTCTAAGCGTGGTTCCTTTGATCTGCTCAGGGCATTAAGTAGAGAGCAGGTCAGGAACAGTTCACGGGACACACTCCAAAGACGAGCAATGTTGTCTTCTTGCTTCACCGGTGTCCGCTTTGCATCAGGCCTCTCTAATAAATTATCATCTTAGAAAGTTTGTGTTTGTAGATGTGGACTGTTGAGCCTAATCAGTTGATGCATTCATGTTTATTTACATGTCTGGTCCTTTGTTGTCCTCCTGTGGCATGAAATTGCCCATTTGTAATGACATGTTGGTAGTTTATGTGTTGCTGATCACGACATTGTGGTTTAAACCGGCTCATTAGCAATGTGTGTCTGCTTTTCTTGTAACAAGCGTAATGAACCTAAAAGGAGAATGTCCAGATAAAAGATGGATGGTGCTTGGCAATTGTTACAAGTAATAACGCATTGTGGCACCCCTACTATTTTGCTTTTAAATGTATATACAGGGTGATGAATTTATCCCAACTGCACAAGTAGTCTGGTGACACAGAAGTCAGGATGGAGTCAGCCTGCGATTCCTCTCGCTGCTCTTCAACTTTCTCTATGTTCAAACTTTAAAGAAAAAAAGGTCAGAGCAAAGATAGAGATACTGACTTTAATACTCCACTCGTTTATCTCTGTATGCAAACCCCAATGATAAAGTCTGATTACCAGTAATCTGTGTTTTCTTTGATGGGCTTTTTAACTATTCCATTTATAACCAAAAAAAAAAAGCCCCAAAAACTAATAGATGGGTTTCAAGAAGTTGACATTCAAAAAGTTGAATTCCTAACAAAGTCCTTGTTCGTCTCTATCATCACTGTTGCTACTGTTGTGCTAAAGCAGAAATTACAGTGGTCTTTATATCTTAATTCCTGTACACTGTGTTTTCACAATAGTTTTCTCAGATTCCAGATATAGAAGTCAAAGCTGTAGATCCATCAACATTGCTTCAAAAGGAGCACCTAGTGATGGCTGCTATGTGCAGCCAATGTGAACTAAGGTTCAAGAATAATGGTGCATTGTATCAGAAATAAATGTTTGGGGTTTTTTATGATGTCAGAGAGACACAGCAAATATAAAACGTCCTGTTGACACTATTGATTGCATTGCCTCAGTTACAGAAAGTAACTTGATTCAGTTTTTAGTTCCATAACAAGCCTTTCACTTCTGTTGCTTCATAATCCTAAACTGTCCTTTGTACTGCCAGATGTTGCAGGTCTCCATACACATGGTAGATGTGTGAGAGGCTAAAAAAACTTGTATTTGTGCTTGTCAAAGTTTACAAGGACCAGTTTATATACTGTTTCAGTAGTTTCATAGTGAAGAACAGAATATATTAAAACAGCACCAGGCACACATAAATATACTGCAATACAGGCAAAGCGATGCACACACTTGTACAGACTGCCCTCTCACCACCCTGATGTGCTGAAAACAGAGCACTCGTCCAGATGCTATGCGGCACAATGACCTTGCCAGTGCCTCTGTTGTCTCAGCATGGTGTTTAGCATATTTGTGAATGACGTAATTTTTTGACTGTGGAGAAGGTTGGAGAGGATATGTTGAATTACTCCAGGCCTTCATGACTGCCAGAAGCCCCACTCAGCATCTCTGCCTTGCTGTAACTCAGTCTTATACTTGACGCTGCCAGCAGAAGGAGTAGAAGGATATATTTAACTTCGGTTTGCTGTGATGTCATTGAAGATACTGCAGTTGAAAATCTAAGCATTTCCCTTTCTCTGCTTTGAACAATCGATTTTATTGTCCTTTGTTTTCAGTGTAAAGTATTGTTTTGGATGGATGGTTTTAAAAAAGAAAAAAAAAACCCACACAAACTTCTTCTTTTTTTTTTTTTTTTTTTTTTTTTTAAATTTCAGCAAGGATTTATATGTGCCAGTGATGCGTCAGGCCTTGTTCAAATACGCAGTGCACGTAGGTAAAGGATAAGTTCACTTGCAGCTGAACAGATTTGGCTCCCCCGAGGCAAAGTGTTCAGTTTGTCTCTGGAAAAAAGAAAACTATTTATGAACTATCTATGACATTTCCTGTTGTGTTCTGAGCGTATTTGCTTGGAGGGTTCAAACTTTCCCTTGCTCAGATCCTTAGACGGGCATAGACTGCTAACTCTCCACCTCTGCGTCTATCTCACCCTCTTTTACCTACTTAAACCCATCCAGACAGGGCGTGACATAATAACAGAGGGAAGAAGAAGGTCTGATCAAAGTGATTGGTCCTTCACTCCTGTAACAAAGATGAAAGATGGTATTTTTATTGCACGTTAGTAACGGTGTAACACTGAACTAATTGGTCTTGATCTGCCAATCACCCGAGGGATGCAAATGGATACTCTTCCACTTTGGCTTCGAGGGGCCTCTGTGATAGTGCGTCAAGCTGGAAGGAAAACAGAGTAAAATAGATAAATTAGACTTAAATGAGCTGGCCTTGTGGTTTTCCTGGAGAATCCCTTGCTGTCTTATCCAGCCCACTCAACCAGTTGTGGCATGTGCTAGACAGCTCCTGACACAAGAGATTATTTTTACTTGTTTGAGATCACGTTGTTATTTTCTGTGCAGGATTACTTGTTTTGATGGGATTGCTTAATAAAGACAAGTCAAATACCATATGCTGAGGTAGGATGAATACAGGGAGAGGTTAACATCCTCTCCGTCTATTTAAGTATTTAAGGGAAGTTTAAAAAAAAAAAGAGAAGTTTTTTTTTTCCAAGTTATGGTGTCCAAAAGAGGAGCTTTGTTTCTGTTTAAACAACATTATAGCTGCAACAAAAACAGTGAGTTATTTTTGCTGTTGATAGTCATTTAGGTTGTTTTAACAAAGCAAAAAAGCCAAACCTTTCAAAAGGGGCATCGTTTTTTTTCTTTGTCTTCTGTGAAATAAAAAATTTTAAGAGAAGAAACATAGCTCTATATTATCCCTACACAACATGTGCTCATACAGCACGTTTCAGACATTTTGAATATTTTTATTTTCACAGGGTCTTCCACACACGCTTATACCAGAGGGAGCTTTGCTCACCAGCTCAACAAAGAACTGGACAATATTAGAAATCAGAGGAATAAATTGGGTAAGTATGTGTGTGGTAGTTTTTATACTCTCTCGCTGTCTCTCTCGCTGCCTTTCATTTGAGTTGTTTTTTTTTTTTAATTATTATTATTTCTGTTCCCTTGGTTTTATTCCTTAAATGATATGCATCATTTCTCTTCATTTTCTGTTTTGCATCTCGGAGATATATGCCACAGACGTTAGCTTAGCTTTTTGCATATTGCTGACAGGCAGCCGCTTTCTCTTCATCTGCCTTAATTTCTTAATTTGGACTTGGACCAGAACTGCCTGATAATTTCCCATCCATTTTAGGATATTATAAATGAAGCCTGAGCCTTTTGGGGAGCAGGGTAGGAGGGGTAGGAGAGCACAAAGGCACTTAGGATATTGGACAAGATGCAAACTTTATATTGTACCAAGCCTTTTAGTGATGTCATTAATTTAGAAGGATGGTGCATATAAAGTGCACTTGGCAAACTTCTTGGGCAGGCTGGGTGGATGCACTTTGAGAATAAGGAGGAGTAACAAGGTTGGAAATGGAGAAAGAAGTCAAAATAGCAAATACTAAAGGGCAGTCAAATACACATTGTAAGAGGACAGTTGATGTCTGTAAGACATAGTGCCTGTGGTCCATGGGCTGTCAGCAAAGTCTATAAACATGATGAATGAGGCGTTGAAATACGAGGTACATATAAAGCTGAAATGTTTCATCTGGCTTAGAAGAATGAGAGGCATAAGTCGCCCAGCACATGCATACGTATTTTCTCCTAAATATAAATCATAAAATTAATTTTGTAGCATTTCTTTTCATCCAGGAGTTATTATTTTTTTCCATTAATTAAGGCAATGATGAGTGTGGCTAATTACAGAGGAAGAGTGTAATTTTTGAAGGTTATGAAATGTATATTACCTGCAGGTGGGGCGGTTGCGATGAGAGCTGAGATTGTGCTCAGCCCACACACTCGCGATATGTTTTACTAAACAAAGCGGTACAAACCCTGTAAATAAAGCCAGAGGGCTTGTGGTTGCAGTAGGTTCTTTGATGAGCTGATTAATTAACAAGTAGTGGAAAGTGTAATGGAGGAGTTTAGTTCATCGTACATACATTTCTTAAAATAAATAAACTCACTCTTTGTTGCACTTTCATGTCCTCACAGAGAGAAGAAAGAAGGCATCGGGATGGGAGAAGAACTTGTTGTATCCCATAGTGATGCTGATCCTGCTCACAGGAACGGTGAGTGTTAAGATGGACCTATCATTAGGCCCACACTGTTTGCTCATGACGTTTACAGCCTGGCTGGTATCCACTGGGAGTAACACGGTACCTCAAAATCCATCTTTTCCCACAGAGTCTGGGTGGGGAAACTACTTTTGTTTAATGGATGTTTTAAGACAATGCTGAATACCAACCTACAACAACAGTGATTTTAAATAAATTACAGTGTGTGAATACTGTTTGTCGTCTGATACTGTTAGATAAGGTAGAAAGGCCATGTGCAAGGCATGGCACGTGCATCGCACAACCCCCAAATTGTTTAAGTTTTGAGAAGCTCAATTTTGGCACAGTTTACAGTTACAAGATTGTTATTATGCATTCAATTATATCATGATGCCGGATACTTGGAGGGTTTGATCAATCTTTTTATAATTATACCATGTGTGAACAAATTTTTGTCTTCCTCTATGTCTGCAGACAATCTCTGTTCTTCTGGTGGCACTGAACATCCTCTATCTTCTAGTAGATGAGACTGCCATGCCCAAGGGATCCACAGTAAGCCTTCTGTCTAACTAGGCTTTTGCGTTCACACCATCACACACCTAGAATGTAAACTGCAGTAGGGCTTGCCTATCGGGCCTGCCCTGTCCCTGGCGGAGACATAAATCAAATTCCAGATATGCTCAGGTGCATGTTGGAAGAAAAGACTGGACCAGATGTTAATCAGGCTTCAACGTTGTGGCTCTGGTTTTGTTTTGGAAGCTCATTCAAAGTCATTTCACAGCAGTGTGCAAATTCAATGAGGTTGCTATGTGTCTCCTGCCCTCAGTGGGTGAATAAGCTGCTTTTCCTCCCTTGTGCAAATGCAGACGGGGGCAAGTGAAGGGCTCTTACTGTGAAACAGCCATTCCACCAAGTGTGGAATGGCTCTGAGATTCTCATCTCTGCCTAACATGCAATGTGTTTTAAGCTCCTTGTATCTCATCTCATCTGCAGTGACAGAGATGCGTGCATGTGTGTGCTTGCATGTGTGTGCAGTTGTGGTTGCATTCTTGTCTGAAAAGGGGCAACATAATGTATCCTATTTCTCCCTCATTTCATTTTGCATCTCGCGGGCATCTGACAGAGCTGCCCTCGACATTCCAATTATTTTATTGAGCAGAGATGTTTTCTTTGGCATGACACATTGCAGAAAATCCCCCAAATTACACTTGTCATGTAGCTTGAAGCTGTCCTCCCTGACAGTATGGCCTCACTAAATGGTTTATGCTTTATGTTGAGCTGGATGGATGCCACACCTCTGATCTCACAAATCTACGAGCAGGAGGGGCCATCTCATCTTCCTAAAACAATCAATACTGATATGAGATCATCTATCATGCTTCTTTAACCTTATCCTCTAACTCTCAGACTGTGCCCCTCTGGCACAGAAATTCCCTCTGCCCTCTGTCTGGAAAAAGATAACGACAGGGGAGAGAATGTGATATAAGAGGGGAGAGAGAGGTTTGACATCTCGGCAAGGTACTGCCAGAGCAAGAGAGACTCAGACTGTGGGAAAGTCAAATGAGGCCCTGATTGTTATGGGAGTAGAGCACAATAGAAGTGCCCTGTCAGTGTTTGTCTTCCCTTCCAGCTAAGCATCCTGCTGTAGTCTTTAGAATACTGAGCAGTGTACCGCTCAGCTTTACAGGGCAGTGGATGGGTATAGAGAAGGATAACAAGGAGTAGGGAAAGAAAAGGATGACGAGCAGAGAGGAAACGCAGGTGGCTATAGATGAGAAGTTGGCACTGCCTCTGTCATAGGACAGAGGGATTTACAGCTTTATGAACAAGCACTTAGAGACACCAATAAAACTGTTACTACAGGCCCTTCTTTTTGGTGGCCACTGCACTTGACACTCTATTTTGCAAAACAGGCAATTACTGTGGCTGGACAGTAATTTTCACCCAACTAAAGTTGCCCTTGTCCAAATGCACAAAGGCTTGCATCCATCCACCCATCTTCTGCCTGTCCAGATCCGGGTCATGCTAGTCCCAGCTGTTGTGGGGCAAAAGGCAGAATACACCCAAAACTAGTCACCAGTCTGTCGCCGTGCGACTGCGTAGAGAGAGACACAACAGTTCACGCTTACATGAATACCTGCAGCCAGTTTAGAATTATCAGTTAGCCCAACATGCATGTGTTTGGACTGTGGGAGGAAGCCAGAGTACCTGGAGAGAGTCCACATAGGCACAGAGAGGACATACAAACGCATTTATCCTTGCATGTATTTAACAACTTGACCTCCCATCTCCAGACACCCTTTTCACTTTATAACTGGCTTTAAGATAATCTAAAAATCTGGAAATGTATGTGAATATTAAATCTTTGCTTGTTGCTTATTATATGTATATTTAATATTTACATTTCAGAAATTCTGTAAGATTAAATGACAGCAGCCTCTCATAGTTCGGTGAAATGTATGGATTGCAAATGTCTGTCACTTAAACCCCCTCAGACTCCAACTGGTTGCGGCAGATGGTCACCCCTCCCTGAGCCTGCTTCTTCCTGTTAAAAGGGAGATTTTCCTTCCCACTTTTGCAAAGTGCCTACTTAGTGGGGTGGGTGGGTGGAGGCAGGATTTCTTTGAATTACTGTAGTGTCTTTACCTTACAATTTAAAGTGCTATAAGGCAACTGTTATTAAATTTGGCACCATGTAAATAAAATAAAATTAAATGAGTATGACTGTAAAAGTAAACTTTGAAACGCAGTTGCTGTTTCAAGGTTGTTACATGGGCACAAGCAACTTCAGAGATCTGAACAGTTTCTTCTCCCACTTGTTTAGATTTTTTATAGGTTGGAATTAGGTTGTTGGCAACTGGATACATGAGTAGGACATGGCTTTGACTATACGAAAGATGAAAAATATGAGAATATTTTACGGGACTGCCTTGAAATATGTTAATCATAGGGTGCATGTGTAGCTGTGTTAATAAAATCAAATTAAATACAATTTAAAAAAAAAAAACAACAACTTAGTACAAAGTAAGAATGTGAAGTATAGATGTATGTATGGCATTGACGGCCTCATCAGCCTCAATATGCAGTCTTAATGTGCAGTGTGAGTTGACTGGAACATAGACCCTTCCCTCTATGGACCCCTATCCCGCTCTTTCACACACAGTAACACACGATCCGTCACTCTTTCTGCTACCGGAATGTAAAGACGAATGGAAAGGAGGTGCACAGCACAAGCTAGGTGTCCTGTGTACGCACGTGCATGCTTATTGCGAGTGCACACGCCATCTTAATGCATGCCCTCCCTCCATTAATAAATGACATCAGATTCTGTCTGCTAATGCTGCTAATTCTCTGTGTAAGAGAGAGAGGGCACTGCACCATGGCTCTGCAGTAAGCTCCCAGGGATGACAGTTGCATAAAAAGGCATGAAACAACCTGTCAGGCTTTCCTTTTTTCCCCTGCAGCCCGTTTTACAAAACAAATCAAGATAAAGACACTTAAAGTGGGAAAGGGAAAAAGAATACAAATGCAAATCTCAAACAGAAACCACGGCAGCACACCAAATATATGCTGTGCAGTTTAATATGCTGTAGGTGCATATTGCATGACGAGTAACAGCACATTTGCCTTGCACTTCTGTACTCTAACTGTACATGCAGTACTCTATGATTTAGAGTAAAAATAAATAAATAAAATGACTGGATTAGTGCTGCACAGCTCTGTTAAGATAGGTTTATTGTATCAGCAAGAATCTGAATTTGCAGCAAACACTTTTAGGGGAGTTTTAGGTAACTTTGTGTGAAGTACTGTGTATATACCCCCATTAAATGTACAAATCCTCTGGAGGATCATCTTGGGTGCCAAGTCTGAAAAAAGCAAATATTTGGCATTTGACAACTCAGATGCTTGGTATGTGCTGTGTATGTGGATGTATGTCTTTTTCCTGCTCCACTTTCAAAAGGCCTTAGGGGTTGGAGGGGTGAGGATGGGTGAGGGGGTTTGCGTAGTGTATTTGCTAAAGGATTTGTTTAGTTGTTTTTATGTTTTTGGCATGCTTTCAGCCTGTACACTCTTCTTACCGTAAGCAATGTGCCGTTTTTGTTTGAACACCTGTTCACATATTGTATGGTCGACAGTGATTTGCAAAGAGCCTCTTTCATCTTGTTCCATTCATTACTTAGCCAATTTGATTCTGTCTTTCTCAAGTAGGGAAATTCTTCGTGCACCACGTACTTACTTTTGCAGGTCTTCTGTAATTGCTCATGTCTGCAGTCGTACACAACACCAAGTGTTGTCATTTTTGTGATCTGTTTTAGTCTGAAGGGTAGTGTAGGATGTTTAATATCCCTGTTTTCCTATTTGTCTCTCTCTTCTAGGATCGAGCCATTGGGAACACCTCTTTGTCCACATTTGGTGTGGCTCAGGCAGTGCTGGAGATTGTCCTCATATTGTATCCTTTCAGTGACCTCCCCTTTGTCTGTGGCCTGAGTAACATGCTCCATGGCCAACAGCAACATTGCCAAGGCAGCTTTGTTTACCCAGGACATAGTTGAGCTGAACACCTTCCGGAAAACATGTTGCGTTGTTTCATCACCCTTTATGATACCTGAAAAGGTTGAGCCTTGACACATAAAAAGTTGACTCAAAGAAAAGCTGCTTTCTACTTGCAGCAAGGTGTTTTTGCTCCTTGATTGATTTGCTGAACAGCTACTTGATGGTGTCTTCTGTCGTTGGCTTCTACAGTCTGCGTGTCTTTGAGGGACTCACTCCCAGGAAGGATGACACAACCATGACAACGGTAAAGATGGGATAGAAAGGCAGGGAGTGGGGTGAAGTGGGGGCAAGGGTGCTGAAATTGCTCCTAAGGTGCTGATGTGTTTGCCCCCTCCTGTGTTTCATCTATTTCCCCTGTCTTTTTTTTCTGTCTTCATTGCTCTCGCCTTCCTGTCTTCTCTGTCCCTGCTGCTCACTAATGTTTTCCTCCGGGCCCCTCAATGGCCTTAGTTGATCTGTTCAATATTTGTTTGTAAGTTGCGTAAACACCAGCAAAGTGCAAGCTCTTTTCTTGTACATCAGAGGGAGAGTGAGTTTTTTTTTTTTTCTTAGGGGGAGAAGGGGGCTGGGTGGCAACTATTCACTTGGTAATGAGTTTGGGAGTGGTGAGGCTTGTTAACTAGCATGATGCTTCAGTGAAAGGACTTGAAAGGACAATAGAAGGAACCTCATAATGAGCATCTTCAGAGGTACTAATTGTATAATATGTGGAACCAATTTATCATCAAGTGGCGTGTATGTGTGTGGGCACATCACGGCTAAAACTGCTGGTGCAATGGGTGCTTTTTCTGCTTCACACTCGCTATAAATTGCATGTAATTTGTTGAGGGCTAAACTCGGAGGTTTGATTATTTGGTCTTATTTGCAGATCATTGGTTGCTGTGTCTCCATCCTGGTGCTGAGCTCAGCCTTGCCAGTGATGTCCAGAACACTAGGTGAGTATGCTTTTTCATGTGAGTGTTTTTGTATTTTCTTTTGCCTGCGGTAAGGAGAGTGAGTGCAGCTTGCTTTTTCTTTTTTCATTCAGAGACAATTTTTTGTAGACACATTAAATGATTAAATAGCAGCAGTTTGACAACTTTCAAAAAGAAAGGACATTTTTTAGAGTTAGATGAAAACATTAATAGTGGGTGATCAAGTCCACCCACTAAATATGAAGCTGTAGCTTGTTAGTTTGATAGCTTGAAAATGTAAGTCCCTGATTATTGTCCATTGTGGACACTGACAGCTGGGTAGTTCTTCCTGTTGTACTTGAAGTCCACTACCTAGGGTGCATGTGTAGTTGATGCATTGTAATATAAATTTTCCCTTGACCAATGTTTGTGGTGACACATGGATATCTGCATGGACCCTTGCGCTCACTGTCTCATGAAATTTGCCACTCTGACCTGAGCGAACCAAAGCGGACTCCTGGATGTGGAAAGTATAATCGAGGGTTAAAGGGACAAAACGGCTAGCCTTGCTCTGTCTGAAAGAAGTGAGAATCCACCAACCAACACTACAGTTTATGTGATTCAAAGCTGGAATTTGGGAGGACATGCAAGGCTGGGAAAATCCAACTTGATTTATACCAGAGTTTTAAATATTGTGAACAGGCCAACCCTTTTGCAATGTGCAACCAGCAGCAATTGGTTTTCCAGATTTGAAGAGGGCAGAAAAGGTAGCACCAGGGACAGAGTAAACTGCACTGATAGAAATACAGATTGGAAGGGGGGGAAAAAGAAACTCTGCATTCAGAGAAAGGATAATGGTCTAAAAAAGAAAGCGGTCGACAGTAAGGCCCATTGGTGTAATCTCTATAAACCGCTATCATTTACAGATCAGTTTGTTTTCTGTTAGCTTCTTTTTTTTAAATTTTTTTTAAATTATCCAGATCCATTCTGGTGGACAGAACAGCGTTTGGTCATGGTATCAGTTATCCTCTATTCCAGTTGGTGTTTCTGGTGTGTAAAGAACAAAGTTATTGGCAAGCTGATGGGTTCCCAGACTAACTTTGGTCTATGGCTTGTCCTCGCTATAAGCATGTCCACTCTCACTACCAAATGAACGATGCAAAAGTTCCAACTGCTGGTTTATCAAGGAAAACCTGAAAAAGATCAAAACCTCTCTTTCAGGGTTATCCTGGCTGAGACCAGCATAC
Source organism: Aulonocara sp. 'chitande type north' Nkhata Bay (assembly GCF_057382095.1). Lineage (NCBI taxonomy): Eukaryota > Metazoa > Chordata > Actinopteri > Cichliformes > Cichlidae > Aulonocara > Aulonocara sp. 'chitande type north' Nkhata Bay. The sequence continues at coordinate 20,591,401 of NC_141352.1, read as the reverse complement.
TGTATCTCCTTTTATAATCTGAACATGCAGAACAGACAAGAAATATTCCTGCCCAAAAACAGACTTTGTTAATGAAAGAAACAAGATACAGCATGCTCATTAGTGAGCTTTACAGAAGCTGGTATTTTTGCTGTGTTACGACTGAATGATTGAAATGTAGGTTACAGACTTATCAGAGCTGTCATTGTGTCCTTGGCACAAACAAGAAGAAAGATTAAATCTTCCTCTCCCACAACAATTTTCATTGTTACCACCAACACCAGGTCACAGGAGTTGAATTCTCCTACAGTCTCTCATGGTGATGTTAGAAAAGAGTGCAGGCAGAATAAAAATGACAGGAGTAGCACCATCACAATGGCACTAATAAACATGCAGAGTGCAGAGCACAGCTGTTTAAATAGCACTACTTTTGTGTGTGTGTGTGCGCATGTGCAAGTGTGTGTGTGTGTGTGTGTGTGTGTGCAAGTATGTGTGAGAGCAACAGAGTGGGAAAATAGGATGGAGTGAGCATACAGTGACTCACTGGGAGCTTTACAAAATATCAACAGGTTCTGCTTTGTGACACTGAATGGATGAAAAGGAATAAATGCATGAGACAGAGTTGAAGAGAAAAGGCCGCTCAGCACAAGATAAAAAAAGACGTGCAAAGAGTTGAGTGTGACGAAGTGAGATGTTAAGAGACAAGAAAGGGTTTCGTGTGTTGACGTGAGGCGTTTTTATGTCGGTGGGTGGTAAATATGCACTGTGTAAGAGATAAGGGAATTGTGCTAGAGCACGCAGCATGTTTAATAGTGTAGTAACAAATGTTTAGTTACACCAAATGCACATCACAACCAGCTCCACCCTCCCCTCCCACCTCTGCAGGTTACACATGTTTGGGTGAACTTTAATGTCTCTCTCTGTGCACTTTAAGCTGCATCACCATCAAATCCAGCTTGATTAATGGTAATATCACCAGACGTTATGGCTTGGTTTTACTTTGCACTAGAGCTGGGCGATAGAACGATAACGATATGTATCGCGATATAACTTTGACTCGATAGAGAAATTAAGCTATCGCGATAGACCTCGCCGCTCTTGTCCTCAAGAAAAAAGAAAAAAAAAAAGGTCAGCCAATCCAAATTAAGTAGCGCAGAGCCGAACCAATCACAGCCGCAGCATCACGTCGCGTGACTTGTTACGTACAGCACAAGTGCCAAGCCGCACGTGTGTTTGTTTGGGAAGCAGCCAGCGGGTAATGGAGCCAGCGCGTAATGGAGGAAATGAGTGTGCCGACTAGAAAAATCAACCGAGCGTGACCGAAGAGAAAACAGATGATGGTTCCAATGCCGGAGAGATTGTCGAACAGAAGAGCCATAGAAGTTCCGTAGTGTGAAGGTATTTCGGCTATTTCAAGTCTGACAAAAAACAGAGTAGCGTGCACTGTAAATTGTGCCGAAAGCAAGTCTGGAAATACAATAAACTGGTGCATGCGTCACACTGTGCGCCACGTTATTGTTTCGGTGAAATGAATTTCTACAATACTGTTACTGTTAATTGTACTCTCTGCAGTGTTTAAATGCTTACATATACACACAGTTACTGTCCCTCCACACATACGACTGGGTTCTGCTTCTATGCCGCAGCTTTGTTTACTTTTTCCCACCGAGGCTTCTAGACTTCTGATTGGCCAACATTTCGGCACGGTTAGGAATCTAGCGCCACCTGCTGCTTTGGCATGTTCATAGCAGCGTTTTCCTTCATTTCTGCCTTTATGTGTGGACGGGATTATTTTTTAAAACGAAAACGGAAAATCTCCGTTTTCAAAAATACCCGTGTACGTGTGGACGTAGCCTCAGTCTCTGACTGGAAGCGCTAATTCGTCATTCGGCTTTTGTCAGACTAAAGTAACTGTTAAAACTGTTTGAAAAGCTAAACTATACAACAAGGAGAGATTGAGAATTTCCTTTTAGTTCTCAGTTTATTTGATATTGACAAAAGTTAGTCAGTTTTGTCTGTTCTTCTGTAAAACAAACTAAGATTTATTTTTAGAATTAATATTTTGTTTCTAAGTGGAATTGACAATTTAGTCTGTTTTGTTTGTTCTATTTTGAAACTTAAACGCTTTAGCGGCTGCCTTTTGTGTAGTTTGCAATATTTGCCTTTATTTATCTGAAAAAGTCTCATGTTCCTTAAGTACATCTACCCTGTTGAACTTATTATGGGAAATAAATATTTAAATAAAAACAAGCTGCTGATTATTTCACATTTTACTTGTGAGCAACGGCACATTTAAATCTTACAAATATAGTTATTTGGCTTATATCGTGATAGATATCGTTATCGCCTGAAATGAAAAAAAAAACATATCGTGATATGAAAAAATCTCATATCGCCCAGCTCTACTTTGCACCAATTCATATTTAAAACTTTGACAAATTCTGCATGACATGTTGGTCTCTGCTGAGTTGAGGCAGGGTCAGAGTGAAGATGGAAACACAGTGTAACGTCCTGACGGCTCTGAACAGCAGCATGATAATGTCTCCGTCTCCCTACCGACATTTCAGAGACTGAAATGGGTTTTTTTTTTTTGAAACCCTCAATTAGATTTTCTCACATTACTAACCCAAGTTTAAAACCTTTGGCATTAGAAATGAATTTAGCCCGACCACAGTGGCTAGCTGTATTGACTGGGGTCTCCATCATCGCTCTCCCCATCTTTTCTCAAGCAATTTTGTTAAAGGTCCTTGATGCTTGCCAAACCGCTTACTGCGGCTGTAAATACATCTCTCCAGACGCTGAATCGATTGCCCAATCTAATTGATGACAGAGGTTGTGAAGATGTTACAGGAGAAGTTGAATGTCCAGGGACTAGGGCTTCCTCAGTCTGATGCATGAGAATGTGATTTCTGCTTACAGATAGCAGGACAGGATACCGTTATGGTACTTGGACTTTAAATATTGATGCAGTAATTTCCTTCATCAATGTTGCATGCAAAATTAACATAGGAGAAGATGATTTAATAACATTAAACAGATCTGTGCACACAGGTTATTGAAAGCTTAATTATCTCCCCACAGTACTCTGTGGGATGGCGCAGCTAGAGTGCATGAACGCATGGATGGATAAGCAGGAAAACAAAAGGGTGTTGATGGCTTTCCAAGCTGCATGTGATCAGCTGTGACAGATGGTTTGAAATTGGTCTGGCAGTGTAGAGCTAAGAGGGAGCTCCTTTATCTTTGTCTGAAGGAGAGATGAAGTCCACCTGCAAGCCACCTTAGCTGCTATACTTAGCTCGCCATCCTTTTATGTTCCTCAGAGAATTGTGCTCACATTAACCAAGATGCAGCCAAGTGATAAAAATAAGCAGCAACTCTGCCATGCAGTGGGTCAGTGGATGTTTACCCAAGCCTGAGTGAAATTGCTTTGGTCCAAACCAAATCAGAATTCTTACACGCTGTACATTTGGATGACCTCCCTTCAAGGCCGTCTCCGGATCGCTTTTAGCGTGGTCGATTTTAAGATCACTCCCTGAAGTCGTGATGTGACCACTATACCTCTGCACTGGACACTGGATTCCCGTCAGTGTGGCAAACTGGTAAAACACAGCTGAAATATCAGTTCATTAACGTAAACTGTGTTAATGTGGCCGTCGATGGAGACAAATTGAAGACGAACGATGCACAAAGGTCATGATGACATATTCACAGCAGTGTGGCAGCAGTGCTAAAAGTGGTCTAGAGGTTCACGAGTTGACCTTACAGGGGAGATTGGACAAATATGAATTGTCCATAGTGTTTGAGATTTCAGTGGGCACACTCTGTCTTCGCAATAGGTTATTGAAGAGGGTGGAAATACCTAATGTAGGTTAGTTTTTGTTTGATTGATTGATTGATTTTTTCAGATTTGGGCGTAAATCTGCTTGGAAATGTGCAGATTTGTCAACAGAAATTAGAATTGCATGCGTGAAGACTAGTGGTGTGAATCTGTGGAGTTCTTGAAGTAGTTGTTTTTGTACCACCTTACAACACAGGGCTGGTCTCAGACCCAAAGTGCACCAACGCTATTACAAGTAGTTTTTTTTATTACAAGTCAGAAATGTATTAATTCCTGTAATCCATATTAAATTGTTTTTGTATATAAGCCCCCTTTTCAGATTTTTCTTTTCTTTTTTTCTTTCTTTTTTTACTTTTTGAAAAAGATGGGCCTGAGGAGAATGACATTTTCAAAGAGGCTCATAAGTTTGCTGCAGCCTTCTGCTTTTGTTAGGAAGAATTCTTATGAACAATACTTGTCTTGTCAGAAGGAGCCTTGGAAAGATGAACTTCATTTTTCTCAGGGTTTTGTTTATTTTGTGGAATTCAGCTGAGGAGAAAACATTTCGACTCTTGGTTATCACAGCTTTGTGTGAAGAGTTATTAAAGGTCACGGTTCTGAGTAAGAAATTGCAAATTTTTGAATGAATGTCAACCTCATTTGTAACCCAGTTGTGTGTGCGTGTGTGTGTGTGTGTGTGTGTGTGTGTGTCTCTGTCCTTCACAGGCATCACCAGGTTTGATCTTTTGGGAGACTTTGGCAGATTTAATTGGCTGGGAAACTTTTACATCGTCCTTTCGTACAACCTGCTGTTTGCAGTTGTGACAACACTTTGTCTCGTGAGGAAATTCACCTCAGCGGTCCGGGAAGAGCTCCTGAAGGCGTTAGGTAAATTCATCAACAGGGTCTGTACATATCCTAAAAGTTTCTAACCAGCAGCTTTCAGTATATAGTACAGGACAGTGCGTAGTCTTTCACGTGCCTCAGTACAGCTATGTTGGTTCTACGTCTGTCTGATAGTATGTGACTGCTCAATTTAATCCTAATTTTGAGACGCTGACAAATCCAACCTAGTTGGTAGCTTTGGAGAGAAATGGTGTTTATTTCTCTCTGATAGAGCGACACGTCCAGCGTGTCGCTGAACTGACATGTGACAGAAGATGAGACTAGTCCCCAAGGCTTGTGGTGACGGGCCCTGCATGTTTGATACACAGGGTGGGATAGGGCTAGAAAATGCCAGACAGAAGAACCGAGGGAGGAAAAAGGACATCAATACTTCTGTCTAAGTGAAAGTCTGAGGCTTTTTAATGAGATTTTTCTGCCTTATCTCCCACTGCCCAGGTCTGGATAAATTGCAACTGTCAAACAGCCCCACAGACCCTGAATCTGGGAAGCTCTCGGCCAATGGGCATCAGAAAACTCTGTGAAAGGGACGATAGATCAACACACGCATACACACATGCACAGACACCTACACACGTAAATGCAGCCAAAGGGATATTTCGACAGTACTGCCTGACTGCTGAAAGGTGAAAAGGATTGGAAGGAACTTAATAAACCCAGGCAGTGTCTGACGGATGCTGCAAATGGAGGCTGAGAGCAATTTAGCTTCGTGACATTCCATCCTCTGCGTCTCGGATGGAAGCTGGGACAGGGACAGGGCTGAGACTGAGGATTGAAATAGACTGGCATCACTGCAGTGACCTTGAAGTTGACCTCAACCACGACTGTGACTTCAAACCACCCATCTTTTGCTTCAGGGGCATTCTCTCCCTCCCTCTGCCCATTCTCTTACAACCTTTACACCACCGCACTACACAGAAGCAACCAGAGTCTTACATTTACCTCTGTGTTCACTAACATAAATTTCACCTACACAATTCAATTAGACAGTTTTTTTTTATTTTTTTTTTTATTGTTAATGTGTCTGTGACAGTGAGGCAGGGTGCACTCACAGTTAAGGGTCTTAGAGAGAGGGTTTTTGCTGTTGTTGTTCTAATGTTAACTGATACAGGCGTAATGAGGTGTCAGTTTGTCAAAAAATGTGAAAAATAACCAAGAGCTTTGTGAAGCGTGAGGACGAGTCATTTATTCCCACTCATCACGGCTGGTCTGTAAAACTGCACAGCATCAATACGGCTCACATATTGTGAATTAGGCACTGTCATTCTTAATAAAAGGGCCTCAAATTTTTAGCACTCGGGACTGTCATCAGTCATTTTATCTGGCTTTACTCCAAGTGCGCTTTAACTTTATTGATGATGTCATTAGTTTGTATGAAGTAGGATGAGAACTTTTTTTTGGGTGCTCCAGATTTGACTTGAGCGGCTCCACAAATGGGAAACTATGTGGGAGTTTTATTTCACTTCGCTTCCAATGAGCAGGTTTGAAAGTGAGGACGAGGTTGTATTCTTTTATGCACATCGGAGGAAAATGTCACCGCAATATTGCTTATTCCACACCCCAAAATCCTCAAAAATAAGTAAATAAAGAAGGAAAGAAACTTTTTTTTTCTTTATACAGGGCACAGAAATGGTCACGTTTCTTTGTAAATGTTGTATACACATGTACATATTTCATTGTTTCATACCTATTTTGGATGTAAACATTGGGCTCGCACCCAGGGTCTGAATCACTAAGCATTCTGTATTTTCTTGTACATATACCTATATATATATTTTTTTTATAAACAGCTTCATCTAATGCAAATCTGTAGGTCTTCACACAGAATGCATGAGTAAGAAAACATCCAGCTTTGTTGCTGTGAGAAAGACTAGGTGACTCAGGCCCCTTTTACATGTTGTATTGCTGCATAATCTTCTGAACTGTGATGTTCTTTGTCTCCAGAACCACCTTAAATGCCTTATACGAAAAAGCAGGCTTAATGTTAAGGTTCTGTGGAGTTTTTGTCCGTGCACACGTGCGTGTGTGCGTGGGCATTGTGAGCGTGTAGACAGTTCCACTGTGATCTCCTGTATGCCAGAGTTTCTAGTCTGAAGCCATTTCTTTTTGCCATGAATGTTTATGTCACATCAGCTCCATTGAGACTAGATTAGAGTGATCTCATGATGTGTGTGTGTGTGTGTGTGTGTGTGTGTGTGTGTGTGTGTGTGCGCTTTGTATTTTCATGGTCGTTTAAGTGATAGAGTGATGAAAAGAAGGAGGAAAAAAAGCTGAATTTGTATATGCAATCGAAATGGGAAGGAGAATTTTTTTGCACCAAAAACTGACTGCAATTTGATGTTGTTACAAAGACTGGAATTAAGGAAAAAAACTCACTGACACCAACTTCTCCAATCAGACCTGAGAATGTTTTGTAAATGGTGATTATGTCGGCTTTTCATCCCAAATCCAAAGTACAGCCATGTGTCTGATTTGTGATCAAGGCCATATCAAGAGAGCAAGTTGTGTAGTGGCAGAAACTTGAGGTACATGTCCTGGTATGTTTCTTGTCATCTTATTTGTTTCCAGTAAAAGCACGCTGATGTCTGCATACTGTGAAAAATACCATTGTGGCACAAATTAATGTGGTAGGTCAAAGGGTGACACTGATGGATTAGAGATTAAAATTAATCATTCTTCATCTGGGTGAAAAGGTTAAACCCGTGCGTCCATCCACTCAGCTACACACTGCAGGAAAGTGTCACACCCCTAATAAAGCATCACAATCAAACTCTGCATACTGCATTTACAATAAATCTGTTTAATGGGGTTTTTGTAAGGGGGGGGGGTCAAAAAACTTGAAAATTGCTCTGAAATGTCAGTGAGCAGGCTTTCATTTCTTTCCATCTGACACTCGACCCCTGCATGTAATTTTGGTACATGTTTTTTGTGAATGTATTTTTTTTTTTTAAACAATTCTTCAGTCTGCTAAATGTAATGTTTTGTTCTTTTCGATGTTTGTGTGTTTGCAAATAAAAGAAAATGCTTCAACTTATTTTCATTTGTCACTGTGGCAATCAGGTCATCAGCGGTCGTTGGCTAATTGTGACTTCAATGTTTACCTATTACTTGTCCAGTAATCAGTTTCTTTCCTTCCCATAATAAAAGGTGAAAATGTGGATGTGTTGGATCAGAAGAATGACACCATTGTAATATTTGTGTTGTGGGTATGATGGCAGGATGTTATTAGCTTTGCTCAGGGTAAGACTGGGAAGCCATCCTAGCTCCGTCCTCAGATATAAAGAAAAATGGCACCTATAAAGCTCACCAACATAATATCTCACTTGTTTAATCCATAAATAAGCAATGAAAAGATAGCTTGTGGTTTAATGGGGAGCTATGCGCTATAATTATGTCTTGTCAAACAACAGCTGCTGGTTGCCTGTTAACTCTCACGGTGGCACAACTACACAAGGGCTAGCTGCTGTTTGGTAAATAACGTCTCTCGTGTTTCTTTTTAATGCACAAAGTAAACGTGAGCGATGCAGAGTTTTATGTACGCTTTAGTTGTGGTTTTAGTCTGCTTCACTTCTTCACCCTGCATGATTATGCCGAGATCACGGCCTGTCGGTTCCAGCTTCATATTTAATGTTTAACTGTGATAGATGATTAGGTTATCCCTACCTGAAACCCTCAGGATCAGCTGGTTTTATTTATTTATTGTACATAAACCGTAGCATTTTAATGAAGCTTTGCGACATTTTTCTTGCATACTATAATAGGGTGGATCTAATATGGACACTTTTCAATTTGCCTTATGTATTCCGTCATTTTTTTTTATTTTTTATTTTTTATCCCTCATAACATCTTAATTATAGGTGAAAACCTCATGAGATTTCTGGGGCTCAAAATCATCTCTATGCTCTGTTAAAACTGCAGCCAAAGCAATTTTACACCCACTCAAAGTGTCACAATATGAAGTCAAAGTCAGTGTAATATGTACACTTGCTGGTCACTTCATTTGGTACAGGTGCTTAGTAATACAAATATCAGCCAATCAAACTGCAGAAATGTATTGCTTTAAGGCTTGTAGACTTAGTTAAGGTGGTCTTAGTTCAAACTAAGGATGAGAATGTGGAAAGAAGGTGATCTAAGTGACTGACTGGTTGTTGGTTGTTAATGGGCTGGCCTGAGTATTTTAGAAAACGCTGATTGCTTTGACTTTCCCCATACAACCATCTCTAGGGTTTACAGAGAACGGTCTTAAAAAGAAATCATCCTGTAAGCAGCAGGTCTTTGGATGAAAATGCTTTGATGTCAGAGGTCAGATGAGAATGGCCAGACTACTTCGAGCTGATAAGAAATAAGCACTCATTACAAATAAGGTATGCAAAAGAGCATCTCTGTATGCGCAACATTTTGAACCTCGAAGCAGATATTTACAGCAGCAGAAGACCATACTGGATGCCACTCCTGTCAGCTAAGAACGGAGGCTACAATTCACAAGGGTTCACCAAACTTAGGCCGTAATTAGGAGATAATAGAGTCAGGATCCCTGCTGTCTTGCATCAACAGTACAGGCTGCTAGTTGTGTAGTGGTTCAGGAGATATTTTCTTGCTACACTTTGAGCCCCTTGTTACCGACTGAGCTTTGATAAAATACCACAGCCTACCTGAGTATTGTTGCTGACCATGTCCATCCATTTGTGACCACAGTGTGGCCATCTACTGATGGGAGCTTCCAGCAGGATAACACACCATGTCACAAAGCTCAAAACATCTCAAACTGGTTTCTTGAACATGATAAAAAAAATTCACTGTAGTCCTTCAGAGTTACCAGATCTCAATCGAATAGCTTTGTGATGTGGTGGAAAGGGATATTGACATTTGAAGTCTTCTCGAGTGATCAGAAAACAGATAAAATATCCAGGCTACCACTCTGCTACCCTGTGTCACAGACATTAAATTGATGCAGTTGTGCAACTATCAAAATTGTGATACTGGTTCAAAGTTGGTTGAAGGAAAACAAAAATTGGAACAAATTCAAGAAGTTTCCCAGAGAAAAACTGATTTGGTTGAGGTTTCTAACAAAACTGAAAATGTGTTTTTTAAACAGTTTGTGACCCACCTCTATGTAGAGGCTGTAACCCAGAGAATATTCATTGTACGAAAGCATAATTCTGCACAGCTTCAGCAAAAATGCTTATTTTATTTTAGTATTTTATACAGCTAATTCTGATTTTATATTAAGCGACCCACATGGAGTCATCCAGATTGCCTTCTCCACCCTATTAGATAGGTTTTTTTGTGGTACGCAGATCTGCACAGTGGACACAAAGGTCTACTATCTGCAGAGAAGGCCTCAAAGGCCTCAAGACAGAGCTGGTGGAAAAGGTGGGAACAGGACAGGAGCACGGTTGGTCTCCGCTGTTGATGGTTGGATCTCGCCGATACTGTCGGGAGGCTGAGGTTGCTTAGTGCAGTCAGGCAAATGGGGCAGTCCCACACACCTCTCTGGATAACCTGTAAGAGTTTGAAGTAAATCACATGAATTCTCTTGAACTTGCCTTAATATGTACCTGCACAATAAGAGGACACTGAGGTTCTGTTGGCAGAACCTGACAGGTTTGATCGGACACGAAGCAATAACACGTTTATCAGCGATCCTTATACAAAACAAAGCATCACATGCATGGATTCACCAATGATTAACCAAAGGCAAGCTTCCTGTATTTAAGGGCCAGCATGCGCCCGCTGTTTAATGTTTCATAACGAGCTGCACGCCAGTTTATAGAGTTTGTATCCGTGAAAAAGGTGCAAGGCATGTGTTGAAAGCGCATTCAGCGTTTGATGCTTCATGTCAAGGCTGAGCCACTCCTGCCTTGTGCTCAACCTTTTCACACCAGATAAAGAAAAAAAACAGACATCTTCTTTGCACACACCCCACTCCCTCTATGGAAAAATGGCACTGACTGCAATGAAAGCCAACAATGGGGCCTTAAGGAACAGCAAATCTTAATGTCTTTTCAGTTCCTCCGCAGTAGGCCAGGTGATGAAAAGCCTGCCGTGCATCATCAGACTTGCTCGTGTTTTTTGATAAACACAGAGGATTATTAGCCTACTCACTCACATTCATTTGGTAAAAATGAATGATCACCTCTGAGAGATATGTACTTTCTGTATTGCAGCTGTGATGCTGTGGTCCCCTTGCAAGCATTGACTTGTCAAGGGAAAGGCAAGGCTGGAAGAAGAATCAGACCCGGATTACATATTTTTATGGAGCCTTGTTTAATGATACAAGCGGCTTCTAGTGTATCTCGCCCCCTGACCTGGCTCTTTATTCGGTCCCAATCGTTCTCCTGAGGTTCGGAGACGCTCTTTCTCTCCAGCTGCTGGAACACTTGTCTGCTTGATGACAGCGAGCGGTCGATATCACTCAGAAAAGCCTCCGTGTCGGTGTGACAGTATCGGACAAAGCTGTCATTCAACTCCTGCAACTAATTAGAAAAACCATTTTAGCGGCACAAAGGATGCGAACGTTTTCATTCAGCCGCACAATAGAGTCGTGTTTTCGGCGAAGGCTAATTGTGTTTGTGTGTGTATGTGTGCGTGTATTGTAATGGCTGAGGCACGCTGACAGGGTGCAGTTGTTAAACAGCCAGATCGATACAGTCACATCTCCCACTAGCATGGAGAATTAATGGAAACCAGTAAAAAAAAAAGGAAGAGGGTGCTGGGAAACATGGAAACACACATATCACTTACACTTTTTTCTGCTTCATACACCAGACGCACACGCAAACTGCTACACACCGTCTGGGCAGACACTCAGTCAAACCAATTGCATAGTAATTGTTCAATCTAAACGACTGAATACGAACTCCTCTTTTCTAAAGCAACTTCTGATTTCTTGATATTTGTTCCAAAGCCATATTTCTGGATCAGCTTAACCAGCATGACTTTATCTTTCTCAGCTAGATGGAATATATCACATGTCATGGTCGGTTTTCTGTCTATTCAGGTGAAATTGAGCTTTCCTTTTCGATACATAGACAACACAGACTGAGTCCAGTGTGATTTAACTACTTTAAATTTAACTACTTAAAAATTCAGTATCACTTCACAAGAATACTACTGTGAAGAAGCAGCATTTAAACCAAGTAAAACATAGCCTACCCGCATGCCCCACAAATTCTTCTATTTTGGATATTATTTGGTGTGTGGGCAACATTTTCCAAAGAGGGATGTGGACTTTAAATACAGCGTCTTCACTCCTCTCTCTGAAGCATTTAGTCAGCTATTCAATTGTCAGTTTGACCATTTTAAAGTCTTTTTTAAATTATTATTTTGATGTCTATCTACACAGAATTCATCTGTCTTCTCCCATTTACAGCAGCTGTTGCTAGGCAACAATTAAAACATACTCAATGAAAATATGAAGAGGCTGTACATTCATTTAAAGCCTTCTGATTTGAATATTTTAACAAGTTCAACAACTATCGTGTCTTCGTGCAGGCTACAAGCGATTTGATGTTCTGCAGAAATTTTTATCAGACCTTCCTCAAGCTTGGGGTGATGTGTTTAAAATCTCGTCTTGTTTGATCAATAGTCTTAAACCTCCAGCGATTCACTTAATCACATAAGACAGTCACACTATTGGTCTGTGCACCTCGCAAAAGTAAGAATAATTTGTAAGTGCGTTAACAGCAGAGGAGCGTTTGGCCCAGCACCTGCTTTCATACATGCACAAATACAAACCTTATCCCTTAGCCTGCCACAGTGACATCAGAATTGCTTTACAGCTAGGCTTTTATCACTAATTAAACAACTGTTAAGCATTCGGATGGAGGGTTTTATGTGGCTGGCGGACTTTTTTTCGACAGTCAATGCAAACAGCTCAGCCTCTGATGAACTTTGCCTCGCTCCACAGTCGATGCAGACAAGAGAGTGGGGAGGGGGGCACGCTACATTATCTCACAGCAATCCACGTAGTTGTCGGAACTGTCTCGAGGTAATGTGTTGACTCAGGGTCGGACCTCCGAAACAGGACGAAAATTGAAAGCTGGACATCTGGATAAGCTGATAAGAGTTCTGAAACTGGCCTGTTGTTGTCAGTGTTTTTTTCTGAGGAACACCTTCAGGAACACCTGTAGCTTCATGATACAAAGATGCTTTATTGCCGTGTGTTATCATAAGGAAAAACCGAAAGAATAGGTTTCTCCCACTCATACAGGTCCCGGCTCAGCGCTAACACGCCTGTTTGCATTACAGTCAGCTAAGCAAATAAGTCTCCCTCTTGAAAATCAAGTCAATCAGACCTGTCAGCGCTGCGGTGCGCGGCTCTTGAAGATCATCCTCGGTGTGACAAAAGATATGAGACAATCTCATGACCACCCACAACCACTGAATCACACAACTTGAATGTAGAGTAGCTGATACAGCTGACTCCATCCTGAGAATGTGCACATGGATGTGGTCTAATGTGTTAGAACAGAGTTAATTGCCTCAGTAAAGGCTGTGTCTTTGTTTATGTGACAGCTGTAGGGACGCTTTATAGGCGAGAAGATGGAGACGGACAGGGGGATGGGTGGGACACTGTGACCCTTACGACACATTGTAAGTGTGGCCCTCACGCATTTGTCACTTGTGCTTAATCAGCCTCTTGGAAGGAAAGGAGCACTTTGCATGATTGCAACACTCCATAGAGACATAAAAACATACGTGCATTGGAGCTTTATCTATTACAAACAATGGCCGCTGGATGAATTTTCACGAGGGGTTACTCTGCAAACAGATGTTTGGTAAAGAAAAATGGTGACCCGTTTAGCCTTTGGTCATTCAAGGCCTTAGCTGGGGGAGGTTCACTAGGTGGCAATGTTCCCTTTTCCTGAGAGCCGTCATGAAAGCGACACAGCTTCAGAGTCAAACGACCCCATTCCCTGACAGATTACGAGATCAGTGGTCAGGGGTTTGTAAAAATGACCTCTTATCGAGTCCGCCTTAGCTTTCAACATATCACAAACTGCATCAAGCATCCAAAGACATTTTCACCTCCCTCTCCTCTTCCCCTTCTTCCATATTACCCAGTGACAGGACTGAACACACACATACACACACCAGACATAAAGAAAAAGCAACCCAAGCATACACACGAGACCTGGTGCAGTTGTGTTGACCCAGGAATGTCCAGACTGTTTGACTAAAACACAAAACTCTCTTCACATTCGTGGGCAAACAGTGTATGATTCACAAAAGATCAAAGGAGCTCAAGAGGGTGAGAGCAGGTGAAGAAGTGTGCGTGTGTGTGTGTGCTAGCACTGGGGTCAGCGAGTCCCTGAAACCCACGTCTGAACCCTCAATATGTGATAGTCATCACGGCCATTATTTGACCAGCTACACAGTCAAAGAATGTCCGAGTTAAATGTGGAAAGAAATAAATAAAAAATGGAGGCTTGACGCCCTGCGATGTGATCTTATGTTTGTTTGCTGGGATCATTGTGATGTCATCCCTGCCGTGTTTATCTCACCCTTGATTCGAAAAACTGACGTCTCAGCCTTTTGTCTTTTGGGCAGATGGTTTTCTTGATAGTTCTGTACCATTTACGAGCCATGTAACCTCGCCAGTAAGCTTGTATCCTGAACATACACATCACATGACAAGACACCCATGTAACAACACATCCAAATTCCAGCGAGTGTTGCCGATATATATATATTTCTCTAAAGATATATTACTAGCTTATCGCCCCTACCTGGTGGCACACCGATGTTGGAAAAGGCGAGCTGCATCGCTGATGACACGTGTTTCATATGGCTCCCTTCTGCACAGCGGGCAGCGCTTCCGCCCAGAAAACCTCTCAAAGGCCTGCAGACACGCTCGGTGGAAAACATGAGAGCAGGATAGCAAAACCTGAAAAGAACAGTAAGGAAAACATGCAAAGAAAAAGAAAAAAAGATCAAAAATCTTGACCTAAAATGTTCAGCTCAGATTCCCCGGTTGGACTGAATATATGGTGCTGACTTGTCTCCAGCCTGAAGGATGCTGAATGCACATTGGTTTTAAGGAAAGCTTGATTGCATTATGAACACATACAGTGTGTGGCTGTGAGGTTTAAGCCATGCTAAATCTGTGTGTATTCAAGCACATATGTGATCACCTGTATCTGCCTTTCACTGTTATTTACCAAGAGGATAGAAGGAGTCAGCATGACCCCCAGTGGGCCAACTGGGACCTGGACTATAGCCTTCCTGTAAGAGGGACTCCTTTATTGCCTGAAAGTAGAGCACTGAAGCTATGGGGCTGGGCACACAAACCAGTTTACTCAGGTCTCTAGAGGGCAAGGGGGGAGGCGTATTGATTTCCCATTGTTTTTGGCCTGACCAACACACTCCATCACCAGTGAAAGGGCCCCCTGCAGTGTACAATTTCCAGGAGCTCGACAAGCCATTAGACCAGAGAGAGAGAGATTTCACATCTCTCTCTCTCTACGCTCTAAAGCTTCAGGCTGCACTTTGCCATCAGACACACAATATAGAAGTGAAATAAAACATTTGGGAAGCAGAAGAGCTCTTGCTATTTTATTCCTGCAGTGTTGCAAACAATTCGCGGTAAGTATCAAAACATTATCAGCTGCAGAGAGGAGCAAATGCTTCAATCCACACGAACGATTCACAACAACTGCTGTCGTAAGCATTTTCAAGTGTCACATTAACGCTGGAATGCAACATAAGATTTGCAGCACAATTGCAATCGTTACAATATGAAGGCTTTCAAGAAAATGCCAGATCAACAAAGATTCCCTCTTGTCACTTTCCCTTGTTAGCAGGCTCTAATTAACTTTTTTTTCCTCCCCCTGAGTCAAACTAATATTTACACGCGCATCTATGGCAACTGTTCTTTGTGAAGGCGTCTATTCTGGTCCCGCATTCTTGAGGAGATTGGCATCTTAAAAGGGGATCGGAAAGGTGTAAAAGACCGAATGACCCTCACAGTAACACACTGATTGCTACATCATCACGTCACAGTTGAGTTCCAAGGCAGTATGGGTAAATTTGTACAGTTGTCTACACAGATTAGAACATACAGGAACTGCAGGGGAGAAGGAGGGGGCGAGGGGGATGCTTTGTGTTTCCATGTGTGTGTGTGTGTGGTTGTGCGTGTGTTTGTCTGTGTGTGTGTGTAGGGAAACACAGGCTTCCCTGAGGCCAGACACAGAATACAGTAAAAAAAAAAAAAAGTAAGAAGAAAAGGGGGGAAAAAGAGCTCCCACACAGGGAATTAAGAGGAGCCACTGTGTTGGGGAGTACCTGAGGCTGGAGTTGAAACTCCTCCCTGCATATTGCACAGGGCTGAGCTGATTCCTCCTGCTGAACGGACCTTTCTTTGACCCGGGTCCACTCATCCTCTGTCAGTCTTTCTCTAGGGGAGGCCACCAAACCTAACTTTTGAGCTATAAAAAAATAAAATAAAAATTACTTGAAGTAATAGTTATAATTCATATCCTAGTCTTCCTAAAATCCCCAACTGTTTGTTCTACCTAAAGTTAACGGCGGTGGAGCAGGGTCAAGCACGTATTCTCTCTCTTCTTGCTCATGTCGCCTTTGCAGATCCCTTTCTTCCACTCCTTCTCTCACCTGGGGATGTTTGCCTCTACTGTGTCTCCGCAAAGGGTCAGAAAGTGAGAAATCTGGATGCAGCAGGCTTCGCATTATGTGGTCTTGGAAAGCAGCTGAGGTGATTACCAATTTGCTGCTTGCATTGGATTTTAAGTTCTGTAAAATATGTGAACTGCTGCAGTTACATTCAGTAAATGCATAGCTGGGCAAAAGCAGCGAATGCAGAATTATTTATCTCAGTGAGGATGAGCACAAAGCTATAAACAAAAATGAATACACTGTGAGCTATACTGTCTACAATAACAGCAAAATGCATGAGGAAATGATTATTAGGTAATCCAGAAATTACATAGACATCATATATATATATATATATATATATATATATATATACATATATTTATTTATTTATTTATTTATTTATTTATTTATCCCGTATGGAGCTACAGAAAGCCACAGAAAGGAGAAATTTTGTCAACCACTGTGCCCAGTTTCAAGTCTTCAGCTAATGAAGTCTGTCAAAGTCTAAGGACCAAAGAAGTAGAAGAAAACTACATTTTCAGATTAGCAAACTACAATGTTTTGTTTAAATAATATCACAAATCTGGGTGAAAAGGAGCTGAAATTAAAACCCAAACCTTCCGCAATGCCATCCTATCAGCAGTGTTTCGGTGGTTACCGGGTTACCAGTCCCCGCCCTCCGCATCGCCAGAGCAACCAAAGACTCAGCCCCATCAGTGCCTCTGATTGGCTGTCGATAGTTTCTAAACTAAAACGGCACGGATTCAACTTTGTGTGGTTAATTAATAACTGCACAATACAGGAATATGTTCAATATCGCAAGTACCTCTAACGCTATTCGTGTTTTAGGATTTGTGATGAATATTTTATCACATAAATAGCAGTGGAATCTGAGCAGCTTACATTTACGGTATTACTGTAAGTACTGTATTATTTGCAGTCCAGACTTCTGTGATTTTTTTTCCTCCGGTGATTTAATCTAAGCTTATTGAATTTACATGTTCTCACTTGAGCCACTGAGAAAACTAATGAGCAAGTTATATAATCTACTGAGCAACCAGAAACCAGAATCGAATCCAACAATTCACTCCACCTTCGCTTTAACCTTCCTACCTTATTTCCTTAAAGAATAAAGTGCGACAGCTATAGTAAGTGATCATTTTTACCCTTTTGGTTTTTAGTTGATATCTTCTCAAGTCCCTCTGGGGCTGTGGAAGTGCTGGAAACTGCAGATTCAAATACAGCTGGCTCTAAAACCAATCCTCATAATCCCCCACCGCCTATGAAATGAACACATTTACATCCAAGTACAACAACTGCGCAACAACAACTGTAAATGGGTAATTTTTTTATATTGCAGTGAATATCATGTACTATATCTATATCAGTTATTAATGACTTCTCATCTGTGATTGTGATGTTGGTGTCTTTTGAACATTTTTATTGCCATTATCAGAAAACAAATATAGATTGATTAAAAAATATATTTATATCATTTATTATTTGTATTATTATATATTTTTTATTTATATACAACCAATTCACAGCAATAGGCAAAAGAACCACCTAGCGAGAGTGGGGAGGAAAAACTTCCTTTTAAAAGGAAGAGACCTCTATGGACGGGTACCCATCAGCTGTGACTGCTTGGGGGTCTAGCAAAAAAAAAAAAAGCATAGAAAGACCATAAACAGGGCAAGACACAAACTATGATAGATTACATACAATAGTGACATTTCAACAACACTGCATTAGCATGTGCAAACAAAGTGTAAGAATTAGTTTTAATGAGGAAAACCTGTATTATTGTGGCCTTAGCGCACATGTGAAGGTGTCTGTATGTTTAGGATGAACACAATTTTTCAAGATTTTATGCCGAATATTTTTTTAATCAAAACAAAAGCTTTTGATACTTCCTCCACCACTGCTCACAAAGTCTTCTAAGTCATTGTCCTTCCATCACCACACAAAGACAAGTCTCTCTCTTTGAAGACTGTGCATCTCAGTCTCACTAATGATTATTTTATTGTCAGAGAGTTGTCATTAGTTGGAACCTGACCAAAGGAGGTTAGCCTAGGTGAGTGTGTCTAGGTGACTCACCGAGCTGTCGTCAGAGTAGGCACTGAACAAAGCTAAGCTGCTCATACCTGTCCTGTGAGCTCACGGATCCCTCCCAGGTCACCCTTACACTGAAACCATACACACAAACACGCACAGTACAAACCGTCTGTCTTTTTGTGAAACTGATGAAAAGTTTGCTTTATTTCTCACATACAAGGGGGGGGGGGGGGGGGGGGGTACGACTTTTAAAATGCTTTGCAGCACTGATTGACTTTGATGTGCTCAGTCAGAATCGTTGAAAACAGATGGCCGAGGAGAGGGCTAACGGTGAGGCCTGTCAATCCAGGGAGTCCTCTAAGAAAACAAAGTGAAGACACTGGCTCTGGGAGAGGAGGAAACCCCTGAGCTTCTCAAGAGGCTGCCACATTCTTGAGATTAGGACAAGAAAAACGTAGACTACTGCTGCTAATGCCCCAGACAAAGGCACGGAACAATTTATTAGTTAAGAATTCAAGCTCAGAGCTCAATCAAAGGGCCATCGTCCACAGTGCCAGACTTGGAGATTTGGTTTGTTGTTTTAAGTAAATAATCACGCTTAAAAGATACAGCATAGATGGGGCTCAAGTCCCCCATAAAGCCCGCATTCTTCCAACTGTCATCAGAATGGACTTTAGAGCATGCTTTTATTTTCAACGCGGCATTGTTTGTCTTTTTCTCTATGAATACCATTTTAAAGAGCTTTTTATTTAACTTTCTTCCCCCTAGACCTCTTTACCTGATCTGTGGTATTTTTAAATAGACAGCTCGCCTTGACGTGCAGTGAGCTGATGACTTCAGGGGTTAGTTTGAAAAAAGGGAAAACCAGTGTCAAGGACTAGTTTGCAAATTTACACCAATAGCTGGTTGAAAACACTACTAAATCTGTCAGCTCTGCAGTGCTTGTGCATATGTCTTGGCGTTAAGTGAAGCAGCAAGACAATCGTGAGCTTGATGCTAGTTAATATTTGGGTAAATAAGAATCCATACGTGTGAGTAAATGCACAGCATTTTCAAAATATCAGGTTGATTCGTACTCATAAAACTGGTCTGTGTCCAAACATCATGCACTGTGATATACTGCATTGTTGTCAAATGAGTAATTGCTGTGAGATATAGATGAGAGAGGGCAGCCCATAATGGTTAATTAACAATTATGTCAGCCAGTGAGATGACCAGGAGACCAATCACTTTGATAGGAGACAGTGTAGGGGGACAGAAATCAAATTACTTTATGACTTGACCCATAATGCTTCCCTAACATGACTTTAATCACTCCATGGTGCGTAGGAGTCCCCCATGGCTCTTTTGGAGTGAACCAGCCTGGAGTGGAGGACAGCGAGGCTTTACCGGTTGCTGTTATCTCCTGTGACATTGCTGAGTAAGTAAGCCATAAAAGAACACAGCCATCATTACGGCAGTTTGGTTGCTTTTCAGAGAGATGGAGCTACTAATGATTAGACATGTTCTTTGTAAATGAAATACAAATCACCCCGGGCTTTGGGTTTTACTTCATTTACTAAGTGCTACATTACCTCATACTTTGGACCTAACAATGGATTTCCAATAAATCTCCTGGTAGTTGAAATGATGAAGGGGCTCACATATCATGAAACTTGCCAGTGCTTATTAGCACTTGAGAAGTTATTGATCGGGGATTTTGATTAATATTTGCTGGAGGGTATGGTGGCATTCAACCCCCCCACCCCCAACCCTGGCAGCTGGCAGGGACTTCTCTCAGTAACCTCCAGTTTGTGCTGACTGCCAGCCTGAGCTCTGGCAAGATGACAGCCACTGCAGAGCTCTAATGCCAGGAATAATAGGAGCTCACCCTCTATTTCCCGATTCTTCTCCATTATTTAGACATAAACATATTGAAAGCAGGAGGGGGGGGGGGGGGGGGGGCTGTAAAGGGTTTGCTTATTGGAAAAAGTTTACTGTATGGGTCAGGACCACGGAGTATAGGAAAAGCATTAAATAACTGTAATAATAATATTGGAAGCGTTATATTTAAAAATACCCTCTTAAAAAACAACCAAACAGACAGTGAGAGACCAATAAAAACATTATATTTAGATAGCAACCTCTGATTTTATGGACTCAGAGGTAAATTGAAAGCTGATTTTTTTTACAATTTAATCCAACAAAAGGTAAATTGAAAGTGTTTTTGTGTTGCATACACTCAGTTACAGGTGATCAGACGAGCATCTCTGATTAAATGACAGGTCAGATGGGCTAAAGCAGCTGAAGACCATATCTGACGGCCCTCTGTTCAACTAAGAACAGGAAACTGAGACAACAATTCACTCACCAAAATAGGGACAACAGAACATAGGAAACATGGTGCCTGGTTTGATTTGATTTCAGCTTTGGTAGGGTCCAAATTCATCAATCCATCCTGCCTTGTATCCACAGTTCAGGCTGTTGCTGGTGGTGTAACAGTGGGGGATATTTTTTGGCACACTTTGGGGCCCTTAGTACCAACTGAGCATCTTATATCATCATAGCATCATATAATCTTATATCATATAATCTTATAATCATCATAGCCTACCTGAGTAGGCTCCTTTGACCTGCAAAAATTAAATAAATAAATAAAGAGAAAAGGAAAAAGGAAAAAAAAAAAGGCAACGTTTAATTTAAAGTGCACACATCCCCACAATATGTAATATTATTTAATAGGCCACAAGTATGAGAACATTATGAGGAAAAAACATCAGGCAAAACTAAAGGAATCAGTCACAAAACAACAGATTTTAGTTTAGGCCCAAGAGATAATTTCTCTGTAATGTACTGCAGCCAGAACCAGTAATTTCTCGTAGAATTGCGCGGCCATCTTTCTCCATAATGGACAATAATTGACCCTAATCCATCTCTATGGCTAGAAATAGTCCACCGTAATGGCCATAAATTGTTCCCTGCAAAGGCACTTAAAAATCCCATCACCCCTGCTGTGTGAGAGAGGCATTGCAACTTCTGTACATTCCCTTTTTGTCCTTACATTTTGACTCCATGCTGATTACGTACAATGAACATCCAGTGGCGTCAAATCATACCTTTTAAGCACAGAGCACACTCAAATGACCTTTGCAGAGTTTTAGTGGCACAATGTAATCCAGGATTTCTGCTAAGAAAAGCATTATTGATTGAAAGCATGACATACAATGGTTCCTGATCCCTATCCATCTGTAGAAGATACATCAATTTTACATAAACTATAAACTGCTTGGACTCTTAGAACTTCTAGTATTTTTTTCATGGCTCTGGAAATTTTAAAACATATTCATCGACCTTCTAAAAGAGGAGCTACTGTAAACCTAATTAACTTGTTTCATTTTTTGAAAGGGCACCTGCATTAAACAAGCCGAGCTACTGGAGACTTTCTTCCAAACTCCACCATAAATCATCAGCAGCAGCTATTTCATCTGATTGAGCTGCTGCAATGAGCCTGAAGTTTGCCTGTGCTGCGGGGAATGCATTTGCGGCAAGTCTCATAAATGCCAAGTTCTTTGGGCACTAAGAATAAATATCGCAACCACTCTCTAAATTTACCACATAATTGGGGACTTTCCCCGTCTGCACAAGATCTCGTTGTATCCTCCTCCCACCTTGCATGTACCACTACAAATGAATCCATCTTTAAGGTGATGAGGTGTAGAAATATAAGAGGATGAGCCACATATAAAACCTGCCAATGCATATCATTAAAAACTCCTTTAAAATATTGACAATAACAAGTAAAATAAACTATTGATCAAGATGCATGATGAATGTAATATTTCAGGAATCCTCTTGCATCCCAAACTAGAGTTTGTATTCTAGTACAATTAGACGCTGCAGTCACAATTGAAAGTTGAAAGTCATCAGTATGCAGTAGAAAATGTGGTGGTGAAGTAGAGCTCTTGCTGGAGGCCTTCTCCTGTGCCTTTGTGGGGTTTCTCTGGGTATCCAATCTAGAATCACATGCATGTCCTTGCATGTGATTCTAGATTGGCCATATATGTTAAATGTGCATTACATTTCGCCCTTGCCCTTGTTTTTCTATGCTTCCCTGACTTAGTTCTGCTGGACGTCTCATTGTGAGTTAAAAGGGAGTTCTTTCTTCCCGCTGTCACCAAGTGCTTGCTCATCGTCAGATTTGTACATTTTTTGTAAAAATTTAATGAAATTGCAATATAAGTAAATTCAAATTCAGTACAGTGTACAATAATTTTAAGTAGTCTGTACTATCGTCGTAATTTTGTTGAAAAACAATTAATTTTCCCCCATCTTGCAACAGAAGTATGCTGAACGTTTCAAGCTGCGGGCCAAGTTATAAAGTGGATTAATCTTTTTCACATCTTTTTTAATTCTTCTCATTTCCCCGACTTTACAGAAGGCATATAGTAGGGATTTAGAGCAGTTTATTGCTAAGGTTTGTGGTTATACAAGTTGTCTTTTGTGATGTTTCCAACTTTATAAGGTCACATAGGCCTGCAAATTTTTATGGTATTTATTTTTTCTTGTAAGCTACAAAGAGAGGACTATCTTTATTGCATTTATATTGATATAATAAAAGGACAATTGAATATAGCCACACCACGAAAAGAATATAGCATACATGTGATATAAGATAGGGAAATATAGTCTGTGGACAGTGACAACAGTTTTTAAGTGGCAGACACGTTGATTTGGTTGTTTTTAAATATCTGCACAGCTCTTGTGTCAATAAACAAGCTATATCATAGATTGCGTGGTCTAGCCATGTGTATTATAGTCACAAATGCAATTTTTATTTATTTATTTTTATGAGAAAGAAGATGTCTGGCTCTGGTACATGCAGTAGTGCTGTGTATGCAACTTCCTGACGCGACAGTGCACAGAAGGCTCCACTCAGCAATCAACATTGGAGTATAAAAGCTTTGAAGACTAGCTGGCCAGCCCCACCAGCCAGCTCTGGCACTGTTATAAGTGCTTCCTTATTTGAGGGCGGCTATAGCTCAGGAGAAACAGTGGGTTATTTGCTATAATCATAGCTCCTCTAGTCCATGTGTCAAAGTATCCTTGTGCAGGAAATAGTTGCCCCTTGGGCACTGGGGCAACTGTGCCCTGAATTGCCCCAGTGCAGTGACAATGATACATAAAAGCGCTGGGTGAACAAGAATTGTAGTAGAAAGGGTATTACCTCTGTAAAGCACTATGTGACTGGCTCTCATCTTAAAAAGCACTACATGAATACATTTTAATTATTACTTACTTAATAACTAACAGTCTTTTCTTTTTTAACCATTTGACTTTTTTCAGCTTTGAGGATTTGTTGCAAACTTTTTGTTTTAGGTTTTTGATGGACACATCAGTCTACTTTTCTCTTTAATTGAAACCTTTAAAAAATACAGTTTTATTTGTAAACACTTTTTAAATTGTTACTCCCCATCCCCTAGGACCTTTTGATGAGTCTAACAATTTGGGGGCTTGTCTGGAATTCGGACTTGGGACCAGGTACCTGGGATCCAACATTACATTGACACAAACCATATAAAAATTTTCACACAAAGCAGTGTGGCTTTGATTGATTTATAGATTTGCAAATAATGAGTTAGCACACTTAAATTGTATGGAAACACCTCTAGTAGCAAACAAAAGAGGCATTAATTGGCATGAGACGTAATGCTATCGTAATGACAGCCACATATATTTATTTTATTGCATTTCCATACAAATAAATACACTTATACACATATCAGTCATACAGAGATCAGCAATGCAAAGCAGGTATACGGATGCATGCTGATTATAGATGTGAGCTGATCAAACCCCCAAAAAGCAGATTGTATGTGTTAGGTACAACTTCACCTACTTCTAAAGTAGCGTAATGGGACCAATACTGACGTGCACTGGTCTGGCAATAAAGTAAAAAAAATCCTCACCTGCATGAATGTTCAAAACCAAAGCCAGGAAATCACAGAAACTGCTAAATATAAACATTACAGAGCATGTTTACCTTAGCGTTGTGTTACTGACAGAAAATTAATGGTTACATAAGTGTCCTGTTGGGTTAGAGGATTAGGCTGTTCACATGACATCACATCAACTATGTATACCTATGTACCTTTGTCTAACGTAATTCCCCATCTTTCTGTCCCTTCATTAAATGTTAACCCTCTACTCTCCACACATACACTCATATAAAAAAAAAAAAAAGCAACCCCAAAACAGGTCACACGTGACAAAGCTCACACTGCCTTTCCACAACAATGTTCAGTGATTAGCTCCAGTCAAACAACACCAAACAATTTGATTTCAGTTACTGAAAATAACATCTCCTGAAAGCAACTCACTTACCATAACTCATGTACTTCAAAGCATGTAGAAAGACTGCCAAACATGCATCATCTCTTGGTTTCTTGTTGTAATTTTCATGTGGGATGAAAGTAAAGTAGCAAAACTTATTTGCATCTGCTGTGGCAAAGGTAGGTGCAGCCACAGGTGTTTTTCCTTTCCATTAACTGTCTCATGAAGTGAGCCTCAGCTTTGATGGTTACTATTTGAAAGTAAGCCGCTGGTTACAACATAAACCCGATTCCTACAATAATAAATAGTCTGCACATTTATAATCATGATTTCCTTCCACTAATGAGAAGTTACAATGAGTGTGTCTTTTTGTTTTTTGCCTGCAGCGCACAATGAATTAGTAACTTGTAAATCTTTGATTGTCACCACTTAAATCCATTTCCCATTGCACACTGTGTGCACAGGAGCCTTTGATAGACACCTTGTAAACTGTTGTGTGATCAGAAAGTTAGAACTTGAGTAAAGTTAAGGATCCGAGTGATATAGAAAGGAAAACAAAATGCAGTGATATTCATCTACTCTATCTACCAAGATATGCATTCTCTCAGTGCCACATTTATTCCGCTGGAATGTAATTTATATACTGCTGTTAATTTACATAAGCTCCTGCAGGAGGGGCTCGTACTGAAATGTTCCCCTGACCCGTGCTCGTCATGTTAAGTGCGACGCCGGGTAACGTTTCTGCATGGCTTGCATCGATTCACTCACATGCGTGGGGACAGAACGGGAGGATCCAGTGGGAAGAGTGACAAGCTACTGGCTGTTTGCCTGCTCGGTCTTCACTGCCAAAGTAAACAGGTGAGCTTCTCATCTTTTCGCACCTCTGCCTGCTCCTGACAGGGAATCACATGGAAGAGAATCAAGAAGAAGCACACCAGACAATACGGACGATGCTTTGGCCTACTTACAAGTCGCAAAGGTGTTTTGATAGACTCCCCTGACTCAAGCTGGCTATTTAAAATAAGCCATTTTTGTATGGAATAAAAGAACGGCTAGATTTCAAAATGCTTTAGAAGTGCCAGAAGATTAAGGCTAGAAAGGCGTAGTGCGAACGTGTTTACATTCCTGTATGATGTCCCACTCCAAGTATCTCATTTGACACCACAAATCAATTTTAGGAGAGATGAAGTGGAGAAGGGCCCGTGAAATTCAAACATTCCTCTGATGTATATTGCAATTTGCTTAACCTTTTGATACGGTCAATAGGGCTACGTCGCTCACAGCTAGATGGCTTTTTGTTTATTTTCCCCTCAACATTTGTCACATACTTGTGCTGAAAAACAGGCTGCCGCAGCTGCCTCGCTGGGAACCCAAGATGTCATACAAGCGCCGCAATACCTGGCCATCACAGACTGACAACCTTTGAACTGTCAGCCTTGAAATGACTGAATCCGCTGAGGCTAAACAAGACGTGTCAGGCTAAACAAGCTGGCGTGTAAGCAGACAGTTCAGGTCATGCAACATGGGAACCACAGACTACATCTTTATCAAGAACCTGTGTGACCATGCAGAGATTTACTCACCTCCGTGCACACACCCTCCACTGTACACTCACATCTTACTCGTGCAGCAGAGACTTCAAAAGGAACGTGGAGATAAAACAAAATGAATTGCAGACACATCAAGCCTCCCATGCCCTTTAAAGCTTAATTATACCTGTTGGGGTGATGAGAGACACATCACAGAACCTAGTGATTAATAAACAAACGCCGCATCCCATAAAGTGCCTGACAAGTCCCTGCTTATCACCCCTCGCACTCACAGTCTGGGCTCAGGTGGAGTGCACATATCAAAGTATATCAAACGGTTAGCCCAGCCTTGGCCAAGAATCAACCCTTATACTCCCTGTTCTGCTCTCCTGGTCATCTTTCCCAGTTCACCTGTCTGTCTGACGGCTGACGAGAGCATCATCCAGACACGCGCTCCACAGCAGCGGTGTCAGTCCACGCTTTCATCTTTCATTGCTAGTCCCAGATCACTCGGCCGGAGGCTTTGTACCTGCCGACATTGTAAGTGTCACATTTGCTGGGGTTTTGTAAACAGACACACCTTTTGTGGAAGATGATGTGAATGAGATGAAGTTACTAACTGCTGGAACTCTGCGGCTGCTGCTGAAGGAAGGGGCTGAGGGCATATTAGATTGCACCGTTTTGAAAGGAAAGGGATACCCATCCACTGGGATCCAAAGTCGCTGTGAGCGCAGTGAGTGCACAGCCAAAAATCAGAAAACACCACCAATGAGACAATAAGAAGTGTGCAAAAATATTTATCAAGCTCATTTATCTTGAGTCACGCAGCTTCTTTTCAGTACAGAACAACATAAATCACGGTTTGTGATATTTCTAAGATCTCCTCTGATCACATCTGTACAGGTGTGATCTAGAAACAACAAGTGCAGATTACAATAACAGTGGCAACACCGACGGAACGCGATGGTTTCGGTTTAACTTTTTAATGTAAACTTTAAATTGATATGAATGAACAGTAACCATGAACACAGACTGAATGAGGAGATTGGACCCAACTGTTTGTTATGTTGTC
This sequence comes from Aulonocara sp. 'chitande type north' Nkhata Bay, assembly GCF_057382095.1. Classification (NCBI taxonomy): domain Eukaryota; kingdom Metazoa; phylum Chordata; class Actinopteri; order Cichliformes; family Cichlidae; genus Aulonocara; species Aulonocara sp. 'chitande type north' Nkhata Bay. Next base: position 20,564,121 of record NC_141352.1, on the reverse strand, counting down.
AGACTTCTGGTATTTCTAAAGCCCCCCTCCAGTCACTGTGTTATTACACTCTTGGCGATGCATGCGTCTTTTAAGCTGCTTTAGCCAAACAAATGTGATTTAGCCTAATCATTTCACTCAGACAAGTTGGGATTGTTCGGCGGGTTTTTCCACTGACCATTTTGTTTTATCTGCCTCAAAGACTGTTGATATTCACCTTCTTAAGGCCGACTTGTTTTTAAGTTTCGGGTTTAAAGAAAAAAAAAAAAACTGCGCCCATGAAGAATCCTACAATGTCCTGACTTCACTTAAAAGCAACATTTTAAAGCTACAGTAACCTTTTTGTTTTGTATAAACAATGGATGAAATGATTTGAAGAGCGAGGCTTGAGAAATATGAAGTATTACCACACTCCGCAGGTCCCTAAAAGACTGAAAAGTATTTAATCATCTTTCAGCTCATTATTTTGAGTTTATAGTTGGCATAATTATGTCTTGGATTAGTATCAAAGCTCCCAATGACCCATTGTTTAGCCACAGTAGGCAGCTTTATTTATTTTAAAAATACAAAAAACCAGATAAACCCGTGTACACTACACATCCACCACCAAACAACAAAATACCTGTGCTCCTGTACCAATATGACATCTACATGTGCAAATTATGGAAAATACTGTACTTTGTGTTGCAGATTAATTGCCAATTGCATTAATATTGCTAGTGAGACAGAACACGATTCTGCAAAAAGTACTCTTTGGTAAATTGACTCAGTTTCTACAAGGGTTGCCTTTACGGTTTGGCTAATGCCAGTTTAACTGTCTAAAGTAAACTATTCCTGTTTAAAAATTACACGTGTAAGCTCTATACAAGCGTAGCTTAAATTGTTCTGAGATATAATGTGCATATCAAATGCTATTTGGTGTCACATGACAGCTACTGTCATAACTACTGTCTATTAGGAGAGCTGGTGTGTTGTATTGCTGTGGACTGGTGATAGACTTGGACCAAATGAGAGGGCTGACAGAGACGCTATAAAGTGTGGTATAGTATAAATGGTGATGTCTTACCATTGATTTAACTAATGATGAGTGCTCCGAGTGCAACAATAGTAATTTTGTCATAAAGCTGTCAGCAGTTAATCAATCTGTTAAGGGTTTTCCTCCTGCAATGTAAGATTTATTAAAAGTTCATGCAGGCGTGTTCAGGCATGCTCACAGTCTGGCTACACAAAGCAAGTCTAAATGTTTCACAAGTACTTTGATGTTCCTATTTGTCACGATCTCCATTATTATTTCATACAAGCTACTTACTGAATGGTTTAAAATTAAGGTGACATAATTAGGCTTATTTTCCACATGTGGACATAATGACATAATTTGTTTCTTTACTCACCTGTGTGATTTTTCTTTTGCCTGGAGTTTGAATATTTCGTCTGAGCTCCTCAGGCTGTTGCTCATAAAGCCAAGACTTGCACTGTAGATGCCTTTAGGACTTTCAAGACCTGTTGGTACATCTGCCAACAATAGGGATTTCCCCAGTTTACACAACTCCAAATCAGTTATCTGTAAAGATTTAGCCTCATTGTTTCCTTTTTTGAGGATTCCTGCCAGTAAAGATTTTGAGGGTTGTTACCTCAGCATCTTTTAACTGAGCCGACTTAATCTTAATGCAATTATTGTAAGGAGCATTGCTCACAGAGCTGTTTTATAATTGCATCCCTTTTTCCCGTTAAAATATATTACTGTAAACTGGTGGTATGGCTGATATAAGCCTTTGAAAATGCTGGAGTTTGTGAACCTTGCAGTTTTCCTAGGAAAAAAAATCACCTCTTTCAATGCAGTTATTGCAAACAAAGCGAGGCACTTTGATTTGTTCAACATGCCTCACACACAGAGTTAGAGTCAAGAGGCAGAATAGTAAAATTTAGTGATAAACTGAAAATAAATCTATATAATATTGCAAGAGAAGATCATCAAGCTCCAGAGTCATGCTTTCTACCTCACAAACACACAAGTTCATAAATTTTCAAATTCGTGACTCTTTGTGAGAAATATGGCATTCAATTAAACAATAGAGGTTGCACCTATAGAGTAGGTTAGCTTAGCATAAAGGCAGGAAATGTGCCCAAATGCAACCAAATGTGCTTGCTAAAGCCTTGATTATCCGCTTGAGTTACAGAGATGTAAATTATTAAAAAATACCAGACAGTAAGCTTAAGAGTACATGTGGATCACAGAGACAAAAAAACATGGACCTAGCTTACGGGCTGGAAAAACTAAGCTAACGCAGACATACCTTAAACCTGCATTCTATCTGAATGCCACCAGAGGGCGACAGCTGTGGTTGCAAAAAGACTTCCAATCAAATCTAACTGCATAAAATAACAGACTTCTGACGTTTTGTCTGTAAATACTTTAACACTGAGTGTAGGAGCTCAGTCACATAATAAATTAAGTCTTTTTAGCAAATCTTGGTCATACATTTCAAAAATGAGGGTTATCTAGGGTCTCCTCATTGGCTAAGGACCAGTCAATCACAAGTCCCTAGCCAATGAGACCATCCTTTCCAGTTTTTTTTAATCAACGGAAGCATCGGAAACACTTATCTGGAGGTTTCAATGCGGGACCCAACCAATGGATGACGCCAGTGTAGTTATGTCCACCCATTGTAATGTCTGACCACTTTTTTTTGTGATTGCATGCATGCGTGGAAGTGTGCCTCCGGTGGTGGGCTAAGCACACTTACAAGAAATATAACTACAATGGCTATTTAGCCATGGTGTTTCAAGCTGTGTCAACAAGCAGAATATAATCAACGCTTAACATGTTTGTGCACTGTTGCCGCACAGCAAGAAGGTCCTGAGTTCAATTCCATCATCAGGCCGGGATCTTTCTGTGTGGAGTTTGCATCTTCTCCCAGTGTTTGCGTGGGCTCTCTCTCTCTCCAGTTAGTGGGTATGGGTTAATTGATTAATCTAAGTTGCCCATAGGTGTGAATGTGGGAGTGAATGTGAGTGCAAATGGTTGTCTGACCCATGTGTTAGCCCTGCAACAGACTGGCGACCTGTCCAGGGTGTACCCCGCCTCTCGCCCTATGACAGCTGGGATAGGCCCCCCCGCGACCCTGAAAACGATAAGCGGAAGCGAATGGATGGATGGATGGCTTAACATGCTGTATGTGGTTTCTTTAAACCTGTTCTTAAAACATAAAGTGTGGAAACAAAAATAAGGTTATTTATTCATTTATTCATTTATTGCCAGCAGGCTTCTACAGGACCACATGACAAATGTTAAAAAAATACAAATTTAACATATTTAAACACATTTTAACTAAAGACCTCTGACAGTGGTCTTTAGTAACAATGGTAAGGGGATGTTTTTAATTATTTTTTACTGTGTTTAAGCCAACAAGAAACCTTTTTTTCTACTATTTTAATTGATCATGTCATCCTTACCTGATTCATTCATCATCCAGCAATCTTATATAGGTGAAGTAAACATGAAAAAAAAATCCACCCAAAAGCAGATTTTAATTTTAACTAATATTTATAATGACCTGTAAAATTATTGTTTTTGTTTTTAGTGCTTTCTCCTGGTGCTCTTACTTTGCCACTTTGAAGTCAGATATTAAAGTGCTTTTTAATGTGGTCATAGACTTCACATTTTGCCTTCCGACTGTAGTCAGCTCTTCTTAAATATATAGCCAGGGCTGTAATTTTTACAAGTTAAGGCAAAATGCACTCTAAATACAGTATCATAGTTTCAAATGGTTGGGATAACCATCTCATTTTGTATATATATCACCATTTGATATTCAGTCAGCCACGCTTTCTCTTATCTCTGGTGTTATTAAAATGTATAATCATAGATTTTGTGAATGAAACGGCTCAAAATGGCAGGTATGGAACATTTACTTAGAGTTGTTAGAGTTTTTTTTATTTTATTTCATACTTGGCAAGCCCCCAAATTGAAATGTGTCATTGTAGAAGGAAGGTTGAACACAAACACAAGTGTAGTTTTATAAGAAAACAGAAACACACTGATAAACAAGAAGATGATGAAAACTCCTTTTCTGGAGAAATTAAATTTAAATTAAAACTAATGCAGATGAGGACAATTTCCTGTAATTTGTTCTATACAGTCGGTGTCAGTTGTTTTATCATCATCATTTTTGTTTTAACTCTCTGTTGTGTTTCTAGCCCGGTGTGTTTCTTAAAGTCTATAAATGTGAATGTTTTGACAGGAAGTTTCTCAAAATAACCTTTTATAAAGAGAAGCTTTCATGCGTTCATGTATTTCAAGCCTTCATCTGCTTAAAAAAAAGCCTTAAAATTTAAAGCTTTAAAGCTGAAAGCTGAAAGCCCTCTTGAGTCAAACCCTTTTCTGCTGCTTATTAAGTTTTGTCTGCAGGTCTCATCGGACGAGCAGATGATGAATAGGAGGGAGAACATTGGTCACTGGGCGCGGACCACCACGAGCTCCCCTCTGAGTCTCCTCCACAGATATGAACTGCTGAGATGTTATGAGAACAGGATAGCTCTCAAGACGCTTGCCTTTCACTCCTGAGATGGTGCGTAAACAGAGCAGGGGCCGACAGATGGGCCTCAGCAAACTGGTCCCGTTGACCCTTTAACCCCACTGTCCAGCACTCCCCTCATCTCTACAAGAAAACGCAGAGGAATTCCAAGGAGATTATCATCCTTTATGTCCTCGGGTTTGCTGCCGATTGCGGGTGGTGCGTATACAGAATACACAAGGAAAGCACATTCCCAGGATCCTGGAGTAGCGATAAGGCTACATCTTGCTAAAACTCGTGAAAGCGACAAACATAAAGAGGAAATAATGTATAATATCTAATGTGTTTTTATGAGCTATAGGTATGACTCTAAGGTGAGACATGACAAGTGGGGGTTTGCTGAGCTGCTAATTTAAAATGAGGCTTTGTAGTTTAAACAAATACCGTGCTTTCCTTATATAGTAAAACGTATTTTGGGTGCAAGTTCAGCTACTGTTTACCTGTTCGCATCATATCTATAGAGAGAGATAATGAGAGAGTCGTCTGTCTGAGTGAAGGATTTGAACTTGCACGGTGAGACACAAGAAAGAAGAGACTAGCAATTTGGAAAATTATCACTTCAGATTGCCTGAAGCTATACTTTTGTATATTCTTGTTCTTATTTTCAACCTATTTCCTGGTATAAGCAGAGCCTGCCCAGGGTTTAAGGAGTTAGTAGCTGCTGCAGGATGTAAAGAGGCAGTTTCATTCATAATTTCCTCTGCATAGTATTATTTGGGCTTTATTTTAAAGTGGCACCCTGTGTGCACAAACACACACACACACATGCACACTATATTTTTCACTTACAGGTAACTGTCTTTCTTAGTGTTTGTGTTAGCAGATGATTCTACTTTTGCAGAGCTGCTGTTTGTAGTTGTGCACAGCATCTGCTATGCAGTCCTGTAGGCTGCATAGCCCATACTACATATTGCTTTTAGCTTAGTAGTATTTTTCTGATCTTAACTAAAGTTTAAATTTCTTTTCTTTTTATGTTTTCTACCCCTTGAGCTGAGGTTAATGATGAATTTTATTTGTCAAAGAGGAAAATCTTCAGTTCTTTCCCTGATCTGATGGAAGGGGGACGAGTAGATACAGTAAACCTTCCCTAAAGGTTCGCTGATGTTCATAATTTTATGACAAAATCATATCTTCACTTATATTAGTGATGATAATTTTTCCTCACAACATTTTAGGACAATAACTGAAAATACTCGGTGGATATATACAAATATGATCTTTTGTTTTATGGCTTTAGATACAATCCAAAGCCACATCGCGTGTTTTGGGAGTTGGTGATGAAAACAGTTTATGTTTTGTTTTTATATAATATAGAAATATGTATATTTTAATAAAATTGAAAGGAGAAAATGATTAAGTCATTTTCTTAACTTTGAAGGACCTTTTTTTTACAGAGTAGTTATCAAGTTACCATGAAACTATCGTCTACTTAGCGGTGATGCTACTCTGCTGCGTGTGCTGTCTCTATGACAACAGTACTGTAATGGAGACAAATTTTGGTGTTTTTTTTCTGTGACTTATAGAACTGCAACATGGCTTCTTTGGAAATCCCATGTTACCTTTTTCCTGATATGAAAACACACATATAAAGTTGCAAAGCGCTGCTAAAACGATCTCTACTGCTGAAACTGCTGCTTGGCATCCACCCTAACTACAGCATGTAGCTGCTTTGTAAAGTAACAGTCCCTTATTCTAAGGTGCATTAGTTCGTTAATACACCTTCATTTTTGCTGTTATGGAGAAACATAGTGTCTTTGTGTAGCATAGTTTAAACCTTTACTGATCTGTGCAGAGAGGAATTTTTGGCATTCCTTGTTAAATTTTAATCTGCTTTGCGTTTTTTTCTTCTTCTTTCATACAAGCACAGGGAAACAAATCAGTATAAGCTGGTCAGGTCAGCATTGTGGTTTGTTTTCCATGCCCACTTCCAGGACTTAAACCGCTGTGAGAAATGAATGAGAAGTGATCCAGTTATACTTGTTAAAACAGAAAACAAAGGGCTAAAACCAGAAAGGCTTCTGCTGAGAAGCAAACAGATGAAGCAGGTAGAAACACGTTGCAAAGATGTTCACAGATTGTGCGCGGTGCTCAAACTCAGTGTCCTTCGGTATCGATATTTTTCGTCTGGCATGAGCATTCACTCGAAGTTTTAAAGGAAAGCACACTTACTTATATAACAATGCTGATTAACAGAACATTTCCCTTTTGTAGACCGCCACAAAGAGCGACTCTAGCGTCTCTGTGGCTGAGTCACCACACAGCTTGGGCCCCATTCATGTTTTTCCCATGTTGCAATTTACTCACTGAATTAGGCTTCGACCAAAAAAGTGTTTCAGTCCCAATTATCATCTGGCAAGGAAGAGAGGCGGTCTGACAGGGGTGGGGGGTGACATACTTAAGCCTTTTCACTAGTGCTGCCTTGTTTCCCCTGTTACTCTCCTTGAGAGAGTAATGTGTTTCCTCACACAAAAGGAGGATCTTCAGAGATATGCCAAGAGTCTGGAGAGTGTGTTTGCTGGACCTGTGAAGAGACCTCTTTAGGAGGCTTTGAGGACAATGGAGCATGGGCACCGGCCATGGTTTACTTTGTCCACGCCAAGCATTTCACACGCACCCAGGGCAACAGCCGGTCTGAGCAAAGGCACAACATTAGTCTGAGATATTGAAAGGCCTTTTTCATCTTTGTCACCCAATCAGTGCAATGATCGCTCCAAGGGAGTTATGTTTGACCAGCACGTTTTTTCCCCCCTTAACACTCTTCACATTCTTTACCTACAAACTATTTCCCCATTGAAAGGTAATATTTGAGCTCTTTTTGATTATAGTTTTATGTCGCTTACAGAAACAGTTCAGATTAAAAGACCGATTCGGTGTGAGTTGGTCATTTTGGTTGATGTCTGCCCTCTCTTGTATGTAATGCAACAAAATAATAGCTAAAAAGGAAAACCCAAAGAGTTATCCTTTGAGAAATCAGGCCCTGGTTACTCTATCAAATCCACAAAGGGAACATCCCAGTATCTCCAAAACCGGGCAGCTCACAGTAAAACAATCTAGCTGGATAAACAGTACAGCAGACCTGATGAAAAACGGGGATATTTGATTTGCAGGTGAGCGGCCCCCTTTGCACGTAGAACTAAAATGGCACAGTAATGAATCAAACTAATAACAGGAGGATGTTTTTCATTGTGCAGCTAGAACTGCCTCCTGCACCGCTTGATGTGCTTTGTAACTCATAAATATTGAGGAGCAATCAAGCAGAGTACGTAACGCCGACAATGAACGCATCAAAATACAGATTCAGAATTGCACGAAAATAAAAATAAGAGTCTGCCAGAGCCTTTTTATGCACGCGGTTGATTTTATAGTGACAGCGTCATTGTGATACATAAAAATAATGGATCAGAAGCCTTATTGTGTTGCTCCATTTTTATCATTTGCATCTAAATTGCTATAACTAAAGCTCTACGACAATTATCATTTATCGTTTTATTGATAATGATCACAAATTTATTCAGTTCCTTCTAAATTTGAGGAACATACCACGTTGACAAGGCCAGAGGAATGCCAGTTTGAATGATCTGCAGCTGAAACCGAGGCGGCATCCAATACATCATCATTATAGCTGAAGTTTCCAATCTCTCCTGTGTTTCCAATCTCAGCCTGCTCTATTTGCCCCACCACATTGTTCATATCTCAATGGCTAGGCTGTTGTTGCTATAGCAATATGTGGATCTGTCAAAGGGCCCAGGTTGCTCCTAATTCAAGTATATGGCACCTTATAGTAGATGTTTTAAACAGTCTTAGCAATGTGTTATAATAGGAAGACAAGGGGGGACAAATTACATGGCATTGACTAATACAGAAATGTGTATTTCTTTCTTTGGTGAGGTATCTCAAAATGTGAAAAAAATTATATATTTAGACATGAACAGCATTGCTATTTGTGAATGCATATATCCATTTTAATTTGGTAATCTACTAATTTAAATAATATTTATCATACTTTATGATGTCCAGTGGAAAATATTGTCTGTCCCTTAATAAAAATCCTGTAGAGCAAGACTATACAGTTCCCAGTGCATCAGTCACTTGAGACTTTGTTATGAAGAAAGCTTGATAACGGTGGCAGCAGAGCTTTTAGGAAAACACAGCCAGGTAAACCACAGACTCTGAGCAGCAGCAGCATTTCCAGCCAATGTTGTGTTAAATATTAATCTCACACACTTTGGAAGCAGCATTCTTGCGAGAGGCAACGTGTGGAATGCAACATTAAGCCCCGAAACTGTACTTCCTGGCTGCGAGCGCAGGTATTCTGGGAAGGCCTGCGGATTCTTTTTACCCTCTGTCTCTCAACAGGTGGCTCTCCCTTCCTGATCCCTAAATTACTGCTCTAACGTGAGACCCTCCACGAGGGATGGTTTTGACAAATATGATTGCACTCGCTGAATTCTACCTTTAATTTAAGTCAACAATGCATGGTGACAGCCGCCACTGACATTTGGACTTTGGCTCTCGAAGACCATTAAGTTCATGAGGTGAAGGTGTGACTGTGTCTTGTACCTAAACAAATAATAGCCTAATGGATCACATGGTACGTGTCTTGAGCAAGCATGTGCAGGCAGATCTGTTGTAGCCCTTGAGAAATTTCTTGATATAAGCCCCACTTGCCAGACCACATAATTAGCTTTTGACCTACATTTCTCCCCAAGCTCTTTGTGCATAAGCTACAGGTCAGTTTCACTGGAGCTGTGACTCGACACTTCAAGCAAATCATTCGAGTCTGACCAACTTGAATGGAGGGCAAGCTATTTCTAAATGTTTGCCAAACAGAAGTGTAGCCTTCTTTTCACAAGTAACAGCTGTTTATGCTCGTGTTCCCTCACAGCAAGTTAAAAGGGCGTTTGTGCATGACTCACTGCAATTGTAAATGCTAAAAGATAAGTTCCTAAGATTGAAAATCCTCCTTTTGATGATGTGATGATGTGGGTGGACAGGTCCTTGAATGGCGTTCTACTGTATGTAGTTTCTAATAAAGTGTCTGCATTAATATGTTCCTTCTGATGCTGTGCAGAACACAGACAAGGCATAGCGGTAACATAAAACCGTCTAACGTGACATGGCATGGCATAATGTAAAATGACATTTAATGGCGTAATTACATGACAGAAATCACATAAATACTGGAGCCTCAAAACAGTATGTGCAGCCATGGAAGAAGAAAGAACACCCTCTGTCAGTTCTAAGGTTTTACAATGAAAAATGATCTCATCATTATTAGGTCTTAGAATTAGGTGAATACAACCTTAAATGAACAACACATGGCATAATACATCGTGGTGACATTGAGTCGAAGAAGCAGAAGCACTAAAAGAAAAACTAAGCGCATCCAATCATTTAGTAGCTTGTCGAACCACTTTTATTACTTTTATCACTTGAAGTGATCATTTTTTGTGTAGCTTTATCAGTCTCTCACTTCATTGTGGAGAGATTCTGGCCCACTCTTCTTTATGGCGTTGCTTCAGTTTATTGAGGTTGTAGGCACAACATTTCAATCAGGTTGAGGTCTGGACCGTGACTGCGCCATAACCCTAACTCCTCGATTCTTCTCTTTTCAGGCAACTCTGTTGTAGATTTGTTGTTGACCCAGTTTGGGCCAAGCTTTATCTGTCAGACAGACGGCCTCATATTTAACTCTAGAATACTTTAGTATACAGAGAAGTTTATGATTGATCAGTGACTGCAAGGTGTCCACGTGTGGCTGCAAAACAAGCATAAATCTTCACCCCTCCACCACCGTGCTTGCTGTTTCATGGCCGAACATCTCAACTTTTTTCACATGTAATTTTGCAATCGAAAATGGTGTCGTAACATTTTTCCAGATCTCAGAGCAGCAACAGTTGCTTCTCTAAGATCTTTGCTTATGCCTTTCCTTCTTGGCATTGTGTTAACACACACCTCAGAACAGCAAACTGACAAACCATCTGCTTTCATACAGGTGCTCACACTTTGTGACGATCAATTAATTAATCAGGTGCATTTGATTAGCAGCACCTGGCTACTTTTAATGCCAGTGGAAAATTCTTCTGCATTTTGGGTAATTTTCTGTTAAATAAATGAGGGCATGATATAATAAATCATGTGCTAAGGTTTATCTGAGGTTATATTTACCTAACATTAAGTCCTGATAAGGATAATATGATTTTTATTATATCCTGATATGTGAACCTTAAAAGTGCAAAAGGGCGTATCTCCTTTTTTACTCGCCTGTATTGAAAGCTCATCAGGGGCTCAGCTTTAACAATATGTGTTGTTCTACTTAGTTCACTGATGGGTTTCATTCATTTAAACAAACAAATGATATTATTATAATTAACTTTGATGTAGGAGCCGCCGCCAGATCAGGAAAACTGTAGTAACGTTTTAAAATAGAGCAGGAATTCAGGAAAACTAATAATATATCAAGTTAATTCAATTTAAATTACATAATATTTATTAAAACAACGCTCATAAATCACATCTACCTTTCAGATTTTGAATATTCCAACAAGGTAATTATATTGTTTATATAGTAATAATATTTCTTCTTGTCTAAGAAATGATTTTGCAGTTTCTCCACGTACAGTTTATGTATGCAAATTTACATATAACCTTGCACCGCTCGCAGAGCCACTAGACGAATGGAGGAGAAAATGAAGACATAACTCGCTGCATTTCTACGATAATTTAGAAATTCATGATGACGCTTGACAATTCACCATGGCACAGCCTAGTTTTTAATCTATTTATGCAGGAGAATGCTGATAGTCTGTGTAATCCCAGCTGAACTCTTGCGGTGAAAGAAGATGCGGGCCTTACAGCAGCTTAATGCCATGATGATGTGTTCCGCTGCTGATGAGAGAAGGCTAAGCAGTTTCTGTATGGATGGTGGAAATGTTGGGGTTCCCTGCTTGGAGGGATGGGGAGGGGTCACAGGATGACATGTGCTGCAGAATTCATACTGTTCTTAATGTTCTCACCATAGAAAATAAAGGATGTGAAAAAAGAAAAGACAAAGTAATTCAGGTCTCTTTTGTATAAAATCCTCCCAAGAGCTACTCAGTCCATGATTTCATTATCAGTCCGACTTACACTAATCCTCTCAGAGTGGAGTTGTCCCTTGTTAGATGTCTATACGTGGGTATCAAAAAAACTCTGGGTGTCAATGGGTAAAAGGGACAGGAGCATCCAATATCCCCAAAGTTTACTTGTGTATGCATGTGTCTGTGAGGCTGTGCAACTGTGCATGTTGACAAATGAGCGTAGACGTGTTCGCTTGCGTTTGTGTGTGTGTGTGCGTGCATGCGGGGGAATGCTGAATGCTTTAGATCACCCCCAGACGCTCAAGACGTGTTTTGATTTCCCACTTCATGGAGGACGTGAGAGTAATCCCCTCAGGATTCCCCCTCTAGAGGTCTTTAGCTGCCATAAGCCACTATTCAACAGGCAAAACCCAACATGGGCTCTATACAGCCTGCTGGCGTTACTGGATGGTTGGGGAGGGGAAAAGGCTTAATCTGCCCTTGTGGCTAACCTGTTGCTGAAAAGAAACCTGCGGGGAAGGCAGCCATGAGACTGGATTTGCAGACAAAGAATATTGTTCATCTTCTGGCTGAATTGAAGGAAATCTAGGAAGGATTTGTAAGCCGGGGACTGAAGGATAGATGTTAAAGTTGATATCTTATCAATCACCCCAATTGCTTTTGAAATGTTTTTATTCATATGTTAAGCTTCTCACAAAAATTGATGCACCTGCAAGAAGGCAGTCATGGTGATTCCCAGCTTTAAATCCCAGTAAACAATTAACATACTTTGCATTCTTTTCATTTTACATGCTAAAGGACACAGCCAGTATGACTGTATTTATTTGTCTTGGGCAAACACTGCATGCTTTAGCAGATCTTTTCTCACATGTTACTTAAAGCTATTAGCATTACATAATACATTATTTTAAGAAGTATTGAAAAATGTAATAATTATATTAATGTAAAATTAGCCGAATCATCTGTGACAATACACAGTTTTCCTTAACTTTCCAAATAAAGCAATTTCATGCTTATGTGGCAGTAGGATAGCAACCAGTAGTTTGCAACCAAAGAAAGAATATAAGTAAAAATAATGTAATCACAATACCTTTAACGATATACTCAGTTTCCCGAAAGGTCTTTGATGACATTTTGCCACATCTTCAATCTTTGTGATACACGGCTCTTGAATTCTACAATTTATTCATATTCATATCTTGCATGTCTTCCTCCCACCTCCCGAAGACATGCAGTTAGTGGGGATAGATTAACTGTAACTCTAAATTGGCCATAGGTGTGAATGTGAATGGTTGTCTGTCTCTATGTGTTAGCCCTGGCAACCTGTCAGGGACCAAGGTGTACCGTGCCTCTTGCCTTAAGACAGCTGGGATAGCCTCCAGCCCCCCTGCATCCCTGACAAGGATAAGTGGAGGAGAATGGATATCTGGATAATATTCATATAAGTATTGGTGACCGATCAGATCTTCCTGTGTTCTCTCCGTAAACATTTTGGATACCTGACAGATACATAATCTTGCATACTGTTGGATCATTCCAGATAGGACCTTGTTGTCCAAAGACAACTTTTGAAAATGTCACTATTTAAGAAAACGTAAAATTAGATTACAGTAAATATTCATCATTAAATATTCATATATTAGTTATAAATGATAAACATGGGGGCTGAAGTTAACGTTGATTGCATTATTCAAATTACTTTTTGTTAAAAGTTGGGTGTTGAATCACCAACAACCCACTTTTCTTTCAAGGCTTTGTCTACATTCTTCTGGTTGTTCATTTACATGGATCACAAACTATATAAAAGATGGACACGGCCATTGTGATGGCATTCACTGGTTTGTATGGTGCTTCAACATTAGCAGTTTTTGTGCAAAAAACCTCCCAAAACAACAACAACAACAACAACAACAAAAAACTGCAAACAAAGCCCATTCTTCTTGGTCTGTTCTTACAGGTAACTGCACGGTGAGACAAAATTCTTGTCAAATGACTTCTTTCAACAAAAGAAAACAAAAGAAAACCCTCCAAGGTCAAGAAATCCAGTTTGATGACTCGAAGCTGCTCGTGTTGGCATGTGGCTGTTGGTCAAAGTGTACACACCCTTCACTTTAAGCCCTAAAAGGGTGTGTTAAAAAAAATATCATCCCATGTCCACGTGAGTCTGTGGGGATTGGCTCGTGTTTGGGCCTCACCTCAAGTGACCTCACAAGAAACTGCAGATATTTTCAATCCTGCGCTGATTTAATTTTTAAGCCCCAAATTTTCTTTTCTTTTTTGCTTTACAGGGGGGGGGGGGATCTAAACTATGGTCCTATGTGGGATTTAAACTCCAGTCTCTTGGGTGAAAGTCTATGGTGGCCCTGAAAGGTGAAATGGTCTGCAACTTAAGAGGACACCAACAAATAGAAAAATGCTGCAAAAGCTAAAAAAGACAAACAACCAAAAAACACTTTCATTTTCTTTGATTTGTTTCTTTAACTTTTTGTGGCATTTTTTTTTTCTATTTCTGATGTGTTTTGTCTGATTTTGTGGCATTTTTCTGTTTGTTCATGTTTTTCTTTTTAAGTTTCAGTCCATTTGACCCTTCAACGCCACTATAAAGTTCATCCTAAGGTGGACTATACCTTGAAAGAATAAACAGTCATAAAGAGGTGCTGTTCTTGCATAAGTCTTTTTGTCACCAAGGACTTGGTTATATAGTATCCGCATATTTCCTGTTCACAATCCTCTAAGATGCCATGCTTAGCTGTGGATAAAGTCTGTTCCCTGCATAAGTGCATTTAGGTATAAGTGAGTCACACAGAGCCGAAGTGATTATGGATCAACTTGCTTTTTATCGGAGCATATATGATGTAACGGACGCCAAAATTAAGAGAAAGACTTTAAGATAAAATGATTTCTTCAGTTGTATCTGGCGCGTTTGCCAAATTCTCCTGCCATTCAAGTAAATCCAGATGATACACTAATGCCCTTTTAAGTGCTTGATCTGAAGGCAAGTATTGTTAAGAATAATAACATGGATGTGGGATGGATAACACTGACAAGGAATTAGGTGACCTGAATGTGATGCAGTAGCATGCCCTCCTTTCCAGCCAAAAGATTCATGTCACATTGCACATATTGGCGGATTACTGGCTAGTTTAAAGAGCTTAAGATGAGTTCCTCTGGTGTGTGATCACGTCTGAGCAGTGTGCCCTATAATGCTCCACCGAGACAAAAAAAAGGTCCTGTTGCACTGGCTCTCTGGCCGTCTTACTCTTAAGGCCTCTCCTCAATTGGCTGTCTAAATGGCTTTGTGTGACAGCTACGCAGCGCTGATTGCAGCCAAGTCACATGATGTTACCATGGAAATGGCAATCAGGTTACACCATTTGTGCTACACTTATACCTGCAATAAATGCATGCATTCATAGCTGCAGGTTTAATAGAAAATGGCCATGCTATTCAAAGGAAAAGGTCAGTGCACTCAGATTACAAAAATGCACATTTTTTTACTTACTCTTAGCTAGTTCTAATGATGTGGACGGTTTGGGCTTAATTTATTCAGGATTTGAGAAAAGCAGTGGTGATACTGTGATTATTACAGTTAAAGTGTTCAAATTAACATTTTTTTTCTACCTTGTAGCCATGTTGTCTGGGTTAAACCACAAAATACACCTTCTTCATGGGGCAACTAGTTATTTTTCACAGTTTAAAAACATCCATCTATTCATCCATTTTCTTTTGTTTATCCAGTTCAGGGATGCGGTGAGGTTGGAGCCCAGAGTATACCTACTGACAGGTCTCACCAGTCTGTCACTGGGCTGAAAAAACTCCAATACATGTTTTTAAGGAGACCTTTTCCTTTACTTTCCAATATCCAGCTGATTCAGTTCCAAAATGGTCTTTATTTATCCTAAAGTGGGCCTGGTGTAGTCCCTTGGTTCATCCACTATCTGTAACAAACTACTGCTACAGTTGTTACTGTGGGCTGTATGCCTAACATGACCTATCAATCTCCATACTCAGTGACATCATGCAGATCCAAGAGGACATCTCAGGCTATTCGTCGTCTGTTTTCTAAAAGGACAGGAACCTCTACAGATTGTACTTCTTTGCAATAAAAGCCAGGTAGAAAAAAAAAAGGTGTTTTTCAGTAGGCTCATATGCAGCATTTTGTTGGTGTGAATCAGTTGCAATCATACTGCGCTGTATGAGGCCAATGAACTAAAATAAGTGTAACTGTGCAGATTTTCCCTTTAGGGGTCGCCACAGCAGATCTTCTTCCTCCATCTCACCCTATCCCTTGCATCCTCCTCTGTCACACCAAGCCTCTGCAAGTGTCCTCTGGCAGCTCTCTTCTTCAACATCCTTTGTCCAACACATCCTCTGCACATTGCAAATCACCTCAACCTCTCAGCAAGCCTCTCTAACTTCAAACTGCTGAACCTGCGCTGTCCCTCTGATATACTACACTATGATGCTATGATATGCTATGTGCAGATATTGCGTGGAATACAAATGAGATGCACTTTAAAGACGAATGCTCTGCAGACACATTCTGGATTAATTTATCATATTTAGCAGATGTGCTTTTAAAATATTACCTTATGATGTTATTAAAATAGGTGTTACCTGATGAGAGCCTGGTTCATTTTATACATGTTCAAAAATCTTGTTCTACATCCCATTTAATCTTATTGTTTGGCCTAAAACACAATTCCCTAGTAAGCCACTGACATATTGGAGTATGTATAATTCTTTATGTATTTGCTTTGGTGTCCCAGCTCAAAGAAAAACACTGTGCACGCATACTCACCTTGTTACGGCACATTTAAGGCATGAGTATAATCATTTGCTTGACTTTTTATCCAGAGGGAACCAACTTTAATAACTTATTGACTTCAATCTGTCAAATGACGAGTTAAGGTTACGGCATCATTGAATATTTGCATTCCAGACCATGTGAATATTTATTTCAGTGCATCATCAGGACTCAGCAAAGCCTCGCCAATCTTCTGAGAAGTCATCACTGCTGTGCTCAAGACAGGCTGGAATTGGCAGCGGTTTATTTGAGGTTGTCTGTGGGAGAAGGACAATTATCTTGTATGTCCTCAAGAGGTCTGGTATTGTAGAGAAAGGCTGAGTAAAAGAGATCAGAGAAGTACACACAGAAGTACATCTGAGGGCTTTGTAGATCCCAGGTATTACCAACTGTCTGAATTAACAGGATACACATACTTCACTAGACAGTCAACATGTCACGTCTTAACAGCGTTTGGCTTCACCTATGAGCCAAAATTCTTACATGAAGCCCCATGAGCTCCTCGCTGTTTCACAAGCTTAGATGAGGTCTTAAGCCTCAACAGAAGATGAATGCAGAGTGCTAAATTAATTTGAGGCATTTTCTTTTGTGCACTGACAAAAGCGACCAAGTTGGTGCTGGTTTCCATAGCTGATGACAGATCACTGGGCTGCAGTGTTTGCCCAGGTGTCAGGCCTCCCGCTGCAGACAGCAGAGGGTTTGTCCAGGTCTCCGAACTTTGCATTGCTGAAGCTTCTGTGCCTTAATTGTACAAATCGCCTCATTCAGCATAGTCATGAAAGAAACTCCTAAAATAATTGTGACAAAATACCAGTGTGACTCGTTGAAAGGTTGAAACATGCCCTGCATTCAAGACGTTTCAGGCTGCGAAAAAACAGGAAAAGACTTTTTCAAAACACTTTTCAAAGTAGTGTTTTAAAAAGTGTTTACACAAAAACTTCCAACCTTTAAAGTCTCACGAACTAACATTTGTTTAATATCCAGCTTTGTGTTGTGTATGCAGTGCTTTTAAGAACTGTACTTACACTCTTTCCAAACAACATTAATCAAGACTGTATTATAATTACTGTGCATTGTATAATACTGCAATAATATGTTTTAATTGCTCAGCTGTGTATAAATAGTCATGCCCGGAAGCATTTGGCAGATCACCAAATGCACGAATTGCTTGATGTATAAATACATACACACATATATATATATGTGTGTATATAAAAATATGGGCAAGTATTAATAAGATTTGATCTCTGTGTCAATGGAGTTTGAAGTGTTTGGTTAAGGGTAAAGTTTTGGATGCCAGTTCAAACTTTGCCTCCTGTCATTCAGAGATGTCTGGATTTAGTGGGCTGGGCGGAGTAAGCACTGCACAGCTGGGAGGTACAGTGTCTGGATCTATAAATTTTCCTTGGCAGCCATGCATGACATCCCTCACCTTTACCCAACCCCATCCTGTTAGATCTTCAACAGGTAACAATCCTAAATACATATTTTGTAATCACAGGAAAATGCCTTTTGCTAATCCGCTGCTTGACACCATTAAAATACTGATATATGTTGCACATGTGTAGCTGTTTTCATTTTCAACCTGTTACAGGCTTTCGAAGCACAGCGTGCTCACTTTTCTTGCCCGTTTGGAGGGAGTGTCATTTGCACTTTTCCTGCAGTCAGGTTTCTTGTGTGATGTGTTCAACCTTTTGAAAACACTCACCCTGGACGTGATCGTGTGCTCACACGCTCCTCCTGCAAGTTTATATTTCTCCCTCTTTTCACTTTTAGCAGTTGATATAAGAGGAAAAAAACCCAGCAAGAATTTCATGACAAACTTTTAAAAAAAAAGAGCACGAGTTCCTCTACATTGCTACGGCTTACTGGACAAAAGAGCAAGGGGATTCATTTTTCCGCGGGGTGAGCAGAGAAGAATTAGAAGCCTCTGCCACTTAATTTGGCGGCTGAGACTTACCCTGCAAAGTTTTGTTTTTTTAAGCCTTCAACATAACAGAGTGTGCCTTGCCGTCAGCACCTTAAGCAAGTAAAAGCGCTTCTTTTATGAACTAAACCTGCCAGATATTTGCTTTGCGAAGCCCGGTGAGAAGAAAAGAGGTGGGTTTGCAGTGAATAACTTTTAAAACACTGTGTACGAAATGAAAAAAGCAGCAGGAGACATGAAAGAGCAGGAGAAATGAATTGAATGTTTTTTTACCTATGAAAAAGGAGGGCGATGGGATCTGAAGGCCTCTTTTCCAAAAGCCTTAGCCAGGTGATTCATCACAGCGCTCTGTCAAAAGAGCTTTCCACAACATGACATGAACAATGACACTGTGATTGCAAAGACAGGAGAGCGCTTGATTGAAAGATATCAGCTATAGGTTCAGCAGAGAGAAGGGGGCCAAATGCAATAGCTGGGTGGAGGGGCAGGACGGAGGGAACGCGACTGGCTGATGAAAATCAAAAATCGTAACCCTTCGACATGGGTGTCAAGAGAGCTTTTTAGGGAGAGCTGCGTAACGAGAGCCTTCAGATATAAATTAACCAAAACAATTTAACAGCTGCTTAACTGTGAACAGAGGAGCTGCCAGGCAGATTGATTGGAAATGTAGCAAAGGAGAGCATCTTTCAGAATGCCTTTTGCTTTTCTGTAACGGTAAGTCCTCAGCTGTGGAGCGATGCTGAACAGATTGTGGACCACTGCCAGATCTTTAGATCAGCTGAAGCGTATTCAGCAGAAATGCTGCACACTTAATTTGTAATGATTTAGTTTCCCTGGAGTCTTAGAAACTACTTGTTGTATTTTGTGTTTATATTATTCTGTATAAATGTTATATATTTGAATGTTTTTAGTTGTCACAGACTTCTTCAGACCTGGACTTGGCTCTCTCAGTACTAGGTGTATCTGTGGAATTCATATGAATCAACGTAATATGTGTCTTTTGTGCACGTAAAGCACTTTGGTCTACATTTATAGTGTTTTCCAAGGTATTATCCTTAAACTGCATGTATAATAATAATGGAAACAATCATAAAATATTTAACAAAAACATCATATATAAGACACACAACTAATATGTCAATTTCAACAACACAAATACTGACAAAAATTCAGTTACTTTACATGGCCTGACATATAGACAGTGGAGACATGTGGTGTAAATACAATACACAATACAAGTGAAGCACCTAAAAATAATCTAAGCTTATTTCGGATTAAACGTAAACTCATCATACTACAAGAATTATTTTTAAAAATCTGCCGATTTGACATGGCTATTTTTTTTAAGTAATTGCCATATAAGTTTTAAAATACATCGCTAAATACAAAGTTTTACATATAAAACTTACAATGTTCTCTGGAAGCTTACAGTCATACCATAGTCACATTTCCCATACTTTGGGGAGCATCTGTGAGTCACTGCAGCCATTGCTGTTGTTATGGTACTTATATGTTCTTTATTCACACACAAGTCAACCAATCTTGACCTTTACATACTGTGAGTGTCAGCATCTACATGGTTTATAGAAATATTTATATAAATCCCACAATATACCCCCAAACGGCTGCCCTTTCCTGAGCCTCAGGTTTCTTCCTGTTAAAATGGAGTTTTTCCTTCCCACTGTCACTAGGTGCTTCCACAGGGTGTTGTTTGGTTGTTGGGGCTTTCTCTCTATTATTGTAAGATCATTACCTCACAGTACAAAATAATTTGAGGCAACTGCTGTTGTGATTTGGTGCTATATCAGTTGGTGGAATATGAATTTAATAATCAGTAATATTTTAAATTTCATAGTTCAGTTGAGCACCAAACTGCGACAGCATTTACGTACGCACAGTTGTTGACATTTAGTGTTTGTTTTTTTTATGTTTGTCACAACACGTATTTTAACGGTTAGCACAAATTTTTTAATCTTTCCGGTGCAGGTGTGAAGATTACTGATCAAGTTATCGACATAAATCTCCATAAAAATGCTTAAATTTTAGAAAACAGAGCAACAGAGCAAAATGGTGATAAATGATGAAGTTTTGGTGCGCATCATCATGATATTGCATTGTGAAGCAATCCATTGAGTATTAAATTTGCTATATATATATTGCTATATTGCTATGTAGATTATGATTTTCCCAACAGTAATTGTTTACTTACCTAACAACAAAGCAAACACACGGGGGAATTTGCAAGTATCATAAAATCTGGTCACCAGGTCATGTTTCCCACTGTGTTGCATTAGCTCTTCTTTTAACATCATTTATTAATATGTGTAAGGTCTGGATTGCAGGCAGCCCACTTCGTTGTAATGCACTGAGAATGTGCTTTGACATCTGCGTGGCAGCATATGTTGCTCCAAAACCTGCATTTACAGTACATCGTCCAGCATTAAGGGTAGCTTCCTAACCTTCCCGGATTTGCAGTTTGCTTCTGTCCATGTTAAATGAGCAAAGATCAAGAGAAGGTAACTGCATCTCTGGATGTTGTTTGTATACAGTATATTAACAAAACTATTGGGCCACACATCTGAATCTCTGCGTTTTCAGGGTCATCAGGTGTATGTATTGTGAAAGAATGGGTTGATCTAAGGAGCTCAGTGAATATAATGCATCAAGTCTCCATAATTTTGTCTCTCCTTTATATTCCATGATTGTACTGCTAGCATTGCAGGGTTGTAGAACGCTGCACATAGTACAAAATTCGCCCACAGTCTGCTGACTGAGTAACTATGGAGGTATACATCTCCTCTGGCATTAACATCGGCACAAAAACTGTGCACCAGGAGCTTCGCTGCATGGCTCTCCATGGCCAAACAACTAATGTGGCCTAGTAATTTTATCCACAGTGTACATTTTCTTTTTTGCATAATAGTTTACAGTTGTTTTCATAGACAGGGCTTTGAAGACATGTTCCTAACCCCAGTCAGTTTGAACTTTGATGCCGTGCTGATGGCCCGAAGATCACAGACAATATTTTAATTTAAACAAAAGCTTAGTGTCTCCCTTGTGTACTGTGATTTATCCAGAGTCTGTTACTCTTTTAATGACATCACGCACCATACATGAAGAAATCCTTAAATTCTTAGTTATTTGGTTAATCGACATTGTTGAGCTGTTTGCTCACGAGGTTTTTCACAGGTGCCTTTTTTTAAACTAGTCGTGTTACTAATTAACATGTGACTAGTTTTTATTGAAACATCACAGAACTTTTCCTGTTTTCTTTTTTTGTCTTTGTGCTATTTTAAATAAATATGTTCAATGATGCACAAATGGATGCATTACTTACATTTTAGACAGCATCCCAACTTTTACAACTAAATTTATATTTAGGCGTACTTACACAGGGATACATTTTCCCAACTTAGGCTCTAGTCTACCTTGATTAGGTGTATTTATGCTTAATGGTAGGTATGGTAAGCATCCTTACAATAATAATGATTTTTATTTTACCTAATTTTTCTAAAGAAATGAGCAATATTAACTATTGTCAGTATTAAAGCAGTGATTTTCAATTGTAGACCATCTCCGTCAACTAAAACATGTAAACATTACAATGTAACTACACCAGTGCTCAGTTTCTCAGACTGTGGCTCTCTCTGTTATGTGCCATGTCTCACATCTTTCCCCCTCCACCTTTTTTTTTTCCACACGTGATAAAAGAGTAATCACCTTAGATACTATTTACACTCAGGGCCGAGGACTACCATTACCCTTCCATCAATATCAGCACTTAAAGTTCATAAAACTGTGAGGCAGCCCTCCAGCCTGTAATTTTCGTAGTCCCTAATTCACAGTGAGAAGAAATAGTATTACAGGGTATTCAGCTAAGTAGTGATGACACTCACACGTAATTGTGAGAGACAACAAGGACTCTCACTGCTTACAAAAGCTGTAATACATTTACGCCTATGTTATATAAGGAAGTATATGCGTCACAGCAATACAGTTATGAAATTTGCTCCATGGGAAAATACTGGGTGGATGAAAGATACTCCCTGTCTATATACATTGTGGACACTTCATTGGGGACATCTTCCTGTTTGCACACACAGCTTGATCCTGCAGACAGTGAGTCAGCATTTAGTTTCTTTTCTACTAAATGTTAGAATGGGCAAAACATGTGATTTAGGCAACTTTGAACATGATATGATTGCTGATATGAGATGCGTCAGCTTCAGCAGCCGTAAGATTTTTAAGTACAGAGATTCCACTTGGCCAATTTTGGCTCAATAAACATCCAGTTAGTGGCACATCCCTGGATTACACTCACTGATGATGAGTCTGAAGACAATAGCAGCTTAGGGGAACGGTGATGTGCAGAAGGCTATGTCTGGACACACTTAGGAGTTGCAGACGTGCCGCACAGGTTACACTGTTCTCATACTTCAACACAATGAAGCCTTTCTCGAGCAACTTTGCTTTTATTCTGCAGCCCTTCGCTGTACCCACACCTCAAAAGATTATGTGGAATAAGATGCTGAGGAGCTGGTTAAGCACAGGCAATAGAAGCACCTTCTAAGAGCCGTGATGAAATGGCTAAAGTTGATACGGTGTATTAAAAATGATGTTATCCAGAAACTTTGACCTCTTAACATCTGCATGGTTAGGGTTAGATTTTGTTGTAGTCACATGCTAAATAGGGAGCTTTTATTTTTCCAATTAAGTCACTTTCCACTTCTGTGAAAACAAGTGGACAGGTGTCAACTAAAGCATAACCTCACCTGCACTGACTGGTCTAAAGTAACATTCACAAACTGATATGAGCAGTACTGTCTTTTTATCAGAGAAGCAAATAGCTGAGGGCTGATCATAACACTACCAGGCCCCACAATTAATCCAAAAGGATATTTTGAATTTGCAGCAAATAAATTACACACTTTTCTTTACTTTCCGAGGCCTAAAGGGAAAAAAATGCATGTTTTTCTTTGTTTGTATTAACCAAAAGTATCTCCCTTTTGGAGATAATACAGGTGCTATGAAAGCAGTTATGACAAATTTGTGATGTCTGATTATTTATTTACTTTATAATAAAAATTCAAGACAAGTATCCTAATTTTTTACATTGAATAGTAGCAGGTTTTTCATACCGTCTCTTTATAAAAACATACACAGTCAGTGGTGTGTTTGGAGGCCCTGATGGGCATATTCTGTCTTACAGGTTCAATGAGCTGGGATAAAAACTCTAAATGTTGCAGGCCCCAACAAATCTGACAGGAATGCTTCACTGATCGTGAATCCTGATGTGCTAATTAAAAACATCTCAGCCTACAATGAAGACACTTTATGTAATATGTTGTGTATTTATGTAGGCCTACTCTGTTTTAACAGTTAAGTGGAGGGGAAGCAACTTGGCCCAGAGAGTGCGACCTGAGGCATTTCTAAGTCTGCTCACTCACTAAAGGGACGGATGATACTACACCTTACTGTGCACAGTTAAAATGACTTTATTGTTCAGCTGAAAAAGATTTCAGCCCCTATTTCTATGAGGACAATTTAACCTGTGATGTCATGTTGGAGTTTTTTCAATTTTCCTTTTAAATGCAAAAATATTAGCAGTTCTAAATAAATATATAACGGCCTGATAAGAAAATATTAACCTATTAATAACTCTAAGCAAAAGAAAATGTTATGGTTTGTTTGCATATGAATTGAGGAATTTGGTTTTGATTTCAATCTCATCTTCTTGGGAGCGTCATTAGATGGTGTTAGGAGCATGTTATGGGGAGTAATTGCACTTTGGCAAGCAGGTTAGCAGGGAGAAGTAAAGCAGGTTAGCAGGGAGAAGTAAATATTTGCTGTCCTAGACTGCAATATCTGGAAATTCATCCTTATCACCTGTGTAACTAAACTACATATGGCCAGGCTGAGGTGCCTCATTTCCTTCTTCAGCCCTGGAAAAGTAAAGATAAGCACAAAGGTAACTTAGAGCTGCGTGTAAGGAGAAAACATGCTCAACTTTATTTGTCATATTTGAAACAAGATGAAGATAAAATGTGAAATAAAAATAAGAAACAAGGCTGTTGGTTCTTTTTTTGCAGCACTCTCACAAATACCACCAACTTCATCGTTTTCCTTTGTTTTCCTTTGATATCAAGATTTTTTTAAATGTTTTTTTATTAGTTTTTCTGTTTTCACAAATAGTACATAATTACATAACATAATAAAGTGTACAATTCAGAAACAAAAATAAATAAATAAAAAACAAAAACAAACAAACAAACAAACAGACTGATAACTAAGCACAAAACACCAGCTCAGGTCCATCTAAAAAAATAAATAAATAAAGAGAGAATACAATACAGTACAATACCTGTGGTCCCAGTACTACGTTGCAGTTTGAACACTCAAGAGAATCCTTGTAACATAATATTAGAGACGTCAGGTTCCACATAATTCAAGTATGGTTCCCACACCTTAAAGAATTGGTCTGTTTTTGAGTGCAGTACACATGTAAGATATTCCAATGGCACTAGATCCAACGCTACTCTGTGCCAACCTTTAATAGTTGGTGCTTTTTCGGCTGGGGAGGCCCAGTATGAGAGACAGAGGGTCCATCTCCAATTCACAACCGAAAATCTTCTCCATTTCAGATAACACATTGGACCAATATTCTTGCAATTTCAAACATGAAGCTGTGAGTTAGGGTACCAATTTCTATCTTACATTTGAGGCACATGGGTGAAAGGGTAGGATTATACTGATGTCTGCGAAATATAGATATATGCATTCTGTGTATGATTTTTAACTGCATTGCTTTGGTAAGATTACAAACTGAGATTGATTTGGCATAACTCCAGAGATCTTTCCACTCTTCATCATCAATTGCTATACCTAACTCCTTTTCCCATGTGCCTTTAAGCCTCTGTGACATCACTGAAGGTACAGAATATAAAGCCTTATAAAATATCTTCACAGGTACCTCTTTATCTGTTAGAAATAATAATTTTTCAACAGGAGAAACTTCATGACTCTCACTAAAGTTAGTACCATGCAAGATATAATGC
Organism: Aulonocara sp. 'chitande type north' Nkhata Bay; assembly: GCF_057382095.1. Taxonomy (NCBI): domain Eukaryota; kingdom Metazoa; phylum Chordata; class Actinopteri; order Cichliformes; family Cichlidae; genus Aulonocara; species Aulonocara sp. 'chitande type north' Nkhata Bay. The sequence continues at coordinate 20,538,700 of NC_141352.1, read as the reverse complement.
CTTATCTGTAAGTAACGGAAAAAATTCTTATTATTAAATTATTAAAATGACAACTGACAACTAAAATAATTGTAAAATAATTTAAAACTAAACTATGCAGTTTCTGGGGCAATTGTGGTGGGATTGTTGTTATTTCTTGGTCTGCAGCCTGCTGCTAAAAAGTTTAGGGTAAAAAAACAAGCAGCTATAGCATCAAATATCTCCTGACAGAGAGCGAACCACTCAAATCAGCCAATCAGATTGTCAGTTGCTTTCACCTGTGATGTGGCAGCAAGTTACCAACTAGCAAAATGACTCGTAGACATTGGTTTATAAAATCCAAACCATAACTCATATCCACCTGGTTTAAAAACCTTGAGTGCCCTAACAGGGCGCTCTCCAGAGCTGCGGTCGTTATTTGTGTTTGTTTCTACTTTTAAAAATGTGGTTAAAGGAGGAGGAGAGAGGTAGATTTTGTGTTTCTCCAAAAATCCTTGATCAAAGTGCAGCTGATCCCTGTGAGGCTGTTAAATGGCACTCAGATGCCCACAGATCAATAAGTGCAAGTCTGTCAGCTTTGGCGGTTAGCACTGTTGCCTCACAGCAAAGAGGTCCTGAGTTCGACTCCACCATCTGCGTGGAGTTTGCATGTTCGCTATACAGTGGTGCTTTTGCTTTGCAACAATCCCATAAGTAATTCTCCGAGCTCACGTTAAGAACATTTAATATGTTTTGGCCTTTAATGATCCTTGAGGTTGATACGTTCTTTAGACCAGTGTGAAAACAATGGCCCAACATCTCCATCCAGCTTATTCAGTGATTTTCTGAAGCATAACATTAATTATTGAGATGTGTTTTCGAGAAACTAATAGCACTCTATTTCTCAGACAGATGTCGATATGGAGGATAGAGAAAATAGATGTTGCACTATAAAACTGTCAAACAACTCTTCAGGGGATGTAATTGCTTCTTCCTGCACCCTGGTCTTGTCATTCCCGCCCTGAGTGTAGACACATTGAAAGCTTCCTCATTTCCCCCCAAAATCCACCAACTTACCGAACTCCTCTAGACTATCCTGAGACACTCATTTTCCCTCACAGCATTACACATGATTGAAAAGCATCTGCTAAATGATAAAAGGCACCGTCATTGCCAAATTAGCACCACATTCAAAACTTCTGAAAGGCTGCTGAATGTCAACAATGGAGGCTGAGCAGCAAAAGCTTAATTATCCTAAATGTGTGTGTGGGTGTGCAGTTGCATACAGCATACACGTGTGTGTGTGTGTGTGTGTGTGTGTGTGTGTGTGTGTGTACTCTCTACCCAGGTTTAGTACCGATGATGTAATATCACATATCTGTGTCTCTGGATGAGCATTACATCACTGATGCTGCTGGCTGGCAGAAATAGAGAGGTGCTCAGGCTGCACTGGCTCTGGAGGCATCACTGTAGATGAAACAGTGAGGGCAGCCACTGAGTCAGCCAGTCTGCTGCTTGCACAGAGAGCAGCGGATGCCAACATGAGGTTCAGGATCCTTCGGTGGCCCTACAGATGGTTTTAGAGGGCCAAAAATCATTTGCTTAATGTCTTATGTCACTTAAATGTAAATAGTCAACTTCTTGTGTAGCAGAGTGTGGTGCTCATATTTATGTAAGTTTAACTTGATTTTGATCTTGATAATATTCATCACCTCTAACATGTAAAAGTGTTCTTTTTTTACCTGCGATGTTTGCTTTGTATATTGCTTTTATATGTTTTCTGTCTTCTGTGGAGGCACGGAGCTTGTGGGAAATATTATTTATTCCACTGACAGAGCTTAGAACTCTGCTCGCTATTTTTCTAATGCTTTTTATGACTGTTGTAATTTTTTGGTGTATACATGGTGGTTGCTTTGACTGAATAATTGATTTTGATTGTTGTGATCTTGTCCAACTATATTAGTAAATGCTAGGATTTAACTTACTTATATACAATGTGACTATAACAGTATTCATCCATGCTTACCCAGTTCAGGCTCACAGTTGGGCTGAAGACTATCCCAGCGGTTAGAGGCAGGGTACACGCTGGAAAGTAAACCAGTCTATCGCAGGGCTAACTCACAGAGACAGACAACCATTTGCACTCACATCCACACCAAGTCTAGAATCACCACGTAATCGAATATACTTGGACTGTGAGAGGAAGTTTGAGTACTCAGAGAGAATCCACACAGACACTGGCAGAACTTGCAAACTCCACACAGTGGATTCAAACCCAGGAACCTGCCTGCTGAGAGGCGGTGATGCAAACCACCACACCGTATAACTCGTAAAAGAAGAAAAAAACAGTTTGGATGCCACAGTTTAGTTTTCTCATTTAACTCTGAATTGAAACTATCAAACAACTTGCCCTTTAGGGGTTTGTAGGAAGAGATGCATGTGGACTGTATTCATAAAGTGCTTCTAGTGTTTGCCGTGAAAGACATCGAATGCAACCAGACAGAAACGTCCTATGGACAATAACATAACTCCACTCTTCTGTTAGTCATCTTGCATGAAATGAAAAAAGCAGCGGGCAAGAAATATGTCTATACGTCAGACGAAAACTGTATTTTTTTAAAAAAAGAACAAATGCCCAGTCTCACTGAGAGGCTCAGTATCCTGCAAAAACTGCTTTGTCATTTCTTCCTTCTGCAGTTTATAATCTTCTGTATGCTATCCACTTTGGAAATGCAGAGCAATGGGTTCAACCAAGGCACTTCTAAATTACCAGATGAGCAGAAACTGTTTTAGAAGTTGGCTCGGATTAAGTTTGCTTTGATTACCTCATTACACAATTTAAGTAATTTACAATAGTGCAGCCAGGAGTATAATATTACATTGTATTGATTTTTCATTTTTGCAGGTCGGTAGGTTTCTATTGAGTCATTTGACAGACTGCGGATGAAAATGGCTGTGCCCTGATTTAATTACTTGCATTGGAAACACATCCTGTGTTCAAAGGTAGAAGCAGAGAACATTTTAAAAAAGAAAAGAAATCATACATAATTATTTATGTAAAACTTCACAGTAGCCCTTCATCTTCGACAACAGCCAGCTCTACTTAGTAGGCCACAAGAAAGTGTGGCTGAGAGTTTGTAGGTACCTGTCTGTAATTCTTACTGATACCTGTGCATTAACCTGCCTCACCTTCATGGAAGAAAACATCAAAAGCAAATGAGAATTTAAACTAAAATCAAGGTGATCCAATGCACAGTTACCTCTCCAGATGATAAAGCTCTATCCGGAAATTTGAAACAAAAGTGAGACCTGAAAATTACTGTAATGGAAATGTATGAAACCATACTGCATAATGGTTTTTCCCAGAGTTCTGCAGCTGCCATGACTGATGCAATGTGGACAACCACAAAATATCGAGTGACCGTATTATCACAATGTAGATAACACCGCTAATATAGGATTCAGCGATGGCGTGTGTCTGCAGTGCAGTGCAAGTCACCCAAACCAAAAAAGATCAGAGAGAAAGAGGCGGGGCGGTCAGCAATAAACATGTTTGTGTGGTGGAGTAAATTGATCACAGTGTGGATGTCAAATAGCTTGTGTTATCCCCTTTTTGGAGCCACAGAGGGTCATTGTTTTATTTTGAATACATGAATGCAAATGTATGGCTTTCTTCAGGATTCACTTTAGACCCTGAATACATCAGTGCAGACCGTAAGCATGCCCAGTCCCGCATCTGAGCTCAAACACAGACGAACTATGAAGGGCAAAACTTAAAATGTGGTACCCCCAGACACCACTCAACCACACAGCCATAATTAATACTTTATTCCCCAGCAGTTGCCTTCATGAGGCGCAGATGCAGGGAAGATGACCTGAGATTGGGAAACCACATGTGAGGAGGCAGCATGGAAGCCAGGTATCGTGTTTACTTTCATAAATATGGCAACCCCCCCCCCCCTCCCCCCTCCAATCCCCCCACCCTCCCTATAGCCATTCTGTACCTAGCAATTAAATCCAGTTAGAGATTACGCTCTGCTGCATCCCTGTCTTCACAGGAGTCTCAGCCTCCAGCCTGGACTGATAATAACTATGGTCGGCACTGTTTCAGCCATTCATTTGATAAAGTGCTTTTTCACCTTGCAGCTTTCATTACCCACACACCAGAAAGTGTGTGCATGTGCGTTCAAGTTTATTTGCTTGGCTCAGAGTGAGCTGATTAAACAAGTGTCATGTGATTATTCTGTAATCAATTTTTCAATTACGATTCAGGCCCTATAACGCTGTAATGGAAGGTGAACTCGGATCTATACCAGAGCAGCAAGGTGATTAGACTCTGCTGGAAGCAATCCAGAGAAGACGAAGAAGAGAGAAAAAAGAGAAAAAAACAGGGCGATGGGTTTTTTTCCCATTTTTTTTTTCCTGAGTTAGATCGATCCTGTTGACTGAAATGGTCTTGGTTCATAACAGACCGTGTCTGCTAGCAACAGCTTAGCTGGTCCACTGAAGTGTCTGTCTGCACATCTTTTGGAAGGTTCTTTAAAGAGGGTGAGTAAAGAAGTCTCTCTGAGAAAAAAGGAGAAAAGATGTTTATTGTGATGACCCACCTTGACACTGCGAGGCTGCTTCCATAGCACAAAAAACATGCTACTCCAGGGCTAGGCTTTCAGGCAGTCTGCAAGCAAAGATCTTTAAAGCACGGAGCCGACTCAAACAGAAAAAAGGTTCACTTTAGGTTTTCCAGGCAGATTCTTCCTTCCATTTCCACTCAAAGAAAGAATTTTAAAACGCCTTCTCATATGATTCTGATTCAATTACAAATTAATCAAAATCAATAAGGTGCTTTTTAAGGTCTCAGCTAACCTTTTTGTTTGTATTTGAATGATGAGTTTGACTCATCAAAATAAACTACAGTATGTTGGTATGTCTTTAACAGTTTTTTTTTTTTAATCTTGTTTTTATAATGCAAATGGACAGAGACGACATTTATAGATTTCATAGCTAAAAGCGCAGTTGTGGTTATATAAAAGAAACATGCTAGTTTCAGCAAACAAACATGCAACATAAATGTAAGATTTAAAACATTAGATTTTGTTTTAGAGATCAGATCATTTTTTAACATATGCATGTTTGAAAAATAAAGTTAGAGTGAGTACTCAGTTGCCTAAACACCAGAACAGGTTAGCATCAGTGGTTTTCCTCTCGCTACACTTACTGATGTTACAGTCACAAGTTTGCTAGCTAGCTCTGTCTTCATCATGCAAATACATCTTGTCTTCTTTGAATGATGAGCTGAATATACAAGAAGAGCCATACTGACCATCTGTGCAGCACCAGGAAGTCTCATAAGGACTTGGAGTAAGCTAGGACAACCCACTGTTGTCTGCTAATAGCATGTATCATTGGTAGCTAAGTCTACAGCAGCTCTTTGTTGTGTGCATCAGTTTAGCTTTGGCAAGCGATTATTATATGTAAACTGTGATTTTAAGTTAAAATTAGCACCCACCTTTTTGTGTGTGTTTTGGTGTGTAACATTATAATTAGCAAACCTTACAGCCACTATGTTGGGTAGTTTTTTAAAAAATCTTTTAAAGAATTACATGCAAAGTCTTAAAATTTTTTTAGTTTCTCTTGTAATATCTAATTATGTTCATCTCAAGTTGGTTTAAAAGAAAAAAAAAATAATTCACCCTATTTGGTAGAGTGTTAATAATATGTTGCTCAGCAGGGTTTCTGCTTTACACTGACTTTAAAGAAAGGTTTTATTGCAAATGTTTCAACCACCTAGCAGAGTTTTATGAAAACAGCACAATTTTATATAATTCTTTTGTTTAAATTGTATTAGCACTTAAAAATTACACATGATGAGAATTTCTGCTCATTAGCCATAAGGCTAATACAGAGGTCTGGGTACAAATCAGTCCACAGGCCATTTACCCTGGTCTTCCTCCAAGCTTTACTGTCTTCTGTACACTGTCCTAGTGAATAAAGGCTCGAAAACGAAATATATATTTAATATAATTAAGATGGGTACTGTTTAGTCTTATTGAGTATTGGCTCTATATTTTCTCCCCTTTCCCCTTTAAGTAGAAAATGTCCAGATATCATAACAGTCAGTAAAAACTAGAGGTCATAAACCAGTGGGTTACATCACAGTTTTCATAAGTTCTATAGTATTCACACTAATTAGTGTGATAAACATCCAAAGGCACTTTTAAATGAGTTGAACATGGCATTACTAAAAATAAGAGTATAAATGGCCTACAAACGTGCTTTAAAATGATTACTCTAATAACCACGGCTTCATGGTTAAACATTTACTTTCCATTCTTCTTAAACTCATGACCTGCACATTTACACGGGCGCACATCTGTACACAGCTGTCCAGCGCGAACGCATAAAAAAGTCACGTAAAGATCTGAGCGATTGATTTACAATTTACAGCCAAATGGAGACAAACTACCAAAACATACTGAAAAAACAAGACAGCAAAGATGGATTTTTTCCAATACTGTAATTTGAGGTTTTAAAGTAATCTCAATTATTATTTATGACCAGGAAGTAGACAGCAGCAAGCAGATGTCAGCAGAGTCAAATAACTAACTGCACATCATTTATAACGCTATTATCCCCCCCTACACCCTCCACAGAAACACATATTCACCTCACACGTAACATGCTCCTCCTGAGGAATATTGCTCACTGTACTGGCATGAGTTAGCAAATAATTGCTAGTCAGGGGAGGAGGTGGCTTATAATATGCATTGGGAATTTTAATCTTGACTTTTAATAAGCTTTTGACCTTCTTGCGTCTGCAGCCTATAATTAGAAATTCTGGCTGGGCCGGATTGACAGAATGCTGTGTCTTAGGGGAGGTAAAACCTTGAGTGACTGCGGTCAGCAGACCTTCTAAATCATTTGGCTGCATGGGAAATATTTAATCTAACAAATTGGTTTCTGTTTCCTCTCTCTTTTTTTTCATTCTTTCATGCAGTAGGTATTCTGAATATGAGGGTGATGTCATCGTCTCATCCTCTTAAGAGTGACTGTGGACCATATATTCTGTGGGGGAGACAGAGAATCAGGACCTAATGGTCTCTCCTCCTCCAGCCAAATCTAATTGTGCCCTTATCTTCTCCATGTTTAACTGCCCCATTGAGCTGTGTGGACTTTTAACTGTTGACTTGCCCGTGTGTGTTTTTGCATATGTGAGGTGATATTTCAAACTGAGCTGCAGCAAATCTTGCCGTTTCTTACGCTGACGGCGTGCCGGTAACCTGGTTTTAACCTCATCACACCAAAAAAAAAGAACAGTTGGGGTTTTCTTGTATCTGAGTAAAAAGAGATGAACTCTCTTCTTGTTTTGGGCCTGTGCATCTATCAGGTGGCACTAAATTTAGTGGCTGGCATTTATTTACCTTATGTCCTTGCTGGTGTGTCCTTGCTAAATGAAGGCGAACGGGACTGTCACCGTGCAGAGGACACCAATGCCCAGCCCCTTGGGAGTTGATGGATAACACGGTGTGCGTGAATACAAACAAGAATACACGTGTATGCATGCAGACACGCTTGCACGCGGACCAAAAACAAAAACCTACAGACTGTAATCCACTCAGATCTCAGGGTACAGGAAGCTGGGCGCATGATCAGCCATCACAACGGGCCTCTGTGCCTCCAGTCATACAGGTATTTGAGTTTGCACCCTGTGAAGGTATTCCGTGTGGCATAGTGGTATTTGCACCTCTGCTGTTTCAGTGTGTTAGTGTTGAGCGTTACACAGTCGTATGGATCAGTGCCTCTGTATGGATCCCCTGGAGCAGCCTCTTGTTCCTTTAACATTCCAGGTACATCCACACCAGCTCCTTCCTGTCGCTCCCCTTGTGTGGCGCTGATTGACAAGCGTCCGCTTCTCTCAGGCGCATAATCAATCTGCTAATTGGTGTCGGAGGGTCGGTTGCTGTTGAAGCGTCCCCTGCTCTTTCTTTAGCTAATTTATCTTTGTCACCACCAGACTAGCAAGGTACATTAGTTGGGGAAGTTCAGTCTCTGCAGAGCCTCGTCTCCCTCTCTCTCTTGCACGCAGTATTCTCCTGCACCTTTTCTCTCTCTCTCTCTCTCTTTTTTTTTTACTGCAATACATCACACAAAAGAGTGAGGGTAAATGTTAGCCTTGTACTGTTTCCATTGGTAACCACGGCTCAGGCGGTAGAAAGGGAGAGCAGGTCAGTCTCTCTATCCAAGGTAATTGCCGAAAACAATGTGCTTTATCATAATTCGCTACAGCAAATAAATCACTGAGGTGGAAAGAGTTGGAAAGAGTTGTAATTAGCGAAGGTGCTTTTCAAAGATTCTGAATACAGCCTGATCATCTTCTTTAAGAAAAAAAAATGCTACAACTGCATATTGGGTGGGGGGATGAGCAGCATTAAACGCATGCGATTACTGATAGGAGCACAACAGAAGCTTGTATACTTGCAGAGAGCTGACTGAGCCCTTGAAGCAGCACTTCACAGCTGATTGATTTACAGGCCGTCTCTACCCAGGGTGCCAATCAAGCCCTGATTAGACACCAGTGACTCGTTGATGACAGTTCAGACGGCTGCAGCCGTGTCCGTGGTCTCACCGAGCACGAAAGATTGATTGCACGAGGCCGCCTTAACCCACATTAATGTCTGCAAATGAGATAACGCACATTAAGTTTGATTCTTTTCTTGCTTTACCAGTTTAAAGTCACTGCAGCGTGACAGTGGGGAGAGCAAAATGAAAGGCATATCCTCACTCCCAAAGTTGTGGATTAGGCCCCCAGTGCCCCCTATTGGCCCCCAAATCATCTGTTGATCCTCTCCCGCACTGATCCTCCAAAAGACTTTATTTTGAAAAAATCTGAATTAAATGCAAAAAAACCCTAAAATACACACATACTTACACATATATGTATCACTCTATCTATATAGATATGTGTAGAGATAGATGTATGGCAAAATGAAACAATCTAAGTGTATTCTTAGTTTCTTTCCCTCCTTTAGTGTCTCTTTTGCTTGCTTCCTCTTCTTTGTCCTTTTTTTCTGACGTGGTGATTTATAGGAACAGAAGTGAAGTAAGGTGCTCTGATGGGAGGAAATTATGGCGAGCAGCAGGGGAGAAGTCTATATTCTAGCCCTGCCAGCTACCTTCCTTGCTCTCAATACAAGAGCAGCGGCTGCACACTGATCATACCCTCATTAAAGTTGTTCACTTTCTCCTTTTTCACTCTTTTATTTTTTCTTTGATGCACTCACTGCTCTTTAAGTGCTTTGAACGCTGCGGCTGTCGCCTCAGTAAAAGTCTGTTAACTACCACCTTTTCAATAATGGCAGGACTATCAGAAGATGATTTTATGCAAACTTCTCCAGAGATCGATCCACCTCCATTACCTCCACTTTTATTCACTTGCTATTGTTATATTAGCACCTTAAGTGTCTTTTCAATGCAAAATAAGGCTCTTAACACAGCTCAGGGATCAGAACAGAGCTGATCTTGACATTATTATTATTCACAGCAGCGAAAGTCTTTGGACTACACTTTTTTGTCCATTTGTGGTTTAATTTAGTCATTTTTTGACTTTCGTTACTCAAGTCAAATGAATTTTAAACTTTTGAAAAAATAAAATCGCTCCCAATCATCCAGTCATTAACACTAAATTCTTGGACTCCACGTGACTGTGATTATATACATTGATGCAATAAGATGCTATTTTTTGATTTATGGTTTTTACAGCCAAAGCTTAAGGTGGAGGACGATCTGGTGCGTCTTGTTTCACGTGAGCTGACATATACTCGAGGTTGCTGTCAGTGTTGTGGGGCCGAATAACTTCAAGACACCTCTGCTCTACCTATCTGCAGCCTGGCTGCCGTGCGTCACACTAAACATTGTTTCAAGCCTGACCCAGACAGAGCCAGACAAACAGACTGACAGGGATCCGTGGACACAGATCTGCTTTTCTTGAGGTTTCTGGATATTCTCGACCCTCTGCAGAATCAAATATAGATTGTGACCTAAAAAATTGCTTTAACGTCGCTCTGAGCGCCTACTGCCGGCCCGTTTGGACTAAAGCGTTCCTCTCCGTCTTTCTGTATTTAAAGAAAAAGCATTTAGGCTGTGAATTCAACACATTTTTGAGTGCTGAGCCCAGTCTGGTTGGCAACTTACTTGACAATGTAGCAAGTGGGTGAGTTTTTGCACAGTGTCCTGTCAGTTTTCAGGGAACTACGCAAGCAGGGGAAGTGGTGAAGTCTCACACTGTCCCCGACCTTCCCGAAAACTCCAGCGGTGGAATCCGGCCTCTGATAGTTTGGTGAGATTATAGTGGAACAGAAGAGGGTCTAGCCTTAACAGAAACATTTGGAAAGTGTCATAACAGCAATGAATCCATGTAGCTACTGAGACACACAAAAATCCTGTAATATTGTAGTAATGTGGAATTTCCTTATAAGAAATGGTGTGAGCTGGGGTTATTTGAGTAACAAAAGGTGGGAAAACACCTTTCCTGCAAGAACAAAGCATAAACATTCATTTGAGCAGCGCTAAACAATAATCAATTTGTGCTACTATTAACTAATAAGAGCCTTGAGCAAGATAATCTCTGTGAGATTGGCTGTACTGCATAGTGCAGCCGTCACCTCCAGTGCGAGCAAGTCCGTTTCCTGTTCTTTTGATCTGCAGGGAGAACACGTCTTCACAAAGCTGAAAGACGGCGTACGATATGATATTATGTTCATATGTACACGGCACTACAGCAGCCTTCAGTACACCCCTCAAACACCTGCGCTGTCTGCTCTGTGATCCTCTCACCTGTGATCTAAGCCTTTTATAAACCTCTCCACCCTGCAGAAGCTGAAAGAACCATCAACCAGTAAACTCCTCCCTCTGCTCCTGACGGGGCAGCCATTCTCTGAGGCAATAAAGATAAAGGATGAGGAGTTTCCCACCTGCAGATAGGAAGTGGGGATAGCTTCGCTAACTGCCAAATATAAATATTTCTCGCACCTTGTTTCTCCCAGTTTGGAGTATAAACCAACATCCAGGGCAACTCCTGGCCTACAAACATGATCTGACCCCATGTGATAGCACAAAGAAATATGGTGTTTGAGTCTTGTTCAGACATGCCCATGCAGCCCCTTCTTATGCATATAAGCCACCTGAAGTAATGTCGTTTGTCATTTGTACTTTTGAAATATGTTTAGTCCTTAGAGTTTTATTTGTTTTGGGAGAACATTATTAGGCCAAGCCTTTATACTAAGCTTAGCGCAAAAAGTAAGGAATTGTACTGAAGGGTAAAGAACCTACAATAATACAGAGAAAACAAAGACACCCCCAAGAATCATATCACCCCCTATGAACAAGCACTTTGGCGACAGTGGGAAGGAAAAAATCCCTTTTGACAGGAAAAAACCTCTGGCAGAAAGAGGTTAAGAAATGTGGGGGCATCTGCCACAACCGGTGAGGGGAAGAAGACAGGACAAAGACACACTAGAAACGTTGTTTATAAACACATAGTGAGCGAAAAAGGTGACTGAAGAAGAAGCAATGCATCATGGGATGCTGGCAGCAGCCTAGACCTATCTCAACATTACTAAGGGTTCAGGGTCACCTGATTCACACCTAACTATATGCTTTGATTTCTAATTAGCGTGTACAAGTTTACACACTTTTGGACCTTGCCCCAAGTGGCCATTCTATGAACTGCACTTCATTTTTTGGCCTGATTTTACAGCCCCAGAGGTCGCCTCTTACTAAAAAGGGGAATATCACTTTAGAGCCTATTCATCTGTGATTTATGTGTTTTATTTTATTGTCAGTCAGTTAAATCTGTCTGTTACTGATCAGACATCAAAGGAGATTTAATGCAGGGCATGCCCCACATTTTCCCTCGGAGGACACAAACAGAAGCTTCTGCCTTCAAAGACAATTAACCCAGAGCTCCGACAAACACACCGGCTAAACAAATCATAAACATAGGTATGAGAGCTCAGTGACTGGTTGTTTGGCAGCATTTTATAAACGAGCCATAAAGGGATTTGGTCTTTCCTTCATTTATTGTACGTTTATTGTAGATTTTCTGCTTGTAAAAAAAAAAAAAACAGTGAATATGTCTGAAGGTGGAATTTGTTATTCAAGGGGTGAAAACGTGAGTGGCAGCGGTCATCGCCAAGGTGTAAGCAAGCGGCGCAGCGCAGTCCGTATGCTAATCAGACTCCGCAGTGTTTGTCATTTTCCCATCAACACTGATGCCCTGCTTGCTCTCTCTACTCACCTGAGTTCCCTTAGACCTTAAACTCCCAACCTGCCTCTCTTCCATACTGCGTTGACACAGGCGGGCTGCTCCGTCACTCACTCGCCTCATTAACTCCTGCAGGGATGTTATTCCCGCTGCTACAGCCGTGCATGCATGTGCCCATATGCACTCTTGCATACATTCACTGAGGCAAACTATCCCATTTGGAGGCAGTCGACTGTTTGCCGGTGTGCACATTTTGACATGTTTTGGTATTTTGCTGCTTGTCTAAATTACAACAGCTGCAGGAGTTACCGTTACCCTCTGATCAGATCTATTGATTCTGGAGTGTGGTGACAGGATAGGTGCGTACATTCATCATTGACTGTTTGTATTAGATCTTGATAGAAACATCAGATTATTTTAAAAAACAAAAAACAAAAGCAGTATTCTGTGCAGTCGTGTGAATCAATCCACTCCATGACTCAATAGCTTATAGAACCACCAAATACCTGTTTTTGCTATGACTTCATTAGTCACTCAGGACTAAGGACTTGCCACAGCATTTCAGTCAGTTTAAGGTCTGGTCTTTGGCTGGACCATTGCAACACCTGTATTTATTCATTTACTTATTTTCAGCCATTCTGGTGTAGATTAGCTGTTGTGCTTGAGATGACTGTCCACGTGAATGACACAGTATTGGCCAAGCATTAGCTGTTGGCCACATGGCCTCAGATTTAACTCTAGATTACTTTGGTATGCACATGAGGTCCTGTGGCTGCAAAACAAGCCCAATCATAACCTCTACGCCACTGTGCTTAATATCTGTTATGAGGTGTTCGTGCTGTTTGTCCCGGCAACCCTTCCAAACAAGCCATACTTGTTCATTTCTTTTTTTCTAATCATACGTTCATGAGCTTTAACATGCTAACTGGGGCCTATAGAGTCTGACATGTAGGCTCTTTTGCACTTTCTTCGAGGGTTGCACAGGGGGTTGAACCTTGGGGTGAATTTCCTGGGACCTCCACTCCAGGGAAGACTGTTGCACACAATGTTAACACACACCTGAATGCGCCAGACCAACAAAATGCCCCAAACTTCTGCTTTTATAGAGCTGTTCACAGTTGCTGATGATCAGTTAAGCACTTACGTTTGATTATCTGGCTGCTACTAATCCTCTTAATTCCCATGAAAGCAGTAATAGTATACTAGGTTTTTCACAGTGCTGCACAGAGTCTTATAAATACTTAGTCCTTCACATGACTTGAGGTACTGAAATATTTTGGTTTGATAAAAAATAATATTTAAATATTGATCACAATCTTAACAGTGAGTACCATGCCACTTAGCTACAGCTACGCCTACCAACCCTTGAGGTTAGTTTAGCTAATACTAGCTTAACCAAAATTGTTAGCATAAATTGTATACGGCAAATCGAAAATACCCACGGTGACATCGGCCGTGGGATTGTAGAATTTAGGCCATTGCCTTCTTGGTTTTGTGGACCCAGAAGTGACCATATTGAGATGAGAGGAGTGCTAAATTAGCAGGGTCCATTCACAGACTGAGATTGTTAAGTTAGCTTACAAATACAAAATAAGAATTTCAGACACCCAAACTGGCACAGACAAGAAGACAACAAGAAAAAATGGGGGAAAGTACAAAAGCAAAAGCAAAATGAGAATGAACCGTGGACAAGCACTGTCCACAGTAAACAGTTGTTTTAAAATGGAAAGTGATCAGGCCTTTGCAAAAGTAGTCGCCTGCATCCACTTTCAGAGTCCGTCAGGTTTCTAGGAGCAAAGCACTTAAGTGGCAGAACACTTCTTAAGTATAAATTGCTTTTGTATTTGATATTAATTAGCCAAATCAACCATATTTGAGCGGTAAATCAATAGACACAATATGTATGCCACAGAAAAAAAGAGGGTTTTCATTGCATCACTTCTGCCACCCACAAAAAAGCATTGATCATTACAGGAACTGCTGTAACTGACTCAGAATTTATTGCCCTTTTCACTTTGAATTCCCATCAGATATCCACCTGACAGAGATCTGCATCCATCCAAAGACACAATCCATAATAAGCTATGAGGCAATGTCACTTAAGTTCAGCTTCCTTGTTCCTTCCAGGCAATAACTTTGATGAGTGGCAGCAATTTCCTGGATTAGTAAAGTCTGAACGAACACACAAAGCGGGAAGGATATGGGCTACTTTAGGACGGATTTTGAGAAATCAAACTGGAACGCAAACTGTGTGCGGGCCAGCACCATTTCTATTTTAACAAAGCTACATATATTTGCAGCAAATGAACTTTAAAATGATTTAAAGGTAAAACTAAAATTGCAAGAATGCAGAAAGTGATGTTTAGAATTGAAAAAAATAAATACGGATTTCATATTTAACCAGGCAACAGAACAAATAAACATCGGGGCATGAGCGCGATGACACATTGTTTTGCAGATATCATCAAGGCAAATGAGAAAGAGCTGATTGAGGAGCAGCATATTTGCATAAGCAACTATCAGACGCAGGTGGTTAATGTGGTTGGCATGGGTAGTGTAGTAGCCTGCTAACTGGGCGTGACCGAAGCTTTGCTGCTGTTTGTTGTGCTCTTATTCTTTATTTTAGGCAGTGGAGAGTTATTAACACTTCTTTCTGGGGGGGTTTATTAGCCCGAGGTGTGATGGCACACACTTGAAGCGTTTAGGACTCATTAGAGAGATAAAATCAGTGTCCTCTCTTTAATGAAAGCAAATCCTGAAGCGTTCGTGTTGAAGCAGATTGCTCATCTCTAAGAAGTATATCTGTACCGCTGATACTCTCACATCAGTGTGATTAACTCTGGTGTTTCAGATGGTTACACGCAGTTTCACAACTTTATGTCCCCTGAGTCATTGAGTTTGTTTCGATTGAACTCGTTTCCTGCAGTCTTGTGGATGAACATATTGTGACTGATGTAAAATATTAACGCCGTGTATGAACTCACATGTTGCCGCTGATTCTTCCAGATTTGCGTTATAATTTAGTTGCTTTCACAGGTTTTGCAGAATGTAATTAATGTTTTTGTTTTTTTTAACATCTTAAAACTGAAAAAGATTTTAAAAAAATGACCCTACTGGCATCATTTTTTCCAGCTTCTTTTAAAAAGGCACCTATAAATTTCAGTTCACTTGTCATCAAACTGCTACCTAATCTATGACGACAGTAACGTTTTTGACTTTCTACAGTAAAAGAAGAAAGGCCATCGGAGTTATCACTTGGTTTAGGGTTTGTTTGTTTTTTAAACTTTGAGCCTAAACACTGACTAAAAAGCAGGCAGACAGGCAAGCGGTGAGAACACAAGATGCTACAGAGTTGCAGTATGGGAAGGTCTATATGCAGTGTGTTTTTGGAGTGTGACTCATGCTAAGAAAGATCACAATATTTCAACTTCTGCAGAAAAAAGGTTGCCGGTTCCAACTTAATGTGCAGATACCAGTGTTTTCAGCCTCAGCTTGTTGATGTGTACCTTTTATTTCTGCTCATTTTTATTGAAACATTTATTACAAAGAAGTTAAATCAACTATTCACTCTGAAGAAGATAAATCTTTATTGTGTATTTTCTATATCTAAATTTCTCTATAATAACAACAAATCCAGCATTCTCAGAAATTCTGCGTCTCTCAATCTGTAGGTGGTACACAAAGGTTTGGCTGCTCCCATGTCACAAGGAATCACCACATGATTAATTTGGTAAAGCTTTACAGCGGATGTCCTTAATGATGCAGTACCAAAGGGGAATTTGTGTCTCAGAATATGAACCCAGAGGTGGTTAGCTTAGCTTAGCCTAACTGGAACCGCTTTGTCTATGACAAATAAATAAAATATATTTAACTTTGCAGTTTTATTCATGTCATTTCTTCTGCAGCTGAGAGTTTTCCTCTGAATCAATACTAAGCAGACTCAGAGGCTGAGATGGAGGAACAAAGCAGTGACACATTCATCCAGACTGCTGAAGTTCCTGTATGAGGTGATCAACTCTGAAATTCCAGGGAAAAAGGTTTGGCTTATTTTCACAAAAGCCCAAATATAATCTGACTGAACATGCAGACTGGAGGCTGCAGTCAGGGTTATCTCACACTGGTACATAGAGAGAGGTATCAAGAACACACCCGCGCATACAGCCTCTCACTTCATCCAACTTCTTGTATCATGCAGTATTCTCGTCTTTTTATTGTCTAATTTGCTGTGATTTAGGGTCTGTGTCCGCAGGCAGAGGTTTTTGCACAGGAAGTGACCAGCCTCACATCTATTTGTCACAAAATAGCCCAAACCTTTCTCCCCTGAGGAGAAACGCTGTCATCCCTGAGCTTCGCTGAGGTTTTTTATAAAACATAGATACAAAAACCCCACAGACTCTTATTCACTTAGATAATGTTTGAAATTTTAAAAGTCTTTTTCAGAACAAAACTGGAGTTTTGCACATTGTTTGCTCCTCATCGTCTTTTGAAAAGCAAGTAGATGCTCTTTCATCTATGCGTTTGCCACATCCCATTAAATGCTGCTGGTGTCTCAGTTGTGCACAAGGTGTCCTTTGGTGTCAGTACCTTGGCATACAGCCTGAGTGAAACTGGACATAATACAGATGTAACACAGACACATAAGTACTCTTTGAAAGCAAATATTTATCTTTAGATCTATTGAATTTTATTTATATAGCCCCAGTTATTGGTCAATAACATTTGTCTCGAGGCACTTTATATAAGAGGTAGCGACCTTACAATATTAATGTAGGACACAGGTTCATTGGGCTCACTGGTGAAGTGAACGCAGGTCAGTTTCTGGAAACACACTGAGCCACTTGAATGTTTGTATATGAACTCATTTAAGTGAGGAAGAACTGATTTCAGGAAAATAGAGATGTTCAGATCGTAAACATTGTGAGGCTTTTGTTCATGTATTAGCTGTTTAGATGTTTTATCACACAAAAAACATTTACATTAGTCTAGAGATGAATGTCGTCATTATATTTTAGTAAATATATTCAGAGGTGAAGAAAATAAACTGCAGTGGTTAGCACATTTGCATTAGCCGGTTCGATTCCAATCAGAGACACAAATCTCCTTCGGAGGTTGCTGCAGCTGAAACTAGCTTTCCATGAGTCTGCTTGGTTTCCCCTCTTTTATTCTTTTTACAACATTTGTACCCCTTAAAGTGTAAACTCAGATATTTTCTGTAGAATGGAAGAAATCGGCCGCCTGTGCCGTCATGACATTGAAACCGGTTTGGAGAAGAAGTGAAGTAATATCGGCCGTGTATCACTTTTCTTTAGGACGTTAAAGACACGGCTAAGATTCCACAAAAACAGCAGCTTGTTTCGATGTAAATTCTTCACAACGCCTCATCAGAAACTCTCAGTACGGTTATGCATTAAAGTAAACAGACACATGTCAGTCCCTCTGAGCCGTTCCCTCTGTTATCACCGTTGCTTAAGACCGAGATGGTGTTGCAGCGCACGGTGGCCAGCGCTGACTCACCTGGTGGAATAACACACAAACACCAGCCCCCCGTTCTCCACTCACTCAACTCCTTCCCCTCCCACTGAGTTCACCCTGCCCTGCAGTTCAAAGAGGTTCTGCCTGTCTAGCCTTGGCGTTTAATGTTTAAGTATTGGGAGCGGCAGGAGAGTGCAAATAAAATGCCTTTACAGACTCCGGGGCACGCTGAGGGTTGTGATTCTAGATACTGTATTGTGAAATTTCCATTGTACTTGACAGATTAGCTCCAAGTCACCTGATTCTGTTCAGCCGAATTCTGACTCTTTACCTCTGCTTAATGCTTGATGCGTGCGGCTTAGATAAACCATTTAGAGGAAGATTATTCAAACTTTGTGGCTCTAACAAAAGAGTACACATGCTCATAGGATAGATGGCAACGTGTCCGTGCTATAAACTGTTTGCCAAAAGTTCAAAACAGGATAAAGGGTTGAATGCGGACTCCACCTGCGAGGAGAAACCACAAAGAGTTGCGGTGGGGCTGTCTTTCTGTTGGCCTGGGAGAAAGGAAACCCTATTTGCAGCAACGGAAAACAAGACAGAAAGCCTGACACTGCTTATATGTTTGTGCGTGATTATTCTCTAGTCCTAATCCGTCTAACAATGTTACAAAACATTCAGACAGGAGGAGGCTTTAAAGCAGTAATTGGGGGGACTTACACTGGTTAAACTCCACTCAACCACTTCTAGTTGCATCTCGCTTGTGCTTGATCGAGACGGTGGCAGATGAAATCAAATGTGGGTGTGGATTTAGTCTGATTCTAAGCACATCTTTTTGATTCCTTTGAATGTCAGACACAAGAGGGAGCCTTCTAAAGAAAGGCAGCGCAACGCAGCAGATGAGGACGATGCGATGGACCAGGTAGAGGGTTCCATAAGTGCGTTTGCACATTTTGGACGGTAAAGTGTTAGATGGGACACACAACGAACCAGAAACTGATGACTCATCGGCCGTTTTTCACGCCTCATACTGGATTAGCCATCACATGCAACAGGCTTCTTAATAATTGTGTAATGCCCTCAATCCCTCCAGAATTATTTCAGAGAGCTGGCCTTTGCTTTTCTGCATCACCCTCATATGCAAATCCACTGTAAATAAAAGAGTAACATAATGTGACATAATGGCACAAATCTGGGATCTTAGAAGGTGTTTGTTTTAAGACGTCTGATCAAGGCAAATGCTCAAATAAAAGTTCACACGCCAAATAGATGCAGATACTTTAATTGTCTAAACTGTGTGCAGTGATTTACTTTGCCTTTAGTTGCAAACTCCACCCATCTGGCACCGAATTAGGCCAAAACCAAACAATGAAGTGTAATGTTTGCAAATACTATTTGCCCCAGGTCTGACTGAGAGATGCTTGGTTTCCTCTGCGGTAGAAACTCAAGTTCAATCCCAACAGCAAACCTTGGTTTTTAGAAAGCACAATTCATTTTCATTCAACATCTTTTTTTTCTTTTGTTAGTTTATAGGTTGTTGCTTTAATAATTGTGTTAGTGTGAGCATTAATATAAGTATTATTACTCTTTTTCAGGAGGACTGAGACCTCTGAGGACTCTTTCTACCTCTGCTTCACCTCCCTGTGGGTTTGAGGCATTTGTGTGGCATGCCAGGTTTTATCCCAGAGCTGTGACACCTGACCTGGGGCTAAACAGTGCCTCTGGTGTCCCTCAGGGCACCACAAGTGCTGTCAGCTTTGTGTTTGAATACATCTGCAGACGTCGGCGCTGAAATGTGACTAAGGAAGACATCTTAAGAATCTCAATCTATGCAGCAAAAACTGAGTGGTGGTAGTGATTTGCAGACTGAAAGCTGGTAGTGGAGTATCTTACTCTGGGTTATACAGCAGTGTGCCAACCATCTTTTGGCTAAGAGCTGATGATCGTGGTCTCAGTGACCAGCAGTTGGTCTCACCTGCCCAAGCTGCTTTGCCACAAGCCTGGCACTGACTAAACAACACCAGACTGGAGGTCAGCCAGAGCGAGGTCTAATGAGAGAGAAGCCACACCAAAGACTGGCATATCTGTCCTCACTTCAGAGCACCTGTGCCACAGTGTCTGTGTGATGAGAGCCAAAGTTGCCTCAGAACAGCCCGTCTTCCTCTAATTACTCGTTGTTATCACACAAATAATTGTCCTTCCTGAATTATTTTAGATGTCTGTTTTGTCTGGACCTTGAATTTGAATACAGTGGTGTCTCATGGTACAATACAGCCTTAATCAACAACAGTAAAATATTTCTTCATTGGCCTTTAATTATAGGAATGAGACTATGAGAATGTTGAGTTGGTGATTGAAATAAAATCTATTTTAATACTCGAGAAAAGTCATAATTTCTTTCCTTTCGGAAAGTTAGTTTTTCAAAACTATGAATCTGTGAGTAAAGTAGGTTTTGACTGTGTAGGAGAGAATATTGTTGCTACCCACTATCAGTATATTTTACGCACTAAATAGGTTCTTCCCCATAAAAAGTGGCTTTTTAAAACTTTTTTTAACGCTTTCTAAAGCCTCGTCTACTATTGTGCTGTAAGTCTGTCCCGCTCCCATCCTCATTTTTAAGGACTCTGCTTCATTTTCTGAATCTGAGTTCCAGAAACCTGCGTGAAAATAAGATGAATGTGTTGAAAAATAGTCACATGGAATGATATTTTGGAGAATAAAATGCATTTTTACGCATAAACTAAAGTAGGAAACAAGAGCGCGCAGAGGGCACTGATGTTACTCCAACTTTTGCTTTTTAGATCTGATGAAATCTCCATAATATTAGTCCAAAAAGTACATTACAGCACCATGTTTTGTCAGATTTATTGTGCCTTTGAACCATCAATAAGTTAAGAAGTGACCTTAGAGCAAATTTCGTGCGTACATTCGCGTTGGCACGCTGTTGTTGTTGAAAGGGACGCGAAGTTAGAGGCAAATTTCAATCTAATCTAATCTAATGAAATCTCTTATCTCACTGCACTGTAAGCAAACTATTCCATACTATTCGTGCGTTTATTCTGGTGGATATGGGGTGTCACAGCCAACTCATGCAGCCTTTGCGCACTGCACGTCCATGAGCAGTTTTATTCTCCTGGGAAACGCATTCTGCGCTCAAAGTTGTCCCACACAAATCAATTCACCAAACTACACTGCTTCAGATTTGAGAACCACTGTTCAAGTTCCCCTGTCTGTGCTTCACTTACTGTGAAACACTGGAAAACGGGAGGGTGAAAAAAAAAAGACAGTTTATAATTGATGTTTTCCCATGGAGCAGCCCCTCCTCCTCGAAACAGAGGCTAACCCTCAGGTGGAAGAAATCTTTTAAGATTTTTGTGGGATAACATCAGGAGGGGTAGTCGACGCCAATGAAGTCCCTCCCCTATAGATCGGTGCTATAATACAAAGCAGTAAAAGCGGTAGGCACACACACAAGCGGCAGCAGCTCGACTAGAGATCCCGTGGCTTTTAATTCCCTCACTACTTTTTTTTAA
Organism: Aulonocara sp. 'chitande type north' Nkhata Bay; assembly: GCF_057382095.1. NCBI lineage: Eukaryota > Metazoa > Chordata > Actinopteri > Cichliformes > Cichlidae > Aulonocara > Aulonocara sp. 'chitande type north' Nkhata Bay. The sequence continues at coordinate 20,517,478 of NC_141352.1, read as the reverse complement.
ACCCTCCTTCGATTTGCCCCGTTATTACCATTTATCCGAGGCGTTCATTTCCGCACCTGCCACACAGAGACCAAGCTAAGGCGAAGTAGAAGAGGAGACAAGGACACTGCGAGAGCCGGGAGAGGCAGACTGTAGAGATAGCAGCGGTGACCCGTTTGAGATCTTAAAGGACAAAAAAAAAAAAAAAAAAAAAAAAAATGCTGCTCTGGACCAAAATCGCGTTGGTCGGTCTCATCTGCTTGTCCTTGGTATCCTCTGGGATGGGATGCGGACCGGGCAGGGGCTACGGCAGGAGAAGACATCCGAAGAAGCTGACACCTCTTGCGTACAAGCAGTTCATCCCCAACGTCGCGGAGAAGACCCTCGGGGCAAGCGGTAAATACGAAGGCAAGATCACAAGAAACTCCGAGCGATTTAAAGAACTGACTCCCAATTATAACACAGACATCATATTCAAGGATGAGGAGAACACCGGTGCTGACAGGCTAATGACTCAGGTAAGGAGACGGAATAACCTTTTATTTTAATTTTATTGTGATTTTTATTTTTTTGCCCCCACTGTCCATTTCCTAACGCACCATCACTGCGTACTGCAACAACTCCCTTGTCAGACTGATTGCGCACCTTAAGTGAAGTCTGTTTTACCCGCTGCTGAACTCTTCACACTGAGCCTTTTAACTTCACTGCAAAGGCAGATGCGCTTTATACACCAGCATGGGAGTTTCCAAAGGCTGCAGGCTTGAAGCGAATATAGAAATCCAGCTGGATAAGTGATGTGCAGGCGGACAGTCAGGACACTCGGCTTTCATGATTGTGACAGTGTATTTAAAATATTAATGTGCCCCTCTCCTCATATCTATATTTGTATCTATGGGAGGCTCATTTTGTTGCCTTACAGGGGCACGTCCATGTTAGATTTCATGCAGACTTTCTGTGTTTGCTGCCTATTTCGGCTTTACGTTGCAGCTTGTTTAAGCGCCTTTTCTTTACCCCAGCCCTGGGGATGCGCATCGCTTTAACAGTCGGGCTTACTGAGGCATGGCGTAGCTCATTCAGACGTTTCCTTGCACAGCCTTCTGTAATTTAGCCTTTCGCGTGGCGTGCATCTGTGCATGAAAACTGACATTTCTTTGAGAGTGTCCAGGCCTTGGTAAATGGGTGGGACTCGGCCAATTACACGAGCAAGGCGCACAGGAGTGCTGGTGTGTTTTACAATACACCTGCACGAAGGATGGCGTCTGTTTTAAATATCTCATCCTCTTGCAGCCAGTCAGTTTAAAACCTTATACCCGGTTCAGTGCAGCTAAGAAGAGGCTCACATACATCGGAGACATGCCTTGATTTCTCTCCAGGCTGCAGGATGTCGCGTCTCTTCGGCATGACTTTTAGCACTTAGATGCTGGTGAATTATTAAAAAGCTCTTGGGTGATATTGGCTCAGTAATAATAAAATGAAGGTGGTGATGGTGGTGCTGCTGGTGGTGATGAAGCAAGGCGCGCGCCGGTGTCCCTGAACCCGTGCCTAGCACCACGCATGAGGGCGAGCTCCAATAAAATATTCACAGTGCGTGCGTCGCTCAGCCCTCCCCACATCTCCTCTGCTATACACCTATAGGTTCTCATACGCAGGGATCGTGAAATTACAGTAGTGTGAGGATGTGATTACCAAGGCGAGGGGTTAGAGACCTAAACGGATTCTCCGTGGGGGTTTCCAGGTCTCTAGCAGGAACATAGTTTAATTTAACCATTATTTCGAGAATCTTTGAACTAAAGAAGCACCTGTCTTAATCCAAGCTTTTACTCTGAGTAAAAAGACCCGCATGCCTATAAGGATTTGCTTTTGCAGGTCAGCATCAAAACGAACAACGGTGGGAGGTGGAAGAGCTGATAAATTGTGATTACATGTGGCACCATACGCTTGTGCAGCGTGGCCTGTTGGGGGTTTCTTTTTGTTTGTTGGATTTATTTGGGTTTGTTCGTGATCCATTTCCCACTTGACTGTTTACAGAAAACACGGCGACCGACTCTAAGTGTGAAAATGTACACGAAAGAACTTTTAGGCGCCCCTCGCCGGGGCTTGAAACACAGTTTGAACTTAGAACCTTTGGTCAGCGGGAGGCCACAGTAAGTTAAAACAGGTGTGATTATCCTTTTTATATATGACACTGTAAAGCCACCAGATTGAAGCATGTGCACCCAAAGGAGAGTAAGTGTAGCTGCAAGCAACATAAGCATTATCACATGAGGATTTACGCCGTGCCAAGGCTTTATGCATGAATCCAGAGGGTTTTTACGCACGGAGTTTTACGCATGAATGCCTTGAACTTCTTTCGTTATCTCGCGGTTTAGAAAATAGGTGTTGTATTCATAAATGAAACAAGGCACGTGTCTAGAGTAGCCCCGTTAGATATGTGCAATAAATGAATTAATCAGTCAATCAGTTTAGTGAGGCCTTGCCAAGATTATACACTCGAAGAAGCGCTTGAACAAGCACTCCTAACTAGTTTGACACAGCGCACTCCCAGAGAGCTGCCAACAAATACGCTTTAGAGACATTCACGAATAGATACACGAAGTGACGGGTCCTGACTTGATTAGGACCATCACCCGTTATTCCACGGCTTTTAGACTTATGCTCACCTGTCGCTGACCCTCGTGAATTCAACTTGTGTTAAGTGACATTCTACGCAGAAAAGTGGGACAAAATAAGACTCCAAAGGGATTTTTAAGGCAATAAAATGACTTAAAATTAAACAACAACAACTTTGATTTGCCCTCTTTAAACAAGTAAAACTGTAAGCCACATGTCAGGGGTTACTTTTTTTTACATTAGACCCAGTGCCAGACTTTTCATCTATTCTTCTCCCCCTCCAAGCGTAACAGTGTTAAGAGCCTGCAGTGCAAACGAGTTGGAAACGAGATGAGCTGGCGGCTTGTTTGCACTGACAGGTAGCTGATAAGTGTTTCCTCTAACCAAATCATTTGTGAAAAGATTAAGAGGCAGGCTGTTGAACAACTTTACCCCGAGCACAAAGCGCCGGTCCAAGGCGCCCTGCTGGGCTTCATGGTGGTTGAGCAGAATTTGGCTTGATTTGCGGCACACGACCTAATGAATTAATAAATAGGTTAAGCTTTACGGCTCTTGACTCCGACAGTCTCTCTCAGTATGCAGAAGGGTTTTTTAAGGAGGGTTTTTTTTTTTAATTCAACACATTCTACAAGTGTGATATGCTCATAAAACAGCGACTGATATATATGACTTTGTTTTCTGTTATGCGAGCGGGTAGATTTGTGTGAACAATCCCCGATTGAAGACCTCAGACTGTCCCAACCGTGGCGTGGGGGTGGGAGGGCAGTGGGCTCTTCTTTGCCCCCAGTGCAATCCTGGGATATTTCACAAGTCTGTTAGTCAGCAGCCAAAACACCTCGACTTAAGAAGGCATGTCACGTTTCCAAGACTTTGCAGGAGAAGAGTAATGAAAGTTTCCCTCCGCCGCTGGACTGAAAAGACTCTTTGTGATGTTTTATTTGACATATTGGTTCGGCGTCCAGAATAGTTGTCTTGGAGAAGGCCAGGCATCTTCATTTAGAGCGCGGAGAGCTTAGGGTTCAACCAACTCCAGATATTTTAAGGAGGCAGCTGCTCTTGAAGATCATCTTCATATCATCTGGACATCAATTATTAATTTAAAGAAAACAAGCAACTGACAAACGACTCCCTCATTCATCGCCTAATGCAGACTCGTGAATTCATACTGTATTAATGTTGTCTTTAATGCAACACTTCTGGATAGAAAAGGGTCACTGCTCGCACCTCTCCAAGACCAAAGACCCATATGTTATAGGCCAGTGAAGCGAATGCAGTGCCTTATCAATATTTCATCAGCAGCTTTCTTGCCCGAGATGTGCCCTCTGACGCTGCTGCTAACACTGAGAAATGCAAGCTCAGGATCAGAGACGCAGTTCAGCTCCAGTGTTTCACCTCAGCTGGGAGGAAACAGGGGAGTCAGGTGGGTGGGGGGATGGAGTTGTGCGAGAGGCCTCAGTTGGTCCAGTTTTAATCTTTAATTGATATTAACCCTTGTGTGGTGTTCATGCTTTTGTTACTCGGGCAACATTGGCGGATCTGGTTTAACAGATGTTTACTTTTCTCTGTTCTAAGCAATAAAATCCACACATATGGTCAATATGTGGAATTTGCCTCCGTCAGAGCGTGTTTATGAACTAAAGCGCTGCTCGTTTTTGTGAGAAAATATAATAAATATCTAAATATAAAAAAGTTGTTAATCATATGAGCCTATGTAACTCAACCTCGTTAAACAAACAGCCTGTTTGCATCAGCTTCTACACAACACATGGGGGGCACTTTTGCTGTGTGTGCACATGTGTTTCTTGCCCACAAACATTTCACCTCTTCTTTTTGTTGCTACTGGATCTAGAATAGATCGGGGAATGTCTCCTGATCGGTAATGAAAAGTCCAGCCAGTGTGTTGGTCCTGGCTGGACCACGTTGCCACATTGCCACGTGGGATGCTTCATTCCTTGGACGAGAAGGCCATTTAGTTTCACTTTTTCTCCACCTCGCTGTCTGCTGATGAGCTTCTCTTCACCCTCCTGTCTGCACTGTCCTCCCAATAAAGGCAAAAGTCCTCATGTACTAAAATCTCATCGTGTTCCAAATCCTCTCTTTCTCGACTAAAATCATAGATATAGATCGATAAGGAGCCTCCCTAGCAAAGCTGCTTATTAGTTGTGCTCCTCTGCGATTTGTAGTTGGGACAAAGGGTATAATGTGCGGGGATGAGGGAGCAGACAGGTGCAGGTTTAACAAAGTTGGAACTTTGTGCGGAAATAGCAAGAGCAGACAGAAAGAAAGAAAGAAAAAACAAGCGCGCATAGCAACAGCAGGTCATGCAGGACGAGGAGGAGAGAGTGAAGTGACACCAGCACGACCCCACTTCTATGACCACATGAGTGTGGGGGCTACAGTGTGATGCTTTATATGTTCTTCGCAGAAAATGAACCGGAATCTGAGGTGGAAATGATGATAAAGCACACAGTTCTTCTGGCACAAAGGGTAATTGCTGAAATGTAATAAATCTGTCGGAAGGCTGATTAGGTGATCTAATATTTTATTTCTCTGACCGCTTATCAGCCCTTATTTCTCTCGTCAGCTAAGCTGTGTCAGTGCAACGCGTGATTTGAGTGATTTTCACTTCATAAAAGCTGATATTTGCGCACTGTGGTGGTGTTTCGGGCAGTTCCGGTGATGCATGGATTCATTTCTTGTTCCCACAGAGATGTAAAGACAAACTGAACTCGCTAGCCATCTCCGTGATGAACCAGTGGCCCGGAGTGAAGCTGCGGGTCACCGAGGGCTGGGACGAGGACGGACACCATTTAGAAGACTCTCTTCACTACGAGGGCAGAGCCGTGGACATCACCACTTCAGACAGAGACAAGAGCAAATACGGCACTCTGTCCAGGCTGGCGGTGGAAGCTGGATTTGACTGGGTCTACTATGAATCTAAGGCCCACATCCACTGCTCCGTGAAAGCAGGTATGGCTCCAAAGTAAAAAGAAAAACAGAACTGCGCTGATAATCTGCCATGCGCACCACTGGCTGTAGGACAACGGCGCGCATTTCCCATCAGGCGTGATTGCAATCGTTTGTAACAACAGGTGCAGCTCAGGGAAGCAGCAGTCCTGTTTTATCTTCTGGAAAAGTTTCACCCAAGACTAGATTGTATCAGCTGATTGTGATGGGAAAGTAAAATAGAGTCACAATAACACTTATCATGGGCTTACTGATCTGATGGTTATTGTAGACAAGTGTGACCACTGATCAATTCAATGATTTCAGTGATTAATCACAGAATCCTAGTGTTTGAGGGGTCATTTAAGTGCAGAGGTCAGATGTTTCAGATCTTTTCATTTGTTTTAACTGGATAGTTTTTATGAAACTGTAAATAGTCATTTCTCTGAGTGATGTATAGGCATTTCCCGGTTAAAGGCGTTATAAGCGTTTCTCGTTGCAGCTTATTTCTTGATCTTACACCGCCCCACACTGTCTCCTGGTGGGAACCGCTACCATAGTCTAACGAGGGTGCTCGGCGTGACCTAGAAATAGCACATTTTTCTCGCTCTCTGATAAAAATAAGTGCTGCAAGGTGAATTTGGTAATCGTTTTTAATTATATGTGAGAAAATCATAAAAATTTTTCATTTCCGTTTGTTTGTTTGGTTTTTTGGGGTTTATCGAGGCTCATAATCGACCTAGGTCGTCACTACTGGACACCTATGACGCCCAGAAAATATTTCCTCACTTTGACTGATGAACCATGGTGCTTTTTCCTTCTTCTTTTTTTTTAAATTGATAAATCCCTTACTTATCATTCAGCACACACGTTTTGAGATCACAGTATGAGCTAGGCCGACGTGTCATTGGAGGTCATGCGACTTTACCAAAAGGATTTGGCTGAACAATGTTGAATTGGTTTGGGGTAAATCTGGTTTTCAGTTGTCACCTTATTTCATGCTCGGGAATCTTAAAAGAAGATTAAAAGCCCCAAATTCTGAGTAGGAAACCCTTTTTTCTCCCTCTGTGCAGGACAGTGTGATCCTAGAGACTGGTATGTGAAGAGTTCCACCAAGGCCAAAATTATTGTCATCAAGACTGACAACAAAGCAGGGAGAGGTGGTAGACAGGGAGAGGGGGGACATTGATGTTGCACAACAGAAAGCATTTAAGAGTCCGGGCCCTCATTTAAATTCAAATCTACAACTCGAGAGGCTTGGAAAAGTGGCTCCACTGGGTAAATAGTAGTTGTGAGTCGCCTATTTGTGTGAATTGTCACATAGAGGTTTCTGCACCTGAGTAAATATGGGAAGAGTAGCTGGGAAAGGCGTAAGTGTTCTTTACGGAGAGTAGCTCGATCCACAAGTTGATTTAGAATAACAATGCCTGCTCTTCATTGGGGTTTTTAATTAAGAATAGATGAGCCAGGGCTTTCAGTTTTCCCGTCTCAGACAACGTGGGCTAAGCTAATACGCATCTGGCATCAAGGAGCCGACATCATTATGCAAAATGCATATGGCCCACCGTGTTGTGTAGAGGCAGAAAAAATACAGATAAAGGTGGATTTTTCAGTCAATTTGAATTATTATGAATGGGCCTTTGAATGAGTTCTGGGCTGGAAATGTTCAAAGCGCATGTGATGTTTGTTTGCACGCGTTAAAAATTATTAATAAAAGTCTCGCAGTGAGAAAAACGACTTAATGTTTTTCTTGTTTCTTCTAACAGAAAATTCAGTGGCAGCAAAGTCAGGCGGCTGCTTCCCCGGATCCTCCACGGTCACTCTTCAGGATGGCACCAAGAAAGCAGTCAAAGATCTCAAAAGCGGCGACAGGGTCATGACAGCAGATGACGACGGAAATGTAATTTACACCGACTTCGTCATGTTTATAGACCGAGATTCGATGCTGAGGAGGATCTTCTATGTGATCGAAACCGACTCAGGCCAGAAAATAACCCTCACCGCCGCGCATCTCGTCTTCGTCAGCCGCAACAGCTCCAGCGAGGCGGAGAAGCGGATGTCTGCGATTTTCGCCAGTCAAGTCCAGCCTGGACAGAAAGTGTTCGTCTTTGACGCAGAGCGAAGTCGACTCGAGTCTGTGACCGTCAAACGGATTTACACGCAAAGTCACGAGGGTTCCTTTGCGCCCGTGACCTCACAGGGGACCATCGTGGTGGACCAGGTCCTTGCGTCCTGTTACGCAGTGATCGAAGACCACGACTTGGCACACTGGGCCCTGGCACCCGTCAGGCTCGCCCACTGGGTGTCCTCGTTCCTATTTAGCTCCCAGCCTCCAAGCAGTGTACAAAACGAAGGAGTGCACTGGTACTCCAAAATCCTTTATCAATTAGGGACATGGCTCTTGGACAGCCACTCGATCCATCCACTTGGAATGTCGGTATACCCAAGTTGAAACAGCTGCGACAGGAGCAGAACGAGACTTTAAATGTAGGACACACGAACTATACAGTAGATTAAAAATAATAATAATAATAATAATTAAAAAAGAGAAAGAGAGAAAGAAAAAAAGCGAACTGACAGACAGACGTGACATGACAAGGGCCCCAGCGGAGTTGGGATATTTATTTCAGTGACTTTTCCATGATGTGTCCCCCTTTCAAAGAATGAATGGAGCCTTAAAAAGTTTCTCTTTGAATAATTTATTCTCATGTGAACTCTGCTGCTGTCACATAAATGGATTCTGAAACTGTGTGAGCAGCAAATTGTGCATAATCTATTTTTGTAAATATCAAATGCAAAAAAAAAGAAAAATGAAGAAAAAAATTGAAAAATGGGAAAAAAAAAAATCGGAAACAGAAAGAAGATCATGTAAAACGGAGCTGACTTTGACAGGCTGTAAGTTTCATATATATGTATATATGTATGTATGTATATATATATATATATATATATATATATATATATATATATATATATATATATATATATATATATATATGTGTGTGTGTGTGTGTGTGTGTGTATATATACATACATACATATATACATATATATGAAACTTACAGCCTGTCAAAGTATAATAATCAGCTGTATAACAATCAGCTGACTGTTATATTTTGGGGAGAGAGGAAAAAAAAACCCTCGCGGGGTTCCATAAATTATATTTTTATACACAGAATTGTAAATTAGATTTTGACAGATCGCTACCGAATCACATTTCGTTATTTGAAATAGTGTAAGATATGAAAATATATTTTAATTTAAATACAGTAGCTGGGAAAGTGTTGGAAAATCTTGTACTGCTTGGTTTATTAAGAATTTTATTATTTTGTAAACTGTTCGTTTCAGTTGTTGGAGAGGGACAGATATTCTGCCCCATGTCTGCATTCTCTGCTTTTTTATGTGTATGTGTTTCTTTTCTGTTTTCTTTTGAGAAAAAATAATATCAAATGCAGATTCTGACAATTCAGTAACAGTTAAAGTAGTACTGAAACCGTTTCGTTAAATAAATTAATAAGTAACTCCTGTAAATGTACTAAAATCTTATTTTTCTTTTCATATTTTGTAATAGGGAAATAGTTTTATAGAAATGAACTGCAGGCTGATGCACAGTTTGAATAGACTATATATAGGCAGACCTACCAGTTAACTTTCATAACAGGGCGATGTGTCAAAAAATGTCTAGAATTTATTATTTATATGTTTATTATAAAATGAGATAAAGAACATTTTCAAACTTGGAGTTGTTATATGTCTTTTTCAAAAAACAGTGCCAGAGGAACCACACAGTAGTGGGAAGGACGGGGGCTTTTTGGCCATATTATTTGGACATTTACAACCAAATTATAATCTGGACTCAGTCAAGAGATATATCAATTGGCTTGGTTCACGCCCGCCCCTCGCCAAAAGAATCCCCACAGCCTATTGGATGTCTTACGCACAAAAAACCGGGGAGAATATTGCGCTTTGATCTACCTTTTGCATGCTTGCGAAATGTTGAAAGCCTATGTCAAATTTAACGAGGTCTGCCCTCCGCAAATAACTTCCAACGCGCAGACAAATTAAACAGAAGCGTCTTTGTTGGCCACAGGTCTGCCTCTCGGCGTCTGCTGGTTCAGGTCAGATCGCTCCATCCGACAGTAACTGACAGTCGGGGCTCATTATAAAGAAACGCTGCAGTCCCACTAGTCCACATTACAGCTTTGTTAGTCTTAACAAATCACTATAATCCTGCAGTATTTTCATAGACTTATAGTGCGCATGCAGCACTTAATAGTGAGCTCTCAGAGATGCGTTTTTGTCCTCTAGTGGAGCGCTTTGGCATCGGGCGGCACATCTTCTCAAATCGATTACAGCATTAGCTTTTTTGGAGATATCATCTTCAGTGATAGGGCGACACCTTGTGGTTAAATTAGACAATTGGACGTAATATTCTGCAGCTGGGTGTAAATACTTAACGTAAAACCTGAATGAAGTTCTGGAAAAGGGATTTTTATATAACCAACTCTAGTCAAAGTGTTTGTAAAGCTGGAAGCAAAATCATACAGTCAAGCAGAAGAACAAAAGCAGTTCTGAAAATGTGAGACTATAAATTCAAATTTAAAAAAAAGAAGAAAAGCCCATGCACACAAAAAAAGATAAATGTTGGTGAATCACTCAGACCCATCAAAGGTAAAAGGGGCCTCTGAACCTGGGTTTCTGAACACTGTTGCAACATGAGCAGGAATTCCATTTTCGTCTCCCGCATTGTGTTGTGCTGTTGATATTGTGAGGTGGAAACTTCAGGGAGGGACAAAGCGGCCCATCTCTCCCGGCACTGTGACCTTGGGTCCCTGTCAGATACAAAAGCGTCGGTGCAGGGCAGCATTCCTCAGAGCAGGTAAACAGAGCCTCCTCTAATCCCTCTGGGGGCCCTCAGTCTGCTGGAGCTCAACGACGGCTTTTACAAATGTTGACATTTGCAAACATGAACAGTCTGGCATTCTGCAAAAACAAAACTCCCCCGTTTCTAAGAGAGTTCTGCAAACGACAGAGCTCGTCCTCTCTGCAGGCAGCTTTTGCTTCGCGGCAGCAGCCTGCAGAGTGCTCAATGTGGAAGTGGCAAGTTAGAGGGAAGCAGAAATCCACAAGGCCTTAATTGAGAGATGTCCCTTTATTCCTACTAACGTAGTATTAATAGAGCAAAGAAGAAAGCAGAACTTTTTGTGACAGGCCAGCATGGATAGATGGATGGATACAGGCCTGCAGAGATGGGAGAGTATGCACCCATTACTTTGGTTAAAAATGGCAATTGTGGTTTTCCAACTAAACTATTTAATTTGAATAAACTGATACTGGTTTATGGTTTAAGGTGAACACACCACAACAAGTTTTCCACTTCAGAATCACAGCTACATAGTTACACCTTTTGGCCCCTTTTTCTACACTCTGTACTCTGATATTTGGCCGAGCTGAGCAGCATCAAGTTTCTGATTGTTCGAGGAACACAAAATCCACCCAGAGTGATGCTGCCTGTATTAAAACCCTGAACTTTGCTGCAAGGTAACAGTGCTAAGCATTCGTCCCTCATACTTATAGAAAGCATACCCTACCAGTAACAAGGGTTTACAAATGAGCACTACTTAACTTTAAGACAAGTAAGAGTACAAAATAGTTCTTTAGCTGGGACTCATTCTGCTTCATCTATTTCTACTCAAAGTTACACAAGGCTAAATGACAGAAAGGTCACCAAGAAGTTTATTTCACACCTGTTTCTGGTATCAAATGTGACATTTTCAATTTACATAAAATACTGAATATCTTGAATCATTTTCAAAATATAAGACATAAAGAACAGACCAAATGCAGTTGTTGTTGTGGTTTTTTTTAATAATCCAGCAGACAACACGATCCCTTCTTCTGACTCGTGTGATCGGGATGAAAACACACCAATCAATCATTATTTGTAGCGTCAAACCATCCGAGATGATGGCACCAGGTTAAAAAATAAATAAATAAAATATATAACAGCGATGAAGCTGGAAGGAGCTTCTGGTGAAGTGAAAGCCGTGAAGCAACTTGCTTTAGAGTTATGTGTCTCCTCAGTGAACCCGGCTGTCGTCAGATGGAAACCTCCATCCACTGGACTAGCAAACAGTGGTAATCCAGGCAGGCCCCCCTGCTCCTGCTTGGTACAGAAGTCTTAAGTTCAGAGAACAGATGAGATATGTTCGAATGCACGTACAGCAAGTTGGAACAACAGCAATGACTGGAAAAGCAGAATATTCTCTGGAAGAGAAGGCTGTGGCTCAGGAGGTAGAGCGGGTCGTCCACCAATCAAAAGGTCGGCTAATAGATTCTTCTGCTACTCCAGTCTGCACTCTGTCCCCTAGATGGCTCTTAAAGCATAAATAGCTCTGTGACTTCTTCAAATGTAATAAAACACAGATATTACATGCATTACGTGAGAAGCCTTTAAACCAAGATTATCAACTTCATTTTACGTTGTGGGCCACATGCAACCCACTTTGATCTTAAGTGGGCCGGACAGGTGAAACCCCTTTTTGTCAGTGTAAAGTTTTCCTACACATCTCAAAATGCAGAGATAGCTTAATTTTTTTTTAAAATTAGTGTAGTATGTCCCAGTTTTTCTACATGATCAAAAAATTCAGTTAAAATAAAGTTAAAAGTCCAAACTCTACTCCCTACTTCATCTTTTCTAAAAACCATCCGGTCGGCCGGATTGGTCGTCCTGGCTGATTTTGGACACTGGGCCTTATGTTTGACACCCCTGATTTCTACGTGTTTAAAATGAGAGCCTTCCATATTTCATGAGTGTTGCCCTGTTTTTAACCAGGCAAAAATCTGAGGCCAACAAATTTCCAATTTGTTCCAAATTTGTTAAATTCATCTTCGTCCACTTTTCCACTTCGGGGTCGGTCAGCTGTCGTAAGGCAAAAGGCAGCGTACACACTGGACAGGTCGCCACTATCACAGAGCTAACACACACAGTGAGCCGAACACACTCTCGTCCAGTTTAGAATTCCCAATTAAAGTATAAACCCATGAGAGAAAAAGTCTGTAGAAATAACTACAGTGATTTTGGTTGCTTTATTTTTTTCTCCCTGAAGGCCAAAATATGCCGGTCCTAACTCAACGGTCTCATTTATCTAGGACAAGGATTACACTAGCTCGTGACACTGGTTACCAAATTTGAGATACAGGACTTCAACCTTTAGGCCAGGGGAAGTCCTGCAGTGGCAAAAAGCTCAAAACTGAACTGGGTGGAGGTTAGGAATGATGAAATGTTAGGCACTGGACAAGAAAAAAGATGTCCAGAAAGGTCAAAGATGGAATTCTATGCTGTGAAACATGAATGAACTAAGGAAAATAGCTTTTTAAGTATCTTTGTATTTTAGCTCTAATTAAGAAAATTTGTTCTGTTAAAGTAAAAATTACAAAAAAAAAGAAGCTGAACTGGAAATAAAACATGTAATTGCTTATATAGAAACTTTTTGCAGCAAACATTTCAATGTTTTACGTCACCAGGTAAGGTTGAGGAAAGCTTCAGATGATTACATCAGCTACTTTTAGTACATAAACTTCCCAACTTGCATTTGTTTGACATATGACGAACAATGAGTCAAATTAATAAAAATAATGTAATAATTAAAAAAACAACAAAAAAAAACAATGGTGCCTATAAATAACATTTATTATGAAGATGAATGACTCTCCAATCTTCAAAGTTCAGAAGAATAAAGAAAAGATATATAATATTGAAAACATTAAAATTTATTTTGTCTTGATTAGCTTCGATTCACTTCTAGCTACAGAAACCTTTATTCATTTTGATTGAAGTTTTGAGCAAAAAAAAAGCCAAAACAATAAAAACACAGAAATATTAAAGTGCATCAAAAACTTTTATTTTTCATGAGTTTGAGGTATAAAGAATAGAAACTTAAATGTACTTAAAAAATGAAGTATCTTTAAAAGTCTTCATGTCATAGTAGAAAAATCCAGTTTTTACAGCATCAGAACAAATTGCACAATCATTTCAGAATAATTCAAACACAACATGATTCCTTCTTATGACACAAGTGTGAAAAACACAGAGATGTCTTCAAAGTTTGCTTTTTGTTTTGGTCAGAACCCAACGGGCTGGGTTTACAGTCATTTGGTGCACCATACAGTTCGAGATGACGAAACCAGTGCAGTGTCTTTGTGTTAAAACTCCAACCAAACAGTGAGTGTCAAGAAGCTGGAATGACCTTTGGTGCAGTGAAAGCCATGAAGCAGCTTGCTTTAGAGGTTTATGTGTCTGCTCAGTGAACCCGGCTGTCGTCACACAGATGGAAACCTCCATCCACTGGGCTAACAAACAATGGTAATCCGGGCAGGCCACCCTGCTTGATACAGAAGTTTTAAGTTCATTGAAGAACAGCAGCGGGAAGGAAAAGACAAGATATGGTCAAGTTGAAAGAACAGTGACAGCAGGAAAAGTGGTTAGGAAAAAGGCGACAGGCCCGATAACCTGAACGCACCAACAACTGTCGAGTGAGGGAAATGAAATCTTCATCTCGGGGCCGGAGATGGCGAGGCTGTGAAAGAACGTGAAGTGTTAAGCGAATGAGTTAAGGCAGTATCATGGTTTAAGCTGGTCAATGGCTCCTCTTACTGGCACGCTGTTAAAATAAAGTAAAAGTATGCGTTAGTTACAGATGTCTCTCTGTTGTACTCACACCTGAGATGGCTAGCGGTCACGTCAGGTGAATCAAATCTCAACTGCACCATCGTGCCACCAAGTGTGATCAAACAAAGAGCACCACAAGAGCAAGTGTGGGACCACACCAGAGGTGTTTCATGCTTTTACTCAACCTCTTAGTTAATGACTGAATCAGTCACAGGTCATTTAACACTTTTTTAGTTTTCCTGTTAAAAGGCAGTTTTTGCCCTCCACTGTCACCAAGTGCTCGCTCATAGGGGGTCGTCTGATTGTTGGGCTTTTCTCTGCATCGCTGTAGGGTCTTTACCTTAGAATATAAAGCGCCTTAAGCAAACTGTTGTAGTGAATTGGAAGTCTACAAATAAAACTGAACTGAAATTAACTGTAAAAAATAAAAAAGATCCTTGAAGAATTCCCTGCTCAGAAAACAGGTTGATTATTTTTCTAGCAGAACAACAAAGGCTTTGAGAAACTGGGTGAGGTTATATGATGTTAAATGACCTGATAGGTTTCTGGGAAAAGGCCTCAGATGATTACATTAGCAATATAAACAGGGGATACTTTTAGCAGATTAATATAAACAGCCTGCTTAATTTCAGGTCACTCGCAAATGCACTTTGTTAATTGACTAAAACATGTTAAACCTTTGGTATGGCCTCTTAAATGTGCTTTTAAAAAATGGATTTGTCACTCTGCTCCATGGTAGAGGATTTGATCTGAAGAAAAAGACAGAATTCAGTGAGTAATTCAGCGACTCTGCACCTTAAATGTACCTGTTAAAAAAAAGTTACAAGTTAGTGCTGTGCAAAACTCAACCTTTGACCCAAATATGCGAAATATTCTCACTATAATCATCAGCAGCCTTTATGGAGGTTTCTTATGCAAGCATAAGAAAGCTGCATTCACAACTGACAGGCAAGCCCTTCTATGTTAAATACCTACTACAACCATATGAGGTGGCATGTTTGGAAAAACATGCTGTAACTTAAATAAGCCTTTTTTCCCCCCAATTAAAATTAATCACTTTTAAAAATTCACAGTACACGTCTGTATGAAATTCTTCACATTAAGGTACAGATAAGATTCAATATGAATCTGTTCTGGTATTAAAAGACCTGACGTCTTATAACAATATCACTATGACCTGGCATTGCCGTTACTCTTTCAAATCCACAGGATTTAGCGTAGCACTAAAACTCGAGCGAGTAACCCACAACATGAAAGACAATAAATACATAACCGTCAATACACAGAAAAGGCTAAAAAATGTCAAACAAAAAAAGAATAAAACATAAATAAACCAGATTTCTGCAACATACAAAAAAATAAATAAAACAATAAATAATTTTTTAAAAAACGCCACAACTTCACTGTTTATATGAAGAAGAGGAAATTTGTGGGATCGAATACTTTGGGTACTTGCTGAGAATGTACTGGTGGCTTATTTTAAACCTTTATGGATTATTAGTAACTTCAAGTAACATAAGGGAAATACCACTAAATTTGTGATGTGATTCAACACATGCAGACAGGACAGAGAAGCCAATTAGTACACATTTCTCAAACCACAAAATCAGGGAGGTTAATCTGTAGCGCCACCTAGAGGCACAGCTGGGAACAGACTTTCAGACAGATTAAAAGAATAAAATAAAAGTGGTGACCTTTTTTTTTGGCATAAAACTCGTACCTTTTCCCTACCAGCCGAGTAGCAATGCTTCTCATTTTATGGAGCTGCACATTCAGATGACCTCAATGCTAAATTTTCAGGCCAAAATTTCTCATTTAAGGAAATAAATTCAGTGATATTCCCCTTCAACTTTGAGGTAGTATCTCTTGCCATAATACTGCTCATTTTTTGTTTTTGTTTTTTTGCGTCTATAAACCTACAAAATCAAAAATTACTTAAAAAAGTGGTTCATCCCAAGAAAATACGCAAGTTTCCAAACGCATTTACGTCATATGTTGCATAGTTAAAACCCCCAAACTTACAGAATACGTTAAAAAGTACAAACGAGTAGAAAGTGTGGCACAGAAGATGAAAACTACGTTATCATAAAGGCACATAACACATGGACATCACACACAACCACACGTCTTTGGGCTAAAGTTCAAGTGGCTTCACATACCTGCATGTTCACGGTATATTGGCCATATTTTTATTTACACTTTTGTTTTTGGTTATTTGTTCGTTTTTTTCTTTTCACCTTAAACTTTTTGTCAAATGTATTGTTTAACACAAATGTGGTCCAGTCATTCCTCGTTTGAAAATACAAACAAAATACTTGTAAAAATGACATATCTGGACACGTCAGCATATCCTTTACATATAAAAGTTGTTTCTCCTGATACAACGTGAGTGAACTCAAAAAAATTTAACGAGTTAAATATCGAGTGAAAGCCTGACTTATGCACATGATCACTACGCGGGTAATGGTTGCCCCCTCTCGTTGTTCTGTCTCGTCCCTTTGAATAATGTATATAAAACAATTTCAGTCTTCGATGTGAAAAAACGTCTGCATTTAAACTTTTAACACATTTTTACAACTACAATACACAAACAGTTTTGTGATGAGGAGAAAAAAATCTGAATAACAAAAAAAATTTAAAATGTGACGAGCTAGTAAGTGATGCCTTGGAAAAAAATGTGTAAAACTGACAAAAGAGAAATTAGTGTATTTAGAAAATGTATCTCTCTACAGTCTCCAGGGCAAATTATTAAGGTGAATTTTGTTTATATTTCCTCCTCTTTTATCCAATCTGACCGCTCTGCGTGAAGGAAAAACAGTCTGCTGTGCAGCTTACTGATCAATAAGCTGATAGTCACTCAAATTTGGGTAAATATTTCCAAACTTATTCCAATTCCAGAGGAGAGTAAGGAATGTATCCTCGAGGAACTTCACAGAAATGTCTGTTTATCCTGCAGAGAACTGGAAACAGTTCTTTTCCATCTACCAACAATGTCAAATACCCTGCCAAGCTCATTAAAAAGAAAGAAAGAAAACTCAAAAAACATGTCTACATACTCACAGCCCCAAAGCACACTCGGCACAACCTAAATCTAACTACTACATAATCAGACATCCAACTAAAATGCAGGTCAAACAAGGCATGAAAGGTTCATCCACAATGTTTTCTAGTTAACAGTTAAAAGCTGAGTAATAACCAACTAACTTAAACGAGAGAGAGAGAGAGAGAGAGAGATAGAAAGGACTTAGTAAGCAACAATAAAACTGAAAAACAGGAGAAATCAACTCATCAGTGCCCACATTTACAATTCTTTAAACCACAGGGAATTTAGCAAAAAAAATAATCACAGCCTATCCCAGCTGGGTTTTGGTCACTGCTATGACATCTTGAATCATCACAACCAGGACACCTCTCCGCCTATATGCAGGAACCCCACTAGGTAGTGCCATAGACCAAAAAACAGACTTCACAGCTACCCGAATGCAGGGCTACGAGAGAAAGACTGAAACACCAATAGTGATAAAATACTGCCATCTACAGACAGGGGAGACCCACTACATGAACAGGCTGACCGCATCCCACCACAACAAGTCCCCCTATATGAGCACCACACCACTAATAACATAAAAAATTCTATTAAGTGGTCACGTTAGAATCACAGCGTTCAAGTGTCATTTGTCACGAAGGATTTCACTAAAGAGGGGAGCAACCATTATCCCATGATGAGCTCTACTTATAGTGTCCATGTCAGATGCAAAATAAACATTAATCACAAACTACATTGAAATAGCAGAAGGTATCCAGTATCTCTCCAGTGCCATTTTCACAACTGCAGACACTTGGTAGAAAAAGTCAAACACAGGCATGCTCTCAGCTAAATGTCTTTGTGTTCACTGTCCCAGCTCGATGGGAGACGACTTGATGAATGATGTGCAGAGGCGTTGAATGTTAGTGACCCCCAAAAGAAATGGAGAAGTATCTGTAGACCAGGTTGGAGCTGTGCAGGAGACCCTCCGGCGTTGGGAGAGAGCGACTTCTTGCAAAAGGACCCGCTGGCTTTATAACGCTCCTCATCCGTCAATCAGCGACACATCAATGTGGGACAAATCAATCATGTGCCTGTGTGATAATTGTGATAACAATGTTTGAGCCACTGTGGATGGAGATACCTATGACACTGTACAGCAGCTAAACTGGAAAATATAAAAAGGTCTACTGGAGTATGTCTGACATGTTTACAAAGATAAAAGGAAGGAGCTGTGTTCAGTACCTGTGGAAGCTCATTTGGAAACTTGCTGCATGTTGGGGACTGGAAAATGTAGCAAATGCTTTCCTCTGCTGGGGCACCATTTTGAAAGTCTGCAAGTGGATAAAAATGGGGGGGAAAGGCCCAACTAAATAGAAGTGCATACTCCTTTCCTCCGCAAGGGGGAGCGGGGGTGGTAACAAGAAAGGGAATAATCAATTGGATCTTTCAAAGCTAACCTACTGAATCGCTACAACAGAGGGCGCTGTGGGGTTGCAGATAAGAAACGCCATTGCTGTCACTGGTGGGTGCCACTAAATATGTGGTTTCTAAGTTTTCAGTGTGAAGTAGGGCGTCAAGATGACCAAAGTGATCGGCAATATCTCGCCAATTCTTACCTAATTTGATAATTTAATCTTTTAAATAAATAACATAACAGATTATTCAAAACGGAATCTACCTCGCTACAGTTTCATGTCACATCACATATAAGCAACACTTGCAAACGCAGATGTGTCTGGGTGTGCACGGAGATGTGCACGCAAACACACGCTCAGACTTCTGCACACTTTAAAATTAATGTGTGTATGCAGCATCGTCATACGAGGGGGGATTTTTCAATTTGGAGAATAATCTGACTAAACGTGCAGAGATACTCATTGAGCTCATTTCTTTTATTAATCTTGGGGGGGGGGGGGGGTGAAGACCCCCAAGATTCATAACTTAGTGTATCTATACACATGTATACTCTAAAAGGGTCCACTTTAACCTTCTCTGCCAACCTACCTTAGTAGCAATGCTATCAATGACTGGCAATCCCTAAAGGGTTACAACAGGACAATCTGACCATTAAAGCAGATCACCTAATAGTGTGATGTATGAGGCTTTAATGTAAAAACAATGCATAAATTCAGCTTTAGCCAAGCCATGTCAACGAGGTATGGAAACACAATATAAATACACCATATTCTCCAGGGTGATGTATTTGGTACCCACCTCTATTGGGCCGATGGACCTCAGAAGGTTCTTAAGCTGCAAATCGGTTGTAGATGAGGAGAGGCCTTCAATGGACACAGTGCAGCGCTCACTCTCAGCAGTCTTTTGGCTCTGTCTGGTGGGCATCGGACGACCTCGACCCATCTGGCTACCCCCTCTACCTCGGCCCCGGCCTGACACAACAACCTAAAATCGATGGAAGGAGTCATTTTAAAAACAGAGAGAGAGACCACAGATGTACAGAGTGAACCTTCTCCTTCTAAAAACGGGCACGCAGGTGCATTCAGCCGTGTGGAGAGTTTTCTGAGCACAAAGGCAAATTTTTAAAATTCTACACGTTTCCCTCTCACACCTCTCAGCCTTGTCACGCTTTCACATGATTGACTCGTCATATTTCTGCATTGAACATCAACATCAGAACACGATGCAAGCGGCGTGGCATATCTTCATATGAGCTTGTGAGTGAGAGATATGTTGCTTCAGCAGCAGAGGGGGAGGAAGAAGAGGAGGAGGGGAGGAGGAAGAGAGGAGAGGAGCTAGTGGGAATATGTCTGTATGTGTTGGGGGGCGGGGGAGCATAAAGGGAGAGGAGCCATGCAAGCGTTATGGTGGCTGCCTTACCCTGTCAGCGCCAGTGAGTACGGTAACAGTGACAGGAGCCTGGCGGTGACAGGCGTGCAGAGAGGCCAGGGGACCTTGTGTAGTCCCCCTGTGTTACACCATTTTCAGCCTGTCAATACTCCCGCACCTGGCATACTGTCCTGTCTTATTACAACTCCTCGATTGGTACGTCTACTGAATGCCACAGGAGTGCCACTGGCACAGGACAACTTTACAGGAGTCATTTCAGCTTCTTTTATAGCAGAACTGCCATCGCATGTGCACTGACCTCCATTAATAATCACATTTCAGGCGAAATTCTCTCTAGTGTCTACACCACAAAAGAAACAGAGCTCATTTTGAGCATACCCTGTTTTGTTGTGGGTTGCCCATGCCCCCGCGGCTAGCCTGTGACGGTCCACCTGGTCCCTGTTGCTGTTGTCCTGTCATGGTAACTTTCCTTTGGATGCCCTGGTTGAGCGTAGCTGCTGGCCAGGCGCCTTGTTCCTGTACTGGGCTGCTTGTGGCCTCAGGCCCCTTTCCACTCTGGATGGGAATGATGGAGGGCAAAACTAATTTAGCATCTCAAAAAACAAGAATAATTAATTATAAACTTCCCACTTTTTAAAATCACCTTATGCACATTAAGCATTTAGGGGAAAGTGGTTTATGGGCAACTGGGAGAAATGCAAGGACATATCTACAACGTTAAAATCAGTCAGGACTGGACGCTGGATTCGTATCCGCCAGGCTGTGGAGAATAAAGATCAGCTCAACAAGGTGATGGTCTCATTATCAAATAAAGTCACAGCTCAACTGTGTTGACATGCAGGGAGGAATTGAAGGTCGTCTCCTCCCCGAGTCTGCAGAAAGATGTGACAGATCAATACGAGGGAAGAAAAGAGGCGATATCTCTGACCTGTCCCCAGCTGAGAATAAATGGATTAATCCCTCCTATAGAAATCACAGCTCCTGATTGCGCCCATCAAATGCTAAGCTGCATTACACTGAAACGACAGCAGCTCGATGTGTACCCCATCTCCCTTGCGCGCTCCCCTCCTCCCCAGCTTTTGTGTTTTGCACTGCTTTGTATTATCCCTGATGAAAATATAATTTGCCTCTTATCTGTGTGCCTAAGCCATACAAATCCAAATCCTCAAAAGTGGCAACTTTCTTACACAGGTATTATGTTTCTCCCCCCACTGCCACCACCTTCAACCAAAAAAGATTAATTACAAGAGTCTTGGATTGGCATCTTTTGTTGCTTCGCACCTGAGAGATGGGCTGAGGGAAAAAAAGCAACTGAGGGATGACAAGAAAGGGAGAGAGAGAGTGTGAGGAAAAATAAGGAAAGGAGATAACATTGTCAAGCTCCCGTTGATGACAGCAGAACAATGTGGAAGAGAGAGCACCTGGAGAATGTTCTTTTCACTGCTGCTATAGGGCCCTAGCCGTTTCTTTCCCTTTCCATCTCTCTCTCCCCACTTCACATCCCACTCCTCTTTTTTTCTCCAAGATGCGCTACATCAGATAGCTCTGCGCAGGTTTCCATTAACGCGCTGACACCCAGTTATCTTCATCTGCAGCCAGCCTGTGATTTTGGCTCGGCGGCTTGATCCTCTGGGATGAAGTCGAAAAGCAGCTTATTTCAAATACTATCATATCCCACCAACACATCTCATCAGTGACAAGTATGAATGTTTAACATGCACGCTTTTGTGGTTTTTCAATAAAGATTAATGTGCAATTAAGGCCACAGCAGTAACTTATCAAGCAAGTACAAAAACAGACAGCAGTGGTAATTCTGGACTTTACCGCCGTTACCGTCATTCTTATTTTACCCCCTCCGAGGCCTTTATCATTAAAAGAATACTCTTCTGTCCTGAAAAGAGGATATCAACCTTTAGGAGCAGTGATGAGGTGTCCCCAACTCCACAGATAAATGTCATATTGCTCTCTTTTAATGCCTCCAGGCTTTCTGTGTTCTCTAGGTAAAATGTATGTAAAGACACTGTGGCTTAAATACCAGATCCCAAAGCTTAAGAGAGGAAACTCTTAACAGATCAATTTTTCCAAAATGACACAGACATCACTATGTCATTCCCATAGGTTAGATATCATCTGGACTGCAACACAGACAGTGAGGGCAATCAGTGGCATTTCCTTTCAAAACTGTGTAGTTTCCCATGTGGGTAAAATCTGCTGAAGAGGATCAAATAAATGTCAAACCAAAACAGGCAAAGAGGTGTAGGATAAAAATGAAATCATATGCTCACCGCTCCTGAAAGTTTGACGACTCTGACTTTTTGCGGCACCTGCTGGCGCTCGAAGCTAGTACTCCTTGCCCGCTGCATCACAGTTCTTTTAGCGCCAAGTTTAGGTCCTTGAGCCTGAGCCATGGCTGGACTCGCTGAAGGAGTATCAGGTACGTTCCTTTGAGGAACTTGAATGGTTTGGATCGGAGCACCAGGTCGGTTTACGTTCTGCAAAGCGCTGCTTCTTCGCTGCTGCACTGGCTGCAGCTGATTTTGTTGGGGTTGCTTAACAGGCCGGGCAGGCTGTTGCTGCTGAATGCTGCCTTTTACCATCTGCAGCCGTGTCCTGACATTGGGACGGGGCGCGGGGGTCTGAGCAGCACTGCTGGGAGGGATGGTGTTACCTATATTGCCAGTCTTTAATGTGGGATTTACTGATTGTTGTGTTCTCTGAGGAAACTGTCTTTGCTGTTGTGGTTGCAGTTGCTGTTGTGGTTGCAGTTGCTGTTGTGGTTGCAGTTGCTGTTGTGGTTTGTGTTCTGGTGGTGGTTGCTGCTGCCGCTGCTGCTGCTGTTGTTGTGCTGGAGGTACAGGGTGTGGTATTTGCTTATTTGGTTGCTCGGGCTGAGCTTGTGTAGTAGTGGTGCCTTGGCTTGGTGCCTGGGCATTAAGTCTTTCAAGCAGCTCCTTCTTCCTGACACCAGCCTGCATCTGCCGTCGCATCTCCTTCCTCTTTAGAATCTCCTCTCTCAGACGCTTCTGCTCCTCAATCTTCAGACGATACTGCCGTGTCTCCTCATCCTCATCAGGATCCTGTAGCACAAAACACAAGCTGGAAATATGCCTGCCACACTTCACTTCCTGGATGTAGCACTGTGTCTTATTTTAATCATTAGTGCTTGGGTTGGGCATTAAGTCTAAAGCATGTGAAAATGTCATCAGCAAATATATGATTTGGTTTTTGGTGAATTTTTAGCAAGTAAAAATCCAAAGACTTTAGTATACAGCAAGTAATTTTTTGTACTTATTACACACATCAATGTTTTTAGATTACATTACTTTAAAGAATAATGTATAGTATTATTATTATATATTAATATTCCCCTGTTTTTACTGGCATCTAGTAGCATGTAATGCAACAGTACTACCAGAAGGTGGCAGCAATGAAATTATAAGTTGTCTGCCAGTCTCCTCCAAGCCTATTATAAATTCTAACTAAAACAGAAGAATACCGCCTTCACTAACAATTACTAGACACACATTAGATGCTCTGATACAAACAAAAAAAACCCAAAAAAAAAAACATCTATGGCCATTAAAAAGTTCTAAAGAATGAATGACAACAACCACTCCATAGTTTTCCAGGTATATAGAGCATATATATCCACAGTCATATGAGAGTGGGTGCCGAGGGGTAATCTTTGAATAGTCAAATAGCTTCCTATGACTACTTTAGAGTATTTTAGCTTGAAATGTTTTTACTTTTGGGACACGAGCTTACGATGGTTTGAATTTCATGATGCAGGAAAAACAATGCTGCAAATAACATTTTTGACACTGTGTTGTATACCAGAGGATTTATAAAAAAGTGTATTTGGAAAAAAAAATCAGCACATTACTATAAACACATTATGTATTATCCAAACATGCTCATTTTTTAAAATTTACTTCTTTTGTCCTTGTCTCTGACAAAAAAAAACAACAAAAATTTGATCTTCGAGTCCTGACCTGTTGTGTCACGCCGGACGGCGTGCGTGGAATTTCCTTGCGAACAACTGTCCTGCCTGCTCCCTCAGGCTGTGATTCAGTCTTCGCAACAGCTTGGCCTCTTCCTTTGCCACCGTCAGGCATCGGCTGAGTGTTCTGCCCAGGACGCATCCCCTGTGTTGTCCTGGCAACAGGCTTGATGTTGGCAGCGGGGGAGGTGGGGGTGGTGGCAGGGCGGGCGCTGTTCGTGTTTGTGTTGCCAGGTGCTACAGGGAGCTCACGTAGGTTGCTGTTGCGCTGCTGCATTTGCTTGGAGACAGGTGTGTTCTGAAGAAAAGGACAAATTTTGTGTTTTCAAACCATTTAGCTCAGTTTTTATTTACTGATTAAAAATAGACGCGATACATATAACAACGATGGCAACATTTTATTCTTTCATTCTTAAACTGCGACCAGTTTAAGAATAAAATAAATGAGATAATATGTTAATCACTCACCATTCTCTGCCTGTTAGACATGTGGCGCTGTTGGGGGTTCAGAGGGCGGGGATTCATCTGTCTTGGGCTGCCATGCCCCTGCTGTTGATGGAAAGGATTCTGGCCATGGTGCATCATGGGGCGAGGCTCACCGAGATTTAGCTGCGGCTGCTGATGGTGGGGTAAGTCCTGCCTATGGTGTTGCTGCTGCTGGTGCATGGGCTGATGGGGTGACAGCGGATCATGATGTGGAAGCTGGGAAACAGGAGGGCCGTGCATTAAGCCCTGAAAAATCAGGAGGAAAGGAAGAAAAGCTTAATGAACACATCTTTTTCTGAAACAACAGGAACAGGACTAGTTTTTCTGAAAGTTGTTCCCAACGATGGAACGAGAAATCTCTACATAATTGAGCTCTAACTTGTGTCCTCATGCATCCAACTAAATAGTACTAAAATAATGCTTTAATCACTAGAGGGCGCTCTTGTCTATGTCTCCAGTCAAAATGCAGCAGTGCCAAACACAAGAGCCTCAACACTTTAGCAGCAATGAATATGATTACTAGTCAGACCAAATTATTGAATTTAGAAAGCACGTCTAACTGTGGTAGAAGAGGAGAAAAAGGGTTAAATAAACAAACATTCACTAAACAAACAGACACAAATACACACAGACATCTAGTGGTTATAGAAATCACTTACTCTTAGTCGTACCTGCATCCCAAACGGAACTTGTGTAGGAGGGAAAAGGTTCCCCTGTTGGCCAAAAGCTTGACGAGGGCCCATGAAAGGCCTGGGCTGGTTGGGGGGTCCACCTTGTTGATTTAAGTTCACCATTCCCGGGTGATTTTGGTGGGGAGGGATGTTGTGTCTTGGGGGTTCTCTCCCAAACAGTCCAAGCGGGCCCTGGCCCGGGTGGTTGAAGGCTGGTCCTGGTGGGCCGAAGCCCATGTGGCCCTGGCTGGGCAGCTGCTGCTGGTGGAGGTTGTTGCTGCTGTTCATCAGAGGGCCGGGGCCCTGGTGATCAAACATGTGCTGCCCTGGAAACCGTGTTGAATCTGTGCGCTCTGTTTCCACATGAGGAATAACAACAACATAAGGGAGATGTCAGCTTTCTTTCCTTGAGACTACACCGGTAACTAAGACTCTGGATGTATACTGTTATAGCATGAAAAACGGATACAGCCAGCTCTCTCAAGGTGAACGGAAAAACAAACATGTTGGTTATTAACTCTGCAAATGAAATATGTATAATGCCATTTCCAGGTTTCATTCTGACGTATATAAATATATACACACATGAATTCTACATGAGTTCTGCTAACCAGAAAGCTAGCAGCATACCCTGTAGGTATAGCGCCAGAGGTGATGATGAACAGGGTTAAATATGCTAAGAGAACTTTGTTATCCTCATCAAGGCTGGATGTGAGACTCACCTCCCATAAAGAGGGGTTCTCTGTCCTGGGGGCCTTGAGGTGGCTGGTTCCTAAAAGGCTCCATGTGATGAGGGGGCCGCTGGGGCTGACCGAAATTACCAGGCATGTGCTGCTGAAAGTCTCCCGGTCCCTGGGAAAACACAAAACTCATGAATTATAGGCCATTCTGGGAACTCAATAATCACAAACAAATTAAACTAATGAAAAATGGGAATTTGTGAGGTATTGCATTGGGCAGAAAGCGCTTGTAATTGAGGTGCTAGGGTCATTAAAAAGATGCAGAATCTTGAGTTGTAAACATCAATATGCATGCCAATATTAAAGAAACCCTTCAGCATGAATTTGTGAGCAAACCTGCATTAATGCTACTCGGGGCTTCTAAAAGGCTTTTTTTCTAACAAGGAAAGGGTATTTCACGAGGGGATAAGTGCCCTCATCTTTGTTTCAACCACTTTGTATGTTAGACAGCTTTCCACTCATCGCATGCACACCACTCCCAATCTATCTTCCAAGGAAAACTAGATAACCATTTAATCCCTCCTTGGAATTCGAATCCCCCTCATAACTGTCTCCTTTATTCTTTTAAACATCCATCTCTGTTGAAAAATTAACCTGCTATTCAACACGTGCCACTTCCACAAATGGGCTGCTTGCCTCCTCCAAGCCTATTGTAAATTACTTAAGATGCTATCAAGGCTTAATCCATCTTTATTCCACTGCTGTGTGGAGGTATTTAGAGAGAAGAGGTGTTAGAAAGCTAGAAGGCCAGAGTCCCAAAAACTTGCTTAACATAAAGTTAATCAAAGAGGCTTACAAAGACTGAGGATCACAATGGGGGCACAATCATGCCATTCTGAAAGGTCAGGCAGGCAGGTTTGCACAATGAGGACTCCAGTGTCCATATAATACCTCTCGAATAACACGGCTCATCCTCTCACGTCTAATCCTTGATAAACAGTCGACTCGGTATGTAACTGATGCAAGGACAGTGCTTAGTTGTGATGGGATAACCGTGACAAATATAACAGAGATGGGCCAAATGTCAAACTATATAACAAAGAATGGAAACTTGAGTTTTTGTTTCTGGGTTTAACATAAGACTGATATCATTTACTACTTGTGCTATTTTCAAAGTAGTGAACACTGCTGTAAATTAATAATAGCTAAGGAGAAAAGATTCCTACAAAGTGTCTGCAGAGCAGGCGTCTCTTTCTCAGACACGACTCATCATCGGATAATTTTTTAAAACGCATTTGTTGTTTAGGTTTAAAACAACACAAGCTTTCTGACTTTAACAGTTAGCTTTGAGCAGATAGAAAGCGCATGCTTGGCTATTTCCTGGTTTTTCCATTAACATTAATCAATATTTAACTGAGAACGGGCACCAAATCAAAATAATTGTCAAAATAATCCTTAGTTGCAGCTCTTTTGTGGTGAAACTAAATGTGTGAAGAGTAAAAATATTCGTAATAATGACTTTAATTGGTGTTGAGATTAATATTTCAAAACCTGTCTCCACCAGCAAAAATTTAATGCAGTAATACTAGAGGCTATGACCCCCAATTCGCCTGGCCTATTAACAATTAAATTTGATGGGATGATAATGTATGATAATCATGAGTAATCAGGTGCCCGCCGATAAATGGGATGTTGCCGGCTGGTATGTCACCTGCATTTCAAATTGTGTCCTTGGCAACACCAGCCTAAATGCAATTGACAGCTGGGGAATCCAACACTATGCTGTTCATCAGTCCAGTTGTCTGGATACCTTTCCAACCCACCCTTGTACTGCCAAAATAGCTCTTTGCTACGGTGCCATCAATAACCAGCACAATCACAGACCTCAAGAAACCGGAATGCTGTGATACTGACACTAAAGGCCAGAAATTTGTGTAAATAAAAATACATTTTTGACAAAGACCGACTACTGTGCAGAGGTCTGGCATCTGGCAGCAGGGTTGTAAATTCACATGAGCGCAATTGGATGCAGCCATTTCCAATGGCTCATTTGCATAAATCCATATAAAAGGCGCTCTCCAGAAAGATGTCAGTCAGTACCAGCACCACCTGATGCCTGAGCATCATTAAGTAGAAGGATGGAGTAACTTAAGGCACCCTGGGTGACTTTCTAGCGAGTGATTTCCTTCAATACAGTAATTACTTTAAAGGCATTTCTGTCATGTCTTGGATGGGCTCTTTGTGAGTGAAATAAAGGACCTTTTCTTTCAGGAAATCACCGACTTAAGATCAGCCCGTCTGACGTGAAATTCTGCCTTTGCAATATGTGGTACACCCGAGCCCCATCAAACCACCACCCCGTTTCACTAATTTAGATACTGTTCGAAAAAGGTCTCTGTGCCTTTGGGATACAAACTTGTGGAAAGTGAATTTTAACTGGCAGTATATCCTGGTTTCACAATTCCATTATATGCCAAGCTGACTAGTCTGAGCCCCAGCCCATCCATAAAGAGCTACTAAGTAAGTCCCGCCACTGCAGCCCCAACCTCTAAAAGTCGACCGCCTAAAGCCCCTATCACGCATTTCCAGTTGTGCAGCCAGGCTCCTATCAGTGTTTACAGATTTTCTTTAACAGTATTTGGCCTGGGCAGACAGGCTAATTGAAGTAATGATATTGCCCTCACTAAAAGGGACGCTAACCGTGTGAAGGAGGAGAGAAAGTGAGGCGAAAGAGAGGTAGAGGAGCAGCTGCTACTCACAGGGAACCTCTGAGGACCCACAGCAGGTCTGGGCTGGCTCTGAGCAGGAGGCATCAAGGGCACTGCAATGAGAGGTAGAAAGAGAGCAAGAGGAGGAGGAGGAGGGGGAGGGGGAGAAAATGAAAATGAGAGGCAGTAGGCAGAGAGAGAGAGGGTGGTGATTGTAGAAAGGAAGGAGACCATTAGACATATCCATGCTAAAGGCTCTTAGTCAGGGGTACATGTTAAATTTTAGCTCAGTGTTGCTGCACAAATCTGCCCCCTCCCCAGTTAGGTACAGACCAGGGAGCTCAAGGAAATAGTAAATACTTGCTTGAATCAACAAATATAAAAGAAGAAATTTCTTATTGTTTGAAATGTTATTTTTTTAATGGGATTTTCTTAATAAGCATTGGTGAAACCATATGCCAACATCCAGCACTGGTAAAGAAAATTAAAGTGGAACATATAAACTACACAACACAGATGTACAAAAATAAATAAATAAAATGCACTTGCACACATATGCACACACAATCCTAACCTCAGGCACCCCCAGATCTTCCAGCAAATGCCTTTCTCTTGGGAGCACAGCCCACACTGCACACGCTTTCCTAACACAATTTCAATCTCGGCCTGGACAGACAGGCCGGATAACCCATCTCAGTGAATGAATGCATACTTGAGTTATTGTAACACTGTTCATCTTCACTGCCCATACTAACAAATTTAAGTCAGAAAATCTGACAAGACATCTCATCGGGTCATATATGGCATAATTTTGTGAATCTACTCTAAAAAGTGTTTAAATACATTTCCAGCCACCATAAAGAAACATGGCTTAATTTGGGTTTTAGCTTGGTTTTCGCAGCATATGAAAGCCAGGCCAAAGCCCAGATTTTCAACTTCTAGATTAACTTTTATCTTTGTCCTTAATCTGTGTTCATTTCCTGTTTTTTGTTTTGTTTTTAAATTAAAGATGTCTCCATTGCCAGTTACTGTGGTTTAATAAACAGGCAAATAGATAAACAGCCTCTTGTAACTTCACTGAGTTTACAAGAAACCATCAGTTACAATTACTACCACGGCCCAAAGATGAAGAACTGACCATCATCACTAATGGGATGGCAGACTGGCTCGGTCGCAGCCTCAGACGTGTGTGGCTACACTGAGTGGGGGTTCCCTCCCCACCTCACAGCCCAGAGGTTTGCCGGACAAGGACCCGGGGCAAAACACTGTATTGCTTACTTGAAGTTTATGCATCGAAAACTGTTCAATAAACTAATTTTTTCCACTTACAGATTATTTGCAGACACTGAAGCTACAATAACAAACACTGGAAATACTAATGAAGTCACCGTTTGACTGACTTTGTGCGCAGGTGGGATTCTCAGTTTCCTGTCAATTTCTCGATTTTTTGTGTGTTATATCTTTGACTCCAAAAAGTTGCACACAACAAATACGACTCTCTAAAGCAATGTGGTTTCTTATGCATTAAAACTTGTAAATGTGTATATAATTATGAGAGATTGGCTTGATCCCCTTGTTAATGGACAGAACTGTTGAATATATAAGTTCTCCAGCAATTTTAGTTTTAACACTAATCCAAAGAAAAACTGAATAAGAGGGATATATTAGGTTAAATAACAAAAGTCACCCAGAAAGCACTGGGTTGACGCTGGAGAAAGGTACCTTGAACGGGTGACGTTGCAGGCCCTCTGAAGTGGGGGTTAATGTGGATGTTCTTAGGTTGTGGAGCCTGTTGCTGGTGATGTGGAGGGAAGTTGGGTGGCGGGGAATTCATCAGTCGTGGTGGCGGCTCCATCTGAGGTCGCAGCGGCGGGGAGCGATGAGACATGTGCGGAGGGATGAGGGGCTGAAGGGGCTGCTGAGGAAGCGGACGCCCGTGATCTTGGAAGTGAGGCGGTCCGCTTGGACGTGAGGGGTGGTGCTGCGGGGAATGCAGCTGCTGCTGATGAGACTGATGAGGAGGAAGCATTCGCGAGGACTGCTGTTAATTGGAAAGAGAAAGGAAAGCAGAGAGGAGGGAAAACCAAAACAACCCGTCAAAACACCTTCCGATCTTTTGGATTCTGCTATGATGCGAGGACACACCAACAAGTCAATTCAACAGCAAGAGCAAAGACAGTATGGTAGAAATAGGATGTACGTCTGTTTTCTTTATGCTGGGTTCAGACTCTGTGATAACAGCCTGATTGTGGCCTCATACAGATGATGTAGGCTTCACTGTTAATCGAAACTGGAGCAACTGTCCTGACAACGTGCTATGTCAGAATATTTTGTGAGGTTGACCATTATGAGCAAAGTAAAACAGGAATGATGCTGCCAGTGTAGCTCAATAGATATCATGTGCAATCATGATTAATAAAGGAGAAACAGCAAGTACTCCGTCATGTCTCTCAGTTACAAAAAGGCAGGTTTTTAATGACTATGATCGCTAACTCTGCCACAGTGACCATCATTAGAGGTAGACAATTTTTGCACTGTGAACCCAGCGTTAGATTTCATCAACCTTCATTCAATAAAAATATAAAATCTTTGAAATATGCTACAAAAATTAAGAAAAACAAACAAAGCCAACACTTAAAAGTCATGCCACCTGCTACCACTGGAATATCCCTGCCATCGATGCATCAAAAAAAATAATTATATAGTTAGGTGATGTTTCAAATGGGTCCTTGATAATTGGTCAATATGTTTACCGAGCAAACAAACAAACATGCCAGTGACCAAATTAGTCAAATAGTTAAGCCTGACAACTAGAGTGCCTTGTAAAAAGCACACACTCATTAACGGCAGCCAGCAGGATGTTTGTGGTGTTGGCATGTCATCCCTGTGCCATTAAATTTTCATTTCCAGTGTTTACGTTTGGTTTTGAATTTTAAAGCCTATTAACACTAATTAATACAACCTAAAATAATGCAGTGCTGGAGTTGGATTTCATCTAGCCTTGAAAAAGAATCACTTTAATCAGTCTCAAGCTGTGAACAACGGGGGAAACACCCAACTCATACTTTTATTTGTTACCTGAAGCCTTGATCTAAAAACGTAAAGAAACCCAACACACCTACACAGTTTGTTTTATTTAAAAAAAAAAAAAAAAGAATAACATTTTTATTTGATAAAATTAATTTACATTGTAACTATTTATATCATATACCAGTGTATAAAAAGGCCCAGAATGTGCTGAAAAAGTATTAGTTACTTGCACATACACATGCACATTATGGTACATGCTCAATGTGACTTTTTCACCAATAATAAATGTATATCAAAAGATTAAATGGTTGGAGCTCAGTCCTGTGTAAAGAGCAAACAATTTTTTATAATGCTGTCTAAATGAACAACTGCTAAATCATTTTCTATAATCCATATATCACTGACTACAGGAGAGCAGAGAGTGCTTTGACTTTCTTTCCATGTGTAATCAACCATTGCTGTGGTGCTTTTAGATAGGAAGGAGAGCAGCAGCAAAATAAATACATGTCAAGTACTTAGACACGCTGCCTTGTAACTGTGACGAATACAAGGAGGTAAAAAGTTGAGCCATTTCAAATCATCTTATTCAGTGAAGCCCTCATGCTCCCTTACAGTGAAGTGACACAGTACTGAGTGATGCAATGCTCTGTGCAGCCAAATAGGAGAACGCTTTAAAAACATTCAGGTGGATGACTTGACAGTGCTTTACCTGCATGCCCATGTTTCCCATCGGGGGGAATCTCTGGTCGTTCATTCTTCCTCGGTTTCCTCCTCTATAATCTCCCATTTCAAACCCTGGGAAGCCTCCTCTTCCTCTGCCTCCTCGTCCCCCACCTCGGCCTCTGCCTCCGTGACGATTTTGTTTCTTCTGCCGTTCTTGCTCCTCGAATTCCATCAAATCTCGCTTGGCCTTCTCTGACAGTTCTGTTTATACGTGGAACAGGAAAAGGAGGCACTCATACATTAAACTTAAATCAACGGAAGTTTAAGTAATGTAAATGAAGCCTATAAGAGTTTAGAGAGATTCAATGTTTCAGCATCTTTAAGCATTCAGGCTGTCAGTGGATACAGAATAAATTATTCCCAGCAGGAATAATTTGTACCTAGTGTTTCAGGGATGTTCCGCCTTTTGGAGCCTGCATCTGCCAGGCGCACAACAACGCCCTCCTTTCTTTCAGATTTGAACCTTATGCGGCCAGACTCTTCATCTTCCTCGTCTTCTTCATCCGATTCCTCCTTTGTTTCTTCTTCTTCTTCTCGCACAGCCTCATTTTCACCCTGAAGGACATGCTCCGATGTTAGAAACAGAAGACGTCTCCTATCCTAACATTTGCTTCACCATTTTTACTCTGTGGCTTGCTGTGTTTAATTTCATCATTGGCTTTATTGCATGAAAGGACATCCTAAAATTCATGCTGGTGTTTATTGAATATACACCAACAGTTGGGGGCCAGTAGCCAGAAGGTTAAAGCATATACTCCCATTGCTACCAATCAAGCTCTATGCATTCCTAGCTAACAAAGCCAG
Source organism: Aulonocara sp. 'chitande type north' Nkhata Bay (assembly GCF_057382095.1). Taxonomy (NCBI): domain Eukaryota; kingdom Metazoa; phylum Chordata; class Actinopteri; order Cichliformes; family Cichlidae; genus Aulonocara; species Aulonocara sp. 'chitande type north' Nkhata Bay. The sequence continues at coordinate 20,484,337 of NC_141352.1, read as the reverse complement.
CCCTCAAGCTTGATTGTACCATGTGAAGTTGTAGCACCACTTGTTCATCCCGTTTCAACACTGAAATAAAAACAATGAATCTAAAGAAGCTGGCTTCAGAATACCTCCTCCATGTCATAGACTCTATTCCCTTCAGCAGTGTCTTCATTCTGCTGATTTCCCTCCACCTCCTCTGTGTCCTCCCCTGCGCCCTCCTCCTGCTGGGCTCCATCTTCATCAAGAGGCTCATCACCATAGGGGGTTTCGTATTCTTCATCCTTTAAAGATGAAACGGTTAATATGCATCAATAAATTGACAACAGATTTCTGATTAGGACCGGCAATGAGCAAATAATTTTTTATTTTTCCTGTTTCTGTTGAAAATAAAAAAACATTCTGTTTAATAAAAATGCTGTTATAGATTATCTTTTTTCCCATCACTAAGAGCTGAAATGAACGCAAGAGGTGACATGATGACATACTTTGCAGTGCAGATTGATAAAATTTCAACTTTTCTCATTAAAAAAGGACAAAAAAATAAATAAAATAAAAATGCTATGGTGAGGTTTTGGGGAGGCACCAGACAACCCCACCCCTTCCAAACCCAAATTATCATAACAGTAGGAGCAAGGCTTCATTACTATTCCTGACAGCATTTGAAATTCAATGAGATGTAAATGTTTGACATGATATACAGAAATGCAGGCGCAGATAAAAACACTCCTCCCCGCTTCAATGATGGTGAAAATATCATTGACTGACTCCTCACAAATCACTCCGTTACTGTCCACGCTGATTTCACTTCAACCCATGATGCAAACACTGAGCTGTGATCCAAATACACAACTCAGTCAAAAAAAAAAAAAAAAAATCAACACACAAAAGGTGCAACATAGCTGGAATATGAGCTGCCAGCGATTCCAGCATCCGAACTGCACAATACCCTCTAACAAATTCCAATGGCTGAATAAGGTCAGATTGTATGTCTTGCAGTGATGTTAGGTGTTGTGCTCCATTAACCTGCCAGCAGCAGCTCCACATAAAAAGGCAGAAATGGGGGGGGGGGGGGATATTCCAACCAAACCAGACGGATGGACAGTAAGCCCCAAGGGAGGCACAAGAACAGCTTAATCCTTTAAACTGTTCCACAAAATGCTCAATGAATACCACAGTGAGCAAAATGTCAAGGCCATGCAGTCTAGTGACCTTGTAAACAGGCATTGCAGATAGCTGAAATACACCTCCACACCTGCAGACATCTCCAAAATATCCAATCCAAAATAGGCAGCCACTTGTGCTAAGAAGGTCAACATCTTATCGTTGTTTGGAGAAAGACGGTAGGCTAATATATCTCTGTCAGGTGACACACACAATCACACCATGGTAAATGGAGCATAACAGACATTTGCACATGGATCTGGTCTTATCTTTGATCCTCTTAGCCCAGGCTAAGAGGAAAGGAAAACGAATAAAAGGGAAACTCACATCAATCATTAGAAAACTGTATGGAGTGTCCTCGGGAAGGTCAATAATCTTTTCACCTGCATGAGACTTTATCAGATCCAGTCTAAAGGCAGAGATAAAAGCCCCCCACATTAACCTCTGCCGATTGGCAGCACATCTCCCTGACACAAAGCAGCTTCTTACTCCCCCAAAGATACAAGGCCCAAGGTCACAATGGCACAGGGATTTGGAGGCGACAGCAGAGCATTACCTCACGCCAAACAAGCTGTCAACAAAACTTTGTCAGCAAGATGGAGAAATTAACTGGCAGGAAGTGATAATGAATCTAATCCTCCCCTGCCAAAAAACACCGACCAACATCTCCTTCTCCTGAATAGATTTTCAATCCTGACTGACCCTGTACTGAGACAAGAAAATTGACATTATCTCTTGGACACAATAGAGCTGGGCAGAAAAGGGGGAGAGAAATGTGTGTGTGTTTAGGCATAGATTTGAACAACTGAGGAAATGTGAGAACTCACTTGAAATTCACCATCAATAGGCTCATTGATTTGGATGTTTAGCACACCATCCTGATAGTCGTCGTCAGCCTCTGCTGGCTCTCCAGCGTAGCCCATTTGGTCTTCGGAAATCTCTGCGCCATCTTCTTGGCCATATTCCTCTGTATATGCCTCATCCTGTTGCTGGTACTCTTCCGCCTCCTCCACATCCCCTTCTTCGCAGCCCTCTGCACCGAGGTTCACAACGTCATCGGTATAGTCTGCTTCCTGTGAGTTGTCCTGCTGGTCATAGGATGTGCCCAGGGTATATGTGGTATTGAGGCTGATATCCTGACCACTGAGAGGAAGTGAAAACATTTTTAACATCCCATAAAACAGAAATGAGGGATGATGGAAGTCTAAGCAAAGATGAGGACACAGATATAAGTGGATTACCTTTGATCTACGTCTTCATCATCACTTCTGAGAAGATCATCATTCAGCTCTTCATCTGACATTTCTGATGGATTCTGAAACATACAAACAAACAAACAAACAAACAGGGCCATTATGGTGTTAAACATACTGTTCTTTAGATGTGTGCGTGTGTTGGTGTGTCTGTTTAAGGTGTGGGGGCAGGGGACCACCTCCAACCCCAAAGGATGCTCTATTCCCATGTGGTGAAGGCAATCTGGACAGGTCAACAGAGTGCTTTTTTGTCCACTGTACTTCCTCCTGGTTCACATCAACAATTCCCCCTGTGGAGGAGCCACCTGCTACAAATCCACTGATCGCATCACTTTCTAAATGTTCCACAAACACCATCAACTAATGTTTAGGATGTTGTTTTCCGGTTTTTAAGCAGAGAAACCATACCAACAGCTTGGCACAAAGCGCACACACAGCAAAAAAATGTGACTTTTAAAAGCTTTTAGCTTATTCTTACCTTTTTACCTGACAGCCAGTCCTCTTCCAACAAATCCTCTTCCAAATCACTTTTGTAGCAAAAAGACAAACAATGACAGGTGAGTAGAGTTAGACATCAGCATGTTACTTAATACTGCCTTACATAATACTGTCAACTCTCTATTCAACTAGCAAGTTAAACCTGTTTAGGTAAACTCTTCTTAAAAAAAAAAAAAAAAAATATATATATATATATATATATATATATATATATATATATATATATATATATATATATATATATATATATATATATATATATATATATATATATAAAAAACACCCAGCACGCCCCTGCGGGCGGTTTATCCTTCAAGCTCGGGTCCTCTACCAGAGGCCTGGGAGCTTGAGGGTCCTGCGCAGTATCTTAGCTGTTCCCAGGACTGCGCTCTTCTGGACAGAGATCTCCGATGTTTTTCCCGGGATCTGCTGGAGCCACTCGCCTAGCTTGGGAGTCACCGCACCTAGTGCTCCGATTACCACGGGGACCACCGTTACCTTCACCCTCCACATCCTCTCGAGCTCTTCTCTGAGCCCTTGGTATTTCTCCAGCTTCTCGTGTTCCTTCTTCCTGATATTGCTGTCATTGGGAACCGCTACATCGATCACTACGGCCGTCTTCTTCTGTTTGTCTACCACCACTATGTCCGGTTGGTTAGCCACCACCATTTTGTCCGTCTGTATCTGGAAGTCCCACAGGATCTTAGCTCGGTCATTCTCCACCACCCTTGGGGGCATCTCCCATTTTGACCTCGGGACTTCTAGGTTATACTCGGCACAGATGTTCCTGTACACTATGCCGGCCACTTGGTTATGGCGTTCCATGTATGCCTTGCCTGCTAGCATCTTGCACCCTATATATATATATATATATATATATATATATATATATAATTCTCAACTTTTAACAATAATAATATTATTGCAATAAAAGATAAGTAATTTCAGCAGCATCTTGACCAATACAAGGGATGTAAAAGTTCTAAAACACAGGCCAAAATCCATTACACACATTTCAATGATAACAGCAGGTTGTGCCATTTAATATAATAAAGAGATGGATGCAATAGTTTACCTCTCAAGATCATGATCTTCACCTCTCCTTCTGCGTGATCGCTCAGCACCGGGTTTGTCATATTCATCAAAGTCAAAATCTGCAAAAAGGACAGTTGTGCTTCAACATTAGCTCTAACAAGAGCAACGTAAAATACTAACAGAAGGCTCCCACATGGATTTAGAGGTGGGTGGTAGGCGGCAAGCAGGATAGTGGCTCGAGCCACTTTTTTATCATTTATGCAGATCTGTTAAGACCAAATCACATGCGGCGTTAGTAAGATTTAACAATGAACAATCACTTCGTTACACATAAAGCAGGATAAAAATCACTCCATGAAAATAAATATGTCTGCATTTTCAACATGATTTGGGAAATCTGGCAACGGCTTAAAATAACTACAAAATATATAAAAATTTGTTTTAAGGTGAGACATAGCCCACATTTTCTTCATATGCCATAGGCCTATTATTCTCACTATGATGCTTGTTTTAGTGGGACCGTGTATCCATTAAAAATGGAGGAGGCTCCTTGCCTGTACAATTAAACTTTTACATTTACTTTGGAAATGTTGGTCAAAAACACTGAAGACTAGTGTCTCTTTTCTACCGGCCATGATGCAACACTTGAGCTGAACGTCAAGCCACACATGAATTTATGTCTTGGCAGGACTAACGCAGATGGGCATGTTTCTCCACCATCATGTTAAAGCTGAGTTGTAGTAAATCAAAATATATTAAAATATTTAAATTTTGGGTCGGAAACTAGCGCTTTTACGAATATATATTTTATGTATCTTAAAGCTAAGAAATTCCTTTAATATGTAAAGCATTAGACTAACATTATGGAATCGGGCTGCACAATTAATTGAATTTTAATCTCGATCACCATTTTGGCTTCCCACAATTAATTGAAATTGATCAAGCGACACTGAAAACGCGTGCTTCCCCAATGGAACACAAAGCAGAGGCAAATCAAGCGCTTCCTAAATCAGCACCTGACCACGTGCCTGCATGTGCCAATCACAGCTGTTCCCTGTGCAACAAAGCTTCAATTTTCCTGGACTAGTCTGGACAAGTAACATAATGTTAAAAGACAGAAATACAACAAACTTCAAATGTCTAATACAGCAGGTGGTGAAGAGAACATCATTTGTTCTTTGGAAATACTTTGTATTTAAGGCAAATTTTGTCAACCAACCAGCAACACAATGAACTTATTCAACTCCCTGAAAACACACCACAAACTGCTCTGCAATAAAGGCTGAGGGAAAAAGCAATGGGTGCTCAGACATCCATGAAAGTGAGCCTGTGCAGTGCATCAGTTTCCATCCAGCTCACAAAAATACACTGAAAAACCAATGCAATCACATTTAGCCAAAATAAGCACCCAATAAACACTTTGCATAATGAAAGCTTCAGAAAAATGATACATTTACTGGACTAAAGATGGGCTACCTCTCAGCGCAATCATTTTTCCAAAGTAGCAAAACCTGCACTATATGCAAACAATCAAAGGGTAAATAAAGAGGAATCTCTTTTCAAGTACTTTGCTACAAGTTTTAGTCATATCCATCGCCCAGGTTTGATTAATGGAATGAAATACTTTATATTTTCCTTCTAGGAGATGCACTTGAGTCAAGTGAATAAACACCTTGTCTGAAAAGTAGAGCAGGGCGATATGGCCAAAAAAATTTATCACGATATATATTTGAAAATTTGCGATAACGATATAACCGACGATATAATTGATGCGAGACAAAATACAACTCCACAATATTACTAGCGCAAAAAGACAACCTTCCATTTATTTTCACTTAAACAAGAAGCTGGTTTTTATGTACATTAAAGCTTTATAAAAATGTAACAGTGCAAATGCAAATTCCTTGCTGAAAGTTTAACCAAAAGGCATTTCCAGTAGAAATGGGCTGACATATCCTGAGCATAACCATGTATAATATCCACTGAAGTTAAAAAGAGGTGCTTTGCAACATTAAACTGCAGTGTGCAGTACGCATTTTTCAGACCATAAGGTGCACGGGATTATAAGGCACATTAAGCGAAACAAAGCAGTCAGATAAATCAAACTTTATTAAACTCATTCTTCTTGCTTCCTCCACTTCTGTACCATTGATTCATTAATGTTGAATTCTCTGGTAGCTGCTCTATTCCCATGTTGTTGCAGTATATTAATGACTAACCTCGTATTGTGGATGGATTATCTCAGTTGTTCTCCTGACTGAAGTTTGGTCCGTTTACAGCATCCTGCCATGCGATTGCATTTGTCTCTAACCATGAAGAACCTTCACGTTAACTTTTATAAGTGGAAAAGTGTTAGTGTTCGTCCTCCAGCTTCACTGTTTATGTTATGCTAACATAGCTGTGTCGCTAGCGATCACGTAGCACATCATTATATACCAGCTAGCCCAACTTCAGTAACCCTACAAACGTCACTGCTGTTTAGTTTCCTGTCTTCATTTATGTTGGAAGTGATAGCAGAGCTGTACGTTTGAATTTTTTCAGAAATCTCTCAGTCAGAACATGCTATATCATGCTTAGGTAACTAGCGAAACTAGCGAGCTAACTTCTGCTAGCTTCCTGCTAACTTCTAACTCCGTTAAATGTAATAACTTTTGTTTTCATGGATGCCTGGAAGTTGAACTTTATAGTTACACCTGGTAAAGCAGCAATGCTGATCGTTTTAGTAAAGATGAAAGAATTTAGACAGTTTTTAACTCTAAGTGATGCTGCAGTGTTGTTTGACCTGAAGCATACGGAGTTTAGGACCCAGATTACTCCCAGATTTAAGAGCATCTTAGAACGGCCGCTTGCATGTTCTGCAAAAAAATGTGCTTTGTTGTGTATCTGACGGACAAACACCAAACCAGTTCCACATCACGGAAGTTGCACCATTTTTACAAACCAATTCTGGTTCATCTGTTTCACTCAACAATCGGCCATGTGCGTATGAAAACAAAGGCACTGCGCATGCGCGTTTTACTCCCATTCTATCGCGATATTTCATTTTCCTATCGTTGCCTAACATTATACCGGTATTACCGTGAACAGTATAATATGGCCCAGCCCTACTGAAAAGCTTCTTTAGTTACCTGAAATGTAGCACAGTGTATTTTTCCTCAATAAAAGCAATCAATAATCAAATGATTGTCCATCTTTTTATTATTATTTTTTTATTATTTTGGCCATAATTTTGCAGCCCTGCAACAGACCATGTGCTTTTCACAATCTGAAATGCCCCTAAACTGCAAACACCCTGCTGCACATGCTCCTTACCCCAACAAACTGCCGTTATTGTTGCAATGACATGTGTATCAAGAGCCTATTACGCAAACTGATCAAACTCTTTGAAACCTTTCAGAGAAAGAACACAGATCGTCTATCATGGATGATCTTAATTTGTCACAGTAGCCAATTCAGGCAAACCAACTTTATTTATATAGGAATAGGTTAAAAAATACACATAATACAAAGGAGTGCAGTGTACAATGATGTGTACTCAATAAGCGATGGGCCTCGTGTCAATAAAAAGGCACATCTGATAAGTTTAAAGGCAGTGATCAATAACCCGATTTTAGGTTTTGTTTGAAAATGGCTAGCACTGACGCAGATTTGGCCTCCATTAAATCAATAAATGTTCCGTTCAAACGTTATAGACCTTGATGCAACTGGGGTAAAACTCACTGCAGCAACATGATCAATGAATGTCAAAGCAGCTGAGATATTAACCACTCTGATCAGAACTTTCAGAATTAAATCAGAGAGATAAAAGAACACAGATCAAATTATGTGGGCTCACCTAAATCTGAAGAACTCAATTTTAGCAGGTTTTCCAAACAGCCTTGAATAGAATCTGTCAGGCTCATTCTATTCAAGATAGCATCCCTACACTTAGAACACAGCAAATGCGCAAAATGCAGCCTCTGATTCTCTGAAAGCCAGACATCATATGAGCAAAAAAAGGGACGGATGCTCAAAATACTGACAAATTGAAATTGTTTAAATTAGGGATGCACTGACTGATCAGCCAGGGATTGGAATCAGTGCATTTTCAGCATTGTAAGCCCTCTATATCCAATTACCAGCCAGTGTGTTTCATACAGGCCACATACTAAAATTCCTATTAACATGCAAGCGCTTCAGTGTGAGTGAAAACAAAAAGTTAATCAAAGTAAGGCACGAAACTAGCACGAAAACATTTGTAACAACAAACTTAATAAGACACTTAAAACACCCTCACATAAACATTTTAAAGAAGCTACCAAACGCAACTAAAGCTAAAGCTATCCAAAACCATCCAGCTATCCATCAATCTAAAGACATCAGAGCCAGTCACAAAGCAGAAGCCTTGGTATGAGAGAAAAATGTCAGCGTCCTGTTAGCAAAAGTTGATTTTTCTTTGTGCACGCTATCAATTATACCCCTTAGAAAGAAAATCAGGATTGGCAAAAGCTGATAATGAAAGGTCACACAAAATAAATAAATAAAAATCAGACTCAACCAAGAAAATTGCGATCTCTACTTTGATTCTAAGACGGGTGGATATAACAATGTGCTCTGCTCTGCTGACTTCGACAAAGCTGGAAGAGGCTCAGGTAATTTAATTGTGATTTAAATATCAAGCTTAGCTCATGGGCGTCCTTCTACATCCATGAACCTTTCTCGCCTCTACCCATCTCGAGCAGACCATCCTTCATGACCCTCCCCAAAACTAAGGCTGGTGCTCCCTGACAGACAGTCGAGCATGAAACTTTTATCTGGTAAATTACACGATGTAATTCAGAATAATTTTCTGTTTTATCAGTAAAGTGTTAAAAGCTACACAGCATGGCGGGAGTCACTGCTGACGGTGGGAAGTCGGGTGTATCTGTAGTGAGAACGCTTTGCACCTTCAGAGTATTCAAACAGAATGAAGCAACACATCACGTCTTTCCCTCCAAAAATAATTCCAATAATTAATAAAGATAAAGCGAATGGAAGCATGTCGGCCAACAGCAGCACAGCCAACCATTAAAAACAAGTTTAACAATGAACTCCCACTGGTAGACATTTTCATCATTCACAGAGCCTACTACCTTGTCTACAGTCTATGGCAACGTCAACGAGAGAGCCACTTGTGCTATTAAGTACCAAACAACTGTTGCAGGAAGCATGTGTCACACATAAACACACACAAGGCATGACATGCAGGTTTCCACCGGCAGTGTGCTCAGAGGTTAATAACTGTGTGTCAGTGATGCAACAAGAACTATATTCAAGACCCTGAAAATAATGTAGCAAAATTTAATTAACCTATTATCAATTTTAATTTTTACATTTGCACATTTTCTGTTCTGGCAAAAGTTATTCTACTCAAAGGGCAAATTAGCAGCTTTAAAATGGGCTCTTGAATCTGGGTTGCCTAATAATTCAGTCTCTGCTCATCTAATTATTCTGTATCTGTGCTTTCAGCTCGAAAATCTACTCTGACAGTAGAGCCTGATAAAGCTGCCATTTTTAAATAACATCCTAGAAAAGCAGCCATGCACTGAGCATGGGATTTCAACAGAAAAACTGTTGTACAGTTGACCGCCATCAGTGTCAACAATAATTATGTATGAGTCAGTTGTTTAATGGACTGCTAAAGGCACGAATCACAAACTCTTACATTTGGCATTGAAGTTAGGCTAAAAAAGTTTCTGCATTCATGCAGTGCAGGAGAATAACTGGTTAATTTAACATATGAACTTGACAAAAAGAAAGCCCATAGCATTCCAGTATGCTCATGCTGTCAGAAACGGTAATCAAAATAAAATATCTAAGTGTGATTGCTTGCTAAATTACATACAGGCAAAAATACAGCCAGAGCTGGCCCATAAAGACAAATAAAATAACCCATAAGAAGAAGTAGATGGAAAAAACCAAACAAACAAGTAAAAAACAAAACATAAAATCTGTTTTTGGTAAGAAATCTCATGTCTAATGCCTGTAGTGGCTCTTTACTGCTGTTTAACAAAGTCCCAATGCAGTGTGTTTCATCATGACTTGTTCAGTGGTGCATATCAGACAGCTAGCAAGATGTGGTCTTATTTAAACGCTATAATATTTCATTTAAATTGTATTTATACAGGGCCAAGTGACAACAACAGTCGAATCAAAGCAAGTTATATTGTATGGTAAAGGCCCTACAATAACAGAGAGAAACCCCAACAAACAAACAACCACCCTTTAAGCAAGCACTTGGCAACAGTGGGGAAAAAGAAAGCAGGAAGAAACCTCTGCAGGAGTAGGCTCAGGAAGGGGAAGCCATCTATTGCGACTGGTTGCAATATTTTTATTTTAGGTTGCCGCCAAGTCGCAATTCAGTCATCCAGTGTGAGGTCCTTCATCCAAGTCAGTATGGCCTCCTAAATGTAGTCTGCCAATGTAGTAGCAGAACTGATGTGTAGAAAATAGGATTGCAGCTGTTTGATGCATTATCATCCTCTTATTTATACTGAATAAAGTGACATTTTTAACTGCCCCCTCCAGCAATCTCTTAGAGATCCAATCTCTGTATGGGTTTTATTTGAGGTAAAAGCCATTGGTCAGTCCGGCCTTGGGGTCCCAACCAATTCCAAAATCCAAATGATCCCAATTTTGTTCAAGTGTTTAGAGTCTGGTGCCTGTATTTTACCGCTTGTAATCAAATGTATTAACTCTTACTGTAATTGTGATCGTAAGATGGCCTCTACAAAGCAATGCTATCTAAACACAATGTAGGAATCACTATGGGGACATACGGACCGCGTTAACTGCGTCATAGTGCCCTTATAGAAATGTGCAGTTGTGAGTATAGCTACGATACTGGCGAAAAAGCCATAGAATAACAGCCTGCACTGCAGGTAGTTAGGTGCATAATCAGTGTTAATCATCCATAAAAGAGTATGTTGTGGGGGGTGGCGACTACCTTGAGCTATCAAAATTAGCTATCGATAAAAGCGCTACTGCGATCAAAAAGGGGAAAATACCTGATTAGAGAACCATTATATCTGCTTTAAAATTCAAGAGAAAGCAAATAGGACCCATGGCTTATTTTATATTATGCTTAGCTATTCAGGAATCAAGTGGTTTTTTTTTCAATCCCACCAGATACCAGACTAGCAGCGAGCGTATTTGCAAATAATGTTAGCAAACAGGCCAAAAAGGAAATTCAACGCTAATCAGCGCTTGACTTTGTCCTCAATGTATTAACAATAGCTTTGGGAATTATGCACAGCTGGAGCGTATTACAAATTTAAACTTGTTGAGTTAACGTTGTGTCCGGTATTTTCGTCTGCTTATATTCGTTTTCGTTTTACAAAGCTGGTTTAGCTAATGGCTAGCGTGCGGCCTTCTCTCATTGAAGCCGTCTGTTGACAGTACGAACGAGCTAAGTTAGCTTGACTTAGCTCTGAGGCTAACTTAACACTATCGACAAAATCAACTGATATTACTCACCCTGGTCGTTGGATGACATGATGCAAGGCCCGTCCCGCTTAAAGTGTGATTACTGTACTGCAGAGTGCATTTAATCTTCAGTACTTCACCATTTTCATGGTTTAAAATATGAGACTGGCAAGAGCTTCTATGCGGCAATGACTTCAGATCACGACCAGGATACAAGCATGCTAGAGATGGGTTTGCAGCGATGATGCATTGTGGGTGGGGAAAGTCCAGCTCCCTGGATCGGTTTGCTGCAGGAAATCGAGCTCTCTCCGTAGACATATGTTCGCCCTCTACTACTAGGCTACATGCAAGATGAGGGAGGGATATTTACTTTACATCTGGATAAGGTATGAAGTTGACTTCGTATTAGTTCTACAAAAAGCATACATCATTAACACAATAATAAATCTGAATATTATGTGGCATATTGGTAAGTAAGTGTATTACCTATAAATTCAAAGTGACCTTTTCAGCCTTTTTTCAGGTTAGGGCAGCTGTGGCTCTGGAGGTAGAGCGGGTCTACCATCAGGCTGGTGGTTTGATTCCCAACACTTTTAGTATGCATGATTTACTGGGGATACTGAACCCGCAGTTTCCCCCGAGCGTGAGCGTGTGAATTCTTAAAAGTCATTAGGCATAGAAAAAAAATTGTGTATGTGTTTGATTGGATGAATAAGGACTGCAGTAAGAAAGCACTTTAAATGCTCAAATAGAGTTCTGCACTACATAAGTACCAGCTCATTTACAAAATTCAGTACTATACAAAACTTTATTGAAAAGTATAAAATGAAGGGTACATTGCACTGCAATACCTTTAATCTATTCTCCTTTTTGTAGTTAAGCATCATCCACAGAGGAAAAAGAGATGCACATTTTAAGTTCCTATGCGCTCTCTGTTCTTTAAATGTTTTCTGCTTCTTTCCCCCACAGCTTTAAACATTCATGGTACTCATTCAATTTTTAATAATCATTTAAGAATGAACATGCTTTAGCTGGATTAATCCTGCCCTCAAACCTCTCCTTGTAATGTTTTTCCAAGGTATGAAAAATTAGGATTTCCACCTGTGTTGGGGAACTACTTGCACTAATGGAAGGATAATGTTATAGAAACATAATGGTTTTTGTCATGCATTATTTCGGCAAGGCTGATGAGGTTTTTATAACACTTACACCAGTGGTAATCCTGTTATAAATAAAGCCTTTTTTAAATTCTAGTTTTGCAGTTTTATTTTTCTAATTCCAAAAAATACATTTTAAAACCAAAACTTTTATCTTCCTTTTTGCTATAAAAAACACACCTGTACTCTTGCACAATATCAAAGCTTTAGTGGAGACTGTTCCCTAAAAGGGACAGTGGTGCTAGGTACTTCCTTATCCTTTTGCCAAGTCTCAATCAACTCTCTGATAACTTTGCTCCCTAAAGGAAGAGTAGACAGCTTCTGCACTAAGAAAAAACAATGACTAACAACAAAAATCAGGAGTCTTTTTTCTGATTGAATCCGAAACTTGGAAAAGGAAACTAATTCAGTCCCCTGCTCAGCTGAATATGCTATTTTGCACACATGAAATCATGAAGAACAGAAGAAATACTTGTTATCTTTAGAAAGGAAACAACCTCAGGCATTCAAAAGGTTGCATTTATTGTCTTGGCATGAGATTTTTTTTTTCAATACAGAGAAGAGATCACAAACTGGCTTAGAACACTTGAAACTCATGAATAATACAAAATATTCTGGTTGTTAATTGGATTCCATATGTTTCAGTGCCACATAAATACATTAACACTAGAACAGAGAACAAAGAGAAACTTCTTTCCATTGGTCAGCTTTATGCTAGTGGGTGAAGTTTGCCCTTAGGGTGTCTGCTAGAAAGCCTCAAGGCAGAAGACTTTATGAAGTCTATGGTAAGCTAGTATAAAAAGTGAAACGTGTTGGAATAGGGAGGAGGTAAGGGTGGATGAATGGGCAGAGCACAAGACTTTCTCCTGGGAGACACCTGGAGTTTGTGTCCCATGTGAAACCAAGAGTCAACTTTGGCCTTTGTTAGGCTTTGTTTTCAGTTGTATTTTAGTTTAAACACAGGCGTAACAACTCTGTAACGGGCCTGGGGCAGATATTTTTTGGGCCCTTACTGCCACCAGAGCAAAAACACCATCTCACATTCTCTCTATATTTCTCAATAATCAATACTATCAACAACATCATTCTAGCTTTTGAACAGCACTGTGGACAGAAGCTGCACTCAGAAGTCGGAGAATGGACACATTTAGTGCTCGTTTAGTGCTATAAACTCGACTAGTTAAAGTGACATGAAGACAACTGTATTACTATAAACATGGAACAAAGGAGAGAAGCCCATTGACCACATTCAACAATCATTTCCAGTCGACCAGCTTCTAGATGTATTTTCACATGTAGGTGGTAATAATGTTTCAGTCATTTAGAAAAAGAACTTTATCTTAGCAACACATTGATAACACTGCTCAAATACAAAGTCTATCATCCTGCTCTCTTCTCTCCTTCCTCTTCTGAGCACCACATTTTTACTTTGGCTTGCTAAATATAATTTATAATGCTGCTATGCTGACAAAGTCCTCTATAGTACAGCCTACAGAAAACTTGATGTCAACAAGTTCGTGCACATCATCCATGGGCACCAAGGTCAAGAAGACAAGTAAAGTATTTCCCAGCATATTTGTCACCAAGACTTTTCAGAAATTCAATTCATAAGGAAAATGTATATTACATAAATCAAGTTAGCTAGAACCATGGCTTAAACATACGGTGAAACATTTATAATAGAACAAAGCAAAAGATCATGATATGAGCTGTGGAAGTTTGTGGGGTTCTCTTCCACGGTCTTCACGCTGTACAGGCTCCAGTGATTCTTTTAAAAAGCAGCTGAAGACATTTCTATACAGACAAGCTTTTAATTCATTTGTTGTTTTATTTTTTCATTTTATTGTCTTATATTTATTTCTGGTTTTATTGTAAAACACTTTGTGATTTCTATCTGTGAAAAGTGCTATTTATATACATTTTACTTACTTTTACTTACTTATGAGTTAAAACAAATCCTTTTACAGTCGGTAGCAAAAGTACCTTCATCAAATTAACTGTCTATATGTAGAAAAACTTAAAGGCAAGCAGCTTTACATTGTTTCATGGTTCAGCCAATAGAATTCATATTTGTCATATTCTATTTGAAAAACATAAAAAACTCAACAACTTATGGCAACGGATATTTAAGATTCTGCACAGTATCTATCCCAATGATCAAACAAAGAATGAGAACAAAAGCTCAGAGTTCCTCGAACTGTTTCCCTTCTATTGAAGCATTTAGATGACACTTGGGTTGATTTGATCTGCTCATCAAAGACTTGTTTAAGTAGCCATTATTCGCTTGTTATAAATATGACTTCCCCCTATTTTACAGAAGAAACTTGATTATTACCTATCATTATATGTCAGATATTGTCAGACTAACAGATATTAAGAGAGTAAGTAAAGTAAGTAAAGTAAAGTAATATCAGCAAGACCAAAAGCTCAATGAAAGCTTTAAAACAAAAATGATGCCAATTGCAGAATTTGATAAACAAAGGATGCAAGAGTCAGAAAAAGAACTGCAATGGCTACTGTTGTGGTTATCTTGATAGTGGTCTGTGAACCAAAAAGGGGAACAAAAAGGCCAAATGGATGATTGGATTAAAACACAGTATTTCAAAGTGACTGAGTTGAAAAGAGGAAATCTATTTACTGATCACTTAAGTTAGAGATTAGCGTATCAGTATCATAAGTGTGTAAGACATGGTAGGAATAATTAAATCTGAGTGTATCTTTTCTCTGGAGTTGCACTGAGTTGTACTGACTTTCACCGAAGAGAAGTGGCTCATTCTTCAAACATGCGACAGCCTCTAGTTTGCATGTTTATGGAGAAGCAGGATTCACACCCTAAATACACCTAAAAGCTATGCAAGGACCTGAAGTAGGGCTGGATGTTCCTCCACAACCAACGGACCACCTGCCCCAAACAGTATTTAGTGTTAAAATTGTTATAGATATCATAATTTCTAAAAATGTGTTTAAAATTGACTAAATTTAGAAATAGAAGTACCTTCTTACAATATTAAGAGACTATAATTGAGAAGGTAGTTCATATGGATAAAAATATTATTTAAAAAAGTACTATTAAAGCAATGACATGGCCTAAATTCTTTGCGCATTCTTCACATCCATATTGGCAATTATACACATATATATATATATATATATATATATATATATATATATATATATATATATATATATATATATATATATATATATATATATATATATTTGGCATAATATGTAATAACAGCAACTTAACAATTTCTATTTAGCTAACAATTAGCTAAATTAATAAAATGGCCACATATTGATATTCATCTTCCAGCATGTCCTGACTGTGAATATTTTTAACATTAGCTAAGTCAATATATTGAAGGCATCGCTTATATCCCCCCCTTTTTTAACATTTAGTGTTGGGGTTTGGACATTTCTGTTGTTTGGCTGTTGATATGAATGAGAAAGGATGGGGAGGGGTAGTTTGAATGCTCTTCTTCCACATGGTCCTAGTGCATGCAGTGTCTCCCTGGTTGTTAAGTATTACATTTGTTTATAGACTGTAAGTAGTAGAGGGGTCCAATTCTGCATTTCCTCTTTGTACGTATACCCCACCGTCTACCACTTTTTAATAACAACCGTAAATTCGACTGTACAAAAATCAGTCAGGGTCCATAGATGGTCATTGTTTCTGGAATTTCTTCAGTGGGGGTCTCTGATCTGCTTTGCAGTCAAATTTTATGTTTTGATATCTGGAGGTGGCATCTGAATGTGCAGAGCTTCTCTCACTCACATGAGTTGTAGCTTTACTTTCCCCTGCAGGCAGGTATCATGACTCATCAGATCTGTTATTTGCTGCAAAGCTGTCAAAGTTAAAAAACAAAAAAACAAGTGCTTGGTTTTCAGTTTTAATGTAACAGAGTACAGCTGTCATGTAAATGCTTGTCCTTTTCAAATGGTCACTTTGGCTGAAATTCAAAATCTGGCCTTATCTTTATTCATTTCACTCCTTTGATTTTTCTTCCCTGTAAGGTCACAGCCTGCTTATCTCAACGCTATTTTCCCCCCCTCTTTTGTGCTTAAGTCTGGGAGTCAAAGTTTCGTCTGAGTCTGGCCGTTAGACTACAGCAGAATTCTAACCCCCAAATTCCTCTTGGGCTGACAAACGTCAACAAAGACCCCGAGAGACACCAAAGAGAGGTGAGCAGTGAACTGAAGCCTCATTGTATTGGCTCATTATGGGGTCCCGCAGTGAGGAAGAAGCTATTTTGTAGCACCACAAGGTCAATATCTGAAAGCCAGGGTGATGGAGGGGATATGCTGTGAGATTTTTAATTTGAGAAAGTGTAACGGGACTTTGTTAGTGAAATATAGTCGGTGAATTCTAATAGACTGCAGCTACTGATAGACAAAATGCGGACTTTGCCTTTATTTTTTCTTTTAAACTAATATGAAAAGCTGTTTATCCAAAGCATTGCGAATTTGCAGACACACCCAATACTGTGCTGAAATTTAACAAGCCCATATTTATAATAGTTTCCAAGTTGGAACCAAAATTGTATCTGGCAAGACCCATTGCAGGTGCTTTTATAGCCCATAACATGCTTTCTGACATTATAAAGGTCTGGTGTTTCAGCCTCCCAACCTCTGCAGGTGCAGTCCATATCAATACATATATTCCACACCTCATTACATGTTCACTCACAACATCTGTTTTCAAAGCTATATAAGATATTTCTATGCTCCATGGATCTACTTTCCCAGGAATTTTGATTTTACTTCCAAATAGATTTGAAAAGGGGACCTGTCACACTCTATTATGCTGATCTCAATGATTCTGTGCTCTGTCCAAATCCAGCGGTTTTCCATAACAATGCAAATTACAGGGTGCAAAGCCGAAGGAGACAAGACTTGTTATTCTCCACCCAAAGGACAGAGGTTCTTTACAACAAACTCGCCTGTATGCCTTGTGTAGACTTTGACAGAATATAAATGCCAACTTGGAAGTTGTTTTGTGCCAGACAATGAGTTTTAGATGTCAGTTCATAAGGATCAGCAGCTGTCTGGAGAAAGTGATGCTAAGGCTGTGGGATGGGGTGGGGTGGGCTGTAATGGTCTGTAGGAATATTTTTGTGAATGAATGAAACTTTGAAAGAAAGAAAAAAAAAATCAGCCGAGACCTTCTGATGCTGATTTGGAGATTCAAATTGGTTCAGTTTTCTCAATAAGGGGAAAGTCCTTGGCAACATGGAAACTATTAGGGTTAATGTATTCAACAACTTTCTTTTTCATCATTGTGCATAAAATCAATAACTCTAGCATTATGCAGACCGTATCTATCAAAGCTGTCTGGCCTTTATATGTATTTAAACATCTATCTATCCATCTTGAGGAACATGCTACATTTTTAAAAAAGGGTATGAATGAATATAACTGTCTTAACCCTAAAATGTTAACTGTTTTAGACTATATGCTTTTTCTTGAATACACAACACCATGCATCTGTGCCTTTTTCCCAGCGTGGATAGGCTGCAGTCAGTGACCCACATCTCAGCGCAATGAACTGCTTAACTCAGACTGTTGTTTTATTCAGTGCACTGTCAACAGACGGCTGAGGAGGAGGAGGGGCGGGGCTTACGCTTATGGCCCATTATTATTGGACACTAGATTCGACTCGTCTTGCCCATTGGCCGCTCGCGCTGTCGCTCTCGATCTGTTATCGCCGCTTCCCGCGCCATTCGGCGTGCACGCGCATGCAGGACCAGGCACGTAACCGTTTGGAGACTGTCTGGAGTCTGTCTGAAATAGATAAAATTGAAAATGGACTTTTAGATATCTGTGTTCATTTACAAGGAAGCCGCCTGTTGGAAAATGGGATCTTTGCTCTCCTCCTCGAGCGCCTTCGCCCACCAGTCGCCACGCTCTGGCAAAAATGTAGATTTTTTTTCTAGATAAACGTTGTGAAAGTTTTTTCTTCTGCAGTCTATCAGGAGACAGCTCTTTATGCACAGGTAGGTACGGCAAGCGTCAGAGTGAGAGTTGCCCAGTGTACTGCAGCATTACACAGCTGGTTTTTATTTTATTTTATTTTTTATTTATTTTTTAAATTCATTTTTAACCTGTTTATTTGTGAATGTTAGCTATGTGTTTTTGACTAAAAAAAAAAAAAAAAAAAAAAACAGAAAACAGTTAAATTGCAGACCTTAAAATCTAAGGCAGCTTGTTTTACGTAGCAGACTGTAAAAAATAATAAAATAACGCATATTGTGATATTTTTATTTACTTGTATAAATTCGACTAGCAGTAGCTTCTTTTGTTGTGGAGGCTTCACCTCATTCACTACTTCAGGAAGACGCGCAGGTGATGCACCTTTGCTGACGTGAGGTTGTTGATTAACCCCATGCTCGCTTTAGCTACCTGTTAGTCAGCAGACACCTGAAGGCAAATGCTGCCTTCGGTGGACTCTTCTATTCTCAGTTTAACCCTTTCAGCTACACTGACAAAAAAAAGACCACATTTTTGGTTACAATGCATTTCTTTTGCAAGTAGACGCACATTTACGGAATCTAAATTCGTATATGTGACTACAGGGTAGTGGAAAATGAACACTGTATGAATTCTTTTTCTTCTTTTCCTATCTTTGCTTGTGCTCTGCAGGGAATCACCCTTCAGCCCTGGAGTTCAAGAGGAGTGCACCATCCAGAAGGCAGCCTACAAGAGCACAGAAAGGTTGGTTGCTGTGCGCATTAGGCTAAGATAGAGATTTTTGAACTGACTTATAGTGTGGGTTGATGTTATGCAGGATGTTGTTAGCTGTGTAAATTAACTGAAAATTTTCCTCAAAACATGATATTAATATTTGAATTCTAAAAGTTTTCAGAATTTGACCTGAACTTCTCCCTTTTGTAGCTTCAAAGTATAATAAAACACTTACTGTGGATAAAAAAAATACATCTAGAAATCTATACTATATTCAAAATGCACACATATTTTAATAAATGTAATAAATATGGCTACAGTATTGCACCAAACTGAAATCCCTACGTGTGCTTTTAAACATCTTTTGTAGCCCAGCCTGGATGAATTTGGTTTGACCACCGAAAGATGTCTTTGTCAAACAGTTTCTTATCCTAAAACACAAGACTTTACAGAAAACAGAAATATTGGTAAGGCTTTAACAACACGATCAAAGTAATCTGTGTGCCACTGTGGCTGTGTGCCTGATGTGCTGCTGCCACAGACTAGTCTAGACACTTTTCCTCCTTCACTGCAGTTGTCTGCAGACAGTGCGGTCATATGACTTGGGGAGAATTCCTCCCTCCTTTCAGTGTCTGCTCTTTTAGGGCAAGATGGCTGCTAAAGTATTGTTGCAACCCATGACGTATATATGAATCAACGTAAAGGAGGAAAACGGTGGCAAAAATGGTCACACGTCTTGTTATAAATGACAACAAGGTAGAAGGGGTAGTGAATATCAGCTCTTTTCACAGATTTTTTTTCAAACCTACATTTATTGTAATCGTCAGCTCAGTTATTTCTTCGGTCGATTATTGATTGTTACTAGTTAGCATCCTTGGATCAGTGCAACCCAGTAAATGGAAAGTTGCAATGTTTTTGTGCAGTTCTTGACTATCTGAGAGCTTTCCTCCCCACTTCTTTCTCTTCTGCTGCATGCCGGTCTTTTATAGGGGCGCTTGGTAGCCATTTTGTCTGATTCATCACTGCATAAGGCTTGCAGGGTATTCCAAAATTTGTCGTGCAACTACTCAGCATTTCTGAGCATTTGGCCCAGCACCTTCAGAAGGCTGTGGTCTCAACAGGAATACGCAGTACAAAATGCAGTCGTGTTCCAGTGTTGTTGAAAATGAAATTTGAGAGTGTGAATGTTTATATTTTTGTGTTCATAAAAAATCCAGCGAGTCTTAGACAAATAGTTTACTAAAAAGTAACCTAACATAGGAGAAAGCATTACTTGGAATAACGATGTAGTCTGTAAGATTATACTTTAGTTTTTATGATTTGTAATTTTTTATTTTAAAGCTTTTGTCGCTTTAGACTTGAATGAGTCTTGTATTAACAGCCAGTGTGTTCATACCACAGGTAGTGCTGTAAAGTGGGATGCACGATAACAGAAGAAAAAAAAGTGTACAATGTCTTTGGGAGATGCATTGCTTCACCTGAAGTGGATATTGATTTATAACAGTGGTATTACGCTATTGAAAAATTATAGCTGCGGTAGTAATGCTTTACAGAATCCTCTTTAAAGAGAGGGAGGCAGGCAGTATTAACTTTGACTTGTAAAAGTGCTTCAAGCTTTCCTCTGACATTACGAGTTATTTCCACTGCTTAAGTCTGTGATGTTTATCTGTTTGCCATATCAGTGACCAGCCTGGACAGATCTCTTCATTAACACCTACTTAGTGCATACTCTTCTGATGTCTGACGGCTTCTTTAGTCTCATCCTTTTCAGGTGTTTTTGTGAGCTTGTTGATCATGTAGCCACATATAAAACATGCAGTATTTTTGCAGGCCTGTCCCTAACCTGAACCAGTGTCTGACAAAAAATGATTGGAAATGCAATTAGAAAGGTAAGAAATGCGCGCAAAGCAGTCTTATATTTCTTTTTGATACCTTTTAAAATAAATAAATAAATAAATAAATATGTGATTTACCTACAGTAGCACAATAACACAGAATAGCGAGCCATTTTGGGGGTGTATGCCACACAGAATAATACGTTACTGATTCATTTTCAGATTTTTTTTGTTCTTTTTTTTTTGTAATGCAGTTTTAGTGAAATGTCTTACTTATTATTTGTAACTGTGACCACAATATTAATTAAATGAGTATTTATTTAATCACTACTACCTCCAATCAAACTGTAAATTAAAGCGATGCATCGCTTAAAGCTAACTTCAAATAAAATCATTCCTAAATTATGTATCTGTAATTGTGTCAGCTACCATAAAGTGAATAACGATTGCAGCTTAAGTGTTTCTGCACAATTACGATTTGTTTTTAAACTGTTTCAGCCACACTTACCGTCTAGCCAATATGGCATTTATGTGTGGGGACTTTTTAGCCGCAGACTTAGTTGGAATAGTTTGAAGAAAGCTGTGATAAACAAGAAAAAAACAAAGTGTTTAATTTAATCCTTGGCATTTCAGTTTTCTGCTATGTTCTGTGTGGTGCAAAAGAATGTGAGCGTTGACTAAGACACACAGTTGTCCTGTAATGCTTTTTTTTCCCTTTCATTTTCACAGGAGAGCCCTGGTTTCTTGAAGTCTGTCATGCCTTCATATGTTTGACCCTGAAGTATACCCGCCCAAATGGTAAGATCTGTGTTGACCTGTTCATTAGAGCACATTTGGGCACGTTTAAAGTTGAGAAAAGCAATTCAAGGAATGCTTTAAGGTGCTGCAGTGAGTGAATGCGATTGCCTGAGGGAAATATCAGTCCGCTGCACACCAGCATTTCCAGAGCTTGAGCTCCTGCCTGCAATGCCAGTTCTGCATGATATGATGGTGAGACTTGGCTAATCAAATCCACTGCTGTCATTCACTATTTTTTTATTTTATTTTTTTACCAACACACATTTTTGATCTCTTCATAATATAATCATAGATATGGATCTTATAAGTTATACTTGAGGCGTTGACTGGAAAATGCTGATGCAAGAGGCGCTCTGAATCTTCATACTGTTTTTCTATTGGATGATTGTCTCCACCCACAAGTGCAGTCACGAGGTCTAGCATCATGATGATGTCTGGGAAAAACAGGCTTTTCGTGGGTTATTTCTGTGCACATACAAACTAAAATCTGAGCCTGTTTCAAAGCATTGCTCTGTACAGCAGCAGCACCTGCCATTGTCTCCTGTAAATGGTGGGATGTTTAGCTCACCAGGCTTTTGCTACGTACTGACGCAGTTTCCTTTGACAATGGTGTGTCATTTTTTTTTTCTTTTCAAATCAAGGTTTTCTCTGTATTTAAGATGTCTCCTGGCAGTCTGCCAAAACATGGATCCATTTCCCTTTTCTGCTCTAACAGCTGCACAGCTGTGACCCTCAGCCGGTCTTAGCCATCGATATCGCAAAGCCATCAACGTCCATCTTAGGTTTAGGCACTGGCAAAAGAGAAGAACTGTAATGTAGCACGTAGAAAAGGAAATCTGAGCTCTCAGCATAAATCCTAACAGAAAACGGCACAACTTGTATGAACTAAAACTTTCCAGTCAAAGAGATTTAGGGGTATATGTGAAACGTACTTTTAGCGTAGTGGTAGTAGTATTTTAGTTTGTCTTTTAAAGTTTTAATTTTTGTTCAGTGCAGTGTGTTTTTTCTTATTGCCGTAATGCTTTCTTTTTTCATTTTCAAATGTTTAAATTGACTTTCAAATGTTTTTGATGCCACGTTTAAGATGATTTACTGAAAATGCTCATCACCTCAGATTTAAATCAAAAGTATTAATTAAGCGCCAGCGTAATATATTCTAATAACGTACTATTAAAAGTTTAACATGGAATACATGCTTTAAAACGTGCAATACACATATTTTGTTATTTGTTATTTATTGAAGTCTATCAGACTTAAATGACGATCACTAAGTCACGCCATGTAAATGATCATTCGAGAGAAGATTCTGAAGCAATAAATGTTTGTTTGATTTTTGATTTTAAATTTTATTTGCTCTGTAAATTGTCGAAAAGTTATAGGCATTCGGCGATAATAAAAACGCGCATTAACATAATACATTTACACGATTAATAAAATGTTTTTTTTCCAGCGTGTTGTGCATCTTAAACCTTTTATATTTTTTGTAATAAAATTTTAGCGGCATTAACGGTTTGATAGCAAATTTATTTCTGATTTGTACGATTATTACGCATTGTTCGTATTTATTGAAGTTATTTTTAATCGTTTATTTAAACACAGTTCGTTTTTATTTTATTGAGCAGAGTGTATAAATCTCTAAAATGTAATGAGAGTAATAAAATATTGTTTGTATATTATAGAATAGTATAGAAAAGTTATGCTTATTGACGCTAAATTATATTAGAGCGATATAGTGTTGTATTTTTGTGTGTGTTAGATTTCAGTCAGGCTCTTATAAGTGATGCATGTTTTTAATGAAGTTGTATTAGCTAATGACTGCACTGGAAAGTAAAGTCCACCCATTGCAACGTTTATTTTAAATGTACTGTATAAAACGATGTAGAACTGCTAGTTTGTCTTACGAAACTATTTAGTTAACCTTTACCCACCCACTAAATACTTGTTTTCCTCCACTTATGTAAAGCCACACTGTATTCTGATGCCATGTAACACAGCAGTGGCTGTCAGTAACATTAAGCTGGGTCTGTGCTTTGTTGCCATTAAAATAGAGAGAGGAAAAGGGACTTTGGATTTATGCATGTGTTTAGGTGTTATGAGGCCAGGAGGCAGGTCAGAATTACCAAACCTATAGATTAATGTCAGACCTGTTAGATTTTGTTAAAAAAATAATTAAATGAATTTTAAAAATGAGCCATGCTAAACCATATTAAGTTCAGCTTATGCATGCAGGTGGTTTAGATAGTTTCCACTTGAAATTATGATTACTAAAACGAAATTATTTCAGCTGAAATCCTGATTGCGTTGAACACTTATTAATATTTATTATTAGTTCATTTGACTGCAGATGCTTTTGTTAATAAGCCTAAATTGTTTTCACCGTTTTGATCCAATGTTACTTTTCAAAATGTTTCTTTAAGTGGTTCCATTAAACCTTAATAACAGAATAATAAAAAGCTGTTTATCTGTTGAATTTTTCTGTCGCTTTGAGCCAAAATAACATTTTTGAAGTATTGAATTGATCTTAGGTCAACAGTAGGATCTTGGCTTGGAGATAACAGACCTTTTTTTTTTTTTTTTAAGTTTTCTTTTATTTTAAATCACTAAAGAATCACAGTCGGCACACACTCACTGAGGTTGGGAATGTAATCTGCAGCCACAACATCATATCACATGAATATTAGTTCTTCATTAGCAGAAGGCTGCCTGCCTGAAATTCCACATTGACTTCAATGTAAATGTCACGGTTATTTCTGAGAGTTGTGAAGGTAAGTAAATAACCTCTTTTCGTTGACTGGAGTGTGTTTGCTTGCATTTGTTACAACTAGCTGTGATCCAGCCAGTCTTAAGATGTGCACACGCAGCATGTCTGTTCCCACTCAGCTGCGTTGCATTGACAGCTTCAGCAGTACTTCCTGGTTTCATTTGATTGCAAAACCACCTCTGACTTTTAAATGGAGTGTGCTCATTTACAACACCCTCATAAACGATACAAACAAGGTCATAGGGCCTGGTGATCACTGTTTGACTGCACTGCAAGGCTGTGTGCTTGCTTATAGTGAGCAACAGCCTCAATAAGTACTTACCTTCTGGGAGGAAACTTTTGGGTTGAGGTGAACTTCTGCTTGTGTAACTCTTTCTCTGAGATGTCAACACATAAGATTTTACAGTGGACTACGGCTTTGAAAATGACCTTAGTTATACAGTTTGTTTGTGTCAAAAGACATGTATGCTTTTACAGTAGTGTTTAACATGTTGCACAATGCTTTTTGGAGATTTTATTGTTCGTAACAGTATTCGGCTTTCTAATGAAGGTTTGAACGTGCAGTAAATAGTATACCAGTGCAATAGTCACTATATAAAGCTTGACTCGTATCATTATTAAAGGACAGATTTTTGTAATTAGGAAGACAAAACACATTCTTATTGTGACGAGTTATTAGATATTGTTTTGTGCATATTTTAATCAAGACATCTTCTAAAATTGATAGCTGCTTGGTTGATCAGCTACTATCACCATGAGTGAGTATAAACATCTGGTAAGATGATAATATGGCAGTTCGAGAGTCCTCCTTGCCTCCGTGTAATATAGTACACATCGCCATCGTCTACAAATTTTGGTTATTTTAACAAAAGACATACTTGGGGTAAAGTGTAACTTGTTGCATTAACTTTATATTCACAAAAACGAAGATGTAAGAATAAATCTGCAAAATACTTTTATAGTGAAAAGTCAGAAACGTCATTTGTGGAGTAGCCAGTAGTTTGGTGCAAATAGTATGTAGAGCAGATCGGTGTGTATGTTACTGCTTTATATTTTTGTCATTTGTTTCATATCTTACAAAAACTGCTTCGTTAACATACAAAAGCATTAAAATTTCACCACTGCGGTGGCTTTGGTAAAAGTTTCCCTCAAAGCTGGATTTCTGAGACTTGAGGGTGCACTTGCATTTTTCCCTAATTGGGTCTTATTTGAACACACCTGGAATACCTGCTTTCATTCTGCCATTTGACCTTTTGTGAATTAAGACGGCAAGACAGAGTTAGAGCTCATCAACCCTGCGGTACATCATACTGAGGGAAGGCTGCACCATGACTAATTAGTAAATCTCACTTCTCTCTAAGGTGAAAAACTGATTTCCTTTGCAGAGTGTGGGGGTTGATGAGTAAATACCCACCTGCACTAAGTTGCAGTAACCTAATAAGTCTCCCTGGACTTTGAAAGTGAATATTTCATATTTCACTTATCTCCAACAGCTTTTCTGCATGTCTTATATCTGACTCCCAAACCTTAAAAGATGGGTAAGACTGCACCCACAGACTGCAGGATCTCTCTGTCACACAATGGCGTGGAAAGGTCAGGCCTAATGAAGTCGGGGGTTTGACCCCTAGTATTCAGTGACTTTGCATGGGCTCCCATCCCACTGCTGCAACCATGCCGGTTAATCCCTTTTTGATCCTAATTGATAGGCATTAACATGATCCTTATCCAGGAGCTGTGTTTTGTCTTCCACAGCCCTTCTCTCTGGGTGTCAGTGACACAAAGTGTGAAAGCGTTAAACCAAATGTGAAATTGATATTTTTCATGTTTGTGTGCTTAAACTCAGGCTGGGTTTTATGAACACTCACGCAGAAGTCCTCAGTGTTCAATGTTTTGCCCTTTGAGACTCTTAACAGGACTTAGCATATAACCTCTGGAATCCGACTGTGATGTGAATGGTACCAGCCCATTTCCAGTTTGTTTTCCTTTGAGTCCTTTTATCTTCATTGCTAGGTGATTGCTTCCTTTAACTATTTACTAATTACCCTCTTTAAAATGTTTGCACAGTCTTTAAGTCAGGGTACATGTCACTTTTATGAAAGCACAGATGCTGCAAGACTTCAGAAATGCAGGCGGCATCAGTTCTTCAGGGTTTCTTTTGACTTTGATTTTATTAGTCTAGTATTATATAAGATTCGTTTTTTTTAAATTCCAGCTGTCAATTTCCAACTCTAAAAATACTTAACTTTAAATATTAGAACTCTCGCTACACACTAATCATTTACATTACTTATTGTAGTTTGACTTTATTCACAATAGCAATCAGAAGTCATCGCACACATTTGTAAATTAGAAAAACGCCTTTACTAAACACTTGATGTACATTTGAGTAATTGCTCATTACATTACATATTTTCCAAAGGTGTGTCCTTTTAATTTCCTTGCATCTACAAACTAGCGGCACATAAATCTGTTGTGTTACACGATGTTTTACAAGCGACATTAAAGGGGTATTTTATTTGTATTTGTTTGTAAAACTACCGAGTAAAGCAAATAGCAAAGTTTTCTTTGGGCTCAGCAGTATTCGAGTTTTCTGCAAAAGTTTTGCTTATGTTAATGTTTAATGTGTATGAGAATTTTCTTCCAAATGCATTGAAACCTTGTGCTGTCATAAAAACACTGATTTAAAAAGTTAGGTTCTGACTGCTGTGCGCTTTGAATTAGTCACCTTTATATTAGATTTACACGTAGATGTTTTACATTTAATGTATTGGTGAACATTTTCCCACAGCTCCAACGTCACAATTGTTCCCCTAAAAACTGCATTATGCTTTTAATCTATGGTCTCTAATGTGAAAAACTTATTGTAGGAACCTTTTTCTCCCATTGTGCATTGCATGAACTTTACTTAAATGCACTTAAAAAAAATTGTAGAGACATTTCATCCTTTAAAAACAAAAAAAACCCCACCAGAAAACAAAAATCTGTTTTTAAATGTTCTATTTCTTTCCTAATATTAAGATTTAGTTCCTTCTTTAAGCTTAGTAAACCTCATCTGTCTGCAAAACCAAAAGAAGGCTTCAGGTTTTTTGGACAACCATATGTTAAATATTTATTTATTTTGAACACTACACTCAAATCTGCACAATTAAGAAGCATGTCTCGCCATTTCGCTACTGTGCTCAGCAGTGTGCATCAACCCACTTTAGCTGTAAAATGCCAGGTGTCATGTTGGTTCTTGTTGGTTTCACACAGCGACTCAAGTCCCTCCCTGGAATGCATTTCTCATGTCTCCATAGGATTGAGTGCTATTTCAGCTTGTTTGTTGCAGTCAATAATGAGTACTCTGTAAGGCCTGATGACATAATTTTAGGGATTGCTAAAGGAAAAAACTCATTATGGAACTAAGACGGTACAGACTGGGACGGCGCACATGTACTCCACATGACTGGCACCACCTGCCCTCTATATGTTACACTCGCTTCTCTTATCCCACTGAGCTAGTTTCTGCCAGTTATGTGCAACCCCCAGCAGACACCCATGCAGTGACTCAGTGGTGGGTTGGGCTTTACTGTGTTGCTGTTATTTAGATTTGCTTTAGCCACAGGTAAACAAGTTTGTAGATGATTTGGTGGATTGAAAGGTCAGTCAACGACAGCAACAGGAAGTGTACTCTCCTTAGTGAGATAGAAAGATTAGAGAGTCAGTGCACTGTAGAGAGTTTTTCTCATGTTTGTTGTCTAAAGAAGCTTTGTTTTCTTGCATTTTGTCTGACACGTTTTTTTTCTGAGATGGTAGAAATTTTCAGCAAGTGTGTGACTATTTGCTGTGCAGTATGAAGAGTTTGCTTAGTTCTGGTTGTAGCTGTTTTCTTTCTACTTATTTTTTTCTCCTAGTTGGAAAAATAATGGGGAGGTAGTTCATGTACAGTAAAATGAACAATGCAGTAACCAGCTCTAACATTTATGACAGTGTTGCACTGGTTCAGGACATGCAAATAATAATTATCTGTAATTGTCATGCTGTGTGGATGGTAATTGGCTAACAGCTATATCGTGCATGCGATTGGTGCACATTTAATGTAAATTTTAACGTTTCCTTGATTGAGAGGTATTTACGGTATAGCAGTAATTGCCATCCTGGAGCATGCAAACCTTAAAAAAACCTGACAGATTCCACATTTTGACTGTAGCTGTCCTGTAATTTGATATTCTTGTCTATAACTGCCTTTATTAATAATTGCAAAGCCAAAAAGTACTTCTTGAGAAAACAAAAAGCAAAGAAAATCAACCACGAATTTGTGCATGTGCATTTGTGTTTGCCTGTGTTAT
Source organism: Aulonocara sp. 'chitande type north' Nkhata Bay (assembly GCF_057382095.1). Classification (NCBI taxonomy): domain Eukaryota; kingdom Metazoa; phylum Chordata; class Actinopteri; order Cichliformes; family Cichlidae; genus Aulonocara; species Aulonocara sp. 'chitande type north' Nkhata Bay. Next base: position 20,455,408 of record NC_141352.1, on the reverse strand, counting down.
AGAGGTTTGACTTTCAGCTTGAAGAAAGCGACATCATTACACTTTTACAGCATTGGCAATTGAGTGACTGAGCCATATTTATACATGTCAAATTCTGGTCTAAATGCACATCAATGCAGTCTGTCTTTAGCATTTTAGAGCAGTTATACCTGTATGTATCAGAGTGACATGTCTGAAGTTTAAAACTTTGGAGTGTTTATTAAAAATAAAACAAACTCTTATTTTGATATCTTATTTTACTCTGGAGCTTTACACATCACAGTGCCTCACCACCTTCGTTTATTCTCTTCATATTGTTTCGATATGAACAGCTTTTTCTAGAAATGACACAGATGAAAATATCATCTTGCAGGATGTTGCTGCATCACAGCAGGGATAAGAGGAGCTTGTTGTCATGTGTGGAGTTGGTCTTTTAAGACATTGAAGTCGACGGTAATTTCCACTCCTCTCTGGATTTAGCTGTCAGAATTCCTACCAGCAGACTTCCATTTGCATTCAGTTCATTTTTATGAATTAGCTGGTGTATTTATAGCCTCTGACCATTTTCGACAGCTTAGATGTGGATCACTTAGTGTGCAGCCATATTTTTTAATTATTTGGTTGTGTTCACGCACATTTTACTTATTTGTATGATGTTTAAAACATAAAACTAGAGTGGGATTTAGGTTGAGTTCCTAAAAGAAAACAAGAAGAGTGAAGCATATGAAGAAAAGATGGAAAAGGTTGGAAAACAATCTTTGTATAAAACTTGCACTATGTAAGACCAGCCATATATTTGCAGAATGGCTCTAAAATTAAAAGAAAACTGAAAAAGAAACTTTATTTAAAACTTTTCTTCAGGTTCATTGGATATTAAATCATCATTTTCTCCCGGCACTAGCATTATTTCATATTTCCTACATCCCTTTTATTCATATTTAAACTTTTGGTGATTAAACCTTAAATAAAAGCATTAAATTAAAACACAATGCTAAGCTCTTGATCTGTGAAGATGGAGTTTAAAGAGGCAGCAATGCTAAATAATCAAAGTGCGGATTGATGGACAGTATTTGATTGGAGAGCCTTTTAGCAGCTTTGGGCCTAAACAAGTTATCTAATATAATGACTAATGTTTGAAGTTGGGTTTCATGCTGTGCTTTTTCCACATTGCAGTTGCATTTTTATTTTAAAAAATAAATCAGTTTTCTTAACATAGCTGTTAGTCCCAAGTGGGGAGACTGCTCAATCTAACTTTACTTCTCAATGCTGCACATTGTCCTTTCTCCTGACAGAAGCATTCAAGATCAAGGGCAGCATCACCTTTGCCACTAATGAGGTTGTTTATTCCCCCAAATTTCCTTGTGGACTTAAACTGAGAGGAAAAACGGGCCATGCATAGCAGAGCACATAATTAGCATTAGCAAAACAGAGCTCCAAAAGTCCCATTTTATAGAATAGGTGACAGCAGGATCCCATGTTTCTTACCTAAATTGCCTGTATGTTTACACTTTGGACAAAAGTGTATTTAATTGTAATAGGTCATAATCTTTGAAAAAAAAAATAGTTTCAGAACTTCCCGTTGCTTTATTTTAGAGTCAACATTTTTAGGACTTTAGAAATTAATTTCAGATTTTCCCAAATTTACAAAGATTTCTCAGTAATAAACAATATTTTTTCAATGGTGACTATCCATATAAGATATTACTGTGCTCTTTACTTGGACTCTGTAATAAATGACACTATAACAATGTGCTAACTGCTAGTCAGTAGCATTTTTTCTTCTCTTTCAAGGCAACTTGAGCTGCAAATAGGCCAAATCATCTTTGACATCAGCTGCATCAATGTTTTTTTGCTTTGTTTGAATCGTGGGCATTCAAAAGTCACGACATGCAAAATAGAAACTCATCTGATGAAGACGACTAAGTACTAAAAACGAACTACTAGGGATACGACAGACAGAGTACACAGTGTCTGTGGTTGCAAATCAATTAGCAATCAACCTAATGTGTTGAAAATCCTTTTGAATTCCCAATACATTGGCTTTTTTCGTGCAGTGGTGCCTGACGTACTCTGCCCTGGATTATTTATCTTAATTTCTATTGACTAGATTGTATTACCAGTTCAGAACTGTCATATATTTTAATGTTTTTAATCTAATTTCCATTACGAATGAGTTTAACCTGATCAAGGGCCTTTGGCGTTGTATATCTTCCAATAATAGTGATGATGATATATGTGTGGCACTTTTCTCTAGCTGGTGCACAGGCAGAATACCATTTCCAGGCCTCTACTCAGAGCCCATGTACACTGCTTTATTTGCTGATGTAGATTGGGTTCCAATCTCTGCGTAAATGTGAGGCTTTACTGTATGTTTGCTTATCTGTCCAGCCATCCCATCTATTCAAACAGCTTTCCTTTTATTTAAAGCTGTGTGTTGGCTGGGCTTTTTATCCCTAGGACTTTTTCTGTTATTTTGGGACCAGATGGCGAGGGGCACGGAAGCGCCTCTTTTGTCTGGGTGCTTCTTTTGAAAAGAGGTTGTCGTTCCCTAATGTAATCAGCAGCACCGGAAGGGTCCATTTTGGGCCGTGAAAGAAGACAATTGGGTCTGGACACCTCTAGCTTACAGAAATGTAGAGTTCATCTCTCGACCCTGCCCCCTTTGACCAAGGCCCTGGCATGAAGGATGCTGATCTTTGATCAGTGGAGGGTGGAGGTGCTGATCCGACCTCATGAGGGCCAAAGGGCACCCCCCTCCACCCCGTTGCCCTGTTTACCCTGTACTTGGCTACTGCTGACACCTCCTTCCGGAAGAAGCCAGGGGGTAGTGGGTTGGGTTGGGCATGGTGCGGGGGTGTACCATGACCTGTCTAGACACAGTTGTTGTTTGTTGCCCTGGTGTTGCCAAGGGGGACACGGTGAACTTTGACCTCAACTGTAGTTGGTTAGGAGCTACTTTGGTCATCCAAGGAAGACATTTTTTTTTCTTTTTAATTTCAGGGTTGGAGGTGGGGAAATGAGGCGGGGTATGGATGTGACCTACATAATGCGCAATCTGCTTTCAGAAACCACAGGCATGAATTTGTTGGCAAAACTGGTTTTATTTTTTTATTCATTTAATTATTTGCTAGTTATATTATATGATAATTTCAGTTGGGTCACAAAATGGAAGACTTGTATTGTGATTTTGCTGTTTACTGGATGCACTTTTGGATGTTTTCTTCATCATACACAGTAAGTAATCTTAAAATTTCATTTACAAATGTGATATTCAGTCAATAAATTGGAGGTAAAACCAATAGAAATATTAATTAAACTCTTACTTACAAAAACTGACTACTAACATAAGCTGTTTTTGTGTGAAGCATCAGTCTTTAGGCCCTTTATTTATTTTAATTTATTGGAAAGCACTTTGGTTTTAAATGTGTTATATAAATTCAATTTAGTTACTTGCTTAGTTTTAACAAATGCTGAGTAGCACTTGTCTGTCCGAGCGGCTTTAATGCCTTCTTGTTGAGCGAGAGACAGATTTTCTGTGTGGTTACACATTGTTATGCTCGTATGTTGCTCGACCTTTTTCACATTTTTAATTTTATATTTCAGTTGCTCAAATTAATATCCGGCACAGTGTTTCTCTTTATCTCTGCTTACTCAGAGCTTATACATAGATAATTCCTTGGAAAAGATTTAAACGTAATCTGGAAACCAAAGAAGACAAACACTGAAAAGTAGTAATGAAGAGTTTGAATTTTAAAAACGCAAATCAGATCTTGTCTAGAATTTTTATGCCAATATGCACAAATGTCTAGATTTTTTTTTCTTTGTTCCTTTTTAAAAACAAACAAACCCCAAAACAAACTATTTTAATAGGCTTAGAAGAAAATAATTAGCACCATTATTCCTTAATGGGAATGTTTCGCCACAGACACAGTGAAATGTTTCTTTTATTATTTACCACATGTCGCTCTTTATCCTATGCCTACAGTCGCTGATTTTGGCCTGAACCAGAACATAGCCTAATGTGTGAACTGGCTTTGATGTTGAGGCCGTTTCTCAGGAGTGGGTGTAGCGATTCCACCATCATGGCCGCCACTTCCAACCCCGCCCTCTCGCCTGCCACTCAGGAACAGTTAAAATGGCAGCACGCAGCAAAATGAGTGAGAGGGAGAAAGAGGGAAACGCCCACTACTGTGAGCTAAGGCACAGTCGACTGAGCTGTAGCTCGCCTCGTATGCCAGCTCAAAGCGAGATCATTATTTTTTGGTGTTTTCAGTCGTCTGAGTACAATGTGAATCCGAAAATGTCTAGACTGGAACACGCTGCTGAAATCACTGAATAGTTAGCAAATTTTGTCACAGATTCATCCGCCATCTGTATTTTACTGTAATACTCTATTTTGAGCAACAGTTTGTGAGAAATTTTACTCAAAACAATCATATATTCTTCTTTATGAGCTGATTTCAAAACTTGTAATAGGGCTAATATGATTAGCGAACCCTTCGTATGCAGTATTTTATTAGGCGTTACACTTACTACACTGTAATTGAACATGAACATGCTCTTTGGCGTGCTGCCATTCTTCATGTTTTTGGCTACAGGTTTATACAACTGCTTATGGGCTCTGTGTGATTAACACAGGATTTTCTGCTGTGTACTATCTAAAGATGTTAAAAAAACAAAACAAAAAACCCTAAAATATTCATATTTTACTCATAATATGTATTTGTTTGTACTGCACGCATTGGCCACTGCATCATTTGTATTCTGAAGTGATACAGTACAGTATTTCAGCGAGCATATTCATTTTTAATGTTGACAGAACAAAGTAGTGCGATCAGTGATTTTTGAAACCCTTTGCTCTTAAACAGCTCTGTGAATGTGCTTATTATGTCATCTAACTAATACCAATTAAAGGCTGTACGCTACACCAACCCAGTGCTGTTTCAATGAGCTTGAGACCCTTTTAAAATGGCTCACAGAGCATAGATGGCTATAACCAATCTCAGTAAACTGGCTGAAATTAAGCATTATACCCAATCATTTTAAACCTTTGCAGGACTGGCAGCTTCTTCTTAACAGCTCTATTGCAAGGCACTCTACATCCAAACTGCAGTGTGGAAAATTTAAAGGTAAATGTCCAAATTTTTATTTTTAGCTCTTCCTACTTTCGCTGAATGACAGTTTATTATGATCCTCTTGGTGTGAATGTGTTTATTTCCTTTCCACAGTGCAGGGAGCTAGCTGGTGTACTAGGAGGAAGATGTCATGCTAAGGATGGGTTTTGGTGATGATGTTGCTACTGTTGATGCAGCATCGAGCTCTCACTTTGTGCCTCTGTCAGCTATGATCCGTAACCACAAAGTGAGTGACAGGCCAGTCCCTGGGGAAAGCAAGGGGGCCTGAGGTGAGTCAGATGTATCCTTGACCCTGTCTGGCTGTGTGTCAGCGAGCAACACAAACTCTGTATAAAAAAAAAAGAAAAAGAAAAAAGGCCAAAACTGGCATGACTGTACATTGTACATCTTTATTTAGTATGTAGAAGAAGAATGTAGGAGAAACAGAACCAACCTGAGTTTTTCTGTTAAGTGGATCCGTTTTTTTGTTGTTGCTAGACTCATTTTGAAATTATAATGAAGCGCACATTACAAATTGATGCCTTTGATACCTTTGTGTGCATTTCTCTTCCACCAGAGTGCTGATGTTTTAATCTTGGCTTTGTGATGTTGTTACAGACCTGTTTTAGACAAACTCAGCACAAATTTTGTATACACTGTTTACTCCAGTGCATTACATATGGCTTAAATAACACATTCATGCAAGGAAACATAAATCTGTTCATTACTGAGGGTAAATTTTACTCAGGTTTGAAGTTGCAAAGTGGCATATTCACTCAAATTAGCATTTTGATTTTTTTCACTTAAAATAACTGAAGCTGATGATTGAGAAAATCTTTATTAATATAGCTGTTGTACAGGATATGTGGTCAAATGGTAGAAAAATGTTCCACTGTTAATCAGCTGCAGCACTAGGTGTTGCAATACTTAAAGATGGTGTAACGTTTGTACACGATGGACTCAAAATGAGGGGCCTGGAAAATGTTATCCACATCTCAGGATTTCTTATTAGAGCAAATACCTGATCAGTTTGAGAAGGTGTCCAATTGAGAAGAAATTTTTTAATTTATTGAATTGCGATAAAATATCTGTTTTATTTCTGGCCTTTTTTTGTTATATTCATGTACTGACAAATTTAAAAATATATAGATTTTAGACTTTTAATCAGATAAAACTGTTAATCTTAAGCATTTTGTGTTTGGGGATTTTGTGTATCTAATGTCTGAACAATAAATGATCAATGCAAAATTTAAAGAATATAATGATGATTAGTGAAAATAATTTTTGTAGTTGCTGCTTTTAGGTGTAAATGTACATTCAGAAATTGATATCTGCAGATGTTCCAAAAGAAAACATTGTGTTTTGTGCCATGCAAGATATTTGCTTCCACTTGCCAAAAAAGATGACCCATAAGACATATTAGGAAATTATTTTAAAAGTTGGTGTTTTTTTTTAGTTCTAAAGTGCTTATTGTAATATTTTGTAGCAGCAATCAAAGACAAGAGTTCATCCAAAGCCGTAGTCAGTGTTACACCAGACGCATTCTGCAAAAGACATGATTCAACTTAAGGTGCAACTGCAAGAAATGATGTATTTATGTTAAATTAAATGTAAGATAACTATGACCGTAATATTAAATAACTTTTTATTAATAAACATTTCCTATTCTGTAATTGCTTCTCTTATTTTGTTCCTATATTTCTTTTACCATCTTTTTGTTAAAAATATATGACACATCCATAAATCCACCAGTATAGAGAACAAGCTGTGCAACTCATGCTGTGTTAAAAACAACTTTGTGAAATTTGAACGCAGCATAAAATTTGGTCTCGCTGAGCAGAAAACATTACTTTAGGAAACAAATATGGTAGCTACATGGGAAAAGGTGCATTGATGTTTTTTCTTTTTCCTGAATTTCTTCAAGTGAACAAAAAGAATCTTTGCTTAAAAGTCTTGCATCTTCTTTCTTTTTTTTCAAGGGTCACTCAAACACGGTGTGTGAAATGAGAGTTGCCTGGGTGTGACTTCTCCAGAAAGCATCCGCTTGCTATTGTCTGCCTAGTCAACTTCTGCAGGCCCCAGCACCCTGACTTCCATACATGAGAGATCAAGGGTTACCAAGGTGCTTTTGAGAAAGAAGGGCTCAGTGTGAGAGGGGACAAACCAGTCCACAAAATACTCATTTCCTTTGCATGTTAGGTGCCCTAGTGGGGATTCAGCCGGGGTCACTGACACAGTTTTTCTTTTTTCCATCGTTGTTCTTAATGAAAACTGTTGCTTGCCTTTTCACTGCCTTTTCACTGCTATCTGCTGCCCTGTACAGTATGTGGCTCGATAATACGGTGAGTTTGTCCAAAAGAAAGTTTGTTCAGACTCTGACTGTTTATCCGGTGCCAGACAGAGGCACCTCATGTAGAAAAGGTAAAAGTAGTTCTGTCCACCTCTCATTCTTGCCAAAAAAGTTCAGCCACTGAGCCACAGCATTAACTTGTATTCTAACAAGATTAAAATATATTCGTCCTGGGGATTAGCATAGTTAGGTGTCCTTTTGCCTCTTTTTTTTCCTGCACTGGTGCGGTGACAGTGGGCTTTGATCTGTGTTGCGAGGCAAGAGTCCTGGCTTGGACCTAGCCATTCGAGTGCCAAGTGTGAAATTGGCCTGATGTCATCCCCATTCTTCACCTTTTACATCTTTCACCACTTTAATTATGTTTCCGCCACAAAGCCCAGGCAGCTCTGAGCAGATTCCACTCTGGCCGTAGGAAGCATTTAGAAACTGTGGGTAAATGACACAGTAGGGGAGGGGGAGGATGGTGGGAGAGGTCATAGCAGGATGGGGCCCTTTTGTGTGTAGAGGTAGACATTGATACTTTCCTGATGTATCCTGCACCCACTTCCATTTTTTACAACATGAGAACTCTCTAAAATTGTCTGCAGTACTGAATAAAATTGCTTTTATCCCAGGCATTTTTAAGAGTTTCTGCAGAGATTTTTATCTCTGTGTTACCTCCCCAGCTTTACACGGTCATATATGGTATTTTGGCAGCAATGCAAGACTTTTCTGAACCATGAGGAGCCTCAAAAAAGGACCGCTGGTGGTCATTTGACCACCTGAATCTCTACTTCCCAATACGAGACAAATTATTCTCAGATAAAACCTTTTGTTCCAGGAAAGAAGTGCCCATGCAGCCTAACAGCTTTAGCTTTTGTTCATGCGCTGGTGTCCCTATCTGAACTTCAGGGGAGCTTCTCTGCCTGTGAATATTTTGATGAAGCTTCCTATTGATGCGCTGAATGAAGGATCAAAACAACAGGGCTGCGTGCGCATGTGAGGAGGAACACAATTGAATGGAGTATTTGGATGTGTGTGTGTGTGTGTGTGTGTGTGTGTGTCTGTGTGTGTGTGTCTGTGTGTGTGTGTGTGCCATGCAAGAATAAAATAAACCAAGTGATACTGAGATATGTGTGTGTGTGTGTGTGTGTGTGTGCCATGCAAGAATAAAATAAACCAAGTGATACTGAGATATGTGTGTGTGTGTGTGTGTGTGTGTGTGTGTGTGTGTGTGTGTGTGTGTGTGTGTGTGTGTGTGAGACAGAGTATGAGTTGGCGAGTGAAAAAGCTGTGTGTGGAGAATGGGTTACTGAGGGGCGGGAGGGGGAAACCAGCCACCTGCAGCCATGACGGGCTTTGACCTTCATTGCTCTCTCTCTCACTCTCTCTCTCCCCCTCTTGCACTCACCCCTCCCTCCCCTACCCTCTCTCGCTCTCTCCCTTCGACTCCAATTTCTTCCTTGTGATAGAAGCACAGGCTCTTTTCAGAAGCAACGAGGAACACTGACCGTCTCAAAGACAGTGCTGGGTGCAGCCCTATTTGCTCTAATGCTAGTCACTGGCCGTTAGACATGGCGTTCAAAGACTAGTGGTGCAAGTATGGAAATGCAGATAAGGCATTGTTGAGGAAACATGCCTGGGAATTGTTCAAGGCTTTCCCTTGCATAATATTTGAAGCTTTTGCAAATGTTTTAATCTCAAAACCCATGATTCTGATTTTCAGCGACGATTCTGAACATAAACAAGTGTGTGTTTGCATGGAAAGGACTGCTGTGCTGTGCAAATGAATAATGTCTGTAATTTTCTTTAAAAAGAGCAAATGCCATGTTTTAGCTTGTAATGTATTTGTTTTTTCTTCAAGTTATGATGTGTGCACACTATCAGGAGAGACCGAAGGTCCCGTTTGCTGTTCTATCCAGGCCTCGGCTAATGCTTATGGGTTTTAGAGCACCATACAGAGTTCAGAAACATGTTTGTGTATAATCTTCAAGGTTTATTTACTCTTCTTCTGCAGTTTTCAGGTGGCAGTTAATTACACAATTAATACATGATACAAATTATGTACATTTATACCAAAGAATACTTCCAACATAAAATAAAAAATAGCATTGTATTCTACAACTCTGTGTTGTAATTTTATTTAAACATGTTCATATATAGATAGATATACGCTGATGAGTAAATTCATAATGTCGTACCAGCAGTTTTTCATAAAGGCATTAAACTTGAGTAGTCTGCATTTGAAGTAATACTGCTTCTCTGATTCGGCACAGTTCTGTTTCATAAAAAGTTCACACTTGAACTTTAAGGCAAAGTGTGTTTTCTGTTTGGTGGATTTTAATTCACACACACTTTTTGCAGATACACAACAAAAAGACTTTGAAAGGCAAATAATCCACAATTTGGTATGGATACAGTCTGAAACTTAGCTCGATCATACTTTCGTTGATAAAGACCAAAGTTTTATAAACACAGTTATTTGCCCAAGTACAACAAATTGCAGCTTTCATGCAAAAGGCCCCATAAACAATTTTTCATTCACAAAAAAAAGAACCCAAAAGAAAACAAAAGAAAACAAAAAGAAGTTATTGCAAGATAAACAAGCAGTGTAAACACCTCAGATATCTACTCTAAAGCAACACTGGTCATTGGATAGATTTTTTTTGTCAATATAATCTATATAAATACACATATGAAGTCCTTTCAACAACGATAAGAGATTTCCAACATTTGTAATACAGTCACTGACGGATTTGCCTTCTTTTTATGATATATGGATATGCAATAAAAATGTATATAGAGAAAGATTTAACAAGAACATCCAATAACCTGCATTTCTAGAAGATACTCGTGAGAGTGCGCAAAAATCGGCGTCATCATTCTCTTTATGCTACGGAGTTGTTTCTGTGACGTAATAGGCAGCATTATAGCCTTCGCTTAGCTACAAAAAATGATTCGTATTGCTATTTAAAACTATAATAGCTGCACTGATGCATTGGTATAACGAATGGAATACGCACATAATATTTGTTTAAAGGCTATGAGATGACCACAAGCATAAGCAAGGCCTAAATTAGCATTTTAGTTAAGTGGTGTGTTAGAGAGAGAAAAATCCCTACCTCTCCCGGTCACTTGTAAGAAACTGTGAATTTAAAAAAAAAGTATCAAAATTCAGAGTCTGCCCGATTAGTTTTGCAGCTGACACGCAACACCTTCTTCTGCCTATTTTACATCAAACACAATCAACCCTCCCTCCCCCAAAAAACCCAACAAGCATGGAAGATAAAAACCGCGTTAGCATTTATTTAAATTCACAGTAGCCTGGATGCAGCAGAAAAATATTCTTTGGACTTAAAGTTTGCTTACTTCACTGACAAATCCAAACGTCAGGTGCCAGTTAGTAAAATGTGAAACGATGACAATCATGGGTAGCAGTAATCCTATACGGTATATAAAAATGAAGGGAGTAAGCGTTTGTACCTCAGGGGGGGTTGTTGGGGTTGAGCTTGGGCTGGGCTGGGTTGGGGGACAACAAACAATGAAAACATACCTTTATACAACATCTTTTATAGACGTGATATTGCAGAAATATCTCTCTTTTTTTCAAACAATTTATGCTGGTATACTCTATACACTGGCCCTTTATTCGGTGAAGTTATTGCATTGTAGGCTTGTCTAAACCTCCCATATAACGAAAAAGCACTATAATATTCCCATAGGAACATACAGAGACCTATGGTAGCATTAGAATTCCTGTAGGGACTCGAAGTAGTAGCGATCTTATTCTTACTTTTTTTTTTGTAGTATTGTATTTTTAACGGTGCCCTGGACGCGATGTACATCTGTAGGCTACTGAGTTAGCGTTGAGTAATAGTAATAGTACTTTGTAGTATTTTTATCTGCTGTGGCATCATTAAATATTCCTGTAAGTAGAGTTTTTTTTCTCTGTGATATCTCTATAAAAATCTATAATAGGATTACTATAGGTTCTTTTTCGTCAGGAGGCTGCTTTTACTTCTCTGGAAATCAATCGCTGTCTGATTTTTCGTCTTTCGACGTGACGGTGGAGTGATTGTACAGTCCCTGTGCCATCAGGTGCAAGGCCAGAGAGTTTTTAGCGCCGCTAGCCTTCTTGATTTTGGCCCTCTTGTTCTGAAACCAGATCTTGATCTGGGATTCGTTCAGGCCCAGTTCCTGCGCCAGGTTCTGTCGCCTCTGCTCCGTCAGATACCGATTTGTCTGAAACTCCGATTTGAGTCTTTGCAGCTGTTCTGCTGTGAAGGCCGTCCGTGGTCGCTTGTCCTCTTTGCTGGTCGTTTTCTTCTTTGGTTTCCGAGATCTTGGCCCTGTAGTGTGGGGAGGTGGGAGGTGGGGTTCACAGATACACATGTATGGGTTTGTCAGCATCCGAACACGAGAAGAATAAAAGAGAATAAAATCATAATAAAAGATACACTGCCCATTATCAGAGCTGTTTTATAAAGTTCAGAAACTATTTTGATTCATTTTTTCTTATTTATGTATTCAAATCCTCAATCAACATATGATCTCTACACTGTTGTGCTAATTTGTATTCACAGCAGTGCCTACAAACCCGTGCGTAAAGCGTATTTTATAATAATCTAGATTTTATAAAGCTTATTTAACACCCCCCCCCCCCCCCCCCCCCATGCAATAAGTATGAAAACAAATGGCTCTGTGTCTTACTGCTCTGGTCACCGTGCCTTTTAAAAAAATCGCAAAATAAGTGTGAATTAACTGACAAAACATTTTTAGAAACTTGTAAAATCTGAACAGGGATGCTTGTTAAATGTTGACAAAGCAGAAACAAAACCTTCCCTTCCCCCCTCTGTTTTTATCCCTCTTCCCGGCTTACACATACTACGTATGGATACACACACACACACACACACACACACACGAACACACACAAACTCTGGAGCAATGTGAAATTATTAGCATAAAGCATCTCTGACACAACTCAGCCACTGTTTAGCAGGTTGGCTGAAAAAAAAAAAAACAGGATCAATTTCAGTGAAGCTACTTTGCATTTTAGTTTTTGTGGGCCACTTGAAAAGCTCCTCAGTGGACAAACGTGAACAGAATGTGAGCAGCACACATTAGATACACATTAATTTTCCGTCTGGATGGAGGCCTGTTTTGTGGAGCTGCTGGCTGTCTGTGTTCGGTCGCCTCCTCCAAACAGCGCGGAAAACATTAATGAAACTACTTAATACGAGTCGAACCTCCATGAATCAACGTGCATGATGTGTGTGCCCATACCCCCCCCCCCCCCCCCCCCCCCCCAATAAAAACCTGCAGCTCTACAACTCGGTAGTAGTCGCCTACGCCACTCTATATGGCGTTACATAATGCATGAGAACAAGTTGTACTCCACTTTTTTTGACAGACACTTAGAAAAATACACGAGCTGTTAACCTTGCTTGCTAGATGAGAAGCGACTTTCCACGCGTTCTTGTAACTGAAGATTAGAAAAAAAATACCACCAAGCTCTCTACTGGCCAGCGTGTAGCCTACAAGTCCTACTGCAGCCATCATTTGAAAGCATATGCATATTTAATTCACCTCAAACAACTTCTGCAACGCGTTTAAAGAGCAACACGTCCACGCAAAGTGCACTAAATATTCATTTGGAGCAAATTCTTTGGAAGACACGCAGCTGCTTATTTTTAATGGAAGTAGGACTCCGATATTATCATATTCATAACAACGTGAAACTGATGACTGCTTGAATGTGAGATTTTCAGACAAAAATTTAAATTTCTGTGCAATACAGAAATTGAATATATACATTCAATTTCTGTATTTTTAGTATTTAAAATATTTATATCTTTTTTTAGGGAAAAAAAGACATGATCTCCGCTCTGTCATTTGCATTAAAATTGCCCCTCGCCAAAAGCTTTTCATGTTGTGTTTTTCCGCTCTGTAAATTCACACCTTGTTATTGTCTTCCTGTGGATATTATTCCTGCGTTAAATAATTTTTGATGATTTTCTTTTGTGTGTGTGCAAATTCTCAGCCTGCTCTGCACAGCACGGTTCGCTTCTCTACTCTCGAGAAGTCGGTCAAGGCATTCGGGGTCAGTGTTACGGGGTATTTCAGGTTACCGAGAACGCGGTATAGAAAATTTAAAAAAACGCACACCAACCTGAAGAAGGCCTATCCGAGTATCTGGTGCAGTAGACCCAGGCTGGCCACAGCATGGGCTGAGACCTGGATGGGTTTGAGCTGGCTTGGGAACTGTCTGAGTCTGAGCTTAGGCACTGGTCTCCATTCTCCCCGCGGGGTTTCAGGGGCTCCTCGGCGGCTATAGCAGGCTTCTTGGTCCCGGTAACCGTGTGTGGAGTGGAGGTCCCTTCTGCTGGCACAGTGCTCCCCACCGGTTCGGTCTGAGGGGCGGTTGGGCTGTTGTGGCTCTCCCGCGACGCAAGGCTACTCTCTTCGCGGTTTGCGCCACCGTCCTTTTTCCGTCCGAAATCCGGCCGCAGGATGTTGTCGATGAAAAAATTGGTGACCCGGTGAGGGATCTGCAGGTTCTCCGGCGCCTGTAAGAGGGGAAGGATGGCTCTGTTTGATTCGTCCGCCGACTCCTGCCGCTCCACCACATCTCTGTTGCCGTGATCATTTTCTTCCATACTGATTCACTTTCCCCCGCTTTACTCTCTTTAACCCTTTTATCGCTCTCCCCGTTGCAATAAAATTCGCGAACAACTTTAGGGGAATTAGACTGCAAAAACTGCACGAGTAAAATAAATAAAAAAGAAAACTCAAATACTAGTGAGTACCTCGGACACCATGCAAAGCCTTGCGACTGTGTCCTCTGAGAAAAGCATACTTTTTGACATATATCCCCCCAATCTCGGGTTACAACTGATCTCGCACAGCTAAAACATTTGCCATTTGCGCACCATCCAATTTAGTGTCATCCAATATCAGCGTGCTCGGTAATGCCTACACCTAAACTAAACTAAGGGTAAATAAAGAGGCTCCTAAACTGATGCTCTAATACTCTCACTCTGGAGTTTTGTTCTTATTTTCAATACGAGCCCCCCGAGTGACGTTTTCCCACCGTCCTCCCAGACACGTGCCTTGGACCAATGGGACGGCAGAAACCAGGCCACGTGACGCAGGCTCCAGAGCAGTCTACAAACGCCCATCCTCTCCTTAGTAAAAGAGAAAGAGTGCTGGACTAAAAGAGAAGAGACCTAATTTAAATCCAAGGCATGCACCCACATACTCACAATATTTCATCAGTGTTTATGAACCTGTGACTTATTTTATTCTATTTTGGGGCGCTTTGGGGTTTTCAATTTAAAAACGCCATGCATGTCGGTTTTTGTCGTGTATATTAAAACAATAGGACACTGGAGCATCGGTTGTCAAATTGAGCTGCGGGGACCCCCGGGGTTCCTTGCTTGCAGGGCAAGCAGGGATTCCCAATAACACAAGTAGCAAATTTTTTACTATATAGGCCATTTATACACGTGTGTATATATATATTTTTTATTCAATAGCATTTTTATAACTATAAAGTTTAATTTTCGACACTTTTACGCACGTCCGCAATTAAATACAGTTTCATTCTAACATAATAAGAAGTGATGATTTACTCATATGAAGGCAAATGAGACGGAATTTTAACAAAATGGCTAACTGGTCCAATGCAGACATGCGTGGGGATGCGTGATATGAAGATCTTTGAGGCGAGTTTTAAAATGCCATCTGAAAACACTACAACAATAAAATAACTACTTGTTGAGTTTATACATTACAATTTAGCTTTATTGAATGTAGTTAGAGCACTGGTAAGGTCAACTAAGGCTTGAGAACACTCCGTCCTGGCCAAGGTTAAATGCGGATAGCCTTTTTTCTGGGTGTCTACGTGCTCATATTTTCACCTAAAAGTAATGTATGTGTGTTTACTTTAAAAATGCAACTTAATCTCCGAGCATTTATGCCCTTTATCCCCCAAATAAACAGCAGATTTTCTGTTTACTCGTCACTGATGTGCAGGGTGGTCGGATGTGTCATGTTGCTTTCAGTCGCCTCATAACTGGCAACAAATTGCATCAAAACTAAAACGTGACAGCCAAAAGAGTCTTCCCTGTCTGCTTTCAAACGCACGGGGAAGTGCGCTGAGTATTTTTGATGTTCTCATGTTCGCCTGTCGTGACGCTGCGGTCGACCAAGAACTGGGTCCATATCCCTTTAAAAGAAATCAGTGATGCAAACAAACTGTTTTGTGCGCGGTGCTCGGGATACAGAGTCGCGCCAAAGACAAAACTTTGAGTAACTTTGCTGACCAGCACCAAGTTTGCGCTTCACTTCCCAGGACGCCACCGGCTCGCGAGGACGGCTCTTCTCTGGCGTTTGAACCGGAGAAGTGCATTTAAAAAAAAGAAAGAGAGCCAGAGTGGATCGGGGATGACCCGAGGAGCAGCAAGACTGAGACTGAGTGAGGAGTTTTTCGGCTGGCTTATTTTTATTATTAGAAAAACGCTTTGTCTTAGTCACTAGGTTTTCTGGCTGGCGCCTCTTAGATTCTTCAAATTAATTCAGGACATAACCTGTTTCCTCGTGTTAGCTAATTATTTGGGCACCACAAGCCGGCAGTTTGCTCTGATGTGATGTATTTGTTTGATTTGATTTGTGCACATGCTTTGGGTTTGGGAAAACTGTGAAGGTTGGCTGAGAAGTGGAGTCCAAAGCTGTTTTCATTTCTATTTGTGCAACACAAAAAATCTGTAATTTAAGCTGGTTTAGTCTATGCCCGTTTTTTCCCCCGTGGGAGACATAATTTTCTTGATTATTTTTTTCTCACTTGTTAAATACAGGCTTTATGAATTTATTTTTTGCAAAGCAATAGCGGTGAAGCAGCACAGCAAAATATTTTCTTGGAATTCACACAGTGCGCGTTTCCACGGCTATGTCCAGCTCCTAGTTGCAGAGATTTGCAAAGTGCACCATCACATGCTTCTAGCTGATTTGATTTAAAATAAAATTCTTGCTTTGTGATAATGATGCTTCTGTTTAGTATTTTTACACCATACCTGAGCAGCACCTTCTGCTCCCGTCTAACATCTCCCCAGTCACAAAAGGGCCCAATCCAAACAGTGAAAGTTGGGAGTGAAAGATGTAATTAGACAGGCCACTCTCACGCTGCGATTGTTTCTCACTTGTGAGGGGAAGCGCAGATTAATGTTGAGCGCTAAATAAGCAGCACACAATGGATTCACAGACAGGCCGCTACCGCCTGGGCTTGGCCTCTAACCTCATAGCAAAACAGGGATGTCTGGAGGAAATGACACCATTTCAGACTCTGAATTATAATAGGGGCCTTTGTGCACTAAAAAAATATGCACATCTAAACCAATCTAAGCCTGAAATATTATTTGTCTTTAGAGTGAAAGAGCGTCCACTAATATCACTCCATTGGCTCATATTGTTAAAGCGTTTTTAAATAAAGGACGAGATTTGTTTGAAAGTCGGATTTGGAAATAATGACTCTTTGAGCTATTTCTCAGTGCTGCTTCTGTGCGGTGCAAGGAAGTCATCTCAGCCTGGTGCAGTTTTTAGACGAAAACAAGGTTTTGACTCAAATCTGGAACACACATGCTTATTTCTTTATGCTGTACAAATCCATAATCCCGGTCATTGTGGGGGTTCCGATTCACTATTGTCTGCCCACTTTGGACTGGCTTGTTTTGAGTATGACTGATGAAAAGACAAAAGGATCGTGCTCTGTTTTAGCTCCTAATAATCAGTTATTGCTTTGCCTGCTGAACATTTCTGTGGTGCTGGATGCTAACGAGACTTTCTGGTCGACCTTTTTCGGGTTTTTGTCAAATTATATTTTCCAGGACGGTCTGATCTGGTTTATTAAGGGTTAAAATAGTACCATACGATTCAGTTATCGACATATTCTCATTATTACTTTAAATATAGGCAGGCGTTAACTGACATCTATAAAGCTGTGTTTTATTGGCATGGTCTTTTATTCATGTTTGCCTGTTTTGGCACGCTTATATGCCAGAACAGCCAACGAGAGCTGCTATATTACTTTCTCTGTTTCGGCTCTTGTGGTGATTTGGTGGCGCCACTGCATTTTCTTCAGAATGCGCTTTGTTTCCCTTATTTACTGATTTGTAAAACGTGATTTTTAAATCACAAGCCTTAACGACGGTAACTTATCAGTCCCCCTTGCCTCACCAAGCCTGGGCCCAGACTTTCCACACGCAAGAAAATGATCAAATTACTGAACAGTTACAATTACTTTATTTTTGCTTGTGCTATTTTCCCAGTCAATCAACTTATAATCTTATAGTTACTGTTATAACCTAACCATTGTAGTGCAGGGGTTATACCTTAACCCTAGCTGTAGTTTTTGTTCAAGATGACTTTTTATATTTTGACAAGAACAACAACAACAACAACAACAACAAAAGTCCACTGGTCAAAGAGTAGCAGCCATAGAGCCAGAGACAGCTGTTTTTTGGGGGGGATAATAATTTTCTGGCGAGTCAGAAACATCCCCTGCAACCATTTAACATTTTGAACACAACATGTGAAATATTTTCATTTCCTGGACCCTGTTTGCCATCATTTGCTCTTTAACACGCTGCCAGGTAACCTCCAAAATAGCCTCCAGCAGGCCCGTCAAAGCTCTAATCAAAGATATAAAGATTTAAAAATTCTTGATCCCGCTATAAGGATTTTTTCCTCTCACATATAGGCTCAACATTATTCATTTAGCTGGTTAGCTTTTCTTGAATTCTGCATCCCGGGTGCCGCCTTATGGTTAAAACATAGCCTATAAAATGGGCATTTCTTATGATTATATTCTGTTCTTGTTCACGGAAGCAGGAAACATTGATTATTGTACTTGTCATATCTGTCAGGTTCTACTAAATAAGTGAATGCTTCCGTTTTTTTCTGTCTTTTTGTTTGTCTGCAAAAAAATTAAAAAAAAGCATTGGGGCATCTCTTCTTTTGCCCTGAAAGGGTTAATATTCCCTGTCTTTGAATGCATATTTTGCGTGCAGCGTATATACACACTAACCAGGTGTGTTTCATAATCACTTATAGCTCTATACCCCTCCCCTCTACCTCACACGCGCACATACACACACGCATATATACAGACATATACTCCTCCTACTATTATAATGTATCGCATGCATTGTGCGCATGTGCCCTGTCCTTGAGTTCCTATAACCTATTTTTTTTCCTCTGTATTTTTCTGGGTAGGATTGTCTTATACGTCACCAGCGCTCAGTACTATGGAGTACTACAAAAGGTGACGCGCAGAAGGAGGATTTGTGAATGGACGCCGTGATGTGTGCCAGCTCACAGATCAGAGGGCGGTGGGCCCTCTGCAGATGCACCCCCTCCATCACACCACCCCTCCCTCCAGATGAATGGGGGTCTCTAATATCAGCCCTGTCACCATTGCAGGGGTCTAACCAAATCCTCCAGCTTCCTGTGCCTTTCAAAACCTAAAAGCACCTCTCTTCTATTTGATGATCCTGTATGATTTTTTTCTTTCTTTTTTCTCTTTTCTTTTTTATTGTCGTGGTTTTGTGGGCCTAGAAGCTCGCTGCCCACTCTTTTATTATGGGCCAAGAGCATGGCAGCCGAATTAGACTAGATTAGAAAGCAGGCCGAGCTGCATTTAGTGGGCAATACAAAAAGTCAATCAGTTTTAGAAGTGTGGTTCATCGGAATATAAAATAGGTTAAATCGAGGGACTTGACACCAGTATCTATTTTTTCATTGTTTCCCCGGGATTTTCCAGAATCGGTCTTCGCAGTGTTTCATATATAACCATAACAGGATAAATCCCAAAGAAAAGAAACACATGGATAAGAAACAAAAGCAGTTTTTTGGTATCTGACATCGATACATGGATACAATTGTAGTAACAGTCTTTACAAAACTGCCTTCTTGGGCTGAAATACTGTAGGTGTTCATCCAAGTTTACATTGTTAGATTTTTAAAGCAAAATCATGCTCAGGTGGTGTTTCTCTAAATCCGTTTGATTAATTTTATGCTCCCCTTTTCCAGTGGAAAAAGCGCAGTATATAATTTCCACAGCTGCTTATTCATCACAGGCTCTATGTAGATGATGTCTATATAATTTTTTTTCCCCGTGGTTTGATTGTGTTTACAGAGAAATCCTCTAGAGTCGCCACGTAGCGGACTTTGGGGCTGCTGAATCTTCTGCTTTCAGCCCTTTATAGGTTTTAATAACTCTTAATCCGTCTGATCAGTCTGGCGTAGATAAGTCTCATTTGAATTTGGATTGTTCTTAAGAGGCGGGTCGTATTTCTCCACAGAAGTCTACAGAGCTTAGCACAAACAACCGCACCACCCTGAGCGCAATTAAGGCTTCAGCTAAATTAGATGAAGGGTAATTGAATGCAGCTGACTTCCCATCAGCAAACTCTTGAATTAATACAATGAATAATACCAGTTGATGGTCACTGATTATTATTATTATTATTATTTTATCTGTATTTTTAGGGTAAAAAGTCAAAAAGTGCATTTTCTTTTAGACACGAAGCAGCAACACTCCAATCTTTATTTGCATAATTTTAGAGGAAAAATAGGCAAAACTTTTCTTCTTTTCAAGTTTTCTCTTTGCGCATAAGAGACACAGATTTGGAGAACCTCGCTGTGGTGCATACTGTGTGGGTTGCAGACATAGAAAGCTTATATCTTTGACAAATCAAATTTCTGTTCTTGCCAATCAGTGCCACCCTGGATTGTTTTGCAACTATTTAACTGTTTTCTGAGCGGAGGGGGGGAAAGAAAACTGCATATGCTTACTGTGATCCAAAGTTGTTGTTTTTTTCTTTCTTCTTTACAAGAGAGAAAAATAACATAATTCTGATCCGGAGATTAAGGTTTAAAGGAGAAAATTTGATTTTAAAATATAAATTTAAGGACAACCAAAATCTATAGCGAACAGAACAACCATCTCTAAGAATGAAACTCTAAAAAATAATGCAACAGATATATAAAGTGCACCAACAGCAATAAAAGTTTGAACAGAAAAACCTTTCCTTACAGCGGCTGCAAGAAAAAAAAAATCTCATGCATTAAAAAAAAGCATTGTCCACCTTCTTTCTTATATTTTGAAATAACTCAGAGACACTCTTAATGACCCATAGTGCCTCATTAACAGCCATAAAAGTTTTTTTTTAAAAGGTTTTAAAGTGGAAAAAAAACTTCACTATGCACGCAACTCTCGCTTTGTATCCCGTTAAAGATCAGAATTTCCTTTTTCTAGTGTGCTTTTGTACTTATATACACATCAGAAAATAACACTGTAAAGATCCTCATATCTTTAATAATAACTGGCTATTTTTCACAGAGTGTAAAAGCCTCTAAGGGTCCGCTCTGTAATCCTGTAGGTACATAAAGCGCACAGTTATCTGCGTGACGCTCAACTGGTGTCAGGCCCACAGAGCTCTTCTCCTACTGTAGTTTTCTGGCTGGTCTGCGGGACTTTTCACGTGTCGGGACGTCTTACTTCGGACAGCAAAGAATGAACTGCTGGCTATTTCTGTAAGGTTAATGGGTTTACATTCTCAGTCATACAGAACAAATAGGCTATGGTGTGGGTGTGGGTGGACAGGTTCAGTTTGAGAGGGACCAGAGGGGGGGATGAAAATGTGCCGCCAAACAGACCTCAAAGCAAAGCCAGTGTAATGGCCCCTAAAGTTTTTTGGGGTCCTTGATTCCCCTGTGTGGGTCATCCGGGAAGCTTTGCGGTTTTTGGATTGTCCGCATGCCTCGTGCACCTGTCTGTCGCGGGGAAGCAAGGAACAAGTGGGACAAAGACAGGTGGAAATCCCTTGCTGAAACTCATATTTGTTCTTTGTCGTTGTATGAGCTAATTAGATTTTATTAGAAGAACCTCACGTCCGCAGGAAGTGCAGTTAAACGTGTGATCGTTTAACTGCATAACCAAATCTGTTAGTTTTATTTCCTTTAAAACGACGAAGAGGAGAAATTCCTCTTAAATTATGGCAAAATCTATACATATATATTTAAAAAAATAATAATAGTACAAATCTTATTCGCGTTTATGTTAAGCTGAAAGTAGATTTACCCCAGCCAGTTCGGATTTTGCGTCCGGGCAGTTACAAACGCCAAACCCACAAGTTAGATGTAATCATATCGCATCACAGAGATTTTAAAGTTACACATTTAGTGCGAGTAGTAAATGCTAAGGGATTAAATCAAGCATCGGCATCAGTGCTTCTTCATTTGTTCATACCGAGGCTCTTTCTAATTGCGAGATACAATTTAAGTTATGTCCCCGCGTCCAGCAACTTTAATTATAGTGGAAGGAGGTCAGTCATAAGCGGATATTTGACCCGGCTCCTTGTGTGGCATCGCGCCCTTTACCGTTAAAGTCGCCAAAATAGTTCTGGACTCCGCTGGATTTAC
The DNA here is from genome assembly GCF_057382095.1 of Aulonocara sp. 'chitande type north' Nkhata Bay. Taxonomy (NCBI): domain Eukaryota; kingdom Metazoa; phylum Chordata; class Actinopteri; order Cichliformes; family Cichlidae; genus Aulonocara; species Aulonocara sp. 'chitande type north' Nkhata Bay. The sequence continues at coordinate 20,433,505 of NC_141352.1, read as the reverse complement.
CATGTGCACCCAGTCCCACCCAGTGCACCTGAGTTGTTTTTACCCCCCAGTAACTTATATGTTGTGAATTTGTCACCTACCAGGAGAGGGGCTCGTCAAAGGACATTTTAGACGCAAGAACTTTCCCAGATGGGTTTAGCCTGCCAACTTTGTGCATTTCTCCGGAACTGCAATCCTGTTGCTTGAATTATGCTTACGTGTACTAATGAAGACTAATTAAAACATGACAAACATCGACCTTTAGTGCATTCTAAGTAGGGCTGCAAGCATGTCTTAGATTACTGGTATATGGAAATGAAGTCTGTTAGCCTATTTGACAATATACATACGGGCGACATACAGTAAGACATAAGCAGACTGTCCACATTAGTTGTAAAATCACGCAAACGTAAGGGCTTATATATATGTATATATGTTTTAATATTGTAATATTTTAAACGTGCTTCATTGATACAGCTAATGGCCACAACCAGCTAATCTTCTTGAATCTCAAATCCACATTTCATTTTTAAATGAATCTCCTACTATTTAATTCTTTTTTCTTTCTTTTTCTTTCAGAAAACTAAAGAATACACACGGATATTGACCTGTGGTGTAAATTTTAGCCTTCTCTCTGTTTGTGAGATGTTGTTGTCTGCCTCCCAGGATAGATCTCGCAATGGAAATGCTCACCTTGATTTATTCCATCACCTTTTATTCAGCTGTTATTATTATTATTATTATTATTATTATTATTACCCTGGTCGATTTACAGAGTCTGATCTGGGCGCTAGGATGCACTGGGTGTGTTTAATTTACACTGGGAAGGATTTGTTTGGATGGCATGCATAATGTGCCATCACCTGAGGTTTATGCTGTCATTTTATTATTGTCCTGCGGTGGAAGAAAAGGAATCAACTGGAATGGCACACAAGGCTGAGCATGTTGACTGAACTGATAAATCTCACACGACACAAACACTTCTAATGATGATTCTGTATCAGTCTGTTTAATGTTTTTAAGCGTTCATACTTTTATTTGTTTGGGTTTTTTCCCCCCGTGATTTCACCCACTGGAGGAACTGCGACCAAAAAGAGAATCACAGCCTCTTAAAGGGAGAAAAGGTGTGAATGGATCATTTCACCCTCAGACAGGAATACGCAGAGAAGGCAGAGAGCAGCCCGAGACTGCCATTTGAATGGATCTGAGAGGTAATTTGAGCTAAAATGGAGTCCACTTCTGAGCCACTCACTCAGCCCCCCCATGGCATCCACTGTAATTCATTATTCCTGGCCGGCACTGGGAGAGGCAATGAGCGAGGGCAGAGGACAGGAGTGGACCCAGCTCTGGTGTAATGAAGACTCAGTAGACCTAAACCAGTCTCGCACACACTCGCACACGCACTTGCACACACAAAATCTTTCATTATATTTCAGAGAGAGCAGGACATTAATGCCACTGAAGACCTTTTGGCAGAGAAAAAAAATGCAATGATTTTCTCCACACTCAATCCATTTCATTGACCTTTTCTATCATGCATGTGACTCTGCCCGCTCACTGCACTGTGAGATAAATATTCCAAGGATAATATTCCTCTGCTGTTTTAATAAATTATCTTTCTGAATCCAAAGTTTTAAGAGGCTTTAAGGAGAATATGAGCGTATTTGTAATTACTTTTACTTTTAATTGCCTTCATTTTTCTTCATGTGCTGTGTTTTCTTGCTTTCTCAGATTCCAACACTCCGGTTGTTCTTTGTTCGACGCCTCTAAAGACTTGTTTTTTCTACATTTCCATACAAGTAGTTAGGTGAAAACCTCTACATAGATGAGGCCCTTCCAGACCTTCCTTTTCCTTGTCCTTCCACTAGGGGTCTATAGATGTCCTGTCCAGACAAGCTGGGAGGATAAATACTGTCATCTGGTGGTAACAAAAGCCATCACTACTGGGTAATCTGGTACTATACTGCATGTTTTCTTTCCCCAGAATATATGCATCTTAATATCTTTATCCACTACCACACCACAACGCGGTACTTTACAATACATTTAGTTTTTTTAAACAACAAAACGAATAAAGTAGTCAAAATTTCATTTTTCTTTGTCCTGGATGAAACAAACAGAAGTTTAGTGCCACAGGTGGAGCATGAAATAAAGCAAACAGTGCCTGTGTAACAGCAGCTCACAGATTTTAAATGTGTGTGACAGCCAGGTGAGATGACAGGCGCTCCCCCAGATGGGTTTACCACAGAGACGCGTGTTCAAAGCGAGGCAGGCCACCAGCGTTCAGTGAAGACAAAGTCAGAAGTTATAGAGGAGAGGAGAAGTTCAGCATTCAAATGTTTCGATAGGAAAAGAAAGAATAAACGTGAAAGTAGCTGATGGTTTCAATACATTTTTTCAGATTGTAGATGCAGATGCATTAGTGTGAGACTAGTTTTTCTACTAAGACAAATCTGAATGCTTGCAAGACTGGGGTAAGAAAGTGATGAAAATAAAGTTTTACTACAAATTATGCACCGAGTTATGAACATTTTGTTTCTTGTTAAGTTTGAACAGCTGTTTAAGTGAAAAGATTTCTAAAGGAAATGTTTATTTTGATGGGCGGATCTGCTGAAAATGGTCACAACCCCATAAGATTAGTACCTGTTGGTTTAATGGTTTTTAATGTATTTTATAATTATGCCTTACGTGCACCATTGTGATATGTAAAGTCTTCAGCTGTTGCATACATTTAGAAGTTCCAGCAATTCACTAATACACATATTTAAAATAATAATTTGGCCAAATTTAGTCTATTCAGATACAAATAGAAAGAAGAGCTGTAAAAATTGTAAACATCTTCTAGTGACATTTTAAATGCAATCCTGTTTGCAAACTGTTCAATGGTGTATTCCTGAAATGCAATACAGTGACAGGAACAAAACCAAATCTGAAATATAATCCAGATGAAGTGTAAAGTAGCACAAAATAGTAATACTCGCTGCCTTCTACACTGTTGAGGGACGGTAAACGAAAGAGCAAATCTAAAGAAGCAGTTTAGTATAGGATTGCATCTTCTTTCTCAGTACACCTCTGAACACCACCTTTTTTTTCCTTGAAAAATTTAGTTTTTGAAATATTGCCTCATCACAAAAAAACTCTCAAAGGCAAATATATTCAAAAGTGCCAACACCACTAGAGTTGCTCTGAATTGCTGAAGCCTTTTTCTTCGAGTTCGAGCTGCTTTTTTAAAAAAATTTTTTATTTTTATCTCCTAAGAACTCATAAAAGTGAGAAACTAAGAAATACTATAAAATTACAGAACCACACAGTGCAGCAAAGAACTATTATTATTATTACATTACATACATATTGGCCTTAAACTCTGCTGTATCATACTGTTATATTTTAATAGCAATACCACCGGTGTGTTTCATGAGCAAAACTCGTACTCATACTTCTTCCATCGTGCCAACTTATTCTGGAAAGCTGCACTAATCATTTTCCACTTTATTTTGGAGTCTCTCTCATTTCCTTTGGCTAGTTTAAAACAAATATATATCTGTACAGTGTAATTTTTATATGAATATACCTTCTTGTCTTGTTCTTTCTGCTGCTGTTTTCCTCCTCGGACCAATAAAGCTATTTTTTAAATCTGATTTTATCCATCTTGTATACCGTGATCTGTACTAAACAGACGCAGTAAGTGAGACTCTCATTTCAAGAGACAAAAAAATTGCAAAGAGAATGAAGTTAAATACAAAGTAAACAAGTTAAATTTGCTATACTCCAGTGTAGAGTTGTAAATCTTTGTCTTCATGTTTGCTGGCAGTCGACTCGCTGCACAAAATGCGAGGCCAAGTAACACAAATTTCAAAGTCAAAAAAGTGCTGCAAAGAGATGATAGCAGTCTGCCGGAGCAAACCTATAGGTGCCGTGAATCAATATATCTGATGTGCCCTCGCTTGTCTTCTTGCCTGGAAGGAAGGATAGAGAGACGGAGAGACGGAGGGGAGGGGGCGCTTTTGGCAATGAGGGGGGTTCTCTAATGGAGTCTTTCAGTTTGCTGTGGCTGGAAATGAAAGGAGGTTGAAGCCTGGCCAATTATTCTGCCTGAGAAGAGTAGGAGACTGAAAGAGGAGGGAGAGGAAAGAGATGGCGTGTGGCGCCGTTGCCCTGTTAGAGGATGGGTAGATGGATGGATGGATAGATGGGATAGAGGGATTGATGGAAAACAAAAACAGATGCATGCGAGTATAGAGGGACTTCCAGAACGAGGGATTGATTCAGAATAGCCCACAGCCATTGGCCCCGCTCCCAGAAATTTCCCCCCAGTGCAAAAGGTTAACTGTCAGTCCCCCACTAGGTATAAATAGAAGTCTGCCCTCCAGAAAGGCGTGTTCAGAGAGGGGGTAGACAGAGGAGGGGAGGGAGGGCAGTTCCTCATGATCCCAGTGACACACAGCAGAGGGGGGTGGTTTCAGGGTTTTTTGGTGGGTTGCAGAGGGTCTTACAGAGAAGAGGAAGGAGAGGGAAGATGCAGCCAAAGACAGTACAAAGGAGGGGACAAAAGAGTGTCCTCATCTATTCAACATGACCGTGACAGCAGACACAACAAATGCCATCATCAGCACCCCAGAAAGCTTCATTCCAATTAAGCTGCAGCTGCATTTGACAACCAAATAAAATCTGCGGGCTAGTGTCTTACTGGAGCTGCAGAGATGTGTAATTAGGCAAGTGTCTAGTAATCAGTTTAATTATGAATGATGGTATCAGGTTCATATCACCACAGGGGAAGCTACAGTGTCTGTTATTTTCAACCAGATAGCATCCGTATGTCACATCATAGCAGTCACAAAGTCCCTCCAGTCCCACACGCGAGTAACACAATAAAATAAAAGAAATCACAAAGACGTCTTTGTCAAGTGTTTTTATTTTTCACTTAAATCCAAAGTAGCAAAAATGATACACAGCTGAATTATCAGACGCACGCACACACACGGAAACTCTAAAACATTGAGACAGAAGGTGCTTCACCACCTCAAAACATAAAGCTTCCTCTTCAGTTTTAGCACACCTGAATGTACGCAGATTCGACCTGAAGTGATCTGCCACAAAAAAGGATTTAAAAAAATAAATCAGGTTTCCTTCAGTAACACTACTAAATGAGATTTTTTTAAACAACAGTTTGACACAATATTTTTTTTTTTATGCTGTCTCTCTGGTTAGAGTCATTGGTATTGACTCTGAAGGCATGTAATCTCTGACAAAAGCATTGTTGTTTACAAAAAAACATAAGAAAGAGAGGATATTATTGCTGTTTTGAATGATCCACACTGCATATACTTTAAAGTTACAAATATGTTTTTTAGCCTTTGTCAGAAATAATAAATAAGGAAGAATAATCGGCTCATGTATGGTCTGATTGCACTTAATCCTCTGGACCCCCAGACACTAACGCACTGTAGGTCTAGTGTGGTAATAATACCTGTCTGATTACACAAGCAAGCCATTATACACACAAGCAGTAATGTCATTATGTTTTTTACAAGGATACAACTAAACTGTAATAGTGACAAAAGCACTACATTCTATAATACACAGGCAATCACAGATTGCAAATCTTACGTAATAACGTCCCGTCCTCTCCCATTTTAACTGGTGTCTGTTCCCAAACTATCATCTCTAGTTTGAGGATGCTGTTGAAGTCGAAAACATGTACGATCCCACAGTAAAGTGTTTTTCCAAATGGGAATGTAAGGTCCATTCTATAAAAATGCACTGGAAAGGGTTTTTTTAAACCGCTAGTATACCTGGTACATTCCTTCAAAGCATGCTTCACCTCTATGGTTCATCTCAACTCCCAGTCCCGACTAACGCTTCCTTTAAAACAGTCCTCTCTGTCGTTTTACAGCAAAGACAAGCTTGATAACTGATTAAAAATAATACTATTCGCTGGCAAAAACAACTAATTTCCATTCTAAAAAAAAAAAAATGAAGCAGCTTGAATTTTGTGCTTCAGTGATCTTCACTGTTTGTGAATATATAAAGTTAAATTGGTAGTCAACTCTTGGCGCCTTCTTTAATCATGTATTATAATCAAGTGTTAATAAATCAGAAAAATGATTTGCTTTCCTGCTGGGAATAAGATGAGAAAGCAGTTTCCCCAAATATTTCCCAAGACATTGAACTAGTCCTTCGAAAAATGTGAAACACCGTTCATTACCATACATACATTTAGTTTGGGGGCGGCGGTCACTGGATGCTTGGAAAATAAATACTTCAATTTGGTTTCATTGGGATTCTACATTGGAAAACAAAAGGATCTCTTTGTGCAAGCGAGCATCATTTTGCCCACTAGAGCAACACTTCCCTTTTATGATCATACAAAAATGAAAAGAAAGAAAGAAAAGAAAACATCATAGCACCCCCATCATTTCTTTTCTGCCATTTCCAGGATACAATCACGCCCAGGAGCACGCGTCCACTTCATGAAATTAAACCCCTCTCCTGTTCACTTCAAACAAGGACACACACACACACACAAAAAAGGCAAGGGCTGTCCGCCTGTGTAGTGTGAAGGAAGCCTTAATGCTAATGGAGCACAACAGAGGCGGGAAGGAGCTGTTTGGCTGCAAAGAGATGCAGAGGACATGGCACGTTTGATGAGGGGCTTTTCTGACCTGCACTTTTGTCATCTGAGCAAAAGATGAGGTCGTGACAAAGAGTCTTTCCTCACATCATTCTTCTCGTTCCTCACAGAACGTATCCATTTTTTCTCGGATGCTCTCGCCCGGTCGTCCACCAATCAGTCCATGTGGGGTTTCTCAACACCACCCTGGAGAAGAAAAACAAGGCCTATGTTAGTTATATATCAATCAATTTGTAATGCAGCAACAGGTTAATACTTGTATTTGCTCACAGTATAAAGGTAGCATGTTTTGTTGATCTGACTGATATTAGAATCAGTTCCCTTTTTCTTTCTCCCCAATGGCAACCTAATATTTTGCAGAATCGGGGGAAGAAAGTACTTCCTTCTCAACATCGGCTTGTTTAGTTACATGCTTAATCACCTTATTTGCTCATGAGCTCCTGCAATAGTTACATTTATCAGCCATTCAGCTTAAAATCACAGCTAATGTGTAATAAAGGGTGTTTTTTTCCATGGTTAATCCAACTAAACAGACTCTATCACTGTCATTTCCAGAAAATAAAACAAAAAAAAAAGGTCTCGTGTGCCTCCTGATTCTTCTCATAAATGACCCACTGAAGCGAGTGAGCGAAAAAACACAGAACAAAACCACGAGTTCAGACTTGTGCCAACATTTCTCAGGCCTCATCGCGAAAACAAAAACAACAAGTAGCAAATGACCCTCTGGTCAGCCGAGTCCAGACTGGCTCTGTGTCTCACCACGACTGTGAAAAACAACAGCTCTTAATCTGCTTTCACGCTTTCAGTGAGTCAAACTGAGGCAGTGATGGGGACTGGTACTTTACAGACAGAATGAGGTGAGGCTTCTGGGCAGAAGCTTAATGAAGACATCAAAGCTGACTTGCTGGGATAATTATGAAGGAAGGGGGGCGTCCAATGCTCTTTGCACAGTTTTAAACCATTTGACAATGTTATCTGCTGCCGCGCCTCAGCAGAATAATTGCAAATAAAGCATGTGTGGCGCACGGGAAGCTTTTGAAGTCAGCTCTTTAGACACAGAGCGGAGGCTGATAACGATAAATGCGGAGGGATATTTTGCGCAAATACGACATACCGAAAACTTTTCAAACCATCGATGCAGAATCGCCACTTTATCCTCCAACTTTTAACATGGCCAATTAGAAAAACCTTTTGGATCAAGAGAGTCATGTGACTGGTTTCCACTGAAACTTGAAATCTTGGTAGCTCTTGAAAGGAACAGTTCATCTCAAAAGTGAAAATTAACATGTCAGCATCCAACCTCATCCCTGCTTATGCTGTTTTACACATTAAAGACAATAAAACTCCAAATATGCAAATGCTCCTTTTTTTAAAACCCTTAATTCTGAAATCTGGAAAATTTAGTAAATAAGCGAGAAAACCTAGCTATCTGACTCCAGAATAAATACAATGGATTCTACGGACTTAGCTATAGCCCCTAAATATGATGATCACAGGACAGTAAACAGTGGTTTCTTGCAGTGAGTATTGGCTTGTTTCAACTGGTAATATTCCAATAAAGCCAGGTAAGTGTTACCTCGTGAAATCAGCACTTCACACAAACATCAACATATCAGTCTGAACCTTCAGTTAAAGGATGACAGTGTGATCAAGACTTGCAGACTTTACCATGGCTAGTTGGCGTCCTATGTTACCCACAGTAACACCGCCGGAGAAGAATATGCACGGGAGCCAGGAGCGTACGTACAGGAAGTCTGGAGATGTGTACCTTAAGAGAAAAAGAGAAAAGAAGTCACACTTCAGAAAAAAATAAAAGTTAAGAAAGCCATCCCAAGCACAAGTATGAGTTGCAGTTATTACCAAATCATTACCTCCCCTCATCCCTTACTATTTTTCTATTTTGTAAAATCAGGATGATCTGCAGCTGTGTTTTTCTCTCTCTGCTGTACAGTTTTAGTTATTATTGTATTGGCTAACACGTCACTGACATCATTCCATATCCTCATACCAAAGCTGGGTTTACTCTCACAGCTGGATAACCAACTCCCACACCAAACACTGTCATTTTAGTTGTGGGTGTAATAAGAAATAAAAGAATAGTGATGACAAATCACTGCATTAGTTTTGTTTCCTCAGAAAAAGATACTCAAGAATGTTTTTGTTCCACTTTTAAAGGCTTTCCTTGAACACCCTGTTGTTGCTGATGGAGAACTTACTGGTAGACTCCATTGTAGACCAGCAGCTGTGTGATCACAGTAGCTAAAAAGGCAGTGGTGATGCCCAGTCCGAAGCCGCTCCTGGACCGGTCGAATGTCCACCACAGACCCAGGGACAAGGCCGCTAGCGTTAAGGAGAGCTGCACGTTGTTGTCGAAGTCTAGTTTCTGTGTTCCGGGAAGTTAAGGACAAACAAATCAAACAGCACGAGGATAACATCTGATTATTTCTTACACAAATATTTGGCCACCAACAAGTTGCACCACCTCTTTTTGCAAAAGGATAAAGCAGATTACTGAGCTGATGCAGACAGCAGCCAAAATTGAGTTAATTACTGGTGTACTTTTCCACTGTACTGTAACAAACAATCACAAAAGTAGCAAAAGTGCATTTGAGAGGTGTACAGGACATGGTGAAAGGATACAACACTGGCGTGGTTGATACCGACGAACACAGCGATACACCTCATGACGCTCGCCCACTCCCTCTTGAACTTGTGCGGCTCTCCCAAGTGGCTGTCGAGACAGGGATACAGCAGGCCGATAACAGCTGCAAAAAAAGCACAAAAAAGGGGAACAAACAGTCTTGAATTGTGCCAGATAAGCAGAACTTCTCTGAAATAAAAATAGGGCAAACTGTGTCATAGAGACAGACTGCTGAAGGTGCATTTCCACAGTTAGCGACACACCTGCTGTACATGCACTTCAAAAATCCCCACATGACGAGTATGCATAAACATTAGCTTTAATTTTAAAGTTGTCTTTTACTTTTTAAGTTTGCGACTTTTTAATCTAACTCCCTACATACTGTCATTAAAAGTCCAAGAATTTGTGAAGGAAACTATGTAACCACACTATTTGAATGTAAAAAGTGGACACAGTGGATATCTTACAAGAAGAGTTGGCGGAGTTACAGGAATTAGTACCTGGGTCACGAGAAAATGAATATGAAACCATTTTGACATTCGATTCGTCACTTAAAAAAAACAAAACTGCTCACAGAAAGCACCAGATGCTCTTTAATACCAGCCTCTTAAGTCAGAGGATTTACTTTACCCCTCTAGCTTTTGTTAGTATATTTTTCACCTTATTCAGGCTCCAAGAAGCTTTTATCTGAGAAATACCTCCTTTGACTCGTCACTGACAATCTTTAGCTGCAATCCTACTAAGAATAGCATGCTTAGATGGGATCTGTGACAGTTGCTTGTTGTGGAACCTGAAATATCATCTGTTTCTTGGACTATTTATCAAGCATAAGAAGACATCTGACGTCTGACACAGTGGTCAGCAGCACAGGAGCACCACAGGGAACTGTGCTGTCCCCTCTTCTCTTCACCCTGTACACCTCTGACTTCTGCTACAACTCTGAATTATGCCACATTCAGAAGTTTGCAGACGACACAGCCATCATGGGGTGTATCTGGGATGATCAGGAAGAGGAGTACAGAAGTCTGGTGAGGAACTTTGTCGCATGGAGTCACACAAACCACCTGCAACTCAACACCTCAAAGACTAAGGAACTGGTTGTGGACTTCGGGAGGTCTAGAGCAGGTCCACTGCCGGTTCAGATAGAGGGGGAGGAGGTGGAGGTGGTCAACAAGTACAAGTACCTCGGGCTGTGGGTGGACAATAAACTGGACTGGTCATGCAACACAGAGCACCTGTATAAAAAAGCCCAAAGCCGACTGTACTTCCTCAGGAGGCTGAGGTCTTTTAACATCTGCAGGAAGCTCCTGAGGATGTTTTACCAGTCGGTGGTTGCTGGAGTACTTTTCTATGCTGTGGTGTGCTGGGGGAGCAGCACAGCAAAGAAGGACTCATCCAGGCTGGAGAAACTGATCAGGAGGGCTAGCTCTGTGGTCGGCATGAAGCTGGACACTCTGGTGACAGTGGCAGAGAAAAGGACATTAAAGAAACTGATGGACATTATGGACAATGCCAGGCATCCTCTGCACACGGCCATAAACAATCAGAAGAGTCTGTTCAGTGACAGGTTGCTTCTCCCAAAGACAAGAACTAACAGACTTAAAAACTCCTTTGTCCCACACGCCATCAGACTGTTTAACTCCTCTCTGGTTGGGAGAGGGAGGGGAAACAGGAGGACAAAGGAGGGAACAACTAAGCTGTAGTGCCTCTTCACCTCACTGTACAATACCTTTTGTGCAATACTTTTGTAAATAGTCAACGGTGCAATAGACTCAATACTTGAAATGTGCAATTCACTTGTATTTTTATTTTTATTCCTATTTATTCTATTTATCCCCTTCGTATATTTTATTTATATTGTCTCTGTATTTATATATATGTGTGTGTGTATAACTCTGTAACTTCTGTCGGTGCTGTGCTTTTTTGGAAATCGAATTTCCCAGAGGAACCCACCCGAGGGATTAATAAAGTTCTATCTTATCTTATCTTACATTTAATGACATCACCTTCAGGTGTGGGAAAGTAAAGAACCATAAGAGCCATAAGCCTACATCTCTTATTTCTCAGTTTGTTTCTGTCCTGCAGCATGCAATGACGAGAGGAGGGGGAGGAGCCCAGCATTTACGCGCTTCTTTCTTTCCCTCACTTCCCTGTTTCTGGCCTTAAAAGTACCTCCCCTCTCAGCTCACCCGTTATGACACCATCCAATGAGCTCGCAGCTCGCCTCGTGTCCGGCTGCCGCGACCAATCAGAGCGCAAGAAAAAGCAACATCCGTTCCAAGCCATTTTTTTTTCTTTTTGATAACAGCCAGACTTAATGATGCCTTCAAAACTGATAATTAATATGAAACAAAAACAAAACTGAAAGGTGATTCATTGTCAGCTGATCATACAAATGCTCCTGACAGTGGTGATGAGAAAAGGGATGTGCTTCTGCTGTATGCGGTTTAAATTCCTGCTGCTTATTATGGCAAAATCCAGCTCACAAAGGGGGATTTCCTGACCATAAGAGCCCATTTTATATACACAAGCGGTAAAACACACCACATATTATTTAAAGTGTCATTTTCTCTTCATAAGGGAAGGCTGTTGTGCTCTAACTCCTCCCCTCTCTGCATTCCTTTGTCCCCAAATTAGCTGCAAACTACTGATCACCCGGGTAAAACTACCCTTGCAGGGTCGTTTATAAAGCACCAAGTAAGCTTGATAAAATCAGCCTTTTATTCACTCACCGGCTCCTGTACCGCAGCAAGGTGGGATCCACCATGCGGACGAAAACAAAGTTGTCATCACCTCCTCGGGGAAGAGGGTAACATTTCTTTGTATCTGGAGCAAGTTGAGCACCAAGGCCAGGAACACTCCGACCGTGAAGAGGACGACACCCCGGCGGATCAGGTTGGCCGTCTGGACGTCCTGCAAGGAGATGTAGGCACTGCTGAGCACCGATGTGATGATTGACATCATCTCTTCAGCTCTGGATGCCAACCAGTTTGCGCCAGAAGATGGGTGCTTAGTTTCGGTCTTTGATGAAGTGGAGCAGCTCCAACAATGCTCCTCCAGCCTGGGCATTTGGCACTTTAAAGCTAAAGAAGGAAACGAGACAGTCAACACACGAGTGCCACTGTTTTCATGTTGAAAGAAAAAAATCGAAGAAATTGTTTTAAAATTGTTCTGGCTGCTCACCTTGATCTCCAGACGTCTTCAGAGTCAGCTCCAAACAGAATCCTCTTCTCCTGTTCATTCGCGCCTCGACAAGCAGATTTAAGCCAGGATCCCTCCTCCTCGTTTTCCTGCTCTTTTACAACAAGTGAACTGCAGTCACGTTGTTTGTTCACATCATCGTCAGCAAACACACGCAGAGCGAGAGAGAAAAAACACACAGTGCTCCTCCATTCCACCGCACAGACCTCATACCACCGACGAGAGCTTCCTCTGCAGAAAACAATCACAGCTGTGTCGGGTGAGAATCGGCAGCCAATCAGAGCGCGGCGGCTGATATGACGTGACGCCACCCCACCGCCCACTTCGTCCGGGACAGACTCACAAACAGGGAGGCTGGAGAGCAGAAGTGAAAGTGGAAACGCCAAACAACGGCTCTTTAAAAAAAAGCCTTTATTCTCTCTATGATAGTTTACAAGAAAGTATAAAAGAAATCTAAGAGACAGAGGAGGCGGTTAAAAACATTTGGAATAAAAGCAGTAACTATGACTAAACTACCACAGTACCACAGCTGTAGCTTTAGCTTTATATTCAACTAGAATATTACTCATTTTTTTAAAGGTAAATGTGCGTTTACCAGGCAGATTTCAAGCTCCACCTCGCTTACGTGTTGAATTATTCACTGATATTCTCTAAACAAACCCTGCTTTTCTTCGTCTGTAACTAAACAAACAGCAGTCCTCTGCACCCTTATATACACTCAACAAAAATATAAACGCAACACCTTTGTTACTGCTCCCATTCCCCATGGGATGGTCGTAGAGACCTAAAATTCATTCCAGATACACAATATAACCATCCCTCCCAAACAGTGGTCACAAATCAGTCCAAATGTGTGGTAGTGGGCACATCTGCTATATTGAGATAATCCATCCCACCTCACAGGTGTGCCACATCAGGATGCTGATCTGACATCATGAGTAGTGCACAGGTGTACCTCAGACTGCCCACAACAAAAGGCCACCCTGGAATGTGCAGTTTTGTCTCACAGCAAAATGCCACAGAGGGAGCGTGCAATTGGCATGCTGACAGCAGGAATGTCAACCAGATCTGTCGCCCGTGCATTGAATGTTCATTTCTCAACCATAAGCCGTCTCCACAGGCGTTTCAGAGAATATGGCAGCACATCCAGCCACATCCAGTGGCACAGTTCGTTTGTTTAAAAACTTTGGGTCACTTTTGAGGAGGTGTGGCTTGGAAGGAGGCTCGGGAAGGCGTGTAGTGCCAGCGCACGTCGGTTAGAGATAACGTGTATTCTGAAAGGTTCAATACCCCGATCACATGTAGACTTTTGGGGCTCGTTCGACAACAACGCGAAAACGTGTTTTGCAAGAATCTGCGTTGTCCAGTCGGTCGTGAGTAGGTCAGTGCAATAACAAACACCCTCCTGCTGGATACGTGCAGCAGGACACATGCAACTACCGGAGCACATTTTGCTTCTGCGCCCGAGGAAAACCTCACCTCGCACGTGGATGAAAATCTACTCCCGTGCAAGCTTCCTCACTTGTTGTGTTTCCAAAAAAGATAAATCAAACGTTTTCAGTTCTTTTCACTTTGTAAAAGCCCCACAAAAAACCTGAGTCACATTTACTTAATAATATCAGCTTCTGGCACTTACAAAGCAATACCATGGATGAATCATTTCTTTATGCAAATAAGACTTGGAAAAAGTGAGTTGATGCCTCATGACCTGGAGCAAATGTGGTAAACAAAAACAGAGACCGTATCAGTGTGACAGCATTTCATTTCAATTAGGTTTAATTAAATGTATTTTTTGGGGGTGTAATTAACAGTGCTCTTGATATTTTGGGGGTATTATATTAATCGTGTGTGTGTTTTTGGCACATTTGTGGTGTTCAAATGTAGAGAGTTCGGCACTAAATCAGGGTGCAGTGTTGGTTTTCACCCAATGTTCAGCTTCAAAGCTTCCACCCAGCTGCCGAATTTATCTCTTCTTAGTTATGGCTGATTTGATGTGCAGTGTGGAGAAAATCAATGTACGATTTATCAGGAGTATTTGTGGAAATAACTGTATTTATAATAACAATAATAATAATAATGGACATTGTAACACTGTGGGCACACCAAGGACTTTTTAGTTTTGCTAGTGGTTTTGGCTCTAGGGTTTGGTTGCTTCACCACTTTGGCTGCATGGCCATGACTTTTGGTGAAGACAATCAGAGTCTTCAGGGGTCAAATCATAATGAGTCTGTTGATTCTCTGACTTTTATTCTAGCACCACAAACAGATTAAAGGCAGCAGTTATCCTGTTAAATATGTATCAACATCTACTTGTTGGATTCACACTATTTTTCGTAGTTATGTTATTGGTCCCCCAGAATCTCAGTATTATTACTCAGTTAAATACACCGCCCAGTGAAAAAAACAAAAGGCACCGCTTGTATTTAACTAACCAGAATTTATGCAGGGATCAATATGATTCAGCTGGCTGTTTAACCGTAACTGAAGCAGTGAGAAGCTTATCATTAAGAACTGTCCAGGTTTTAACTGTATTGTTAAAACCTGGAAGGTTATTGATGAACCGGCACCTTTGAGGAAGAAATGGTATTGGATAAAAATCCTGAGTGATCGTGATTGGATTTCACTTAAACATCTGGTCAAATTAAATAAAAACAGCAACAATAAACCTCATGGCCATGTTAAAAGTGATAGTAAGAGCATTTTCTCACAAACACACACACAGTAAGAAAAGAACTGAAGGGATTGGGGTGTGTAGCTGTACAGCTGTGCAGCCTTAAGAAATCCACTGACGCTAATTGGAGAAATTGGTCTGATTAGTCCAGACTTTACCCTGTTCCAAAGTTATGGGGACATTAGGGTAAGAAGAGAGGCGGATTCAGTGGCATCACTGAATCTGTCATTTCTAGGCTCAGCAACAAAAATGAGGTCTGCTGACTACCGGGCAGGGATAGCTCAGTAGGTAAAGTGGTCGCCCCATGATCGGAAGGTCGGCGGTTCAAATCCACCTAACGGCTACCCTGAGGTACCCCTGAGCAAGGTACCATCCCTACACACTGCTCCCCGGGCGCCTGCTTAGTGGGCTGCCCACTGCTTCACTGAGTGAATGGGTCAAATGCAGAGAAAAACAAGTAATTTCCCCATGGGGATCAATAAAGTATCCATTATTATTATTACCTGACAATGCTGAATGACCAGGTTTTCCCATCAATGGATTTTATTCTTCCCTGATATCAGAGTTCACTGGGTTCAAACTGAAAGAGTGGTTCAGGGAGAATGAGACATCATTTTCATTCATGGATTGGCCACCACAGAGTCCAGACCTTTACCCCACAGAATCTCTGGGATGTGCTGGAGAAAACGTTACCCAGCAATCTGATTTTCCTTACCAAAATAATCCCAGGTCCAATACATGCCTTCATTAAAAGCTAAAGGTAGTCCAACGAAATTATAGAGTGCCTGACTTTTTGTTGTCTAAGCAGTGTACTTTAGAACATCGTGGATGGAAAACCTCAGTGATTCACTTTGAGCAAGCACTTGGAAACTCCTTTAACCAGAGGAATCCTGTTGACTCCTGCACAGTCTGAGAAAAAAGAACATATAAAATCTTTTTCACCTTCCTTTTTTTCATTTAAGGAACGTTTTGAAATTGTGATCTACAGTCATGTATTTGTGTCATTGCACCGAGGTTATTGTAATACCCTGTTTACTGCTCATCTCTTCTCTTTTACACCTCCAAGCAATACAAAATGCTCCAGCGAGCAAGCTCACACTACTCCTATTTTCTTCTCTTTACATTGGTCCCGGTTGATTTTCAATCACGTTTTTAAAATTCTCACACTTGAAGCACTAAACAGACATGCTCCAGACTATATTATATATCAGCTTCTTGTTAAATGCACAGCTGTTTGCTATCTTCTCTCACAAGCTCAAAATCTATCAGTTTTCCCTCATACCGAAGACCATAGGAGAACAGAGCCTCTTCGTCTGTGCATCAAGGCAATGAAAGAATTTAATGCTTCACCCCTTGTTAGCAGATTCGGTAAAATCCTTTTAAAGAAAACAGTTGAAAACCTTTCTGCTTTATCACGCCTTCTGTTTCTCTTCTGAACCCAAACTGGGAGTAGGGTCAAATATGCTCCCATTTTACTCTTGTGAACATAATCAAGAAAAACAAGGAAACTACACTCTAAAGTGCTCTATTGGCATCATACAGTTCTATGAGGTCTTTAAAGGATGACTGAGTTTGATGATTTGAGGTTTGATGATTACGGGCTTTGAAGGATTTAAAAGTCTATCTGGGAGCAAATAACGAGGCGATCTTTGTTTGTAGTCCTTTACAGTACTTGCGGTGTTTTGGATTTTAATGAATCTCGTAGACCAGATTTCCATTACTTCTTTTACTGTTATAATTAATTGTAAACTAGATGGATTTCTGCAACTATATAGACATTCACGTGCCCATCAGGATAAATTATAATAACTCTGATAGTTCCCCTGCAGCAGCAAGTACAACTTCCTAAATGATTAGTATGATTGTACGACACATAAAGTGAAGGCAAATGTAGTGGAGAAATTTCTTACTCTGCACAATTTAAAAAATAAATCAGGCTTTTCATTCGATCTAGAACAGCCTGAGAATGAGTCTTTAAATAATACTATTAACTATGTATTATTAGATGTTAAAGTCCAGACTGCACATTCAAAGTGATTGGCTCTAAAAACGCCTTCACTGGGTAGAATGAGAAAAAAAATGGGTCTGATAACTGAATGGGTAAATATATATGTCACAGCTGCACTTTCTGAGAGTTGTTTATATTATAAAGCCATGCGTGAAAGTAAATTGAGGGTTAAAAAGTTTGTCTCCCTGGTTTTATTTCTGAGTATTTAGAGCAATGTCGATACATGCAGTAGGCTTGGACAAATACTGCATGTCATGATAAGAAGTGTCAAAGAAGAACTCTTTTCACCGCTTTCTTAAAAGACACTTAGACATCATTTCACAGATCCTCACTCATTCCTCTCCCTAAACACACTTTTGCTGTCCTAGAATGACATTCAGAGACTTTTCACTTTCCTGCTGTCCGTAGATAATGTCATCAGTCATATTTACCACACCCTAAATTCAGTGCTCCATGTGGTTAATGCAGATAAATCGCCCGAGCCTCACAGTTTCATAAAAGGGTGGGGGTGGGGAGGTCAAAAAGAGAAGGGTGCACCTGCGGGGAGCTCCCCAAGGCCCCAAACTAACACCACCCCAGTAATCCAACAATAGTATTCTTCTCTGCCTCAGGACAAAAGGTTGTCTCAGGGAAGGAGTATGTGTATATTCCCCAAATGAATAAGTTTCTTTCTGTGTAATTCTTAGCTATCCAGGTGCCTGAGGATAAAAGCCTACAGCAGTGAGTGTGTGGGGGTGTGAGTGTGTAAATCAGTGCCTTTGCCTGAGCGTGCATGTGTTACATATGTGTTAATCTAGCAGAAATAAAACGTGTAGTGTCAGATACGTGCGACCTGAGATGACTGTGACACAAGGAAATACATTACATTTCTTAATGAAGACAGGAAGCTAATTTTTTTCAGTGAGTAATAGAGAGATGCTATGGGATTTTAGATAGCGCTTCATGCTTCCTCTGACAGTAACATGTGCATTAATTTGAAGGCTGGAATCACGAGTCCTATGTTAGCTAATGCAGGGCCATAACAACCGTGAAAATGACTCGGCATATAGCAAATAGCTCCTAGCAACCAACAGTGTTGGCACTGGTGTAGAGGAGGTCTCCGCCACGTCAGGAGATAAAGCAGGATGCCACGACACTTCAAATGAATAGCAGATCAAGCGTGTCATAGATTATGCCGTTAGACTGGGAGGGATTTTATTATAGCTAAAGGAGAGGGCTGCTGGAACAGCTGGCAAATTGATCTATCAAACTCAAGCTTGACAATTTTTTACCTCAATCCTGTGTGAAATTATGAAAGGAAACATCATAATCCACCCTCTCAGATAGCGGATTAAGACGGAAACAGTTTCAGATTCATCCTATTTACCCCGTTTGCTCAGGTGTCAAAAATCATTGCGTTTCCCAAGTTCTCAGCTACACATTTGGGTAAGCGCCAAAGCGCTTTTAAGTTATTAATAAATCAATAGTAATAATAATAATAATGGTAAGTCAACTGTGGCATCCATCCATTTTTACTGGAAGATTAATCCGCAGTTTCTTTAATATTTCTCCAACTCTGCCTTCTTTTTTTTCTCCCCTAACACTGCTTCAGTGTGTTGTCAATACTCTTCTGGATACCCTTCACCTTCTCAGTGGTGAACCCTTTCTGTGTGCCACGGAAGATGAAAGGGGATTCTGGGTTATAGACTGTATAAACCAGCTTAAAAGGTTGCCATAAAGGCCCTGACTCTACAGCCCGAGGGCGTGGCACCAGGATTCTAACTCGCCCCTTTGTTCTTTAGTGCTCAGCTCTGAAATTGTTTCAGAGCAGCTCATAGCCAGATCCTACACACTTTCCGCTACACTGTGCTTATTTTCTGAGAGTATTCATGGCAAAACAGAAAGAATATGTTGGGCTTATACACAAATCCTGATTCAGAACTGCTGTCTCAAAAAAAGCAACCCCTGCTATTGAGAGTGTTTTTATTTCTGAGATGGTGACTCACATGTAATGGTTGTTTAAAGGAGTAGTTTGATATTTAGAGGAAGACGCTCATTCGCTTTTCTTGTCAAGAGTAAAAAAGGAAGATGGTTGCCACTCTCATGTCTCTATGATAAATATGCAGCTTGAGCCAGTATTCGCTTAGTTTAGCTAAGTTTACAAACTGGAATTAAAGAAATAACATTTAAAAAAGCTTAATAGTGAGCATAGCCTTCTAAAGATGCAAAACTGACATCGAGCCTCTCGTCTTACTCTCAAACTATTGTTTTTTATGTTGCTATAATAGTTTTAGGTACTTAAAATTGATCACCATTGCCCAAAATTTGATCTGCATCACGACCGCGACAAACATATAGCCACGGCTTTGAAGAGCTACAATAAGTCCTACAGCTAAACAAAATACCAACACAGAGCCCTGATAGAGTCAGTCTGGAACACTGAAGTTAAATTCCCAAAAGCTTTGACTTTCTCCAAAATTTCTGGAACAAGCTACCTGCCAAGTACCCTGAAACCTGTGCTCAAGAAAGAAGGGGCTGTCTAAAAGGAGAATATTGATTCTTTTGGCTTGTTTTTGCTGGTCATTGCAAGGAAAATGCATTAAAACAATGTTTGCAGTGCATTATATAGCTGTCCTTGTTTGTTCGTTTGTTTGCTAAGCTACACTTATGATTTCTGATCTTCTCAGTGCTAAGCTTATTCCTGCCTTTGACCCTCTAATAGATTTTCCACTTGAAAGCAGATGCTTCAGGTTCTTATCTTTCTTTTAAGGAAATTGCACAACAGTGGTAAGTACTCCATCTACAGGGGGGATGGTGGTTGTATTTTCAATTATTTATGAGTTTTCTGCAGTCTGGTAAACAGTTCACAACCACAGTGTTGAATCAATGGCTGTCTGATAGGAACTGAACAATATGAGCTTTTAAAAAGATATTGTTTTGTTGCAGAGCTGGTGCATTGGACTGCACAGGTGCTGCCCCAACCCTACCGGGCCCACAGCTGTATATGTGGCACGTTTACACAAAAGCTCCATTCAAGCCAGCTTACACTACAAGTGTCACAAACAGCACAGTTCCAGCAGCCAATGAGCACCCTAATTACTCCCGGCTGTCTAATCAGATGTCATTCTAGACCAATCATAGCCACTGCCTCAGTTGGCTATTTTGTATGAGGGAGAAAGAGTAATATATGAGTAGTAAGTGCTACGAATCCTCTGGTTTCTTCATAGACAGTGAATAGGAGGATGACTCAGCATTAGAGCTGCTGTTAGAGGAATACGTGTGACATACAGCTGATAAATCTGGTTGTCCTCATTAGACAAGATGGGATTTTCTGCACCTGCTGCATGCATAGCAGAGATAAAGCTTCATTGTCAATAACATGTTTATGTTTCCAGGCAGGTCTTTTACTTTTTTCAGGTCTTTTCCAGTAAGTTCTTCCTTTTTCATGTTTGTTATGAGATCTCTGTTCCACAATTCATACACGATTTTCATTTAGATTTTGTGAATTAAATCTAACATATTATCACAATTATTATCCCTTTCTGTAAACCACAACAATTATCACTATCATAGTCAGTATTCACTCTGCTATTGGGACACATATATCTATGTACCATACTTGCCTATAATAAAACTCACTGACCTGTGGAATCACTTCTAATCACTAAAGAGAGAATCTTATTCATAACCTGCTTCCAAAAGAATCTCCTATTAGTGCCATTAAATTCAAATACATTCAAATACTGATGTTTTGTATACTTAACTTTACTATCTGGATGTGCAGACCACAAATGTGATGCTATCATCAATATGGACCAAATGTTTCTGGCACTTTGTTGAACTTATGTCATAAAGAATTCAGGCAGTTCTGAAGGAACAGAAGAGCCTAGCAAAGTGCACTTAGAAATGGCAACTATTTATTGTAAAACTTTAACATTGTTGAACTATCCCCTGATGTTTCTTCACCTTAGCTTTTGTGGTGAATAAACACAGGATTGTAATTTGGAGTGGGTTTTTCCATGGGTAAGCTACTTTTCAAATTCAGCCTGGCTACCTGCTTTCCATTCTGCTTTGTGCTAAGCTAATCCAAAAACCTTTGGCAGAACTTTCACATTTAAAGGTCTGTGTTTTACTGAGTGTGGGTCTAATTATTTTATACGGTGCCTTTCTTACAGCACCTGTTAAAGACTTACTTTCAATCATGCAACGTTTACCTGAAGCAACATTCCCTTGAGTTGTTTGTGGCTAAAGCTTAATGTTTAACGCGCTGTAGTGGGCTCATATCAGCGGAAGTACTGAACACTGTGCCAAAGAACATTAGTGTGGGAAAAAAAGGACAGCCAAAGTTAAAAAGTAAACTCAACTTGTTTACTGTTCTCAGATGATTTCCACATGTCCCCGTTTACAGGAAAACCCACGTCATTTTACTATCATGAGTTACGTTTGTACAAATGAGCAATACTATGTTAAAGTTTTCGTGAAAATATAACACATTTTAACTCAAACTCTAGCCAAATAAACTTGTCCAAGTCGTAAAAAAGCTGCAAGATAGTTAAACAAACAGCGATATTTTTTGCATTAGCATGTTTGTAAATCAACATAAATAAAATGTTGAGAGGGAAAGAAGAAAACATAGCTCAAACAGGGGCTCCTGATGTTTCATAGTTCAAAACCTTGATGTCACTGTGTGATTACACTACTCACGCCACTCACTCATGTGATTGTGAAAGTCATGGGATATGACAGAGATGTAAACAGTATGTCTCATACAGTCCTAAAAATGTCCTTGTTGGCATGCCCTGCACTTGTCAGAGCTGAGTCCTTTATTCCTCGTGAGCATTTGCTTTTCTTTCATTTGAAATGGTTTCCTTGGCCTTGAATCCCAGCGCTGCTTTTCATTTTTACACAGATTTTTTTAGGATGTCACACAAAGCCCTAAAAACATTCGCCAATAAAATCAAATGTGGTGAAAATAGTCTTTTACGTGAACACGAGCAGTTTTGTGGGTTTGCTTGTTTTTTGATGAGCAATTTGATCGTTGGATCATTGTTTAAATTATGCAAATGCATCACTCAGCCAATGAATAGATGAAAGATGATCAAAGATGTTTTAATATGATTCTTTTTATGGAGGATAATGGCAGTTCAGCCAAATGACACTTGACTGCAGCATCATGATGACTGCCTTCAAATACTGCTAAGGTTGACTTTATGTAGGGATCCATTTCTGTAATTTATGGCACGCTCTACCTATCAAGTGGAACACCTTTACTAATTATGTTATGACTTTTCAGCTTTCTTATCATTATGTGTGAGGGGTTATTGTACATTGCGTCTTTGATAAAGGCAGCAGTTATTGCTGGGCGTAATACAATACAGGGACAGGAAGCCTGTGACTGATCTATCATCTCTGATAACTTGTGATACTGTTAAGAGCATGAATGACTTTATCTGTAAGATAACATAAAAAAACAAGACTTAATCAGGAAAGTATGTTCAAAACACTGCAGGTTATTACAAGCTGTGTTTGAAGGAATATACAGTATGCAGTAGTGCAGTGTCCTCCTAGTGGTAGTTTAAGGCTTTCTCTTCAGTTTTTGCACATTAATAACCAGCAGATGGCGCCCACATGACAGTGAATGGAAGTATAAATAGATTTACCCCCAGTTTCTTTCTTATGTACAGTAAGAAAAAAAGTGGGTAGACGACAGAACCAAGCTTCAGGCTGAAAGATCCAATCTTTGCACCTGCGTCTGACTGAACCAGAATGATTGTATCGATAAAGTGCATCACCTACTTAGCATTTCAGTTAGATGGCTCACTGGAGAATTAAATCAGGAGCTTTCTTCTTATTGTTTCCGCAATACTTGCATGACTATGTTGCTATAGCACCCAGACAAAAGCACATGTCCTTCATCTTTAGTTTGTCTGACACATTTATGAAAAACAAACAAACAAACAACTCTGACAGTACTGAAAAGGAAAATGCATGACGTGACTTTGTCAAAATTCAAAAGCCTCTGATACACTTGCTAATTACATATTCGTGTGCTTTCTGCAGCTGTGAACAAATGGGGGGATTTTGATGCACGACTGCCACTTTGGAATTGCTGTTGTCAAAAACGTGCTTATTTTCAGGTGTAAACAGAGGCAGGAGTTATAAATCCTGAGCTAGCTTGCCCTTGGCTCGTTTTACAGATTCCAGCAGGGTCCACTGAGGTGACAGACATATTTGTCGATAACCGGTCTTCTGGTGGCCGGAGGGGTCAAAGAAAAGTGACTCTCCAGCGCTGAATCCAGAGTGTCTATTACCTGTGAATGAACTTCACTTTACAGGGATAACATGTTTTAAATGCACACTCAGTCTGCTGCTGCTGATAGTCTGAGTTTTTTCATGACAAACAGTTTTAATTGTTACAAAACTTTCTGTCACTCATAGTCGTGGCCAAACATTTTGGCAGTGGCACAAAGCTTGTGTTTCATGCACTTTCATCGCTGTGTCATTATTTATTTCACAAAAACTAAGCCAAAATGGAAAAGTAGACCTTATGATTTAGTAGCTTGGAGAACCGCTTTTAGCAGCAATAGCTTGGAGTAATGTTTTTCTGTATGACTTCATCAGTCTCTCCGTTGTTGTGGAGAAATTAGAGGCCCGCTCTTTATTACAGCATTGCTTTCTTTCTTTGAGGTTTGTCAAAAATCATTAACGCACAGCCCTCTTAAGGTCTCACCACAGCATTTTTATCAGGTTGAGTTCTGGACTTTGAGTCATTGCAAGATCTTTAATCTTTTTCAGTCATTCTGTTGTGGATTTGCTGTGGTGTTTGGGATAGCTGTGCTGTTTGACCCAATTTCAGCCAAGCTTTAGATGTCAGACAGATGTCCTCACATTTGACTCTGAATACTTTGGTATACAGAGGAGTTCATAGTCGGCATAGTGACTAAAAGATGCCCGGGTGCTCTAGCTCCAAAGCAAGCTCCCCTCGACCACTGTGTAGTTGATATGAGGTGTTTGGTTTTCTCCAAATGTGATACTGTGCATTATGGCCAAACATCACCACTGTGGTCTCACCTTTCCAAAGGATAAGTCAGAGGTCTTGTGGTTTGTTCAGATAAAAAGTTAAATATTATATGTTGCTGTTGCTGAGGCTGTATGTTAATAAACATTAAACCTGTTGAGGACCAGATGATTTTATTTTGTTATGTCCTGATATATACAACCTTATAACTGTATTGCTGTCTATTGTTTTATATTATTTACTCTCTTTCTATTAAAAGCAAGATAGTCCCCCTTTGCTGTTAGATGAGCACGTTCATTGTTTTCTACTTAGAGTGTCATTATCATCCCTTTAAAAGTCATTGTTCCTCATAGAACTATTACACTTGACGGTTTACAGGGCAATTTAAATCATGAAACAAGCAAAATGCTAATAGCTTTGGCTATCCGGTAATTGCAGGCAATTACTACAAAAGTTCTCTTGTTATTTAATTGCAGATAATGAAATCACGAGATGATAATTTCAGTGAATATTCATATCAGAAACCCTACTTTGGCTGTCAAGTGGACGAGCTTGACGTCACTACAGTTTTAGTAGAAAAACCTTTCATCTCAGCCTGAACATATCAGTTTAATAATATTTTTTTTAATGTGCATTTTCTACATATCCATCAGCCACTTACGCTTGCAGCACATTTAGATCATCATACATTCAAATCTGCGAGTGAAAAACTGAAAGGATCACATTTTTCTTTATGTTCTGCTAATAAGTCAGTTCAACCGCACTGACATACTGCAGTGAGACTCCAAAAGGAGCACAATGTTCATCTTTGCCTGAGTACTTGTGTCTCTCTTGGCTGGTAAAAGCCCCTAAGGTGGCACTGAATCCAGAAAGTCAAACAGATACTTTAAGATCCTCTCCAAGCAAATATACCAGCCTGTGTGTGTGTGTGTGTGTGTGTGTGTGTGTGTGTGTGTGTGTGTGTGTGTGTGTGTGTGTGTGTGTGTGCACAGTCTGTCATTATCATTCTGAGCAAACAGAAGGAAAAAAGCTAAACTGAGACATGTTATCCATGTCACGTACCAGAACACAAATTATCAAAGTCCTTGAGACAGAACAAAGTTTGAGGAAATGAATGATAGTACTTTAATAGATTAAAGAGGAATAAAGATGATTTTGCTCTTTAATCAACTTAGAGGTTATTAACAGATCGAGGAGATTACTTGTGTTAAGAACAGTCAATGGAAAATTGAAAATTATGTCTTGTGGGGACTCTCATTCTCTGCTAATTAAAAGTGGAGCCTTTTAGCCTAGGGTTTGAAATAATACGTTACAATTTGCCGGAATAATTCTTTTCATATGTCAATTGTCTTGACTAAAAGCAGGCCGAGGCATTGTTCTGAAAGGTGAGTACACATCAGTGCCAAGGAAGTCAGCTCCAACAAGAATCAGCAGTTTAATGAACATTTTTATTGGAACCTGCAGTTATATGTTTTTCACAGACTATCCAATTATATTATTGTGCGACCAGATCAGTTCATTCAGTCAGTTTATTATTTGGAAATCAAGTAAATTGCTGCCCTACTGAAATTCATATTACACCTTAGGCAAATATACACCTTTTAATTGATTTGGCAATGTTAGCCATTATGTATGAATTCCAGACTAAGGCAGATTTTTAGTGGCTGTTCATACACACTTTGGAAAATGTATACAGTCCTGTGAGAAACTAAGTATACCTTTGCTGCTTCTATAAAAGGTAAGGAGCAACCAGGTGCTGCTAATCAAATGCACTTGATTCATTGATCATCAAGCATCTCTAAAAGCAGACGTTTTGCCAATTTGCTTGTCTGGAACATTCAAGTGTTTGTTAACATAATGCCAAGCAATGATTGTAAAGAAGAAGCCATTGCCGCTCATTAGTCTGGGAAGGGTTATGGGGTCATTTCCAAACAGTCTATCATCAGTCTATCATCCTACAGTCAGAACGATTATTCAGAAGTGGGAAACAATCAACATTCATTATCTTGCCAGGAGTGGAGATCTCAGCAAATTCATCCCAAGGTCAGTGAACTTGAAACAACCCAAGCCCTGTAGGCTTCAGTTAGCATGTTAAATATTAAAGTTCATGATAGTAAAATTTGGGAAAGTTTGAACAAGTTTGACTTGTTTGAAGGGTTGCCAGGAGAAAGCCTTTTTTCTCTAACAAGAACGTAGCTGCATAGCTTAGGTTTGCAGTGCCATTTGAAAAACCACAAGAATTCTGGAATAATGTCCTTTGAACAGATGAAACTTGAGCTGTTTGGCCATAATGCACAGCACCATATTTGGTGAAAACCAACCATGTCATTTCAGCACATATCACAGCACATAGCAAAACCTCACACCAGCTGCACAGTATCCTGGCACCTTGCAGTCATTAAGTTAACCGTGTACCCCTCTGTATACCAAAGCCATCTAGAGTCAAATGTGGAACCATGTGGATCATCTGGGTCATGCAATAGGATAATGACTCCAAACACAGCAGCAAGTCTACTACAGAATGTCTGAAAATAAAAAGAAACAAGGTGTTGCAATGGCACAGTCAAAGTCTAGACTTCAACTCTGACGAATGCAGTAGCGGGACCTTATGAGAGTTGTGGGTAACAATCTAGCTATTTAATAACCACACCTCATATGAATGCACATAAAATGTAAAGAGTTTTGCTTCATTACTGCAGGTAAGGAAAAGCAAAGATTTGATATATTGCGCTATAAAATTATATGTTCCCGCTCCATTTAAATATTTCAGTAAGGCATGATGGTGAACGAGCACAAGAGGGCCCTAAAGCTTCAACATCTGAAGGCCATATTAAAGCACCTATACATTCATAGTCACAGCACATGTGTTTTCACTTAATTAGTTCTCTTTTCATCTCCGTATGCATGTGTACAGCTCTTTCGCATTCCTTCTTCTTGCAGCAGTTACAGATAACATTTTACAAGGTTGTCTGTGTCTTTAATTAATATTTTTTGACATCAAATAATCCCCAGCACAGCAGAGGTCTACGTAGCCTTTAACTCTACTTGGCGTTGGTGGAACAGAAAGAACATGAAAACCTTCCAGTTATTCTGACTTAGTATTCACACTTGTCCAACTGTTTGCCTAGTCACATAACTTAGCTACTTTAATTTGATGCTTTGAATTGGTTCAAGGACAACTGAAATCCAATACAAAGTGTGCATAGCTTCTTTCGCTTGAGTATGATTGATTGCATTGATTGTCCTTGGCAGTTTAACTGGAATTTTGCCAGTTATGACAGAATTTGGCAACATTCGCAATGTGAAAAGAAAATCTCCCGAACTAATGTTGTTTATTTTCTTCATATATGTGGTTCTGTTGTGAGAAATTGTTTAACTTAGCAGATGTGTTTGAAACAGTGATGTAATCGCCTGTTAAAGCCTGATCACAGTATAATAGCAAAAACAGCTCTGCATCAATGGATGCTGGTATTGTTACCACATACAATAAAAGACAGGTCAGAGTGTCTCTCATGAAGCAAAATATATGAATTAAATCTACTGGTCTTTTTTTCTTATGCAATAACATTTGACTGTCAGCTAATCAGGTTAGTGAATGGTTGTAAACCGACTACCCACAGCATCCTGGAGTGTCACATTCATCATATCTCAGTCCCTGATGTCAGCATTATGAACCTATGATACGAGCACTTGACTGTCTGCTCACGTTGCTGGTATGATGAGAAATGGAGCTCAGAGCAGGGGGTCAGGAGTCTGAGTTGTCCTTGGAGTATATATATTTTCTTGATGTTTTTAACTCTTCTTTCTAATATCAAGAATATTTGATTCATTTCATTTTGCTCTAATGATAATGTAAAACTATTCTGTCAGATATTCTAACATGTTCAGGTGCTTAAAAGGAGTGTGACCAGCTAATGATGAATTTCTTGAACATTGACACAACTTTTGATTTTTTTGAACTGCTTTTCAACAAAGAATAGAGAATCTGCACAAAGAGGTCTGCTCTTTGTGCAGATTTTAAGCTTTGCTCTCATCTTTGAGGTAACAAAGAGTCTCTTTCCTCATTAGGATAGAAATGTGTTTCACTGTGTGTGACAGTAGCCTAAGGTTTCTATTGTTAACTCATAATTATGTGACAATGTATTTCTGTTGCAGAATAACAGAAAAGTAATATAACGAGGAGTACAACAAATTACTTTCTCCAGGTAGTAATTTTATGCTCTACCTTTTAAAAAAAGGTATCAGCAAATATTTAACAAATTACTGTTTTTGTGTCAGAATCCACAAACAAACATTTTTCCTTTACACATGCTAATGCATACAGCAATATTATGATGTTGCAACATTTAGCATGCTATTCTACTAGGTTTACTTTGTCCACAAATAAGAGCGCTGGGCTTACTTTCATTCAACTCAGAAAGTTAGCTATGGTAGCCTATTAGTTGCTAACCCTTTAAATAGTAAATTAGCAACAAACATGATTGTGCTGCTCTTCTGACGCTTATTTAATTCAGGATCCAGGGGCGCTTTAGCCTAAACCACAGAGTACACCGGGCCAGTCTGTCACAGAGAAACAGGCAACCATTCATATTCACATTTGCAGCCTTTTGCAATTATCCTTTTACTTTAAAACAATATACTAGGACTTGGGGGACACAGGTACCTAGGTTTGCTAGGCATTTGACCTTGACCTTCATTGTTAGCGATTGAAAATCTTGAAAAGAAATGACATGAAACTATAGAGAGTAATATTTCATATAAAAGGGCATGGAGAGAGCTGTACAGCGCACTTTTTATTTTTTTAGTATGACACCCAATGTTACAGTGACACAATAACAGGCTGATGTCATCAGATTGTAATAAAAACATAAAACATCACATTTTTAGTAAAGCCCTTGCCCTTCTGACAGGAGTTGTGTCCTCTGTCAGCTCTTGTTTTCATTAGTGATAATGATGAAGATAACAACGCCTGCAGTTCCTTTCGGTATCACGAAATAATCAGGTTACTAATAATCAAACTGCATATTTTGTTCTTGTTTTGTTTGGTTGCTTGATAAAGCAACAGCAGACCTTGCATGCTGTTACATTACGGGTTGAGTACTATGCAAACAGTTACCAATACTGAAGCCCCTCTCCACTGTGTCCAACATATATTTATTGCCCTGGCTGTTGTCCATTACATGTCTTTGGAGGGCATATTTGGCATAACAGGGACTTCACGTACCAAAAGGCAGAACCTGCCACTCGTACAAACCCGACTTGCTGCATATCTATATATACCAAGTATTTCAAAATTGGCCAAAATGGACAATTGGGCAATCAACAGAGCACTCTTGTGGCCAAATACCCTAACTACAGTAGCCAAATCCACCACGTGTCAAAACGCTATGGAGAAAAGTCACATGCTTCTACATACAGTGGGGCAAAAAAGTATTTAGTCAGCCACCGATTGTGCAAGTTCCCCCACCTAAAATGATGACAGAGGTCAGTAATTTGCACCAGAGGTACACTTCAACTGTGAGAGACAGAATGTGAAAAAAAAAATCCATGAATCCACATGGTAGGATTTGTAAAGAATTTATTCGTAAATCAGGGTGGAAAATAAGTATTTGGTCAATAACAAAAATACAACTCAATACTTTGTAACATAACCTTTGTTGGCAATAACAGAGGTCAAACGTTTACTATAGGTCTTTACCAGGTTTGCACACACAGTAGCTGGTATTTTGGCCCATTCCTCCATGCAGATCTTCTCGAGAGCAGTGATGTTTTGGGGCTGTCGCCGAGCAACACGGACTTTCAACTCCTGCCACAGATTTTCTATGGGGTTGAGGTCTGGAGACTGGCTAGGCCACTCCAGGACTTTCAAATGCTTCTTACGGAGCCACTCCTTTGTTGCCCGGGCGGTGTGTTTTGGATCATTGTCATGTTGGAAGACCCAGCCTCGTTTCATCTTCAAAGTTCTCACTGATGGAAGGAGGTTTTGGCTCAAAATCTCACGATACATGGCCCCATTCATTCTGTCCTTAACACGGATCAGTCGTCCTGTCCCCTTGGCAGAAAAACAGCCCCATAGCATGATGTTTCCACCCCCATGCTTCACAGTAGGTATGGTGTTCTTGGGATGCAACTCAGTATTCTTCTTCCTTCAAACACGACGAGTTGAGTTTATACCAAAAAGTTCTACTTTGGTTTCATCTGACCACATGACATTCTCCCAATCCTCTGCTGTATCATCCATGTGCTCTCTGGCAAACTTCAGACGGGCCTGGACATGCACTGGCTTCAGCAGCGGAACACGTCTGGCACTGCGGGATTTGATTCCCTGCCGTTGTAGTGTGTTACTGATGGTGACCTTTGTTACTTTGGTCCCAGCTCTCTGCAGGTCATTCACCAGGTCCCCCCGTGTGGTTCTGGGATCTTTGCTCACCGTTCTCATGATCATTTTGACCCCACGGGATGAGATCTTGCGTGGAGCCCCAGATTGAGGGAGATTATCAGTGGTCTTGTATGTCTTCCATTTTCTGATGATTGCTCCCACAGTTGATTTTTTCACACCAAGCTGCTTGCCTATTGTAGATTCACTCTTCCCAGTCTGGTGCAGGTCTACAATACTTTTCCTGGTGTCCTTCGAAAGCTCTTTGGTCTTGGCCATGGCGGAGTTTGGAGTCTGACTGTTTGAGGCTGTGGACAGGTGTCTTTTATACAGATGATGAGTTCAAACAGGTGCCATTCATACAGGTAACGAGTGGGGGACAGAAAAGCTTCTTACAGAAGATGTTACAGGTCTGTGAGAGCCAGAGATTTTCCTTGTTCGAGGTGACCAAATACTTATTTTCCACCCTAATTTACGAATAAATTCTTTACAAATCCTACCATGTGAATTCATGGATTTTTTTTTCACATTCTGTCTCTCACAGTTGAAGTGTACCTCTGGTGCAAATTACTGACCTCTGTCATCATTTTAAGTGGGGGAACTTGCACAATCGGTGGCTGACTAAATACTTTTTTGCCCCACTGTATGATTGCTATCAATTTCAGTCAAATCTCCCAAAATACTCAATATCAGGTACATGTCCTATAATGTGATATTCCTAGTGCAAAAACCATGAAGGATGTAAACAATATACTAGAGTATGACGCCGTCTCCTCCTAATTAAACTCATGGGACACGTGTACTTTAGCAAAGATAATCCCACAAGATTTACAGTAATCTTTATATCCATCATATTCACGATATTGGTAAATTGACTCTTATAGAGAGGTTCTGACTTACGTTTTCCCAGAGAAAAAAAAACGTGCCTAATGGTCATTGCACTTGTGGTACTGGTGGACTGTTGTAAATCATGGGACATAACCAAATCCGGCAAACACTGAGAACAAAGTGGAAAACCCGTTGATGCATAAGAAAATTACCTCTATAATCATAAAAATGAAAACCAAAATATGAGGAGACTTTCTGACACATTTTATTGGCATGTCCTGGAAAAGTACTGTCCTTCTGTGTGACTACAATTCCATCCATTTGTCAATAATAAAATGTTAGTGGAATTTGAGTGGAAGTTAGTGGCCAGACCAGGGAGCACTAGGATGCTGATTAAAGTTGCTGGCAACAATGTGGGAACCATTATCTGCAAGAGAGGTGAGATGGAACAGCCCATTCAGTAAATGGTGTCAACGACGTGCCAGTTAACCCTGCTTTACTTCAACCTTAATTTCACGAATCTGTCTAGCTGCCTGTCTATTAGCAACCCAAAAGAAAACTCAAAATGAAGAATAAAAACTGAATGCAGTGATTTGCAAAGCTTTGAAAAGGGGTCAGACTCAACAGACAGCGTCAGTACACTGACTGCAGTTTTAAAGGATTAATTGAACAGGCAACTGGAATGATTAGAGAGCAGGTAAGTGACTCGGGAGTGGTAACTGGCTGCTGGCCAAAGTAAATGCAGAGTAGAGAGGTCAGGCAGGTTTCCAGGGAGGTAAGGTTGATCGCTGGGAAGAGTAGGCAGGCAGATGTTTGGCTGAATATTCAAGCTGAGCTCCTTGAGAATGCAACGAGGTCAGAAACTAGAAATGCAAGTAGGAGGCAGACAGAAGCAAGGTTATCAAATGCAAGTAGCTAGAATATGAGGTTAAGAGAGCCTAATTACCACCATGGTTGGCATAGACATTTGGTGAAGATCTGCAGCTTCTCCAGCTACTAGATACTCCAGCTAAAGAGAGCTGAAACAGGTGTGGAATGATAACAAAGAGAGAGTGTCCAGCCTAAAGGTGGACCTGGAAAGCACCAGGCTACAACTCTGCCTAAACTGAGAATGGACTTAAAGAAAATGAGTGAGAGAGGAAAATAACGGAACCAAAACCTCAAACTAAGACAGATATTTTATTCACACTAGAATATAGAAAAGTGTTCAAACTGAGAAAATGTACCATTTTAAGAAAAATATGCATGTGTTTAGATTTTGATGCTTCACACAAATCATTTAAAATACAAACATAAATATCCAGATTTGTATTTGTGAGCTAATCACAGCTTGTAAATGGCTAACCAGACATCAAATAATATACACCAAATGCATATCCCAACATACATGATCATTGTAAACAAAATCACTAAGACAGCCCAAGATCCCATCACATATGTATCACTAATACAATAGATCAAGAAGAGACAGGGTTTAAAATTAACTATATTTTAGCAACAACTGTTGCTGTCTGTTTGAAGATTTTATAGTTTTAATAGTACTTTGAAGTTTATTCCAAATCTGTGGGCTTCTACTGATCACACTAAAACTTTAGTTTTTAGTTTATGTTTCTTCCCCCTCAGAAGTTTTTTTGTGAATGAAATTATAAATTGGAAAAAAGTATTTTCTTGAGTCTAAAAACTACATTATGGATCACACAAGAATATGGAAGATGTTACATTCAGTTAACTTTAGAACTTTATAACCATAACAAAAAGAACCAGAGGGAGCATCTACCTTGGACCATGATACGACTCTCATAACGTTCTTTTGTAAAGTCTGTAATCTCTCAAGAAATGTAGCATAAGTATTGCAGCATATTACACTGCAATAATTTTAATGAGGCTCAAACAAAGAAATTGGTATAAAGTAATTAAAGTAAAAATAAACCAACATATTTAGATCACTTAAAATTCAGGCAGGCCCTTTCAGCAGCTGAACTTTACTACTATTAAGCCAATCTGTTAGAATAGCTGCAATATGTGTTTTTGTATTGTGTTGCTGAAATATGCAAGGCCTTCCCTGAAAAAGACATCGTCTGGATGGAAGAATATGTTGCTCTGAAATCCGTATGCATTGCAAGCTGCCAATTCCACAGCCACTAAAGCACCCCTGTACTAGAGATGCAAGTAAGAAGTGAGAGCTCATAAAAAGCAGGATGATCTTTCTCCTCTTTAGTCTAGAGGATGTGGAGTCCATGTTTTTCAAATATAGATTTGTCTGAACACTTTTACCCTTCTCTTTAGTGCATTTTTAATGAGCTCTGGCTCAGAGAAGATGGTCATTTTCTGAATCTTGTTCACATATGGCTTCATTTTTGCATAACAGAGCTTTAACTTGCATTTGTATATAGCATGGCAAATTCAGTTCACAGATAATGTTTTGATCATGGGTTGTTACAAATGCTAGTACCAATATATTAGCTAATAGTTGGCCATTATGTAGCAAAATAGCAACAAATTAATAGAAAAAAATTAATTAAAAGTAGCTTAAATGTCTTGTGCAGTCTAAGTGCAATCAGGCTAAAATCGAAACGTAAAACAGCTCTGGCTAAAATGTGATCACAGCAGTTGGTGATTCAAATGTAGGTCTTTATATTTGATGGATTGTTCAGTGAAGGGTACCAGTAGAACTAAATAATAGCATTTTTAATGGTTGACACTGTTTTCAGTAAAGGACTACTTTCATATAAGTTAAAAATAGAAAGCGAGAGAAAAACTTTGGAGGATTTTCAATATTCTGCTCTTGTTTCTTTGATATTTTGAATTTTAGTTCATGTAACTCTCGAGTTGAGTCAAATATAACAATTTAATAATATTTGGAAAGTTCTGCAGAATTCTGGAAACTAAAAACTGATCAGTAAGACCAAAGAAAAGCAAAAGTGTTCGAGAGCTACATGTTTGTTCAAGCACAAGCAACAAGTATTTTGCATCTGTCCCTGAAACTCCCTAGAGGAAAGGACACTTTCCATCTCACCATTTGCACTTACGTGATGTGTTTGGAAGATGTCAGACATCACACTTCTTGAATGAGACACTTTGATGCATCATCTCAAAAGAACGCATGTTTTCATTTGCATATGTCACTCTCTGCAAATCACATCATCCTAAACCTTGAGCAGCAAGGTAATTACAAATAAGACCTGACAAGTCGTGATGTATGCATATAAACATCAGTCTCCAGTGTGCCACCATGATACAGGGTGTATAGTCCCCTTTTCCCTCAGTGAGCCAGCCATCCATGACATGCATCACACAGTCACTGGCAGGTGCAGAAATGCTCTACTTTTGATCTCTTCACGGAGTGCCTCTCTGTGACTATCTCAAGCTCTCTGCCTTTGATTTATTTGGTGTTACACTGTGGAATCCATCTATTTAAGTCTATCTATTGCATGGTTTTCCTTGTGATTTCAGATCATTGTGGTGGAGAGCAAACAGGCCCAGTGTAGCAGTATTAAAGCGGTTTACACCTACACCTTTTCCTACACAGAGTTATGCTGTGAGAATTTAAAATAGCCATTTGTGTAGGCATTTCTGAGCAATGCTGTGTTTGAGTGGGTTAATGCAGGGAACCTTCCAAAAACATCAATTTAACAGACTAATTCTGGGTAACTTCCTTTTCATAATTGAACAGCTGGACATGATTAGCTTGGTTCATAATATTTAAATGAATGTGTCCTGCATGTAATTTTACAGTAATAATCAAATGATATTTTTACATTCCGAAGAACTGAAGAATTTTTACGAAGCGTGGAATAACATCAAGACAAACAAAACACGTTTTGGATGTGTAAATTGTAAGGGTTTTATTGATTCTAATGCTTAAAAAGCCATCCACTGGGTGGGTTTAGTTTCATAAAGAGTGCAGATGGTGTCTGTTTTGGCCCCTGAAACTGGTGTGAAGCAAATGAACATTTGGATGATGACTTTTGTTGACTTTGAGGAAGCTGCCAAAACTGAGCAGACCCAAAAAACTGCAGAGGAAGTAATGTGCAGAGGGGTGCATTACCAAGTAAATTTGACATACACTTTCTTTGCATTAGAAGGTTGCGGAAAAACCATTAAAAAGCCATTTAGAGATAATGAGTTTCACAAAGGTGGGTACCAATTTTCTTTTTTTCATCAGGCCTTGTGCGCTATTCTATAATAATGTGTGACTGACGCGCCATTTAACTCCTCTTCACACAGCATGACTTAACAGTGAGCTGCCCATTTCAGTTAAGGGACACAGGTCATGGAGTTCAATGGATAATATAGAATTTAGAGCAAGCACTTGGCGATGGTGGGGAGGAAAAACTCTCTCTCCAGAGAAAAATACAGGTTTCGGGAAGGGCCATGGTCTGCCATGACTGTTGGCTGACTAGGACTAGGGGAACGTGACTCAGGAAGGAACAGCCATCTGTCACAACTGGTGATGGGAGGAAGGCTATTAGATTCCCACTGGTCCAGTCCATGCTGCAAACCACTGCGCCTGGCAATTGCAAGACTAACAGTAGTCTAGTCTAATGGCAATTTAAACTCCCTTGTGGACACACTAGTATGTAGTCTGTTTGAAGAGCACAGTTGATGTGCTGGTCCCTTAGTTATGCTGCAATAGACGTAGGCTACCGGGGGGATTCCCATGATGCATTGAGTTTTTTCCTTTCCAGTCACCTTTCTCACTCATCTCTGGCTCTCTTCCACAGCATGTCTTTTATCCTGTCTTCCTTCTCTCACTCTAACCGGTCCCAGCAGATGGCTCCGCCCCTCTCTGAGCCTGGTTCTGCTGGAGGTTTCTTCCTGTTAAAAGGGAGTTTTTCCTTCTCACTGTCACCAAAGTGCTTGCTCATAGGGGGTCGTATGATTGTTGGGTTTTTCTCTGTATCTATTATTGTAGGATCTACTGAACAATATAAAGTGCCTTGAGGCGACTGTTGTTGTGATTGGGCACTATAAAAATAAAATTGAATTGAATTGGTCGCATAGTGACAAGCAATAGGTGGATGCCTCCACAGAGCTTTGTGGGGGCTTTGCTGAAATTTACAACACACATAGAAGTGGAATAAAATGCAATCTAGGTCTGAAGTAGTATTTGCCAAATAAAATACATTCAGCAATAGCCTAATTAAATTAGCTTCATGATCAGCTGTTTAGAATAGATTCAAATGTACCAAGCTTAAAAGCATATTTATGCATTTGTAGCATCCCAGTGCATTGGATGAGTGCTGGCATGGCTTCAGGTTTTTGCTTTTTTTGTTTCTTGTCTTCATCTTCTTTTTTCTGTTGCGCTTTAGGACTGTTGAGGGGTGTGTGTTCATGTGTGTGATGGGTTTTTGCCTCAAAGACAGTACAGAAGTTGCACAGCGATACAGATGGGATTTTTACCCTCGCTGTCTCCGATATTCAGACACAGTCCTGCTTAAATTTATAGAACATAACAATGTGAAACACATCAAGTTAAAGCCTAAATATGTTTTCATCTGTTATAATGTATTCATAACAGCATGAAAAATCTGATTGCAAATCATTTTAATTACAGCCAAGAGATAAACTAAAAAGGCTTTTGTGAAAATATAATAAAATCCAAATAATCAGAATTTCATCATCTTCAGTTTGCCGGATTATAATTTTCAGCTTTTGGAAAGGATCAATAATTGCCCTGCAGGTAATCGCATCAAATGGCCTCATTAGGGTTTCGACTGATATTGCCTTTGCTTTGGAGCAAATCTCTTTGCATCTCCAGTTTTTCCCTGTTCTGTCTTTTGTTAGTCTTTTGATGCCAAGGAAATTTCCAAACAAATATTTGTGCATGCCACGCATCATTTTTCGATCTATGTGAACAAATTTTATCAAAATGAAAGAGAGAGGGAGAGATATTTCCTTATCTGTCACTTGTGAAATTGACAGTTAAAGTGTATAATTTTAACGTTTTAACCACACTGAAGGATAGAAAGTATCCTGCCTTTTCATCTTTTCTCATGTCGCTCTGCTTCTTGTGCTCAGATCATTGCTAGCGAAGAAAAAAACGCTTGCTTGTAAATGAAAGACTCTTCTTTGTGAACAGAATCAGGAGAAAACAGCACCACGAGCCCTTTCTTCTTATCTGTTATTTTGAGTGCAGAACAAATTTTTTTTTGCTGTGTTTGTGTAGAGTGCATGGCCTGTAAATTATTTTTCTGATCAGTTAGGTTTATAGGTATAATATTATATAATAATGACAAGAAGATTACCTCACTAAAAGTCCTTAAAACTAGATTTAAACGAAAAATAAATTTCCTGTCTCTTAGGAAATCTGTATTTGCTTGGTTGATTATTTCTTCTTGTAACAATGCCTCTTGGCAATAAATCTTATACTATTGGAAATCCTGTTTATTTCCACTTATTGTGTCACATTTGTAAGGAAAATGCATTTGTAGGTTAAGCAGCAGACTATGAAAAATTTACCAGATCTTCTCTGCCAATGCCAAACAGCTTATTCTATACTGACTGTTGTTTGGTGTCGTTTACTGGATTGGATGATTGAAGTCTGAAGAAACCAGACATATTGGCAATTTAACAATTTAACAAACAGAGGCCTGAGGAGCATGTGGAAGAACCATACGCAACTACAACAACCTGGCACCTCCTCCTCATGCTGGTCACCAGTTTGGTCACACGCTGCTCGGGCATCCCATTCTTCAACCAGCATTTGTCACATATCAGCCAATGTGGTTGTTTTGGTCACTCAGGCATAGCAGCACCCACAAGCGGATTCATTAAGGTTGAGGTCAGGACTGCAGGCAAATGGGGGTAGTCTCTGTTAAACCCCTCTCTATGTGTTTAAGTGTTGTCATCTTGGAGGATAGTTCAGTCCCAGACTGTGGAGATATGGGATTACACCGGTTACAGAATGTCATTTCGATATCTCTCTGCATCGAGATTCCCTCCAATGATGACAAGCCTTGTTTTTCCAGTGAGGGAGATGCCGCCCTACACTATTATACTGCCTCCAGCAAAAGCTGTTACCTTATCGGTGCAGCAGTCAGTATCTTTTCTACCCTACAGTCCAGCTGCTATAGACAGAATCTGGACTCCTTGCCGAACAAAACGTTACTCCAGATGTTCAGGTTCCACTGCACATGTTGCAGACCAGTGCAAATGGACCTGATGGTGAAGGGCAGTGATGGCAGGCCCTGTGAGACTGGAGGCTGGCTGTGTGCAGTGTGTTCCAGATTGTCTGGGTAGAGAGCCATTAGCCATATTGTTCTGCAATGCTTTAGAAGACTGCTTACGGTCTCTAAGTGCTGACAGGGTGAGGAAACGGTCTTCTTGTAGTGTTGTCTTCTTACGACGCCAATTATATGGAACTTGGTCTTCATAAAATGATTAAAAAATTGAATTGCATACTGCGAAGATATGTGAATGTAACCTTGAGTACAGTTTCTGCCTAATGCACTTTCATTCTTTTAGTGGTGGCTCTTACGCCTCTGTGCACCTCCACGATTACCCCCACTTTATTGTTTGTTTTATCATCATTATTAACCTGTTCTCTCGCTCTGTCTTTTATCCCTGCTAATCACTGGGTGGATGAGGTCTCTTCTCCATCAGCACCTACCTTTGTGTTTAGTTGCTTTCTGCAGTGTTATCCAGTAAATAATTAATTTTAGGTTATCAAAATGTATTGGAACTGTAAAAGCTTTGTGGAGTCATATATGCTGGCTGCTTTTGAACCATAGGCTCAGATGGTGAAGCCAGGTCCGAACTCCCAAGGTACTCAATATTTAAGCTTTTGCTTGTTAATATTGTTGGCTTATAAATTTCGCAATGGATCAAATGTTGTTTTCAAACCTTTTGACTGAAAGCCCAAAGTTTTAACAAAAATGGAAAAAATAATACAAACACCTGGAAACGGAGCATTTAATTAAACAGATGTTGTTGTTGTTAATTTGACTTGTGATTTAGAGATTCAATATAAATATCAATTCTAACCATGCAAGTGAGGTAAAAAATGTTTTGTCTGGATAAAAGTAGGGATTTTGCTTCAAGGATCAGTGGCACCTGCTCCTCACACTTCAGAGTTCTGACTCAGATTTGGTGTCTGCCAACTCATGAGGGTTGTTGGAGGAGGTTTACAATGTTCCCTCACCATATTTGAATGCAGAGGCTGGGAAGGACTAATTGTAGTTTTACTTATGTGGCTAAAGACCTACAAAATATAACAGTATGCTAGAGGAGAAAAGTAGAGAGCTCACAGGTATTCGTGTGAGGTGGATGGACATTTGAACTCTACCTGGACCTTTAGACTCAAGATATGAAGCATTATACATAAGTGTTTTTGTTAGATTTGTATTGTTGATTGTCATTTATGCTTAGAAATATTTACTTATATATGCTTAGAGTTTTGTAATTAGTTGTAGATTGGTAGAGGTTTTGATCCTTGATAGTCTGCAAACTTTGTGTGTATTAGACAGCACTTTGGGAGCATGAGAGGTCATACCGTGTCTTATTGTTTTATGGTAGGATTAACGTAGTTGCGTCTGTTCGAGTCTAAGTGCTCTTTGTTTAGATGAACTGCAGGACTTCCTCACCGTGTTATCTAGGATGAACCATCTAGGGTGAGGGGGAGGCTACCCTCTTCCTGACCAAGGATGTTTGACCCTTTGATCAGCAGTCCACACACACACACACACACACACACACACACACACACACACACACACACACACACACACACACACACACACACTCACACACACACAAGGTACTCTTTGTGTGTATGTAGACGTCATATGTTAATGAACTTATGCATATTCATGTAACCTCACTAAAAGAACAGTGGTACGGGAGAACGGACGAGAGCAACTGGGGTCAAGCGAAGGAACGGTGCCTGTCCGGTTCTCTCCCGTGCACGAGAAACATGAAGAAGCTTGCCTACTTGTGTCTTGCTTTGCAGTGTAATTATATTGCCTTCAACGTTCCAGCGGATGGGTTCAAGCTACAAACCTATCAGTTTTCTTTGAAGAATTGGTCCCCTTCACTAAAGAAGAAGAAAAGTGAAGGAAAGAGTCAACGACACTGGCATCTTACTCAAATGTTGTCCTGTTCCTTCTCACCTCAAGCCTCATCTTTTTTTTTCAGCTCTACATTTTCACAACTTCTTCCACACTAAACTCAGGTTGGTAGAGTTGTTGTTGGGTTAGTTCTTAGTTTCACTGCAGCATGTGTTCATTAAAAGCTACACTTCAGCTATTAGCAGTGACTCATGGCCAAAGTAGCCATCCATTTTACTTGAATCCTTGAATCTCTTCCTTCCTAAATATGTTCGTTCTCTATTTTCTTACCATGTGAACTTCATCTTCCTCCGTCTCTTCCTCACTTCTGCACCAAAAACTGTGACAGTTTTATAGATATTTAATACCAGTAATATATCCACAAGCAGAACAAGCTGAAAACAGACAGGTTAACTGATTTTTAATTAAGTGAATATCACTTTTAAAATCCCGGTACAAGCGAAGGATGATAGGTGTTTGTATCATCTCTGCACTTTTAGACCCATTTAGCAAAAATCAACCTGTTGAAAAGCTCTCATAGCTTTTCATTGTGACTCAAGACAGTTATGAGATGCCAGGAATTTCTCACCCAACAAAACTAGAAGTTTAATACATCAGTCTGCTCTTCATTTTATGCAATTAATCACAGCTTGTGAATTTTCCTTTTACTCATATAGATTAAATAAAATTCAGGGGCATCACGTGGATCACATGGGTTAGCAGGCAGTTTGAATATGTGCTGATAACATAAAGATTTTTTTTTTTAACTTCTTACCTTTTTGAAAATGCATCTCAAACTCTGCATGGTGCAGCTAGCATAGGTTGCTAACTTCCTGCTCCATTAGCAGCTAGCTTTAGCTTAAAATTGAACAAGACTCATTCTAAAATGAAAACAAAATGAGCTAGAAAGCCTCCTTGAGAGATTTTTTTTTCAACTTTGGCACAAATATCCACCTGGACTCAAGGGTGCAAGTGTCATGTAGGATAAAATGATAAACTGATGATATTTTCTACCTAAAAGGTCAAAAGCTATTCCTTTCTAAACCATTAAAATGGCAACCTTTCAACTCAGAAACAGACAGGAGTGATAATGACATATGCCACATGTTGTTGGACACTGAAGCATGTGAAAGATTTTTTTCTGTTTGGTGCATGAGCTTTCACACTAATACAACAGACCAACAGCTGAGGTGGTAATTGCAGTTAATTGTGTGGCAATAAGTGGTGAAGCTTGAATAACGTAAAAAGAAATGCACTGTACATTGAAATCTATTTTTGTCTTTGGAAGAGAAAAGTCGCACGATAACAGAAGACATTAAGGTGTAACTGATGAGCTGTAGAACTGGATTTGAGCAGAATTTAATGGCCAGAACAGGGAGCACTGGGATGCTAATTAAGATTGCTGATGACAATGTGGGAACGATTATCTGCAACGGAATTGAGACCTATTCAGTAAAGTGCCAGTTCACCGTGTTTGACTTCGACACTGATGTCTTTGCACATCTGTCTATCTATTGATCTATCGATGATCTATCGAGCAGCTGCTTTTATTGAAATCTCAAATCGATAATGATGATAATTATGTCTTACAATTACACTGACACAGGCCCACGTAGATGACCGTGACTGATAACGGTGCAGACTCTGGAGACAAACACACAAATCCACATATGGTGCACTAAATAGCACCGTGAATCTCAATTAAGCTACACAGCTGGGATCTTTTGCCATGCAACACCCACCACGCTGGACATTTTGAATTATGGCTTTAAACTGCAGGACAGAGATCTAAAGGATGAATAATGTCAAGATGATATTTTGTTAGCTTTATCATCAGTGCTATTTTCAAATCAGTAAATTATTTTAAATATTAAACACAGTTATATTGTATTTATTTACATGCTGGCCTTTCCTTTATATGACTAACACTTGCAGCCTTGCACATGTGCGTATGCACACTGTTCATGTTCTCCGCAGACTTTAAAATTAATGTGCAGTTGCATTAAAATCACAGGATTAAAGAAAATACACAGAGATGAAGAGCAGAGGAATAACATTCCCATTGTCACCTCTGCTCTCTGTTTGACCATGAGTGTTTGTGGAAGAGATAAGTGAACTGAAGATAACCTTATTGGAGTTTATCACAACTTGAATCAGTTATTGGCAATCTATCAGCGTGACAATGGGACCAACGGACTATCGAGATTGCACATCCCCTAGAACTGGCAGATGTGCAAAGCCAAGAAATTTATGCTTTGGCAGTGACAGATTAACAGCAAACAGCGTTAATGAGATGGATTGGTTCCCAGTAGAAGGTTTCTGCACATGATAGCACAGGGGGGGAAGGAGCATTTCAAGATTCTTGCCTTTAAGTTGATGCTTTCAGGAGAAAAGCTGCATTATCACCAACATAATACAGACATCTCCAGGAATTCCCTTCAAATGTTCTGCACACCGATGGGCTTATTAGAGGGGAAAGAAGAGACACAGAGGACGCAGCTCCTTTGATTATTTTTTACCAAAACCTACTCTGTTAGTGTGAGCTGCTGTCAAACAGGCCTCAAAAGCAAACGTGCACAGCAGGAAATCTGAAACTGTGCAAACATTAGTGGATTTTACGGTTGTAATGTGAAAGCCAGAATACTAATATAGCTTTTAATATTTATATATCCCTTTTGAGATAATGAGCTTTTAAACACAAGTTTTAATATGAAATGTGTTAGATTTTAATCCATTTCTTTGGTATTTATATCATATTCACAAGCACCGTAGGCTGATACTGCGTTAAGCAATAAGGTAACACTTTAGAGGTTTGGCATATATTTCTTGGGAGTCCCTGCATGCGGCCTGAACTGGTTCAACACGTTATTAATGCACACGCAGCAAGTAGACTGATGATGCTCAGTCTGCTCTGAAGATTATTGTGTGCTTGTCTGTGCTTTATTGTGTTGTGCATACATTTCCTGTGAATCAGTGGGCTGTGATGAAGGTTTGATTGGCTTCTGTCTGCCAGCTCCTTCCTGTCTTGATGATGAGAAATGAGTCACATGCATGTACACATACAAACACACACACACACATCCATGCACACACACACCACACACACAATGGACAATTTATACCCTGTATCAGTGTGTTAGATAATTGTTAACTTTATTTATTACTTTTATGATGGGCTTAAGATTAGCAACTCCATATCTCTCAAATTTGGGACTGCATTCTTTTTAACTAAGTCTGCATGAAGGACAAAACAAACTTTGCCCTGTGCACTGAACATTAACACATTGTACACGTTCAAACTGGAAAAAGTCTTTTGCTACTACTCGGCTTCTCTCTTTAAGCGTTATCACAGCGGATCATCTGCCTCTGTTACACCAACCGTCTGCACAGCATCCATGAACCTTCTCTGTGGTCTACCTGCCTGGTACCTCCATCTTCCTTTGTCCAGTATATCTACTATATCTCTGGACATCTATTCAGTGATCTTCTTCTCATTCACTCACATGTATTTTGTCTCTCCTTCTACTGAATTTCATTCCTTTTCTATCCAGACCATACTTCCACCTCCTTCCTACTCTCACTACAGATCAGATGGCCAGCAGCATGATAGTCCATGCATCAGCATGGCAATATGATAAATGTAGCAGTGATTGATGGGCCTTTAGGTGACTAGATTATCAAACAGCTAATTGTGTGTTGCTGCTAATATTTCCAGTTCTAAATCAACCACATTTTTATTTTCGAACACAAAATTAGTGAAATCCATCACATGGGGAAAATGTTAACAATTTCCTATTTAAAAAGGTGTTTTGGAAGCAAATGCTTATTAATTCCTACCCTTATCTAACTCGTATATATCTCTAATCTTATATATGTTTTGATTATCCAATCAAAATTATGTACATGTACTATAAATAAATATCCTTATCTTCTACAGTCCCATGTCATATTAATGTATACATTTATATGCATGGATCTATAATGATTTAAAAGCATTTCTTTTTAAAATACGTAATAATCCATTTTTAATGTATAGTACTGCCATATAAATATTACATTATATGGTATATTATA
The DNA here is from genome assembly GCF_057382095.1 of Aulonocara sp. 'chitande type north' Nkhata Bay. NCBI lineage: Eukaryota > Metazoa > Chordata > Actinopteri > Cichliformes > Cichlidae > Aulonocara > Aulonocara sp. 'chitande type north' Nkhata Bay. Next base: position 20,389,052 of record NC_141352.1, on the reverse strand, counting down.
TTACACCCCACTCCATCTATATAATGCATTTATTTGTAAATTTTTCCAAATTTTTCTCTATAAAATTCACCTCCTCCCCCCTTTGTCAACATTTAAACATCGAAATTAATATTAGAGAAACTTTGTTCGCAATTGGCTGCTTTGGCAAGCAAGTCCAATCTAGGAGCCCTCAGACTTGCAACAGACAACAGCCAATTCGTCGAAGGTTCCTCTGTAGCCAGAAGATATCTGGCCCATAATTCTAATTAAACCTGACAGTCACTGTTTACAGCTGAATGCAGCTGTACTGAAAAAGGGAATGTAAAACTGAATCAGCATGAGATTATAGGCAGCGGTTATCAGATCTATTTTGGCACACATCATCACTCTTTTGCTCTTCACATGGACTATTTACCAGCATGCAACCAAGGCCTGCTCAACTGTGATATTTCAGCAGCATTCAGACAACCAGCAGTTCATAAAAGAAGGCCAAAAAGATTCTCAGATTCTACATAGTCACATGCAGAATCTCTTTATAGAGATCATACCCGCTGACAGGCTTTGTACGTCTAATGATATGTTGTGTGGGATAAAAGGAAATGACACAAGATGTGGGAACAGTTGTAGTAGTTTAGAGTAGAGAGAGTACATTGACAGACAATGCAGTGTTTTTTTTCTGCAGGGAGTTTTGAAATATAACTGAGATTTCAATGACTAAAGTGTGCAACACTGGATTTGAGGGGTGAACAATAAGCAGCTTGACTGTCGAGTTAGCAGTGGCAAACTTTCAGCTGACAGAGTTGGAGGCTCTGCTGTACATCCACTGCTTTTATTTTGATACGATTTCCACTGATCGGTGCTACGTCCAACCCCACAGAGTCCACATAGTTTAGCTAATGGGACATCTCCCTCCTCTTGATTCTGCTCACTCAGCACATTGTGATCTTCCTAATTGAATAATCAATAATGTAATGAACACTGCAGGATACACTTAGAAACTGCTGAAACAATATAACCATGTAAAGAGTGGATACAGAGAGATCTATAGTTGGTGTCTGGCCGGCTCCCAGCAGCAATCTTACTATATAACATGAAAATTCCCCCTTTTTTTGTTCCTCAAGGACTCATTCACTACCTAATTTTCTCTTTTGTTATCTCACGTTTAGTTGAGCCTTTCAAAGCAGTGATTCAGATTCTAAGCTTTCCGGTTGTAAAATACTCAAACCATTTTTCATGGTTTCCTGTGCAGAATATGCACTACATTTTAAGTTCACCTCTTTATTTGTTCTTCTGTAATTTAGGGGATATTCAGCTTTCCTGGGTTAGTAGAGTGAACATGTTGCTAAGTGCTGAAGCCCAAGAGTACATTTTAAGTGAGAAGTGGGCTGTGGAAAGTGGAGTTGGCGTGGACCAGCTGTGGCTATGAAAAGCACAAGACCATGGTAGACAACAGTCTAAACACAAATTTTCTTAAAGTTTGCCAGCAAATGTTAAGAAATAATTCACAGCAGGTTGCGATATATTATTATGACATCACAGTGAGGTGTTGATCAGCCCAAATCCCTTAGCTTTTATTAAGCAATTACCAGGTATGGTAATATGGAAGTTTTACACAGCCCAAGGAAATGTTAAATTAGCATATATATTGTAGACGTGTTCCAGTTTTTACTGCTTTTATTAACTTGTACACATAAGCATTCATAAAACAGGGCTCTTACAAAGTAATAGCCCCTTCTGGGTGACTGCACATAGTAGGCTTGGGAGACGTGGTTACAATAGTCAACCAGCCTGAGTCAGTCGAACAGCCAGTATATTTGTGGAGATGTGTGTGCTCAGCTGCCTGGAAAACTGCCTATATGGCTCATACTTTTTGTTAGGTTAAGTTGTATCGCCTGCTGTGGCAAAGATCTTTGCTCACTTTCTCCGGTCCTGCTGTTTTAGTTGCCAATATCTCTTAAGATATGTTTTGCACTTGTGGCCACTTATGGCCGTAATCTTTTTTGTGTCTGTGTAAAGATATGTATCAGATAGTTTCAAAATTGTGGTCCTTCAGAGGCAATAGAGAGTTTGTTTCTGTTGCAGTCTTGCGTATTTGACACTGTAGGGCAGTGACTGGTGCCCTCTGGCTCTTCTGTGTACCTGTAACAAAAAGCAAATGAGAATTTTTTTTTTTGAGCTGTAGTGTTGCCCATTAAAAGCCAAGATGGCCAACAAACGAACCTATTTATATAGTTATATCTTTCGATAGAGAAAAGAGGGCAGAGAGGGTTGTCAGGATTGTCATACGTTTCTCTTCTTGTGCTCTGTTTATTGGTCTCATGTGGGTGTTTTAATTTCTTTGTATGCTCATGGAAAGCTAGTGTTGCATACTCTCTCAGTAACAAAAAATGAGTCATTTTGCCTGGTGTGTAGCTGAACATCAAACAGCACTTAGTATCCCCTTTGCTTACTATCCCCTCCAGACTGTTAAGATACAGCACTCTCTTTGTGCTTTGATGTTCAAGTCACTTTGAATCTATTCAGTTTCATTTACATTTATATATAAGTATAGACCCTGGAGAGAGAGTGACTCCTCTATGATGCACTTGGCGACAGTCGGGAGGAAGAACTCCCTTTTCATCAGAGCAGAGAGCTCTATAAGGGTGCCATCAGAGGTTGAAGGAAAGAAGAAGAAAAATAAAGAGACCACCAATGACAAGCACAAAAAACACAAACTATGGGAGACAGTGGGCAAGAAGTCATCTGACACTGACACATAATGAACTGTTGCATTGTTCCTTGTGTTCCAGCAGTCTGTTTGAGGAGACACCAAGACTGAAATCAACACGTTTCTTGCCATTTCTGACAGTAGCACAAAAAAAGCTTCTTTTCCATATAAACCTTTGTTGAGCTTTAGAGATTTTATTGAGCAATGAAAGATTATGTTTGAATCTGCCATTGCATTTGACACAATTTAGTTATAATGTGCTCCTTACTAAACAGCAGCAATATGCTAATTTAACATTTCCTTGGGCTGTGCGAACCTCTCAAAAACAGCCACAGCACAAATGGAAACTAAGAGGCAATCAGCTGTCCAGAAACACTTTCCACTGCAGGCCTTTCAGCAATGCACAATTTGTCGGACTAATGAAAATGCCACATAGATATTTCTGAATCTTGTGGATGTGGCTAAGGATAGACAAATGAATAAAATGGAGATGAAAATAGCGTTTGTGGAAAAGGAAATTATGCTGGATTCAGAAATGGGATTACCATTTATAAAACAAGGATGTACTGATGTTATTGCAGCTTGCATACTGGAAAAAAAAAATAAAGGAGGCAAATTTTACACATCGCTGTTTACATCAGTGGAGCTGAGGTAGAGCAGATAAACACTGTCAGAGAAAATTCAGGAACACTTCTTAAGTTAACTAAGGAAACTAAATTTACTCATTTAAGCTTATAACCTCATGCTGCACAGCGATAATTAAAATGAATCTTTAATCTTAGAAAAAAGGCTCCAGTTAAGCTTGTACAAATATATTTGTTCTGCAAAACACCATAGCAACAACCTGGGGAAAATGTTGCAGCTTCTAATGATGCTCATCTCTGTAAAAGACCATAAATATGTCTTCAGAGGGTTTCAAATGAAGGAATATGGTGTTTGGCGCCATGCAGTCAATTTCAATATGTGTCACTGTGCTATAAGCTCCCCTGAATATGAATGCATTGAAACAATGGAATGCAAAACAAAGGCTGTTTTCCCCTGGGGCTCGTGGTGCTAACATATGAGCTGTAATGCAGGCTCCGCTTGTTCCAGCAGAGGTTGGGTCAGCATGGCTCCTAATGCAGCACTGAATCCTTGTTAGAGTACACACCTGGGAGGATTTTCTCAGTAAAATCCTAAGCAAGTCACACACACATGCGCGCACACACACACAAAAGCCACTGGAGCTCCTGGTCACGCTGCTTCCACCCTTGTCCTGATCATCAGCCGTGGGTAATCAACCACAGTCTGTTCCTGTGCAATTGATCTCATTCATATTGTAATGCTTCTTCAAGGGAATTCAAAACCAGAAGCTCACACACTCAGTGCATATAATGTGAGTAATGATAAAAGCGCCAACATGCACATCATCAGACTTCAAAGAGGCGCCTGCAAACATCCTCTGAACTGATTGAGAGGGAGGGCAGAAGGAATGACAATACATTCTGTTCTTTACCAAAGTGCCACGCACTTGTGCCAAATGACGTCCCCCTCCTCCTTGATTCCAGTTTCAGAATGGCTCGCTTGCCAAGAGAAGTGCCTTCACTCAGGCTGTTTCTGGGATTGTTTTATAAAAAACTTTGCCAAGGATTTCAGCTCTGAATCAAACCCGAGTAGACTGCACAAAACACATGCTTGCAGAGGTGGAAATGTGCACAAATTCAGAAATGTAACCAGCAGATGGTTTCTGTTCTTCCTGTTTGTGTTTTATACAGGGAAATTGGAAGTGGCAAGTTAAAGGAGAGCAGACTTGTTGGGCATGTTTCAGGACTTTCTTGGTGAAGAAACAAACATTACCACATGCCTTTCTTTGACTTAGCACTATATAACCTACTGACTGGGAATCTTCACAGATATGTACTGAGCTTTCTTTGAGCCTTGGTGCCATAGCAACAGAGCATGAGGGCGTTTAGGTTTATCGTTTGTGAACTGATGAAGCGCTGAAGAATCAGGGAATCACCTGCTTCTGCCTTCGATCTCCTGCAGTGGAATGATTGAATATCAGCGACGCAACCACTCCTCATCTGTGTTTGTATGCATAAATATATATGTCTGTGTCTGCCTCCCTGATGAACACACACTGAGACTCCCCACATCTTGCCATTTACCCACTCTGAGCAATCACCCCCCTGAATTAGTCTGGTAGTGCGTTCAAGCAATCTCGAAATAACAACACCACCTGCCTAATCTCATCGGGAGCCAGCATTTAGACTCATCAGCCTGTAAAATGTCTCTTTTACATTCAAGTCCTCTCAAAGGTCTCTCTGCTCTATCTCCATGTATGCATCGGTTGAACCAAGCCCAGTCGGGTGTTAAATTAAAATGCAGACAACCAAACAACACAATGTATACAGCTATATTTTTTTGTTCTTTTTATTCCACCTCAGCACAATTTAAAAAAAATTATCTTATTGCCGTGATGTTACATGAAAAGGATGTTTCGAAAGAACTGAAGTTGGCTCATAATGGAGGACATTATGAGAAGAGGATGCAGTACCACTTAAAAAGACTTAGCAGAACAATGAAGAGAAGGAAGTAAAAATATTTAAATGTCACAGTCTTGTCAAAACTCATCAGTGGCACTGTAGCTCGGCAGTATCTGCTTTATAGTGTATTAACTATTCATGGCCTTGCAGAGATTGTTATTATTGTGTATGAGTGAAAGAGGTCAGAGACAAAAAGAAGCCCCAAAAATCCATCAGTTCTTAGTCGGAGATGACGTTGAGGACATTACTTGTGTTTAGACAAAAGACAGATGAGTCAGTGCACAAGATTTCTTGGCAGCGTTTTCTTTCAGGTTTCTAATCTTTTCCCTTTAAGTCTTTACCAAAGCATTTTACATTCACATCCCATATACTTGACAATAAAATACCAGCTTCATTAAAACTGTTTAAAACATAGGGCGCACTTTATTGTTAAAGTGATGCCAGCATGTTGGCTGGTTGGGCAGCCACGGCAGTACAGCCAGAAATGTTTAAATATTCATTAGACAGTTTATCCTGAAATTTTGTGCATAAATTATGTAACTTTGGTATCCTTGGTAACGTAGTTGCTTGAATGAATGAGTTGCATGTTTTGTTACCCGCATATAGTCTCATTCTACAGATTGCATGTAAATCATCGCAGTGATACCATCACATCCTAATGGTATCACAGCCATCTTATCTTTATGCATCACATGGCCAACAAGAGCAAGATGATGCTTGAGGATGATGCTTGAGATCTTCAGGCCATGACAGAGGTGCATGTAGGTGGTTTAGGGTGGCACGAAGCATGCGAGTGCAGGCTCTATCCAATTTGTTGCTCTCAAATTTGGTCAGGGCCCATGATTCATGCCTAAAGAGCACCACGAGACTTGAACACTAAGTTTGGCAAGGGCACGAAAAGCTCCCCAAACTTGACTAATTCAGCAGTTGAAGGCACAGGCAGTGTAGCCATCTACAGGTTTGACTGGAGTAGAACCGGGCAGTGAATACCAGGCAAAAATTGTATTAGCAGTCCTGTTTTCACTTTTGTACATTTCTGTGTTTGTATTATTTATTTTTGCCTCCCCAGTGGTGGCAGACATGCCGAGATACTTTATTTTTCCTGTCTGTCCCACATCCCACGTCCCACCATTTCTCCATCCCTGGTGAGCACAATACCTTCTGCAAAAAAGACTTTTTCTATTATTCACTGGCACAACTCAAGGACAGAAGGGAAGATTGTGACAATATTTCATATTTACTGACTTGGGTGCTCATCTGGAAACTGTACACAGATTTGTGTTCTATCATAATCATTTTTACTGGTCAGACATAAACACACTTAATTTGTTTGATTTAATGTCTTTTGAGTATTTGCAACATACTCAGCTTACTGTGTAAGCCTGGCAGATATTGATATAAAATGCAACTTGACTGCTTGGCAATGTAATATAACCACGAGATGATGCTTTTTTCCTGCCTTTGGGGTCAAATTTTCATAGAAATTTGTGCTGTCAAATAAACAAAATCTGCAAACCCATAATTATTAATTTATACCGCTGAGTTTTTCATATTGCATCAAAAGCTGATTAAAAATTCATTAACAATTTTTTTTCTTTTTGGTCCAACACCGTGCATCACCAGAGTTCATGTAATGAAATATAAAAAAAGAAAACAAAGAAAGCTTAAAAAAAAATGTAAAAAAATGCAGTAAGCAGTGTCCATCCCTTTTGTGGCTTGAGGCGAAAAAAGATTTATCAGCTTGTACCTCCTCTGGAGTATTTCAGAATTTCCAATTTCTTCATTCTCCCACAGTCACTTCTGTTTTTGCCCCCAGAACCTGAATTAAAAGCAAGCAAAAGGGTGAAGCGGAGGGCGAGAAAGCGAATGTGATGTCATCCCGGTCACACATACGTACATGTGCTCTCTCCCTCCCTCACCAGGATTTTCTTCTCCGCAGTCCTGCTGTGCAGTTTCCATTTGGATGAAACGGAGCTGCCACGAGATAACAAGTGGAACAAAAACACAGTCACAGAGTCAACTTTGCCTCAGAAAAGAAGAGACTGAGTCCAATTTGTTGTTGAGATAAGAGAGTCATGGCAGTATAGGACATCTCGTCCTATCTGGTCACTCTACGCTGCGAGCCACACCACATGCAGTTCACCCATTACCTCAGGTCTGGTCTATTGTTACCTTAGGCTGTGGTGGCAAACTAGGGACAAGCTTCTTTACTGGTAGACACATATATTACAGTGGAAATAGCAAATTTGAAAAAAAAAAAAGCTCTAAAAGCTTGCACATATGCATAAAATAGCTGTAATATAATAAATAGGTGTTGGTTGCAAGCTCCAACCATTTTTCCATATAATTTTATATATATATATATATATTGCTTTGCTGTGGTTGGAGAGTACATTTAATCACTGTCCACGTGTCACGAAGGGGCTTGCTGCAACTATTACTGCAAAATTCAGTAGCTAAAGCACAGGTTTGCCTTGCCAGAGGTTCTAATCCTAAGTCAGTTTAGGCAGGCCACATTTTCATGTATGCTGTCTTCCTTGGACACGGATGAATATGCTCCTTTGAACAGCAGCAGGCTCTCTGCTGGCGCTCAAATATGCATGCTGGCAGTGGCTCCATAGAGAGTTAAAGACATGCCAGTGCCTGTTTTATAAAATGACCCCAATGGCTTGGCAATGATTGAATTCTTACCAAAACTAAAATGCTGCAAAATTCTTTCTTAATGATATTTTCTTTTCCCCAGCTCGCTTTATGCATTATTCCAGGCAAGTGCATGCCAACAGTTAACAAATACCTAGCAGTGTGCCTCGTGGCTCAGCCTCTACAGCTGTTACTTTCATAAATTAAACAGAAGTTGTGAACTTGACTTGCTTTATCTCAAACGGAGTGTTTGTTTGTTTATTGTTAATTTTATCATCCAAGACTTGTGTGCAGCAGAGCATGCGCATATGAAAAAAAGGCTGACACGGTTGAACATGAAGGTTTGTTTTTTTTAATTCTTTTTCTGAATAGGACACACGGAACAGATGGTAAACAGGGCCACTTTGCATTTCCTGAGCTGGGTCATAACACACACAAAGAAAAGAAAAAGGAGGGGTGAAGAATCTAGAGAGCACTTTTATTGATTAGCATGAAGTTAATCGATGAAAGAATCCCAAAGGATGATATTTACCAAAGAATATCACAATGAATGTAATAACAATCAGCATTTTTCTTCATGCATTTTCTTTATTCATCACAAAATATTGTCAGCTGTTTTTTTGTTTTGCACTTTATCATCTTACCACATCAGATTAAACAGGGTAAAAAAGTGAACATTTTATGGCAATGGTGCAAGAAACCTTAAAGATGTTCTCCAGTACTGTGCAAAAGTCTTCAGCCACCCTTATTTCTTTATATTTTGCTTCCAATGAGATAGACGTTGCTGCAGTTTTTTAAAGTGGTCTTGCGAATAACTGAGATAGTTCTCCAGGCTATCTGAAGATCTTTCAAAGTTTTTTCTTTGGCCATTGGCTGTTTTTTCACTCATGTTCAGTTCAGTCCAGTGCAAGTTTCAGAAGAATGTGTTTTGTTTGTTTGCTTTTCATCAAGCCACTGAACACTGACCTATGAATAATTCAAGCATAAAAAAGGCACCTAGCTCAAGGGAAGAACCAGTGTTGTATCTACAGATAGCAGACGACTTAGCAAAGAACCAAATTTAAAAGGTGTCTTTAGGCACTTTGTTACTAGCAGCCTGTTGCAAAAACTGTCAATCATGTTTCCATTTCTTTTGCTGAATCCATGAATTATGCCCAAAATAACAGTCTGACTGGTAGAAAATAGTATTTTTGCACCAATGATGTGATTCTCAGCTGAAACCTTGGCAGATATTGGTGTATATACAGTGTGCTTTGTGTCCTTAAAAAATTTGAGGAAACTGACAAAGTGGAGGACTAAATAAGTGTCAGGCTTAAAAAAACTACTGAAAGCAGATGAACGTTATGTTAAAGTCATGCTGTTAAGAAATAAGGAACAAATCCAGCAAAGACCTGACCTGAGAGATGCATCTGGCCGTTCAGTGAATCCATCTACTCTTCACTGAAATGATCTTAGCGGAAGTGTGGCTAACAAGAAGCCATTCTTAAGGAAGGGAAACAGGGGAAAACGGTTCAGGTCTGCCATATTGCACCAGAACTGGACTGAAAATCAGTGGCAGCAGGTCTTAGTAATGATTCAGATTTGAAATTTTTGGTTCAAGTTATCTTCAGAGGTCAGGAGAAAGGTACAATGTTGAGCATCTACAGCAGGGGTGGGCAATTCCAGGCCTCGAGGGCCGGTGTCCTGCAGGTTTTAGATCTCACCTTGGGTCAACACACTTGAATCACATGATTAGTTTGTTACAAGGCCTCTGGAGAACTTCAGGACATGTTAGGGAGCTAATTTAGCCATTTAAATCAGCGGTGTTGGTTCAAGGACACATCTAAAACCTGCAGGGACACCGGCCCTCGAAGCCTGGAGTTGCCCACCCCTGATCTACAGCCATCTGTAAAACTGTGGAGGAGCTGTCATGGCTTAGTGCTTGATTTCAGTCAGTGTTGTTGTCGATCCAGACCAAACTGGTGGAATTATGAAAACGGAAAATATTTTGAGCCACGATGCAATATTATCTGGACAATGTCTGGCTTCTTTCAGCACGACAATGATCCCAAACATTAAAGCTCTTTGGAGCAACTGTTGTGGTGATTTGATACAGAAATACAATTGAATTGAACTGAAACACACTGGCAGTGCAGTATAACTCGGACAGAAAAACACAAAGAGGAACACGGATCATTGATTTGTGTTCCTCTGACACTGATCATTGATCCGTGTTCCTCTGGTCATTGATCGATCTCCACAGAGCCCGGACCTCAGCATTACTGAAGCAGCGTGGGATCATCTTGAGGAAATATAGAAGACAAGGTAGCCAACATCTAAAAAAGAGCTTTCAGGAAACCTGGAAAACTATTCCTGAAGAAATGAAAAGTTTCCCAAGAGAGTTCAGGTTGTGCATTCAAGCCAAATATTGACTTTCAAGATCATTAGAATTAACTCAGATTTCGCATTAAATACTGTATTTTCATTTATGTTTGCACATCTCAATAATTCACTGCACCTATTTCTGACATTTCCTAACAAATTCTTTTAAAAAACTGTGGGGCAGCTGAAGAATTTGCATAATACTGTAGGGCATTTTGGGTTTTTTTTATTTAAAATCCATTTCTCATATTTGATTCCTCACAACACAGTCTATTTCACAAAAAGTAAAGGTTCATTAACCGATTCCACAGTGGGGAATGATTATGTAGAAAGTAATTTATGCAGGAAAACAGGGGAGTGATACAAAAAGATCTAAAAATGGAAAACACTAAAATCAGCTCTATCATCTCTGTGTTTTGTGTCTGTTTTTTTTGAGCTGTTCATGGACGTTGGTCACTTGACAGGTTTTCTTACTCCTGTAACCCTTATACTACAGTATAATCAAGTTTAACGCCCCTATTTTTATAGCTCAATTCAATTCCGACTGACGTGTTGGAATCTATTATTGTGATAATGCTTTGAGCGGCTTTGCAACAGTCAAAAGATCTTTTGTATCCATCTGTTATTGGAATAGGAGTAAGATGTGATCATTTGTGGCTGCAGCTTCTCAACAAAGGATTTATTCAAACAAATGAAAATAATGTCTTGTGTGGCTATTTTTCTCCGCTTTCATTAAACCCTCACTAGTGTGTAGACAAAGTGCAAGAAATATTAGTGTGTAGCTCGTCAGCACTAGAGGACAGAATGCACATTTATCAGCAAGCATGTCTGAATGAATTTTATGTGATACCACAGCGTGTATCTAGCTAAAAGGTAGACGGTTTTTCAACAGTTTTCCTAGAGGGTTGTGTACTACAACCCATCTTTTCTATAATTAGATAAAATCCTTTGCTTGAGATGTTACTGACGATGAGTATTTTGATGTGTTACAGCACAAATTCCCCAGCTGGTTCTCAATTTATCATTTATGAAGTTCAGCTCGCTCAGCTCTACCCGACTTTTCTGAAATTTTATTCCAGCTCTAATTTTTAATCTCAGCAGGCTCACACATGATGAAATTGTTGACAAGCACGTTAACACGCATTTCTCGTTAACAAGCTTGAAATGAGCGAGGCGGGAGAAAGCTAACATGTAGACAGCGCCGTACCTGCTGCTGCCGCCGCAGCACAACCAATTTATTTTCCTTCTTGCGGACATATTAGCTCAGTCCAGCTGTGAGGTTACTTTCTCTAATAGACAGACCAAAAAAAACTGAAAGACTTTTCTTTCTTTTTTCTTACAAACACAGTTTCTGGTTATCATTATAGACTACATAAAAATAGATGGGACCTCTGGGTTTTTATGGCTAATTTATGCTCGCCAGATTGGTCTCTTTGCACAAAAAGAGTGATGCCGCTACAGCTCCTTACCATCTATGGACCCAGTATGCTCGCCGTAACCTTTAGTGTTTTTCCATTGCCGCAAAATCGTCATATGGCAAGCGTAAACGGATGCGGGTGTGCGATTTCTGTCACTACACAAAGCGACCAATTTGGCAGGTATAATTGGGCCCTTATATAAGTGCTGAGGGCACAAGTACTCGCCACAGTGTCCTCCTGAACAACAGGTGTCGGCCTTCAGAGAGAACCTCCACTGCAGTGCTGGTATAAGAGGAGATGTCAAAACCAGAAGCAAAGAAGCCTCCCTCTGTAAAATCTGTGAATCACCAAGCTTCTGTACTTATATATCATTAAAATGCTGCTAAAAGATTGATTTGTGTCTTGACCCTGGCTGCGGCACCTGGTTAGAAAAACCCAGAGGTACTCGAACAGCTGAAACAACACCAAAGGGTGAGCCAGCACTGATGATGACACTTTTGGCCCATGGTGCCATTCGTGGCTGTGAGAACTGTGTCTAAATGCGCTCTCATAGTGTTTGAATTCCTTAAACCTGCATCTTTCCTACTGGCCAGCAGCGAACAACTTCTCTGGTTGTGGCAAGTAGTCAGACTGTACAGCACTCCATGAGAACCCACCCACCCCCACCCAATGTACACTTGAGATACAGGCTCAGTAAACATTTGGCTACTGAGTTCTTGGTCTCTAATGCTATTTTTAAATCCTCTCCAAAGCAGCATGGTGTTCATTTTGAAAATTGTGGTCCCATTTATAGCAAAAATAGACAATAATGCTGGGTACGGTTTTGGGCACTGCTTGCATAGCGTCCTGGGGTTCAGGAGTCCCATCCAACACTTCTGCCACTTCTGGTTTCCAAAAACCATACTTGCAGTCACCAAAACACTGAACTCCCGGCTTCAAAACATTAGTCTACAGCCCATTATGGTGACTGTTATATACAGTGTTAGGCTACCGTCCACCTGATAGTGATGGAGTAGCCGACACAGATTCGTCATGAGAAGTAGGCTAACACTGTGGAGCAGATGCTGGTGTAGAGTGTCGGCCAAGCTTGCAGAACGGCTTATCGCTGCCTGGAAAAGAGGTTCCTCAGGGCATTGTTGTAGTTCTTATTAAATGCGGTGTATATAAGTGGGTTAAAGAAGGAGTTGGAGTAGCCCAGCCACAAGAAGATGCTCTTCCAGATAGGTGGGATGTCACAGGAACACAGCGGGACGATGAGCTCGGTGATGAAGAAGGGGATCCAGCAGAGCACAAACACGCCAATCAGAATGCCTACCATCAGCGCAGCCTTCTTCTCCTTCTGCTCGCGCCACGTGTCCCCGTCTGTCTGGAAGGTCACGGTGGCGTGGCGCACAGTAAACACCATCTGGGGCTGCTGTGTCTCCTCCTTTACCTAGGAGACAGCCAATCAGGAAATAAATCACTTAACCCATTGAATTATTAATCAATCTGGGAAATCTGATTAGCTCTTAAATAAGCAAAGCAATGTCTTCTACAATGCAGGTCAGAGATAAGCAAATGTGGAAGTGAAAATGTTGAGGCTGCTCAGCAGAAGATGGATATTAGGCTGGTGGGGAAATGATGTGTGGATCAGCTGGTTGATCAACAAGCCAAAGCTTATTCTTTCATTCCACGCGCGCACACACACACACACACACTGAGAATCTAAAGCCAGAGCTGTGTTTTAATCTGCAGTTTCCAGAAGCCCATTTTCTCCATTTTGCAAACACAAGCACAGCCAGGAAGAGAAATGTCAACATTTATCCTCTGACTTTCTCCTCTCTTACTGTCGCCTGGTGGATCTCAAGGCCGACGTTATTTCTTGTTCATCCGGTTAAGTTCAGGTCGCAGCATTTATAAAGACAAACTATCTGTCGAAATGTGTTGGAAGAAAAGCAGAAAGGACAACAGTCTACACTGTTGTGTCCTGTACAACATTTAAGCAAGAACCTGCACTCCGGTACAGGAACTTTTACTCTCTGGAGTAAATTTAGTTGAATCAATACAGGTCACTGTACAATATAACGGATGAGATAGACGAAGCAAATCCTTTTACAGCAGAGGCCAGGAGTTAAAAGCATATTGCCGCTGGCATGGGGGCTTATAATTTAAGAAATGGTTCAATATAATAGTAAAAGATGCAGCTGCTAAAATGGGCACTTATATAACTGCAAGTATGCCTTTATATACAGCAGGTGAATGAGTCTAAGATGTGTAAAAAGTTCACGTTTTTAAGCGTTTAATCCAATGATTAATCCTTAGGTAAGTTTAAGCGATT